>NC_083884.1:20388214-21738571 GCF_032452875.1 Bos javanicus | reverse complement strand
CAATTTTCATCAAAAGGAAGAACACTGTCAAAGAGAATTAACATAGAATAACATATCTGTGCTGAAAATAAGTGGATCATATTTTAAATTTCACAAGTCATGTAACATCTCAATTGTTATAAGGTCACTGTAGAAATGATCATTACAAGGGTCATTTTTCACTTTATAGGTGGAAAATGCCAATGGGAACATGATAATACTTTCCATCATCAGTGACTCTATTGGACATTCTCACAAACACATTGGGTTTCCACACCATTCATGTCTCCTAGGATTGAGAATTATCCTATGAGAAAACTGTTGCCAAGACAGCTTGAACAACAGGTTTTTTGTTTGTTTTTATTATTTTAAGTCATGCAGTTGTGGAAGGCCTATTTCTTTTCATAGAGTTTCCCTTCAATCTAGGTTTAAAATATGGGATTCTTGACTCCCTAAGGCTATTTCCAGTGCTTGGAGACGGACAGAACAGTCTAACTGCTGACCTGCTTCCGTATTCAGCTAATTATGTTTGACAAGAAAATCTTGATTCAGTCACAACATTTAGCAACTCATCTCTTCTCCAGAACTTTTAAGCTCATCTGGATTATTGCATAACCAGCTGGTTTGCCATTTGCCCATGTTTAGTCAAATGAGGGATTTTAATGCACTATATTATGATGAAAGCCTGTCAGGTTTGCCAACATGAAATAGCAACTATGTACAACTTACATGAGAGTTTTGTACATTAAGTCTAAAAATGTTAATAACCACTCTCCTGTATCCTCTTAGCGAAAAACAAAACCAAAGAAAACAAAATCAACCAACTAGGCTCGTGTAAAAATAGCATCAGTGCTGAAGCTCTTTATGTTCTCAGGGTGTATTCACGTGAGTTCAGAAATCATGGTAAATAATTGTGGATTATCTAGTTCAAGTTCAAAGTCATTATGTAATAGTTTTTTTTAAAACCTGGAATTTTGACAGCAACCAATTTATGTTTAATTTAGATATACTGTAATACAGGAGGAATGATTAATAGAATAGAAATAAACCTTGAGATATTACATGTTCTCTCCTGTTAATTTAGGTAAGGATATGCTATCATACTTGACCATTCTTGAGTCATACATCCCAGCACTGGAATCATTTTCTCTTTTAAAAATTATTACTATTTGTAAAATTTCCTAGCATATATATGCAATGCTATTTATTTCTTTTTTCCTTTTTTGAAACTCTCAATTTTATATAATTTTAATGAAAATTACATATATTTTTAATGCCTTACTGATTTTTAAGGACAGAAAGAGAGCAAATACATTTGTTCAAAATAATCAGTGGTAGTACATCTAGATTTTAAAATATTTTGTAGCTATATCATAGAGGTAGACATAATTGATGCAAAAATTTGAGGGGCAAAAGTAATATAAAGAGAACAGAGGAGGAACAGGCATACCTTGGCTAAGTCCAACTGTTGTAGAATGACTCAGTTACAAGATCTTTCTGGGGTTGGGTGATTTCTTCCTTTTCCTGAAATTATAAGATATTTATGACTTTCTGTAAATAGCATTTTTGAACTTTAAAGAACAGAACAGGATCAGCTTAATCTGGAAATATCTGGGGTTCCTAGCTGTTATTGTTGTTTGAATTGTTTCAAATATGGTGCTGAAATCAGAGAAACATAAACACTTCCTTGAATGAACACTAGTTTAGTTTCCTCTAAAAGGAAGTATTTATTTGTGCATGGGTGTGATACTTGTGGGTTTATGATTAGAACAGCTGGACAAAATGTAGCCACCGAACTCAATTCCACATTTCAGAAATACCTGTTAACCTAGAGATGTGGTTGTTGAGGAGGGCTTAAGCATGCTTAGACCACTGTCCTGCACATTTTGGAGAAGTTATAATTATCACCTGTTACATTGTGTACTCCAATACAAAAGAGTGAAGTCATTATTGAACATGGACCAGTGGGTTGATGTCAACCTTTTTTCCCCCCACAGGCTGAGAATACAGTCAAGCAGAATCCTCCCATTTCAGATTGCACAGTGGAAGTCAGACCTCTAAGTTTGGTCCACTATTTTTCTATGGATCAGGGCTGAGATTTTAGCTTCATTTGTAAGAACAGGATCATTGTCTAGTGCTCCAGGGTTTATTATTTGAAGTGTTATGAACTGAATGTTTGTGCCCCCTAAAAATTCATTTGCTGAAATCCTAAAATACCCACAGAGACAGAATTAGGAGATGCAGCCTCTGGGAGGTACTTGGGTAATGAGGGTGTAGCCCTCATGAATGGGATCAGTGCTCTTGTAAGAGACCTCACAGAATTCCTTAGCTCCTTCCATCAAGCAAAGTTAGTGAAAAGACGGCTGTCTATGAAACAGGAGATGGACCTCAGCAGACACTGAATGGTCTTGGAATTTCTAGCCTCCAGAACTGTGAGAAATAAAATTCTATTGCTTTGTTTACAAGCCCTTCAGTTTTTTATACTTTATTATAGCAGCCCAGACAAACACATGAAGCTTTGAAGATCAGTCCTGCCTATGTTTACTGGAATTAGAAAAATGAAAACCAAATAAAACATTTAACTAGAGATTTTATGTTTCTATAGCTTTGAGATTTCCCTGTGTTTCGGCTTTTGAGGAGGGCAGAATGTGATGTCTTTAGTAAGTATGTTTAGGCTTCATACCATAAACACCTTGCTTCCACAATAATGGGGTTAGTTTCACTATAAGAAAACTATACTACCGTTTTTATTTGTGCTTCTTCTGGCAGTAGCAAGAAGAGTAATGGCTGTGCTCCACCACTTACTTTTCTCCCCTTCACCCCCTCTCTGGCTACACCTCAAGTAAATGATTCAACTTGAGTAATGACCAGCAAGGAGTCACAGATGGGACTATTCTGCATCCTCCTTCAAATATAAAAATGTATTTGTTCATCTTGGTGGTTGGTTGTGGAGCACAAATTGGCTAATTGTGCAGCACTTAGCTGAGAGTCTTTCAAATTATTTTATGACTGTGGATCATTCTAGAAAAGAAGAAATGATGTCTTATTTTGTAGCACACTGGCCACCTATATCGTCCCCTTATGGAAGAAAAGAGATTGCAAATTTTCTTGTATCACTGTAAGCAGCATTGTGAAACTTCCTCAGAAGGGTGATTAGAAAACATCTGTAATCATCGTGAAAAGGACATCCAATCTGCATGAGTTAGTTAATCCATCTCTCCTTCTCTCTGGCCAGCAGGATGCAAGAAATGAGACCCTTCTGATTTCTTCAGTACAATTCTTTCTTGAGTTACAAAAGATACACAGTTTCATGTGAAATCCAAATGGCTTTTTAATAGGCTGCCCAGCGTTTCTCTGGAATAAACACAAAAAAACACTGCTGGAAGACGTGAGCTTTCACCACTGTGAGAGGTGAGATCTATGGTTTTGGAGGGCAGTTTATCCACAGTTAAGAAGAATATGATATTGTATGCATGCTGTTTTTCTTTTTGGTGCCATATTTTCAAGCCTCAGGGACTGGAAAATGTAGACGAGCTCACCCATGGTGTTTCAGGCAGGGACATATTCTTGGGCTTTGGCAAAATGTAAAGTGTAAAAATTTTCTAAAACCTTTCTCCCATTTGAACTTTTTTGGTTCTCACAAGTGCTAGTATCTCAGATTCTGAGGAAATTCCAAGTCAGCTATGTCAGGAAAGATATTCTAAGAGCTGGAAATCAGAAAGACAATACTCTAAAGATCTATATGGAGAACGCAGATGAAATAGCTCAGGAGATGGGTTTCAAATTAGGGGTCAAGGAAAAAGGGTCCACAAATGAGGCAGGAAGGTTAGAATTGTGGCTCAGGGGAGTCAATGAAGAGGGATGTTCTGATAATGAGGTAGGAGTCATAAAAAGGTCAAATGCTAAAGGGAATGGGAAAAGCTGGAAAATACTAGTAACTGTGGCAATTGGACAGCTATAGGTTCAATATAGTGCATCAGTGCACAGTGCATCAATGTAACTGAAGTCAGAGGTATGATGTAGAAAGTAAATTCAAGTTTGAAAGTAAAGAGGCAAACGGGAAAATGGGCTGATTTGAGGGTGGGTTGCTTATTTTTCTCATGGGAGGGAATTACCTACATCTATAGGTAAAGAATTATGTAAACCAAGAACTTCCGGATGTCCAAACTGGGTTTAGAAAAGGAAGGGGAACTAGAGATCAAACTGCCAACATTTGCTAGATTACAGAGAAAACAAGGGAATTTCAGTAAACACCTATCTCTGTTTCATCAACTACACTAAAGCCTTTAACTGTGTGGATCATGACAAACCATGGAAAGCTCTTAAACAGATGGGAATACCAGACCGTCTTACCTGTCTCATGAGAAACCTGTATGTGGGTCAAGAAGCAACAGTTAGAATGCTGTACAGAACAACTGATCGGTTCAAGACTAAGAAGTAGGATAAGGCTGTCTGCTGTCACCTGTTTGTTTAACCTATATGCTGAGAACATCATCAGAAATGCCAGGCTGGAAGAGTTACAAGCTGGAATCAAGCTAAGTAGGAGAAACATCAACGACCTCAGATATGTGGATGATACCACTCTAAAGGCAGAAAGTGAAGAGGAACTAATGAGCCTCTTGATGAGGGTGAAGGAGGAGAGTGAAAAAGCCCACTTAAGATTAACTATTAAAAAAAACTAAGATCATGGCATCTGGCTCCATTACTTCATGGCAAATAGACAGGGAAAATGTGGAAGTAGTAACAAATTTCCTCTTCTTCTTCTTGGGCTCCAAAATCATTGCAGATGGTGACTGCAGCCATGAAATCAGAAGACAATTGCTTCCTGCCAGGAAGTGAAGTGAAGTGATAGTCGATCAGTCATGTCCAGCTCTTTGTAAACACATGGACTATACAGACCATGGAATTCTCCAGGCCAGAATACTGGAGTGGGTAGCCTTTCCCTTCTCCAGGGGATCTTCCCAACCCAGGGATTGAACCCAGCTCTCCTGCATTGCAGGAGGATTCTTTACCAGCTGAGCCACAAGGAAAGAAAAAAATACAAACCTAGACAGTGTGTTGAAAGTCTGAGACATTGCTCTGCCGATAAACATCCTAGGGACAAGGCTATGGTCTTCTTAGACGCAGCCTGGACAGTATATTTAAAAGCAGAGACATTTCTTTGCCAGCAGAGGTCTGTGTAGTCAATATGGTTTTTCCAGTAGTCATGTATGGATGTGAGAGTTCTACCATAAGAAGGCTGAGTGCTGAGGAACTGATGCTTTGGAACTGTGGTGTTGGAGAAGACTATTGAGATTCCCTTGGACAGCAAGGAGATCAAACCAGTCAATGTTGAAGGAAATCAACCCTGAATATTCATTTGAAGGACAGAGGCTGAAGCTGAAACTCCAATACTTTGGCCACCTGATGCTAAGAGCTGGCTCATTAGAAAAGACCCTGATGCTGGGAAAGATTGAAGGCAGAAGAGGGCAGAAGACGAGTTGGTTGGATGGGATCACCGACTCAACGGACATGAGTTTGAGCAAGTTCAGGGATTGGTGAAGCACAGGGAAGCCTGGTATGCTGCAGTGCATGGAGTCACAGAGAGTTGGACATGACTGAGCAACTGAACTGAACTGAAGTGAATTGAATTTGGCAGCAATGTCAGTGTCAAGACACTGGTAAGGTCCTTTCCATGACTCTTACTTTTGCAAAAACATCAGAATGAGACAATAAGTGTTTATAAAGGACAAAAGACTTGAAGTTTATGGTTAAAGATCTGATGAGAGTTAATTATACTGAAATTGACAAAGAATGTTGGTTATTTTTTGTGACACACAACATTTTAAGATGATAATTGGAATTATGGCTAATAAAATTATACTAGGACATACTTGATTTTTAAAAATCTTATACAATTTTTATAACACTGATATTAATAACATACAAATATAACCTAAAAAGTTTAAACTTTACTTCTTATTTGACAGTGATTCCTATGTCACTTAACATATCAAATAAGCTTAATTAGTTTAACATTTCTCTTTTTATAAAAAGAGAGGACAAATCATTTGAGATGTTCCAAGGACTCTGAAAAATCCCAGTTAGTTCAAGGCAAAAAGACTTTACTTAGAATTTGATTTGGAGGGAGTTTCACAAAAAATCTATGTAATCAAAATAAAATTTAAAGACTTTGAAAGCAAATATAGAATGCTACATCATTGTAAAAAGCCTTAGCTCTTTTAATATTAAGAAGACTAAATTTTCGTATGTAACCAAAGACCTGATAAAGACAACATGAAGGACAGTAAACTATTTTGATAAGACACAGAATCTCTGCTTTCTAGGCAGATTACTTAAAAATTAGAGAAAAACCTTTGTTTACAATTTATAATTAAGAGCAGACCAATAATCTAATAAAACATAGAGAAAACCAAATACTAAATTTGCACCAGTGTACTTTTGATATTAAAATAACATGGCCTGAAATATATCCATTCTAATTTTGCTCAGTTTGACCACACATAAAATTCCTTTACCAAGATGTCTTTTCACAAACATTGTACAACTGTTTATATGTTCTACTTTTTTCTATCTTTCGCTTTCTGGAAAAATTAGTTGTTTTACTCTAGGAAAAAGTTACTCTCTTTTACCCTTAAAAAAATACATCTTCTTACCACACACCTTTTCTTACCAAAAACACAATTTAATCCCCTTGTACAGACATATTTCCCTTATTCCTTCCAGTAGTTTAATTTATCTATCTTAATTAGAATCTATAACCCTTAGAATCCTTAATTTCTAGTGAAAACTAAGAAAGCAATTTGTAAACTCTCACATCACCATTTTGTGGATTAGTAAGCTTATGAATACATTTCAGAATTTCTATAAGTATATTCTTCTAAATTTTTCAATGTGGTACAAATATACCCAAATAATTTTAGTTCCTCTGTAAAAAGAAGCCAGAAGTTGATAAATCTAAGTTCAGTAATTAATATTCCATTATTTTATGTTATTTGAAAAAGATTTAGATATTCAATGAATACCTACCATTGAATTTATCTCAGTATAACTTGAAGCATGCAAGTTACCGAAAAGATATTGGAAACTATTTTTAAAGTAGACATACCATAAAGAATAATTATTGTTGAAAAATCCATTTATAAACTTTTATCTTACATCTGTTTAATTTATTTTTCTTAATAATTATATTTGGGCTTCCCAGCTGATACTGTGATAAAGAATCTGCCTGTCGATGCAGGAGATATAAGAGACATGGATTCGATCCCTGTCTCGTGAAGGTCCCCTGCAATAGGAAATGGTTACCCAGTCTAGTATTCTTGCCTGGGAAATCCCAAAGACAGAGAAGTCTGGTGAACTTCAGTTCTTGGGTTCGCAAAGAGTTGGACATGACTGAGGACATACCCACACATTAATGTTATGTTTAGAATACTCATGGCATTTTCATTAGACATTAAACAGCTAACCATCACCTCAGTTATCTTTCCTGCTGACAAATTCTGTAGCAGAAAGAACATAAGCTTACTTGACTTGTGGTTGTGCTAAGTTGCTTCAGTCATGTACAACCCAATGGACCATAGCCTGCCAGGCTTCTCTGTTGGGGTTCTCCAGGCAAAAATACTGGAGTGGATTGCCGTGCCCTCCTCCAGTGTCTTCTGGTTAATATAACTAAAATAAAAGTATTATATTCAATGCTGAAAACTCTAAAGACATGCCTATATTTTAATGAAACCAACAAGCTTCAACTTTTGTTTACTTAAGATTGTCTTGTGAACTTGAACAGAGCTCTTTACATAGACTTACAGAAGATGGGCTCAATAAAGGACAGAGATAGTATGGACCTAACAGAAGCAGAAGATATTAAGAAGAGGTGGCAAGAATACACAGAAGAACTGTACAAAAAAGATCTTCACGACCAAGATAATCATGATGGTGTGATCACTCACCTAGAGCCAGACTTCCTGGAATGTGAAGTCAAGTGGGCCTCAGAAAGCATCACTAAGAACATAGCTAATAGAAGTGATGGAATTCCAGTTGACCTATTTCAAATCCTGGAAGATGATGCTGTGAAAGTGCTGCACTCAATATGCCAGCAAATGTGGAAAATTCAGCAGTGGCCAGAGGACTGGAAAAGGTCAGTTTTCATTCCAATCCCAAAGAAAGGCAATGCCAAAGAATGCTCAAACTACCGCAAAGTTGCACTCGTCTCACATGTTAATAAGTAATGCTCAAAATTCTCCAAGCTAGGATTCAGTATTACATGAACCACTAACTTCCAGATGTTCAAGCTGGTTTTAGAAAAGGCAGAGGAACCAGAGATCAAATTGCCAACATCCGCTGGATCATGGAAAAAGCAAGAGAGTTCCAGAAAAACATCTATTTCTACTTTATTGACTAGGCCAAAGCCTTTGACTGTGTGGATCATAATAAACTGTGGAAAATTCTGAAACAGATGGGAATACCAGACCACCTGACCTGCCTCTTGAGAAACCTGTATGCAGGTCAGGAAGCAACAGTTAAAACTGGACATGGAACAACAGACTGGTTCCAAATAGGAAAAGGAGTACATCAAGGCTGTATATTGTCACCCTGCTTATTTAACTTCTATGCAGAGTACATCATGAGAAATGCTGGGCTGGAAGAAGCACAAGCTGGAATCAAGATTGCTGGGAGAAATATCAATAACCTCAGATATGCAGATGACACCACCCTTATGGCAGAAAGTGAAAAGGAACTGAAAAGCCTCTTGATGAAAGTGGAAGAGGAGAGTGAAAAAGTTGGCTTAAAGCTCAACGTTCAGAAAATGAAGATCATGGCATCCGGTCCCATCACTTCATGGGAAATAGATGGGGAAACAGTGGAAACAGTGTTAGACTTTATTTTTTGGGCTCCAAAATCACGGCAGATGGTGATTGCAGCCATGAAATTAAAAGACGTTTACTCCTTGGAAGGAAAGTTATGACCAACGTAGATAGCATATTCAAAAGCGGAGACATTAGTTTGCCAACAAAGGTCCATCTAGTCAAGGCTATGGTTTTTCCTGTGGTCATGTAGGATGTGAGAGTTGGACTGTGAAGAAAGCTGAGTGCCGAAGAATTGATGCTTTTGAACTGTCATGTTGGAGAAGACTGTTGAGGGTCCCTTGGACTGCAAAGAGATCCAACTCGTCCATTCTTCATGCTGAAGCTCCAGTACTTTGGCCACTTCATGCAAAGAGTTGACTCATTGGAAAAGACTCTGCTGCTGGGAGGGATTGGGGGCAGGAGGAGAAGGGGACGACAGAGAATGAGATGGCTGGATGGCATCACCGACTCGATGGTCGTGAATTTGAGTGAACTCTGGGAGTTGGTGATGGACAGGGAGGCCTGGCGTACTACAATTCATGGGGTCGCGAAGAGTTGGACATGAATGAGCGACTGAACTGAACTGAATTGAACCAATTCACAGGTAGAAAAAATTCATACATTTACAATATGTATGCAAAGACATACATAAATATACAGACAAACACATAGATCTTAAAACTTTTGTTTTAAATGTTTAGCCATGAATTGGGTATGATAATGCAAAACTCACTAGTTTGAAAAAGAACAGCTGAATCCAAATGATATTGCTGATAGATGGAATAAGTTAAGGTTATCTGCTCAGATGTTTTAAACTTTTAAATAACATTTGTGGAGAAGACTTTTAAGATTTTTCACTCATCCAGTTTTCAAATATCCTTTCCCAGTTTCTTTCTTCTGATAAATTACTTCCCTGAAGTTTACATTTCAAAGAAATGGCCCTCAGGTCTTAGAGAAGATGGGGTAGAACATTCACATTTGCACAGACACAGAGAAAGACTGTGAATTCCTACAAGACAGATTTTTGTTTACTAAATCTAGAATTTTTATAATTCCTACAAATATTTGAGGTCAATTGGGGACTGGTTAAAAGGACAGGTGAATTTATTCTATTCTTCTAAAGACTCAATTTGTAAGACAAGTTGTACAAGATGTCCTCAATTTGTAGAACAGTTGCTTTTAATTTCTCAAGGAGTTAAGATGCTAGGGGAATGAGATCAGGGACTGATCCACCCATTGAAGAACATTACTATCAGTTTGCATCTTTATATCAGGGAGAAGATTTTCAACTTACAAATCAAAAGATTCCTATATTCTAGATTCAGAGCTATTTTTCTTTTAAATGTTTTCCTTTCTCTTTGTTTAAAGAGTTTCATTTAGCTTAAGAAAGAAGACTTTTTAAAAAGTTCCTATCAGGATCTGAATGTCAGTTTTCAGTTTTGCCAACTTCTGATCACAGAATTACTTAGAAAAATATATCCTTCCAAATACCTTGTGAGATTTCAGCTGAGACAACCGTAAATATTCCCGGAAGTATTGAATGAGCTCATGGACCCAAGTGCATGCATGCATAGTCGTGTCCGACTCTTTATGACCCCATGGACTATAATCCCACCAGGCTCCTCTGTCCGTGGAATTTTCCAGGCAAGAATACTGGAGCAAGTTGTCATTTCCTGCTCCAGGGGATCTTCTTGACCCAGGGGTTGAAACTGCATCTCAGGCATCTCCTGTATTGGCAGGCAGATTGTTTACCACTGCACCACCTAGAAAGCCAAGAGGTATCCCCAAAGAGGGTGAAAAGATGCTATCTTCCCAAGATTCAGAGTCATTCTCAAAGACAGCCCAACAAAAGAAAAATTATTCCCTGAGAGTTGGCAGTAGTCAGTAGGACTCCAGCTATGAATTTTGCACACCCAATTCTGCTTGGCAATATCTAGCCCCAAGTGGGGTACAACCTACATTTCTGTCCAACCGTATTTTCAGCCCCCAGCCTGACAGTTGAGCTGCCTGCATATGAAAGAACCAAAAACTTGTGTGTCCCAGGTAGGAAAAAGCCAAGCCAAGTTCTTAGGACACAAAATGAGACAAACAAGGCAATAACTGTCCCTAGGAGATAAAAGGATTGATAATCAATAAGGGGCAATGCAAAATTTTTATCTTTCTGTCTCAACTAGACACTACAGATCTCCAGGACAGCTGACGCTGGTAAGAATTCTCATCCTTTGCTGGCTTTTGCCAATTTTCTCTGGATCCCATCTGCAGACTCCAGAGTAAATAAGTTTGCAAAAGAGAGTACTAGAATATGGCAAAGTTTCCCATTAATTTTAATTTTAGTTTCTCTCTGCCTATTTGAGGGAATAGCTGGTAGCATTTTGCCAGAGAATCCTTCAGAGTTCCATCAATCCTGGAAGAGCCTACTTTAAAGGATAGATACGGGGGTGTTGGAATTGGTGTGGCAATCTTTGACCTTTGTTTATAATCTTGCAGTCTCTTCATAGTGGAAAAGCAATTCATATAGAGAATTAGTAAACTAAATAAAGAATTGTCTTTATTTTTTTCTTTAGTCTTTTGTAATGAAACTTCCAATAAAACTAGGAATTTTCAAGTTTTTTTGTAGGTTTCTGCATGTCAATTTAAACGAATCCCATTCTGTTTGATTTGGAAATCCTTGTTCACTTGAATGATCCTGTCTAGTTGGAATTTCCCCCATAATATACTTTGTAACTTTAGGTTGTTTAGTAATATTTTGCCATTTTTGTAGATATCTAGAGTTTCTAAAACCACAGTCGTTAGACGTAAAATCAGCAGATGTGCCAGAACGTGATACTCTCAACTCTTTGAAACTCAAGGATTCTATTTCTTTAGCTAATCCTTGCTTCTCTCAGAGCCAAATTAATACCCAAGAGCAATGTGCCACTGGGTTGGGGATTGTGTGGTGTTTTACAAATGAATGTCGTAAAATAACGTCAAATTAATTCAATGCCATATATGAAAAAACAATTTACTAGTAATTACAAAATGTTTATGGAAATAATTTAAGACTATTTAAAATTTGGAGAGACAAACCAATTTCATGGATTGAAATAAATGATACCATAAAGGTTTAGTTTTCTCCAAATGAGTCTATATAGTCATCATAATCTCAGTAAAAAAAAAAAACAAACTCCCCCCAAAATTTCTCTCTCTCTCTCTCTCTTTTTTTTTTATTTTATTTTAGTAGAAGCTGACAAACTGACTCTAAACTTTGTAGGAACTACAAAAGTCATAAAAAAAAAAACTAAAAATGACATAGAACAAAAATTGGAAGAATTAGAAGAATTATGCTAATACACTTTAAGACACATTCTCAAGGTATCAAGAGGTATGGTATTCACTTAACGATAGACTTAAAGATCAAATGAAACAATTCAAAGAGTAGAGAAATTTACTATTCACCTTCACTAATATACACCCATTATCTGTTAAATTCACTAAAAAAAAACCTTTCCCAAATCATGTTAATTGATTTTTCACAGTGCTGTCATGGGCAAAAAAAAAAAAAAAATCAATTGACTAAATAGTGGTGGAATGGATATCGAAAGCAATGTATCTTAACCACTTGCTTTTTCTGCAAAGTTATTAGCTCAAATGGGCTCATACACTTAAAGCTGTAAAAGTTCTAGAAACAAATATAAGAAAATATTTGCCCCAGCATAGGATAGACAGGGTAGGCAAAATTTTTAAAAACAACTAAGAAAACACAAGGCATTATATATATATATATATATATATATATATATATATATATACACACACATATATATAAAATATTTATATGTCTGTAGAATTGGTTCTTCATATTCCACAAGGTGCACATCTGTGAATTCAACCAAGTATGGCTCAAAATATTCTTTTAAAAATTCAGAAGTTCCAAAAAGCAAAACTGGAATTTGTTTCACAATGGCAACTATTTAAGTTGTATTTACAAAGCAGTCACATTGAGTTTATAAAGGATATGTGTAGATTTTATGCAAATGACATACTATTTTACATTAGGAATTTGAGTACCCATAGATTTTGATATCTGCAGGGGTCCTAGAACCAATCCCCATACATATATACATTCGGCCCTCAGTATATCAATATATATATATATGGCATAAACTCACAATATAATACTGTGTAGTAAGAAGGAATATGGATATATACAAAAACATGGATAAAGCTCAAAAGCATTTTGCTAAACAACAACAAAAATGCCAGATACAAAAAATGATACATATTGAATTGTTCTATTTATGTAAAATTTTAGGGCAGATAAGACTAATCTGTGGTGACTGAGAGCCAGTCTATGATGGCCTGGAGTCAGGGATGGATGGGTAGGTTTAGTGCAAAATGGCACAAGGGAATTCAGGGAGTAATGCAAAATAAAAATTCTGTATATCCTGATGTGCTGTGGTTATACAGATACTAACTTTTTTTTTCAGATACTAACATTTTTAAACATAAGAACTAAAATTTTTAAATGAGTGCACTTCATCATATGTACATTATATAAAAATAAAGTAGACTAAAAAAGTATGCAACAGTTAAATAATTAAGTAATGTTCAATGTTCAAACTCTATCACAGAACAATTAAATAAGAATTTTTGGTGGTAAAATCTGTGCCTTTGTGTTTTCTACAGTTTCCAGGGAAATTCTAATATGTAGGCAATGTCTAAAATAACTTGTTTAATGAAAATTAATTAATTAAATTAATTAAAATTAATGAAATTCTTATAGACTTCTAGTATTCTACTTAAGTCTTGCTTACTAACAAGCAGTGTGATTGTTATTTTTATTTTTTGTTTTTCTGTTCATAGACCTAGCTCAACAAAGAAAACAAACTCAGTTATAAAAATCTGATGATAATCTTAGTACAGAACATCTTTTTGACAAAACAAGAGAAAAAGTTGATATACTTTCATACTAGGGAGATTCTTCTTTTACCTTGCCTATAAGAAATTCTGAAACAATGGCAGTAAATAGAGACAGGATAACTTATTTAACTTTTTTTTTTAATAGGTGTGTAGCAGTTTCTTGTTTTACTTTTTTTTTTTGAAATGTTGAAAGTTTTTAATTTGTTCCATCACAATTATTTATCTATCCATAATTAAAATCTGCATATCACTTAATTGAAGATATTTGTATACATTTTAAAAACTGAAAATGCAGGTGATTTCAAACCTATGCAGCTTTGATAATTTTATTTTTGTTTGGTATGGTTTAATTTCTTTTTTAAAAAATTTTATTTTATTATTTAACTTTACAATATTGTATTGGTTTTGCCAACTATCAACATGAATCTGCCACAGGTATACACATGTTCCCCATCCTGAACCCTCCTCATTCCTCCCTCCCCATACCATCCCTCTGGGTCATCCCAGTGCACCAGCCCCAAGCATCCAGTATCATGCATCGAACCTGGACTGGCAACTCATTTCATATATGATATTATACATGTTTCAATGCCATTCTCCCAAATCATCCCACCCTCTCCCTCTCCCACAGAGTCCAAAAGACCGATCTATACATCAGTGTCTCTTTTGCTGTCTTGTACACAGGGTTATTGTTACCATCTTTCTAAATTCCATATATATGTGTTAGTATAAGTTAGTTTTTACACAGCCTGTTGTGCTCAAAATTATTTCAAACAAATAATACATTTGATTAATGTGCACACCCTAAAAATATCTGGAAGAAGAAAAATATCTGGGTCCCAATGAGATTTGTTCTAGGACTCTCAGCTGTCATGAGCTCTGCATTGAACAAAAGCAATCAATAAAACAAACGTGGGAGACATTCTGAAGTAACAAAGAGCAGTCTAATTAAGGACTGCCTTCTTCTAGAAGATTAGAAGATTCAAAACTGAATGATGCCTCTTACCTCTTTCTTACCACCTCTGCATATGAAATGGTTAAAAATATGAGCTTTGGAGTCATGTATCCTGGATTTTAATTTTGTCTTTATCACTTACTAGTCAGGTGGCTAAGTGCAAGCAAACTGATTTCTCTGGACTTCATTAGTAATCTTGGATAAAAATAATTTCTCTTAGATAATGTGAAGATTAATTGAATTAATGAGTGCAAGTTGCCTAGCAATTTTAAGTTAAAATAAATTTTAAATACCATCGATGTAATTATATTTCAAAATTTGTCCCTTGTTAATGATCATACAGGATGGAGACAGTGACTTTTATATCACATAAATACACACTATTGTTATTCAGTCGCTTAATCGTGTCCAACTTTTTGCAACCCCATGGACTGCAGCATGCAAGGCCTCCCTGTCCCTCACCGTCTCTCAAAGATTGCCCAAGTTGATGTCATTGCATCAGTTATGCCATCCAACCATCTCATTCTCTGATGCCCTCTTCTCCTTTTGCCCTCAATCATTCCCAGCATTAGGAACTTTTCCAATAAATCGACTGTTTGCATCAGGTGACCAAAATACTGGAGTTTCAGCTTTAGCATCAGTCCTTCCAATGAGTATTCAGGGTGGATTTCCCTTAAGATTGACTGGGAAACGAGTTGCCAGTCCAGGTTCGATGCATGATGCTGGATGCTTGGGGCTGGTGCACTGGGACGGCCCAGAGGGATGGTATGGGGAGGGAGGAGGGAGGAGGGTTCGGGATGGGGAACACATGTATACCTGTGGCGGATTCATTTTGATATTTGGCAAAACTAATACAATTATGTAAAGTTTAAAAATAAAATAAAATTGGAAGAATAAAAAAAAAAAAAAAAAAAAAGATTGACTGGTTTAATCTCCTTGCTGTCCAGCCGACCCTCAGGAGTCTTCTCCAGCATCACAGTTCGAAGGCATCCATTCTTTGGCACTCTGCCTTCTTTACAGTTCCCCTCTCACAACCCTACATGACCACCAGGAGGACCATAGCCTTGACTCTATGGACGTTTGTTGGCAGAGTAATGTCTCTGCTTTTCAACACACGGTCTAGGTTTATCTTAGCTTTCCTGCTGAGAAGCAATTGTCTTCTGATTTCATGGCTGCATTTACCATCTGCAGTGATTTTAGAGCCCAAGAAGAGGAAATCTGTCACTACTTCCACATTTTCCCCTTCTATTTGCCAGGAAGTAATGGGGCCAGATGCCATGATCTTAGTTTTTTTAAATATTTAGTTTTAAGCAGCTTTTTCACTCTCTTCCTTCACTCTCATTGAGAGGCTCTTTATTCCTCTTTGCCTTCTGCCATTAGAGTGGTATTATCTGCAAAGAGTTGGACACGACTGAGCGACTGATCTGATCTGATCTGATCTGTAATCTGACATTGTTGATGTTTCTCCCACTTATCTTGATTCCAGCTTGTAACTCATCCAGCCCTATATTTTTCATGACGTGCTCAGCATATAGGTTAAATAAACAGGATGACAGCAGACAGCCCCATCATACTCCTTTCTCAATCTTGAACCAATCACTTGTTCCATACAGGGTTCTGTTACTTCTTGACCCACATACATGTTTCTCAGGAGATAGGTAAGATGGTCTGATATTCCCATCCCTTTAAGAGCTTTCCACAGTTTGTTATGTTCCACCTGACATCAAACTGTCAACATTCACTGGATCATAGAGAAAGCAAGGGGATTCCAGAAAAACATTTACCTTTATTTCATTGATAATGCTAAAGCCTTTGACTATGTGGATCATAAGTTCACATATAGAATGATACAATAAGAACTGTACTTATTAAAATAAGAACTGTACTTAATAAAATAAGATGGTGATGCACAGCCATTTAATGTTATGCCAAGTAGTGAAGAAAAGGTAGTCTTTTAGATCTAAAACATATGATAACAAGTTTGCAATATTGATACAGGAAGCTCTGCTTTCAATAAAATGACTCACAAAGCTTGTGCAGAGAAGTCTGGTTTCCCATACCAAAGTAGTAGGTCAAGGTTGGCAAAAATATGCCAGGCACACTGTCACTGTAGCCTCTGCCATGGCAAACATCCAATAGATCACAAAACTGTCCTACTCAGTCTTGTGCTATGCTGTGCTTAGTCGCTTAGTCGTGTCTGACTGTTTGCACCTCATGGACTCCTCTATTCATGGGGATTCTCCAGGCAAGAATACTGGAGTGGGTTGCCACTGGAGTGGGATCCCTCCTCCAAGGGATCTTACCAACCCAGGAATCTAACCAGGGTCTCCTGCATTGCAGGCAGATTCTTTACCAGCTGAGCTACCAGGGAAGTCCCATGGAGTCTTTAGAGAGTGTAAAAATCTTTGTTATTTGAAAGCTCTAGGCTTTCTCTTCTATTGAAGTTGACACTTGTGATATATTTTTTTTATTTTATATTTTATTTTTTTAACTTTACAATATTGTATTGGTTTTGCCATATATCAACATGGATCCGCCACCGGTATACACGTGTTCCCCATCCTGAACCCTCCCCCCTCCTCCCTCCCCATACCATTCCTCTGGGTCATCCCAGTGCACTAGCCCCAAGCATCCAGTACCGTGCATCGAACCTGGACTTGCGACTCATTTCATATATGATATTATACATGTTTCAATGTCATTCTTCCAAATCATCCCCCCCTCTCCCTCTCCCACAGAGTCCATATGACTGTTCTATACATCAGTGTCTCTTTTGCTATCTCGTATACAGGGTTATTGTTACTATCTTTCTAAATTCCATATATATGCATTAGTATACTGTATTGGTGTTTTTCTTTCTGCCTTACTTCACTCTGTATAATAGGCTCCAGTTTCATCCACCTCATTAGAACTGATTCAAATGTATTCTTTTTAATGGCTGAGTAATACTCCATTGTGTATATGTATTGCTATAAATGGAATATATGATCCTTATAGCTATAACAAGGCTTCTGGAAGCCCAGATGGTAAACAATCTGCCTGCCAATGCAGAAGACACAGGTTCAGTCCCTGGGTTGGGAAGATCCTCTGGAGAAGGGAATGATCACTACAGTATTCTTGCCTAGAGAATTTCATGGACAGAGGAGCCTGGCAGTCTATAGTCCATGGTGTCGCAAAGAGTAAGAAATGACAGAAATTAACACTTTCACTTTTTCACATAGCTATAACCATTATAAACATTCTTGTTTCTGTAGATATAAATATGAAAACAATATCCAGTGATGTTTAAATTGAAAAGTACAATAAAAAAAGAATAAAAATTAATATGGCCAGTGTATTTAGGGAGGAGAAGGGATATATGATAATTCTACTCTCATTTTTGCTATTAACCTAAAACTGCTCTAAAAATAGTCTCATTTAAAAAATTTAATAAGTCAAGATGTACATTATGCATGTGACCAAATATATTAAAAAGATGGTTTTTTGTCAAACTAATCTAAATTATAATTAATTGAAAATGGTAATGTAGAAGAAGGGGCTTCCCACCTGACACTAGAGGTAAAGAACCTGCCTGCCAATGCAGGAGACGTAAGAGACATGGGCTTGATCCTTGAGCCATGAAGATCCCCTGGAGAAGGGAATGGCAACCCACTCCAGTATTCTTGCCTGGAGAACCCCATGGACAGAGGAGTCTGGTGAGCAGCAGTCCATAGCATTGCAAAGAGTCAAACAGGATTGAAGTGACTTAGTATGCATGCATCCAGTTTAGAAGAAAGATGTCATTAGATAATGGAACTCCAATAAAAAGAATAAAATAACAGACTCTGAGAAATGAAAAAAAAAAAAAAAAAGAAGTGATGTCATGAGATAGTCACAATTGGAAGTGGGTCGGTATTCCAAGGCTTCAAACCTTTTTCTCAGAGACAACCAGTCACACTAAGCTGAAAGAGAGGGCAGAATATAAAGACTTTGAGATTAGATTCCACCCAAGACCTAAGGTCAAAAGCAGATTTTTCTCCATCTGGAAACGTAAAGAGCTAAGAGTCAAATGTTTGGCCTTTAAAAATCCTTGTGTTCACATTTGTAAGCTTGAAACTTCACATATCCAGCTAGAACATAAATGGTGAAGGCAGGGCAGACTCCTCCTGGGTGTCCCTGAGCACACCTCTCCCTTTCTTGTCTGGCCATTCCACAGTGGTGAAGTGTGAGCATCACTTATTTCTGTTATATAAACTCAAAGGCTAGGTACACAGTTGAACAATAGGATTTGAGAGCTTGCTTCTAAAAACTAAGCAAACAAAGAGGTATTTGCATTTCTTTGATTTTCTTTATAAAATACTGCTAACATTTGTCTTGACTCAAACCAGCAGTTGATTTTTTTTTAATCCTTAAATACAGCAAAAATAAAACTCTTCTGTTTCTCTTTAAATCTACTTTCATAAACAAAATTGTTCCATTTATAATTCATTCAGTGTCTTTTACATACACATGATTATTATGTCTAGAATAAGATAATGCATATGAAAAGCAGATTTTATTGCTTTGGGTATATTTGCCAAATGAGTTTAAAAAGAATAGTATAATGGGTTAGATGGATTTATGGGGCAAATAACTTACACTTGGCAATAGGATGCTAAGAAAAGGCTGGTTTAAAAGTTAAGAAGCTCATAATGCCAGCTCAGAATTTATAGCTAACAATTTTATAGGCCAAAGCCACAACACAGGCATCCTTATCCTGCAGTGTGAATAGGATTACCCTTCCAAGCATTACCCTAATGTGGAATTAAACTGTCAAGTTGGCTTGCTTGCTGCATAGACTTGTGTATAAGATGAATGTAACTCTGGGTAAAGTTCAATATTGCTCCATCTGTTAAGCACCTTTTTCTTCTAGAAATACAAAAACTGTAAACATACACACGCACACCATTCCTATTTAAGTAGTGAGCCACTGTGGGCTGACATTGAAAAACATGAGGACAGCAACCCAGATCAATCTTAATTATACTCAATTATAGTTAATACTTTGTACTTAATTATAAGTACAAAATTTTCTATGTCTTAAAATATCTGTTTCTTTAAAATTTTTTCTAGTTCTTAAAAAGTGAATGCAATTTGAATTATTTAACCATCACCAGAAAAGCCAAATATAAATCATATAAAATTGGGAAAATGAGTATAAGAATTTGCTGTCAATGTTAATCTCTAATAGTAAAAAAAAATCTCCATAGCTAAACTTATTTTCTTTGACCATTAGAAACGCTTTGGATGCTTTCAATTATTTTGTGTTCTGCCCATAACACATCTTTGTTGATAGAATCATTGCATTTTAACCATGATGACTGTGGAAAATTACAAGGCTACACAGGATATTATTAATTGTTGAAATAGCAATTGCCTGATAGTTTGCTAGTAGGAATCCCACTGAACATAGAAAAAAAAATAGCCAAAAAGTACCTAGCCCATATAAGAGGAGAGAGAGAGAAGAGGCAGCATTTTAAGGTAGTGGAACTAGAAGTTTTAAAATTGCTTCTTTGGGGAGAAATTTGTAATTAAGCCTTTCCCACAGCAGCAGCATAAATACTTAGCTAATATTTTTAATTGATATTTTTTGTTCTATTTATTTCTTATTTAAAAAGAAAAAAATTTACCCTTGTCTCCCAACAATAATAATTTAGTTCTAATCCAATATAAGTATCTTCCATAAATTTCCTTTAATTGCTTCTAAGGAGCCATTACTATAGCTCAATAGATAGCTGGCTCTTATTTTTCAAGAAAAATATTATGCTAACATTTTTTTACACTGTAATTAACTCAAGAGGAAAAGCTGCCTTTTTTCTTTTTCCTCATCTTTATTACTTTTAGGAGAAATATTACAGGAACAGGAATTTGTGTAATTGCATAATCTTAACACATTTCTATCCATATTTAGGTAAAACAAATAGAAATAATTATGTAGATCTGGAGGACAGATTCTAAGGAGAATCTTTTTGTGACTAAATTCTTAAATTTTCAATTATAGGACCTGACTATGAGCCAATCAATCATAGAGTACATAGGAATTATATTTTTTTCTGAGTGTTACAAACAAATTGATTTTTTTAGCACATAAGTTAAAGGAAAAATGATTTATATACATTTTAATGTATTTTTTCTTATTCATAGGTAATATAATATGCTAGGCACATATAAAATCATAAAATCAATGACTGGAAGCAACCACACAAGCTGTTAAGTGGTTAACTCTAGGGAGAAATATGTGATTGAGAACAGAAGGTAATAAAATGTGTTTGTGCTGGGGTTGGGTGGAGGGGAGTGTTGTATGGTATTATATATGTAGCATAATTGCATTTTATGAAACAATAGTATATAAAATGTTGACTTTTTTATTATCAAGACTTTTGAATGTAAAACTAACAGACCAGCTTCACTGTATTTTATGTTTTTATGATTGCCACAGGCTAGCATCACCTTACCTGGTAAAGAGGAATATACACTTCCCTCCTTTTTTTCCCCCCCCAGTATATCTTTTAAACTAGACTATTTTAATGTGCATTCGAATGCCCAGGAATTTTTTTTTATAACACCTGTGTTGTTATTCTGACATTCAATGTTTTTATTACCTGAAAATGTTTTTATCTTACAGCAATATCACCTAAGAATTAATTAAATAGTAGAATCAGCGCTAGTTCAGAAAAGTGCTGTCAGGTGACACGAACCTTGGAATTCAATTAGGTATGTTAAACTTCTATGAAGAAGGTCAAGCTTTTAATTTAGATAGCTTTATTTCAGATAAAATTAAAAAAAAAAAACATAATTGGGGGAAAAGCACATCTAGGAGATGTATGGGCTGTGATTAGAAATGTCTATATTCTAAGACTGCATTTTTCCATTGCCTTTGCTATAGAAAAAAGATATTCTGGAGTTATTTTAGGCTTGAATTAATGCAAACTTTCAATTATGTAATATCCCCAGAAATGCCTCTTTTAAAATAAAATACATTATTCCTATATCTCAATGCTGTTTGAATCATTTTCCTGAGAAAAGTACCATTTTATTTTATAAATAACCATTAAGAAGGAAAACAAATGACTGTGATAGAAGTTCCAAAAATATAAAGAGATTTTAAAAAGTTATCTAGTTATACTCCCTATCAGAGATAATCATTGTTAATATTTATCAGGTTTCTTTTTAATATACACATACAATGTTTTATAAACTATGTAAATATGTGATATACTTTCTCTTGTCATTTTATTATGGGAACATGTGCATGTCCATATGATATTTTGAAAAACAATGTAGATAACTGTATGTGGATAATCATTCCACCCTTACCTTAATAGAAGTAACAGTGTACTAATTTATGGAGGATTCTTGGAGTTTCTGATAATTTCCTTAGGATAGTTTCCCTGAGCTGAAATTATAGTATATTAACTATTTTAAAAGTTACTTTAAGTTTCGCTATGTTGCTTAACTGAGGATAGCATGTCAAATATGAACTGAACTGTCAAATGTCAAATTAACAAACTTCTACCACAAAATGGAAATCAATTTTATAAGAGTTAGTATTTTCCATTCGTCTAAGTCTTACACCTGCCTTGGGCAGATCCCTGTCATTAACATCCTAATAATTCTTCATAGTCCATTTGGTCAAGCATTTTCCCTCTTCATACATATATTTCCTTCCTATTTCTGGAATGGGGTTACTTCTGGGTTTGGTTTTTTTTTTCTGCTCTAGAAAACCTGTCTCTTAGCCATGAGGGATGAAAGAAATGAGTGATTGCTATGTGCTCCTTTCTTTGTTGTCTAACACCCTTAATTAGGGCTCTGTCGGCATTTAAGTGTGGCTACTTTTCTTTGCGTGAAATTCACCAGACCGTTTCAGAAAGTTTAGTTTTTCTCCCCACCAGCACCTCTGCTCAAATAATTGCCTGTAGAATATCACCAGGTACGGTGACACTAAAAATCACTCTTGATGTTCCCATATGACCACTGGAGGCTGGCATTGCCTGGGAAAGGGAAACAGGAGGGCAGCATCCATATTCATCTCATGGAGGTACTCATTATTTTTGGTTGCTCTGTTTTTATATAATTTCATGTTGACTCCCTTCAACATATTGGTTGATTTTTATCTTGGTTTGGCCCCTTTAATACACATTTCAAGAGATGAAAATATATTACACTGATGTTTGTATTAGCACATCCTTTATTAATAGAGTTAAGTATACATATATTATAATACATATTAATTCTGTAAGTGCTTTGTTCATATTTTTGCCTGTGTTTTATTTGCTGGATTTCCATATGTGATCAGACCTTTGTATGGAAGGATTATCCATAATCAATCTGTTTTCAAGGCAACTGTCATAGTGATGTTTCTAAAATGCATATGGCATTGTAGTGCCACCCTGGCTTAATTTTTTTACCCTTCACATTTAAAGTAAAATCCATGGAGTTCCCCAGTGGTCTAGTGGTTAGGATTTGGCACTTTCACTGCCATGGATTCCCAGAACCGGGGTCTGGATTCAGTCCCTGGACAGGAAAGTGAGATCCCTCAAGCTATGTGGTACAGCCAAAAAAAAAAAAAAAAAACTAAACTAAAATTCATGACATGAAGGTCCTCCTCACATCTTTCTATTCAAATCTTTCCCTGTCTCATACCTGCCCAAGTTTACCAAGTCTGCTTCCCACATCAGGCTTGTTTCAGTTATTGAAATATGCCAATGCATATGCGGAATTTTTCTTACCCTGTCCCTTGTTATGGAATTTGCATTCTTATCCAACGAACTAAATGTATGTGTCACCTCAAAATATACACACTGAAGCCTTATGCCCCATTGTGACTGTATTTGGAGATAGAACCTTTAGGGAAGTCATTAGGGTTAAATGAGATCATAAGAGTAGGGTCCTGATCTCACACGATTAGAGACATGATAAAGGGAGACATTAGAATGCTTCTCACTCTCTCTCTTTCTCTCTTCAAGCACAAAGGAAAGCCCATACGAGGACAGAGAAAGAGGATGGTCATCTGCAAGCCAGGAGGACAGATCTTACTGGATATTGGGTCAGAACCTCAATCTTAGACTTTAAGCTTCCAGAACTGTTAGAAATAAATTTCTTTTGTTTTACTTGTACTATTTTGTTATGGCAGCTAGACTAAACGAATATACATTTTGGTACCATGAAATGAGGATGCTCCTTTATAACAAATAACTACAAACATTCAGTCAGCTTTGGAACTAGCTAATGAGTAGAGGGTTAGAGGAGTTTTGAGGTGCATGCTAGAAAAACTCTACATGGCTGAGAAGGAACTGTTCATGGAAATATGGATATTCAAGGGGATTCTGGTGAGATATCCTTTAGAAAAGAGGAGAGCTGGAGAGAAAGCCTGCATCATTAAGAGATTATATAAGTTATCATTAACAGAATGTTAGTGGAAATATGGCCATTAAAAGTCAATCTGCAAGGTATCAGACAAAAATGAGGAATAGGTTATTAGAAACTGGAAGACAGACAATACTTGTAAAGTGGCAAAGAATATGATTAATTTTTTTCCTAGTGTTTTGTGGAAATAACTGCGAAAGATGAAATTGGATATTGAGCTGAGGAAATTTCTAAGAAAAATATTGAAGGTGTGATATGGGTCCTTCTGATTGCTTGTAGCAAAATGCAAGAGGAGAGAGAGAATTGAAGAGGAATTATTAAAGAAAAAGGAACAAAAACGTAAAGGTTTGAAAAATTCTCAGTGTCTGTTTTGTAGAATATGAGAAAATCTGGTGTGAAGAGACCACTGAGTATGTGGCTGGACTGCCACAGATACATCATGGGATTATATGAGCAGAAACAATGCCAGTTTTAACTGAAAGGGACAAAGACAGGACAATTGAGGGAAGGCTGTAGGACTTTATATTCTATAGGATGGGTTCCCTGGCAGTCAAATAGTTAAGACCCCATACTTCCACTGTGGTAGGAATGTGTTTGACCCCTAAATGGGGAAAGAGATCATGCATGCTTCATGATGTGGTTAAAATTAATGTGGTATATTCTACAGGATGGGGCCATAGAGTTACTTGGCCATGAGCATGCCTTATCTTTCAAGAAAAGGGAAGAATGACCTTAAAGGTGATTCTCCAATCATCAGGGGTGCCACTCTCACCACAGGTCCGGAGGCTGCTTTGACTCCATTTTCAAGGGGTGGAGCCATCGTTAAGTTTCAATAAGCTGCTGCTGCTGCTGCTAAGTTGCTTCAGTCGTGTCCGAGTATGTGCGACCCCATAGATGGCAGCCCACCAGGCTCCCCCGTCCCTGGAATTCTCCAGGCAAGAACACTGGAGTGGGTTGCCATTTCCTTCTCCAATGCATGAAAGTGAAAAGTGAAAGTGAAGTCACTCAGTCGTGTCCGACTCTTAGCGACCCCATGGACTGCAGCCTACCAGGCTCCTCCGTCCATGGGATTTTCCAGGCAAGAGTACTGGAGTGGGGTGCCATCAATAAGCTAGGCTGCTACTAAATGGAACCTTGCTTAGGTCACTTGGAATCCTAAGGGTAACTGTTGCCTAGTGCCTTAGGGGAGAAGGCAATGGCAACCCACCCCAGTGTTCTTGCCTGGAGCATCCCAGGGTCGGGGGAGCCTGGTGGGCTGCCGTCTATGGGGTTGCACAGAGTCAGACACGACTGAAGCAACTTAGCAGCAGCAGCAGCAGCAGCAGTGCCTTAGGGGTGGGGCTCTCTTTCTGGCAGAAGCATGTGTGCAGTTAACAGTCTTAGTGGGTTCAGAAGATAGATATACAGCTGAAGAAGATTATTCTTAAGCCTCAAGATCTAGTTCATCTGCCTTGCTAGATTTTGGACTTGTGTGGGACTTATCACTTCTTCCTTCTTTCCTGTGCCTCCCTTTTGGGCCGGGAATGTGTATCCTACCAACATGTATTTTGGAAGCACATACCTTGTTTGATTTTAGAGGTTTACAGCTAGAGAGGAATTTTGCCTCAGGATGAATTGTATCTTGAGTTTCAGTAATACTGAATTCGATGGTATTTACAACAGATGTTAGACCTTACATTTTTGAGTTGATGCTAGAGTGAGTTAAAGTGTTTTGTAGCTGTTGCAATGGCAAGAATGACATAAATTTGGAGGGCCGGGGTGAAATGTGAATTTAATGTTTGTGTTCTCCCCAAATGTTTATGTTCATGCTCTAACCACCAATGCGACTGTATTCAGAGATAGATCCTTCACAGAAGTAATCGAAATTAAATTAGGTCCCAAGAGTAGAGCTCTGATCCAGTAGGATTAGTACTCTTCTAAGAAGAGACACCCGAGAGGTTCAGTTTGCCCCCCCCCACACCACCTCTTCTGGTGAGCAAGCAGCAAAGGCCATGTAAGAATACAGCAAGAAGGTGACTATCTGCAAGCCAGGAATAAAGCCCTCCCCAGAAATCGAATAGGCAAGAACCTTGATCTTAGAATTCTAGACTTGAGGACTGTGAGAAAGAAATGTGTCCTTTAAGACATTCACTGTGGTACTTTGTTATGGCATCTTCAGCAGATTAATACAGGCTGTGACTTGAATACCATCTCCTCATGAAACAACTAATGATAACCTTTAAAAATACAGTGTCTACCCTATAACACACACACACACACACACACACACACACCCCAGTGCTGTCTACTGTTCTGTTTCTTTCAGAGTACTGATCACTTATGAGGATTCTGACTTTAAAATATTTTTAGTCTTTTTAAGGGGCTTCCCTGGTGGCTCAGACAGTAAAGCGTATGCCTGCCCAATGCTGGAGACCTGGGTTCAATTCCTGGGTCGGGAAGATCCCCTGGAGAAGGAAATGGCAATCCACTCCAGCACTCTTGCCTGGAAAATCCCATGGACAGAGGAGCCTGAAAGGCTACAGTCCATGGGGTCGCAAAGAGTTGTCTTTTTAAATTTGTAGTTGTATTGTCTTTTATCTAGACTGCCAACTAGATTGCCATTTCTACATACAGAAATTATTCTTGTTTCATTCATCAAGTTATGTACCCAGACTTAAGACTTAGGCTGTGTACATAGTAAATTTACTAAGAGCTGCTTAGTAAATATTCCCTAGTAATTTATATGGCTAAGATTTATTGACTTACTATTTACCAGGTACTGTCAAAATACTTTACAAGCTTTCTCATATTTATTTTTCTAGGAACCATGTGGTATAGGTATTATGTTTTAGAGATGAGGAAATTATGTGTCTAGCCCAGGAATAAGAGTTAGTATCAAAGGAACGAAGCTTAAAAAATGGAGTCTGTCTCCAAATCACTCTCAGCCATGACAACACATTATATTTTTTCACCAGTAATGAGTGAATTACTTGAATAATGAATATCATCTTGTTGACTGTCACATAAGCAGGAAATGTTTTCCCACACTTCCCCCCATGTTTACATTTTAATTAGTTCACTATGATCTTTCTAACGAATTTTATTTTATAAATGCCAGTCCAGGTTCGATGCATGGGACAGGGTGCTAGGGGCTTGTGCACTGGGATGACCCAGAGGGACGGGGTGGGGAGGGAGGTGGGAAGGGGCTTCAGGATGGGGAACACATGTATACCCGTGGCTGATTCATGTCAATGTATGGCAAAACAACTATAATATTGTAAAGTTATTGGCCTCTAATTAAAATGAATAAATTTATTAAAAAAATAAAATAGTAGTCATCATTTCAGAATTTATGCAAATATCAAACCATCACACACACAAAAAGAGTAGTACATACAGTTTTTTAAAAAAATCAAATGGAACCAAAAAGCCTGGTAATGAAGTTGTCTTTTTCCCACTGTTTCCTGGTACTCCCTAATCCCATTGCTTGGCTTTTCTTTCCTAAGGCAATGTCTATTTATATTTACCTGTGTATATATAAAATGTATATCTAAACTTCTATATTGAGATACATAATTTTTTTAAAGTACATCTTGTTTTCTATAATGGTGTGTAAGATTTGTGTCTCTAACAACAAACACCTTTTCCATCATTCTCTTTTTCCCACTCTTATAATAAGCCCATATCACAAAATTTACTTAAATACTCAGTAAGTACTATTGACACTATGCAATTACACTTATCATTCAATGCTGAGCAACGTGTTATAGATGAGCCTGTTAGTCACTCAGTCCTGTCTGACTTTTTGTGACCCTATGGATCCTATCTTGCCAGGCTCCTCTGTCCATAGAATTCTCTGGGCAAGGATACTGGAGTTGGTAGCCATTCCCTTCTCTAGTGGATCTTCCTGATCAAACGATAGAACCTGGGTCCCCCTCATTGCAGTAGAATCTTTACCATCTGAGCCAAGGAAGCCCCATATACATGAGTTCAGTTCAGTTCAGTCGCTCAGTCGTGTCCGACTGTTTGTGACCCCATAAACTGCAGCATGCCAGGCCTCTCTGTCCATCACCATCTCCCGGAGTTCACTCAAACTCATGTCCATCGAGTCAGTGATACCATCCAGCCATCTCATCCTCTGTTGTCCCCTTCTCCTCCTGCCCCCAATCCCTCCCAGCATCAGAGTCTTTTCCAATGAGTCAACTCTTTGCATGAGGTGGCCAAAGTACTGGAGTTTCAGCTTTAGCATCATTCCTTCCAAAGAATACCCAGGGCTGATCTCCTTTAGAATGGACTGGTTGGATCTCCTTGCAGTCCAAGGGACTCTCAAGAGTCTTCTCCAACACCACAGTTCAAAAGCATCAATTCTTGGGCGCTCAGTTTTCTTCACAGTCCAACTCTCACATCCATACATGACCACAGGAAAAACCATAGCCTTGACTAGACCTTTGTTGGCAAAGTGATGTCTCTGCTTTTCAATATGCTATCTAGGTTGGTCGTAACTTTTCTTCCAAGGAGTAAGCGTCTTTTAATGTCATGGCTGTGAGTAAGTACCCATAAAAAAGTTTTAACTTTTCTGAAATAATTGGTTGCCCCATTTTAGAATTTGTGCTGTTTTCTAAGAAATACTCTTCTTTCAAAAATAGCCCACTAGATTCTAAAACGTCTTTCAGTGGAATTTCCCACATGTTCAAACCCATCAAAATATCTATCAGTTCATTATTTTCAAGGTGATCTGTGTCCTGAAGCCCTCCTCCTTCTGCACACACCCCCATGTGGGTGATGCTGCTGTTCTCCATGCCTGCTATACAACTCTCCCTGGGACTTCTTTTCACTGAGAGTACAGCCTCCAGTGGTTTTCATAAAAGGTATAGGAGGTAAAATTTTGAGAAGATGGATGCCACCAAAAAATATGTGTTGTATCATAAAACAAAATCCTATTTTACCTTGATACAGAACTCACGGTAGAGGGATAACCGTTTTTCTTGGTATGCAAATGTATTACTCTCTTATCTTCTACCTTCCATATATTAATAAAAATCTAATGCAGTTCAGCTTAACTGTATCTTTATCCACTATGTTCTGAAATTTCATAATGTCATGTTATTTTGAGTCTTTTTCATTATTGCTATATACTCAATGGGTCTATTAAGGTGAAAACTCATGTTTGTCAATTCTGGAAAAAAAAAATCATTGTCTATGATTAATGTCTTTCCTCAAAGTATAATTATGTTTGGTTACTTGTTCATGTTAAAAGAAAGGAAAATGCTAAATGGAAGTTATCTAAATTGGCAGAACTTGTCTAATGGTGTGTATATTATTTCATTTCTTATTCTCACATACCAAATTACCACAAATTTAGTGGCTTAAAAAATCAATTTTAATCTCACAGTTCTGTACATGAGAATCCTAGGCATGGTTCAGAAGACTTTTCTGCTCAGGGTTTCACAAGGCTGAAATGAAACAGTTGGCCAAACTGAATTCTCCTCCAGAGGCTCAGATAGATAAGAAACTTTTCAAACTCATCCCAATGGGTGACAGAATTTAGCTGTAGAAAGTCTCACCCTTACAGTACTGAGATCCATGTTCTCTTTGCCGGTTGCTCACCAGGGGATGTTTTCAGATCCTAAAGTTTGCATTCAGATCCTTAGAAACACAGCCCTCTCCAGAACATGGCAGTTTTCCATTTTAAGGTTCAAAGGTCTTCTGTATTTTCAAGTCTCTTTTAAGAGCTCATCTATTTGGGTCACGTTCATCCCAGATAACTCCCTTTTTATTGACTCAAAGTCAGCTGGTTAGACATCTAAATTACACCTGCAAAATACTTTTGCTTTTAGCAAATAAGATTACCTTATAACTGAGGTGATCTCCCATCCTATTCACAGTTCCTTTCCATGCTCAAAGAAGGGGGTTATATGAGGCTAAGTGGAGTCATCTTACAGCTCTGCCCACCATGATGTGGACCACAGTAACATAGCGAGTCAACAATTAAGGATATTTTACTGCAGAAATGCACATTCCACCGAGAGCATGCCTTTTCTGGTGCTGATCAGTTTAAAGGAAGGACTAATTTAATTTTATCTCTTGAGAGATGGGAATTAAACTCTTCTTTTAAAAATCCTGGGAAGTTATCAGGAAACTCTCTGGTTTCCTGCTAATCACCAAGTAGACTTCCATTAAATTGACATTATTAAATCCACTACTCCCCTTCCACATCTGTACCAGAATTTGCCATCCTTCCATAGAGTAAGCTATCTATCTATCTTCTGACAAAATGGCAAGAGATGATTTTTGTTTTGTTTCATTTTGTTTTGGGTTAGGAAAGTGAGAGGACATTTTGGAATCTAAGTTCTCCTTTTGTTGACTCTTGATTATCCATCTACCAAAAGAAAAACAAAAATTATCCATCCACCTGTTTTCAATCCTATCCACATTCTGTCTTCCATCACTTGTCTTTTGCCTTACAGCTTTCAGACTGTTACCAGCTTCCACTTGGTATGATGTGTTTTATTCTTTTATTTTTTCATTGTATCACTTTTACCATGTAACAAATTAGTTCAAAGTTTAGCAAGTTAAAACAGCAAACATTTATGATCTTTTGATTTGGTGGTTTAAGTCACTAGTCATGTCCAACACTTGTGACCCCATGGACTATAGCCTGCCAACCTCCTCTGTCCATGGGATTTTCCAGGTACGAATACTGGAGTGGATTGCCATTTCCTTCTTCAGGGGATCTTCCCTACCCAGGGACTGAACCCGGGTCTCCTCCATTGCAGACAGATGCTTTACTGACTGAACCACCAGGGAAGACATCTTTTGGCTCATGTGGCTCAAAAACTCAGCAGTAGCTTAACTGGGTACTTTTGGTTCAGTGTACCCTATGAGGTTGGGGCCTAGATGTTGGCCAGTGCTGCAGTCATCTTGACTACACCACAGAATCTGGTTTTAAGATGGTTCACTTACATGGCTATTGGCAGGAAACACCAGTAGCTCAAGAGCTATTCACAGGAAGCCTCACTTCTTTGCTACATGGACCTCTCATTAGGCTGTTTGAGTCTCCCCACAACATGGGAACCAGCTTGCCTCAGAGCAAGTGATTCTTTTATTTAATCATAGTGTAATTTGGGGAAACAGAAGAGATAAATGCATGTATTCATATATTGAGGTCTGAACAAAAATAAATAAATAAAATGACACCCCCTCCCCAAACAACAGCAAAACAGAACAAAACAAACCCCTGATTCTATTAAAGTGTTTCTCTTTTCTTGTTCTTATCTCAAATGTTATTTCTCTCTTTGTCTTATAAGGTTACAATGTTTTATAGTTTTGTAGAATCAACACTGAAGATGAAAATTATCATATCAAATATTGAACCATACCTATCTATATACTAGATAACTTTGTGAATATACTGGATAGGCTTGTGAATTCTTTATGTGTCATATTTAAAGTTTTGCAAACTGATATTTTGGTCAGACAGATTATATCACTTATAGAAAACATTGCTTTTGTTTTTTTTTTCCTCCAGTGGGGGAAAAAGAGAGTCTAATTTAGGTTGAGGAATGACCCACATTTTTCTCATACAGCCCTTAGTAAACTTCACTCAAAGATAAGTGATGGTTCTGACTGTTTCCGTGTTATTGACTTTGAAGAAAGATACATGAGTTTCCCTGGAAATTCCCTGTGATGAATTGCATTTTTATTATGAAAAGAGTTCCACAACATTTTTTTCTTTTTAGTATCCAGTGCCTCAACAGATAATAAATATTTTATCAAAAAGCTTACAATAAGTGGGAAGGTAGAAAATTCCATATAGTCCATTATTTGCTGGGAGGAGGGATTCAACTTTAAGTTTATATTATATTAACTACCTGGGTGAGTGCAAAATTATTTGCTTTGTAACACTTAATTTGTTCACATCAGAAAATGCAAGCATTTGCTGATAAACTATGAAACTTTTAATACTACTGAAAAAACAATATAAATGATAATATTGAAAATATGCTAGGTATACACTGATATTTTAGACTTTGTAACCAAGAGTGTAAATGGTTCCTTTATTTGAAATTTAGAATGCTGTTATTGTTAAGAATCTCAGGAATCTCATGATACTCATCAGAATCAAGTCAACTATCTCCAGCTGTCAGTGTGGGTCCAATTATATGTCATTTGCCTTGTGCAAACACTAAATCTTTCTATTTGTTTGTTCAGTATGATTTTTCATCATTATATGAATGAAACACTATCAACTTTGACCTACTGATAGCATGACTGAAGAGAAAAGAAAATGAAAACAAAACATGTGACTAACTTAGGTGGTATTTAATTAAAACCAAAATGAATTTTTATCTCACAATGAGATAAAAAGCAAATATTGCAGTAAAAGAAATGGATTCTGGAGAACCTGCTTTAACAATTTTGTGGTTGAGAAGTCACATACATTTATAAGCAATAGAACTATGTTTATAATATATGACAAGAATAATTAAAGTATCTAATTATTACCGATATACAAGTACTGTTCTAAGCATTTAATTCTGATGATAACCTTTTGATGCATGGTCACTACTTCCACTTTTTCAAGAAAACTGAGGACTAGGTATAAACTGGTCAATGTCACTCAGACACTTCCCATTTGGAGGCAGAATTTAGACTCAAATAGTTTGACTCCTGAGCCTAAGAGATGTTTGTTTCCTTATTAATCAGAGTTTCCCAACCTCAGCACTCTTGACATATTGGAATGGATAATTTTTTGTTGTGAGGGTCTGCACTATCTATTGTAGGATATTTAGCAGTGCCCTGGACTCTGTTCACCAGATGCCAGAAGTTCCCTCCACCCATCACTGTAGCAACCAAAAATGTCTCCAGGCACTGCAAACGTTCTCTGGAAGGCAAACCCACCACCAATGGAGAACTGATAATATGGATTTATTTGTTCTATATTGACCAGCCATTTTATAGTAACTTAAGTTGCCATACAGAAGAGCTTGATATAAAATATAGAGAACATATTGGATGGAATTATCAATGTTTTAGTTCATCAGACATAGCACATTCTTATTTAAAACATCAGCAAGGAAAATGAAGGTAATATGAAAAATGAAAGTAATATGAGAAGACTATTGAAAATGTTATTATAAAATAAAATTTAAAGGTACTTGTAGAAGCCCTTAAGAAGAGGAAAACTTAAATAAGACCATACAGTAGGTAAGTTTCAGATTGTACTCAGAGTCTCGTAGGACAAATACTGATATATATTAGCAACTTGCCTAGATATCTTAAAAGTCAGGGGGTCGCAAAGTCAACTGGAGAGTGGAGGTCCCCACTCAAGCCATTCAAATTCAATTTTTCAACAAGTCAGCTAATTATATTTTTTCCACACCACATTCTGGAGGACAATAATTTCTGAGATCTAAAGCAGTGGGTTTTCTAGGAAGAGGAGTTGTGATGTGATCAGGCCCAAATTTGAGGAAACTGAAAGTAGTAAAATGTAGTTGGGCCATAAGATTTGGTGGTAAGATAAATGTCTGGAAAAGTACTGTATAGACACAGTGCTGGAGCCTTCTATGTTATGCTAGGCTGCTGCTGCTGCTAAGTTGCTTCAGTCGTGTCCGACTCTGTACGACCCCATAGATGGCAGCCCATCAGGCTTCCCCGTCCCTGGGATTCTCCAGGCAAGAACACTGGAGTGGGTTGCCATTTCCTTCTCCAATGCGGGAAAGTGAAAAGTGAAAGTAAAGTCGCTCAGTTGTGTCCGACCCTCAGCGACCCAGTGGACTGCAGCCTTCCAGGCTCCTCCATCCATGGGATTTTCCAGGCAAGAGTACTGGAGTGGGGTGCCATTGCCTTCTCCTATGGGAGGCTAGAAAGTCTTAAAGATAGAGGGCATGGAACATGTAATAGAAGGATAACATGATTAATTTTGCATTTAGAATATTCATCCTGGGAATAATTTTGTACTTGGTTTGGAAGATACTAGCTGTAAGAATGCTATGAAATAATCTAGCCAATATTGATCAGAATCACAAAAGCAACAATGGATTTGGAGAGAAGAATGAATTCAAATGTTAATAAAGAGGTAGCAGCCAGCCTGGGCATGATGTAGGGAATGCATGTAAGGATTATGCGAGTAAGATTCTAAATTAGCTCTCAGATTTCTTGTTTTAGGAACTAAGTGCTTGGAATCATTCCCGGAAGATATACGGGAGGAGGGGAAAGTGAGGAGGGATGGATGACAAGTTCAGAAATAACTAGATGCGGACACCAAAAACGTTTATCATGTAAAAGTGAAATTTTAGTGTTTTCTTTACTTTATTGTGGTACAAAAGCAAACTGGCATTAGTGTTCAATTTAAGCAATTTTCAGCATTAGATTGGCACCATCTTTTCCCATTGGCAGTCTTTAAGCTCACCCTGGCTTCAGTGCCAATACTGCCAGGATGTTCTTGGCAGTTACAGGATCTAGGTGTCAAATTGTAAAATGATTTTGTTCTACTTTCATTTTAAATAAGGGATTTTTGCAAGCTAACTTTACTTCTAGTTAGTAATTTAAAGTGAATTTCTGAGAAATATTTTCCATATGATATTCATTATGTAAATTAAGCAGCTCCATTCATTTTTGGTTACCTTGGTCATTTCACGTGCCTCGCTCACACTCTCTCATGTTCACTACTCAACTCACTGAAAACTTACCCCTTTCAAGATAGAACCATGTACCTGAAAAGCCACTCTACTACAGGTATCAATTCAATGGTCATTTGTTTTACATACACAGTTCCAATGAAACAGATTCTAAAACAGAGTTCTATGCACAATGCTTACCAGGGAGCAGTCTTGGGAGACAGAACCTCTCAGAAGTCAGAAGAGCAGAACTAGACAGAAGGACTACTGTAATGCTGTGCAACCAAGATCCCAGCTAAATCTTACATGGAGCTCTGCAACTGGGATCACCCTTCAGGGTTGTTCCAAATTTAGGCAAAGGACCAGGCCTTTGTATCCCCACATCAGCTTTTAATCTCTGATCACTCTTGGAAAGGTGAACAGCCTTGAATGAAGCATTTTCCTGTTACTGTGGTGTTGGAGAAGACTCTTGAGAGTCCCTTGGACTGCAAGGAGATCCAACCAGTCCATCCTTAAGGAGATCAGTCCTGGGTGTTCACTGGAAGGACTGATGTTGATGCTGAAACTACAATACTTTGGCCACCTGATGTGATGAGCTGACTCATTGGAAAAGACCCTGACACTGGGAAAGATTGAGGGCAGGAGGAGAAGGGGATGACAGAGGATAAGATGGTTGGATGGCATCACCGACTCAAAGGACATGGGTTTGGGTGGGCTCCGGGAGTTGGTGATGGACAGGGAGGCCTGGTGTGCTGCAGTTCATGGGGTTGCAAAGAATCGGACACGACTGAGCGACTGAACTGAACTGAACTGAACTGAAGAGAGGAATAGAGCTGCAAACATTCAGTGATCAAAATTATAGGCTTGGCAGCTGGAGGACGGGTTCCTAATGGCTGAGAGGGAATCTGGGTGAAACACCACCAAATCTGCCACCCTATCATTCATAACATTTATGAACCCTATCTCTCCCAGGAATCTAATTCTCATTCCTCAAATTTTTATTGTCCAGCTGAAACTTGCTGGTGCAATTATAGCTTTATCTCCACCTGTATAATTTATAAATTACATTACTTTCTATTTATTCATTTATTTTTGGCTTCTTTTTTCCCCCTTTCTTGTTCTCTCTCTATTCTGTATATTTGGATTTCAGACACTGAAGGAAAAGAAGCCAGATCTAAATGGAATGTGGTACAGAATTACACATAATGTTGAACTTGAGCACTCACTGATCTTCAAAGAACTGTGTAGTCAAGAATACAAAAATTCGAACAAAATGTATGGATAAAAGGCTGAGAAAAACTTAAATATGTAATGTATATGAACATCAAGCCTAGTTCTGGGAACAAAAGAAAAACTTTCTTTTTTTAATGTCTTGCCTAAAGTGATATAAAGTATTTAAGTAAGGTCAGTTAGACCACCCATATAATTAGCTAGAACTAGTTTTTTATTCTTTTCATTGTATAATCATGAAAATGTTAATAACTGATATATAAGATATAACAAAATATTAACATCAAGCTCTTGAGAACATTTTATTAGACAATTTTAAGTGAAAAATACCTGCTCTTCTCCTTATATCAGAGGGAAAGCATTTAGCCTTTCAACATTAAGCATCATGTTAGCTGTAAGTTTTCATAGGTGCACTTTATCAGTTTGAGGAAGTTCTTTTGCATTTATAGTAGGCTGAGAGCTTTTATCATGACTATATTGCTGAATTTTTTCAAATGGTTTTACTGCATCTATTGGGATGGTCACATAATTTTTAATGTTGGTCTCTCAATAGTGTGAATTTTATTAATTAGAACTTTTATACAAACCTTGCATTCCTAGGACAAACCTGGCTGTGACCTAGTATTTTTTTTAATATAAATTGCCTTATTAAATTTGCTAAACTACGTTTAAGGATTTTACATCTGTGTTCAAGAAATGATAAGTGTTTCTGGCTCATCAATTTTCTGGATATGTTTGTTCAGTTCAGTTCAGTTCAGCCTCTCAGTCATGTCCGACTCTTTGCAACCCCATTGACTGCAGCATGCCAGGCCTCCCTGTTCATCACCATCTCCTGGAGTTTACCCAAACTCATGTCTATCGAGTCAGTGATACCATCCAGTCATCTCATCCTCTGTTGTCCTCTTCTCCTCCTGCCCTCAATCTTTCCCAGCATCAAGGTCTTTTCCAATGAGTCAACTCTTCCCATCAGGTGGCCAAAGTATTAGAGTTTCAGCTTCAGGATCAGTCCTTCCAGTGAACACTCAGGACTGATCTCCTTTAGGATGGACTGATTGGATCTCGTTGCAGGCCAAGGAACTCTCAAGAGTCTTCACCAACACCACAGTTCAAAAGCATCAATTCTTTTGTGCTCAGCTTTCTTTGTAGTCCAACTCTCACATCCATACATGACTACTGGAAAAACCATAGCCTTGACTAGATGGACCTTTGTTGGCAAAGTAGTGTCTCTGCTTTTTAATATGCTGTCTAGGTTGGTCATAACTTTCCTTCCAAGGAGTAAGTGTCTTTTAATTTCATGGCTGCAGTCACCATCTGCAGTGATTTTGGAACCCCCCAAAAACAAATCTGTCACTGTTTCCACTGTTTCCCCATCTATTTCCCATGAAGTGATGGACCAGAGGCCATGATCTTAGTTTTCTGAATGTTGAGCTTTAAGCCAACTTTTTCAGTCTCCTCTTTCACTTTTATCAAGAGGCTCTTTAGTTCTTCTTCACTTTCTGCCTTAAGGGTGGTGTCATCTGCATATTTGAGGTTGTTGATATTTCTCCTGGCAATCTTGATTCCAGCTTGTGTTTCATCCAGTCCAGCGTTTCTCATGATGTACTCTGCATATAAGTTAAATAAGCAGTGTGACAATATACAGTCTTGACGTACTCCTTTTCCTATTTGGAACCGGTCTGTTGTTCCATGTTCACTTCTAACTGCTGCTTCTTAAGAAGCATACAGATTTCTCAAGAAGCAGGTCAGGTGGTCTGGTTTTCCCATCTCTTCCAGAATATTCCACAGTTTATTGTGATCCACACAGTCAAAGGCTTTGGCATAGTCAATAATTCAGAAGTAGATGTTTTTCTGGAACTCTCTTGCTTTTTTGATGATCCAGCGGAGGTTGGCAATTTGATCTCTTGTTCCTCTGCCTTTTCTAAAACCAGCTTGAACATCTGCCAGGTTCATGTATTGCTGAAGCCTGGATTGGAGAATTTTGAGCATTACTTATTAACATGTGAGATAAGTGCAACTGTGCGGTAGTTTTAGCATTCTTTGGCACTGCCTTTCTTTGGGATTGGAATGAAAACTGATCTTTTCCAGTCCTGTGGGATATGTTTGTAAGAAACTGTTAATATTTCTTTTTAAAATGTTTGATTAAATTAATCTTCCAGTGTTCCTAGATCTTGGTGGAGACATTTAAAACTACTAATCCAATTTTTAAAATAGATATAGAGCTATTCCGGAGAAGGCAATGGCACTCCACTCCAGTACTCTTGCCTGCAAAATCCTTTGGAGGGAGGAGCCTGGTAGGCTGCAGTCCATGGGGTCGCTAAGATTCAGACATGACTGAGCGACTTCACTTTCACTTTTCACTTTCATGCATTGGAGAAGGAAATGGCAACCCATTCCAGTATTCTGGCCTGGAGAATCCCAGGGACAGAGGAGCCTGGTGGGCTGCTATCTGTGGGGTCACACAGAGTCGGACACGACTGAAGTGACTTAGCAGCAGCAGCAGCAGCATAGAGCTATTCAGTATACCTATTTCTTCTTGGATGAACTTTGATAATTGGTATCTTTCAAGGAGTTTTCTATTTCATCTAACTTATCAAGTTTTTGGCACCACAGTTGTTCATAATATTCCCTGTCATACCCTTAATGTATGTAAAACGCAGTGATGTTTCTGTTTTCACTACTAATACTGAAATTGGCACTTTCTCTTTTTCATTATTCAGATAAGCTAGAGGTTTATGAATTTTACTGATCTTTAAAAAAACAAATCCTTTTTAATGTGTTGTTGGATTCTGATTGCTAGAATTTTGTTAAGGATTTTTGCATCTATGTTCATCAGTGATATTGGCCTGTAGTTTTCTTTTTTTGTGGGATCTTTGTCAGGTTTTGGTATTAGGGTGATGGTGGCCTCATAGAATGAGTTTGGAAGTTTACCTTCCTCTGCAATTTTTTGGAAGAGTTTGAGCAGGATAGGTGTTAGCTCTTCTCTAAATTTTTGGTAGAACTCAGCTGTGAAGCCGTCTGGACCTGGGCTTTTGTTTGCTGGCAGATTTTTGATTACAGTTTCAATTTCTGTGCTTGTGATGGGTCTGTTAAGATTTTCTATTTCTTCCTGGTCGAGTTTTGGAAAGTTGTACTTTTCTAAGAATTTGTCCATTTCTTCCACGTTGTCCATTTTATTGGCATATAATTGTTGATAGTAGTCTCTTATGATCCTTTGTATTTCTCTGTTGTCTGTTGTGATCTCTCCATTTTCGTTTCTAATTTTATTGATTTGATTTTTCTCCCTTTGTTTCTTGATGAGTCTGGCTAATGGTTTGTCAATTTTATTTATCCATTCAAAGAACCAGCTTTTGGTTTTGTTGATTTTTGCTATGGTCTCTTTTGTTTCTTTTGCATTTATTTCTGCCCTAATTTTTAAGATTTCTTTCCTTCTACTAACCCTGGGGTTCTTCATTTCTTCCTTTTCTAGTTGCTTTAGGTGTAGAGTTAGGTTATTTATTTGACTTTTTTCTTGTTTCTTGAGGTGTGCCTGTATTGCTATGAACTTTCCCCTTAGGACTGCTTTTACCGTGTCCCACAGGTTTTGGGTTGTTGTGTTTTCATTTTCATTCGTTTCTATGCAAATTTTGATTTCTTTTTTGATTTCTTCTGTGATTTGTTGGTTATTCAGCAGCGTGTTGTTCAGCCTCCATATGTTGGAATTTTTAATAGTTTTTCTCCTGTAATTGAGATCTAATCTTACTGCATTGTGGTCAGAAAAGATGCTTGGAATGATTTCTATTTTTTTGAATTTACCAAGGCTAGCTTTATGGCCCAGGATGTGATCTATCCTGGAGAAGGTTCCGTGTGCGCTTGAGAAAAAGGTGAAATTCATTGTTTTGGGATGAAATGTCCAATAGATATCAATTAGGTCTAACTGGTCTATTGTATCGTTTAAAGTTTGTGTTTCCTTCTTAATTTTCTGTTTAGTTGATCTTTCCATAGGTGTGAGTGGGGTATTAAAGTCTCCCACTATTATTGTGTTATTGTTAATTTCTCCTTTCGTACTTGTTAGCATTTGTCTTACGTACTGTGGTGCTCCCGTGTTGGGTGCATATATATTTATAATTGTTATATCTTCTTTTCCTAGAGGAGAACATAGGCAAAACACTCTCTGACATACATCACAGCAGGATCCTCTATGACCCACCTCCCAGAATATTGGAAATAAAAGCAAAAATAAACAAATGGGATCTAATTAACCTTAAAAGCTTCTGCACATCAAAGGAAACTATTAGCAAGGTGAAAAGACAGCCTTCAGAATGGGAGAAAATAATAGCAAATGAAGCAACCGACAAACAACTAATCTCAAAAATATACAAGCAACTCCTACAGCTCAACTCCAGAAAAATAAATCACCCAATCAAAAAATGGGCCAAAGAACTAAATAGACATTTCTCCAAAGAAGACATACAGATGGCTAACAAACACATGAAAAGATGCTCAACATCACTCATTATCAGAGAAATGCAAATCAAAACCACTATGAGGTACCATTTCACACCAGTCAGAATGGCTGCGATCCAAAAGTCTACAAATAATAAATGCTGGAGAGGGTGTGGAGAAAAGGGAACCCTCTTACACTGTTGGTGGGAATGCAAACTAGTACAGCCACTATGGAGAACAGTGTGGAGATTCCTTAAAAAACTGGAAGTAGAACTGCCTTATGATCCAGCAATCCCACTGCTAAGCATACACACTGAGGAAACCAGAAGGGAAAGAGACACGTGTACCCCAATGTTCATCGCAGCACTGTTTAAAATAGCCAGGACGTGGAAGCAACCTAGATGTCCATCAGCAGATGAATGGATAAGAAAGCAATGGTACATATACACAATGGAGTATTACTCAGCCATTAAAAAGAATACATTTGAATCAGTTCTAATGAGGTGGATGAAACTGGAGCCTATTATACAGAGTGAAGTAAGCCAGAAGGAAAAACATCAATACAGTATACTCACGCATATATATGGAATTTAGAAAGATGGTAACAATAACCCTGTGTACGAGACAGCAAAAGAGACACTGATGTATAGAATAGTCTTATGGACTCTGTGGGAGAGGGAGAGGGTGGGAAGATTTGGGAGAATGGCAATGAAACATGTAAAATATCTTGTAAGAAACGAGTTGCCAGTCCAGGTTCGATGCACAATACTGGATGCTTGGGGCTAGTGCACTGGGACAACCCAGAGAGATGGTATGGGGAGGGAGGAGGGAGGAGGGTTCAGGATGGGGAACACAGGTATACCTGTGGCGGATTCATTTTGATATTTGGCAAAACTAATACAATTATGTAAATTTTAAAAATAAAATAAAATTAAAAAAAATAAATAAAAAAACAAATCCTTCATTTCATTTCTCTGTTTTCTTTCATTGATTTCTACTTTTATCTGTTTTATTTTAATCCTTATAGATATGATAGGTACACTTCAGTTCACTTTTTCTAGTATCTTAATATAAAAGCTAAGAGAAATGATGTCAGATTTTTTAATATTCATTTTAATATTTTAATTTCTCTCTTAGGAATTGCTTTAACTATTAATATGTCAAATTTTAGTTAAAAATATTTTGTAATTTTCCTTGTGTATCTTCATTGACCATGGATTATTTATAAGTATTTACTTAATTTATACATATTTGATGAATTTTTCAGTTCTGTTTCTGTTACTGATTTTTTTTAAATATAATTCTGTTTTGGCAGGAATTCATACTTTGTATAATTTCACTACTCTTTATTAAGAGTTTTTTCTTGTACCTATATAGTCTACTTTGGTGAATGTCCAATATATACTTGAAAAAATGTGTGTTTTGTTGTTGTAGAGTGTTTAGTTTGCTTGACCTAGTTGAGAGTATTGCTCAAATTATCTATACACTTAATCTCCTCTTTCAATTAATAAGATGACTTTAATAATTGAAATCCATAATTATATTTATGGATTTTGGGATTTCTAATTGGATTAAAATAATTTTTTAAATATGCTTTGAAACTAATAATTAGATTCTTACACATCTTACACATTTCCTTTTGGTGATTCAAAAATGCACTAAATATCACATTTTATCTTTTGAATTATTCCTTGTTAATAAATCTACTTTAAACTATAATTGGTTTTTAAATTAGTTAATAGAATAAAGGGGAAGATGTGCCTTTAGAATGTCTTTTATCACTAGTTATCTTTAAGTGTTCTGTATTTGTTCACAAGAATTTGTGCTACTGTCTAGAATTGTTTGTTTTTAACCTAAAGCACTTTAGTATTGTTCTGTTAGCTACAAATCCTCTCAGTTTTTGTTCATCTGGGAGAGTCTTTATTTCAACTTGATTTTGTAAATGATAAATTTGCTGAATATAGAATTCTTGCTTGACAGTTATTTTGTGTGTGTGAACTTTAAATATATTATCTCCTTGCCTCTGGCCTCAGGTATTTCTTCTGAGAAGTCAGCTGTTCATCTTCTTGGGCTTCTCTTGTAAATAATATGCTGTTTTTCTCTTTCTGCTTTCAATATTTTCTCCTTACTTTTTATTATCAGCAATTTTTTAAATGATGAATCTTTGCAGGTCTATTTTGATCTTACTTGGAGTTTGTTTGTTTCTTTCAAAAAATTTGGTAAGTTTTTAATCATTATTTCTTTCAAAATTTTTTCTCTCTCCTCTCCTGACACTCTTCTTACACATATGTTGTCCCTCTACTCTTCTTTGAGCGTTTTTCATTTTTCTTCTTTTTTCCCCTATTTTTTGGTGCATAATCTCATTCAATTTAATTTCAAGTTTGCTAATTATTTCTTTTACCAGTTCAAATATACTGTTGAGTCCCTCTATTAAGTTTTTATTTCACCCACTGAACTTTTCAACTCTAGAGTTCACATTTAATTATTTTTTATTTCGATTTATTTATTGATACCTTCTACTTGATGCAGCATTGTCATACCTTCCTTTACTCCTTTAATCATTCTTTTCTTTACTTCTGCAATTATGTATTCAACAACTTCTTTGCAGTCTTTTGATGTTAAAAGTAACATATAGTTCCTCTTACAGGCATATTTTTTTTTTTCCTGCCTTTCCCCCGCCCCGGTGTATGGGTCATATTTCCCAATTTACTGACCAGCCTCACTTTTTTTTTTTTTTGTAGAAACTGGACGTTTTAGATAACATATTGTAGCAACTCTAGGTATTCTTTGGGTACTGTCTCTCCTCCTGGATTTATTATTACAATTTACTTGTTTATTTGTTCAGTGGCTGGCTGGATTATTTTACTGACGTTTTTTCATGTCCCCTAACCCCACAATATAAGACCCTGAAAATTCTCCTCAGAGGGTCACAGTGTTCAATATGCCCACAGTCACCATGGCATGCCAGTATTGCGGGTAGGGCTCTCTTTTACTTTCTCCCTGACTTCACCTATCTGTGAAATGCCACTAATTTCCCTTCTGGACAAATTTTCTATTATTTCCAGTAAGGCCCTGGAGCAAAATTAGTCTTCAAACTAAGGCAGTCAAATCTGTCTCCTTTGAGGAAATAGTTTCTGATATTGGATCATAAGAGACTACTGTCAGCAACTCTATGCCAATAAAATGGACAACTTGGAAGAAATGGACAAATTATTAGAAAAGTATAACCTTCCAAAACTGAACCAGGAAGAAACAGAAAATTTTAACAGACCCATCCAAGCATGAAAATCAAAACTAATCAAAAATCTTCCAACAAACAAAAGCCTAGGACCAGATGGCTTCACAGGTGAATTCTACCAAAAATATAGAGAAGAACTAACACCTATCTTTCTCAAACTCTTCCAGAAAATTGCAGAGGAAGGTAAACTGCCAAACTCATTCTATGAGGACACCATCACCCTAATACCAAAGCCAGATGCCACACACACACACAAAAGCAAAAACAAAAACAAAACTACAGGCCAATATCACTGATGAACATAGATGCAAAAATCCTAGCTGTTTTATTGCAGAGTTTCCTCCTGAAAAATAGCAGGTGAATAGTATAAGATATCTTCATTGGAGCCACCAATCTCCTCCCAACTGTTTTTCATTAAAACCTCAACTGCTCTTGAGAGAGCACTTAGATTTAAACTTATCCATATTCTCTTGTTAAAGAAGCCAGTTTCTTTGAGGTGAGATTAGAAACTATCTGTTTTACATCCTGCTTTTACCCAAAGGTAAAATCTCTTAAACCGTTGGGGATGGACAATGGAAAGCTTCTCTGTTAGTAACATCTTTGTTTTAAGAGTAGAGTCAGTGTAGAGGAAGGCTACAGTCTACATCTCTCTGAGCTTACCTCTCATGTGAATCCACTACTTCACAAACTGGAGGAAGAGCTATGACTCTTCCACACTCATGCCACACTCAAAGTAGAGCCTACATTCCACAAGTGAAGGTCACAAAGAAGGAAGCCCCCTCCTCTAGGCTGCAGATGCATGTGATTTAGCCTCAGCTATCAGTGTTTATGGGCAAGATAAGAGATGCTAAAGTCATGCCTGTCTTGGGAAGAAAGACCTCTGACTGGGAACTGGAAAGAGGAATGTTCTGCTTCTTGGCTAGAGCAGTCTGGAATGGAGTCTCATTATTGCTGAGCTGGGAGAGAGAAGAGAGGGAATGATCTTGGCTCAAATATCACAGACTTTTGTCTTTTCTATTGAATGAACATGGACTTGGGCAAACTCCGGGAAATGGTGAGGGACAGCAAAGTATGGCCTGCTGAAGTCCATGGGCTCATGAAGAGTTGAACATGACTTGGTGACTGAACAACAAAAAACAACTGAATTTTCATATATTTTCCTGAAGAGATGTTTCTTCATTTTCTGTTTGCCCACAGTACTACTTCCAGAGGGTTTAAATGGTTGCTTTTACAAATAATTTCCATGAGTTTCACTGGAGATTAGGTTATCAAAACCCCCAATGTTCTTAAGCTGGGAATTAATCCTTTCATTTTGAAAAGAATTTTGGGGGTATAGAGATATAGGTTTGGAGAAGGAAATGGCAGCCCACTCCAGTGTTCTTGCCTGGAGAATCCCAGGGACGGCGGAGCCTGGTGGGTTGCCATCTCTGGGGTTGCACAGAGTTGGACACGACTGAAGCGACTTAGCAGCAGCAGCAGAGATATAGGTCAACAGTTGTTTTTGTTTTGTTACATCAAAAATAACATTCCATTATCTTTTGGTTTGTGTGGCTGACTTGTGTGTTTACTCCTTTGTAAGTCATAGCTCTTATTTCTGGCTAATGATTTTTCTTTATCAAACATTTTCATCAATTTGATTATGATATTCCCAGAGCAGTTTCTTTTCCAACATTTCTGCTTGAAGTTTGTTGAGCTTCTTGGATCTTTGAACATATAGTTAGCAACAAATTTTTTTTAAATGCCATTATTTAAAAATTTTCCTGCCTCTCCACTTCTCAGATTACATAAATACTGGATTTACTGATAATGTTACATGAAAAATATGAAATTCTGTTCATGGTCTTCTTTCTCTTTGCATCTTCACTAATTTTACCTCATGAAGTATTCAGTCTGCTCTTAATCAAATTTGGTTTATTTTTCATTTCATTTTGCATGTTTTTTAATATCTCAGGCAGTTTGGATGGATTTTTTTTTTAACTTTACAATATTGTATTAGTTTTGCCAAATATCGAAATGAATCCACCACAGGTATACATGTGTTCCCCATCCTGAACCCTCCTCCCTCCTCCCTCCCCATACCATCCCTCTGGGTCATCCCAGTGCACCAGCCCCAAGCATCCAGTATCGTGCATTGAACCTGGACTGGCAACTCGTTTCATACATGATATTATACATGTTTCAATGCCATTCTCCCAAATCTTCCCACCCTCTCCCTCTCCAACAGAGTCCGAAAAGAAGAAGTAAAACTCTCACTGTTTGCAGATGACATGATCCTCTACATAGAAAACGCTAAAGACTCCACTAGAAAATTACTAGAATTAATCAATGATTATAGTAAAGTTGCAGGATATAAAATCAACACACAGAAATCCCTTGCATTCCTATACACTAATAATGAGAAAACAGAAAGAGAAATTAAGGAAACAATTCCATTCACCATTGCAACAGAAAGAATAAAATACTTAGGAATATATCTACCTAAAGAAACTAAAGACCTATATATAGAAAACTATAAAACACTGGTGAAAGAAATCAAAGAGGACACTAATAGATGGAGAAATATACCATGTTCATGGATTGGAAGAACAAATATAGTGAAAATGAGTATACTACCCAAAGCAATTTATAGATTCAATGCAATCCCTATCAAGCTACCAACGGTATTCTTCACAGAGCTAGAACAAATAATTTCACAGTTTGTATGGAAATACAAAAAACCTCGCATAGCCAAAGCTATCTTGAGAAAGAGGAATGGAACTGGAGGAATCAACCTACCTGACTTCAGGCTCTACTACAAAGCCACAGTTATCAAGACAGTATGGTACTGGCACAAAGACAGAAATATTGATCAATGGAACAAAATAGAAAGCCCAGAGATAAATCCACATATATATGGACACCTTATCTTTGACAAAGGAGGCAAGAATATACAATGGATTAAAGACAATCTCTTTAACAAGTGGTGCTGGGAAATCTGGTCAACCACTTGTAAAAGAATGAAACTAGAACACTTTGTAACACCATGCACAAACTAAACTCAAAATGGATTTTTTTTATCTGCTATTTCTTTGTTAATAATGTAGTCTTGAATATATGCAGTGAAACTACCAAAGCTATTTTAACATCTGTGTGGCTTTCCAGGTGGCACTAGTGGTAAAGAACCTGCCTGCCAATACAGGAGACGTAAGAGACACGGATTTGATCTCTGGGTCGGGAAGATCCCCTGGAGGTGGGCATGGCAACCCATTCCAGTATACTTGCCTGGAGAATCCCATGGACAGAAGAGCCTGAGGTCTACAGACTATGGGGTTGCAAAGAGTGGAACATGACTGAAGCAACTTAGCATTCACACAGATTCCAATACTATCATCTTAGGCATGATTCTTTTCTGTTACTATTAATTGATTTTCCTTTCTCCTGGTTACTGGTTATTCTCCTGCCTCTATGCATGCTTGCTAATTTTTCACATTGTGGATTACAGTTTACTGCTCCCTTTAGATCCAGTCATTTTTTTCTTATACCATGATACCTTGATACCATATGGTACATTTCAGTGACACTGCAGTACCTTTCAAGGTGTTTAGGTTTTGTTTGCTCTAGTAAGTAGTTAAATTACTAAACCTTATTTCTAGACTCCTAAGCTTGGTTTTATTCTTTGTTAGAACACAGCTATTTTAGTTTTTACCTTAATCCCAGGATATTCAAAAACAAATATATATGTTTTTTCCAAGTCTTGATTATTTTACAGTCTCAACTGAATGTTTAAGGAGCTTGGGGAGGGCTCTGTATCTCAATGAGCTAGACAACCAGTGCCTTTCATCACTTCATAATTTCTGTTATTTCTCTCTGTTCTTGGTCCCTTGCACCAGTGACTATCTACTAACTTCCTATTAACTTCCTAGCTTCCTCAGCACATCTGCAAATTTTCCCTGTGTCAGAAACATGGGGCATACTCTGCAGATTTCTGAGACCTCTCTTGGCATTCTCTTCTCTCCAGCATCTCTCCTATCAATTACAACCACTTTAGTTGCCCTAAACTACAATATTCTCCCTCAACTCAGTGAGGCTGTTGTACTCTGGTTGGACTTCAACTTACAGCACTGTGGGAGAGAAGGTCTCCTGAGTCTGAAATGCTGACTCCATGAAAGCCTCACCTTGCTTGTTCTCCTCTCTTCAGATTTATAGTCACTCCCTGCCTGTGGTCCAAAGCCTGGAAATATCTTTTCTGAAATTTAATGCTGTCTAACTGAAAAGACAAGTCTGGCTCCATTTAACATATAATAGCTGTAATAGGAATTTTTAACCCTTCAATTTTAAATAAAACTTTCTATCTTTATTTCTTTGAAAATAAACTAAATATTCATAATAATTTTGAAAAAATTATTTTTCTGCAACTATGATGTGAAACATTGCTTATTTGCATAAAAATAACATCAGACAAATCTTTTATTCAAAAGCACCTTAAAGTTTCTAGAGAGCATATGATTTAGCTTAGATTAGCTTTTTTGAAAAGTCTGAAAATGACATCAACTGTTACTATCATAAACAACTTAAATATATTTATATTTATTAAATATTCTAATGATATGCCACCTACAAAATTAACCTAATAATGAGCTTCTTCTTTCTAATGCATTACAATGATTCAGTAAATTTTAATTATATTTTTAATGAATGAATGAACCTAATTTCAACTACTTTTTTACAAGTGAAAGGTAAAGCACTTATGAAAGGTAAATTGTTTGTGCACTGGGCCAACTAGTAAATCATTTTTATATCATACTGACTGTTTTCTAGGTGTTTCTTACTATTTTAACCAACAGTGAGTCAAGCTATACTTCTCCATGTGCACAATAGTAATGTAAAAAATTATTATCACAGATAGAGAAACTCACAGACAAGGGTAATTCTTTGACTTTATCATGAAGAGAAACAACAATGTAAGAATAACTGTTATGTGTAGGAGAACATTAAGTGTGTTAAGAGAGTGCACTTGTTTTCTTTTTTAATATGATTGAGGGCAGGCACTGCATTTCTCAGTATATTCCCCAAACTAACTGGCAGCCTCATAGAACTGCATTAAAGCAAAGGTCAAGTAATGATGACAAGATTCTTTCCATTTCATTTTGCCAAAGTTTGACATAGCTGCAATTTATGTGATGTCACCAACCATCAATCAATCACCCATGCAATGCCAAATGAAGAGATGAAATGGCTAAGTAAATATATCATTTTAAAAATACAGGTGGGAAAGGCAATAAAATCAGCTACTAGGCTGTATATTGAAAATATGTGGCACAAATACTCTTTTACCTGAAGCACTTGTATTTTAAGCACACAAAGCAATGAAGCATTAACAGTTTTCCTTTGCCTGAAAAATACACTTAGTACTTTAATCTCAGTGGTGTGTTTCTAACACACCACTGTTCAGTTTAGTTCAGGTGCTCAGTTGTGTCTGACTCTTTGCAACGCCATGGACTGCAGCATGCCAGGCCTCCCTGTCCATCACCAACTCCTAGAGTTTACTCAAACTCATGTCCATTGAGTCAGTGAGGCCATCCAAACATGTCATCTTCTGCATCCCTTCTACTACCACCTTCAATATTTCCCAGCATCAGAGTCTTTTGAAATGAGTCAGCTCTTCGCATCAGGTGGCCAAAGTATTGGAGTTTCAGCTTCAGCATCAGTCCTTCCAATGAATATTTAGGATTGATTTCCTTTAGGATGGACTGGTTGGATCTCTTGCAGTCTAAGGGACTCTTAAGAGTCTTTTCCAACATGACAGTGCAAAAGCATCAATTCTTTGGTGCTCAGCTTTCTTTATAGTCCAACTCTCACATCCATACGTGACTACTGGAAAAACCATAGCCTTGACTAGACAGACCTTTTTTGGCAAAGTAGTGTCTCTGCTTTTTTATATGCTGTCTAGGTTGGTCATAAAATTTTTTTCAAGGAGCAAGCGTCTTTTAATTTCATCACTGCAGTTGCCATCTGCAGTGAATTTGGAGCCCCCAAAATAAAATCTATCACTGTTTTCAGGTTTTCCCCATCTACTTGCGAAAAAGTGATAGGACAAGATGCCATGATAGTTTTCTGAATGTTAAGATTTAAACCAACTTTTTCACTCTCCTCTTTCACTTTCATCAAGAGTCTCTTTAGTTCTTCTTCAATTTCTGCCATAAGGGTGGTGTCATCTGTATATCGGAGGTTATTGATATTTCTCCTGGCAATCTTGATTCCAGATTGTGCTTCATCCAGGCCAGCATTTCTCATGATTTACTCTGCATATAAGTTAAATAAACAGGGTGAAAATATACAGCCTTGATGTACTCCTCCTTTCCTGACTTAGAATGGTTCTGTTGTTCCATTTCCAGTTCTAACTGTTGCTTCCTGAGCTGCATACCAATTTCTCATGAGGCAGGTCAAGTGGTCTGGTATTCCCATCTCCTTAAGAATTTTCCAGAGTTTGCTGTGGTTCACACAGCCAAAGGCTTTAGCATAGTCAATAAAGCAGAAATCGATGTTTTCTGGAACTCTCTTGCTTTTTCGATGACCCAATGGATGTTGGCAATTTGATCTCTGGTTCCTGTGTCTTTTCTAAAACCAGCTTGAACTTCTGGAATTTCATGGTTCATATACTGTTGAAGCCATTCTTGGAGAATTTTGAGCATTACTTTATTAGCGTGTGAGATGAGTGCAATTGTGTGATAGTTTGAGCATTCTTTGACATTGCCTTTCTTTGGGATTGGAATGAAAACTGACCTTTTCCAGACCTCTGGCCACTGCTGAGTTTTCCAAATTTGCTGGCATATTGAGTGCAGCACTTTCACAGCATGGTCTTTCAGGATTTGAAATAGCTGAACTGGAATTCCATCACCTCCACTAGCTTTGTTCGTAGTGATGCTTTCTAAAGCCCACTTGACTTCACATTCCAGGATGTCTGGCTCTAGGTGAGTGATCACACCATCGTGATTATCTGGGTTGTGAAGATCTTTTTGTACAGTTCTTCTGTGTATTCTTGCCACCTCTTCTCTATTGTTTCTGCTTCTGTTAGGTCCATAGCATTTCTGTCCTTTATTGAGCCATTGTTGTGTGAAATGTGTCCTTTGTATCTCTAATTTTTTTGAAGAGATCTCTAGTCTTTCCCGTTCTATTGTTTTCCACTATTTCTTTGCATTGATCACTGAGGAAGGCTTTCTTAACTCTCCTTGCTATTCTTTGGAACTCTGAATTTGAATGCATATATCTTTCCTTTTTTACTTTGCCTTTCACTTCTCTTCTATTCACAGCTATTTGTAAGGTCTCCTCAGACAGCCATTTTGCCTTTTTGCCCTTCTTTTCCTTGGAGATGGTCTTGATCCCTGCCTCCTGCACGGTGTCATGAACCTCCGTCCATAGTTCTTCAGGCACTCTGTCTATCACCTCTAATCCCTTGAATCTATTTCTCACTTTCACTGTATAAACGTATGGGATTTGATTTAAGTCATACCTGAATGGTCTAGTCGTTTTCTCTACTATCTTCAATTTAAGTCTGAATTTGGCAATAAGGAGATCATGGTCTGTGCCACAGTCACCTCTTGGTCTTGTTTTTGCTCACTGTATAGAACTTCTTCATCTTTGGCTGCAAAGAATATAATCAATCTGATTTTGGTATTGACCATCTGGTGATGCCCATGTGTAGAGTCTTCTCTTGTGTTGTTGGAAGAGGGTGTTTGCTATGACCAGTGCGTTCTCTTGGAAAAACTCTTTTACCTTTGCCCTATTTCATTCTGTACTCCAAGGCCAAAATTTCCTGTTACTCCTGTCAGTATACCACAGCCTCAATTAATTTTGTTTCCTAAGAAGACCTAAAATTTTTTTTTTTAATATAAGGGGGCAAGAATCCCTTAGAAGAAATGGGGTAGCCATCACATTCAACAATAGAGTCGGAAATGCAGTACTTGGATGCAATCTCAAAAATGACAGAATGATCTCCATCATTTCCAAAGCAAACCATTCAATATCAAGGTAATCCAAGTAAATGCCCTCACCAGTAATGCTGAAGAAGCTGAAGTTGAATGGTTCTAAGAAGATCTCCAAGACCTTGCAGAACTAACACCCCCAAAAGATGTCCTTTTCATTATAGGGGACTGGGGTGCAAAAGTAGAAAATCAAGAAACACCTGGAGTAACAGCAAATTTGGCCTTGGTGTACAGAATGAAGCAGGGCAAAGGATAATAAGAGTTTTTCCAAGAGAACACATGGTCATAGCAAACACCCTCCTCTAACAAGACAAGAGAAGACTCTACACATGGACATCACCAGATGGTCAATACCAAAATCAAATATATTTTTTGCAGCCAAAGATTAAGAAGCTCTATACAGTCAGCAAAAACAAGACCAGGAGCTGACTGTGGCTCAGATCATGAACTCATTATTGACAAATTCAGACTTAAACTGAAGAAAGTAGGGAAAACCATTAGACCCTTCAGGTATGACCTAAATCTAATCCCTTATGATTATACAGTGGAAGTGAGAAATAGATTTAAGTGACCAGATCTGACAGACAGAGTGCCTGATGAACAATGGATGGAGGTTCATGAAATTGTACAGGAGACAGGGATCAAGAGCATTCCAAGAAAAAGAAATGCAGAAAAGCAAAATGGCTGTCTAGAGGAGGCCTCACAAATAGCTATGAAAACAAAATAGCAAAATGCAAAGGAGAAAAGAAAAGATACCCATTTGAATGTAGAGTTCCCAAGAATAGCAAGGAAAGATAAGAAAGCCTTCCTCAGTGATCAGTACAAAGAAATAGAGGAAAACAATAGAATGGGAAAGACTAGAGATCTCGTCAAGAAAATTAGAGATACTAAGGGCACATTTCATGCAACGATGGGCTCAAAAAAAGACAGAAATGGTATAGACCTAAACAGAAGCAGAAGCTATTAGGAAGAGGTGGCAAGAATACACAGAAGAACTGTACAAAAAAGACCTTCATGACCCAGATAATCATGATGGTATCATCACTCACCTATAGCTAGACATTCTGGAATGTCAAGTCAAGTGGGCCTTAGGAAGCATCACTACAAAGAAAGCTAGTGGAGGTGATGGAATTCCAGTTGAGCTATTTCAAATCCTAAAAGATGATGCTGTGAAAGTGCTGCACTCAATATGCCAGCAAATGTGGAAAACGCAGCAGTGGCCACAGGACTGAAAAAGGTAAGTTTTCATTCCAATCCCAAAGAAAGGCAATGCCAAAGAATGCTCAAACTATCACACAATTGCACTCATCTCAAAGCTCAACATTCAGAAAACTAAGATTATGGTCTCTGGTCCATCACTTCATGGCAAATAGATGGGGAAATAGTGCAAACAGTGACAGATTTTATTTTGGGGGGCTCCAAAATCACTGCAGATGGGGACTGCAGCCATGAAATTAAAAGACGCTTGTTCCTAGGAAGAAAAGTTATGACCATTCTAGATAGCATATTAAAAAGCAGAGACACTACTTTGCCAACAAAGGTCTGTCTAGTCAAGGCTATGGTTTTTCCAGTAGTCATGTATAGATGTGAGAGTTGAACTGTAAAGAAAGCTGAGCACCAAAGAATTGATGCTTTTGAACTGTGGTGTTGAAGACTCCTGAGATTCCCTTGAACTGCAAGGATATCCAACCAGTCCATCCTGAAAGAGATCAGTCCTGAATGTTCATTGGAAGGACTGATGTTAAAGCTGAATCTCTAATACTGGCCACCTGATGCAAAGAGCTGACTCATTGGAAAAGACCCTGATCCTGGGAAAGATTGAAGGCAGGAGGACAAGGGAACTACAGAGGATGAGATATTTGGATGGCCTCACTGACTCAATGGACATGAGTTTGAGTAAATCCGGGTTTTGGCGATGTACAGGGAGGCCTGTCGTGCTGCAATCCATGGGGTCTCAAAGAGTTGGACATGACTGAGCAACTGAGCTGAACTCAATATTTCTTATTTTATTGGTAGGCTTTGGATAGCTATGCTACAAACACTACTGGTTCCCTGGCCCTTCATGAACTTGTTCTCAACCAGCATTTTTTTTTTTTCAAAATAATCAGTCTAGATGAGATGAGGATAATGATAGCAATGATTTAAAAATTGTTTTCATGTATGTACTATATACCCAAAATACTTTTAAGAAACAGAACTCATAATTTCTAGATGTAGGATGCTACTATAACCTAGGAAATATCTTCTTAATTTCTCCAATTACTTGCCCTTCTGCAATAAGATTCAAAACATTACTAAGAAGTTATTTAAAAATAAAATGAATGACTTTGTTTAATTATCTTCCCTCTAAGTAACAACAGATAGACGTAACAGACTCAGAAAGATATTGGTTGGCATGAAAAGATAAGAAAGGATTAACAGAAGATGAAAGAAATGGAGGGGCTGAACCAGACCATAATGAAACTACATCAAACCATAACCACTAAAAGTGACACTAACTTCTAGAGAAGAAGACATATAAGTTAATATCAGAAATGTACTGTGATTTTGTATGTATAAAACTTGTAGTTTTATTCATCCTTTAGGTTAAAATGAAAAATATATAAAATTTTACTGCATGGTATCTTTAAATTATTTTCTTACCAAATCCATTGAATTAACTTCATAATATTCAATTTTAAAATTTATCTACTTAATATATATGTGAAAAGATAGGTGCCTGTGTCTGATTTATCTACAGAAAATTGCAAACCAGTATTGATGGCCGAAGGGAGCAGAATGAACACCATGCCTTATAGGCTGGTTCCTTCTACACCTAGGTAATTAAGGAAGCCCAAGACAGAACTTAAGCCCAAGATACAATGCAATACCAATTTGTGAGATGGTGTCCTGTAAGGCCTGCAAGTACATATACATTCATACCAACACTTATTAGAAAGAGAAGATGCTTTAAAACAAGTTTAGCAAGATATAAGATTGACTTCCTCTTCATGTTTTTTAAATATAGTTTAATGACACAAAAGAAATGCAACGACACAAGCATAGCCTCTGTCCCTTTTTAATTTTCTCAAGACTTTCTTTTTTTAAGACCCCATTGTTTTCACTTACTTTTCATAAAAGGGTCTTATTTTAACTAAGACAAATATTAACAAATAAATGTGATAATTTTCACATTCAGACTTTTGTGTTATGAATATTACACAGAAAGCTGATGACAAGGGTCTTGACTTTAGAAAAAAAAAAAGAACAGATAAAACAAATTTTTTATACATTTTTTTTTGGCAAGTAATATAAAAGTGTATGCATATTTGGATTAAAAAAAATATGAGACGTATCAGAAAGGACATGATTTGATCTGTGAAGTCTTTGTTCATTGGTCAGAAAGAATAAAAAAGGAAATAAAGCTAGCAGTATAAATCACTTCCTCAAAATGTACCGAGATAGTTTCTAGTATTTTTACATTTTCCTCATAAATGTTTATCAAAATTTATGTGAAAGAAGCCCTGTAAATGGCAAGCCCTGATGAAAATAGGTTTCATTTTCTTATTATATATTTTCATCAAAAACAAAGAGGGTAGAAATAAGAAAAGCAATTAAAGACTAAACAAATTAATTAATTTCTATGAAAGTTTATAACTATCATTTAAATTAAAATAACTTGTGAATAAGTATAATATTTCATTTGTTGTTCACTTTTTATATGCCTCAAGAAGTTTTAAAAGGGAAAAAATTACATAATGTTTATGATCCATATAATAAACATTTCTTGAATAATACCTGATGCTAACCACTATATTAGATACCTGAAGTCCCAAAACGGACAAAAAAATAAATAAATAAAAACAGTTCCACTGCCTAAGAATCACAACCCACTGGGAGAAGACAGAAACAAACAAATCATTAGTTTAAAAGAGGCAAATGCAAAAAAAAAAAAAAAAGAGGCAAATGCTATATTGGTATGAACGGATTATAATACAGCAGCATGATAGAATATGCTTTCCAGCATGGTATGAAAATATTCATTTCTTCAATAAGTTATATATCTCAATTTGTTCAGGAATATAATGTCTAACAATAATTTTTTTGGCAAAACCAATACAATATTGTAAAGTAAAATAATAATAATAATAATAAAATTAAAAATAAAATAAAAAGCAAATAATAATAATAATAATAATAATTTTAATATGGAAAAGTCACAATTGACTTTAAAGTGCTAATCTAAGAAAAAAACATTCTTTTTATTCCATGAGGAAAGTAGGTAATATTAATGCTAAGGGCCATATTTTAAATTTTCAAAAAACCTTAGTGTGTTTTCTACATGACAGCAGTCATGCAGAGTCCTAGTGCTATTTAAGCTCTGTGCTCAGGAAACTATTTGCATAGATGGAACCTAAGGAGGCTACTATGGATATGCATGTTTAGAGATGTTACAGATTGTGATGTCTAAAATCAGAAGGATCAACTATATGTGTTTGATATTGTGTACAAACAAAACTACAGGTGTCTTATTGGCTTATTTTCCACATCATCTGGTTAATTTACTCAGACCTCTCCTCTAAAACATTTGAAGTGACAGTATGCCATATGATCATTCACATAGTAAATACCATTATAAAAAGTACGTGCCTCTGAAATGCAAAAATTTTGCATGTGTGAATTCATTTTATTTTTCAAATTTTAGATAAAAATGGACATTTTTGATATTACCATTTTTGCATCAGATTTTTTCTACATTAGTGGACTGACAAGTGACTAATTGCATTCCTACATAAAATATCCAGAGCTCATTTAAGGAAATATCAAGTGATTTCAGAGATTTTGATAACTTTGTACTTATTATTCCTGATACTGTTTCCTGAAGAAGGTGGTCATGAATGCACATGGATGTGAAACTGCGTGTCATCTCATGATCCACTCTTTCATCTACTATTAAAAAAAAATTTGTTCAAAGTGAGCAATATCAATCACTCATGATTTAAATGAGGAAATACACATTTTACTTCATTCAATTTTATTTTTATGACAATGAGAATTCCTTTTTATTAGATTTTTGTTGGTGATAACATCATACACAAATGCATTCTTGGAGCAATTAATGTGTTCATGGGTCATTTGTATGAAAAAAGATTTCATTCTTTCATAATACAAAATTCGTATCATTGAACTTAAATGAATAAGAGTAGTGTGAATTTAATGTGAACTGACTGAGCTTGCTTAATCTATATTTCACAATATAGATTATAGCATTTTACACATGTGAGAGTCTGGAATGACCCCAAATCAAAGGATCTGGTGTTTATGTTTCTCATAAGACAGTGTTTCATGTAAAAAAATTCTCCCTACAAACTGAACGTGAGAACCCTGGATCAATATTCCCCTAGAAGGAAAAATGCCATGCATATCATTAGCATTATCTCTTCTGCCATCACCTGTCACTGATTTGTAGCCTAGATTAGTGGTTTTATAGTCACAAAGCCACAAAGTACCAGTGGTATGTGACTAGTAACAAAAATAAGCCTTTTGACTAGAAAGGAACATTCTAGTGAAATAAGGATGTGCACACAAAATGTGCAGAGTTGCTCACCTCAGAATGGGTAGCACATTAATACGTCTGTCAAGGTCAATATTATGACTCAAGAGATGAAATGCTATATTTTATTTTTCTGTATCTAAATTTAAAATAACAGAATCTTACAAGGAACAACAGACTGGTGCAAAATTTGGAAAGAATACAAGGCTGTATATTGTTATGTTGTTTATTTAACCTATAAGCAGAGTACATCATGCAAAATGCTGGGCTGGATAAATCACAAGCTGGAATCAAGATTGCTGGGAGATGTATCAGCCTCAGATATGCAAATGATAGTACTCTAATGGCAGAAAGTGAAGAGGAACTAAAGAGCCTCTTGATGAAAGTGAAAGAGGAGAGTGAAAAAGCTGGCTTAAAATTCAACATTCAAAAAATAAGATCATGGTCTCCTGTCCCATCACTTCATGGCAGATAGATGGGGAAAAAGTGGAAGCACTGACAGATTTCATTTTTGGGGGCTCCAAAATCACTGTGGACAATGACTGGAGACATGAAATGAAAAGATGCTTGCTCCTTGGAAGGAAAGCTATGACAAACCTTGATAGTGTATTAAAAGGCAAAGACATCACTTTGCCAACAAAGGTCTGCGTAGTCAAAGCTATGGTTTCTCCAGTAGTCATGCATGGATGTGAGAGTTGGACCATGATGAAGGTTGAGCAACAAAGAATTAATGCCTTTGAATTGTGGTGCTGGAGATGACTCTTATGGTGCTGGAGATGACTCTTAGAAAGCAAGGAGATCAAACTAGTGCATCCTAAAGGAAATCAGTCCTGAATATTCATTGGAAGGACTGATGCTGAAGCTGAAACTCCAATATTTTGGCCACTTGAAGTGAAGAGCTGGCTCACTGGAAAAGACCTTGAGGCTGGGAAAGATTGAAGGCAAAAGGAGAATGAAGATTGAAGGCAAAAGATTGAAGGAAAAAGGGAAGCAGAGAATGAGATGGTTAGACATCATCACTGACTCAGTGGACATAAATCTGAGCAAACTCTGGGAGATAGTAAAGGCAGAGAAGCCTGGCATGCTGCAGTCCATCACGTTGCAAAGAGTTGGGCATGACTAGAGGTTGAACAACAACAACAACAAACTTGAGATTATTAAAATTCCAAGATGTCTTCATTAGTTTGACTTATGTATTTTATTGTATAATTATTTAAAAAAGAGAAGAAGAAGAAAAAAAATAGAATAAGATGGGGGGAAAAAAGATATTCACCATGTACCTGGAAAACATAATATACCATAAATGTTTTCTATTTTTTTTTCCTTACAGTAGTCATCAATTACTAGCAAAGAGATAGGAACTTGCCAAATCAAGGCTGTAAAACTTTGTAAGAATTACAAACAATTCATGAAATAAGCTGTATGTTAATTAGGCATTAAAAGTAGCAATTTCTTATATACAGTTTCCTTCCAACGATCTCAGGAGCTTTATTTTAAAGAATAAAATACAAAATTAAATTTGTTGAGTTATTACTATTTGCCAGGGACTATTCTAGGTGTTGGAGATATAGAAGAAAACAAGATATCCCTAATCTGGGGCCCCTTGAGGCTTATAGTTTAGTGGGATAAATGATAATACACTAACTAATAAATAAATAAAATAAACAAATAAATGACATATATTGTTTGCCTATGTGGATAATAGTACATAGTTCTTTGGTTGCTGAGAAGAAATATTCTCAAATTTATGGTAGCCAAAAGAAGTACTAAGGAAATCAGAGAATATGGATTAGAAAAATGACAAGGGGGAAGTTGTAATTTTAAGATGATCATGCAGTTTCCCTGGAATGGTAATATTTGTGCCAAAACCCAAAGAAGACAAAAGAGCAATCTTTGAAAATATTTGGTACCACCATTTTAGTGAATGCAAAAGCTTGGATCTGGCTTGGAATCTGTTTGGCAATTTCCAGGAGCCAGCTGGAGTCTGAGTAATGCAGTGAGGTGAGGGCCAAGGGGAGCAGCACCAGTTCTAAGAAGTAAGGGAGGGAAGGTTTGTTAGGGTCCCTTCCCACAATAACAACTTTAGCTTTTAGCTTAGAGAAATAAATACCTTCTGAAGAAAAATTACCCAAATTACCAAAATTCTGAAAGACTGGAGACAAGTGGTTACTAAGGTGACATCTCACAATTTAAACCTGTCACATCAGCTGGCATTGACTAGTCACCTAATCTGATGTTGTTATTGGATTAAAAACGTTAGTGACCGGGAAAAATTACTGTCACACACATCAATGGCCTTTCCATACAGTTTAAGCTTATCAAATAAAAGAAAAAAGAGAGATTTTACTTTAAAATATAAACAAAATAAAATATAAGTAGTTGTATATACTCTCTAGTTCAGATATCAACATTTGTACAAAAGAAAATTTGTTGCAGATAACTTTTTATTGAGAGAGGAGGATGAATTGATTTCTGAAACTGCCTGTGGTTGATCTTGGACAAATCACTTTATGTTTCTGGAACTCCATGTTTTTTTATCTGTAAAATTATAGGGGTGAAGTAATAAATTTAGGAGTGTCCCTTTATGGTCTAAAATGTTATGATCTAAAAATGAAAATTATATTGTAAATACAGCCTATATATAAAAACATCACATAATCTATCTGAAAAGGCAGATTGCTAATCTTCTGTAAAAGTAATACCTAAATATTATATACCCATGCATGAAAATGGTGTGAAAACAAAAGAAGCATATGAAGCATATAGAAAAAGTTTATTTTTTAAAATCACCGAAGAGTTGTTTTGACTCAAAATTGGAGAACACTTCTTCCGAGCAACCAAAGAGCTATGCTGCCACCTACTGGTCAAATGATCAGCACCTACACGATGTTGTAATTCCTTATTAAAAAACAAAAACCCAAACAAAAAAACAGAGCAATAAATACCTACCCAGGATCAGAACAGAGTCCTCACATTCTAAAATGAGGACTGTAATTCTATTTATATCTTTGTATTTATTATAAACCAAACACTACTGCTATTTTTCAGGTGGTCTTATCTAATGATGGTGCAACGCATTTCTCATGGACTTTCTATAGGAGGAAAACATCATTGATACAGTGGTCAAAGTTCCAGTATTCTATTCTTTTAAAGTAACAAAAAACGTATTTTACCAGACTCCCACAAACAAGCGATTTAGTTTTAGAAGTCAAAATTTAAGTACTTTTTTAAAAAAAGAAAATCTCCAATAAGTCTTGGTTAATGACTATCTATAATAAAAGTGAGTCATGTAAAAGCTTCTTTAAGCACTAATGTCCCTAAAATAGCTGTGGTACTTCTACCCTCTTCATTTAGAAACATTAGCACCTAAGGATCTTACAGAACTGCTGAGACAGTAGCCATTTGTTCATCTGTAACTTCTATTCTTGTAAGAAAACACTTAGCCGTTTGTGCAGTTTTTAAGGTGATATCCCCACCGCTGATTATGTGATAATGCAGTCCTTTGATATGATTCTTTTTCTTTTGAAATTTGTCACCTGCAAAACCAGCACTTCTCTTTTCAACAAATAGAAACTTTCATCCCCATAAGGCAAAATAAAACATAAAAACTTAGGGGAAAATATAAATCAAGCATTAAAAAAATTAAGCTAGCATAATTTGTATTCCATACTTTGTTCCAAAAAAAGATCTTGATGTGTGTGTATTCTGTCTTTCATTTAGAAGGCAAATTGTAGACACTGGAGAAGGAAACAGTGCATCGAATAACTTCTGTGCTTGCTCTCAGAGCAAAGCCACTCCGAGATAGCCTGAGTGCTTTGAACCACCTGGCTTTAATGTTCCTATCCCTGAATCCTTAATCAAATAGATTACCTCATCAGAAAGATTTTTTTGAAAACTTGCTTAAAATTTAATTTTCCTTTAACAAAGCAAACTCTCAGTTTCCTCCAAATATATTCCATGCTCTGAATGGTAGTTAAACCTTTCATTAGTGAAGTGAAGTAAAATTCTCTCAGTAGTGTCCGACTCTTTGCAACCCCATGGACTACACACTCCATGGAATTCTCCAGGCCAGAATACTAGAGTGGGTAGCCTTTCCCTTCTTCAGGGGATCTTCCCAACCAAGGATCAAACCCAGGGCTCCCGCTTTGCAGGCGGATTCTTTTACCAGCTGAGCCAACGCCATATTATTTCATTTTTAATATTTTTATGTTTTACATTATATATGTGTGTGTATATATGTATGTATATATATACATATACATATGTATATATATACATTTTTACATACATACATATTTATGTATATATATATACATTTATATATATATACACATAAAGTTTTCCTCTCTTTGTCATTTACTCTCACTTTCTCCATCTCTCTTTCATTATCTCTTATGTCTGAATTCTCTTAAATCTCTTTTTGTGTATGCCCATATTCTAAAACACTGAATAATCAAATGTACTGAAGCAAGGGCAGCTAACTTCTAATTTTATATAAAGCATTGATTTAAATTCATGCACTACTTCTTATAATAACTTAAAATAAACTTAAATCTAGAAATTTTAAAAATTGTTTCATTCATAATGACATTGTGAGGGCTAAAGGAAATATTAATATCACTCTTCAGGGTGCTTATATTTTATGTTACCTATATCTAAATTATTCCTGATACATAGTGGAAAAGATTCTTTTGAAAATAAACCATTTTGATCACAATTCAGAGAACAAAATGTACATTATCCACATAACATTTTTTAAAATTTTATAAGTAAATATCTTCAATATATACTATTGCTTTAAGAAAGAAGTTATATATTTTGAATATTCATGCTAATTGTTGAATCTAATCCAATCTAACAAAGTCACTTTTCATTGAATTAGCCTGTATAAATATTTTATTTCAGCCATAATGTATATCATTAATTTGGGGTCCACAATTTATTTTAACTGTTATTATATGTAATAGGGAAATGATATAATAAAAAGCTTCTTTTTACAGGTTATTGAGGTAAATTTGACATAAAATTATAAGACATTTAAGCTGTACATTATGATGATTTGATATATGTATACATTGTGAAATTCCCACCATTTAATAATGGTGGGATAATTAACATATAACTTTACCTATTTATGTTTTTATTTTTGATGAGAACATTTAAGTTCTATAGCCTTAGCAAATTTCAATTATATAGTAAAGTGTTATCAATTATAGTCACCATGTTTTACACTAGATCTTTAGACCTTATACCTTATCTTCTTCATCCACTCATCCATTAAAAGACAATTTGGGTTGTCTTGGCTATTGTCAATATTGTTTTCATTTCCTTTGTATATAAACTTAGAAGTGAGATTGCTGGATCATACGGTCATTCTTTTAATACTTTGAGGAAACTCCATACTGTTTCCTGGCTATACCAATTTACATTACAATATAACATAAACATTTTATGTACTTTCAAATTCATTCTTTAGAGTAGAATCATCAAAACGGGGATCACTAGCTTAAAAGATATTCATGATTTTAAGATTCTTGTCTTTGCTCCAAAATTTAGGTTAAGACATCATGAACCAAGTCCAAAACCTTGGGTTCTGTCACTGCTGGAGAAAGGATCATGGAGAGGCTCATTTGCCACCGCCCCAAAGTGAAAGGTACAGCTTTGGAATACTTACCAGAGAAGCTGTGTTAACCAAGCGAGGTTTTTTCCCTTTGGAGGCTTTCACTGGTTTATCTCCAGGTCTGTAACTCAAGGAGTAAAGACTGTCAGCCTTTCTTATTCTTAAAAGGATAGAGGAAGCTCTGGAAGTATATGTTTTATTAATAGATATAATACAAACTTTATTGTGTAAGAATAAAAATATGAGGTTGTTTGTTTGGATTGTAATCCCAAGAACTTTAAACGAGAACTTCAATTCAATATGAAATAGAGAAAAACTCCTAAATCTTGTGGGACATGTCATCTGAAAATAATGCTACTTCAAAGTCTCACTGGGTTTAACACATTTCCTAATTTGGTTGCAGTTCAAATATTAATATATTTGCTATAGACATTTCAAAAACATTTTAATTCATGACTATAAGTAAATGAATATAAATAGGTATGTATATGTATCAGTAGATATCAGTTAATTAATGCAAAGCAAAATAGCAAATAATTGAATCAACCTGTGTTTCTTTATATTAGTTCTGTGATAAAGTAATTATTTACTTAAGGACTTTATGTTTTGATAACTATAAGGAAATGCAAGTACAAGAACAAATAATGTTTGTTTGATGTTGATGTTGATGTTGATCCCATTGTATATATGTACAGGCTAGATTGCAATAGCTGAATAATATAAATTCAATGTAGGATAAAGAGAAATAAAATTTAATCAGTGTTCTGAATGTAATATTTTAAATATTATTTAATCATCCCACATGTTTAATAAAAATACTAGAGTCTCCTTCCATCCCATTACTATTTTAACAATCTCCACTTAGATCTGCTGCTGCTGCTAAATCGCTTCAGTCGTGTCCGACTCTGTGCAACCCCATAGACAGCAGCCCACCAGGCTCCCCTGTCCCTGGGATTCTCCAGGCAAGGACACTGGAGTGGGTTGCCATTTCCTTCTCCAATGCATGAAGGTGAAAAGTGAAAGTTAAGTTGCTCAGTCGTGTCCGACTCCTAGCGACCCCATAGAAGGCAGCCCACCAGACTCCCCCGTCCCTGGGATTCTCCAGGCAAGAACACTGGAGTGGGTTGTCATTTCCTTTTCCAGTGCATGAAAGTGAAAAAATAAAGTGAAGTCGCTCAGTCGTGTTCGACTCCTAGTGACCCCATGGACTGCAGCCCACCAGACCCCTCCGTCCATGGGATTTTCCAGGCAAGAGTAGTGGAGTGGGGTGCCATTGTCTTCTCCGCCACATAGGTCATGTCATTATAAATTTCACTTGCTATTTTTCAGTAAAGAACATGTTGAGACTACTTAATTAATGTAACTGTTTGTATACATATGTTCAGTGAAAAAGTCATGCTATGAAAGGGTCATGTAAAGCAAAAATAAAAGGTGAAGACCTAGTGCAGTGACTCCTGTGTGTTTGGTGACCCCCTGTATTTCCTATTTTAGGTTAAAAGATGTTCCAATCATTAAAAATAGGTTTGGGATGTTTCACTACTCACAAAAATCTTTCTAAGTAGATAAAAGACTTAAATGTAAGACCTGAAACCATGAAACTCCTAGGGGGGAAAAAGAAACATAGAAAAAATCTCCTGTCACACGGGTCTCAGTAATGACATTTTAGAAATCGCACCTAAAGCAAAGCACCAATAACAAAACTGGGACTTAATCAAACAAAGAATCTTTACAGAAAGAGACACCATCAACAAATGAAAAGTTAACATATGGAATGGGGAAAAAAAATTGCAAACTGTATATCTGGTAAGGGGTTAATATCCAAAATATCCAAAGAACTCATACAACTCAATAACGAAGAAATGCAAGTAAAATGGACAAAAGACTTGACTAGACCATTTCCAAAGAAAATATATAGTTGGCCAATAGGTACATGAAAAGATGCTCAACGCTACTAGTCACGAGAAAAATGCAAATTAAAACCACAATGAGGGATAATCTCACACATGTTGGAATGACTATTATAAAAAAACAGGAGATAACAAGTGCTAGTGTGGTGTGTACAAAAGGGAACTCTTGTGAACTGTCAGGGGGACTGCAACCTGGGACAACCAGTATGGAAAACAAAATGGAGATTACTAAAAAAGTTAAAAACAGAACTGCCATACAATACAGCAATTCTATGGCTGGAAATTATCCAAAGGAAATGAAAACACTAAATCAAAAATATATCTGCACCCCAAATTCAGACTTAAGTTGAAGAAAGCAGGGAAAACCACTAGATCATTCGTGTATGACCTAAATCAAATACCTTACTATTATACAGTGGAAGTAACAAATAGATCAAGGGATTAGGTCTGATAGAGTGCCTGAAGAACTATGAATTGAGGTTCATGACATTATACAGGAGTCAGTGATTAAGACCATCCCCAAGAAAAAGAAATGCAAAAAGGCAAAATGGTTGTTTGAGGAGGCCTTGCAAATAGCTGAGAAAAGAAGACAAGCTAAAGGCAAAGAAGAAAAGGAAAGATATACCCATCTGAATGCAGAGTTCCAAAGAATAGTAAGAAGAGATAAGAAAGCCTTTCTCAGGGATCAATGCAAAGAAATAGAGGAAAACAATTGAATGGGAGAGACAAGAGATCTCTTCCTAAAATTAGAGATACCAAGGGAACATTTCATGCAAAGATGAACACAATAAAGGACAGAAATGGTATGGACCTAACAGAAGCATAAGATATTAAGAAGAGGTGTTAAGAATACACAGAAGAACTATACAGAAAAGATCTTCATGACCAAGATAACCAAGATGGTACGATCACTCACATAGAGCCAGACATCCTGGAGTGCAAAGTCAGGTGGGCCTTAGGAAGAATCACTATGAACAAAGCTAGTGGAGGTAAGGGGATTCCAGTTGAACTATTCAAATCCTAAAGGATGATGCTGCGAAAGTGCTTCACTCAATATGCCAGCAAATTTGGAAAATGCAGCAGTGGCCACAGGACTGGAAAAGGTCTGTTTTCATTCCAATCCCAAAGAAGAGCAATGCCAACGAAAGTTCAAACTACCACACAATTGCACTCACCTCACATGCTAGCAAAGTAATGTTCAAAATCCTCCAAGCCAGGCTTCAACAGTACATGAACCATGAAGTTCCAAATGTTCAAGGTGGATTTAGAAAGGGCAGAGGAACCAGACATCAAGTTGCCAACATGTATTGGATCATAGAAAAAACAGGCAAATTCCAGAAAAACATCTACATCTGCTTTATTGATTACTCCAAAGCCTTTGACTGTGTATATCCCAACAAACTATGGAAAATTCTTAAAGAGATGGGAATACCAGACAACTTTACCTGCCTCCTGATAAATCTGTATGCAGGTCAAGAAGCATCCGTTAAAACTGGACATGGAACAACAGACTGGTTCCAAATAAGGAAAGGAGTACAACAAGGCTGTATATTGTCATCATGCTTAGTAACTTATATGCAGAGTACATCATGTGAAATGCCAGGCTGAATGAAGCACAAGCTGGAATAAAAATTGCTGGGAGCAATATCAATAATCTCAGATACAAAGATGATACTACCTTTATGGCAGAAAGAAAAGAAAAACTAAAGAGCCTCTTGATGAAAGTGAGAGCAGAGTGAAAAAGTTGGCTTAAAGCTCAACATTCAAAAAACTAAGATCATGGCATCTGGTCCCATCACTTTGTGGGAAATAGGTAGGGAAACAGTGGAAACAGTGACAGAATTTATTTTTGTTGGGACACCAAAATCACTGCATATGGTGACTGCAGCCATGAAATTAAAAGACGTTCGCTCCTTGGAAGGAAAGTTATGACCAACCTAGACAGCATATTAAAAGCAAAGCCATTACTTTGCCCACAAAGGTCTGTATAGTCGAAGCTGTTTTTTCCAGTAGTCATGTATGGATGTGAGAGTTGTACTATAGAGAAAGCTGAGCATCAAAGAATTGATGTTTTTGAACTGTGGTGTTGGAGAAGATTTTTGAGAGTCCCTTGGACTGCAAGGAGATCCAACCAGTCCATCCTAAAGGAAATTGGTCCTGAATATTCATTGGAAGGACTGATGCTGAAGCTGAAACTCCAATATTTTGGTCACCTGATGCGAAGAACTGACATATTGGAAAAGACCCTCATTTTGGGAAAAATTGAAGGCAGGAGGAGAAGGGAATGACAGAGCATGAGATGGCTGGATGGCATCACCAACTCAATGGACATGAGTTCGAGTAAACTCTGGGAGTTGGTGATGGATAGGTAGGCCTGGCATGCTGTAGTCCATGGGGTGGTAAAGAGTCAGACATGACTGAGCGACTGAACTGAACTGAAGTTTTGATGCTTTTAAACTGTGGTGTTGCAGAAGACTCTTGAGAGTCCCTTGGACTGCAAGGAGACCAAACCAGTCCATTCTAAAAGAAATGAGTCCTGAGTATTCATTGGAAGGACTGAGGCTGAAGCTGAAACTCCAATACTTTGGCCACCTGATGGGAAGAACTGACTCACTGGAAAAAATCCTGATGCTGGGAAAGTTTGAAGGTGGGAGGAGAAGGGGATGACAGAGCATGAGTTGGATGGCACCACTGACTCGATGGACATGAGTTTCAGCAAGCTCCGGGAGTTGGTGATGGACAGGGAAGCCTGGAGTGCTGCAGTCCATAGGGTTGTAAAGAGTCAGACACGCTTAAGTGACTGAACTGAACTGAGCTGACCCCATATTCATAGTAGTATTGTTTACAATAGTGAAGACATAGAAACAATCTAAATATCCACTGATTAATGAATGGATAAAGAAGACTTAGTATATATACACAATGAAATATTATTCAGACATAAAGAAAAAAAAAGAAAGAAACAGGGAAATCTATCATTTGTGACAAAATTGATGGACCATGAAGGTATTGTGATTGTGGTAAGTGAAATAAGTCAGACTCAGAAAGACAAATATTGCATGATCTCACTTACATGTGAAATCCAAAAATAAAACTTCCAAATTATAGAAAAAGAGATCAGATCTGTGGTCACCATAGGTAGGGGGTGGGAGGGAAAATTGGAGGAAGGTGGTTGAAAGGTACAATCTTCCTGTTTTTATGGTAAAATAAGTACCAGAAATACTGAACATGATGACCACAGTTAACACTGCATATGGTATCAGTTCAGTTCAGTTCAGTCGCTCAGTTGTGTCCGACTCTTTGCAACCCCATGAATCGCAGCACGCCAGGCCTCCCTGGCCATCACCAACTCCCAGAGTTCACTCAGACTCACATCTATCGAGTCAGTGATGCCACCCAGCCATCTCATCCTGTCATCCCCTTCTCCTCCTGCCCCCAATCCCTCCCAGCATCAGAGTCTTTTCCAATGAGTCAACTCTTCGCATGAGGTGCGAAGTACTTCAAAGTACTGGAGTTTCAGCTTTAGCATCATTCCTTCCAAAGAAATCCTAGGGCTGATCTATGGTATACAGGGGAGTTATTAAGAGAGTAGATCTTAAGAGTTCTCATAACAAAGATAATTTTGGTTTTTTTTTATTGTTTCTGTATGAGATGATGTATATTAACTAGATCTTTTTGGTAATTACTACATAATATATGTACATTAAACCATCAGATTGTACATATTATCTGATATGGTGATGTATTCGGTTGGCCAAAATTTGTTTGGAATTCCCAGTAAGAGCTTATGGAAAAACCTAAAGGAACTTTATGTTCAACCTAATATGTTATTTCTTGAAATAGGAAAAAAGATTTTGGGAAGCCAATAGTTTACAAATTGGTTCCAGACTGCATCCACCTAATCTTTACCTTTTAACATTTCTTAGGTTTGATGCTTTTGAAAGTTTATTCATCATGTTTATTTTAAAACTCCAGAAAGACACTTAGAAAACTGTAAGGAGAAGAGAGACAAGAATACCATCGTTAACAGAGTTATGCACATGTCTGTCCCTTCCTATGGAAATACAGCCCACTGAAGGCAGGAGCTGGTTTTCATCCATGTTGGACTTTTTCCATGGTACATCACCTAGCATATCAAAGCTACAGAGAAATTCATAACAGGAATATTTGAGAGTCAGGATTGCCCAAATCTATTCAAAACTCATCTAATCAAAATAAGGAATATTGATTTATCTATTGAGGAATTATAAAAGTTATAAATAATAACAATTTTTTTCCCAAAGGGTATATTTCTAAGGCACTGTTTCTATATGTAAATCATCGACAATGCAGTTAGTATAATGTCATCAGACACACACACACACACACACACACACACAACTTTGTCATATTTAATATATCCCCTAAGGCTCATAGTATTATTATCTTAGAATTAGGATGGGGAAAGGAGAGGAAGATCTGCAAATAAAAATTCTTTCATTCAGAGTCCTTGAAATTAAAACTGGACAGAAAGACATGTTAGAATAGTCCAGGAGACTTGTGAAGTGGGGATAAGAAACTGTGCAAGAGTCTTTGGGTAGTTTTACTCCATAAGTCAGTATTTCATTATGTGTTGACTTACACACTAACCCTTTATCTCATTTCACTCTACTTTGCTGATTTATTCATATTTTGGGTCAGTGAAACAAACAGATCATACATCTGCACAGCTTTATAATATTATTAAGCATATTTTATAAAAATCTGAAGAGGAATTTTTTCCTAATTAGTTTTAAATTTAATACAATAACTTCAATTATATCTTCATAAATGGTATGCTGAGTTTTTAAAAAAATATATGGGTGCATTATTTATAACCAACAAACTTGAGAAAAATTATGTCAAGTTCAAGAAATTTGAAGCATATTGCAACATGCTAAATGTTTTACAAACTTTTCTACTTTTTCACTTGTTGGGTTTGAGGTTAATTATAAACTTTTGTATATTAATGAATTATTTGGAGGGTAGTTACATATAGCATAAAGAAGCAAAACATTAAATGTCAACAAATATACAAATGAAAAATAACCATCAAGTATCATATCTAAACAAATTAGTTAATAGATAACCACTAAATTATTATCCAGGTCATCTACTCATAGCCTTAATTCCTGCTTCATGTACCAGGATATCCTACCTATTTCTTGTGGATTAATGTAAATAATATGACTGAAGGGCTTTTCTTGAAACACAATGTTACATTTCCAGCAGATTTCACTTTAAGAATTTATGAGCTGAAAAGTCCAACTTCATTTTTACTTGATAGTTTTTACTTATTGTAGGGAGGTCTTTTCTGTTCTTCATTATTTTCACTCCAGAATAACCTACATGGTGGGGTCCAGTAGGAACAGTTTATTGCAAGTTATTTAAATATTAATTGATTTCAGTTCAAGGGCTCTGGTACATGTCTTCAAAGACTGGTGGCATTTTTAATGAAGATGACACACCCATTGTGAAACATCAATAAAAGTGAATATTGAGTATTTCTCAAATTGAAAGGAAAAATAACAATTTAAACAAGGTCAAATAATTTTCCCATGGGAGAGATGGACAGACAAACCAGCTTGTTTTCTGTAAAACATTCTTAAAAATGGGTTATAAGAGAATCTTGCACTATATGAAATATATAATAGTAGATCATATCTCTTTTTGTTTCCTCTACCACAGTCACTGCTCAGAACTGTTTGTTTATGGGAGGTCTCATTAATGGTTCTGTACAACTGACCCCTGCTGTAGAGGGTATTACCACTCCACAGGTTTCTATTGCACAATTTTCTGGGTATGTCAAAAGCATATGTCAGAGCAGAAAGGGCAGAGATAAACCTTGGGGATTCTAAAGAGTGACACCTGGCTGGAATTCAATTTGTCACGAAATGTAAAGCTGTGTTGAAATGCACCAAGAAGCTTGGGTTAGCTTAAAATGACTCATTTGCTGGAGTTTAAAATTAACTCTCCAGACCCTCTGTGACAGTGTTCAAACTCTGTACAAACATAATGCTGAAATATTTAAACCCAGTGCAAATTATGTTTTGATTCAAGACAATGAATATGCTTAATTAAACTGGCAGTGAAATGTAAATATTTTAGCTAGTATCGTATTAACGCTAAAACCCTGGGAATTGTACATTTCTAATCTTTCATAATGATGAAATTCAAAATGTTATTGTTGTGTTTATAAAGGAGTCCATTGTTAGGCAGCATATTCATTATGAGACAATGGTTACACGTCTAATTTCACAGCAAGAAAGGGATTCAGTGGTTCAATATTGCAATACAACAACAATAAGAGATTTTACTGAAAAAATCAATACGATGTAATATTGGATTAGAAAACCTGAAGTTAGAAAGAAAGAAGGTATCAAAATCACCTGATATTTGTAATTATGGTTATATTCTACCTTAGTGGACATGGTGAACAAATTATTTTGATAATAAAATAAATTGGCATTTTAATTAACTAAATTAAAAACAGGGGCCTTTTCAGGGGTAAAATGTTATACATAAAAAACTAATAGCAAACAACAGCAAAATAAAAATTAAAAACAAAATACCACCTTGATTTTCTAAAGTGTATAAATGCATTTCTTTAATAATGAAATAGTTCCCTATCATTTTTTTTAATTTAATTTAATTTTATTTTTTAACTTTACAATATTGTGTTGGTTTTGCTAAGTATCAACATGAATCTGCACAGGTATACACGTGTTCCCCATCCTGAACCCTCCTCCCTCCTCCCTCCCCATACTATCCCTCTGGGTCGTCCCAGTGCACCAGCCCCAAGCATCCAGTATCGTGCATCGAACCTGGACTGGCGACTCGTTTCATATATGATATTATACATGTTTCAATGCCATTCTCCCAAATCATCCCACCCTCTCCCTCTCCCACAGAGTCCAAAAGACTGTTCTATACATCAGTGTCTCTTTTGCTGTCTTGTATACAGGGTTATTGTTACCATCTTTCTAAATTCCATATATATGCGTTAGTATACTGTATTGGTGTTTTTCTTTCTGGCTTACTTCACTCTGTATAATAGGCTCCAGTTTCATCCACCTCATTAGAACTGATTCAAATGTATTCTTTTTAATGGCTGAGTAATACTCCATTGTGTATGTGTACCACTGCTTTCTTATCCATTCCTCTGCTGATGAACACTGGGGTACACATGTCTCTTTCAATTCTGGTTTCCTCAGTGTGTATGCCCAGCAGTGGGATTGCTGGGTCGTAAGGCAGTTCTATTTCCAGTTTTTTAAGGAATCTCCACACTGTTCTCCATAGTGGCTGTACTAGGTTGCATTCCCACCAACAGTGTAAGAGGGTTCGTTCCCTTTTCTCCACACCCTCTCCAGCATTTATTGCTTGTAGACTTTTGGATCGCAGCCATTCTGACTGGTGTGAAATGGTACCTCATTGTGGTTTTGATTTGCATTTCTGATAATGAGTGATGTTGAACATCTTTTCATGTGTTTGTTAGCTATCTGTATGTCTTCTTTGGAGAAATGTCTATTTAGTTCTTTGGCCCATTTTTGATTGGGTCATTTATTTTTCTGGAATTGAGCTGTAGGAGTTGCTTGTATATTTTTGAGATTAGTTGTTTGTCAGTTGCTTCATTTGCTATTATTTTCTCACATTCTGAAGGCTGTCTTTTCACCTTGCTTATAGTTTCCTTTGTTGTGCAGAAGCTTTTAAGTTTAATTAGGTCCCATTTGTTTATTTTTGCTTTTATTTCTAATATTCTGGGAGGTGGGTCATAGAGGATCCTGCTGTGATGTATGTTGGAGAGTGTTTTGCCTATGTTCTCCTCTAGGAGTTTTATAGTTTCTGGTCTTACATTTAGGTCTTTAATCCATTTTGAGTTTATTTTTGTGTATGGTGTTAGAAAGTGTTCTAGTTTCATTCTTTTACAAGTGGTTGACCAGTTTTCCCAGCACCACTTGTTAAAGAGATTGTCTTTAATCCATTGTATATTCTTGTTCCCTATCATTTTATGCAAAGCTATTTAACCTTTTTCTGGTCTAATGTTGTCTTCTCTTCATGCAATAGTTTGGTATAAAGATGAAACATGGTAACCAGATATCTTTTATTCCAAATTTGAAAAAATCAATTAAAAAGTCAGAAATTTCAAGATGTTTTTGTTGAATTATAAATATAGTCTTAAATGTTGGTAGAATCTGTTGACATTTAAAAATATTTAACTTAAATGGCTATTTTAAAGGTGAGACAGTGTGCCTCTGTAGCATTTAAATTTATTAATCTTTCATATGGTTAGTTTCCCACCTACCACACAGCTACTCATATCACCAAAACAGGATTATACTCAGGGTATGTCTGTTCTCCTGATCATTTATATGCATTTTATTTAATTACAAGTATGAAAGAAAAAAATCAAATTGGATTTTTAAAGAAAATAATTTGCTTATATCATGACCGACAACAGAGACCTTGTGATAGGTTAGTCTTTAGTGCAATCCCCAGTAATCTCTGCCTACTTTTTATCATGCCCTTTTATAACCCTCTCCTCTTGAGTGTGACCTAGACCTAGGGACTGAATAGAATGAAGCAAAATTAATGGAACGGTATTTTCAAAATTGGGTTATAAAAAGAGAGTGACTTCAGTCTTGAGTGACCTCGTTTGCTTTTTTGCTCATTCACTCAGAGGGAATCCAGCTGCCTGCCATGTTTTCATCTGTGCTATAAAAAGACTTTCATGATAAGGAATTAAGGTGGACCTTTGACCAAGAGCTGGTGAAGAACTGAATCCTGTCAGTATTCATGCTCATGAATTTGAAAACAATTCCTCTCCCCGTCACATCTTCAGATGTGACCACAGCCCCAGCCTACAACACGACTGCAGTCTCTTGGGAGACCCTGAAGAATAGGATCCAGCTAAGTTACACCCTGATGTCTTACTCTCAAGGCTGAAATAACTGGTGTTCATTGTTTTAAGCCACTAATTTTATTGGGGGGTCATTTCTTGTGTGACAAGAGATAGCTAATACAACCATGTCCACACACACATCTTATACAGAACCAGTGACCAAAATTCCTGAGTCAACAATGGGTGTTCAGAGGAAATTTGAAATTTATTTTCTGATGTTGAGTTAACTAACCAAGATCAAGATTCATTCCCTTCCTTGTTGATTATTAGTGACTATTCACAGGAAGCTGGTGCTGTATGGTCCCACAAATCACACTGTAACTTTGTGTTTTATTCTAATTATCAAAAACTTTTAATATGGCACTTTAAACTCTAAAAGAACATTTGTTGTTGTTGTTTTAGTTGCTCAGTTCAGTTCAGTTCAGTCGCTCAGTCGTGTCCGACTCTTTGCGACCCCATGAATCCCAGCACGCCAGGACTCCCTGTCCATCACCAACTCCCGGAGTTCACTCAGTCTCACATCCATCGAGTCAGTGATGCCATCCAGCTATCTCATCCTCTGTCGTCCCCTTCTCCTCCTGCCCCCAATCCCTCTCAGCATCAGAGTCTTTTCCAATGAGTCAGCACTTCGCAAGAGGTGGCCAAAGTACTGGAGTTTCAGCTTCAGTATCATTCCCTCCAAAGAAATCCCAGGGCTGATCTCCTTCAGAATGGACTGGTTGGATCTCCTTGCAGTCCAAGGGACTCTCAAGAGTCTTCTCCAACACCACAGTTCAAAAGCATCAATTCTTTGGCGCTAAGCCTTCTTGACAGTCCAACTCTCACATCCATACACGACCACAGGAAAAACCATAGCCTTGACTAGACGGGTCTTTGTTGGCAAAGTAATGTCTCTGCTTTTGAATATGCTATCTAGGTTGGTCATAACTTTCCTTCCAAGGAGTAAGCATCTTTTAATTTCATGGCCACAATCACCATCTGCAGTGATTTTGGAACCCAAAAAAATAAAGTCTGACACTGTTTCCACTGTTTCCCCATCTATTTCCCATGAAGTGATGGGACCAGATGCCATGATCTTTGTTTTCTGAATGTTGAGCTTTAAGCCAACTTTTTCACTCTCCTCTTTCACTTTCATCAAGAGGCTTTTTAGTTCCTCTTCACTTTCTGCCATATGGGTTGTGTCATCTGCATATCTGAGGTTATTGATATTTCTCCCGGCAATCTTGATTCCAGCTTGTGCTTATTCCAGCCCACCATTTCTCATGATGTACTCTGTATATAAGTTAATAAGCAGGGTGACAATATACAACCTTGACGTACTCCTTTTCCTATTTGGAACCAGTCTGTTGTTCCATGTCCAGTTCTAACTGTTGCTTCCTGACATGCATACAGATTCCTCAAGAGGCAGCTCAGGTGGTCTGGTATTCTCATCTCTTTCAGAATTTTCCACAGTTGATTGTGATACACAGTCAAAGGCTTTGGCCTAGTCAATAAAGAAGAATTAGATGTTTTTCTGGAACTCTCTTGCTTTTTCTATGATCCAGCGGATGTTGGCAATTTGATCTCTGGTTCCTCTGCCTTTTCTAAAACCAGCTTGAACATCAGGAAGTTCACGGTTCACATATTGCTGAAGACTGGCTTGGAGAATTTTGAGCATTACTTTACTAGCATGTGAGATGAGTGCAATTGTGCGGTAATTTGAGCATTCTTTGGCATTGCCTTTCTTTGGGATTGGAATGAAAACTGACCTTTTCCAGTCCTCTGGCCACTGCTGAGTTTTCCAAATTTGCTGGCATATTGAGTAAAGCATTTTCACAGAATCATCTTTCAGGGTTTGAAATAGTTCAACTGGAATTCCATCACCTCCACTAGCTTTGTTTGTAGTGATACTTTCTAAGGCCCACTTGATTTCACATTCCAGGATGTCTGGCTCTAGGTGAGTGATCACACCATCGTGATTATCTGGGTCCTGAAGATCTTTTTTGTATAGTTCTTCTGTGTATTCTTGCCATCTCTTCTTAATATCTTCTGCTTCTGTTAGGTCCATACCATTTCTGTCCTTTATTGAGCCCATCTTTGCATGAAATATTCCTTTGGTATCTCTGATTTTCTTGAAGAGGTCTCTAGTCTTTCCCATTCTGTTGTTTTCCTATATTTCTTTGCATTGATCACTAAGGAAGGCTTTCTTATCTCTTCTTGCTATTCTTTGGAACTCTGCATTCAGATGGTTATATTTTTCCTTTTCTCCTTTGCTTTTCACTTCTCTTCTTTTCACAGCTATTTGTAAGGCCTCCCCAGACAGCCATTTTGCTTTTCTGCATTTCTTTTCCATGGGGATGGTCTTGATCCCTGTCTCCTGTACAATGTCACAAACCTCATTCCATAGTTCATCAGGCACTCTATCTATCAGATCTAGGCCCTTAAATCTATTTCTCACTTCCACTGTATAATCATAAGGGATTTTATTTAGGTCTTACCTGAATTGTCTAGTGATTTCCCCTACTTTCTTCAATTTAAGTCTGAATTTGGCAAAAAGGAGTTCATGATCTAAGCCACAGTCAGCTCCCGGTCTTGTTTTTTTGACTGTATAGAGGTTCTCCATCTTTGGCTGCAAAGAATATAATCAATCTGATTTTGGTGTTGACCATCTGGTGATGTCCATATGTAGAGTCTTCTCTTGTGTTGTTGGAAGAGGGTGTTTGTTATGACCAGTGCATTTTCTTGGCAAAACTCTATTAGTCTTTGCCCTGCTTCATTCTGTATTCCAAGGCCAAATTTCCCTGTTACTCCAGGTGTTTCTTGACTTCCTACTTTTGCATTCCAGTCCCCTATAAGGAAAAGGACATCTTTTTTGGGTGTTAGTTCTAAAAGGTCTTGTAGGTCTTCATAGAACCGTTCAACTTCAGCTTCTTCAGCGTTACTGCTTGGGGCATAGACTTGGATTACTGTGATATTGAATGGTTTGCCTTGGAAATGAACAGAGATCATTCTATCGTTTTGAGATTGCATCCAAGTTCTGCATTTTGGACTCTTTTGTTGACCATGATGGCTACTCCATTTCTTCTAAGGGATTCCTGCCCGCAGTAGTAGATATAATGTTCATCTGAGTTAAATTCACCCATTCCAGTGCATTTGAGTTTGCTGATTCCTAGAATGTCAACATTCACTCTTGCCATCTCTTGTTTGATCACTTCCAATTTGCCTTGATTCATGGACCTTACATTCCAGGTTCCTATGCAATATTGCTCTTTACAGCATTGGACCTTGCTTCTGTCACCAGTCACATCCACAGCTGGATATTCTCTTTTCTTTGGCTCCATCCCTTCATTCTTTCTGGAGTTATTTCTCCACTGATCTCCAGTAGCATATTGGGCACCTACTGACCTGGGGAGTTCCTTTTTCAGTATCCTATCATTTTGCCTTTTCATACTGTTCATGGGGTTCTCAAGGCAAGAATACTGAAGTGATTTGCCATTCCCTTCTCCAGTGGACCACATTCTGTCAGATCTCTCCACCATGACCCGCCTGTCTTGGGTTGCCCCATGGGCATGGCCTAGTTTCATTGATTAGACACAGCTGTGGTCCTAGTGTGATTAGATTGACTAGTTTTCTGTGAGTATGGTTGCTCAGTCACGTCCAACTCTTTTGCAATGCCATGGACTGTAGCCCATCAAGTTCCTCTGTCCAGGGGATTTTCCAGGCAAGAATACTGGGCTAGGTGGTTGTCATTTCTTTCCCTAGGGGATCTTCCTGACCCAGGAAAAGAACCTGCATCTCCTGCATTGCAGATAGATTTTTTTTTTTTTTTTTAACACTGAACCACCAGGGAAGCCCATAAGAAGTATTAGAGACAAGCTAATTTTATTTCGAACTTCCATAGCCAAAGTGGTTTTGACCTAAGCCACAGTGTTCTTGGAAATCAACCCTAGATACAAAAAGATTTTAAAAATAAGAACTAGATTTCTTCCCCTTTCAAATGTCACCACACAAGTCTCCCACTCTGAGCCTGATATAGATATAGATACAAATATAGGTATAGATATAAAACTTCAACTACTATAATTATCAGGGCTTTCCAGGTGGTGCTATTGGTAAAGAACCCACCTGCCAATGCAGGTAGATGCTGGAGCCAAGAGTTCAATCCCTGGGTCCGGACAATCCTGTGGAGGAGGGTATGAGAACCCACTCCAGTACCGTTGCCTGGAGCATCCCATGAACAGAGGAGCCTGGTGGCCTACAGTTCATAGGGTTGCAAAGAGCCGGATATGACTGAAGTGACTTTGAACACACACCATAATTATCAAGTATTTATTGAGCATGTCAAATATATAGGTTATCTGCTGACTGAACACCAAAAGGCAAATATAGGGTAGCATAGTCTCAGATCATTCCATGGAAAGTGTTCTGTAGAACCTAGAAAGTCCACAAATACTCACTGAAGGGAAGAGGGGGATGAAGGATTGTTGGGCAGATACGTATCACTACTTTAAACAAAGTTTTTAAGCTATGAAGATGGTGGCATATGCACACACAGATACACACTCAGTTCCTGGTTATAAATGAATAGGACATGTTGCTCCTGATGCTGATATGATTCTATACCATTCAGCCATATTTTTTGTCTCTGTAATAAATCAAGATGAACTGATGTGGCTCTGGGGACTTCTACATGATCACCATAATCACCAATATAAATTACCTTCTCTGTTTTCAGGTTTGTGAAGATGTAATTGATAATCTGTAGAATAAATCAGACATTTAAAATTGAAATAAAATTGAAATAAAAAACAAATATAAAACACAGAATTTGTAAAAGATGCAGCCTAGAAGCGATGACTGTCTAAAACTAATACCTGGTACTAATACATACATAAAATTTCAGAGGAAAAAAGATGAGAGACTCAGATTATAACCAAAGTTATTTTATCTTTCACTTATCTCTTGTCATTTATAGCCAAGGAGTTTACTGATAACTTAGTTAGAAGAATTTGTTAGGTAATATCATTGCAAGTTTGCCTATCATCTTCTATATGTAAGTAGCCCTTTCTTATTCAATAGCTCCTCAATATATGCACACATACAAATAACACACTTACACCACTAATTTTATTAATTTATGAATGAACAAGCTACATACTTATTATATAAAATTCTTTGCACAAAGGATAAGAGTCTCTTTTTTTGTGTCTTATTATGTTACATAAAATACATATTTCTAGTTACTTTGGCTAAAGTTAACAAAAAACTGTCCTAACTATTAAACTGGGGTTCAAGAAAATATTTACCAAGATAGACCATAGCATGGGTGATAAAATAAATCTTAAAAAACCTAAGAATTAAAAGTATGCTAATAGATTATGTTCTCTGACTACAATGGAATCAAAGTAGAAAATCAATAACTAAAGGACAAGAGGAAATCTCCAAAATTGTGACAATGAACACACTTCTAATTAATTCACAGGTCTAAGGGAAAGGGTCAAAAGAAAGTTTAAAAAAAAAACATGTAGAAATGAATAATGAAAATGTGAGATATCAAAATATGCATAATTCAACTAACCATGCTTAGAGGGAAATTTACAGCACCAAATTCTTACATTAGAAAAAAGGAAATGTCTCAAATCAAAGACCTATATTCTCCCTTCAGGAAAAACAAAAAGTTTGAACAGAAAATAAACACAAAGCATATTAAAAAGCAGAGACATTACTTTGCCAACAAAGGTCCGTCTAGTGAAGGCTATGGTTTTTCCAGTGGTCATGTATGGATGTGAGAGTTGGACTATAAAGAAAGCTGAGTACCGAAGAATTGATGCTTTTAAACTGTGGTATTGGAGAAGACTCTTGAGAGTCCCTTGGACTGCAAGGAAACCCAACCAGTCCATCCTAAAGGAGATCAGTCCTGGGTGTTCTTTGAAAGGACTGATGTTGAAGCTGAAACTCCAATACTCTGGACCACCTGATGCGAAGAGCTGATTCATTGGAAAAGACCCTGATGCTGGGAAAGACTGAGGGCAGGAGGAGAAGGGGATGACAGAGGATGAGATGGTTGGATGGCATCACCCACTCAATGGACATGTGTTTGGGTGGACTCTGGGAGTTGGTGATGGACAGGGAGGCCTGGCGTGCTGCGGTTCATGGGGTCGCAAAGAGTCAGACACGACTGAGCGACTGAACTGAACTGAACTGAAACACAGAGCAAGCCAAAGAAAGGAAATATTAGAGATTAAGGAAAAATCAATAAAATTTTCAATTTTTAAGAGGAAACAATAAAAAAATCAATGACTCTAAAAGCAGATGTATTTTAAAAAATCAACAAAATGAAAAGCCTCAGAAAACAGACATAGGTAAAAAGAGAAAAGACTGAAATTACCAATATAGAAATAAAGCCAGGAATATTCATTTTAGGCCCTGCCAGCATCAAAAGGATAGTAAAATATTACTGTCAATAACTTTATATTCATAAACTATACAATTTAGAAAAAAATGGTCTCAGGATGTCAAACTATTAAAACTCAAAAAGATAAAATAGAAAATCTGAACAGTCCCAAAACCACTTATGAAATTAAATATTTAATTTAAAAGTTCCCCCCAAAGAAATCTTCAGGCCTAGATGATTTCACTAGAGAATCCTATTAAATAATTAACACAATTTTATGCAACAAATTCTAGTAAAGAGAAGATAGAGAACACTTCCCAATTCATTGTGGGTGTACTTTTATCTTGATACCCAAAGTAGACAAGAAAAAAATAAAAATATAGACTGATATCTCTCATTAAACTAGGTGTAAAAATCTCAATAAAGTATTAGCAAACTGAACCTAGCAATGTATGAAAATAATTATATGCTAAGACCAAAGTGGATTTGTTCCAGGTATGCAAGGTTGGCTCAATATTAAAAAAATAATTCATTGAAGTAATTCATTTAATCCACCACACCAACTTCTTAAAAAATTTTATGCAGTTCTATCAACGGATACAGAAAAGACGACAAAACTCAACATTCATTTGTTTGTGATAAAAACTCATAGCAAACAAGAAATAGACAGAAATTTCCTGTTATGGGATTATTGTGTCTCTCTACCAACCATTCAAATTGTTATGTTGAAATCCTAACTTAAGTATCTCTAATAACTATTTGGCGATAGGGTCTTTGAAATGATCTTTTCACTTCAGTTCAGTCGCTCAGGCTTGTCCAGTTCTTTGTGACTCCATGGACTGTAGCACGCGAGGCCTACCTGTCTATCACCAAAACTTGAAGTTTACTCAAACTCAAGTCCATTGAGTCAGGGATGCCATCCAACCATCTCATCCTCTGTCATCCCCTTCACAGTCCCACCTTCAATCTTTCCCAGCATCAGGGTCTTTTCAAATGAGTCAGTTCTTGACATCAGGTGGCCAAAGTATTGGAGTTTCAGCTTCAGGATCAGTCCTTCTAATGAATATTCAGGACTGATTTCCTTTAGGATAGACTTGTTGGATCTCCTTGTGTCCAAGGAACTCTCAAGAGTCTTCTCTAACACCACAGTTCAAAAGCATCAATTCCTCCACGCTCAGCTTTCTTTATAGTCCAACTCTCACATCAATACATAACCACTGGAAAAACCATAGCCTTGACTAAATGGACCTTTGTTGGCAAAGTAATGTCTCTGCTTTTTAATATGCTCTCTAGGTTGGTCATAACTTTCCTTCCAAGGAGCAAGTGTCTTAATTTCATGGCTGCAGTCAGCATCTGCAGGGATTTTGGAGCCCCCCAAAATAAAGTCTGTCACTGTTTTCATTGTTTCCCCATTTATTTGAAGTGATGTGACCAGATGCCATGATGTTAGTTTTCTGAGTGTTGAGCTTTAAACCAACTTTTTCACTCTACTCTTTCACTTTCATCAAGAGGCTTTGAAGTTTCTTGTCACTTTCTGCCATAAGGGTTGTGTCATCTGCATATCTGAGGTTATTGATATTTCTCTCAGCAATCTTGAGTCCAGCTTGTGCTTCATCTAGCCTGGCATTTCTCATGATGTATTTGGCATATAAGTTAAGTAAGTATGGTGACAATATACAGCCTTGACATATTCCTTTCCTATTTGGAACCAGTCTGTTGTTCCGAGTCCAGTTCTAACTGTTGCTTCCTGACGTACATAGAGATTTCTCTGGAGGCAGGTCAGGTAGTCTGGTATTCCCATTTCTTGAAGAGTTTTCCAGTTTGTTGTGATCCACACAGTCAAAGGCTTTGGCATAGTCAATAAAGCAGAAATAGATGCTTTCCTGGAACTTTCTTGCTTTTTCGATGATCCAATGATGTTGGCAATTTGATCTCTGGTTCCTCTGCCTTTTCTAAAACCAGCTTGATCATCTGGAAGTTCATGGTTCATGTACTAAAGAAGCCTGGCTTGGAGAATTTTGAGCATTACTTTACTCGCGTGTGAGATGAGTGCAATTCTGTGGTAGTTTGAGAATTCTTTGGCATTGCCTTTCTTTGGGATTGGAAGGAAAACTGACCTTTTCCAGTCCTGTGGCCAGGAGAAGGCAATGGCAACCCACTCCAGTATTCTTGCCTGGAAAATTCCATGGATGGAAGAGCCTGGTAGGCTGCAGTCCATGGGGTCGCTAAGAGTTGGGTACGACTGAGCGACTTCACTTTCACTTTTCACTTTCATGCACTGGAGAAGGAAATGGCAACCCACTCCAGTATTCTTGCCTGGAGAATCCCAGGGACAAAGGAGCCTAGTGGGCTGCCATCTATGGGGTCCCACAGAGTCGGACATGACTGAAGCGACTTAGCAGCAGCAGCAGCAGCAGTCCTGTGGCCACTGCTGAGTTTTCCAAATTTGCTGGTATATTGAGTGCAGCACTTCCACAGCATCATCTTTTAGATGTGAAATAGCTCAATTGGAATTCCACCACCTCCACTATCTTTGTTTGTAGTGATGCTTCCTAAGGCCTACTTGATAATTAAGGTTAAATGAAGTCATTGGAGTGGGCCCTAATCCAATATAACTGGTGACTTTACAAAAACAGATTAGGACACAAATACACACAGAGAAGAGGCCATATGGAAACAAGGAGAAGAGAGCCATCTACAAGTTAAGGAGAGAGGCCTCAGAAGAAAGCAACTTTAATATCACTTTGGTCTTGGATCTCTAGTCTCCAGAACTGTAAGGAAATAAATTACTGTGGTTTAAAGCACCCAGTTTGTGGTACTTTAGTAGCCCTAGCAAACCAGTACACTTCCTGAACTTGATTAAAAATCATACACATAAATGGAACTTATAGCTGCTAAAGGGAATAGCAATGTGGGAGGGAGATAAATTAAGTTTGGGATAACATATACATAGTACTATATTAAAATTGGTAACCACAGGGACCTACTGTATGGCGCATTGAACTATATTCAATATCCTGAACCTATAATGGAAAATAATCTGAAAAAGTATATCTATACAGGTATATGTATATACATATATATGTATGTATGCGTATACATATCCACATATCTACATACATATATATGACTATTAGATCATATGGTAACTCTACTTATAGTTTTTAAGGAAACTCCATACCGTTCCCTTGTGGACTTCCCTTGTGGCTCAGCTGGTAAAGAATCCACCTGCAATGCAGGAGACCTGGGTTCGATCCCTGGGTTGGGAAGATCTCCTGGAGAAGGGCATGACAACCCAGTCCAATATTCTGGCCTAGAGAATTCCATGGACTATATTGTCCATGGGGTTGTAAAGAGTCGGACAGCACTGAGTGAATTTTCACTTCCACTTTTCACTTTCCATACTGTTCTCCACAGTAGCTGTACCAATTTACATTCCTGCCAACAGTGTAGGAGGGTTCTTTTTTCTCCACACCCTCTCTAGCCCTTATTACTTATAGACTTTTTAATGATGTCCATTCTGACTAGTTTTTATTTGCATTTCTCTAATAATTAGCAAAACTGGGCCTTCTTTCATATACATGTTAGCCATCTCTATGTCTTCTTTGGAGAAATACCTATTTAGATCTTATGCCCATTTTTTGATATTGATATTGAGCTATATGAGTTGTTTGTATATTTTAGAAATTAATCCCATTAGGTCACATTACTTGCAAATATTTTCTCCAATTCTGTAGGTTGTCTTTTCATTTTCTTTGTGGTTTCCTTTGCTGTGAAAAAGCTTTTAAGCCTAATCAGGTACAATTTGTTTATTTTTGTATTTATTTCCATGACTCTAGGAGATGGATTAAAAAAAAAATCACTGCAATTTATGCCAGAGGTCTTCTGCCGATGTTTTCCTCTAGGAGTTTTACAATGTCTGATCTTACATAGGTCTTTAATTCATTTTCAGTTTATTTTTGTATATGATGTTAGATAATGCTCTAATTTCATTCTTTTACATGTGAAAGCGAAAGTCGCTCAGTCATGTCTGACTCTTTGCAACCCAATGGACTATACAGTCCATGGAATTCTCTAGTCAGAATACTGGAATGGGTAGCCTTTCCCTTCTCCAGGGGCTCTTCCCAACCCAGGGATCGAACCCAGGTCTCCCACGTTGAAGGCAGATTCTTTACCAGCTGCGCCACAAGGGAAGCCCAAGAAAACGGGAGTGGGTAGACCATCCCTTCTGCAGTGGATCTTCCTGACCCAGGAATCAAACCAGGGTCTCCTGCATTGCAGGTGGATTCTTTAACAACTGAGCTATCAAGGAAGTCCATCCTGTCCAGTTTTCCAAACACCATTTTTTGAAGATATTGTCTTTTCTTCACTGCATATTCTTGCCTCCTTTCTCATAGATTAACAGACCATAAATGAGTGGGCCTCTGAGGTTTCTATTCTGTTGCATTGATCTTTGTCTATGTTTATGCCAGTACCATTCTGTTTTGATGACTGTAGATTTGTAGTATAGTCTGAAGTCAGGGAGCCTGATTCCTTAACTCTGTTTTTCTTTCTCAAGATTGCTATGGCTATTCAATGGCTTTTGTGTTTCCATACAAACTTAAATATTTTTTTCCTCTATTCTTTGAAAAATTACCACTGGTAATTTGATAGGGGTTTCATCAACTTTGTGAGTTGCCTTGGGTTGTATGTTCACCTTAACAATATTGATTCTTAAAGAAAAAAAGAAAAACAAAATTCCTTAGCTGCTTTCAGGATAATGAAACACTTAGATATAAAGCTAACAAAATATCTCCTGAATTTGTATATTGAAAGTAATAAAATCCTGATCAAAGAAATCAGGACCTAAGTACATGTAAAGACACACTATATTTGTGGTGAAGATCCAACATCAGAAGATGTCAATTTTCTTCAAATTAGCCCAGTACTTTAATGTAAGTTGTATAAAAACCCCAGCAAATTATTTTACAGCCTAGACAAGCTTATCCTCAAATTTATATGGGATGATACAAGGCCTAGAAAAATCTAAAAAAAATAAGTTTTGATAATGAAGTGTAAGGAATCACTTTGTCTGGTATTAGGACTTATTAGCTAGTGACTGAATATAGCAGGGTGTTGGTGGAGGAGAGTCCCATAAATCAGTGAAGCAGAAAAGAGAACTGAGACACAGACCCACAAATAAGTGCCTGAGACCAAAGAAATGAAAAATCAATTCAACAGACAAACTATTTTTTCAGTGATGAAGCAATTGGATATTTACAAGCCAAAAAAAAAAAAAAAGCAGAAAAAAAATCATACTGTAATGCAAAACTTAAGTCAAAATGGATTATCAACTTACATACAACACTAACACTGTAGCATTTTTAGAAAAATACATAAAGAATTCTTGGGGAGCTAGGGCTATGTGGCAAGTTGTTAGACTTGTTACCACAAGCACAATTCAAAAAAAAAAAAAAGGAAAAACTGATAAGGTGGACATCATCTAAAAATTAGATCTCATTTAAAACTAACTCTTCTCTGTAAAAAATTCTGTAATGAGGGTAAAAATTAAGCTTCAACTGAGAAAAAATATTCCAAGTCATATATTTAAGATAAGAATTATACCTAGAATATGTAAAGAGGTGTCTAGGGAGAAAGTGAATGATCCAATTAGAAAATGGGCAGAAGACAAAATAGCTATTTATTAGCTATTTAACAGGTATCAGATAAGTACATGAAAATATATTCAATTTTGTTAGTCATAAGGAAAATACAAAGTAAAACTACAATATTATATACTACACACCATTAAGAACACCCTCTTCCAACAACACAAGAGATGACTCTACACATGGACATCACCAGATGGTCAATAACAAAATCAGATTGATTACATTCTTTGCAGACTCTATATAGTCAGGAAAAACAAGACCAGGAACTGACTGTCACTCAGATCATGAATGACTTATTGCAAAATTCAGACTTAAATGGAAGAAAGTAGAGAAAACCACTAGGCCATTCAGGTATGACCTAAATCAAATCCCTTACAATTATACAGTGGAAGTGGCAAATAGATTCTAGGGATTAGATCTGGTAAACAGATTGCCTGAGAAACTATGGACAGAGGTTGATGACACTATACAGGAGGCGGTGATCAAAACCATCCCCAAGAAAAAGAAATGCAAAAAGGCAAAATTGCTATCTGAGGAGGCCTTACAAATAGCTGAGAAAAGAAGACAAGCTAAAGGCAAAGGAGAAAAGGAAAGATATACCCATCTGAATGCAGAGTTCCAAAGAATAGCAAGGGGAGATAAGAAAGCCTCTCTAAGTGATCAATGCAAAGAAATAGAGGAAAACAACAGAATGGGAAAGACTATAGAGATTTCTTCAAGAAAATTAGAGATACAAAGGGAACATTTCATGCAAAGATGGGCAGAATAAAGGACAGAAATGGTATGGACTTAACAGAAGCAGAAGATATTAAGAAGAGGTGGCAAGAATACACAGAGGAATTATACAAAAAAGATCTTAATGACCCAAATAACCACATTGGTGTGATCACTCAACCAGAGAAAGACATCCTGGAATGTGAAGTCAAGTAGGCCTTAGGAAGCATCACTACAAAAAAGCTAGTGGAGGTGATGGAATTCCAGTTGAGCTATTTCAAACCCTAAAAGATGATGCTGTGAAAGTGCTGCACTCAATATGCCAGCAAATTTGAAACACTCATCAGTGGCCACAGGACTGGAAAAGGCCTGTTTTTATTCCAATCCCAAAGAAAGGCAATGCCAAATAATGTTCAGACTGAAGTACAATTGCACTCATCTCACACACTAGCAAAGTAATGTTCAAAATTCTCCAAGCTAGGTTTCAATAGGAAGTGAGTTGAGAACTTCCAGAAGTTCAAGCTGGATTCAGATAAGGCAGAGGAACCAGAGATCAAATTGCCAAAATCCACTGGATTATAGAAAAGGCAAGAGAGTTCCAGCAAAACATCTACTTCTGTTTCATTTACTATGCCAAAGCCTTTGACTATGTGGATCACAACAAACTATGGAAAATTCTTAAAGAGATGGGAATACAGCATGGACTACCTTATCTGCACCCTGAGAAACGAGTATGCAGGTCAAGAAGCAACAGAGAACTAGACATGGAAAAATGGACTGGTTCCAAATTGTGAAAGGAGTACATACATCAAGGCTGTATATTGTCACCCCGCTTATTAACTTATATGTAGAGTACATCACGTGAAATGCCAGACTGAATGAAACACAAGCTGGAATCAAGATTGCCAAGAGAAATATCACTAACCTCAGATATGCTGCTGACACCACCCTAATAGCAGAAAGCAAAGTGGAACTCAAGAGCCTCTTGATAAAAGTGAAAGAGGAGAGAGTGAAAAAGCTAGTTAAAACTCAACATTCAAAAAATGAAGCTCATGGCATTCAGTCCTATCACTTCATGGCAAATAAATGGGGAAACAATGGAAACAGTGACAGACTTTACTTTGGGGGGCTCCAAAAATCACTGCAGATGTTGACTTCAGCCATGAAATTAAGACACTTGCTCCTTGGAAGAAAAGCTATGGCCAACATAGACAGTGTATTAAAAAGCAGAGACATTACTTTGCCAACAAAGATCCAGCTAGTCAAAGCTATGGTTTTTCCAGTGGTCATGTATGGATGTGAGAGTTGGGCCATAAAGAAGGCTGAGCACCAAAGGATTTATGCTTTTGAACTGTGGGTTGTAGAAACCTCTTGAGAGTCCCTTATCCTAAAGGATATCAATCCTGAATATTCATTGGAAGGACTGATGCTAAAGTTGAATCTCCAGTGCTTTGGCCACCTGATGCAAAGAACTGACTCATTAGAAAGGAATGTGATGCTGGGAAAGATTGAAGGCAGGATGAGCAGGGAATGACAGAGGATGAGATACTTGGCTGCCATCACCGACTTGATGGACATGAGTTTGAGCAAGCTCTGGGAGTTGATGATGGACAGGTAGGCCTGGTTGCTGCAATCTCTGGGGTTGCAAAGAGTCAGACACGACTGAGCAACTGAACTGAACTGAATAAGAATGGCTGAAATAAATCATAGCAATTACATCATATGCCATCAAAGATGTCCAGGAATTAAATTCCTCATACATTGTTGGTGAGAATTAAAAATAGGATATCTATTCCGGAAAAAAATATGATAATTAATTAAAAAACTAAACATTTGCTTACCAGATAAGATTAAGCAGTTACACTCTTGGAAATGAAAATTTATGTTCAACCAAAATCTGTAGACAAATGTTCATTGCAGCTTTATTTTTAATGATCCAAATCCAGACACAATTGAATTATTTCAGTGGATGAAAAGGTAAATATAGTACTATAGTTGCTCTATTCCATGGACTACTACTCAGTCTTCAAAAGGTAAAGATTATCCTTATATCTGAAATTTTGGATGGATCATAAAAGAATTATGCTGTTACAAAGAACTCCAAATTCTGTATCATTGTATTCATAAAACATCCTTTAAATTACAGAATTATAAAGATAGAAAAGAGATAAGTGTTCTTATCTGTTACAATCAGGTATTGTAGAGAAGGTGAGGGAGGGACAAAGCTCTAAACATAAACAGTAGCGAGAGTAATCCTTAAAATGGAATTATCTTGTATCTTGACTATGGTCATTATCACACAAATATATGCATAGCTCTAAACATACACAAGTGAATATATATAAAACATGTGAAATCTGAATAAGGTCAGTGATGTATCAATGTCTATTTTCTGTTTGTGTATATTACAGTTAAAACAAGATGTTCAGATAGAGAGAAACTGAATAAAGTTTATATGGAATTTTTTGGACTTGTTTCTTAAAACTAAATGTTAATCTACAATTATCCCCAAATAAAACTTTTTGAAAAGGCATTTTTTAATTATTATTTATTTTATTTTATTTTTTAACTTTACAATATTGTATTGCTTTTGCCATATATCAAAATGAATCTGTCACAGGTATACATGTGTCCCCATCCTGAACTCTCCTCCCTCCTCCCTCCCCATACTATCATGATCATAACAGCTATTTACTAGGAATCATATACAGTGCTAGGCTCTTGTAATATCATTTTTAAATTGTTGTGGGAACTCTATAACAGGCATATGTTATTAATCCCTACATTGATGTTTTGAAGGTTAGTATAATTTTTCTAAAAGGATATAGCTTATGAGTAAGATAGGAAGTGATTTAAACTCATGTTTGGTTTGAGTGCAGAGCTCTTTACTAAAATGCTTTTTTGTTATAAAAAAAGCAAGTTTATTATTTACTATGTCCTTTATATTTATATTTGGCATAATGGTTGGAAATAAGTCTATAAATATTTGTGAAGAAGGAACACAGTAATTAAACCATCACAGTTTATTCTCTGAAAGCACAGGCATAATGGCATGAAAGACCAGATTCCATGTTCCTTCAAGTCATGTAATTTGGAACTAAATGAAAATTGGAGCTTTAGTTTCTTGATTGCCTGACTAGAGAAATGGATGCTTCATATATCTTTTAGATCCTATCTTTCAAATATCAGATGTCTGAAGCAAGTTTTTGGCATCACAGTTAATTTATGATTGACATTTTTAATGAGTGTCTGAATGCCAATATTTTGTGTTGTTGATAAAACGATCCATATGCTTTACATTTCAGACACTCAGGCAGCTGAATTGACATTCTGTTGTGAAATGTTAAGTTCCTAATATGATTCCAAATCCAGGCAGTAGGCTAACCCATTTCCATAAGGAACTTAGAATATGCTCAAGGTTTTCTTGTTTTCGTCTGAGACTAGGGATTTTGAAGGACCTAGAATGTGCAAAGACAAATGTTGCTATAGATTAATCTTAATTAAGAATGACAAATGCTCTGTAGAAGAATTAACAACATTATTTGTAAGCACAAGAGGTTGAGGCAGTAGTGTTATATTGGAAGAGCTCAGGAAACCCTCACCAGCACTTCAACAAAAACTTATTGCTTAGGTGTCAACTGTCCATATCAGGACTTCAGGAGGGCAGGGAGTTTTTGTGTTTCCATTGCCACACTATTCCCAATGTTTAGAATAGTGCTTGGCACACACAGAGGGCTGCTCAAAAATCATCTAGTAAATATACTAGGCAAGTACATTTATATTTTTCCCCAAACACTGTATATTGACCCCAATTTAGTTGCTTTACAATATTATAAAAATTTCAGGTGTAGAACCTAGTCATAACTAACTTTGTGCAGATTATGAAAACAATCTACTAAATACTCCCTTTCTCTGTCTCTTGTCTCAATAAAGTCCATTTGCTAAATATCATCAATAATGTTTCTTTTATATTACCAAGTCAGGTAATATCACTTTTCTATTCAGAAACTATCCATGGCTTCTCAATTCATTCATATTAAAGTTCAGAACTTAACAGTGGCATAAATCAGATTTAAGCAAAATTTTCTATAAAGATCAGTAAGTAAATATTTCAGTTTTGTGGGAAATAAGCATAACATACAACTAAACTCTGTTACTGCAGGATGCAAACAAGCATAGACAATGTGAATAAAAGAATAGATGTATCTGTGTTCCAAAAAACTTTGTAAAAAAAAATGGCACCTGTGGAGGATTCATTTTGATATTTGGCAAAACTAATACAATTATGTAAAGTTTAAAAATAAAATTAAAAAAAAATGGCAGTGGGCAGCATTTGACCTATTAGTTCAGTTCAGTTCATTTAAGTCGCTCAGTCGTGTCCGACTCTTTGTGACCCCATGAACTGCAGCACGCCAGGCCTCCCTGTCCGTCATCAACTCCCAGAGTTCACTCAAAATCATGTCCATCGAGTCAGTGATGCCATTCAGCCATCTCATCCTCTGTCATCCCTTCTCCTCCTGCCCCCAATCCCTCCCAGCATCAGAGTCTTTTCCAGTGAGTCAATTCTTTAGTTTCAGCTTTAGCATCATTCCTTCCAAAGAACACCCGGGACTGATCTCCTTTGGTTGGATCTCCTTGCAGTCCAAGGGACTCTCAAGAGTCTCCTCCAACACAACAGTTCAAAAGCATCAATTCTTCAGCATTCAGCTTTCTTCACAGTCCAATTTTCACATCCATACTAGACAGACCTTTGTTGGCAAAGTAATGTCTCTGTTTTTTAATATGCTGTCTAGGTTGGTCATAATTTTCCTTCCAAGGAGTAAGTGTCTTTTAATTTCATGGAGCAATCACCATCTGCAGTGATTTTGGAGCCCAGAAAAATAAAGTCTGACACTGTTTCCCCATCTATTTGCCATGAAGTGATGAGACCGGATGCCATGATCTTAGTTTTGTGAATGTTCAGCTTCAAGCCAACTTTTTCACTCTCTTCTTTCACTTTCATCAAGAGGCTTTTGAGTTCTTTTTCACTTTCTGCCATAAGGTTGGTGTCATGTGCATATCTGAGGTTATTGATATTTCTCCCGGCAATCTTGATTTCAGCTTGTGCCTCTTCCAGCCCAGCGTTTCTCATGATGTACACTGCATATAAGTTAAATAAGCAGGGTGACAATATACAGACTTGAGGTACTCCTTTTCCTATTTGGAATCAGTCTGTTGTTCCATGTCCAGTTCTAATTGTCGTTTCCTGACCTGCATATAGGTTTCTCAAGAGGCAGGTCAGGTGGTCTGGTATTCTCATCTCTTTCAGAGTTTTCCACAGTTTATTGTGATCCACACAGTCAAAGGCTTTGGCATAGTCAATGAAGCAGAAATGCATGTTTTTCTGGAACTCGCTTGCTTTTTTGATGATCCAGCAGATGTTGGCAATTTGATCTCTGGTTAGTCTGCCTTTTCTAAAACCAGCTTAAACATCTGGAAGTTCACGGTTCATGTATTGCTGAAGCCTGGCTTGGAGAATTTTGAGCATTACTTTACTAGTATGTGAGATGAGTGCAATTGTGCGGTAGTTTGAGCATTCTTTGGCATTGCTTTTCTTTGGGATTGGAATGAAAACTGATCTTTTCCAGTCCTGTGGCCACTGCTGAGTTTTCCAAATTTCCTGGTATATTGAGTGCAGCACTTTCACAGCATCATCTTTCAGGATTTGAAATAGCTCAACTCGAATTCCGTCACCTCCACTTGCTTTGTTCATAGTAATGCTTTCTAAATCCCACTTGATTTCACATTCCAGGATGTTTGGCTCTAGGTGAGTGATCACACCATCGTGATTATCTTGGTCATGAAGATCTTTTTTGTACAGTTCTTCTCTATATTCTAGTCACCTCTTCTTAATATCTGTTAGGTCCATACCATTTCTGTCCTTTATAGAGCCCACCTTCCACCAAGGGAAATGTTCCCTTGGTATCTCTAGTTTTCTTGAAGAGATCTCTAGTCTTTCCCATTCTGTGGGTTTTTTCTATTTCTTTGCATTGATCTCTGAGGAAGGCTTTCTTATCTCTTCTTGCTATTCTTTGGAACTCTGCATTTAAATGCTTATATCTTTCCTTTTCTCCTTTGCTTGTTGCTTCTCTTCTTTTCAAAGGTATTTGTAAGTCCTCCTCAGACAGCCATTTTGCTTTTTTGCATTTCTTTTCCATGAGGATGGTCTTGATTCCTGTCTCCTGTACAATGCCACAAACCTCAGTCCATAGTTCATCAGGCACTCTATCAGAACGAGTCCCTTAAATCTATTTCTCACTTCCACTGTATAATCATAAGGGATTTGATTTAGGTCATACCTGATTGGTCTAGTGGCTTTCCCTACTTTCTTCAATTTAAGTCTGAATTTGGTCCACTGGAGAAGGGAATGGCAAACCACTTCAGTGTTCTTGCCTTGAGAACCCCATGAACAGTATGAAAAGGCAAAATGATAGGATACTGAAAGAGAAACTCCCCAGGTCAGTAGGTGCCCAATATGCTACTGGAGATCAGTGGAGAAATAACTCCAGAAAGAATGAAGGGATGGAGCCAAAGAAAAGAGAATACCCAGCTGTGGATGTGACTGATGATAGAAGCAAGATCCGATGCTGTAAAGAGCAATATTGCGTAGGAACCTGGAATGTCAGGTCCATGAATCAAGGCAAATTGGAAGTGGTCAAACAAGAGATGGCAAGAGTGAATGTCGACATTCTAGGATTCAGTGAACTCAAATGGACTGGAAAGGGTGAATTTAACTCAGATGACCATTATATCTACTACTGCAGGCAGGAATCCCTCAGAAGAAATGGAGTAGCCATCATGGTCAACAAGAGTCCGAAATGCAGTACTTGGATGCAATCTCAAAAACGATAGAATGATCTCTGTTCGTTTCCAAGGCAAACCATTCAATATCACAGTAATCCAAGTCTATGCCCCAACCAGTAATGCTGAAGAAGCTGAAGTTGAATGGTTCTATGAAGACCTACAAGACCTTTTAGAACTAATACCCAAAAAAGATGTCCTTTTCCTTATAGGGGACTGGAATGCAAAAGTAGGAAGTCAAGAAACACCTGGAGTAACAGGCAAATTTGGCCTTGGAATACGGAATGAAGCAGGGCAAAGACTAATAGAGTTTTGCTGAGAAAATGCACTGGTCATAACAAACACCCTCTTCCAACAACACAAGAGAAGACTCTATACATGGACATCACCAGGTGGTCAACATCGAAATCAGATTGATTATATTCTTTGTAGCCAAAGATGGAGAAGCTCTATACAGTAAGCAAAAACAAGACAAGGAGCTGACTGTGGCTCAGACCATGAACTCTTTATTGCCAAATTTAGACTTAAATTGAAGAAAGTAGGGAAAACCACTAGACCACTAGGTATGACTTAAATCAAATCCCTTATGATTATACAGTGGAAGTGAGAAATAGATTTAAGGGCCTAGATCTGATAGATAGAGTGCCTGATGAACTATGGAATGAGGTACATGACATTGTACAGGAGACAGGGATCAAGACCATCCCCATGGAAAAGAAATGCAAAAAAGCAAAATGGCTGTCTGGGGAGGCCTTACAAATAGCTGTGAAAAGAAGAGAAGTGAAAAGCAAAGGAGAAAAGGAAAAATATAACCATCTGAATGCAGAGTTCCAAAGAATAGCAGGAAGAGATAAGACAGCCTTCTTCAGCGATCAGTGCAAAGAAATAGAGGAAAACAACAGAATGGGAAAGACTAGAGATCTCTTCAAGAAAATCAGAGATACCAAAGGAACATTTCATGCAAAGATGGGCTCGATAAAGGACAGAAATGGTATGGACCTAACAGAAGCAGAAGATATTAAGAAGAGGTGGCAAGAATACACAGAAGAACTGTACAAAAAAGATCTTCATGACCCAGATAATCACGATGGTGTGATCACTCACCTAGAGCCAGACATCCTGGAATGTGAAATCTAGTGGGCCTTAGAAAGCATCACTGCAAACAAAACAAGTGGAGGTGATACAATTCCAGTTGGGCTATTTCAAATCCTGAAAAATGATGCTGTGAAAGTGCTGCACTCAGTATGCCAGCAAATTTGGAAAACTCAGCAGTGTCCAGAGGTCTGGAAAAGATTAGTTTTCATTCCAATCCCAAAGAAAGGCAATGCCAAAGAATGCTCAAACTACCGCACAATTGCAATCATCTCACATGCTAGTAAAGTAATGCTCAAAATTCTCCAAGCCAGGCTTCAGCAATATGTGAACCGTGAACTTCCTGATGTTCAAGCTGGTTTTAGAAAAGGCAGAGGAACCAGAGATCAAATGCCAACATCCGCTGGATCATGGATAAAGCAAGACAGAGTTCCAGAAAAACATGTATTTCTGCTTCATTGACTATGCCAAAGCCTTTGACTGTGTGGATCACAATAAATTGTGGAAAATTCTGAAAGAGATGGGAATACCAGACCGCCTGATCTGCCTCTTGAGGAATCTGTATGCAGGTCAGGAAGCAGCAGTTAGAACTGGACATGGGACAACAGACTGTTCCAAATAGGACAAGGAGTACATCACGGCTGTATATTGTCACTCTACTTATTTAACTTCTATGCAGAGTACATCATGAGAAACGCTGGACTTGAAGAAACACAAGCTGGAATCAAGATTGCTGGGAGAAATATCAATAACCTTAGATATGCAGGTGACACCACCCTTGTGGCAGAAAGTGAAGAGGAACTCAAAAGCCTCTTGATGAAAGTGAAAGTGGAGAGTGAAAAAGTTGGCCTAAAGTCCAACATTCAGAAAACAAAGATCATGGCATCCAGTCCCACCACTTCATGGGAAATAGATGGGGAAACAGCAGAAACAGTGTCAGACTTTATTTTTCTGGGCTCCAAAATCACTGCAGATGGTGACTGCAGCCATGAAATTAAAAGACGTTTGGTCCTTGGAAGGAAAGTTATGACAAACCTAGATAACATATTGAAAAGCAGAGACATTACTTTGCCAACAAAGGTTCGTCTAGTCAAGGCTATGGTTTTTCCTGTGGTCATGTATGGATGTGAGAGTTGGACTGTGAAGAAGGCTGAGCGCTGAAGAATTTATGCCTTTGAACTTTGGTGTTGGAGAAGACTCTTGAGAGTCCCTTGGACTGCAAGGAGATCCAACCAGTCCATTCTAAAGGAGATCAGCCCTGGGATTTCTTTGGAAGGAATGATGCTAAAGCTGAAACTCCAGTAGTTTGGCTACCTCATGGGAAGTGTTGACTCACTGGAAGAGACTCTGATGCTGGGAGGGATTGGGGGCAGGAGGAGAAGGGGACGACAGAGGATGAGATGGCTGGATGGCATCACTGACTCGATGGACGTGAGTCTCGTTGAACTCCGGGAGTTGGTGATGGACAGGGAGGCCTGGCGTGCTGCAATTCATGAGGTCGCAAAGAGTCGAACACGACTGAGAGACTGATCTTATCTAATCTTGGTAATAAGGAGTTCATGATCTGAGCCACAGTCAGCTCCCAGTCTTGTTTTTGTTGACTGTATATAGCTTCTCCATTTCTGGCTGCAAAGAATATAATCAATCTGATTTCATTGTTGACCATCTGGTGATGTCCATGTGTAGAGTCTTCTCTTGTGTTGTGTGAAGAGGGTGTTTGCTATGACCAGTGTGTTCTCTTGGCAAAACTCTATTAGCCTTTGCCCTGCTTCATTCCATATTCCAAGGCCAAATTTGCCTGTTACTCCAGGTGTTTCTTGACTTCCTACTTTTGCATTCCAGTCCCCTACAATGAAAAGGACATCTTGTGGAGGTGTTAGTTCTAAAAGGTTTTATAGGTCTTCATAGAACCATTCAACATCAACTTCTTCAGTGTTACTGGTTGGGGCATACATTTGGATTACTGTGATATTGATTGGTTTGCCTTGGAAATGAACAGAGATCATCTGTCATTTTTGAGATTGCTTCCAAGTACTGCATTTTGGACTCTTTTGTTGACCATGATTCCTATTCCATTTCTTCTAAGGGATTCCTGCCCACAGTAGTAGATATAATGGTCATCTGAGTTAAATTCACCCATTCTAGTCCATTTTAGTTTAGCTGATTCCTAGAATGTCAGTTTTCACTCTTGCCATCTCCTATTTGACTACTTTCAATTCGCCTTGATTCATGGACCTGACATTCCAGGTTCCTAGCAATACTGCTCTTTATAGCATCGGGCTTTGCTTCTATCACCAGTCACATCCACAACTGGGTTTTGTTTTTGCTTTGGCTCCATCCCTTCATTCTTTCTGGATTTATTTCTCTACTGATCTCCAGTAGCATATTGGGTACCTACCGACTTGGGGAGTTCCTCTTTCAGTAGCCTATCATTTTGCTTACTGTTCATGGGGTTCTCAAGGCAAGAATACTAACGTGGTTTTCCATTCCCTTCTCCAGTGGACCACATTCTGTCAGACCTCCCCACCCTGACCCGCCCATCTTGGGTGGCCCCACAAGGCATGGCTTAGTTTCATTGAGTTAGACAAGGCTGAGGTCCATGTGATTAGATTGACTAGTTTTCTGTGATTGTGGTTTCAGTGTGTCTGCCCTTTGATGCCCTCTCACAACACCTACCATCTTACTTGTGTTTCTCTTACCTTGGACGTGGGGTATCTCTTCATGGCTGCTCCAGCAAAGCACAGCCGCTGCTCCTTACCTTGGATGAGGGGTATCTCCTCACTGCTGCCCCTCCTGACCTTGAATGTGGAGTAGCTACTCTCGCTCTCCTGTGCCCGCCAACAATTTGACCTATAGGTTTACCATTTGCCAACTCCTGGCCTAAAAATCTGGTTCTTTCTCTAATCTTAAAAACTAACTCACTTCCCTCACTCACTTCACTCTTAACCCTGAAACCTGCCAGACACTCTTCAACCCCAGGTTCTTTGTACTTTCTGTCCCTTCCTCCTGGGATGATCATTCTCCAGACACCTACAAGGCTCACTGCCTTACTTTATCTCATTCAAGTGTCTCCTTAACACAAAGGCCTTTCCTTATTGCCTTTCTCTGCTTTATTTTACTTCACAGCATTCATTACAACCGGATTTGTGTGTATGTGTGTGTGTTTGTGTGTGTTTGTGACCACACCCTCTTTGCTAAAAGTAAATTATGTAAGAGAAGGATGTATCTGTTTTGGCTTAATGATGGCTCTAGTGGTAACGAATCTGCCTGCAATGCAGGGGACCCAAGTTTGATCACTTGGTCAGTAAGAGCCCCTGGAGAAGGGAATGGCTACCCACTCCAGTATTCTTGCTTAGAGAATTCCATGGACAGAGGAATCTGGCAAGCTACAGTGTGAGTGGTCACAGAAAGTTGGACACCACTGAGTGATTAACACTTTCGTGCTTTCACCTATGTGTTTTATTCATTGTTGAATCTCTAGCACCAAGCACCTAGTTATCTCTCAGTAAATATTATAGAATAAAAGATTAAATTAATAATGTAACATCTGCATCTAATGATATATTGACATATACATTGTAATTTATGAAGTTACTAATAGTTTCTTATATTTCATTAACTATTTTTAACCAAGATTCCATATTTCTAAATAACTTATCTTGATACACCTCACTGTTAACTCCAAATATGCCTTTGAATTACTCTTTATTCCAAGAAGTAAACTTTTTTGAGATTGTCTATAGCTAGCTTTAAAATTTGAATCAAAATTTGTTTTACTCAAAACTATATGGAAATGGATTCATGGTCTTTGACACTTATTTTTGTCTGAAAATTCTCATGTCTATCTTATTAGGCACCAAGTTGTTGTGAGTTTTTCTTTTTTTCCTTTGTATTGTTTACTTTTTAAATATATTTCTGCATGAATAAGTATAGCTGTTGTTGCTGTTGTTATTCTTGAAGTTACTTAATATATTAAGATGTGAGTCTCTTTTCATCACTAGAATTTGTTAGAGGTGATTAGAGGAAAGGGCTCACGGGAAAGCTCTGTGGGTTTGAATCCAGGCTCTAACTTTCGTCATGCACTTCAATTCTGCTTCTGCAAAGTGCTGATAACAGTACTCCTTTAATAAGCTTTTATAGGGTTAATAAGTTATGAACATTAAGGGAATTTATAGACATACAGCTCTTGAGAAGTTAATCATTATTGTTACAGGCATAACTTATTTCATTGCTCTTCACCTTATTGTGCTTCACAGATACTATGTATTGCAAACTGAAGGCTGTGGCAACTCTATGTTGTCAGAGGATTAGTTAGGTTTTTTTTTTTTTTTAAAGCAATAAAGTGCTTTTAATTAGGCATGTACATTTTAAAGACATAATGTTACTGCACACTTAATAAACTACAGTATGATATAAACATAACTTGTATGCATTAGGAAACCAACAAATTCATGTGATTCACTGTATTGTGATTTCCAGTGGTCTGGAACCAAATCGGAAATATCTCAGAGGTATGCCTGTACATTAATGCTAGTTATCATCATTACCATTATCAATGTAATTACCTAATATATCATGAATACTTATATTAAAAAAGAAATTTTCTTAAACTTTTATAAAAATCTTATTTACTTAGTATTGTTTCTCTGCCATTTTTCATCCTGGCATTCTGTTTATAATACTATCTAAAATTGTTAATAAATATATTTTATTTCTTTAACTATTTCATTTTTACCTCTATCATTTATTTTTAACAATGTGGGAAATTCTTGAACTTCTTTATTATTTTGGTGCTGATATTTTCTGTGTGAATAACTCAATCTCATATAAGGGCTTCCCTAACTATGAACAAAGCTAGTGGAGGTGATGGATTTCCAGTTGAGCTATTCCAAATCCTGAAAGATGGTGCTGTGAAAGTACTGCACTCAATATGCCAAAAATTTTGGAAAACTCAGCAGTGGCCACAGGACTGGAAAAGGTCACTTTTCATTCCAAACCCAAAGAAAGGCAATGCCAAAGAATGCTCAAACTACCACACAATTGCACTCATCTCACACCCTAGTAAAGTAATGCTCAAAATTCTCCAAGCCACGCTTCAGCAATATGTGAACCGTGAACTTCCTGATGGTCAAGCTGGTTTTAGAAAAGGCAGATGAACCAGAGATCAAATTGCCAACATCCGCTGGATCATGGAATAAGCAAGAGAGTTCCAGAAAAACATCTATTTCTGCTTTATTGACTATGCCAAAGCCTTTGACTGTGTGGATCACAATAAACTGTGGAAAATTCTGAAAGAGATGGGAATACCAGACCACCTGTTCTACCTCTTGAGAAATTTGTATGCAGGTCAGGAAGCAACAGTTAGAACTAGACATGGAACAACAGACTGGTTCCAAATAAGAAAAGGAGTTCGTCAAGGCTTCATATTGTCACCCTGTTTATTTAACTTATATGCAGAGTACATCATGAGAAATGCTGGACTGGAAGAAACAAGCTGGAATCAAGATTGCTGGGAGAAATATCAATAACCTCAGATATGCAGATGACACCACCCTTATGGCAGAAAGTGAAGAGGAACTCAAAAGCCTCTTGATGAAAGTGAAAGAGGAGAGTGAACAAGTTGGCTTAAAGCTCAACATTCAGAAAACGAAGATCATGGCATCCAGTCCCACCACTTCATGGGAAATAGATGGGGGAACAGTGGAAACAGTGTCAGACTTTATTTTTCTGGGCTCCAAAATCACTACAGATGGTGACTGCAGCCATGAAATTAAAAGATGCTTACTCCTTGGAAGGAAAGTTATGACCAACCTAGATAGCATATTCAAAAGCAGAGACATTACTTTGCCAACAAAGGTCTGTCTAGTCAAGGCTATGGTTTTTCCAGTGGTCATGTAGGAAGTGAGAGTTGGACTGTGAAGAAAGCTGAGCACTGAAGAATTGATGCTTTTGAACTGTGGTGTTGGAGAAGACTCTTGAGAGTCCCTTGGACTGCAAGGAGATCCAACCAGTCCATTCTGAAGGAGATCAGCCCTGGGATTTCTTTGGAAGGAATGATGCTAAAGCTGAAACTCCAGTACTTTGGCCACCTCATGCGAAGAGTTGACTCATTGGAAAGGACTCTGATGCTGGGAAGGATTGGGGGCAGGAGGAGAAGGGGATGACAGAGGATGAGATGGCTGGATGGCATCACTGACTCTATGGATGTGAGTCTGAGTGAACTCCGGGAGTTGGTGATGGACAGGGAGGCCTGGCATGCTGCGATTCATGGGGTCGCAAAGAGTCGGATACGACTGAGCGACTGATCTGATCTGATCTGGTGGTTCAGACAGTAATGAATCTGCCTGCAAAGTGAGAGACCTGGGTTTGATTTCTGTGTTGAGAAGATTCCCTGGAGGAAGGCATGTCAACCCACTCCAGTCTTCTTGCCTGGAGAATCCATGGACGGAGGAGCCTGGTGGGCTATAGTCCATGGGGTTGCAAAGAGTCTGACATGACTGAGCAACTAAGCACAGTACAACACATATATTTATAAAATCAGAAATTTTCTCCCAAATACAACAGAATTCAAGTCAGCAAATATTTATTGAACTCCTACTATGTGCTACATATTATTCCAAAGCCATGACCCTTTTTTGATCTTATATTTTCCCCTCTTTATGTCTTTTGCCTCTATTTTCCTATATAGAGCATGCTCTTGATTTTCTTCTTAAGAATGAAATCTGTGAAAAGAGGATTATAACAAAAATTTACTATAGTGATAAAAATTATTTGTTATATGTAACACTCTTTAGAGTTATTACTCACAACTCTTGGTGAGTTGTTCTAGAAGTAAAATTAAACATAAATTTAAGTACAATTATACATTGTCTACATATTTTCTTGACTGTTTATAATTCTTTGTCATAGTGAGATGGTTGTTTCTTAATATTGTGCTCTTTCCTTTGAAATGCAATATTTTTTCTTATGTCAGATAATTTTTCTATTTGCTCCATGTTTAACAGGAAGAGAAATTAATTTTCATATTGTGAACTAAGATTCTGCCAGAGAATGTAGGAAACACTCATCTCTTCTTTCAACTTGCTATGAATGAGAACATTTAGATTTCCTACAGTCAATTTGGTTGTTAGACTTGACAATAGGCAAGATATTGAGAGAAGACAAATAGGAAAGGATGGGTGGTTTTCCTTTGTTGAGGAAGCATCTGGACTCTAAGCTGAAGCCAACTGTCCATCAACTGGCCTGGATGCAATAGCTGAACAGCAGCAAGGTCAGTGCTCAGTCACTTTGCCTGTGAATAATATTGTGCTTTTGTCAGACACTGCAGACGGGAGTAATGAACACATCAGGATCTCTATTCAACATGGCCTCATGAATATCTGATAAACATTCCTGGAAAGGCTACTGATTTCCCTGACACAATCTAGTTCTTATCCCTTCAAATTATGAATTCCACTATCAATTTTAAAGTGATTTGTGGTGGGTCACGGAGAAGGCAATGGCACCCCACTCCAGTACTCTTGCCTGGAAAATCCCATGGACTGGTAGGCTTCAGTCCATGGGGTCGCTAAGAGTCGGACACGACTGAGCGACTTTACTTTCACTTTTCACTTTCATGCATTGGAGGAGGTTCACTCCAGTGTTCTTGCCTGGAGAATCCCAGGGACGGGGGAGCCTGGTAGGCTACCGTCTATGGGGTCACACAGAGTCGGACACGACTGAAGTGACTTAGCGTAGTGTGGTGGGTCATGTTCATCGTTCATCATTTTTCCTTTCATTCATCCATTTTTACCTTTACTTTGATGGCAGAAATGTCTTTATATTTTGACACATATATACAAGTTTTGTTGTTTTTTTTTTTTCTGGTTTCTACTGCAATTCTTTTTCCTGTTTCATAGCCATTTAATTGTTTGAAGATGAATCTGGGTTATGGGCATCTTTAGAATGTATTCTCACATATTTCATATCACAAGTTTGATTCTTACTAGTATCAGAATTACATTTAGATGGAATGTCACTACACTTCACCATACTCAAATGTGAATGAACAATGATTTATTTCCACATAAAAATGGAAAAAATTATTGAGAAATGATAGAGATCCAAGACAAATTTTTTTTAAAACTCAAACTCATATATATATTCACCTTACACAGATTTTGTTGCATATATTTCATGTTAATGTGTTCATATGAAACTTAAAAGAATAAATCTGTCTGACTTAAATGAAAGCAAAACTTTAAGTGTAGTATTTTAATTATAGATGTTATTGGCCCACTGTTTTGAGAGCGTTTCTCTCCAGAGATACAAATAAGTAAGTGAATCAAATTAAGTAAAGATTGACAAGAATTTTCCTTTATTTACCAGCAACCCTCAGATAACTCATTCAGAATTAGAGATTCAAGTACTCTCAGTGACAGCAGGACTCTACTTTCTACTCATTCTGGCATTTCTATCTCTGCAAATAGAAATAGTATTTCTATTTGTGTGTGTGTGTGTGTGTGTGTGTGTAGTAAAAGTAACAAAAAAAGGAAATAAAATATGTTGCTGTCCATTTCTTTCTGCAGGCAAAAGATTTTTAAAATTTTCACTTCTGAATATGTCATCTACAACTACATAGCTCAAAACCAAAGTAAGAGCTGTGTTCTTCATAATAATGATTTGGTGTTTATATGAAAGGAATTTACATGAAAAATAAATGTGTTAATAAATGTTAAATAAGGCAGTTAATATTGAATATATTTAATTAGTAATATACTATAATATGAAGAAGGAAATGACAACCCACTCCAGTATTCTTGCCTAGAGAATCCCAGGGACAGAGGTGCCTGATGGGCTGCCGTCTATGGGGTCACACAGAATTGGACACAACTGAAGCGACTTAGCATGCATGCATGCATTGGAGAAGGAAATGGCAATCCACTCCAGTGTTCTTGCCTGGAGAATCCCAGGAATGGGGGAGCCTCGTGGGCTGCTGTCTATGGGGTCGCACAGAGTCAGACATGACTGAAGTGACTTAGCAGCAGCCACAGGCTCCTCTGTTGATGGGATTTTCCAGGGAAGAATACAGGAGTGGGTTGCCATTTCTTTCTTCAGAAGATGTCCTGGCCAATGGATCAAATTCATGTCTCCTGCATTGGCAGGCAGATTCTTTACCTCGGAGCCAACAGAGAAGTCTGAGCAATAGTTTAGTTTTCTAAAATTATAAAAATACAGTCTTAAAAGATAAACAGATTAATTTGCCTGTCTACCACTTAGCAAAGATGAATACTCAATATAAATAGGAAAAATTTTGACAGCTGGAATAACGTGCCTTAATGGTTCATTGACAGGCAGACTGGGTTTCAACCATCTGCATATTTATTTCCATTTCCATGATGGTCCAGATGCAAGTGTTACCACATTTGATCATGCCTTCAATTAGATCTGCACTCTTAATGGATATCATTATTTTTGATAACCACTCTCAGATGGGTTTCATTCAAAGTATTCAACAGTAAAAATATATAAGCAATACAGTTAACATTCAGTAATTTTCATGTCTCATTTCATTACAGGAATGCCAAATATTGATAGATTTTAGAAAATTTATGGCTTTGTACTATTTCAACATATCTCAATTTGTCTCCCCAGTGATTTTGTGAACAATCTTATATGACTTTTAAATTAAAATATATATTCATATGATATATTTTACATGAAAAAATTAGGTCATACATATTAGTGGACTCCTAAAGATCCATTCCTAGTTACTTTTCTTTATTTTGTGATTGATTCCTGCTTTCTTAATCAACTCTTTCTTTAAAATTATGGTAACACTCTAGTTCTCCATGAAGTAAGATGAAAGCTGAATTACAATTCATTTTTTCCTTAAGGCCTCAAACTATAAAGGTGGCTTCAGAAATCTGAGACATGCTGAGATTTAACTGAAAGCAAGGAGAGGCTTAAATCATCTCCACAACAGAAAAGCCTGCAGGCAAGTAAGATGGACAAATTAAAACATTCCAAGTTATTCCCAAAGGTTCTTTTAAGTCAGATGTTAATTATCACTAGATTCATTGGGGAGTGAGCAGTGTTTTAGTGTATCAGGACTTATTTCTACCTTAATTTGGCTTTATCCAAATAACCTTTGTCTGTGATAAAAGTCTTCTTTAACTCATAAGGCTAATTAGGCTCTAATATATAAGAATGGTGAGCTAACTTTATTTTTAAGTCCTTTGATATCTATACTAACTAAATTCCTGTCCAGAATACATCTACCAGTTAAATAATTCCAAATTAATCCCCAGAGATAATCTTGAGTCATTTGGATTTTTTTTATTATGGGAGTCAATATTATTATAATAATAGTTATAGTCACTAAGCAATAGGAAATGCTTTTTGATGACTCAAACATTTTGCTTTGTTTATTACGCAATAAGAAAAAAAAAGAAACAACCTTACATGTGGTTCTAGTTTATTACTTAAAGAAAAAAAAATTCTGGTTAATTGATGGGTAGTACGTTTGCCTGACAACCCTGAACTAAGACCTCTGTTGTTAGAGTTTAACAGAATGTTTACAGTTTAATAGAATAGCATATTGGACATCTATGTTGCCTTCTTTTGGGTCCTTATATTCCAACTATTCCTTTTTGAAACAGGACAGTGAATCTACTTCTTGCCCATTATATAATTTGTGACAAAAATTTTTAATGCACTACTAGTTTGAAGCTGAGCTTGATGCTATAATTTAAAAGGCACATGGTTTAAAGAGAAACAAAATTGAATTCAAATCCTGGTGCATTCTTTTGCTAGGTACATGGCTGGGCAAATAACTTACAAGTTTCAAACTCCTCACTCTAAAAAGTAGATAGTGAGCACAGATGTTCAGAGTTTGTGGAAAGGATTAGAATTTGGTGTATATGGTGCACTTAATGCAGTGCCTGACAAAAACTGAATGTGTACTAATATATCTTATTGTTGTTATTATTATTAGAACTCTCCTTCTGTTAGGGTGTTTCAAATTATCTGATCACTTCTACATTAAGAGTCCTACAAAGCCATAGAAATTTATTATGTCATGCTATAGTATTATTTTATATTTGGGGACATAATAGATAATTAATGTCTCCTGGATATTTCCAACGTTGCAGCTTCAGAGTTATCCAGAATATTTTGTCGAAAGTTGTTTTCTGTAAATCAGGCTATGCTAAAGAGCATAGTTTAATCGTAAGCACATGGTGAACGTGGGCACATGGAAAACTGTCTCATTTGCGTCTTTCCATCTGCCAAATCATACAGAATCTACTAAAACAGTGAAGTGGAGAATGAGCCAACTCTGAGATATATTGGAGAAATGCAAAAACAGAAATAACCAGTAGTATAGCACAATCTCTTGCAAAGAGTGACATTTCCAAGTCTGGGCTAAATTTCATCAGTTCCTTAAGATGCAAGCCAGGAAGTGATTAGTATGTGACTCTTTATTTGGCCTACTTAGGGTTTCTCTCAACTTTCAGCTATGAAAGTTAGACTTCCCTTAAACCTCCAAGGGTTTGGTTTTCTGGTAAATTAGGGTACATATGAAAGTGTATGAGCAATAGAATTTGAAAGAATAATATTAGTGATCTTAGAAGTTTTCCTAGGCCATGAGGTGAGTAGAGTAATAGAAGCTGAGGTCACCAAAACAAGTTCCCCAGACTGCACACTTGGGAGGTACTTCAGGTAAGAGAATTTGACATGATCTAAAGTGAAAGGTTTTTATACTCAAAGGAAAAAGAGCAGTCATATTACACTTAGAGATGGATACTTTCCACAATAAGAAATAGCTTTATGGTTAGAAACATTTTGCAGCAAAGAAGCTAAACTCAGATCATCACCATATGTGAGTAAAATACCAGTTACCAAAAGTTTCTGTTAATTTTTATAACCCACTGAAAGATTAGAGAGCATTCAGTGATTCCCCATAGTAATTGTAATCACATGTGTTGTATATAATGCTGTTCTCAGAACATCAATTGCTTAAAATTATAACAGTTCCACTCTAGAAACATAGCCAATTATGTGTCTTTTTTCATTTGTCACACCAGATTAGATTTCTGGCCCATGTCGCTAGGCAGATTGCCTCTGCCAGTGACCAATACAAGCAATGTTTCAATGTGAGGAAAAGAGAACACAAAGATAAAAGAAGTGAAACAAATTAGCAAGTCTCATGCCTGTGCTTCCTGAGAATATTAGCATGCCATCACATATCCTAGGCTTATTAACATATATAATACCAGTATGTAATCTGATAAAAATATATATGACACATTTTGACATAAAAAATCTTTAAGGACATTTAAAACATCTTTCAATAAATTTATTTTATCACTCTGTATATCAGTCACAAAGCATTGTCATCCCTGTGGTTTAAAGGGAAAAAAAAAAAAAAACTCAATTGTCTTAAAGTGAAGGCATTGACCGAACTGAACTGTTTCACGTTCAGGCAGTACACAGACAGTCATGTTTACTGGGGATCTAGCTCTATTCCACTGTCAGCTCTGTCTTCAGGCTAGCTCTCTTCATGGTGACTTGAAGTCTTCTCATAGTTCCTGTGGGCACATTGTTTGCTTGTTTGTTTTTTACATAAAAAGTGATAGAAACCATTCTGTCCTACCACCAAACAACAAAAGAACTGAATTTACTCTAATTTGATCATCTTTAGCCACATATGTTAGAAAAGAACATCTATTTTCTTGGTTTCCCAGTTTTTTCAGTTGATTTTTGCAAAAATAAACATTCTGGCCATTCTTTCCATATTTCCTCTCTCATTGTAACAGAGGAGGCATGTCCTGTCTAATGGGTAAGAGACTAGAGTTTTCCACTCTTTAGCCAATTCTTCCAGGGAGAAGGTGCTTTTTCCCTGTACTTGTAACTTCCTATGCTTATACTGTTGGAGCAAATATCATAGTGTCCTCTGGGATTTTCTCGCTTTCTTGGATGAAGCCTTCTCCAAGGCAAGAATGAAATATTTATCACTACATCTACTGCCTGTTTATATCCCCGAATTCATAGTGTATGTTCAATATGTGGTTGATGATGAATGCATTAAACTGAAGTTTAATTAAATAGTATCATAGCATGTTTTAGATATGCCTATATAAATTAAAAGACATTTGCTCCTCATAAGGAAAGCTATGATAAATCTAGAGAGCATGTTAAAAAGCAGAGAAATCACTTTGCTAACAAAAGTCCATATAGTCAAAGCTATGTTTTTTTCAGTAGTCATGTACAGATGTGAGAGTTGAACCATAAAGAAGGCTGAGCACTGAAGAATTAATGCTTTTGGTGATGCTGGGGAAGACTCTTGAGAGTCCCTTGGAAGCCAGGAGATCAAACCAGTCAATCGAAATCAACCCTGAATATTTACTGGAAGGACTGATGCTGAAGCTGAAGTTCTAATACTTTGGCCACCTGATAAAAAGAGTCAATTGATTGGAAAAGATCCTGCTTATGGGAAACTTTGAGGGCAAGAGGAGAAGAGGGTGGCAGAGGATGAAATGGTTAGGTAGCATCACTGACTCAATGAACATGAGTTTGAGCAAACTCTGGGAGACAGTAAAGGACAGGGAAGCCTGGTATGCTGCAGTTCATGGGGTCATAAAGAGCAGGACACGACTTATCGACTGAACAATATAAATAACAATATAAATTCATATTGCATTTCTGTGCTGACTGCATCACTCCCTCCTACTACTTTCTTAAGTTTCAACTTGCTACCTGTAATGTCTTTCACTTGGGAAAGAAGTATCATAGTATCATAAAGATCCCTATTCATTTACGCTGATTTTAGAGATATTTGCTTGAAGGCTGCTAACCTGGGTGTTCCAGATTGAAACAAAAAGACAGATGTTTTCATGTAGGATTACAATGCTTACGTTTTATAGACAGAGGATATATCCAAGTTCATGCATAATTATCTAATGAGAATATACCATTAACCATTGCATCTATTTATCAGCTCTCTATCATTATTCCGGATAATTAGTTTATTATGAATTTAGGGGCCATCTATAAAGTCTAATCATCAATCTTACTTGGGGATTTCATGTGAAAGTAGAATTAATTCTAGGAAGAAGAGTAGAAAATCAATGGGGAGAATAAATACACTATAAAATCCCTTGAGAAGCTTCTTAATTGGTTAAAGGCCTTGCCTTGAGCTAGATCATCCACATGTTGAGGTTTTGGTCTAGCACTACAGATAAATCTTGTAGCTTGTACCATCTCCTAAAGGTAGCCTGCGCTGCAGTTTTATAGTAATATAGAAGGGGAGTGAGAGGCTTTGGTGCCCTTTCCACCATATTCCTTTGATCACCATCTCCAAAGCTGAAAGAAAGTGAAAGTGAAAATCACTCAATAGTGTCCGACTTTTTGTGACTCTATGGACTGTACAGTCCATGGAATTCTCCAGGCCAGAATACTGGAGTGGGTAGCCTTTCTCTTCTTCAGGGAATCTTCCCAACCTAGGGATCAAAGCCTGGTCTCCTGCACTGCAGGCAGATTCTTAACCAGCTGAGCCGCTGATAGAACCAGGACATATTTATTGAGCACTTGGTTTTTGGTTCCCTATGATGAAAGAATACCCATATTTCATCTCATGGACATTTGGCAAAGATCATTAGGCCTCTGCTAAGACTCTTTAAAGACTTCAAACTGTATACTTCCCATTGAGATAGAGATGACCAAAAAAGACATATAGTGTAACATTAATTGCATCATATATCTCTAACATTAGACCCCTCCTTGGACTCTGTTGGGCTGGGAAGTATGGGGAGAGCGGAGTGATAAGTTCTATGAACATGAAGAAGACATCAGAACTATTAAACTTAGACAGTGGGCCTTGGGCTTTGACTCCACTCCAGGGTTTTAGCTGCAACAGATACCCATTATAACATTTTAATAAATTAATCATTTCAGTACAACCAATTTGGAAGTATACTTGTCACATTTCTGTCCTGAGGACTGTGAATTCAGAGGTATAGTTATCAGTGTTGCTGCTGCTGCTAAGTCATGTCAGTCGTGTCCGACTCTGTATGACCCCATAGATGGCAGTCCAACAGGCTCCTCTGTCCCTGGGATTTTCCAGGCAAGAATACCGGAGTGGGTTGCCATTTCCTTCTCCAATGCATGAAAGTGAAAAGTGAAAGTGAAGTCTCTCAGTCATGTCCGACTCTTAGCAACCCCATGGACCGTAGCCTACCAGGCTCCTCTGTCCATGGGATTCTCCAGGCAAAAGTACTGAAGTGGGTTGCCATTGCCTTCTCCGTGAGTTATCAGTGTTAAGTTATAGCAAAAAGTATCTGGGATTTCAGATTTAGGATGAGGTGGGCAATGCAACAGTCTGGTGTCTGATAAGACTAATAATACTCTGATCATATATTTATGGCATTTTTTGTGTTCAGTTCAGTTCAGTTCAGTCACTCAGTCATGTCTAACTCTTTGTGACCCCATGAAGTGCAGCATACCAGGCCTCCCTGTCCATCACCAACTCCAGGAGTTCACTCAAACTCACATCCATCAAGTCGGTGATGCCATCCAGCCATCTCATCCTCTGTCGTCCCCTTCTCCTCCTGCCCCCAATCCCTTCCAGCATCAGAGTCTCTTCCAATGAGTCAACTCTTCGCATGAGGTGGACAAAGTACTGGAGTTTCAGCTTTAGCATAATTCCTTCCAAAGAACTCCCAGGGCTCATCTCCTTTAGAATGGACTGGTTGGATCTTCTTGTAGTCCAAGGGACTCTCAAGAGTCTTCTCCAACACCACAGTTCAAAAGCATCAATTCTTTGGTGCTCAGCTTTCTTCACAGTCCAACTCTCACATCCATACATGACCACTGGAAAAACCATAGCCTTGACTAGACAGACCTTTGTTAGCAAAGTAATGTCTCTGCTTTTGAATATGCTATCTAGGTTGGTCACAACTTTCCTTCCAAGGAGTAAGTGTCTTTTAATTTCATGGCTGCAGTCACCATCTGCAGTGATTTTGGAGCCAAAAGAATAAAGTCTGGCACTGTTTCCACTGTTTTCTCATGTATTTCCCATGAACTGATGGGACCAGATGCCATGATCTTCGTTTTCTGAATGTTGAGCTTTAAGCCAACTTATTTTTTTGTGTAGCGAATGTTTAATATTCACATAGTCTAATGGCATACCTAAGATTACTTGTGCATTTAAGGATTTATTTATTTATGTTTTGGGCACCTTGGCTTTCACAAAGACACTGGTACTAAAAGAGGGTATCTTTTTTAAAAAGATAAATAAAACAAGACACTATGAAAAAATAATAGGTAGCTTACTTAAGAATGACTAAGGTTGCTGAATATTTTTATATTTAAAAAGGGCAATATAATCAGACCATTTGCTTTATAAATGTCTAAAAGAAAAAGGTGCCAAATATTTGGGGAGTAGGCAATCTCAGCAATTCTTGGGCTATGAGATAATAAACTACAGAATCTATCCTGAACCAGTCACTCTGGAAGCTTTCCACATTTTCACATTGAAGTGTCCAAGTACTGAGAGGCATATCTTTGGAAATGCATGTACTAGGCATACTTTTCTGACCTAAGCAATAATCAGTTGAGTTCAGTCACTCAGTCGTGTCTGACTCTTTGCAACCCCATGGACTGCAGCGTGCCAGGCCTCCCTGTCCATCACCAACTCCAAGAGTTTACTCAAACTCAAGTCCATTGAGTCCATTATGCCATCCAACCATCTCATCCTCTGTCATCCCCTTCTCCTCCTGCCTTAAAACTTTCCCAGCATCAGGGGCTTTTCAACTGTGAGTCAGTTCTTCACATTAGATGGCCAAAGTATTGGAGTTCAGCTTCAGCATCAGTCCTTCCAATGAATAGTCAGGCCTGATTTCCTTTAGGATGGACTGGTTGGATCTCCTTGCAGACCAAGGGACTCGCAAGGGTCTCCTCCAACACCACAGTTTAAAAGCATCAATTCTTTAGCAGTCAGCTTTCTTTATATATATACATCCATACATGACTACTGGAAAAACCATAGCTTGACTAGACTGACCTTTTTTTGAAAAGTAATATCTCTGCTGTCTAGGTTGGTCATAACTTTCCTTCCAAGGAGTAAGCGTCTTTTAATTTCATGGCTGCAGTCACCATCTTCAGTGATTTTGAGGCCCAGAAAAATAAAGTCTGTCACTGTTTCCATTGTTTCCCCATCTATTTGCCATAGTGATGGGACCAGATGCCATGAACTTAGTTTTCTGAATGTTGAGGTTTAAGGCAACTTTTTCACTCTGCTTTTCACTTTCAAGAGGCTCCATGGGCAAAGGAAAAGCAAAATGGCAGGAGGGGAGAAATCATGTTTAGAATCAAACCCCATACCCACCAGAGACACTCAGAGGGCTCAAACAAACCTTGTATGCACCAGGATACAGAGACACCACCAAGACTGAGACAGAACTGTGTTTGAGTGTCTTCTGTGGAGGTATGGGTCAGCAGTGGACTGCTGCGGGGCAGGGTCTCTGGGTGCAGCAGATCTGGGTGTGGAATAAGTCCTCTTAGAGGAGGTCCCGTTAACGCCACCAGAGAGCCACCAGAACTTACACAGGACTGGGGAAACAGACTGTTGGAGGGCACAAACAGAACCATGTGCCCAGCAGGACCCAGAAGAAAGGAGCAGTGACCCCACAAGAGACTGACACAGACTTGCCCATGAGCGTCCAAGAGTCTCTGGCAGAGGCTCAGTGGTGGGTCAGTGGTGGCCTGCTGCAGGGTTGAGGGGCACTGAGTGTAGCAGAGTGTCCATGGGAACTTTTGAAGAAGGTTTCCATTATCTTCATTACCTCCACCATAGTTTGGCCCCAGGTAAATAACAGGGAGGGAACACAGCCCTACCCATCAACAGAAAACTGGATTAAAATTTACTGAGCATGGTGCTGCACATCAGAAAAAGACCCAGTTTCCCCCTCAGTCAGTCTCTCTCATCAGGAAGCTTCCATAAGCCTCTTATCCTTCTCTATCAGAGGGCAGACGGATTAAAAACCATAATCACATAAAACTAACCAATCTGATCACATGAACCACAGACTTGTATAACTCAATGAAACTATGAGCCATGCCATGTAGGGCCCCCCAAGATGGGCTATGGTGGAGAGTTCTGACAAAACGTGGTCCACTGGAGAAGGGAATGGAAAACCACTTCAGTATTCTTGCCTTGAGAACCCGATGAACAGCATAAAAAGGCAAAAAACATAGGACACTGAAAGATGAACTTCCTAGGTCAGTAGGTGCCAAAGATGCTACTGAAGATCAGTGGAGAGATAACTCCAGAAATAATGAAGAGATGGAGCCAGAGCAAAAATATCACCCAGTTGTGGATGTGACTGGTGATGGAAACAAGGTCTGATGCTGTAAAGAGCAATATTGCATAGGAACCTGGAATGTTAGGTCCATGAATTAAGGCAAATTGAAAGTGGTCAAACAGGAGATGGCAAGAGTAAACATCAACATTTTAGGAATCAGCAAACTAAAATGGACTGAAGCGAACTAAAATGGACTGAAATGGGGGAATTTAATTCAGATGACCATTATATTTACTACTATGGGAAAGAATCCCTTAGAAGAAATGGAGTAGCCATAATAGTCAACAAAAGAGTCCAAAACGCAATACTTGGATGAAACCTCAAAATGACAGAATGATCTCTCTTCTTTTCCAAGGCAAACCATTCAATATCACAGTAATCCAAGTCTATGCCCTGACAAGTAATGCTGAAGAAGCTAAAGTTGAAAGGTTCTATGAAGACCTACAAGACCTTCTAGAACTAACACCCAAAGAAGATGTCCTTTTCACTATAAGGGACTGGAAAAGGACCCTATAGAAGTCAAGAAGTCTTGACTTCTTGAAATCAAGAAATACCTGGAAGAAGGAAGTCAAGAAATACCTAGAGTAACAGGCAAATTTGGCCTTGGGGTACAGAACGAAGCAGGGCAAAGGCCAATAGAGTTTGGCCAAGGGAATGCACTGGTCTACACACTCTTATCACTAGATGGTCAAAACCAAAACCTGATCGATTATATTCTTTGCAGCCAAAGATGGAGAAGCTCTATACAGTCAGCAAAAACATGACCAGGAGCTGACGGTGGCTCAGATCATGAACTCCTTATTGCCAAATTCAGACTAAATTGAAGAAAGTAGAGGAAACCACTAGACAATTCAGGTATAACCTAAATCAAATCCCTTACAATTATATAGTGGAAGTGAGAAATAGATTTAAGGGGCCAGATCTGATAAATAGAGTGCCTGAAGAACTATTGACAGAGGTTCATGACATTGTATAGGAGGGTGGATTCAAGGCCATCCCCGAGAAAAAGAAGTGCATAAAGGCAAAATGGTTGTCTCAGGAGGCCTTACTAAAGCTGTGAAAAGAAGAGAAATTAAAGACAAAGGAGAAAAGGAAAGATATACCCATTTGAATGCAGAGTTCCAAAGAATAGCAAGGAGAGATAAGAAAGCTTTCCTCAGCGATCATTGCAAAGAAATAGAGGAAAACAATAGAATGGGAAAGACTAGAGATCTCTTCAAGAAAATTAGAGATGCCAAGGGAACATTTCATGCAAAGATGGGCATAATAAAGAACAAATGGTATGGACCTAATAGAAAAAGTGAAAGTGAAAAGTGAAAGTGAAAGTGAAGTCGTTCAGTCATGTCCGACTCTTTCTGAAGCCATGGAATGGAAGCCTACCAGGCTTCTCTGTTTATGGGGTTTTCCATGCAAGAGTACTGGATTGGGTTGCCTTTTCCTTCTTCAGGGGATCTTCCCAACCCAGGGATCGAACCCAGGTCTCCCACATTACAGGCAGATGCTTTGCCCTCTGAGCCACCAGGGAAGCCTGGAACTAACAGAAGCAGAGGATATTAAGATGAGGTGACAAGAATACACAGAAGAACTGTACAAAAAAGATCTTCACAACCCAGATAATCATGATGGTGTGATCACTCACCTAGAGCCAGACATCCTGGAATGCAAAGTCAAGTGGGCATCAGGAAGCATCACTATGAACAAAGCTAATGGAGGTGATGGAATTCCAGCTGAGCTATTTCAAATCCTAAAAGATGATGCTGTAAAAGTGCTGCACCCAATAGGCCAGCAAATTTGGAAAACTCAGCAGTGGCCACAGGACTGGAAAAGGTCTGTTTTCATTCTAATCTCAAAGAGAGGCAATGCCAAAGAATGTTCAAACTACTGCACAATTGCACTCATCTTACATGCTAGTAAAGTAAAGCTCAAAATTCTCCAAGCCAGGCTTCAGCAGTACATGAATAGTGAACTTCCAGATGTTCAAGCTGGATTTATAAAATGCAGAAGTACCAGAGTTCATATTGTCAACATCCCTTGGATCATTGAAAAAGCAAGACAGTGCCAGAAAAAACATCTACTTCTTAGTTACTGACTATGCCAAAGCCTTTGACTGTGTGGACCACATTCTTTTACGTTTGTCTGCTTTAAAACTACCATGACAGAATTGAGTCATTACAACAAAGCCAATGATTTTCAAAACCTAAACTTTTTACTATCTGCTTCTTTATAATAAAATACTTGTCAAACCCTCTTAGGACATAAACTCACTCAAACTTCTATTCCTTAGAAAAATGTTACAGTCTTTCATAAAGCTCTTAAATTCTGCATGGCCGTGCATTGTTTCATAATTAAAACCAATTGTACCAATAGTACTGTTCCATGTTGTCATCTTTAATTTACATTTCCAAAGTATTTTTAACAGGTTATAGACTAAGATGTTGTGGTGTTGCTAGAGAAGTCTTGATGTTTTGAATCAAACTAGTTACATGTTTTTATTTATGCCAGCATTCCTTATTTAAATAAATAAGATACCCAATAAATTACCTTGGAGAAAGAATAGATTAAGAGCCTTTTTTATATTTCTTGAAAAAAAAGACATTTACTCTTTATATTAATTTGCTACAAACTGAATTTTTTAAACACTTTCAAAGCTGTGTGGTTTAGGTGGGGGTGTGGGTAAAGGGTATACGGTCAGATCAGGAGATTTACAAATTCCAATTCTACTGACTTAGAATTACAGTAAGATATACTTTGCTGAACCTCTTCCTTTCATGTTCTTTCTTTCCAGCCCTGGCAGGAGAATAATTTCTGAGATCAACAGACTTTAACTCCTGGAGAAACAGAGGCAGAACTGACAAGAATTGATTAATAGGGATGACTTTACTACACTGTTCTATCAGAGACTGAGACATCAGGGACAATATAAACAATACATGAAGGAATACTCCAGAAAGTCAGAGGCAAATACTTGCCAGAGGCAAGTATTTGAGATTCTCACCAAGCATCTCAAGACACAGCAGTACAGTTAGTTCTTGTTTACTTCTCCCCAAGGTATTCTGAAATTAGGATCCTGCTTCTCAAAAATACCTTTCACAATGTTACCTTTTACAGTGTTACAAAAGGTTACTCTTTTGTCCAGATCAAACTGAATCAGATAAATAAGCTCAAGTATTTTCCTAACCATATGCATACAAAACCTACACTATCCTTACAGATATTGTCAAGACTATTGCATTGAGACAAAGAAGAAGAGAAAGAAGAAGAGATCTCTTTGCTCCTGGCTTTTTTCCATCACTATTCAAACATTAAAACTTTTTTTATTAAAGAAGCCCTTCATTAACCCAATCATTGTACAGCTGCTTCTTTATCTTTCCCATGACAAAAATAAATTTCTTCTAATAACATGTTAATCTCATTGTCTCCTTTTCCTCCATAAGTGATTGCATTATTAATAGTTTTCTGTGTTCATAATTTCTCTGAACCTGGGATCCAAAATCATTTGACTTGTTCACCTTAAATTCACTGAAGATACACATTTTTTTTTCTTTTTCCATTTGCATATAAGTCACCTTTTGATCCCTCCTTTTACTTCTATAAAGCTACAAAGCTATGTCTCAAATCACCCTACTCTCTTGTTTGCTAAAGATATATGTTCAATTGCCAATTGCACATGTATGTTTGAGTGTTTTCCAGACACATAATACTTAATATTTGAACATCTAAATTCATCATCTCCCAAACTTGCCTCCTCCCCAGTGTTCTCTTTTTAAGTAAATAGTTTGATGTCTACCCGGTTGTCTAACATGGGAGATTGTGACGCTTCTCTGTTTTCAACTTCTTAATGGCTTCTATTTCCTTTTAGGAGAAAGACTACACTCCTAAACCTGACTTACAAAAGCCATCATCACTATAAGGTCTAGTCCTTTCTTTCTCCAATCTTGACTCTTAAACTAGTATCTTTTACACTCTGTATTCCAGTAGCTATCACTGAATTTATTTATTTGGTCCCCTTGATGTTCCATGTTTTTCTCATCTAAATCTTGAAACATGCTCTGTCAAAAATATCTCCATTCTGTGTTATGAGTTCAGTGCAGAGGTGGGGAAATCATGTCTGTTGTGGCACCATTATATTCCTACCCCAAGACAGGGCTTCACACTGAGTAAGCACTTATATAGACTGCACAGAAACATTCATATTTGCTATCAGTGACTCTGTTGTGGATCTTTTGAGTCTAAATTTTTTTTTAACTGTGGTTACTATGATTTCTTTGCTTGCTTGCTTTAAGGAAGACGGATGAATTTTTCAATGTGCATTTATAGAATTCTCAAAAATGACAGAATGATCTCTGTTCGTTTTCAAGGCAAATCATTCAATATCATGGTAATCCAAGCCTATGCCCCAACCAGTAATGCTGAAGAAGCTGAAGTTGAATGGTTCTATGAAGATCTAAAGGCCATTTAGAACTAACACCCAAAAAAGATGTTCTTTTCATTATAGGGGACTGGAATGCAAAAGTAGGACGTCAGGAAACACCTGGAGTAACAGGCAAATTTGGCGTTGGAGTACAGAATGAAGCAGGGCAAAGGATAATAGAGTTTTGCCAAGAGAACTCACTGGTCATAGCAAACACCCTCTTCCAACTACACAAGAAGAGACTACACATGGACATCACTACATGGTCAATCGAAATCTGATTGATTATATTCTTTGCAGCCAAAGATGGAGAAGCTCTATACAGTCAGCAAAAACAAGACCAGGAGCTGACTGTAGCTCAGATCATGAACTCCTTATTGCCAAATTCAGACTTAAATAAAAGAAAGTAGGGAAAACCACTAGACCATTCAGTAAGACCTAAATCAAATCCCTTATGATTATACAGTGAAAGTGAGAAATAGGTTTAAGGGACTAGATCTGATAGACAAAATGCCTGATGAACTATGGATGGAGGTTCATGATATTGTACAGGAGACAGGGATCAAGACCATCCCCATGGAAAAGAAATGCAAAAAAGCAAAATGGCTGCCTGGGGAGGCCTTACAAATAGCTGTGAAAAGAAGAGAAGCAAAAAGCAAAAGAGAAAAAGAAAGTTATTCCCATCTGAATGCAGAGTTCCAAAGAATAGCAAGGAGAGATTAAAAAAACCTTCCTCAGTGATCAATGCAAAGAAATAGAGGAAAACCACAGAATGGGAAAGACTAGAGATTTCTTCAAGAAAATTAGAGATATCATGGGAACATTTTTTGCAAAGATGGGCTCGATAAAGGAGAGAAATGGTATGGACCTAACAGAAGCAGAAGATATTAGGAAAAGGTGGCAAGAATACACAGAAGAACTGTATAAAAAAGATCTTCATGACTCAGATAATCACAATGGTGTGATCACTCACCTAGAGCCAGACACCCTGGAATGTGAAGTCAAGTGTGCCTTAGAAAGCATCAGTATGAACAAAGCTAGTGGAGGTGATGGAATTCCAGTTGAGCTATTTCAAATCCTGAAAGATGATGCTGTAAAAGTGCTGCACTCAATATGCCAAAAATTTTGGAAAACTCAGCAGTGGCCACAGGACTGGAAAAGGTCAGTTTTCATACCAATCCCAAAGAAAGGCAATGCCAAAGAATGCTCAAACTACCACACAATTGCACTCATCTCACACGCTAGTAAAGTAATGCTCAAAATTCTCCAAGCCAGGCTTCAGCAATAAGTGAATCTTGAACTTCCAGATGTTCAAGCTGGTTTTAGAAAAAGTAGAGGAACCAGAGATCAAATTGCCAACATCCGTTGGATCATGGAAAAAGCAAGAGAGTTCCAGAAAAACATCCATCTATTTCTGCTTTATTGACTATGCCAAAGCCTTTGACTCTGTGGATCACAATAAACTGTGGAAAATTCTGAAAGAGATGGGAATACCAGACCATCTGACCTGCCTCTTGAGAAACCTGTATGCAGGTCAGGAAGCAGCAGTTAGAACTGGACATGGAACAACAGACTGCTTCCAAATAGGAAAAGGAGTACAATAAGGCTGTATATTGTCACCCTTCTTTTTAACTCATATGCAGAGTACATAATAAGAAATGCTAGGCTGGAAAAAGTACATGCTGGAGTCAAGATTGCCGGGAGAAATATCAATAACCTCAGATATGCAGATGACACCACCCTATGGCAGAAAGTGAAGAGGAACTAAAAAGCCTCCTCCTGATCAAAGTGAAGGAGGAGAGTGAAAAAGTTGGCTTAAAGCTCAACATTCAAAAAACTGAGATCATGGCATCTGGTCCAATCACTTCATGGCAGATAGATGGGGAAATAGTGGAAACAGTGCCAGACATATTTTTTGGGGCTCCAAAATTACTGCAGATGGTGATTGCAGCCATGAAATTAAAAGATGTTTACTCCTTGGAAGGAAAGTTATGACCAACCTAGATAGCATATTGAAAAGCAGAGACATTACTTTGTCAACAAAGGTCCATCTAGTCAAGGCTATGGTTTTTCCAGTGGTCATGTATGGATGTGAGAGTTGGACGGAGAAGAAAGCTGAGTGCCAAAGAATTGATGCTTTTGAACTGTGGTGTTGGAGAAGACTCTTGAGAGTCCCTTGGACTGCAAGGAGATCCAACCAGTCCATCCTAAAGGAGATTAGTCCTGGGTGTTCATTAGGAGGACTGATGTTGAAATTGAAACTCCAGTACTTTGGCCACCTGATGTGAAGAACTGACTCACTGGAAAAGACCCTAATGCTGGGAAGTATTGGGGTCAGGAGGAGAATGAAATGACAGAGGATGAGATGGCTGGATGGCATCACCGACTCAATTGACATGGGTTTGGTTAGACCCCAGTGTTGATGATGGACAGGGAGGCAGTTCATGGGATCGCAAAGAGTCTGACATGACTGAACAACTGAACTGAACTCAACTGAAAGCAGTTCGAGAAACAGCAGGTTCACAATTTATCATAAGCATGTTCTGAAAATTGTCCACGCTCTGATGGAAAGCAACAATCACATTTATGGGCATTAGAGTTTCAGTCAGCAGCCCTGGCTCCCCTATTGTAGGAGAGCCACAATCCTAATGAGAGCTATGGGGAAAGCCAGCTACACTTAAGGGTTTCCACCATGGACCTGGTTCCTAACTTTTCTTTCAAATATGAATGGAATAGGCAGGCTGTTTATGTCTATGTTATGGAATACCTGGACCAGAAAAGTTATGTTTTCAATGACTTCATAAATGTTGCAAATATTTTATCATTTTCTCTCTCCCATTTTATTGGGAACATTTCATGTAAAGATAGGCACAATAAAGGATAAAAATGGCAAGAATATAACAGAAGCAGAAGAGATTAAGAAAAGGTGACAAGAATACACAGAAGAACTGTGCAAAAAAGGTCTTAATAACTCAGAAAACCACAATGGTGCAGTCAGTCACCTAGAGCCAGCTATCCTAGAGTGCTAAGTCAAATGGGTCTTAGGAAGCATTACTATGAACAAAGCTAGTAGAGGTAATGGAATTTCAGTGGAACTAGTTCAAATCCTAAAAGATGATGTTGTTAAAGTGCTGCACTCATTATGCCAGCAAATTTGTAAACTCAGTAGTTGCCACAGGACTGGAAAAGTTCACTTTTCATTTCAATCCCAAAGAAAAGCAATGCCAAAGAAAGTTCAAATTACCGTACAACTGTACTCATTTCACACATCAGCAAAATTATGCTAAAAATCCTTCAAGTAAAACTTCAGAAGTATGTGAATTGAAAACTTCCAGATGCTCAAGCTAGATTTAAAAAGGCAGAGGAACCAGAGATCAAAGTGCGAACATTCGCTGGATTATAGAAAAAGCAAAGACATTCTAAAAAAAAAAAAAAAAAATCTTCTTCCGCTTCATTGGCTATGCTAAAGACTTTGACTGTGTGGATCACAAAAAACTGTGGAAAATTCTTAAAGAGATGAGAATTCCAGGCCACATTACCTGCTTCCTAAGAAACCTGTATGCAAGACAAGAAGCAATGGCTAGAACTGGACATGGAGCTATGGACTGGCTCAAAACTGGGGAAGGAGTACATCAAGGCTGCATATTGTCACCCTGCTTATCTAACTGATATGCAGAGTACATCATGCAAAATGCCATGCTGGATGAAGCACAAGCTGTAATCAAGTTTGCCAGGAGAAATATCAATAACCTCATATATGCAGATGATACCACTTTAATGACAGAAAGTGAAGAGGAATTAAAGAGCCTCTTAATGAAAGTGTAAGAGGAGGGTAGAAAAGCTGGCTTAAAACTCAACATTCAAAGAATGAAGCTTCATGGCATCTAGTCCTATCCATTCATAGCAAAAGATGGGGAAAATGTGGAAAGAGTGTCATATTTCATTTTCTTGGGCTCCAAAATCAATGTGGATAATGACTGCAGCCATGAAATTAAAAGACACTTGTTCCTTGGAAAATTCGCTATGACCAACTTAAACAGTGTATTAAAAAGCAGAGACATTACTTTGCTGACAAAAGTCCATATGGTCAAAGCTATGGTTTTTCCAGTAGTCATGTATGGATGTGAGAGTTGGACCATAAAGAAGTCTGAGCACAAAAGAGTTAATGCTTTTGAATTGTGGTGTTCGAGTTTTGGAGAAGACTCTTGAGAGTCTCTTGGACAGCAAGGAGATCCAGCCAGTCAGTCCTAAAGAAATCAACCCTGAATATTCATTGGAAGAACTGATGCTGAAACTGAAGCTCCATTACTTTGGCCACCTGATGCGAAGAGCTGATTCACAGGAAAAGACCTTGATGCTGGGAAAAATTGAGGGCAGGAGGAGAAGGGGGAGATGGAGGATGAGATGGTTGGATGGCATCACTGACTCAATGAACATGAGTTTCATAAAACTCAGAGAGATAGTGAGAGACAGGGAAGCCTGACGTGCTGCAGTCCATGGGGTAGCATAGAGTCGGGACACAACTGAGCAACCGAACAACAACAATCTTATTAGGTTTTTGTTTCTAATATCATTTTAAAATTTTAAACATATAGAGCAAAAACAAAGAAAAATAGTATTTTATCCTTCATATTTATAGTTTTAAGTTGGTGTTACTAATTATATGAATTTGAAATCTTATTTTTCAAATTTACCTTAGAATATTCATTTTAACTAGATGATCTGATTTTTAATAAAAATTATTCTACACTCTAATGGTAATAATAAACTATCCAACATTTTTTATTGGTTTAGGGGGTCAAAATGTTTGAGAACTGCAATGTAAACAACATATGTAATATGTTCTGATTTCTTCCACAAGAGGTGTTATAGACTTACAGAAGTTGCTCAAATACTCTGAAAATAATATATGACCTACAAATGCATTAACATAACTCACTTTTCAAGAAGATAATCTCAATTTTAGTCTACTATATTATACAACTGGTATCAAATGAAATTTTTAAAAAATAGACAAAGAAAATTTGGAATAATGTGTGCAATTCAAGCCCAAAATATTTCTTCAAGCTTTGCAGATTTTGTCCCTATCACTCTTAGATTTCAAAATTAAATTTCATTTGCTAGATGATTATGTTAGCACCACTGAGCCCATCAAAATGATAGAGTATCTTAAAGAGATACTAGCACATGTACATCATTAGCCATTAAACATTTCCCCCCCAGTTATTGGAACAGATGGTAGGAAAAGCACATCTTGGAAACTACTTATCTAACAGGAGCATAACTTATCTAGAATAAATAAAAATGCAAATTGATGTACTTTACTTCAAATCCTATTGAAAAGATGTTAAAATAATTTAAAGCATAGTAAAGATTTAAAAATAAAAAATACATTTTTTAATACAAGGCAAAAAAGAAACGGACTGTGATCTAAGAAAAGTAAACAAAATTAAATGCAGATGTGAAGATATATAATCCACATTTTAAAACTTGGTAGTATATTTTAAAACTCGGTAGTGCATAGAGGTTGTATATTGTATATGTTGCATATTGTTGTACAAGGTTGTATATTGTCACCCTGCTATTTAACTTATATGCAAAGTACATCATGCAAAACTCCAGGATGGATGAACTCAAGCTGGAATCGAGATTGCCGGGAGTAATATCAGTAACCTCAGATATGCAGATGACATCACCCTTATGGCAGAAATTGAAGAAGAACTAAAGAGCCTCTTGATGAAAGTGAAAGAAGAGAGTGAAAATTTTGACTTAAAACTCAACATGCAGAAAACTAGGATCATGGCATCTGGTCCCCATAGATGGGGAAACAAGGGAAATAGGAAAAGACTTTATTTTTGGGGGCTCCAAAAGCACTGCAGATGGTAACTGCAGCCATGAAATTAAAAGATGGTTGCTCCTTGGAAGAAAAGCTATGACCAACCTAGATAGCACATTAAAAAGCAGAGACATTACTTTACCAACAAAGGTCCATCTAGTCAAAGCTATGGTTTTTCAAATAGTCATGCATGGATGTGAGAATTGAACTATAAAGAAAGCTGAGTGCTGAAATATTGATGCTTTTGAACTGTGGTGTTGGAGAAGACTCTTGAGAGTCCCTTGGACTGCAAGGAGATCCAACCAGTCCATTCTAAAGATCAGTCCTGGGTGTTCTTTGGAAGGACTGATGTTGAAGCTGAAACTCCAATACTTTGGCCACCTGATGCAAAGAACTGAGTCATTGGAAAAGACCCTGATGCTGGGAAAGATTGAAGGCATGAGAAGTAGGGGATGACAGAGGATGACATGATTGGATGGCATCACCAACTTGATGGACATGAGTTTGAGCAAGTTCCAGGAGTTGGTACTGGACAGGAAAGCCTAGTGTGCTGCAGTCTATGGGTTGCAAAGAGTCGGACATGAACTGAACTGAGTACATAGAGGTGGTTGTATCTGTTTTATACACTGTGATAATTGTAGAATGTCTGGCCAAAATCAATAGTGTTTGGTGAATAATGTCACTATTTAAGTAATGATGTCTACTTTTGATGACACTGCTAATATGAACAGATTTTTATCTTTACCGAGTTCAGCCAGTGATTGGTGATATATAGAGTAATTTACATAATTCAACCAGTGACTGGTGATATATAGTTCTATTAAATTTAATTCTGCCTATAAATATTAAGGAGGACTTCCCAGCTAGCTTAGTGGTAAAGGATTTGCTTGCCAATGCATGAGATGCAGAGGATGCAGTTTCAATTCCTGGGTCAGGAAGATCCCCTGGAGTGGGAAATAGCAACCCACTCCAGTATTCTTGTCTGAAAAATTCCATGGACAGAGAGACTGGTGGGCTACAGTCCAAGGGGTGGCAAAGAATCAGACAAGACTGAATGACTGAGCAGACACATAAGCTAAGAGTGCTAAGGTTGGATATACACAGATGCTTGATATAAATAAGGTACCTCAGTCTTTTGAAGAGCCACATGTGTATCAGTTGATCCACTGACTTATCAAAGTTAATTTGGTTTCCTGGGTTTATACAAAGAGCTCTTAAAGAATTGTGGTGATATATGATTTGCATGGATTGTGGGAAGGTATGAAATTCCATTTGGTATATATCTGAAGAGATTTTAGGTCATTATGGTACAGATGCTATGATAATTAGAAGGTATCGAATGTTGTACATGACATCTATGTTCTTCCATCAAGGCCCAATTTTATGACTTGTACATTAAGTTAGCATATACATATTGCATCCATCCAAGTGAAAATAACATATGCTACTTAGAAGTACAACATACAAACCATAAAATATGGACTAGCACACATTCTGAAGGAGATCAGCCCTGGGATTTCTTTGGAGGGAATGATGCTAAAGCTGAAACTCCAGTACTTTGGCCACCTCATGTGAAGAGCTGACTCATTGGAAAAGACTCTGATGCTGGGAGGGATTGGGGGCAGGAGGAGAAGGGGATGACAGAGGATGAGATGGCTGGATGGCATCACTGACTCGATGGACATGAGTCTGAGTGAACTCCGAGAGTTGGTGATGGACAGGGAGGCCTGACGTGTGATTCATGGGGTCGTAGAGAGTCGGACATGACTGAGCGACTGAACCGAACTGAACTGAGCACACATTTGGTTCTGCGAGTCCATTAAGATATTTGGTCTAAGCCAAAAGGTCCTTGAAATCTGATCCTATCCAAACATCCATAAGCATATTTGTTCCATAACAAATGTCCCTTGATATTTGGTCCTGTCAAAATGCCCATGCTTAGAAAATGTCCCTGGGTTCCTAAATTTTCAAAACATTTATTTATACTTCGGTTTAAGAGACTAATACACAAAAATTATCATATTATATTGGTCCAATGACTATGTTGTGGTTGTATTGACAATTTATAATAACGCTTCTTGCTTCAGTGGCCTACCTAGTAATGGCATATGCAGTTAGGTGGATGGGTGAGTGTTCAAATCTTGCAAAAGAGTGGGAGTTATATTAATTATGGGTACCAAGGAAGAGTCTTACAGTTGGTCTTACGGTTGGAGAAATGCATAGAATATATCAAGTCAAGGATGGGGTCTTGTGATGCATGGTGCATTAATATATCATTGGGCATTTGGTTGGATGAGGCTGGTCATTAAATAAGAGTGGAATTTGTAAGCAGGAGCTTGGTCAAGACACTATAAAACAGGTGGCAAATGAGTTTATCTGAACACTTTATAAAGTATCTCACTTGTCACTGTAATATCTACCGTGGGGTGATATCACACATCTAATTAATGCCCAACCAACTATTCTATTGCTCAGAGCTAATGGGTGATTTTTCCCTTGAACTGATGTCCTACAGAAGTACAACTGATGTAGACTTCAAGAAGCATAGAGAGGCTTTAGTGGGTGTGACTCCCACACTTACCTGCTAATCAACATGAATCACCACGTCTTCAGCTGGGGTCTCCCAACTGGCTGAGTCAGCCTGGCCAAATAGGATGTCCAGTTCATAAGACATTAATAAGGTTTCCCCTACCAGTAAACCAGAAACCACTGGTCAGATGTCTAGGAAAGAAAAAGAAAAAAAAAACCCACTTATTTTATTGCTTATCAATGTCAATATGAATGGCAGAAAAGGTATACTCACAAAAAATGTTACATTATAATGGTTTTGTTACCATTTCCATTCCTTTGACAAAAATAGAAGTAAAAGGTACCAGCACTGTAAAGAGAGAAAAACCTATAATGCCAGACGTATAACTAGTCAGGATTATGGTAACAGTCCAGTCATTCAAGATGCGACAAGAAAATATCAGCACAATGTTGATGTTGGAAGGAAATGAGTCCTGAATATTCACTGGAAGGACTGATGCTGAAGCTGAAACTCCAATACTTTGGCCACCTGATGAGAAGAACTGACTCACTGGAAAAGACTCTGATGCTGGGAAAGATTGAAGGCAGGAGGAAACATGGATGACAGACGATGAGATGGTTGGATGGCATCACTGACTCGATGGACATGAGTCCGAGAAAGCTCTGAGAGCTGGTAATGGATAGGGAGGCCTGGCACACTGCAGTCCTTGGGGTCACAAAGAGTCGGACATGACTGAGCAACTGAACTGAACTGAACTGACCACGCTACTCAGTGATGGCAACTTCAAGATGGCATCAACACTGTTCACTCAGATATTTACTGTGCACAGTACTGAGTTACATCGTAGTAATGATTTTGCATAATAATGGAAAGATGAAAAAAATATATATATATGTACTTGCATTTGCATGGGAAAAACTTTTCAACATTATAACCTTGCACTGTGTGTGATGGATTTTGAGATTACAAACATGTGTGTGATTCAACTACTCTTAACCAAAGGCAGAAGTAAAAGCATCCTTGTTTCACTTTCCATAATCACTGTGGCAAAAATTATCTTTGTTGGCTTTAACACGAAAGTATATGACAGGTAACACCTCTAAGCATGTATTCATGTTTTTGGACCTTCATATGTACTTTTGGAAGATGTGAATGAAACTTTGAGTACATTGTGAGTGAGAGATAGTTGCTCAGTCATGCCTGATTCTTTGCAACCCCATGGACTGTAGCCTGCCAGGCTGCTCTCTTCATGGAATTCTCCAGGCAAGATTACTGGAGTGGGTTGCCATTTCCTTCTCCATTGTGGAGAGTGCAAAAAAAAAAAAATTAGATGACCAAATGGATTATGTGGAGAGAGTATATGTCCCTGAAAGACATGACAGAGGCAGAGAACTAGAAGGTCCACAATTTCCACAAGAAACTTGGAATGTTCACACATCAGCAACTGAACAGCAACCACAGGATGAACAATGCAGTGGAAGGCTGGCATAGCAAATTTCAAAAGCTGAAGGTAGTGCCAAATCCTTTAATTTGGAGGGGAGGAATTGGGGGCAGGAGGAGAAGGGGATGACAGAGGATGAGATGGCTGGATGGCATCACTGACTCGATGGACGTGAGTCTCAGTGAACCCCGGGAGTTGGTGATGGACAGGGAGGCCTGGCGTGCTGCGATTCATGGGGTCTCAAAGAGTCAGACAAGACTGAGTGACTGATTTGATCTGATCTGAATGAAGTGTTAAAAGATGAACTGAAAAAAACATGTATAAGTTATCATCCAGATTTTTGGCGGTCACACTCAGAAAAGGTCACCAACCTCATGATGATACTAACAAAATCAAATTCATACGATAGAGATTGTTCAGTTCAGTTCTGTTCAGTTCAGTTGCTCAGTCATGTCCCACTCTTTGCTACCACATGAATCCCAGCATGCCAGGCCTCCCAGTCCATCACCAACTTTCGGAGTTTACCCAAACTCATGTCCATCGAGTTGGTGATGCCATCCAGCCATTTCATCCTCTGTCATCCCCTTTTTCTCCTGCCCCCAATCCCTCCCACCATCAGGGTCTTTTCCAGTGAGTCAACTCTTCACATGAGGTGGCCAAAGTATTGGAGTTTCAGCTTCAGCATCAGTCTTTCCAACGAACACCCAGGACTGATCTCCTTTAGGATGGACTGGTTGAATCTCCTTGCAGTCCAAGGGACTCTCAAGAGTCTTCTCCAACACCACAGTTCAAAAGCGTCAATTCTTCGGCACTCAGCTTTCTTCACAGCCCAAATCTCACATCCATGCATGACCACTGGAAAAACCATAGCCTTGACTAGATGGACCTTTGTTGGCAAAGTAATGTCTGTGCTTTTCAATATGCTATCTAGGTTGGTCATAACTTTCCTTCCAAGGAGTAAACATCTTTTAATTTTATGGCTGCAATCACCGTCTGCAGTGATTTTGGATCCCCCAAAATAAAGTCTGACACTGTTTCCCCATCTATTTGCCATGACGTGATGGGACCAGATGCCATGATCTTCATTTTCTGAATGTTGAGCTTTAAGCCAACTTTTTCACTCTCCACTTTCACTTTAATCCAGATGTTTTTAAGTTCCTCTTCACTTTCTGCCATAAGGGTGGTGTCCTCTGCATATCTGAGGTTATTGATATTTCTCCCAGCAATCTTGATTCCAGCTTGTGCTTCTTCCAGCCCAGAGTTTCTCAAGATGTACTCTGCATGTAAGTTAAATAAGCAGAGTGACAATATACAGCCTTGACATACTCCTTTTCCTATTTGGAACCAGGCTGTTGTTCCATGCCCAGTTCTAACTGTTGCTTCCTGACCTGCATATAGGTTTCCCAAGAGGCAGGTCAGCTGGTCTGGTATTCCCATCTCTTTCAGAATTTTCCACAGTTTATTGTGATCCAAACAGTCAAAGGCTTTGGCATTTAACAATCTCTCTGGAGAGATTGTTAGCATATAACCAACATAAAGCTAATAATCAGGTCTATATACATTTGAGAAATATTGCTCATTTACCAAAAAGAATTTAATTATGAAGAAGAACAAGAATAAATGTGAAATCCAAAATTCATCATGAACTACAATAAAAATTAATGAAGTTAAATGTTTATATTAATAAATAAATCATGGACCAATGTCTCAATGGATGTTTTGGACAAGACAAAATGCCTTCCAAGATAGACTACGTAATACCATGAGGCTAATTTTTTAGTATTTATTATTTTTAAGTGCTTGGAAAATTGATCATCTTGGCTATATAACCTTCACATGTTCTTATCAATCTTCAAATATATTTGCAAAGGTGTCATGTTCCTTTTACAAATACCCAGATCCATCATATCTCTGGTTGTGTGCTTACCTTAGGACAGAAACAATTTAGCTGGCAGAATTAAAGGTAATACGTTCGTCACAGACACCTTCACTCCACCATTTGCCACAATAAAGAACTTGTTCTGAGGCAGAGACATATTTTAATCAATCACAAATTTGATTTCAGTAACTTCTAAGGAAAACTTTCTACCAATTATTTTTCTCATCTAAATGACAGACTAATAACAACCCTCTTTCATATTAAAAGGTCAGAGAGGAGAGTTTTTCCTAGTTCAGTTCAGTTCAGTTCAGTTGCTCAGTTGTGTCTGACTCTTTGTGACCCCATGAATCGCAGCACGCCAGGCCTCCTCTCACAGGCTAGTAAAGTAATGCTCAAAATTCTCCAAGCCAGGCTTCAGCAATATGTGAACCATGAACTTCCTGATGTTCAAGCTGGTTTTAGAAAAGGTAGATGAACTGGAGATCAAATTGCCAACATCTGCTGGATCATCGAAAAAGCAAGAGAGTTCCAGAAAAACATCTATTTCTGCTTTATTGACTATGCCAAAGCCTTTGACTGTGTGGATCACAATAAACTGGAAAATTCTGAAAGCAATGGGAATACCAGACCAGCTGACCTGCCTCTTGAGAAACCTATATGCAGGTCAGGAGGCAACAGTTAGAACTGGACATGGAACGACAAACTGGTTTCGAATAGAAAAAGGCATATGTCAAGGCTGTATATTGTCACCCTGCTTATTTAACTTCTATGCAGAGTACATCATGAGAAACGCTGGGCTGGAAGAAGCACAAGCTGGAATCAAGATTGCTGGGAGAAATATCAATAACCTCAGATATGCAGTTTTTCCTAAGGCAAAGACAATTTCAGTAAAAAGAGAGATGATGCTAAATTTCATCCCATCTCTGTCCTGGTGGTAATATCTGCCTGTCTATGTGTCTCTTTTTGTTCATTCCTCTTAGAATACCTTAATTTCCTCTCCAGTTCTTAAATTTGGCATACAAGGTAGTAGCCTTTTTATTTATTTATTATCTGTCTCTCTTTCTGGTACATAAACTTTATAATGAAAAGATTTTTGTCCATTTGTTGGACTAACTTCTAGAATAACAGTGCCAGCCAAGTAGTCCACACAATACCTTTTGAATTAAAGCTTTTCCTATATCCTGGGAGTTCTTATCTCCTAATAAATATCCAAAATCACCTATGGTGGTGGATCCATCACCTGTGGTGGATTCATTTTGATATTTGGCAAAACTAATACAATTATGTAAGGTTTAAAAATAAAATAAAATTAATAAAAAAAAATAAATAAAAAGCAGAGACATTACTTTGCCCAAAAAAAAAAATGCTATAAAGACATGAGTTTAATGTTTTTAGCAGTTTAATAATTTTATGATATACTCATGATATGTGTTGTTTCTTTTGCCTAGAAGCTTCTCTACCTTAACCTTCTAACAATAAAATACTACCCTCCCTGTGACACTTAGTTGGATGGTTTCTGGTGATTTACTTTACAATGATATCACAGATGAGTAATAGTTGTGAGTAATAGCAGTTAGTAGCCAATGTTAGAGTATTTCCTAAGGGGAAGGATTTATGTGTAAAAAAGGATAAAAGTAGTTCTCACAGCAAAATTACATTTGAAAATAGGGTATTTAGAGGTGGGAAAAACTGTTTTCTCAAGTAGTGATCATACAAGAGCAGCTGTGATGACTGGCTCTCTGCCAAAACCTTTACAAAATCTCATCCCTGTTAGTATATAGCAGCAAGGTGTCAAATTGAACCATTAGTTGATAGGAGTTAGCTCCAAATTAAATACTGGGCCTCTGCCATCATAGTTATGTTAAAAGAAAATTAGGCAGATTGATTACTTGTAAGTAATAGTAAGACTGGTGAGAAATATGTCTTTTAACAATATTCAATTCAAGTGACTTAGAATTATGCCTTTCTGACCGATATATAATTCTGACACATCTTGTCACTTGATTCAGGAATCAAAAATTTAATTTCTCAATTAAGTAACTGATGTTTAAAGAAAAGATACTGAATCCTTTTATAAGTGACACACACTAGGCCTGTGGTTGCATATTTTTCCCTGAATATTTTGTCATGTGTATGGAAGAAAGACATCAAGAAAAATGCTTTCTGATACCATTCTTCACCTATCTCTTTCTTCCTTTTTTCCCCTGAATTAACATTAGCTTCATGGAGGAAAGACTTTTTTCCCCTATTAGACAATAAAACATTTAAAAGAGAGAGCTGCAGTCTCTTTACAAGTACCCAAGTATCTTTTCTCTCTTAAGCTTCCTGACCTTTCACTCAACCTGCATCATTGCTCCCTTATGTTGGATCAAAACATGGTTTACTCTTAACTGAAACTCTAACTTTAGAAGGAACTTAAGAATTAACCTGCAGTGGAAAAACCCATGGTGCCCTTACAAATACAAAAGCTGGAAAATGTGGCAAATTATATTAAATTTTTATAATACTTGTAATTTAAAACAGAAACTTCAATTTTTGATTTAATTTACTATTTTGTTTTTGAGTTTTGGCAATAAAAACACATCCGCTTATCTAGTTATTGTGTGAGGTATATACGAAACATAGAACAGTTTTCTGTCTTCACTTATATTACAATTTTAATGAGAAGAAATAATATAACACATACTATTTCTTAATGCAAGCAAAATATATAGGAACAGCTACTCAAATGACTGTCTTGCCTACTAGAATGCAAACTAGTAATACCCAGATCCTGCTGCTCCTGCTGCTGCTAAGTTGCTTCAGTCGTGTCCGACTCTGTGCGACCCTATAGACGGCAGCCCACCAGGCTCCCCCGTTCCTGGGATTCTCCAGGCAAGAACACTGGAGTAGGTTGCCATTTCCTTCTCCAATGCATGAAAGTGAAAAGTGAAAGTGAAGTCGCTCAGTCGTGTCCGATTCTTAGCGACCCCATGAACTGAAGCCCACCAAGCTCCTCCATCCATGGGATTTTCCAGGCAAGAGTACTGGAGTGGGCTGCCATTGCCTTCTCTGACCCAGATCCTAGAGCAGCATTAAAACACACCCCCACATAGTCGTACCCACACGTTCATACACATATACACACAGATGGAATAATTGGTCATGACAATTAATGCCATAAGTTATTAGTTAAATTAGATAAATATTAACAATAATTAGAGTACTCAGGCAAACAATAAAAATTCATGTTCATTCTAGCTCTACACATTGAAATATGACCATCATTTAGGTAGGTAATGTCTAGCTGAGAATTTCAGGAAGTAGAAATTGTAGGGAAAAAAAGAGGTAGAGGAATAAAATGAACACTATGTCACTGTGGATGGTGGTACAACTAGACTGTTGAGGAAATAATCAATATCAGACTGGGATGTGTGCATGTGTAGAGAAGAAATATGCTGGGGCAGACTATAGCGATTTGAAATTCGGTTTGAAAAATTGGTAAACAAAATAATACATGTATTTCAGAATAATTTTTCCCAAATATTTTATTTCAGGATAATTTGATTTCCTGATTCTTTTATATAGTGAAATTTTATTCAAGATAGTTCAAAACTGAATATACTTATAGTTCAGATTAGTTGCTCAGTCGTGTCCGACTCTTTGCAACCCCATGAATTGTAGTAGGCCAGGCCTCCCTGTCCATCACCAACTCCCGGAGTTCACTGAAACTCATGTTCATTGAGTCGGTGATGCCACCCAGCCATCTCATCCTCTGTTGTCCCCTTCTCCTCCTGCCTCCAATCCCAACCAGCATCAGAGTCTTTTCCAATGAGTTAACTCTTCGCATGAGGTGGCCAAAGTACTAGAGTTTCAGCTTTAGCATCATTTCTTCCAAAGAACACCCAGGACTGATCTCCTTTAGAATGGACTGGTTGGATCTTCTTGCAGTCCAGGGGACTCTCAAGAGTCTTCTCCAACACCACAGTTCAAAAGCATCAATTCCTTGGCACTCAGCTTTCTTCACAGTCCAACTCTCACGTCCATACTTGACTACTGGAAAAACCATAGCCTTGACTAGACGGACCTTTGTTGGCAAAGTAATGTCTCTGCTTTTCAATATGCTATCTAGGTTGGTCATAACTTTCCTTCCAAGGAGTAAGCGTCTTTTAATTTCATGGTTGCAATCACCATCTGCAGTGATTTTGGAGCCCAAAAAATAAAGTCGAACACTGTTTCCACTGTTTCCCCATCTATTTCCCATGAAGTGATGGGACCAGATGCCATGATCTTTGTTTTCTGAATGTTGAGCTTTAAGCCAACTTTTTCACTCTCCTCTTTCATTTTCATCAAGTAAAAGAAGACAAATAACATAGTGATACCAGGGGTTAGCAAACTACAACCTGTGGACCAACTGCATCAGCCACCTGTTTTTGTAAATAAAGTTTTATTAGAATATAGCCATGCCATTCATATTACATATGGCTGCTTTCACATTATAATGGCAAAGTTGAATAGTCATGACAGAGAACATCTGGCTCATAAAACCAAAAATATTTAACATTTGGTTCATTACAAAAAAATGTTTGCTCTAGACAAAGAGCAGAAAACCAGGTGATCTCTGGAGGGGTTGTTTCTACAAAATTATATGTGAAACTTCTAAGAGACCAAACAATTCATTCTGAATCTGGAGAAACTTAGGGGTGTGTGGAGTGGATTAAGGTCCTAGAGTAACATCTTTAATCATGTCCCAGGACACAAAAGCCAATGCCATCTGTTAAAGTGAAAAGAGTATTGTCAGAGACTCCAGGACTGAGAAAATATGAGTGATTCAGCATCCACTGTAAGAATATCAAGAAGCCAATCAAGCATCGCCAGTATGATACCTGTTTGCTGCATAAAATAACTCTTTGTTTAGGTCAACCTCTGTCTGTGTCTCTTTATTTCTCTCTGTTTCTTTGCCTCACACACACACTCACAGAAGCAGAGTTTTACTAAAAGCTTACAAAACTGATAAGTGCTGTAAAGTCAGGGTAAATTTTAGATAACGTGGAGCTCAATTACTTCACCTCCTAATTTCTATGTAATTCAGGGAATCTGTATTTTAATAGATGGAATTTTAAGTTTGACTTTGAAGGCACTGGATGTTTGCATTGGCTCTTTTCTAACCTAATAAGATTTGTTTCAGGGCAGAAACTATTAAGCAAAGAATAGATAGATAATAATTAAGTTTATGCCCTTGTTGTCAACTGGTGCTCTGGTGATGTGTGCTGTGTATTATGAATCTGGTGATAAAAATATGATGATGTAAATGTAAAATATATACTTAATATGATGTAAAGACCACAGTTTTTAGAAACCAAACAGTTTGGGGATGAAATTTGAGTGACTTCAGTTATAAAGCACATGATTTTTGCAACTTGCTCAAACTCAGTGTGTTTCAGATTCCTCACCTGTAAAATGAGAATAGTGCCTGCTGAGAGAGTAAGAATTTAGATAAAATGACAGAAGTGTCTAACACAGTGACTGACACAACAGATGATGGTACTATTGTTTTTACTGGCAGGTGGCTATACTATTTGTTCAGTCTAATAGTTTTGTTCTCTGAAAATGTCATTTTCTAGACCTTGTCCCTTAAAACGCAAGACTGCTTATCATTAAATACCTATATATAAAGGATAGTACTGATACTGACATGCCAACAGGCTGTATAGAGCCTGGGGGGCTATAGTCTATGGGGTCAAAAAGAGTTGGACACGACTGACCATCATTTTCACCCTCTGCAGCTTCTATTGTTGGTACTCAGTGTATTCGCCCCATATCTCCTGCAGATTTCTGTGCTACAAGTTCCATTCACCAAGAGGTAACTGTGTATCTCCTGTAAGAGATTTTGAGATTTTTGGTCTGCAGTACCAAATTCTTTCCAAACAATGTCCTTGATTGGGCTCCAAACAAAGAAATGATACTGTGCTCTCCTGGGTTAGTCTTGAGCCATGCTCAAAGAGAAACATTCCTTTTGGAATTTAGGTGTCTCTTCATACTTCATGCACAGGTTCTCTGCCTATATTCCTCACTAAATAAGCAGGCTTGCAATCAATATTGCAAAGGATCGCATTATAAGAATGTAGTGATTATGATCTAAAGAGTTCAAGAGAAGACATTGTGCTGTTCTATATTTATGCTATTAAATTCCAAATAGTAACTTTAACATGTCCAAAAAATGAATTATCACCCACTGTTCCCTGCACATTCTGAGTAAGACTTACATTTGTATTCGCCATCAATGAATCAAAGTAGCAATCTTGGACAGAGCCATTGAAACTCATTATTTCTTGGGTGACATGTTAGATGATGCAGCATCACCAGTGTATTAGCTTTCTAGGGCCGCTGTAACAAATTACCATAAATTGAGTGGCTTAAAACAATATGAATCTAGTCTTTCACATTTCTTGAGGCCAGAAGTTCAAAATAAAGGTTTTAATAGAGGTGATTCCTTCTGAAGGCTCTGAGGGAAAAATAGTCCTGTGCTTCTCTCCTAGCTTTTGATGGTTGCTGGGAATTCTTGGAGTTCCTTGGTTTGTAGACATACAAAACATAATCTCTACCTCCATCTTTACATGGTCTTCTCCCCTGTGTCTTCTATGTCTGTGACAAAATTTCCCTCTTCTTACAAAGAAACAAGTCACTGCATTAGGGTTCACTTTCATCCCATATGACCTCATTTTAACTTGATTATAAATAAGGTCACCATTCACCAGGGGTTAGGCACACCAAGGATGACGATTTGAATATCTCTTTTGGGAAAGTACAAATGAGTAATGATATAAGTAATATTAATTACATAGCAGGCAAATCTATATTGTTAAATATAATTAGGCCCTGAAGAACCATGGCATCATGAGTGGTACAGCATTCTTTCCTTTATGTCTTGGTGAGAGATATGAAATTAACCAATTATGGCACAGTTGACAATAAAGATGAGATGGTGCATGGGCACTAAGAAAAACTTCATGTATACTGCTTGGTGATAAATACACCTACTCTATCCATTGTTCTAAATGTTCACTGACAGATCACTAGAACTTACACGTTTTATGAATTTTTGTGAAACAGTATTTAATCTAATTGTTTACATAGACAGGGACCTCCAAAAATTAGGTTTCTGAAGCCTCAGCCATCTGGTATATTTAGCAGCAGCTCTAGATCCTCCCATGATAAAATAATACCAAAGACTGTGCATTGCCTGTAATATGCACCCAATATTTCTTAAGTTATATTTAATTCCTATTTCACTATATGAACTAATTGAGAACATTATTGTGCTGGCTTAAAGAGTTGGCTATTGAAATCTCTGAAAAGAGTTTACATTTTCCAAAGTTATTCCTAAGTTTCTTGTTGTCCAGTCGCTAAGTCACGTAGGACTCTTTGCAATCCAAACTGCATGACAGGCTCCCCTGTCCTTCACTAACAATCTCCAGGAGTTTGCTCCAATTCATGTTCACTGAGTCAGTAATGTTATCTAACCAGCTCATCCTCTGCTGCCCCCTTCTCCTTTTGCATTCCATCTTTCCCAGAGTCAGGGTCTTTTCCAGTGAGTCAGCTCTTCCCATTAGGTGGTCAAATTATGGGAGCTTCAGCTCAACATCGGTCCTTCCAATGAATATTCAGGGTTGATTTCCTTTAGGATTGACTGGTTTCATCTTGCAGTCTAAGGCACTCTGAAGAGTTTTCTCTAGCACCACAATTTGAAAGCATCAATTCTTCTATGCTCAGCCTTCTTTATGGTCCTGCTCTCAAATCCACACGTGACTAATGGAAAGCAGTAACTTTAACTATAAGCATCTTTGTCGGCAAAGTGATGACTCTTCTCTTTAATATGCTGTCTAGGTTTGTCATAGCTTTTCTTCCAAGGAGCAAGTGTCTTTTAATTTCATGACTATAGTCACTGTCTGCAGTGATTTTGTAGCCCAAGAAAATAAAATCTGACCCTCTTACATTTTTCCCCTTTTTGTTTTCCATGAAGATGGGACTGGATGCCGTGGTCTTAGTTTTTTTTTAAATATTTAATTTAAGCCAGCTTCTTCAGTCTCCTCTTTCACCCTCATCAAGAGGTTCTTTAGTTCCTCTTCACTTTCTGCCATTGGAGTGGTATCATGTGCATATCTGAAGTTGCTGATATTTCTTCTGGCAATCTTGATTCTAGTTTGCGATTCATCCAGCCCAGCATTTCATATGATGTACCCTGCATATAAGTTAGATAAGCAGGATGACAATATACAACTTTGTTGTACTCCTTTCCCAACTTTGAACCAGTCCATTGTTTCATGTCCAGTTCTAACTGTTGCTTCTTGACCTGCATACAGGTTTCTCAGGAGACAGGTAAGGTGGTCTGGTACTCCCATCTCTTTAAGAATTTTATGCAGTTTGTTGTAATCCACACAGTCAAGGCTTTAACATAGTAAATAAAGCAGATGTTTTTCTCGAACTCCCTTGCTTTATCCATGATCCAAGGAAGGCTGGCAATTTGATCTCTGGGTCCTTTGAAACCCAGCTTGTACATCTGGAATTTCTCCATTCACATACTGCTGAGCTTGAAGGACTTTAACATAACCTTACTAGCATGTGAAATAAGCACAACTGTATGTTAATTTGAATATTCTTTGGCATTGCCCTTCTTTGGGACTGGAATGAAAACTGATCTTTTTCAGTGCTGTGATCACTGCTGAACATAAAATTAAGTTTCATTTATCCATTTGTACATATGTAACAGTATATTTGTACATCTTTATTCAAACACACAAACTATAGATTGCTTCTTCCTCTATATTTGAAAGTTGATTTGCAATTGATTGTATTAAGTATTTCACCAAGTTTTCTAGGCAACATATTTATAAACTATGTCTTTGGAAAAGGCATCTCTGCAGATGGTTATGCCATTTGTTGTAGCCCAATTTTTCATAATAGTTTTGCTTCCTGAAACTGTCACATCTAGACCTTGTCACAAGACCGCTTACTGTTAGATGCCTATGTACAGAGTAAAACATTGACACTGACATTCCAGCAGGCTGTACAGTCTATGTAGGAGCTCTCACATGAGTAATCCTATAACAGATTATGGATCATTTTAAGGTGTCAGCTGTGAGCTAAGGACTGACAACTAAACCGTATCTTACATGCAGTGAAATATCTTCATAAGGGGTACAGAACTGAAAGCTGTCACTTAATTCTCATGCCCCAGCAGTAAGCTTTTAACTGATTCACTAAAAGTCAAGTCAAATCAAGAATTGAAAGATAACATGAAGGAAAGCCAGATCAATAAAATCCCTGTGTCTTTGGGGAACGCACTGACAGACTGTGGCCTCAATGCAGCTTGAAGCTCCCAACCAAGAAAATGTGCTGTGACACAGGCTTATTCTATAGTTGTCCAGGCAGGAGGATAATACTACAGTTAGACAGACAAGGGAAATATACAATGGTGCGGGGGCTTAAGATTTTTAACATTATCAACATTAAGTAAAATTTCTACCAGGAATACAGAAGACAATTGCATGAAATATTAATGAATGTAACCAAAGAAGGCTTTCAAATCTAATATTTTGGAATCCAATCATTTAGGATGAATAGCTGAGATTTTATAAAATATCTGCATAAGTTTTAGATATAGATTCTTAATCATATTTAGCCTATCTTCTCTGTAATTCAACTAGAATATAATGTTTACTTTACAAAACAGAGTAATATATTTGAAAGCCTCATCTGATAGCCTTGGGAAGGGAATTTGGAGAAGTTCACGATGGACAACTGGTTATAACTATCGTTGCAAAAATATAGGTATCCTTTTTGATTTTCTTCTCATCACACACAGAACAAAATGACTTTACTATTTATTTTGAAATATCTCCCCTACGCATTTCTTCCTTTCCTCTCTGGTTATCACAACTATACTACAAAATCATCACTGATGAACTATTACATATTTTACAGCACTATTAGAAAAAATACTTCTTCAAATAAGAGATGTGATATAAAGGTAAACTATTTCATTTGTAATAAAAGATATCACATGATACAAAGTTACCATGATAACTGAAATATGAAATATATATCCATACCTAATAAAGTACCTAGCATTTGGTTCTATCATAAATTATATACCATTACGTGATGAAAAGAAAAATAGTAACAATAAAATTTTTTAGTCCAATGGGATAAAGTGATATTTTGAAAAGGAAAAATATATTTATGACATCATGCTCTTTTGAGGCACAAATTTATAACAGCCCTTTTGAGAAATAAGAATTTAAAATCTTTGATTTCAGATACAAAGAGACATTTTAAAGTTTCTTTCTCAAAAATTATCTGATTAGGAATATTAATTAAGTTTTTTTTTTTTAAGTCTCTCACTGTTTCCATTGTTTCCCCATCTATTTGCCACAATTAACATTCAACAGTTAAGACTAATGAAACCATGAATAATTTTGCACAAAATTTAAGAATTAAACTTGATTGATACAGAGCTAGTGGAAGTCCATTTGTACAAATCAATCTCTTCACAGGAGAGTTTTGTTTTAATAGCAACTCCAAGATAGTCAGAATTTTAATATTGGCCTATGAATTTAAATTTAAATGAAATAATAATTACTAAGTTATTAAAATTTAATAATTTTAATGCAGAATTTTAATACTGATCTAAGTACTATCTTCTATGTTGTAATTTATCATTCATTTCATGCATTTTTTTGCAAATATCACATATTTAGGTGCCTAAAGGATCCAGGTAGGTGACTCATAACACTGAAATTGTTGTAAGAAAAAACATGGGGATCTCTCAACCATTAGAAACTGAACAAACTACAGGATATTTGTTGGAGATGAGAAAGAAGCTGGTGTTTGCAGACAGCATTTGGGAACATGGCTGGGACTGGTGTTTTTTAGATTTTTTTCCTCAGAAACCAGATTATTGTGTAGAATTTCCCAAGTATTAAATATTTATTCAAAATAATAATTAAATACTATGCAGACCCAACGCAAAAATTCACAAATTAGATCTTGCCTAAGGATATGTTCTCTAGTTAAAGTTGGAAAAAGCATACTAAGTAATTACATTAAAAACCCAAAAAACATGCTAGGCTTTGGGATATAAAGATAATTAAGATTCTTTTTGTTGTTGTTGTTGTTATCTTTCTAGAAGTTCACAGAAATAAGGGAGATTATGCAAAACAAGTACATTTGTAGGACCAGGTCAAGGGTACAAATGGGCACCCAGTGGGACCTCTTCACTCCTCCTTCCACCCCTGCCTGGTCCCTGCACTTTCTCTCACTAAAAGGAACATTACTTACCCTTCACATCCAAGAAGGCTCAGGCAAAGATGGAAGTCCAAGTCCATTATTAGGGCCTAGCAGTGAGCACAGGAGCAGTAAAATCAGCTTTGTGTAGTATTGGATAAAAGGACTATGGAGGAACTAAAGGTAATTCCAGGGTCTAAGTTCCATGGTGAAGGAGGGAGACAAACAACAGGTTTCAGGTAAGCATGTCTCCTCGGCTTCTATAATTCATTCACTTTGGAAAGTGCAGTGACCAGTGGAAGGCAAAATGAGGGTCTCTAAAGCATGTTGTAAAGAGCAGGTTCACAATGGCTGATGGTAAGGGCTAAACTGAGGGAGAACAACATGAATATATATATATATATAGCACTGGGTGATCATTTATCCTTCGTTTTTAGCTATATGGCTAAAGAGATTTATTCCCTGTATGACATACCTTGTGGGCACTTTTTCTCTTAACAAAATATTCTGTATTTGTATTTGAACTTAGGAAAACCTGTGCAATCAGCTTTTTATATCTAAATTAAAGGACTAGCCTGCTGCATTGTAAAGAAGAATTATTTATTTTGCTGAGAAAATATTCAGTCAAGAAAGCAGTTTATGAATGTCTTTTAAGGAGGACACAATTACAAGTCTTTTCTCTACTGGGTTTCTTGCCCCACTATGTTAAAGTACTCAACTCAGTAACATGAAGTGCTTCAAAGTCATAAAACACCATATTCATAGCTATAGTTTTTAAATGTTAAATTTTTACTATCTCCTATATGAAAGTCACAGGTAGTATGTTTTCATACTCTTTGGAAAACAGATTTTCAGTAAGATATTAGAAGAAAGAAAGAGGGGAGAGAGAAGTAAGGGAGGGAATGAAGAAAGAAAGAGACACAGATAGAGAGATATACAGAAAGAGAAAGGGAGGGAAGGAAATAAAGAAGAGAGAAAGAAAGGAAGTAAGGAATGAAAAAAAATATTATTCTTTTTTTAAAAAAAAGGATGCCTATAGGGTTTTTTGAAAACCTAGCTTGGGCATAATTTCATAAGAGGAACACAGCTCTCCATTCCCACTGTTAATGCCTTGCTAGTCCACAAGAAAGACAGTGCAATAGGAAAGTGAGGTGCACAGGTTAAGCATCTCTGATGCATTAGTAATAAAATCTGAGCAGCTGTTCTAAAACTTGGCAATTTTCAAGCAGAGTCAGTAGCACAAGTCCAATAAAGGGCACTCTCATATCACACGGAATAATTTTAATAGTTTTTCTCATGCTCAATGCACTGAGCATCCTGATTAGAGTGCTAAATAGCAGCCATAAATGCAACAAAGTTGTGATAAAAATGAATAATGAAGTTTACCTGCCAGTATTTTCCTGTTCATTTTAGAGTTATACTGTTCATAAACATTGAAGCACTGGTATATTTGAAAGATTATTTTCATAAACTTCAGTTCACTTCAGTTCAGTTGCTCAGTCGTGTCCGACTCTTTGCGACCCCATGAATCGCACCACGCCAGGCCTCCCTGTCCATCACCATCTCCCGGAGTTCACCCAAACTCATGTCCATCGAGTCGGTGATGCCATCCAGCCATCTCATCCTCTGTCATCCCCTTCTCCTCCTGCCCCCAATCCCTCCCAGCATCAGAGTCTTTTCCAATGAGTCAACTCTTCTCAAAAGGGGGCCAAAGTATTAGAGTTTCAGTTTTAGCATCAGTCTTTCCAATGAACACCCAGGACTGATCTCCTTTAGGATGGACTGGTTGGACCTCCTTGCAGTCCAAGGGACTCTCAAGACTCTTCTCCAGGGGCGGTCCTAAGATGGCAGAGGAATAGGATGGGAAGACCACTTTCTCCCCAACAAATTCATCAAAAGAACATTTTAACGCTGAGTAAATTCCACAAAACAACTTCTGAATGCTGGCAGAGGACATCAGGCACCCAAAAAAGCAGCCCATTGTCTTCGAAAGGAAGTAGGACAAAATATAAAAGATAAAAAGACAAAAGAGTCAGGGACGGAGATCCCTCCCGGGAAGGGAGTCTTAAAAAAGAGAAGTTTCCAAACATCAGGAAACACTCTCACTGGCCAATCTGTGGTAAGCCTTGGAAACTCAGAGGGCAACATAACTGGGAGGAAAAATAAATAAATAATTAAAACCCACAGATTACGTGCCCAAAGGTAATTCCCAGCGGAGAAGCAGCACAGACACCTGCATCTGCCACTAGCAAGCAGGGGCTGGGCAGGGAGGTGTGGGCTACATTGCTTAGAGTAAGGACCAGGCCTGAATATCCCGAGGGCAATCTGAGGGAACTATCTTGAGACAACAAATCAGACTTTAGGATAGCTACCCCGCGGAAAGCCCTAACCTAAGACACCGCCAGGCCTGCTCACAGAACAAAGGACTGAGCAGAGCTAGCCGTCTGCGGACCGGCCCACCCCCCTCCGGTGACAGGCGGACGAGGGCAGCCAGAGCCAGAAGAGGGCAGTCACGGCTCCAGAGAGGCATTATCTACCAAACTGCAAGCAGCCTTCATTGCTAACCAAGACTTCTTGGGATTCTGGACAGTCAACATCCGCCTGAGAAGGTGCGCCAGTTGTACACCCAGAAAACGCAGTGTCAGGGACGGGGGAAGCAATAAGTCGCAGCAACCCAGCTCGCCAAACACCTGGTCACCTGAGCTGCTCAGATCTGGGAAGGGCACAAAATGCAGGCCCAACTGAGTCTGCGCCTCTGAGGACTACCCGAGTACCTGAACCTGAACGGTTTAGACCTGGGGAGTGCATACAACCCAGGGCCTGCCTCAAACAGTTGCCTGCAGAGCAACCTAGAGCCTAAGCAGTGTAGACTGGGAAAGCACACACGCCGTGAGTGGCCGAGACACTGGGAGCACATGCCAGTGTTATTTGTTTGCAGTGTTCCTCCCTCCCCACAGCACGACTGAACAAGTGAGCCTAAAATGTGTCCACCACCGCCCCCTTGTGTCAGGGTGGAAATTAGACACTGAAGAGAGCAGCAAACAGAAGCTAAAACAGAGGGAACCGCCTTGGAAGTGACAGGTGGAAAAGATTAAAACTCTGTAGTTAGCATTGACTACATAGGAAGGGGCGTATAGATCTTGAGGGGTACAAGCCAGATCAAGGAACTACCTGAAAATGAACTGACCCCACACTGTCCACAACAACAGCACACAAAGTCCTAGATATATTTTTACTATTATAATTCTTTAATTTTTAAAATTTTAAGTCCTCTATTACTCCTTTAATTTTCATTTTTATAACCTACTATTACTTTGCACAAAAAAGATCCTATTTTTTAAAGCAAACTTCATATATATATATTTTATAATTTTTGTGACTTTGTTTTTTTTTTCTCTAATATTGTATTTTTGAGAATCCAACCTCTACTCTAGATTTTTAATCTTTGTTTTTTGGTATTTGTTATAAATTTTGAATCTTTAAGAACCCAATCTTCATTACAAATTTTTACTGGGAGCAAGATTATTGGCTTGACTGCTCTCTCCCTCTTTGGACTCTCCTTTTTCTCCACCAGGTCGCCTCTATCTCCTCCCTCCACCTTCTCTTCTCTACCCAACTCTGTGAATCTCTTAGTGTGTTCCAGACTATGGAGAACACTTAGGGAACTGATTACTGGTTGGATCTGTCTCTCACCTTTTGATCCCGCTCTTTATCCCCCTAGCCACCTCTGTCTCTTTCCTCCCCCTTCTCTTCTCTGTATAACTACATGAACATCTCTGAGGGATCCAGACTGTGGAGAGCACATAGGGAAGTGATTACTGGCTAGCTTGCTCTCTCCTCTTTTGATTCCCTTTCTTCTCCTCCTGGTCACCTCTATCCTTCTCCTCCCTCTTCTCTTCTCCATGTAACTCTGTGAACTTCTCTGGGTGTCCCTCACTGTGGAGAAACTTTTCATCTTTAACCTAGATGTTTTATCATCGGTGCTGTATAGATGGAGAAGTCGTGAAGCTACTGTAAGAATACGACTGAAAACCAGAAGCAGGAGGCTTAAGTCCAAATCCTGAGAACACCAGAGAACGTCTGACTCTAGGGAACATTAATCTATAGGAGCTCATCAAATGCCTCCATACCTACCTGAAACCAAGTACTACCCAAGGGCCAACAAGTTCCAGAGCAAGACATATCATGCCAATTCTCCAGCAACACAAGAACATAGCCCTGAGCTTCAATATACAGCTGCCCAAAGGCACTCCAAACCCATTGACATCTCATAACTCATTACTGGACACTTCATTGCACTCCAGAGAGAAGAAATACAGCTCCACCCACCAGAACACCTACACAAGCTTCCCTAACCAGGAAACCTTGACAAGCCACCGGTCCAACCCCACCCACAGCAAGGAAACTCCACAATAAAGAGAATTCCACAAACTGACAGAATACACAGGCCACCCCAAACACATCAATATAAACAAAATGAAGAGGCAGAGGTATTTACCCAGCAGGTAAAGGAACAGGATAAATGCCCACCAAACCAAACAAAAGAGGAAGAGATAGGGAATCTACCTGATAAAGAATTCCAAATAACGATAGTGAAAATGATCCAAAATCTTGAAAACAAAATGGAGTTACAGATAAATAGCCTGGAGACCAGGATTGAGAAGATGCAAGAAAGGTTTAACAAAGACATAGAAGAAATAAAAAAGAGTCAATATATAATGAATAATGCAATAAATGAGATAAAAAACACACTGGAGAGATCCAACAGTAGAATAATGGAGGCATAAGATAGGATAAGTGAGGCAGAAGATAGAATGGTAGAAATAAATGAAACATAGAAAAAAAATTAAAAGAAATGAGGACAATCTGAGACCTCTGGGACAATATTAAGTGCCCCAACATTTGAATCATAGGAGTCCCAGAAGAAGACAAAAAGAAAGACCATGAGAAAATACTTGAAGAGATAATAGTTGAAAACTTTCCTAAAATGGGAAAGGAAATAATCACCCAAGTCCAAGAAACCCAGAAAGTCCCCAAAAGGATAAACCCAAGGCAAAACACCCCAAGACACATATTAATCAAATTCACAAAGATCAAACACAAAGAAAAAACTATTAAAAGCTGCAAGGGAAAAACAACAAATAACACACAAGGGGATTCCCATAAGGATAACAGCTGATCTTTCAATAGAAACTCTTCAGGCCAGGAGGGAATGGCAGGACATACTTAAAGTGATGAAAGAAAATAAACTACAGCCCAGATTACTGTACCCAGCAAGGATCTCATTCAAATATGAAGGAGAAATCAAAAGCTTTACAGAGAAGCAAAACCTTAGAGAATTCAACACCACCAAACCAACTCTCCAACAAATTCTAAAGGATCTTCTCTAGGAAGGAAACACAGAAAGGGTGTATAAACTCGAACCCAAAACAGCAAAGTAAATGGCAACGGGATCATACTTATCAATAATTACCTTAAATGTAAATGGGCTGAATGGCTCAACCAAAAGACAAAGACTGGCTGAATGGATACAAAAATAATACCCCTATATATGTTGTCTACAAGAAACCCACCATGAAACAAGGGACACATACAGACTGAAAGTAAAGGGCTGGAAAAAGATATTCCGTGCAAATTGAGACCAAAAGAAAGCAAGAGTAGCAATACTCATATCAGATAAAAAAGACTTTAAACAAAGGCTCTGAAAAGAGACAAAGAAGGACACTACATAATGATCAAAGGATCAATCCAAGAAGAAGATATAACAAATATAAATAAAAAATGCACCTAACATAGGAGCACTGCAATATGTAAGACAAATGCTAACAAGTATGAAAGGGGAAATTAACAATAACACAATAATAGTGGGAGACTTTAATACCCCACTCACACCTATGAATAGATCAACTAAACAGAAAATTAACAAGGAAACACAACCTTTAAATGATACAATAGACGAGTAGACCTAATTGATATCTATAGGACATTTCACCCCAAAACAATGAATTTCACTTTTTTTATCAAGTGCACACGGAACCTTCTCCAGGATAGATCACATCCTGGGCCATAAAGCTAGCCTTCGTAAATTCAAAAACATTGAAATCATTCCAAGCATCTTCTCTGACCACAATTCAGTAAGATTAGATCTCAATTACAGCAGAAAAAGTATTAAAAATTCCAATATATGGAGGCTGAAAAACATGCTGCTGAATACCAACAAACCACAGAAGAAATCAAAAAAGAAATCAAAATATGCATAGAAATGAAGGAAAATGAAAACAAAACAACCCAAAACCTGTGGGACACTGTAAAAGCAGTACTAAGGGGAAGGTTTTCCTCTATTTCTTTGCATTGATCACTGAGGAAGGCTTTCTTATCTCTTCTTGCTATTCTTTGGAACTCTGCATTCAGATGCTTATATCTTTCTTTTCTCCTTTGGTTTTTGCTTCTCTTCTTTTCACAGCTATTTGTAAGGCCTCCCCAGACAGCCATTTTGCTTTTTTGCATTTCTTTTCCATGGGGATGGTCTTGATCCCTGTCTCCTGTACAATGTCAAAAACCTCATTCTATAGTTTATCAGGCACTCTATCTATCAGATCTAGGCCCTTAAATCTATTTCTCACTTCCACTGTATAATCATAAGGGATTTGATTTAGGTCATACCTGAGTGGTCTAGTGGTTTTCCCTACTTTCTTCAATTTAAGTCTAAATTTGGTAATAAAGACTTCATGATCTGAGCCACAGTCAGCTCCTGGTCTTGTTTTTGGTGACTGTATAGAGCTTCTCCATCTTTGGCTGCAAAGAATATAATCAATTCTATGTCGGTGTTGACCATCTGGTGATGTCCATGTGTAGAGTCTTCTCTTGTGTTGTTGGAAGAGGGTGTTTGCTATGACCAGTGCATTTTCTTGGCAAAACTCTATTAGTCTTTGCCCTGCTTCATTCCGTATTCCAAGGCCAAATTTGCCTGTTACTCCAGGTGTTTCCTGACTTCCTACTTTTGCATTCCAGTCCCCTATAATGAAAAGGACATCTTTTTTGGGTGTTAGTTCTAAAAGGTCTTGTAGGTCTTCATAGAACCATTCAACTTCAGCTTCTTCAGCATTACTGGTTGGGGCATAGACTTGGATTACTGTGATATTGAATGGTTTGCCTTGAAAACGACCAGAGCTCATTCTGCCATTTTTGAGATTGAATCCAAGTACTGCATTTTGGACTCTTTTGTTGACCATGATGGCTACTCCATTCCTTCCGAGGGATTCTTGCCCGCAGTAGTAGATATAATGGTCATCTGAGTTAAATTCACCCATTCCAGTCCATTTGAGTTCGCTGATTCCTAGAATGTTGACATTCACTCTTGCCATCTCTTGTTTGACTACTTCCAATTGCTTTGATTCATGGACCTGACATTCCAGGTGCCTATGGACTGGAAGAAGCACAAGCTGGAATCAAGTTTGCCGGGAGAAATGTCAATAACCTCAGATATGCAGACGATACCACCCTTGTGGCAGAAAGTGAAGAGGAACTAAAAAGCCTCTTGAGGAAAGTGAAAGTGGAGAGTGAAAAAGTTGGCTTAAAGCTCAACATTCAGAAAACGAAGATCATGGCATCCAGTCCCATCACTTCATGGGAAATAGATGGGGAAACAGTGGAAACAGTGTCAGACTTTATTTTCGGGGGCTCCAAGATCACTGCAGATGGTGACTGCAGCCATGAAATTAAAAGACGCTTGGTCCTTGGAAGGAAAGTTATGACCAACCTAGATAACATATTCAAAAGCAGAGACATTACTTTGCCAACAAAGGTCCGTCTTTTCAAGGCTATCATTTTTCCTGTGGTCATGTATGGATGTGAGAGTTGGACTGTGAAGAAGGCTGAGCGCTGAAGAATTGATGCTTTTGAACTGTGGTGTTGGAGAAGACTCTTGAGAGTCCCTTGGACTGCAAGGAGATCCAACCAGTCCATTCTGAAGGAGATCAGCTCTGGGATTTCTTTGGAAGGAAAGATGCTAAAGCTGAAACTCCAGTACTTTGGCTACCTCATGTGAAGAGTTGACTCATTGGAAAAGACTCTGATCCTGGGAGGGATTGGGGGCAGGAGGAGAAGGGGATGACAGAGGATGAAATGGCTGGATGGCATCACTGACTCGATGGATGTGAGAGTGAGTGAACTCCGGGAGTTGATGATGGACAGGGAGGCCTGGCATGCTGCAATTCATGGGGTCGCAAAGAGTCGGACACCACTGAGTGACTGAACTGAACTGAACTAAAGGGGAAGGTTCATAGCAATAAAGGCATACCTCAAGAAACAAACAAAAAAAGTCATATACATAACCTAACTCTACACCTAAAGCAACTAGAAAAGGAAGAAATGAAGAACCCCAGGGTTAGTAGAAGGAAAGAAATCTTAAAAATTAGGGCAGAAATAAATGCAGAAGAAACAAAAGAGGCCATAGCAAAAATCCACAAAGCGAAAGTCTGGTTCTATGAGAGGATAAGTAAAATTGACACACCATTAGCCAGACTCATCAAGAAACAAAGGGAGAAAATAAAATCAATAAAATTAGAAATGAAAACGGAGAGATCACAGAAGACAACACATAAATAGAAAGGATCATAAGAGACTACTATCAGCAATTATATGCCAATAAAATGGACAACTTGGAAGAAATGGACAATTTCTTAGAAAAGTAGAACTTCCCAAAACTGAACCAGGAAGAAATAGAAAATCTTAACAGACCCATCACAAGCATGGAAATTGAAACTGTAATCAGAAATTTCCAGCAAACAAAAGCCCAGGTCCAGACGGCTTCAGCCGAATTCTACCAAAAATTTAGGGAAGAGCTAACACCTATCCTACTCAAACTCTTCCAGAAAATTGCAGATGAAGGTATATTTCCAAATTCATTCTATGAGGCCACCATCACCCTAATACCAAAACCTGACAAAGTTGCCGCAAAAAAAAAGAAAACTGAAGGCCAATATCACTGATGAACATAGATGCAAAAATTCTTAACAAAATTCTAGCAATCAGAATCCAACAACACATTAAAAAGATCATACACCATGACCAAGTGGGCTTTATCCCAGGGATGCAAGGATTCTTCAATATCTGCAAATCAAACAATATAATACAAATTGAACAAATTGAAAAACAAAAAAGACATATGATTATCTCAATAGATGCAGAGAAAGCCTTTGACAAAATTCAATATCCATTTATGATAAAAACTCTCCAGAAAGCAGGAATAGAAGGAACATACCTCAACATAATAAAAACTATATATGACAACTCACAGCAAACATTATCCTCAATGGTGAAAAATTGAAAGCATTTCCTCTAAAGTCAGGAACAAGACAAGGGTGTCCACTCTCACCACTACTATTCAACATAGTTTTGGAAGTTTTGGCCACAGCAATCAGAGCATAAAAAGAAATAACAGCAATTCAGATTGGAAAAGAAGAAGTAAAACTCTCACTGTTTGCAGATAACATGAACCGCTACATGCTGCTTCTGCTGCTGCTAAGTTGCGTCAGTCGTGTCCGACTCTGTGCGACCCCATAGACGGCAGCCTACCAGGCTCCTCCGTCCTTGGGATTCTCCAGGCAAGAATACTGGAGTGGGTTGCCATTTCCTTCTCCAAGAACCTCTACATAGAAAACCCTAAAGACTCCTCCAGAAAATTACTAGAGCTAATCAATGAATATAGTAAAGTTTCAGCATATAAAATCACACACAGAAATCCCTTGCATTCTTACATAATAATAATGAGGAAATAGAAAGAGAAATTAAGGAAACCATTCAATTCACCATTGCAACGAAAAGAATAAAATACTTAGAAATATATCTACCTAAAGAAACAAAATACCTATATATAGAAAACTATAAAACCCTGGTGAAAGAAATCAAAGAGGACACTAATAGATGGAGAAATATACCCAGTTCATGGATCAGAAGAATCAATATAGTGAAAATGAGGATACTACACAAAGCAATCTATAGATTCAATGCAATCCCTATCAAGCTACAAATGGTATTTTTCACAGAGCTAGAATAAATAATTTCACAATTTGTATGGAAATACAAAAAACCTCGAATAGCCAAAGCTATCTTGAGAAAGAAGAATGGAACTGGAGGAATCAACCTGCCTGAATTCAGGCTCTACTAAAAAGCCACAGTCATCAAGACAGTATGGTACTGGCACAAAGACAGAAATATAGACCAATGGAACAAAATAGAAAGCCCAGAGATAAATTCACACACGTATGGAGACCTTGAAGAATTTTAAGCATCACTTTACTAGCGTGTGAGATGAGTGCAATTGTGCGGTAGTTTGAGCATTCTTTGGCATTGCCTTTCTTTGGGATTGGAATGAAAACTGAACTTTTCCAGTCCTGTGGCCACTGCTGAGTTTTCCAAATTTGCTGGCCTGTTGAGTGCAGCACTTTCACAGCACCATCTTTCAGGATTTGAAATAGCCCAACGGGAATTCCATCACCTCCACTAGCTTTGTTCATAGTGATGCTTTCTAAGGCCCACTTGACTTCACATTCCAGGATGTCTGGCTCTAGGTCAGTGATCACACCATCGTGATTATCTTGGTTGTGAAGATTTTTTTTGTACAGTTGTTCTGTGTATTTATCCCACCTCTTCTTAATATCTTCTGCTTCTGTTAGGTCCATACCATTTCTGTCCTTTATTGAGCCCACCTTGGCATGAAATGTTCCCTTGGTATCTCTAATTTTCTTGAAGAGATCTGTAGTCTTTCCCATTCTGTGGTTTTCCTCTATTTCTTTGCATTGATGGCTCAGGAAGGCTTTCTTACCTCTTCTTGCTATTCTTTGGAACTCTGCATTCAGATGCTTATATCTTTCTTTTCTCCTTTGGTTTTTGCTTCTCTTCTTTTCACAGCTATTTGTAAGGCCTCATCAGACAGCCATTTTGTTTTTCGCATTTCTTTTCCATGGGGACGGTCTTGATACCTGTCTCCTGTACAATGTCACAAACCTCATTCCATAGTTCATCAGGCACTCTATCTATCAGATCTAGGACCTTAAATCTATTTCTCACTTCCACTGTATAATCATAAGGGATTTGATTTAGGTCATACCTGAATGGTCTAGTGGTTTTCCCTACTTTCTTCAATTTAAGTCTGAATTTGGCAATAAGGAGTTCATGATCTGAGCCACAGTCAGCTCCTGGTCTTGTTTTTGGTGACTGTATAGAGCTTCTCCATCTTTGGCTGCAAAGAATATAATCAATCTGATTTTGGTGTTGACCACCTGGTGATGTCCATGTGTACAGTCTTCTCTTGTGTTGATGGAAGAGGGTGTTTGATTTGACCAGTGCATTTTCTTGGCAAAACGATAGTAAAGTAATGCTCAAAATTCTCCAAGCCAGGCTTCAGCAATACCTGAACTGTGAACTTCCAGATGTTCAAGCCGGTTTTATAAAAGGCAGAGGAACCAGAGATCAAATTGCCAACATCTGCTGGATCACCGAAAAAGCAAGAGAGTTCCAGAAAAACATCTATTTCTGCTTTATTGACTATGCCAAAGCCTTTGACTGTGTGGATCACAAGAAACTGTGGAAAATTCTGAAAGAGATGGAAATACAAGACCACCTGACCTGCCTTTGAGAAACCTATATGCAGGTCAGGAAGCAACAGGTAGAACTGGACATGGAACAACAGACTGGTTCCAAATAGGAAAAGGAGTATGTCAAGGCTGTATATTGTCACCCTGATTATTTAAATTATATGCAGAGTACATCATGAGAAACACTGGGCTGGAGAAATCACAAGCTGGAATCAAGATTGCCGGGAGAAATATCAATAACCTCAGATATGCAGATGACACTACCCTTATGGCAGAAAGGGAAGAGGAACTAAAAAGCCTCTTGATGAAAGTGAAAGAGGAGAGTGAAAAAGTTGGCTTAAAGCTCAACATTCAGAAAACTAAGATCATGGCATCTGGTCCCATCACTTCATTGGAAATAGATGGGGAAACAGAGGAAACAGTGTCAGACTTTATTTTTCTGGGCTTCAAAATCACTGCAAATGGTGACTGCAGCCATGAAATTAAAAGACGCTTGGTCCTTGGAAGGAAAGTTATGACCAACCTAGATAGCATATTAAAAAGCAGAGACATTACTTTACCAACAAAGGTCCGCCTGGTCAAGGCTATGGTTTTTCCAGTAGTCATGTATGGATGTGAGAATTGGACTGTGAAGAAAGCTGAGCACTGAAGAACTGATGCTTTTGAATTGTGGTGTTGGAGAAGACTCTTAAGAGTCCCTTGGACTGCAAGGAGATCCAACCAGTCCATTCTGAAGGAGATCAGCCCTGGGATTTCTTTGGAAGGAATGATGCAAAAATCTGAAACTCTAGTGCTTTGGCCACCCATATGAAGAGTTGACTCATTGGAAACGACTCTGATGCTGGGAGGGATTGGGGGCTGGAGGAGAAGGGGACAACAGAGGATGGGATGGCTGAATGGCATCACCGACTCCATGGACGTGAGTCTGAGTGAACTCCTGGTGTTGGTGATGGACAGAGAGGCCTGGAATGCTGCAACTCAAGGAATCACAAAGAGTCTGACACGACTGAGCAACTGAACTGAACTGACTTGACTGATGGACACCTTGTCTTTGACAAAGGAAGCAAGAATATACTGGAGAAAAGACAATCTCTTTAACACATGGTGCTGGGAAAACTGGTCAACCACTTGTAAAAGAATGAAACTAGAACACTTTCTAACACCATACACAAAAATAAACTCAAAATGCACTAAAGATCTAAATGTAAGACCTGAAAGTATAAAACTTCTAGAGGAGAACATAGGGAAAACACTCTCTGACATAAATCACAGTAGAATCCTCTATGACCCACCTCCCAGAATATTGGAAAGAAAAGCAAAAATAAACAAATGGGATCTAATTAAAATCAAAAGCTTCTGCACAACAAAGGAAACTTTAAGCAAGGTGAAAAGACAGCCTTCAGAATGGGAAAAAATGCTAGCAAATGAAGCAACTGACAAACAACTAATCTCAAAAATGTACAAGTAACTCCTGCAGCTCAATTCCAGAAAAATAAATGACCCAATCAAAAAATGGGCCAAAGAACTAAACAGACATTTCTCCAAAGAAGACATACAGATGGCTAACAAACACATGAAAAGATGTTCAACATCACTCATTATCATAGAAATGCAAATCAAAACCACTATGAGGTACCATTTCACACCAGTCAGAATGGCTGTGATCCAAAAGTCTACAAGCAATAAATGCTGGAGAGGGTGTGGAGAAAAGGGAACCCTCTTACACTGTTGGTGGGAATGCAAACTAGTACAGCCACTATGGAGAACAGTGTGGAGATTCCTTAAAAAATTGGAAATAGAACTGCCTTATGATCCAGCAATCCCACTGCTGGGCATACACACTGAGGAAACCAGAATTGAAAGAGACACGTGTACCTCAATGTTCATCGCAACACTGTTTATAATAGCCAGGACATGGAGGCAACCTAGATGTCCATCAGCAGACGAATGGATAAGAAAGCAGTGGTACATATACACAATGGAGTATTACTCAGCCATTAAAAAAACATTTGAATCAGTTCTAATGAGGTGGATGAAACTGGAGCCTATTATACAGAGTGAAGTAAGCCAGAAAGAAAAACACCAATACAGTATAATAACTCATATGTATGAAATTTAGAAAGATGGTAATGATAATCCTGTATGCAAGACAGCAAAAGAGACACAGATGTATAGAACAGTCTTTTGAACTCTGTGGTAGAGGGCGAGGGTGGGATGATTTGGGAGAATGGCATTGAAACATGTATAGTATCATATGTTAAACATGTATAGTCCAGTTTCGATGCATGATACAGGATGCTTGGGGCTGGTGCACTGGGATGACCCAGAGGGATGGTACAGGGAAGGAGGTGGGAGGTGGGGTACAGGATGGGGAACACATGTACACCCATGGCAGATTCATGTCAACGTATGGCAAAACCACCATAATATTGTAAGGTAATTAGCCTCCAATTAAAATTAAATAAATTTATATTAAAAATAACTAAATAAATAAAACCAAAGCAATAAAAAATGAGTCATCTCCAACACCACAGTTCAAAAGCATCAATTCTTTGGCACTCAGCTTTCTTCACAGTCCAACTCTCACATCCATACATGACCACTGGAAAAACCATAGCCTTGACTAGACGGACCTTTGTTGTCAAAATAATATCTCTGCTTTTTAATATGCTATTTAGGTTGGTCATAACTTTCCTTCCAAGGAGTAAGCGTCTTTTAATTTCATAGCTGCAATCACCATCTGCAGTGATTTTGGATCCCAGAAACATAAAGTCTGACACTGTTTCCACTGTTTCCCCATCTATTTCCCATGAAGTTTACATACCTACAAAAGTTGAACTTAAAAGTTTTAGTTATTAATACATGTATGTTGTCCCATAAGGGTGTGCTAAGTAGAACTATTATCATAAATACTTGTGGTAACTGAAGTACTTATACAAATAAATTTAATTAATATAAATGATATTTAGAAACAATTTAAAGTTCAAATATCAATGAAACTGTTCTTCAGGAATTTATAAGAATTTTTTAGATATAAGAAATGTACAGGAGTTTTGGTTTGCCATGCTTAAAAATTGAACTTCCTGTTCATTCAAATTATTTCAGGAAGTCCATGGGGAAAATTCCCCCTGTATAAAACCTTGAAATCAAAAATTAGATTACATAGGTCATATTATCCAGGGAGAGTCAAAAATGATTTCTATCCAGTAAGATATTCTGTTTGCTAGTTTCTTAGATATTTTAAAAGCTGTATTATGAGAACTCTCAACTAGAGCTATGAAATAGAGCTTTTTGACCATAGGTAGCTATGACTAACCACAGGAGGATTTAAGTGATAAACAGTACAGTTTTCTTAAATACAAAACCAATTTTAAAATGGCATATCTAAAATTCAAGTACCCTCTCACATAATGTTTTATGTTGATTTTTATTTTTTTTATCCTAGGCCAATAATCATTTTCATCAATTAAGGAGACACCTGAAATATCTATATCAATTAATGAGTGAATATGAATAATTATGGGATAGTCTCCCTAAAAGTATTACTTACTTTCATCTTTCTTCATTTTTCTGTCAGTGAGAATAATTATGAAATTGTTTAATACAATTATATAGCTTTTTTAAGGGCTCAGTCAGTGTATTTTTTAATGATTGCAATTGATTACTAATTAAATGGCTTAAGGTGCCTGGCTAATTTTACTATCAAATATTTGGAAATGAATAGCTTATTTAAGTGTGTCTAGACACTACTATACATTTTTCCTTAGAGTATGTTGCTATAGCACATTGTCATATTGTTTACAAATAAACCACAAAAATAAAACCCTGAAAATGTGGAAATCACATGTACAGTACAAGCTTCCACAATCACCTTCTAATTAAGCAACATGCTATATTTCAATCTATTTCCTCTATTCTGTCTACTAATAAGCATACCTTTGGAACACTGATGACTATTGGGTTACTTATGAAGGGTTTCTTGACACTTGAAGTCACCTGAAGCTGAATGCCTACTAAGTCCATTGAGGTTATTCTCAACTCTCTCATGCCAGTTAAAACTGTGACAAGTACTAGGTGATTTAATTATGCATTATACAATTTGCTAATATCTATGTGCCAAAGAAATTCTGTGTCCATGTGTATGTATGTGTGTGTGTGTATCTGTGTGTTTACATAAAAACTATGTCTACTGCTTTGGAAAAATTTAGTAAAAGGAAATTCATTTTAAAATGCTATTAAATTACCTGTGGTTAATACAATTCTAAAATATTGGAGGAAATGATAAAACTTAAAAAAAATCTGTATTCAAATTTAATTATGAGTTTAAAAAATACTTTTTGGTTTTGTTTTATTTTTCTATTTAATTTCCTACCTTATTCAACTGAAAAAAAGCATTAGAAACACTGAAATCACACTGAATTATAAATATAAGAAAACCAATCTATATATACATTTTCAATAGAAACCTTGGTTCTATCTAAAAATATTTGCCAGAGACTATATATAAAATGATTTAAGTTAAATATTCTTATAAAATATGTATTAATGCTTTTTTAAAAACTTCACGCTTTTTGTGACTATTTCAATTCCAATTGCCTTAGGACAAAATGGCCTCTCTGTGCTCTTTTGGGTCTTTTTAATGCAAGTATGTATACTTCTTGAAAGATTAATACTCTAGGAATTTAATTTGCTCATATTAACTTTATAAAATTTTAACTTTCTAAAAAAGACAAGATAATTCCCAAATTAATGAATACATTCATATATGCACAAGTAATCTTTCAGAAAAGCTTAATTGTGGAATGATAAATCTACTGGGTTTAATAAAATCCATGCTTTTATGCTACCTTTTTGTGAAACAATGTTCATTTTGACTGTATTTTCTCATATATGTATTCAACTTTACTTATGGCCAAGCAGATACCCTACCTTAAACAAATTACCTTCTCAGTTCAGAGATCTCATTCATTTGGATTTAGAAAGATTTGAGTGGGGACAAGACCCATTGTGCAGTTAGACACATAGATTAAGATGGTGAATTCAACAGGGATCAGGGGAACTTTTGAATAAGATACATAGATTAACAGGTTCTCTAATTTCCTCTCCAAAACCACAATTAAATGATCAAAGAAAATAAAAGAAAGACCTCAGTATACCTGTGTAAATGTGAAAATCAAAGGCAGCCACTTCCTACCCCAAGCCCCTAGGAATTTTTCCTTATTAAATCAGGTTTAAAAAGACAACAAAGAGGAACCTCAAATTTCTTTGCAAAAAAAAAAAAAAAAGCAGGAAGTATGTAGAGAAAAGCCTAGAAGGGCTTCTTCAAAATATCTTTAACTGGAGAGAGTTAAAGGCTCTGAGAAAATGAAGGATACTTTAAATAATTTTCCACTGAACATGAGACAACATCGGTGGAGGCCATGAGAATGTGCTTCTCAGATCTGTCACAGAGAGTGTAACTAATTGTACACTAAAACTACAGTTAGTGTAACTAACTGTAACCCCAGTTGCTGCTTTTCCAGACCCACTACCACTTTCATATTATGGACATCCTTTCCAAAGACTTCTACCCATTGATGACCAGGCAGAAAAGTGGTCTTAATGCAGTTCTCTTCCTGTGTTTGCCCCTGCATCCTGGTTGAATCTGCTTTGGAACTCTATTGAAGCCTACCCAGCCCCCTTCCTTCTCTCTCTTCTTCACTGATGGAAAATATACTTTATGTCAAAAGACTCTTCTTGCCTAGTTTGGTTTCCTGATATTTCTCCTTAATTGTTATTTCCACCTATATATATATATATATATATATATATATATATATATATATATATATCTGTTACACATGTAATCTCATCTTACTTCTGTTTCTCAGAAGATCCAAGATTGCTCTACAAAAACAGGCAACAGGGTAGGAATTTGGGACTGACTCACTCACCATCAGGTAGGCAAGAAGATGTCAACTGAGTAGTATGTGGTCACTTAGAGTCTCTAGTAAAAAGTAGGGGCGGAGGGGACTTCCCTGGTGGACCAGTGGGTAAGACTCCAAGCTTCCAATGCAGAAGGTGGAGGTTGCATCTCCAGTCCAGGAACTGAGAACCTACATTGACTGGTGGCCAAAAAATAAACAAACATATATATATATATATATATATATATATATATATATATATATAAAGTGATGGTCAAACTACTGATGAATTAACATTCCTAGGGTGATCTGAGAAAACATGTTAATGTAGGGAAATGTTCCTTCAGGTGCAATATTTCAAGCATTTTGAAACATACAGGGATATCTGTGAATAAAAGGACAGTAGAACTAACTTGTTAGTCTTATACTAAATTGATGCTTGCTCTTTAGAGCGTCGAACCTTGCTTGTATCACCATCCCATTAACAACTGGGTGTTGTCTTTGCTTTGGCTCCATCCCTTCATTCTTTCTGGAGTTATTTCTCCACTGTTCTCCAAAAGCATATTGGGCACCTACCGACCTGGGGAGTTCATCTTTCAGTGTGCTATCTTTTTGCATTTTCATACTGTTCATGGGGTTCGCAAGGCAAGAATACTGAAGTGGTTTGCCATTCCCTTCTCCAGGGGACATCATCAACATTCCAGGAATCAGTGAACTAATATAGACTGGAATGGGTGAATTTAACTCAGATGACCATTATATCTACAACTGTGGGCAGGAATCCCTTAGAAGAAATGGAATAGCCATCATAGTCAACAAAAGAGTCTGAAATGCAGTACTTGGATGCAAGCTCAAAAATGACAGAATGATCTCTGTTCGTTTCCAAGGCAAACCATTCAATATAACAGTAATCCAAGTCTATATTCTGACCAGTAATGCTGAAAAAGCTGAAGTTGAACGGCTCTATGAAGACCTCCAAGACCTTCTAGAATTAACAACCCCAAAAGATGTCCTTTTCATTATAGGGAACTGTAATGCAAAAGTAGGAAGTCAAGAAACCCCTAGAGTAACAGGCAAATTTGGCCTTGGAGTACAGAATGAAACAGGGCAAAGGTTAATAAAGTTCTGCCAAGAGAACACACTGGTGATAGCAAACACCCTCTTCCAACAACACAAGAAGACTCTACATGTGGACATCACCAGATGGTTGACACTGAAATCAGATTGATTATATTCTTTAGAGCCAAAGATGGAGATGCTCTATACAGTCAGCAAAAACAGACCGGGACCTGACTGCGGCTCGGATCATGAACTCCTTATTGCCGAATTCAGACTGAAATTGAACCACTAGACCATTCAAGTATGACCTAAATCAAATGCCTTATGATTATACAGAGGACGTAGTAATAGATTTAAGGGACTAGATCTGACAGACAGAGTGCCTGATTAACTATGGATGGAGGTTCATGACATTGTACAGGAGACAGGGATCAAGACCATCCCTAAGAAAAAGAAATGCAAAAAAGCAAAACAGCTGTCTGAGGAGGCCTTACAAATAGCTATGAAAAGAAGGGAAGTGAAAAGCAAAGGAGAAAAGGAAAGATATAAGCATCTGAATGCAGAGTTCCAAAGAATAGCAAGAAGAGATAAGAAAGCCTTCCTCAAGAGATCAATGCAAAGAAATAGAGGAAAACCACAGAATGGTAAAGACTAGAGATCTCTTCAGGAAAATTAGAGATACCAAGGGAACATTTCATGCAAAGACGGACTCCATAAAGGACAGAAATGGCAGGGACTTAACAGAAGCAGAAGATATTAAGAAGAGGTGGCAAGAATACACAGAAAAAGTGTACAAAAAAGATCTTCATGACCCAGATAATCAGGATGGTGTGATCACTCACCTAGAGCCAGACATCCTGGAATGTGAAGTCAAGTGGGCCAGAGGAAGCATCACTATGAACAAAGCTAGTGGAGGTGATGGAATTCCAGTTGAGCTATTTCAAATCCTGAAAGATGATGCTGTGAAAGTGCTGCATTCAACAGGCCAGCAAAATTGGAAAACTCAGCAGTGGCCACAGGACTGGAAAAGGTCAGTTTTCATTCCAAACCCAAAGAACAGCAATGCCAAAGAATGCTCAAACTACCACACAATTGCACTCATCTCACATGCTAGTAAAGTAATGCTTAAAATTCTCCAAGCCAGGCTTCAGCAATATGTGAACTGTGAACTTCCAGAAGTTCAAGCTGGATTTAGATAAGGCAGAGGAACCAGAGATCAAATTGCCAACATCCCCTGGATCATTGATAAAGCACGAGAGTTCCAGAAAAACATCTATTTCTGCTTTATTGACTATGCCAAAGCCTTTGACTGTGTGGATCACAATAAACTGTGGAAAATTCTGAATGAGATGGGCATACCAGACCACCTGATCTGCCTCTTGAGAAACCTGTATGCAGGTCAGGAAGCTACAGTTAGAATTGGACATGGAACAACAGACTGGTTCCAAATAGGAAAAGGAGTACGTCAAGGCTGTATATTGTCACCCTGCTTATTTAACTTATATGCAGAGTACATCATGAGAAACGCTGGGCTGGAGGAAACACAAGCTGGAATCAAGATTGCCGGGAGAAATATCAATAACCTCAGATATGCAGATGACACTACCCTTATGGCAGAAAGGGAAGAGGAACTCAAAAGCCTCTTGATGAAAGTGAAAGAGGAGAGTGAAAATGTTGGCTTAAAGCTCAACATTCAAAAAACAAAGATCATGGCATCTGGTCCCATCACTTCATGGGAAATAGATGGGGAAACAGTGGAAACAGTGTCAGACTTTATTTTTCTGGGCTCCAAAATCACTGCAGATGGTGACTGCAGCCATGAAATTACAAGACGCTTACTCCTTGGAAGGAAAGTTATGACCAACCTAGATAGCATATTGAAAAGCAGAGACATTACTTTGCCAACAAAGGTCCATCTAGTAATGGCTATGGTTTTTCCAGTGGTCATGTATGGATGTGAGAGTTTGACTATAAAGAAAGCTGAATGCCGAAGATGATACTTTTGAACTGTGGTGTTGGAGAAGACTCTTGAGAGTCCCTTGGACTGCAATGTGATCCAACCAGTCAATTCTAAAGGAGATTAGTCCTGGGTTTTCTTTGGAAATTTCTGGGATCCTGAAACATGAAGCAGGTAGATCTGTAGGAATGCTCTGAGGATGTTCTGTTCTGAGTCCTCAGAACTTTTACAGGTGATGCATTCTTCCTTAGTAAAGCTAGGACACATCTAGTGTTAGTATATGGCAGAAGCATCTCCCTGTTGACAGATATTTCCAAAGATTCCTTACTTCTTTTCCTGATTACCAAGACAATAACTTGGGTTAAGTTTGACTATAACACTACACTGAACATGCTGGTCCTGACAATGGAGGAAAGACATTATTCACCTAAAGAGCTACAAGAATTTGCTAGCATGTTCCCATAGAACCTTGGGAAGCATGAATGAGATTGGATTTTGAGACTGATGTATCAAGAGGGGACAAATGTAAGAGTGGATTAAGCAAGAATTCATTGATTTCAGGTCACCTTTCTTTTGGAATGTCTGGCAAGTACATCAGTGGATGGAGAAAACTGTTAGAGTGGCTCATAGATGTCTGGAGAAAAAGATGTACCAAGTGACTGAAAGAATAAAAAGGTTGAAGAAAGTGGGAATGCTAGAGGGAAAGTAATATGTAATCCCAGATAAACCACTAGAGAACTGTGTTCTCTAAGCAACAATGTGTACAGAACTGCCTATTTTGAGCCCAGTTCTGTAAGACACACCAAATCATTAAGTTAGACCATGCCCAGGATCTGGTCATTATAACAGAAAATGTGCATCTGTTTTGAGCCTCCATAGAAAGAAAGGGCATGAGTAAGCTATATGACTCAATGGCAAGTTGACTACTTTGACCTCTTTTATCCTGGAAAGGCCTGAGATTTGTCTTCAGAGGAATGAATACCTCTTCTGGATAAGCAACCACCTATTTTTTCAGTAGAGTCTCAGTCAGAATTTACTATCCAGGAGTTTATGGAATGCCTCATCTACTGTATTGTAGATAATCCCATCAGTGAGCAGCGACAATGGGAACATGGAAACAATACAGGCCCATTCCTGAAAGATGTGGAATTCTTCCAGTCAGTGACTTTGAGGACACCCTTATTTTGGCTAAAATGTTCATAAAGCTAGGTTCCAATCTGAGTTTCTTCTTTCCCAATGTTAATTACCTCACTCTTCTTCACAAATGTCAAACCTGCAATACAGACTACAGGCAGCTTCAATTGCTTGTTCCTCTTTAATCTTTAATGGTATTTCTCCCTAATAATTCTCTTGTATTTCAAAACCTATGTTTGTATCTGCTTTTTACAGGATTTGACCTCACAATATCTTAGAATAAGGTGCCCTTGGACGACTAAGCATTGTAAACTCATCTTATTTCTACTAAAGTGAAATGCTCTTATTTTTACTTAAGATCACAGTAATCTATAAACCAATTTAGGAAAAATTTTGTTTGGATATTTAAATAAACAAAACACAAAAAAACTTTCCTGAAATATTCAGGTCAAAGAAAAACAGGATTATTTTGAAATTATTAATATGAACACCATGTTTCAAAATATATGGCATATGACATACTCTGTAAGCAGAAAAATATTAACATCAAATTTTGCATTACTATATAAAAATGAAATGGCAATCCACTCCAGTGTTCTTGCCTAGAGAATCCCAGGGATGGGGGAGCCTGGTGGGCTGCCGTCTATGGGGTTGCACAAAGTCGGACACGACTGAAGCGACTTAGCAGTAGCAGCATAAAAATGAAAAACTTGAGTATTAAAATTAGTAAGGTAGAAAGCTGATGAACATGATAGAAAGACAAAAGAAAGTAATAAAAATGAGAGCAGCATTAATAAAAATTAAAATACAAACTATAGAATTCATTTTAAAAATCAAGATTCATTTGTTTGAAATGATCAGCAAATTATATTGATCTTGAGGTAGCATAATAAAGAAAACAACACTTTCCTGCTTAAGGTTCCACTCAAATGTGGCTTCCTTCCTCATCACCTTTTATATGAGCTGAAGTGGTATTACTAGGTGTGGATGTGTGGTGCCTGAAGGCACTGTGTATTTCTAATTGTAAATAAACTGTATATGTAATTTTATACTAATAAAAGATGAAAGGATTAGATTGTTTTATATGAAATATACATATCAACAATTGATACTGTCTCAAGGAAAACTCAAAAATAAAACAATAAGTAGGAATAAAGTTAGAGAAAGTTTTCAGACATATTACTATAATTAAAAGTGATGATTACAGCTGATTTTCAAAGCATGCTACTTTAACATCTGAAGAAATATTTGACTGCTGTTACATAAGCACAATTGAAAATAGAAATGAAAAGCTTCCCATATTATGTTCACAATTTCTACCAAACCCTGAATAAATAACAACACAAAATCTGTGTTGTCGTTTAGTCATTAGGTTATGTCCAACTCTTTGTGACTCCACAAACTGTAGCCCACCAGGCTCCTCTGTCCATGGGATTTTCCAGGCAAGAGTACTGGAGTGGGTTGCTAGTTCCTTCTCCGGGAGACCTTCCTGACCCAGGGATCAAAAGAGTATATTACACTATAGACCAGAATGAACTCCCCATGTGTGAACTACCTACCTATACTCACATATAAATCATTCATTCTGGTCTATAATGTAATATACTCCTCCATGAAAGTATTACATCAAGTATTGTTCTAATGGGCTTAAGGCGGAGAAGATTCTTCAAGCACTTGAGCCAGGACTTAGATAGTCAAAATCTGGGTTAGATGCAGCTACCCTTTCATAACCTAAGCAAATTTATCAATATTGAGGCAGAATTCTTTTTAAAATTACTTTTAAAATTTTTATACAATTTTTAAAAGTTACTTTCTACTTACAGTTATCACAAAATATCAACTATATTATCTGTATTGTACAATACATCCTTGAGCCTATCTTCCTACCCAGTAGTTTGTATCTCCTACCCAATAGTTTGTATCTTCTACTCTCCATTGCTTTATGAGACAGGACTCAATAAAATATTGGGTTGGCTGAAAATTTCATTTAGCTTTTTCCATAAAATGGTATGGAAAAAGCAGAATGAACTTTTCGGCCAGCCCAATAATAAATTAAATCCCACAATGTATTTTTCTATATTAATTAGTTTATTTTAATTGGAAGATAATTACTTAACAATATTGTAGTGGTTTTTGCCATACATTGACATGAATCGGCCATGGGTGTACATGTGTTCCCCATCCTGAAACCCCCTCCCACCTCCCTCCCCATCCCAACCCTCAGGGTCATCCCAGTGCACCAGCCCTGAGCACCCTGTCTCATGCATCGAACCTGGACTGATGATCTATTTCATAGATGGCAATATACATGTTTCAATGCTATTCTCTCAAATCATCTCACCCTCCCCTTTTCTCACAGAGTCCAAAAGTCTGTTCTTTACATCTGTAAATTCCACAATGTATTTTTAAAAATGGGATTGAGTCTATTATAGGGAAATAAGGATGCAAAACAACAACAACAAAAATGGCTTCATATAACTAATGGAGATACACTTCAAAATGAAAAATAATGTTTTGTATTAAAATAAGTAGAAAATAATACAGCATATTGAAATTAATGGAAAACTAAAACTCCATTCTATTTTAAAATATAGATAACTTTGAAAACAAAAAAATCTGGAAAATCTTACATACATTTGAATGAGATATGACATCCAAAAAACACTATAAGCTTAAAAACATAAATATTTAATAATATTTCATTCAAAATTCAATGGAATTTTATATAGTAATTTAAAATGTTAACTTGGTATAAGAAGTCAAAGTACAAATATATTTATAAAAAGAAATTAACCAAGCAGGCCTCTAAACTATCAGAAAAAAATAAATAGTAAAATTAACTTTTGAAAAGTATTAAGATTTTTCATATTTTGAGCTCTATACTACATCACACACCAGTGCACATGGTGTATACAGTATACACTATAATTTCAAACATTTTACAGGAGCAGAAACTAAAAATTAAAGAAACACATGCCAAATTAAACATAATAAAATATAAAATTTAATATTCATGTATCTGGTCTTGGGATAGAAAGGGGCTTTTAAAACTGGATATAATTGAAAATATACCATCAAAAATATTACAGTTGACAGAATCAATATGTGAAGCTTTCAATGTGAATTAAAAATTAACATAAAATTAGAAAATTAATGGAATATAAGGGAGACTAATCTACCCCATATCTGACAGACTATAAGAAGAACTTTAAATTATATAAAAACAATGAGTTTTCCAGTTGAAACTGGAAATACATGAGGTGTACAAAATTAAAATTGATAAAAATATAATAACTGTGCTAATATTAACACCAAGATCAGTGATTATGTCAAAAATTATAAAATAGCCCATTCATAGAAAATTCTTCTCTATAACTTTAGTCTAAAGTCAGTAAAACATTTATATGAAAGAATATTCACTGAAACTTTGTTATGATTATGAGAATTTAGAAACAGCATAATCATTCAATACAGGAGACTAGTTTAATAAAATTGACACAACTCTACACTAAAAGCTGTAATGTAGTAAGGATTTTAATGAAAAATATTAAAATGTTCATATATTTCTTGAGTAAAATTTATAATGTACAAATGTAAATATGCAGTATGATTTCTATTTTCTAAAATAATGATCATATTCTTGTGGACAAACATCATACATATGTATATACATTTTTACATTTAAGTTCACATTTTTTTCCAGTGGTTTATTGATGTATTTAAATATAATCTATGTAATGGGTGTGAAAAGAATCAGTTCTTTGATTTTTACAATCTTATTTGGTAAGGGATTAAGCAAATAAACATCACTGAAAAATCCCCTAGACCTCTCTTTTCCTATAAGAAAATACAATGATCAATTTCATTGAGAGGTATTTGATAAAGTAAAATTACTTTCTTGCTTTTTATTCATTTGAGAGCAGCTATAGATCCCAAATCAATCAGAGTGAAAAATACCACATAGGATGTTTTAGGTCTCTATATGCCATAAGAATGTTGTCACGACATTTTGCTGAATAGCAGCCGAGGGTGATAAATGCATAAAATGATCCCCGAAGTCCAGTAAAATACTGGACACAGGACACTGGTGGGCTAGCACTACTTATTACACATCAGTAAGGCAGAACACTAGTGTTTAATATAGGAGAAAAAGAGACAAAAACATGCAAATAAAATTGTATTAAAATTTAAACTTTCACAAAGCAATATTCTAAAACACTGAAACGGAATGACTGTTCTCATAATATATAGTGACATTATATCTACTCACTATCAATGTGACATTTTTATAAGTAGACAAACTAAAATATGTATCTATTCTTTAACAAAAAATGGTTTCTTCAATAACTGGTACCTAATACTTACCAGACTTTATCACATTTTGGGATGACGATAGACGAGGTATGGTGACAATTCTTAGGCTTTGTTGCATGGATAATGTGGGTTTCAACCTTTGCAAAATGACAGAATCATTAGCTTTGACTTCACAATCAAGCTTAGAATTTATCTCTTCTCTCTTTTATCTTGTTCCCAGTGGAGAAGCAGTTCAATCTTTTAATATTTAAAAGTCTATTCCCAGGCTATTAGAAAAGATAAAGAAAGAAGGGATGAAAAGTATTGTTATTAATTTGATCTGTATTTTAGGGGCTGAGAGCTGGGGGTCACATAAAAGGGTTTATAATACAAGAATAATTTGACTTCCCTGCTCTGTGACACTCTCAGCATCCTCCCCTCCCCACCACATTGCTACAGTCTCCCCAACAACACTACACTAAGGTATTTACAAGAGAGTTTCTGGAAAAATGAGATGCCTATGCACTCAGTTTCTAGGCAGACAGTAAATGTGGAGAAAAGAGTAAAAGTTTGTTATGTTACAACTGGATGCACAGAAAGAAGATTCCTAAATACAGCCAAATCTTTTATTGCCCATCACTTTATTACACTTGGAAGATATTAAATTTTTTTTTATAAATTGAAGGTTTGTGGCAACCCTGTGTTATCAGATGATGGTTAGTATTTTTTTAGCAATAAACTGTTTTTTAATTAAGGTATGTATATTGTTTTTTAAACATAATGCTACTGTACACTTAGGGAATGCAATAACAAAGTTGGATTTAGAAAAGGCAGAAGAACCACAGATCAAATTGCAAGCATCCATTGGATCACAGCAAAAGCAAGAGAAGTCCAGAAAAAAATTCAATTTCTGCTTCACTGACTATGCTAGAGTGTTTGATTGAGTGGACCACCACAAACTGTTCAGTTCAGTGCAGTTGTTTAGTTCTGTCTGACCCTTTCCAACCCATGGACAGCAGCACACCAGGACTCCCTGACAATACCAACTTCTGGAGTTGTCCACTGAGTCAGTGATACCATCCAACCATCTAATCCTCTGTCATCCCCTTTTCCTCCCACCTTCAAACTTTTTCAGCATCAGGGTCTTTTCAAATGAGTCAGTTCTTCACATCAGGTGGCCAAACTATTGGAGTTTCAGCTTCAACATCCGTCCTTCCAAAGAATATTCAACACTGATTTCTTTTAGGATGGACTGGTTGAGTCTCCTTGCAGTCCAAGGAACTCTCAAGAGGCTTCTCAAACACCAGACTTCAAGAGGGTCAATCTTCAGTGCTAAACTTTCTTTATACTCCAACTCTAACATCCATACATGACTATTGGTAAAAACATAGCCTTGCCTAGATGGACCTTTGCTGGCAAAGTAATGTCCCTGCTTTTTTAATATGCTGTCTAGGTTGGTAATAACTTTCCTTCCAAGGAATAAGTATCTTTTAATTTCATGGCTGCATTTACCATCTGCAGTGATTTTGGAGCCCCCAAACTTAAGTCTGTCACTGTTTCCCCATCTATTTGCTATGAAGTGATGGGACCAGATGCCATGATTTTAGTTTTATAAATGTTGAGCATTAAGCCAACTTTTTCATTCTGCTCTTTCACTTTCATCAAGAGGCTCTTTAGTTCTTCACTTTCTGCCATAAGGGTGGTGTCATCTGCATATGTCAGGTTATTGATATTTCGCCCAGCAATCTTGATTCCAGCTTGTGCTTCTTCCAGTCCAGCGTTTCTCATGATGTACTCTGCATAGAAGTTAAATAAGCACAGTGGCAATATTCAGCCTTAACATACTCCTTTTTTCTATTTAGAACTAGTCTGTTGTTTCATGTCCAGTTCTAACTGTTGCTTCCTGACCTGCATACAGATTTCTCAAAAGGCAAGTCAGGTGGTCTGGCATTCCCATCACTTTCAGAATTTTCCACAGTTTATTGTGATCCACACAGTCAAAGGCTTTGGCATAGTCAATAAAGCAGAAATACATGTTTTTCTGGAACTCTACTGCTTTTTCAATGATCCAATAGATGTTGGCAATTTGATCTCTGGTTCCTCTGCCTTTACTAAAACCAGCTTAAATATCTGGAAGTTCACGGTTCATGTATTCCTGAAGCCTGGCTTGGAGAATTTTGAGCATTACTTCTTTTTTTGGTTGTTAGTTCTAGAAGGTCTTTCAGGTCTTCATAGGACCATTCAACTTCAGCTTCTTCAGCATTACTGGTCAGGGCATAGGCTTGGATTACCGTAATATTGAATGGTTTGCCTTGGAAACAAACAGAGATCATTCTGTCATTTTTAAGATTGCATCCAAGTACTGCATTTTGGATCTTTTGTTGACTATGATGGCTACTTCATTTCTTCTTAGGGATTCTTGCCCACAGTAGTAGATATAATCGTCATCTGAGTTAAATTCACCATTCCAAAAAAAAAAAAAAAATTCAGCATTCCATTCCATTTTAGTTTGCTGATTCCTAAAATGTCGACGTTCACTCTTGCCATCTCCTGTTTGACTACTTCCAATTTGCCTTGATTCATGGATGTGACATTCCAGGTTCCTATGCAATATTGCTCTTTACAACATCAGACCTTGCTTCCATCACCAGTCACATTCACAACTGGCTGCTGCTTTTCCTCTGGCTTCATCTCGTCATTCTTTCTGAAGTTATTTCTCCACTGATCTCCAGTAGCATATCAGGCACCTAGCGACCTGGGGAGTTAATCTTTCAGTGTCCTATCTTTTTGCCTTTTCATACTATTCATGGGGTTCTCAAGGCAAGAATACTGAAGTGGTTTGCCATTCTCTTCTCTAGGGGACCACTTTTTCTCAGAACTCTCCACCATCACCCATCCATCGTGGGTGAGGCATGCCATGTAGGACCACAAACTATGGATCACAACAAACTGTGTGAAATTCTTAAAGAGTTGGGAATTCCAGACCACCTTACCTTCCTTCTTAGAAACTGTATGTAGGTCAAGAAGCAACAGTTAGAACCAGACATGTAATGATGCACTGGTTCCAAAACTGGTAAAGGCGTATGTCAAGTTGTATATTGTCATCCTGCTTACTTAACTTATATGCAGAATACATCAAGCGAAATGCTAGGATGGGTGAAGCACAATCTGGAACCAAGATCACTGGGAGAAATATCAATAACCTCAGATATGCAGATGACACCACCCTTATGGCAAGAAAGTGAAGAGGAACCAAAGAGTCTCTTGATTAAGGTGAAAGAGTAGAGTGAAAAAATTGGCTTAAAACTCAACTTTCAAAAAACAAAGATCATGGCATTGGGTCCTATCACTTCATCACAAATAGATGGAAAAACAATGGAAACAGTGACAGACTTTATTTTGGTGGTTCCAAAATCACTGCAGATGCTGATTGCAGCCCCCAAATTAAAAGACACCTGTTCCTTGGAAGAAAAGCTATGACAGACCTAAAAAGCATATTAAAAAAGAGAGAGAGAATGAGGCATCACTTTGCTAACAAAGCTCCATCTAGTCAAAAGAATGGTTTTTCCAATAGTTAGGTGTGGATGTGAGAGCTGGACCATAAGGAAGTCTGAGTGCTGAACAATTGATTCCCTTGAACTGTGGTGCTGAAAAAGACTCTTGAGAGTCTCTTGGACTGCAAGGAGATCAAACCAGTCAATCCTAAAGGAAATCAACCCTGAATATTCATTGGAAGGACTGATGCTGAAGCTGAAGCTTCAATACTTTGGCCACCTGATGCGAAGAGCAGACTCATTGGTAAAGACCCTGATGCCAGGAAAGACTGAAGACAGGGGAAGAAGGGGATGACAGAGGATGAGATGGTTGGATGGCCTAACTGACTCAAAGGATATGAGTTTGAGCAAACTCCAAGAGATGGTGAAGGACAGGGAGGGCTGTAGTCTGTGGGGTCTCTCATGACTGAGTAGACTGAACAAAAACAACTTTCATATGCACTGAGAAACCAAAATTTCAAATGACTCCCTTTATTGCGATATTTGCTCCATTGCAGTGGTCTGGAGCAAAAGCCACAGTATCTCTGAGGTATGCCTATACCAATTTATTCTAGTGTTTTCTCCTTCCTTGTGAGGAAACAGGAAGACCAAGTGGTCCAGAATGACTTCAGGAAATATTGGTGCAGGGCCACACTATTTAACAAGGGAGGCATGTAGATCTTATTGGACAGGCATTAAATCATGTTAATTATATGTTAAAGTGACACGTTTAGGGTTTGGTTTCCAGTTCTGATATAAGGATCTTAAGTCACCACCCTATCCTAATGACAAAAAGTTGAAGAGTAAAAAATCAATAATTTTATTTGGTTCCCTAGAGAGGGGAGGACACAGGACAAACAACAGTCCCTAGGATTGGAGACAAAGAGAAAATAGACAGGGAGTGATGCCGGACCTGAGCAGAGATTCCCATGTAGAAATCACCACTAGAAATGGGAGGGGGCAGGTAGTAAATCTGGACTTTGATTGAAGAACTGCTGGAGACTCCATGTGGGCAAGTCGGAGAGGTAAAAGAATTAAAAACTCAAGGGGAACCCAGCCACAGATCCCCCTCCCTCTAAATCACAGGATTTCCTATGTGGAATCCATCCAGGTTCTCAGAGTAAATATTAGAGAAAAATCCCCTTGGGCTTCAGGAAGGGGCAGGGAAAATGGAATGATTTTTAAATACTCCAGCAACCCTCAGTTTTTGATAAGGCTCGCCCTTTGGGGAAATGATTTAACCAAAACCTAAGACAGAGCGAGAAAAGGACAGGAAAAAAAAAAAACAAACAAACAATAATGACTGAGAATTTCCCCAAATTAATATCAGACACCAAACCACAGATTCAGGAATATCAGAGAAAACCAAGTAGAATAAATGACACCACCACCACCACCACAACAACAAAACAAACAAAACACTTAATCTAGGCATATCTTTTTGAAACTACAAGAAATTAAAGGGAAAGAAAAAAAAAAATTCTGAAAGAAGCAAGGGATTGGAGTGGAGAAAACCACATTACTCAAAGAGGAACAAAGATAAAAACTGCCACCAACTTCTCCTCAGTAACCGTGTGAGAATAAAGTAGAGTGGAATATTTAGTGTTGAGAGATTTCTACACACGGTATGTAAGTTCTTAGATCTCTAGTCTTATTGATGGTAGCTGCGGTAAAACTATTTCTAACCTTCTTCATTATCTTCTGTCCTCTTCTCCCTGCCCTTCCCCTCACTCTCACCCCAGGCCTCAGGGGAAGGGGTTGGCTAACGCAGACACTGGGGGAAGGAGAGGTTGTGGAGGACAAGCTGAGGATTAGCTACCAGGGGAGATAAACTTCCACTTCTGAGATGCACATTCCTTGTCATTGCAAGTCAGGGAGAAGAAGAAAAAGAAGCAAGGATGCAGAGGAAAAAGGTAACACTTTGAATCTCTATATGAAACTATAAAATTCATTTCTGCTTTCAAAAGGTGGAAAAGACATTTTGCCCCTTTCTGATAGAGAGCAAGAATCTTTCAGGCATGAGTATCTGACTTGGGGACTTACCTCAAAAGAGGGTATATATATATATATATATATATATATATATATATATATATATAATTAGAAATATTGATTTAAAAGTTAGTTTTCCAATTCCTTTTATTTTTATAAGAAGAAAAGCTGAGCATGAGGAATTTGAAGACTTGGAGAAGATTTATATGTTGCACTAATATTTCATTTCTGCCTAACTCATGATACCTGGTGAGTTAAAGGACCAGTTTAGGGTATAAAAAAAGGCTGAGAGGAAAAAACCTACCAGCCTAGAAGTCTATAATCTATAAAGTTATTCTTCAAAAGTGAAGGAAAAATAAATTTTCTCAGATAAATAAAAACTGAGGGTATTTGTTACCAGGACACTTATCATGCAAGGAATGTTTTTTGAAGGTTTTTTGGCAAAAGAGATGAGGCTTAGAGGCTGTCTTAGCCTCTGCAGGAGTTCTGCCCAGGCTCTGGAACATCCTACTCGGACTCAGCCTGGTACTAGCCAGGCCCTCAACATACTTCCTGACTAACCCAAGCCTACCTGCCCACCTCCCACCCTGCCAACCCCATGCTGACTCACTGCAGGTCCCTAATGGTACCCTTCACTTTGGCTAAAGGGGCAGAAAGAACTCTTCCTCTACTGAAAGAAAGAAGGCCTATCATGAGGTCAGAGGTCAGTCATCTAGTCAGGTGACAAGCAGACAGCCAGGACCCAGCTACACCTCTGGAGTCTGATGGCCTGCAAGAGAGGTTCTTTCTAGAGTAGATCCACCCCTAGATCCCTCTCACCCCAGAAACTTGAGGCCAAATGCTGCTCACAACAGGAGCCCAAGCTAAGGTGGGGACCACTGCAGCATGACTTCCATCTTGACATTAACTTGAAAAAAATCTTCCAAGTTCAGCAAAATGGGTACACAGATTTTCTTGAGACCTCTGAGCTGTTCCTATCAGCTAAAAGCTGCCCCAGCTGCCCAGAAAAAAATTAAAGAAGACCTTGGCTAAACCCTGTATAAAGAATACGGTGGTGCTAGATAATGTCACACTCTATTTTTGCTGTCAGGCACTTCATATAAAGACCTGATGCCATGTGATTTGGCTCAGATTTGTTGCATCAAACCAAGGTCCCAAAGGAAATTGTTGGTTACATCTTCTTTGGCATAGTTATACAGGAAGTAAAAACAATGTAGCTGGAGAGTCTATCCCTTGAAGCTGACCTCTCTGACAAGTCTCCTGTGATCTGTCACCATGGCTTGCATCTTTGCTAACCAAACCAGGACTACAAGTGTTGGCTTGATTACTTCTGGCCAGTAATGTGGTTGTGGCAGGTGATATAGAGTTAATAGCCTATGTACCAATTTGTCATTTGAGGAAACTCATGCTCGATCTCAAAAAGGCCAAGATTTTAGGTCAGTGACTATCTTTAATCCTATCACCTGGGCATGACCATGCATCACTCTACAGACTGACTTGCAGCTGCCTTGTTGTTTCTCAACTTCAACAGAGTGAGTATGCACTGCGTTTGCACAGTCTAGCCAAGAGGGCCCAGGATGAAGGACTCCTTTCTGATGTTGTATATCTTCAAAATACCAGGAAAAGATATATTCACCAAAGATAGTGGCCTTTGTCCTTTCTGAAGTAGATAGTCAAGCTAAAACCTGCATTCATCAAGCCCTATGGCATAGTGACAGCTGCAAATTCTTCTTTCCTAACTGATGGTGCATCTGCAATGCTCAGGAAAAAATCTTTGGTCATGGGTTATAAGCTGAAGGCACATATGAGGGATTTTGTATATTTGTTTCAGGATTCCAAAGATCAGCTTTCACTCGAACCAACATATGCTACTTTAAAAGTGCTAGAAAAGTTAGGATTAACAATAAATGATATCAATGCTTTTGAATTTCATGAAGCTTTCTCAGGTCATATTTTAACTAACCATAAAGTCATAGATTCTGATTAGTTTGTACAAAACTATATGGATAAAAAAGAAAAGTTGCATTGAGTCCTTTGGAGAAGTTTAACAACTGAGGTGAATCAATGTCCCTAAGACACCTGTATGGAGACACTGGCTGCCAACAAATTATGAAAGGACAAAGGCCAGTATGACTTAGTGGCTGTCTATGAGGTGGAGTGCAGGGCCATGATATGATGGATAACAGACCAGGAAATGGTAACTTGGAGTTTTTGTGTAATACTCACCCTAGACAAGGCAATTTCAATGTATTACTAAATGACATATATATTTCCTAGTTCCTCTTAGGGAACACAATTTGCAGCCTTCTGTAAAATCTTTGCAAGTAAACCTTGCTAGTGTTCTGAGCTTTTCAATAATCATGGTTCACTGCTCTTTCAAGGATTTCTTAGTCATCAGAATCTCACATAATGATATGTTTAAGCATTCGTTTTTGGTCTCTATTTTCATTAAAGATTAAGCAAATGGTTGCAATTTGAGAAAGAGATTAGCTAGGGTTTGAAATCATCTTTATAACATTGGCAAAATATACTCATTCATATTTGTGACTTAAAGATAAATTATTTCCTGTGAAATACAAACCAATGTGCCTCTGTCTTTATGGAAACATAGTTCAGAACTGAAAACTTACACTAAAGTTTTAGATATAAATATACCATATTTGTTAACCTTAAACTGGAGAATTGTTGGGTGGGGGGAGAAATAATAATTATTATTACTAGGTACTCACACTACCCATGAAGTGGTATACTACCATTGGAAAATGGACTTAAATTATATGTGAATACCTATTGCAATATTTATGGTTACCCTGGGACAACCATAAAAACAGCAAAAAAAAGAGAAGTATAACCTATATGCTAAGAAAAGAGGAAATATGGAATCATGTAAAATGTTCATTTGAAACTACAAAAGGCATACAAAGAGTGGAAGGCAAAGTAGGGAAAAAGAAGGAGAACATTAAATTCAAAACAGTGACAAAGATGGTAGATATGAGTCCAAATACATCTCTGAATATCAATGGTCCAAATGCATCAACTAAATGATAAAGATTGCCAGACTGAACCACAAAACAAGACCCAATTATCTAATGTCTACAAAAAACTCATTTTAAATATATATAAAAACATGTATAGATTTGAAGTAAATGGTTGGAGAAAAATATAGTAATACTAATCAAAGAAAGCAGAAGTAGCTATATTAATTTCAGATGGAGCAGATTTCAAAGCAAATAAAGTTATTGTGGATAAATAAGGGCATTGTGTAATGATAAAGGGGTTAATTTTCCAGGAAAGTATTACAATCCTTAATATTTATACACCTAACAACAGAGCATCAAACTATGAGAGGCAAAGTCTGATAGAACTAGAAAGAGAAATAGGTGACTCCACTATCATGTTGTAGATGTCAAAACTCTCTCTCAGAAATGGACAGATGAAGCAGGCAGAATATGAGTCAGGACATAGCTGAACTCAACAAAATCATCAATCAACTGGATATAATTGACATTTACAGACTTAATCTTCCAACAACAGCAGCATACACATTCTTTTCAAGCTCACATGGAACATTCATCAATATAGACCATGTTCTCACTTTAAACACACCTTAAAAATTTAAATAATATAAATCATACAATGTCTATTCTCAGATCACAATGAAATTTAACTAAAAGTCAATAATAGAAAGACAACCGGAAAATATCAAAATATATGGTGATTAACCAACACACTTAAAGCAACATGTGCACCAAAGAAGAAATCTGGGGAAAAAAATTACAACATTCTTTCCTAAAATTAAAAAAAACAACTTATGAAATTTGTGGGATGCAGCAAAAACTATAATTGGAGGTAATTTATAGCATACAATTTATAACATAAATTTATAGAATACATATACTACAAAAGAAGATTTGTTCTATAGACCAAAATCCCTAATGGATAGTAATGCAAAAATCCTTAACAAAATATTAGGAAGTTGAATGCAACAATGTATAAAAAGAATTATATACTGCAAACAAGTAGGATTTATTCCTGCTAAACAAGGAAGATTGAGCATTCAAAAATCAGTTAATTTAATTCACAAATAGCATAAAAAAACAAAACCACATGATCATATCAATAGAGGCAGAAAAAATATTTTACAAAATCCATTCACCATTTATGATAGAAACTCCCAGAAAACAAGGAGTAGAGCCAAACATTCTCAACTTGATAAAGAATATACAAAATTCTACAGCTAACATCATACTTTAAACTGGAATAAATATTGCCAGGATAAATATCAATAACCTCAGATATGCAGACGAAACTATCCTTGTGGCAAGAAAGTGAAAAGGAACCAAAGAGCCTCTTTGGACAGTGAAAGAGCAGAGCGAAAAAGCTGGCTTAAAACTCAACATTCAAAAAACGAAGATAATGGCATCCAGTCCCATCACTTCATGGCAAATAGTTGGGGAAACGATGGAAATAGTGACAGATTTTATTTTCTTGGGTTCCAAAACCACCGCAGATGGTGACTACAGCCATAAAGGTAAAAGACAATTTCTCCTTGGAAGAAAAGCTATGACTAACCTAGAAAGCGTATTAAAAAGCAGAGACATTACTTTGCTGACAAAGGTCAATTTTCAAAGCTATGGTTTTTCCAGTAGTCGTGTGTGGATGTGAGAGTTGGACTATAAAGAAAGCTGAGTGCTGAAGAATTGATACTTTTGAACTGTGGTGTTGGAGAAGACTCCTGAGAGATCCTTGGACTGCAAGGAGATCCAACCAGTCAATCCTAAAGGAAATCAGTCCTAAACATTCATTGGAAGGACTGATGCTGAAGCTGAAGCTCCAATACTGTGGTTACCTGATGTGAAGAGCTAACTTATTAGAAAAAAACGTGATGCTGGAAAAGAGTGAGGGCAGGAAGAGAAGGGAATCACAGAGAATGGGATGGTTGTATGGCATCGCCAACTCGATGGGCATGAGTTTGAGCAAGCTCCAGGAGTTGATAATAGACAGGTAAGCCTGGCATGCTGCAGTATATCGGGTCACAAGGAATCAGACACGACTGAGTGACCGAACTGACTGACTGACTGAACATCATACTTAATGGTAAGAAATATTGTTTCCCCACCAAGATTAGAATGAGGCAAAAATGTCTTCCCTCATCACTCTATTTCAGTTTTGTATTATAGACATTCTAGTTAGTGTAAACAAGAAAAGGAAGTAAAATATATACTGATTGGGAAGGAAGAGATATAATTATCTTTGTAGATGACATGATCATCTGTGCCAAAAATCTGAAAGAACTGACCCATAAAACTTAAAACTAACCAGCAGAGTTGGAGGATACAAAATTAATACATAAAAATCAATTACTTTCTTACACATCAGCAATGAACAAGTAGAATTTGAAATTAAAAACACAATATCATTAACATTAATACTGCTGCTGCTGCTGCTAAGTCCCTTCAGTCATGTCCGACTCTGTGGCACCCCATAGACAGCAGCCCACCAGGCTCCCCTGTCTCTGGAATTCTCCAGGCAAGAACACTGGAGTGGGTTGCCATTGCCTTCTCTAACATTAGTACTAAAAAAGTACAATAGGTATAAATCTAACAAAATATGTACAAGATCTATATAAGGAAAACTATAAAACACCAATCAACTAAATGAAAGAAAAACTAAATAAATGAAGAGATATTCATATCCATGTATAGGAAAACTCAATATTGTCTATATTGTTATGATGTCAGTTTGTTGTAGAAACCAGTAATTGAGAAGCCAAGCACCACACTTGGAGAGTTGGAGAACTCAGGTTTATTACGCTGACAGACCCAGAGGACTTAACACTCCAAGCTCTGAGGCCTGAACAAAGGGGTTACAGAGTTTTTATAGACAGACTACAGTGGGCAACACTATATATATTGCCAAATTAAGGGGTTTCAATGTATAAGGGAATAGCGGTCAAGATGGGGAGAGGGATGCCTGACCTTTACACAGACAGGCATGATTAAGCAGATTTGCAAGGGTTGGGTAGTTGCAAAGAGCAGGACAAGGGTGAGTGAGATAAGCTCCAGTTCCTAGTATTGTGATAAAGATAAAGTGAAGTTACTCAGTCGTGTCCGACTCTTTCCGACCCCATAGACTGTAGCCTACCAGGCTCCTCCATCCATGGGATTTTCCAGGTAAGAACACTGGAGTGCGTTGCCATTTCCTTCTCCTACTATTGTAAGCCCCCACTTTCTGAGACTACGTGACCTACGTGATCCATACTTTGCAAGGAGCAAGCTGAGTTACAGAGGCAGAAGGAGTAGGAGGTCATGTAAAATTTTAACTTTTCCTCTTCAAGTTCTTCCCATCTTGACCTACAAATTTAATGCAATCACAATCAAAATACTAGCAAGTTATTTTTTTGGATATGGACAAACTGATTCTACAGTATATATAAAGAGTTAAAAGCACTAAAATAGCCAATAAAATACTGAAGAAGAACAAAGCTGGAAGACTGACCCTGTTAGAGCAAGCAGGTAGCTAGGTATGAGCAGAGAAATGGGGGCAAGAGCTAGGTGGCAGGAAATTCCACATTTTGTAAACAGCAGGGATCCATAGGCAAAGGAAAGCAGGAACCTCGAACTGATAGGAAACCACACATTTTGGGTGATAAGTGTCTTCTGGATAGTATAGACAAAGAAAGGTGGGGAAAGATGATTATCTCCTGTGACTGAAAACAACCTTTTGCTCATTGTGCTCTCATTACAATAAAATTAGCCTTACAGATAAAAAAGTACCCAGCATGCACCAACACCATGACACTTCTGATCTAAGTTGAATAAGCACAAAAGTCCCACCTTTCCTTAGGAAAACGGAGTTGGGATGAAAATCAGGGAATATGACCCGGAAACTCCTCTTTTCCCAGTGAATATTCTACCCTTTCATTTATTTGCCCCTCATAACAACTAGCTTGGGCTTCCCTGGTGGCTCAGAGGAAAAGAATCTGCCTGCAGTGCAGGAGACCCATGTTTGATCCCTGGGTTGGGAAGATCCCCTGGAGAAGGGAATGACAACCCATTCCAGTATTCTTGCCTGGAGAATTCCATGGACAGAGGAGCCTGGCAGGCTACAATCCATGGGGTCCTAAAGAATCAGACACGACTGAGTAACACGGACATATAACCAGCTTACCAAAGAAACTCGATACAGCAACTCCTCACCTGCCTGCCCACTCTCCCTCTGAGAGCATATCTGTGCTTAAATAAACTCTTATTTTACTTTCTTGGAGAAGGAAATGGCAATCCACTCCAGCACTCTTGCCTGGAAAATCCCATGACGGAGGAGCCTGATAGGCTACAGTCCATGGGGTCGCAAAGAGTCGGACACGACTAAGCGACTTTACTTTCACTTTCTTTCACTTTCACTTTACTTTCTTAACCTTTCTGCTTTGTCTCCAAATTATCTCACAACAACAACAAAAAAAGAATCTTCAATTCACCGGGAACAACATTGTCTGACTTCCAGATTTACTATGCAGCTACAGTAATCAAGAAAGCATGAAGCAGGGTACCCAAAGCCAGTAACCTTAAGGGATAGGGTGGTGAGGGTGGTGGGTGGGGGGTTCAGAACTGGGGGGACCATGTGTACCTATGGCCATGTATACCTATGGCCGATTCATGCTGCTGTATGGCAAAAACAATCACAATATTGTAAAGTAATTTTCCTCCAATCAAAATAAATTTATTTAAAACAAAACAAAACAAAGAAAGCATGGAATTAGGGAAAGAAAAGAAAATTGATGAGTGGAACAGAATAGAGAGCCCAAAAAGAGACACAAATATAATCAACTGATTTTTGACAAAGGAGCAAAAGCAATACTATGGAGCAAAGACAGTATCTTCGATAAATGGTGCTGGAGCAACTGGACATCCATGTGCAAAAATTAAAAAAAAATGTATGTTTGTACAGAGAGCTTACATCCTTCACAAAAATTAACTCAAAGTGAATCACAGATGTAGGTGTAAAACACAAAACTGCAAAACTCCTAGAAGACAACGTAGGAGAAAACCTCAATTACCTTAGATATGTCCAAGACTTTTCAGATACAACACAAAAGGCATGATCCATGAAAGAAATAACTTATAAGCTAGATTTAATTAAATTTACAAACCAGAGTTCTGTGAAAGAGAATATTGAGTGAATGGGAAGACTAAGTCATAGACTGGGGAAAATATTTGCAAAAAAAAAGGACTATTATCTAAAGTATACAAAGAACTCTTAAATCTAAACAACAAGAAACAAACAAACTGATTTAACTAATGGGCCAAGGACTTTCATATATCTCACCAAAAAGAGATGGCACAGATATCAAATAAATGTATGAAAGATGCTCTGCATCATGTCATCAGGGAAATGCAAATTAAAACAGGGAGATATACCTACAATCATATTAGAATAATCAAAATCAAGAACAGCAACAACCCCAAATTCTGGTGATGATGTAAAGAACATGAACTCTGATCACTCCTGATGGCAATTCAAAGTGGTACAGCCACTTGTAAAGATGGTTTGGTGGTTGCCCACAAAAGTAAATATACTCTTACTATATGATTCAACAATCATGCTTCTTTATATTTACACAAAACATTTGAAAACTTCTTCTATCCTAACACAAAAAGGTGCACATGTATGTTTACAGTAGATTTACTCATAACGATAAAAATTTGAAGCAACAAAGATGTCCTTCATTAGGTGAATAAGTACATGCAGACAATGGAATATTCTGCACTAAAAAGAAATTCACTATCAAGCCATGAAAAGACATGGGGGAACCTTAAATGCATAGTACTAAGAAAGAAGTCAATCTCAAAAGGCTATGCACTATATGATTTCAACTAGATAATATTCTGGAAAAGAATAAAGTAAAAAGACAGTAAAAAGATCAGGGTTTGCAGCTGGGTATGTGGGAGGGAGGAATAAATAGATGAAGCAGGGAGAATTTTAGGGCAGTGAAAATACTCTGCACTGTGCTTGTGCTCAGTAGTGTCCTACTCTCTGTGGCCCCATGGACTGTAGCCAGCCAGGGTCCACTGCCCATGGCATTTTCCAGGCAAGAATACTGGAATTGGGTACCATTTCTTACTTTCGAGAATCTTCCCAGCCCAGGGATAAGATCCATGCCTCTTACATGTCCTGCATTGGCATGCAGATTATGTACCACTAGTGCCAACTAGGAAGCCCAAAAATACTCTGTATGATACCACAATGATGGACATATATTATTATACATTTGTCCAGACTTATAGAATTTACAGCACAGAAAGTGAGCCATATTTAAATTAGAAATTTTGGGTAATTGTGATATTGATGTAGGCTCACAAATTTTTATAAATATATTTCTATGATGGGGGATGTTGTTAATGGGAGAGGTTGTGCATGTGTGAAGGTAGGGGATATATGGGAATTCTCCATACCTCTCTCTCAATTTGTGAATCTAGTACACAAATTTTCTTTATTTAATTAATTTATCTTATTATTAAAAAATAAAGTCTTAGTAAAACAACAAAACCAAAGTTTTAACCACATATTTAAGAGAGATGGAAAAGTAGGTATGTTTACGAGGTGAAGAGGAAAAAAAAAACCTTCAGGCTGGACATGTAGAGCTGTAAAAATAAAGATAGGAAGAAAGAGATAAGCAAAAGTGAATTATTAGATGTAGCTTGAAAGTAAAAAAGGTAATGACCAAAAGATTTCCCAGGTTTCTGAAGAGGCCATTCGACTGCAAAATTGATGTTTTAATAAAATTATTTGGAAGCACTCTGCTACTGCTGCTAAGTCGCTTCAGTCGTGTCCGACTCTGTGCAACCCCATAGACAGCAGCCCATAAGGCTCCCCCATCCCTGGAATTCTCCAGGCAAGAACACTGGAGTGGCTTGCCATTTCCTTCTCCAATGCATGAAAATGAAAAGTGAAAAGTGAAAGTGAAGTTGCCTAGTCGTGTCTGACTCTTCACGACCCCATGGACTGCACCCCATCACGCTCTTCCATCCATGGGATTTTCCAGGCAAGAATACTAGAGTTGGAAGCACTCTCAGATCAGATCAGATCAGATCAGTCGCTCAGTCGTGTCCAACTCTTTGTGACCCCATGAATCGCAGCATGCCAGGCCTCCCTGTCCAACACCAACTCCCGGAGTTCACTCAGACTCACATCCATCGAGTCAGTGATGCCATCCAGCCATCTCATCCTCTGTCGTCCCCTTCTCCTCCTGCCCCCAATCCCTCCCAGCATCAGAGTCTTTTCCAATGAGTCAACTCTTCGCATGAGGTGGCCAAAGTACTGGAGTTTCAGCTTTAGCATCATTCCTTCCAAAGAAATCCCAGGGCTGATCTCCTTCAGAATGGACTGGCTGGATCTCCTTGCAGTCCAAGGGACTCTCAAGAGTCTTCTCCAACACCACAGTTCAAAAGCATCAATTCTTCGGCGCTCAGCCTTCTTAACAGTCCAACTCTCACATCCATACATGACCACTGGAAAAACCATAGCCTTGACTAGACGAACCTTTGTTGGCAATGTCTCTGCTTTTGAATATGCTATTTAGGTTGGTCATAACTTTCCTTCCAAGGAGTAAGCGTCTTTTAATTTCATGGCTAAAGGAAGCACTCTACACCTCTCTAAAGTTGGCTTTTCTTTTTTTTTTCATAAATCCTATCAGTATCCCCCAGAACAACATGTAGAGATTAGTCAGTTTCCCTCTTGAAATCTCTAGCATATCTTGTGAGAAAATTACACATCAATAGAATCCATTACTTCAATCAATGTTTTAGGAAGCCCCAAGAGCGCAGACTTGCCAGTGACAATCTTTGTAGTCATTCCCAAGGAAAAGTGAACATTCCTTCCTATCTTTTTTAAAAAATGCATATTAGTTATTCAATGAGAAAATACCAAACCTACCCATTTCACTAATATGGAAGTGCTATTTCAATGAGGAAACTATTGGTTTCCAATGAAAAATGGAATGACACAGTCATGGGAAAATGGTCCTTTATAGATAGATATCTATTCACCACATTATTATAGAACAATTATTTGAGAAAAAAGTATCCTTAGAAGAACTACGGAGAAGGCAATGGCACCCCACTCCAGTACTCTTGCCTGGAAAATCCCATGGAAGGAGGAGCTTGGAAGGCTGTAGTCCATGGGGTCGCTGAGGGTTGGACATGACTGAGCGACTTCACTTTCACTTTTCACTTTCATGCATTGGAGAAGGAAATGGCAACCCACTCCAGTGTTCTTGCCTGGAGAATCCCAGGGACTGGGGAGCCTGGTAGGCTGCTGTCTATGGGGTCACACAGAGTCGGACATGAGTGAAGCGACTTAGCAGCAGCAGCAGAACTAAGACTTGAGAGAAAAGCCTCTGTAATTACTATCATTACCAATTACAGTCCTTACATAGTCATTTTAATACTTCCACTTTTCAATGATAACAGTTCTCTAATGCCTAAATATGAGAAAAAAACACCACCAGGACTTGGCTGTTTCTTATCACTTTCACATATTTAAGTATTTGAGAATCCTAAATACTAAATTCCTAAAACATTATCAAAGAATATATTGTTTCAGTTTCTTCTTCCACATTTATCTATTTAACCATCTGTCTGCTTACCTACCTTTCTAGTGCCTACTGACCTACCTACCTATTCATTATCTATCTATCAACCAATCTATCTATATTAACAAGAGTTTCATATGGAATAGCTTAATGCAGATTATTCTTCATTGGTCATTTATAAGACACTGAAAACCTTGTAACCTTTTGTCAAATAGTTAACTAATTTGATTGCCATTGACCAATTATGACAGCTTTATACTTCAGACATAGATAGGTAATAAGTAATTTTTATGATTTTTGCATTATTTTCCTATTCATGATGTCATATAAAACCCAGGAATATTCAGTAAAATGATATTAAAACTCTTCTATACAGAAATTGTCACTGCAATATAAAAATATCATGTGTCTTCAAACCGTCTTATGGGTAAAGTCTTTTAAACCTATTTTAACATAAATCTGGATTCAAAAATTCATTCTTATTTAACCTCTATTTTCTCTAAGTTTATAATCAAAATTATACATATTTAAATGATGGCAGTTGAGCTAAATTAATAATAATAGCTAAATGCTATCATTTGAGCTAAATTAATTTTTAAAATTTATTTATTATTGAAGAATAATTGCTTTACACACTTTTGTTATTTTCTGTCAAACTTCAGTATAAATCAGCCATAGGTATACATGTAGCCCATCCATTTTGAATCTCCCTCCCATCATACCCCTCTAGGTTGATAGAGAGTCCCTTTTTGAGTTTCCTGAGCCATACAGCAAATTCCTCTTGGCTACCTATTTTACATATGGTAATGTAAGTTTCCATGTTACTCTTTCCGTACATCTCACCCTCTCTTCCCCTCTCCCCATGTCCATAAATCTATTCTCTATGACTGATTCTCCATTGTTGCTCTGTAAATAAATTCTTCATTAACATTTTTCTAGATTCCATATATATATACATTAGAATATGATATTTATCTTTCTCTTTATGGCTTACTTCACTATGTATGATAGGTTCTAGTTTCACCCACCTCATTAGAAATGACTCAAATGTGTTCCTTTTTATCACTGAGTAAAATTACATTGTGCATATGTACCACAACTTCTTTATCCATTCATCTGTTGATGCACATATAGGTTACTTCCATGTTCTAGCTATTGTAAATTGTGCTGCAATGAACAACTGGATACATGTGTCTTTTTCAATTTTGGTTTTCTCAGGGTATATGCCTAGGTGTGGGATTGCTGGGTCATATAGTGGTTTTATTCCTAGTTTTTTAAGGAATCTCTATACCGTCCTCCATAGTGGCTCTATCAATTTACATTTCCACCAACCGTGCAATAACATTCCCTTTTCTACACACCCCCTCCAGAATTTATTGTTTGTAGACTTTTTGATGATGCTCATTCTGACTGGTGTGAGGTAATATCTTGTGGTTTTGATTTGCATTGGGGAATATCAGACCACCTGACCTGCCTCTTGAGAAATTTGTACGCAGGTCAGGAAGCAACAGTTAGAACTGGACATGGAACAACAGACTGGTTCCTAATAGGAAAAGGAGTTCATCAAGGCTGTATATTGTCACCCTGTTTATTTAACTTATATGCAGAGTACATCATGAGAAACGCTGGACTGGAAGAAACACAAGCTGGAATCAAGATTGCCGGGAGAAATATCAATAACCTCAGATATGCAGATGACACCACCCTTATGGCAGAAAGTGAAGAGGAACTCAAAAGCCTCTTGATGAAAGTGAAAATGGAGAGTGAAAAAGTTGGTTTAAAGCTCAACATTCAGAAAATGAAGATCATGGCATCCGGTCCCATCACTTCATGGGAAATAGATGGGGAAACGGTGGAAACAGTGTCAGACTTTATTTTTCTGGGCTCCAAAATCACTGCAGATGGTGACTGCAGCCATGAAATTAAAAGACGCTTACTCCTTGGAAGGAAAGTTATGACCAACCTAGATAGCATATTCAAAAGCAGAGACATTACTTTGCCAACAAAGGTTCGTCTAGTCAAGGCTATGGTTTTTCCTGTGGTCATGTATGGATGTGAGAGTTGGACTGTGAAGAAGGCTGAGCACCGAAGAATTGATGCTTTTGAACTGTGGTGTTGGAGAAGACTCTTGAGAGTCCCTTGGACTGCAAGGAGATCCAGCCAGTCCATTCTGAAGGAGATCAGCCCTGGGATTTCTTTGGAAGGACTGATGCTAAAGCTGAAACTCCAGTACTTTGGCCACCTCATGCGAAGAGTTGACTCATTGGAAAAGACTCTGATGCTGGGAGGGATTGGGGGCAGTAGGAGAAGGGGACAACAGAGGATGAGAAGGCTGGATGGCATCACTGACTCGATGGACGTGAGTCTCAGTGAACTCCAGGAGTTTGTGATGGACAGGGAGGCCGGCGTGCTGTGATTCATGGGGTCGCAAAGAGTCGGACATGACTGAGCGACTGATCTAATCTGAATAATGAGCAATGTTGAACATCTTTTCATGTGTTTGTTAGCCATCTGTATGTATTCTTGGAGAAATGTCTGTTTAAGTTTTTCCCACTTTTTGATTGGCTTGTTTGTTTTTCTGGTATTGAGTTGTATGAGCTGCTTGTATATTTTGGAAATTAATCCTTTGTCAGTTGTTTCATTTGCTATTATTTCCTCCCATTCTGAGGGTGGTCTTTCCACCTTGTTTATAGTTTCCTTTCCTATGCAAAAACTTTTAAGTTTAATCAGGTTCCACTTGTTTACTTTTGTTTTTATTTCCATTACTCTGGGAGGTGGGGCATAGAGGATCTTGCTTTGATTTATGCCATCGAATGTTCTGCCTATGCTTTCCTCTAACAGTTTTATAGTTTCTGGTCTTACATTTAAGTCTTTAATCCATGTCGAGTTTGTCTTTTCGTATGGTGTTAGGAAGTGTTCTAATTTCATTCTTATACATGTAGCTGTACAGTTTCCCCAGCACCCTTATTGAAGAGGCTGTTTATGCCCCATTGTAGATTCTTGCCTCCTTTATCAAAAATAAGGTACCCATAGGTGTATGGGTCTATTTCTGGGCTTTCTATCTTGTTCCATTGGTCCATATTTCTGTTTTTGTGCCAGTACCATACTGTCTTGATGACTATAGCTTTGTAGTATAATCAGAACTCAGGAAGGTTGATTTCTCCAGCTCCATTCTTCTCACTCAAGACTGCTTTGGCTATTTGGGGTCTTTTGTGATTTCACAGGAATTGTGAAATATTTTGTTCTATTTCTGTGAAAAATATCATTGATAATTTGATAGGGTTCACATTGAATCTGTAGATTGTGTCTAGTAGTATAGTCATTTTCACAATATTTATTCTTACACAAAACACAGAATATTTCTCCACCTGTTTATGTCATCTTTGATTTCTTTATTAGTGTCTTATAAATTCCTGTGTACAGTTCTTTGACTCCTTCAGTTTAGTTCAGTTCAGTTCAGTTGCTCAGTTGTGTCCGACTCTTTGAGGCCCCATGAATTGCAGCACACCAGGCCTCCCTGTCCATCACCAACTCCCAGAGTTCACTCAGACTCACGTCCATCGAGTCAGTGATGCCATCCAGCCATCTCATCCTCTGTCGTCCCCTTCTCCTCCTGCCCCCAATCCCTCCCAGCATCAGAGTCTTTTCCAATGAGTCAACTCTTCGCATGAGGTGGCCAAAATACTGGAGTTTCAGCTTTAGCATCAGTCCTTCCAAAGAAATCCCAGGGCTGATCTCCTTCAGAATGGACTGGTTGGATCTCCTTGCAGTCCAAGGGACCCTCAAGAGTCTTCTCCAACACCACGGTTCAAAAGCATCAATTCATTGGTGCTCAGCCTTCTTCACAGTCCAACTCTCACATCCATACATGACTCCTTAGGTAAGTTTGTTCCTAGATATTTAATTCTTTTTGTTGCAATGGTTAATGGGATTGATTCCTTAATTTCTCATTCAGAATTTTCATTGTTAGTATATAGAAATACAACTTATTTCTGTATATTGATAGTGTATTCAGCAACTTTGCTAAGTTCACGGATTAGCTTTAGTAAGTTTTCAGTCCAATCCCAAAGAAAGGCAATGCCAAAGAATGCTCAAACTCCCGCACAATTGCACTCATCTCACATGCTAGTAAAGTAATGCTCAAAATTCTCCAAGCCAGGCTTCAGCAATATGTGAACCATGAACTTCTAGATGTTCAAGCTGGTTTTAGAAAAGGCAGAGGAACAAGAGATCAAATTGCCAACATCCACTGGATCATTAAAAAAAAGCAAGAGAGTTCCAGAAAAACATCTATTTCTGCTTTATTGACTATGCCGAATCCTTTGACTGTGTGGATCACAATAAACTGTGGAAAATTCTCAAGGAGATGGGAATACCAGCCCACCTGACCTGTCTCTTGAGAAACCTCTATGTAGGTCAAGAGGCAACAATTAGATCTGGACATGGAACAACAGACTGGTTTCAAATAGGAAAAGGAGTACGTCAAGACTGTATATTGTCACCCTGCTTATTTAACTTATATGCAGAGTACATCATGAGAAATGCTGGACTGGAAGAAGCACAAGCTGGAATCAAGATTGCCGGGAGAAATATCAATAACCTCATATATGCAGATGAAACCACCCTTATGGCAGAAAGTGAAGAAGAACTAAAGAGTCTCTTGATGAAAGTGAAAAAGCTGGCTTAAAGCTCAACATTCAGAAAACTAATATCATAGAATCCGGTCCTTTCACTTCATGGCAAATAGATGGGGAAACAGTGGCTGACTTTATTTTGGGTGACTCCAAAATTACTGCAGATGGTGATTGTAGCCATGAAATTAAAAGATGCTTACTCCTTGGAAGGAAAGTTATCACCAACCTAGACAGCATATTAAATAGCTGAGACATTTCTTTGTCAACAAAGTTCCGTCTAGTCAAGGCTATGGTTTTTCAATTGGTCATGTATGGATATGAGAGTTGAACTATAAAGAAAGCTGAGCACTGAAATATTGATGCTTTTGAACTGTGATGTTGGAGAAGACTTTTGAGAGTCCCTTGGACTGCAAGGAGATCCAGCCAGTCCATCCTAAAGGAGATCAGTCCTAGGTGTTCATTGGAAGAACTGATATTGAGGCTGAAACTCAAATTCTTTGGCCACCTGATGTGAAGAGCTGACTCATTTGAAAAGACCCTGATGCTGGGAAAGATAGAGGGCAGGAGGAGAAGGGGACAACAAAGTATGAGATGGTTCATGGCATCACCAACTCAATGGACATAGGTTTGGGTAGACTCTGGTAGTTGGTGATGGACAGGGAGGCCTGGCCTGCTTCCGTTCATGGGTTCACAAAGAGTCAGACACAACTGAGCGACTGAATTGAACTGAACTGAAATTTCTGATACTATCGTTAGGGTTTCTATGTACAGTATCATGTCATCTGCAAACAGTGAGAGCTTTATTTCTTCTTTTCAGTATGGATTCCTCTTATTTCTTTTCCTTCTCTGATTAGTGAAGCTAGGACTTTCAGAATTATGTTGAATAACAGTGGTGAAAGTGGACAACTTTGTCGTCCTTCTGATCTTAGGGGGAATGCTTTCAGTTTTTCACCTTTGAGAATAGTGTTTGCTGTGGACTTATATATGACCTTTACTATGTTGAGGTAGGTTCCTTCTATGCCCATTTTTTGAAGAATTTTAATCATAAATGGGTGCCGAATTTTGTCAAAGGCTTTTTCTGCATCTATTGAGATAATCATATGATTTTTATTTTTCAATTTGTTAATATGGTATATCATATTGATTGATTTCTGTATATTGAAGATCCTTGCATCCCTGGAAAACCCAACTTGATCATGGTGTATGAGCTTTTTGATGTATTATTGAATTCTGTTTGCTAAAATTTTGTTGAAGATTTTTGCATCTATGTTTATCATTGATATTGGCCTGTAGTTTTCTTTTTCTGTATTGCCTTTGTCTTGTTTTGGTATCAGGGTGATGGTGGCTTTGAAGAATGGGTTTGGAAGTGTTTCTTCCTCTGCAATTTTTTAAAAAAATTTATTTATTTTTTAAAATTTTATTTTATTTTTAAACTTTACATAATTGTATTAGTTTTGCCAAATATCAAAATGAATCCACCACAGGTATACATGTGTTCCCCATCCTGAACCCTCTTCCCTCCTCCCTCCCCATACTATCCCTCTGGCTCGTCCCAGTGCACTAGCCCCAAGCATCCAGTATCATGCATCCAATCTGGACTGGCAACTCATTTCATACATGATATTATACATGTTTCAATGCCATTCTCCCAAATCTTCCCACCCTCTCCCTCTCCCACAGAGTCCATAAGCCTGTTCTATACATCAGTGTCTCTTTTGCTGTCTCATACACAGGGTTATTGTTACCATCTTTCTAAATTCCATATATATGCGTTAGTATACTGTATTGGTGTTTTTCCTTCTGGCTTACTTCACTCTGTATAATAGGCTCCAGTTTCATCCACCTCATTAGAACTGATTCAAATGTATTCTTTTTAATTGCTGAGTAGTACTCCGTTGTGTATATGTACCACTGCTTTCTTTATCCATTCATCTGCTGATGGACATCTAGGTTGCTTCCATGTCCTGGCTATTATAAACAGTGCTGCGATGAACATTGGGGTACACATGTCTCTTTCCCTTCTGGTTTCCTCACTGTGTATGCCCCGCAGTGGGATTGCTGGATCATAAGGCAGTTCTATTTCCAGTTTTTTAAGGAATCTCCACACTGTTCTCCATAGTGGCTGTACTAGTTTGCATTCCCACCAACAGTGTAAGAGGGTTCCCTGTTCTCCACACCCTCTCCAGCATTTATTATTTGTAGACTTTTGGATCACAGCCATTCTGACTGGTGTGAAATGGTACCTCATAGTGGTTTTGATTTGCATTTCTCTGATAATGAGTGATGTTGAGCATCTTTTCATGTGTTTGTTAGCCATCTGTATGTCTTCTTTGGAGAAATGTCTATTTAGTTCTTTGGCCCATTTTTTGATTGGGTCATTTATTTTTCTGGAGTTGAGCTGTAGGAGTTGCTTGTATATTTTTGAGATTAGTTGTTTGTCAGTTGCTTCATTTGCTATTATTTTCTTCCATTCTGAAGGCTGTCTTTTCACCTTGCTAATAGTTTCCTTTGATGTGCAGAAGCTTTTAAGGTTAATTAGGTCCCATTTGTTTATTTTTGCTTTTATTTCCAATATTTTGGGAGGTGGGTCATAGAGGATCCTGCTGTGATGTATGTCAGAGAGTGTTTTGCCTATGTTCTCCTCTAGGAGTTTTATAGTTTCTGGTCTTACGTTGAGATCTTTAATCCATTTTGAGTTTATTTTTGTTTATTGTGTTAGAAAGTGTTCTAGTTTCATTCTTTTACAAGTGGTTGACCAGATTTCCCAGCACCACTTGTTAAAGAGATTGTCTTTAATCCATTGTATATTCTTGCCTCCTTTGTCAAAGATAAGGTGTCCATATGTGCGTGGATTTATCTCTGGGCTTTCTATTTTGTTCCATTGATCTATATTTCTGTCTTTGTGCCAGTACCATACTGTCTTGATAACTGTGGCTTTGTAGTAGAGCCTGAAGTCAGGTAGGTTGATTCCTCCAGTTCCATTCTTCTTTCTCAAGATCACTTTGGCTATTCGAGGTTTTTTGTATTTCCATACAAATTGTGAAATTATTTGTTCTAGCTCTGTGAAGAATACTGTTGGTAGCTTGATAGGGATTGCATTGAATCTATAAATTGCTTTGGGTAGTATACTCATTTTCACTATATTGATTCTTCCAATCCATGAACATGGTATATAGGACAGGCATTAGATATTCTCTAAATGTTTGATAGAATTCTCCTGTGAAGCCATCTAGTCCTGGGCTTTTGTTTTTGGGGAGATTTTTTTTATCACAGCTTCAATATCAGTGCTTGTAATTGTGTTGTTCATAATTTCTATTTCTTCCTAGTTCATTAAGTCTTGGAAGATTGAACTTTTCTAAGAATATGTCCCTTTTTCCAGGTTATTTACTTTATTGTCATATATTTGTTCATAAGAGTCTTTTATAAACCTTTGTATTTCTGCATTGTCTGTTGTAACTTCTTTTTCATTTCTAATTTTGTTGATTTGATTCTTCTTTTTTCTTGATGAGTCTGGCTAAAGGTTTGTTAATTTTGTTTATCTTCTCAAAGCTTTTAGTTTTATTAATCTTTACTTATTATTACTTATTAATCTTTACTATTGTTCCTTTCATTTCTTTTTAATTTATTTCTGCTTGGATCTTAATGATTTCTTCACTTCTGCTAATTTTGGCGTTTTTTTGTTCTGCTTTTTTCCAGCCAATTTAGGTGTAAAGTTAGGTTGTCTATTTGATGTTTTTCTTATTTCTCGAGGTAGGGTTGTACTGCTATAAACTTCCCTCTTAGCAATGCTTTTGCTGCATCCCATAGGTTTTGAATGTTGTGTTTTCATTGTCATTTGTTTCTAGAAATTTTTATTTCCCCTTTAATTCATTCAGTAACCTGTTGTTTATTTAGAAACATGTTGTTTAATCTCCACGTGTTTGTGTTTCTTACAGTTGTTTTGTTGTTGTTGTTGTTGTAATTGGTATCGAGTCTCATTTCATTGTGGTCAGAGAAGATGCTTGATATGATTTGAATTTCCTGAGGTTTATGACCCAAGATGTGGTTTATCCTGGAGAATGTTCCATGGGCACTTGGGAAGAAGGTGTATTTTTCTGCATTTGGATGGAATGTCCTTAAGATATCAATGAGATCCATCTCATGTAATGTATCATTTAAGACTTGTGTTTCCTTATTAATTTTCTATTTTGACGATCTGTCCATTGGTATGAGTGGGGTGTTAAATCCTCCTACTATTATTGTGTTCCTGTAAATTCCTCATTTTATGTCTGTTAGTGTTTCTATTTTATATTGAGATGCTCCTATGTTGGGTGCATAGTTATTTACAATAGTTATGTCTTCCTCTTGGGTTGATCCCTTGATTATTATGTAGTGTCCTTCCTTATCTCTTGTAATATTCTTTATTTTAAGGTCTATTTTGTCTGATATGAAGATTATTACTCCAGCTTTCTTTTGCTTACCATTTGCATGGAATATAGTTTTCCGTCCTCTCACTTTCAGTCTTTATGTGTCTTTAGGTCTTAAGTGGGTTTCTTGTAGACAGCGTATATATGAGTCTTGTTTTTGTATCCATTCAGTCAGTCAATGTCTTTTGGTTGGAGCATTTAATCGATTTACATTTAAAGTAATTATTGATATATACATTCTTATGGCCATTTTCTTAATTGTTTAGGGTTGATTTTGTAGATCTTTTTTCTTCTCTTGTATTTCTTGGCTATATAAGTCCCTTTAACATTTGTTGTAAAGCTGGTTTGGTGGTACTGAATTTTCTTAACTTTTGCTTGTTGGAAAAGCTTTTTATTCCTCCATCCATTTTGAATGATATTCTTGTCAGGTATAGTAATCTTGGTTATAGATTTTTCCCTTTCAGCACTTTAAATATATTCCCTTCTGGCCTGCAGAGTTTCTGCTGAAAGATCAGATGTTAAGCATATGGTGTTTCCCTTCTATGTTACTTGTTGCTTTTACCTTGCTGTTTTTAATATTCTTTATTTGTGTTTAGTCTTTGTTAGTTTGAATAGTATGTATCTTGGCATGTTTCTCCTTGGGTTTATCCTGTATGGGACTCTTTGTGCCTCTTGGACTTGATTGACTGTTTCCTTTTACATGTTGGGGAAATTTTCAACTATAATCTCTTCAAAAAATTTCTCATACCTTTTCTTTTTCTCTTCTTCTTCTGGGGCCCCTAATTTCAAATGTTGGTGCATTTGATATTGTCCAGAGGTCTCTGAGACTATCCACAGTTTTGCTTTGTTTCATTCTTTTTCCTTTATTCTGCTCTTCAGAAGTTATTTGAACCACTTTATCTTCCAGGTCAGTGATCATTCTTCTGCTTCATATATTCTGCTATTTATTCCTCCTAGAGTATCTTAATTTCAGTAAGTGTGCTGTTGGTATGGTTACTCTTTATTTCTTCTAAGTCTTTGTTAATTATTTCATTTTCTCTATTTTGTTTTCAAGGCTTTTTTAATTTATTTATTTTAATTGGAGGCTAATTACTTTGATCATCTTTACTATCATTATTTTGAATACTTTTTCAGAGAGTTTGCCTACTTCATTTATTTGGACTTCTGTGTCTCTAGTTTGTTCCTTCATTTTTGTGATATTTCTCTGCCTTTTCATTATTTTTTTTTAACTTATTGTGTTTGAATTCTCCTTTTCCCAGGCTTCAAGGTTGAATTCTTTCTTCCTTTCGGTTTCTGCCCTCCTAAAGTTGGTCTAGTTTTTTGTGTAAGCTTCCTGTCAGGTGAGAATTGTGATGAGTTTCTGTTTGTTTGTTTGTTTGCTTGTTTGTTTTTTTGCTTGTTTTTCCTCTAATAGACAAGGCTGAGTGGGGTGGCAATCCTGTCTGCTGATGACTGGGCTTGTATTTTTGGTTTGTTTGTTGTTTAGATGAGGCATCCTGCACAGGGTGCTACTGGTGGTTGGGGATACTGGGTCTTATATTCAAGTGGCTTCCTTTGTGTCAGTTCTAACTATCTGATACTCCCTAGGGTTAGTTCTCTGGTAATCTGGGGCCTTGGAGTCAGTGTTCCCACTCCAAAGCCTCAGGGCTTGATTTCCTGTCAGGAAGAAATCTTCCACAAGTGGTTTGCTATGGCATTCAGTGAGATTTAAAAATATATCCAAAAACGAGAAACCAGAGATGAACCTCAGAGAAATGGTAGTTACAAAATCAGGCAAATAATAATTAGAATAATGGAATATACACATATACATATACACCCATGAGCAAAGTCAAATCAGTCTATCAAAATAAATTACAGTAGATTGACCTGGCAAACAAAGGAAATCAACAACTATATTTACCAGTAAAGAACAAAACTAAAGCACAAGCTGGAAAACAAAACTAAAGCAAGGTGCCAATTGGGGAATAAAGCAATGAAAATAAAACTAACAAATATGTTGAGAGGAAGGGAGAGAAAGAAAGTATATATGTGCAAAGTTAAGAGGTAGAGAAAGAATATTTATATATGTTAAAGATTAACTTCAAGGAGAAAAGAACAGTAGGAAAAGCAAACAGAGGAATAAGTGTAGAAATAATAATAATAATAGGTTTAAAAATTAAAAGTTAAAATTTCAAAAAAAGAGGGGAAAAATAAAAAAGGAAAACTTCACAGAACTGCAAAAGCCCAACACAGGGCAGAGGTTTATAACAACAACAACAGCAAAAAATGTGACTGAGGAAAAAAAAAAGCTCAGAAGCTAAATTGTATTTCATAGTGCCAATAAAATCAACAACTAAAACAGAGCATTAAAAAAGGGGGGGGGGAAAGGAAAAAAAATCCAGAAGAATCTACATAATAAGTCAAAACATAAGCATGATAAATTTTTCCCTTGAGCCACTGCTATCAGATTCCTTTCCGTTGCTGGGAGTCACAGTCCACCTTACTTCCCTAGGATGCCCTCCAAAACTGTGCTGATCTCTGGACCTGCTGTGGGGGCAGCTCAAATTCTCATCTGGTCCTCCTTCTGTGTGTTCTTGCCTCCAATGTCCACAGCTCTCAGAACTAGTGTGTTTTCTTTTGTGGGAACACTCAATGTGCTTTTATATATTCCATAGACACAGAGTCTCCCAGAGTCTCCCTAGTTGATCATGTGGATTTAATCTGCAGCTTGTACAGCTGGTGGGAAAGTTTTGGGTCTTCTTCCTTAGCCACACTGCCCCTGGGTTTCAACTGTGGCTTTATTTCCACCTCTACATGTGTTTTGTCCACTGGGGTTTTTCCCAAGGCTGCTCTGGATGACTTGGTTTTGCCCCTGTGAGGGTCAGGTGTGGAGGTGGTACAGCTACTTGGGTCACAGTGTTTCTGGCAGCACCAGGTACTCAGGGAAGTTGGCAGGGCAGCAGGAGATATAATGCTCTAGAAGGGTATGGCAGCCAATATTGGCCAATATTGCTCCAGTATTCTTGCCTGGAGAAGCCCCTTCCTGACAGCGAAGCCTGGCAGGCCACAGTCTACATGGCTGCAAAGGGTTGGACATGACTGAAGCAACCCTGCGTGCATAGGCGTAAGACTTTTTGCCTGTGGCAGCTCTGCCCCAGAGATAGTTGAGCATGAAGATGGCACAGCTGCTTGGATTGAGGGGAACCTGGCAGCGCCAAGTGTGCAGGAACATGGACTGCCTCCACCACAGGAGTCATGGCTCTATCAGTGCCTTTTTTTGAGCCTCTTGTAGCTGGCAATCGGAAGGCCTCTTTAGCAAGTCTTTCTCCATAGCTCTGCCCATTCAGGCACTTAAAGGCTTCCCTTTCCTGGGGTAGTTCTCCGTTGTTTTGCATTGGCAGCAGAGGTGACCCTAAATGGAGGCCATGAGATGGGATGACCCACAACATAAATACAGTAGATGCTGTGACTGTGTCACAGAAAGACTGTAGTGTCAGCAAGAGTTGGTCATCAAAAGTTGGCTAGGAAACTAGTATTTAATATGATGTATTATCACAGAAACTACCTAAGACCCACAGAACAGGAAGAGGACAGACCAATGGATCTAAAGACACTTTCTCTCAGCAGTGGAATCAGGTAAGTTTTTCTCTCAACAGAGATACTAATCTGGAAAAGAAAAGGGAAGGAGAAATCCTAATTGAACCTATATATTTACAAAGTAGTACTAGTGGTAAAGAATTCACTTGCCAATGCAGGAAACATGAGTTGGGGGGTTAAATCCCTGGGTTGGAAAGATTACCTGGAGCAGGAAATGGAAACCCACTCCAGTATTCTTGCCTGGGAAATCCCATGGTTCATGGGGTTGCAAAGAGTTGGACATTAGTGAAGCAAGTTGGCACATTTTTTAAATGGGGGCTTTCCAGGTGGCATTATTGGTAAAGAATCCATGTGCAAAGGCAGGAGACTCAAGAGACCTGGTTTGATCGCTGGGTCAGGAAGATCTCCTGGAGTTCCAACAAGAGTATTTAAAAGGAAAAGTTAACTGTAATGCCCACATTACCCTGGCCAGAGAGTACTCATGAATACTGGTGGGTAACTTGATTTTTCTTAGACCACTTATACAAGCAAGAAACCATAGTTACCTATACACTCCTACTGTGCTGCTGTGCTATTGCGTCAGTCATGTCTGACTCTTTGTGACCCCATGGACTGTAGTCCACCAGGCTCCTCTGTCCATACGGATTCTCCAGGCAAAACTATTGGAGTGGCTAGCCATGCCCTCCTCCAGGGCATCTTCCCAACCCAGGGATCGAATTCAGGTCTCCTGGGTTGCAGAATGATTCTTTACCATCTGAGCCACCAGGGAAGCCCAAGAATATTGGAGTAAGTAGCCTATCCCTTCTCCAGGGGAACTTCCCAACTCAGGAATCCAACCAGGATCTCCTGCATTGCAGGTGGATTCCTTACCAGCTGAGCTACTCAGGAAGTCCATATAGTTGCCCTATTGATATACAAACAACAAGTACATATCTCTCTTTTGTTGAACTCATAAAAGGTAACTCTGGATTAGGTTATTAGAAGTATAGCTGAAGAAGCTGAAGTTGAACGGTTCTATGAAGACCTACAAGACCTTTTAGAACTAACACCCAAAGAAGATGTCCTTTTCATTATAGGGGACTGGAATGCAAAAGTAGGAAGTCAAGAAACACCTGGAGTAACAGGCAAATTTGGCCTTGGAATACAGAATGAAGCAGAGCAAAGACTAATAGAGTTTTGCCAAGAAAATGCACTGGTCATAACAAACACCCTTTTCCAACAACACAAGAGAAGACTTTATACATGGACATCACCAGATGGTCAACACTGAAATCAGATTGATTATATTCTTTGCAGCCAAAGATGGAGAAGCTCTATACAGTCAGCAAAAACAAGACCAGCAGCTGACTGTGGCTCAGAACATAAACTCCTTATTGCCATATTCAGACTTAAATTGAAGAAAGTAGGGAAAACACTAGACCATTCAGGTATGACCTAAATCAAATCCCTTATGATTATACAGTGGAAGTGAGAAATAGATTTAAGGCCCTAGATCTGATAGACAAAGTGCCTGATGAACTATGGAATGAGGTTTGTAACATTGTACAGGAGACAGGGATCAAGACCATTCCCATAGAAAAGAAATGCAAAAAAGCAAAATGGCTGACTGGGGAGGCCTTACAAATAGCTGTGAAAAGAAGAGAAGCAAAAAGCAAAGGAGAAAAGGAAAGATATAAACATCTGAATGCAGAGTTCCAAAGAATAGCAAGGAAAGATAAGAAAGTCTTCTTCAGCAATCAGTGCAAAGAAATAGAGGAAAACAACAGAATGGGAAAGACTAGGGATCTCTTCAAGAAAATCAAAGATACAAAAGGAACATTTCATGCAAAGATGAGCTTGATAAAGGACAGAAATGGTATGGACCTAACAGAAGCAGAAGATATTAAGAAGAGATGGCAGAATACACAGAAAACTGTACTAAAAAGATCTTCACGACCAAGATAATCACGATGGTGAGATCACTGACCTAGAGCCAGACATCCTGGAATGTGAAGTCAAGTGGGCCTTAGAAAGCATCACCACGAACAAAGCTAGTGGAGGTGATGGAATTCCAGTTGAGCTATTCCAAATCCTGAAAGATGATGCTGTGAAAGTGCTGCACTCAATATGCCAGCAAATTTGGAAAACTCAGCAGTGGCCACAGGACTGGAAAAGGTCAGTTTTCATTCCAATCCCAAAAAAAGGCAATGCCAAAGAATGCTCAAACTACCTCACAATTGTACTCATCTCACCCACTAGTAAAGTAATGCTCAAAATTCTCCAAGCCAGGCTTCAGCAATATGTGAACCATGAACTTCCTGATGTTCAAGCTGGTTTTAGAAAAGGCAGTGGAACCAGAGATCAAATTGCCAACATCCGCTGGATCATATAAAAAGCACAAGAGTTCCAGAAAAACATCTATTTCTGCTTTATTGACTATGCCAAAGCCTTTGACTGTGTGGATCACAATAAACTGTGGAAAATTCTGAAAGAGATGGGAATACCAGACCACCTGATCTGCCTCTTGAGAAATTTGTATGCAGGTCAGGAAGCAACAGTTAGAACTGGACATGGAACAGCAGACTGGTTCCAAATAGGAAAAGGAGTACGTCAAGGCTATATATTGTCACCCTGTTTATTTAACTTATACGCAGAGTACATCATGAGAAATGCTGGACTGGAAGAAACACAAGCTGGAATCAGGATTGCCAGGAGAAATATCAATAACCTCAGATATGCAGATGACCCCACCCATATGGCAGAAAGTGAAGAGGAACTCAAAAGCCTCCTGATGAAAGTGAAAGAGGAGAGTGAAAAAGTTGGCTTAAAGCTCAATATTCAGAAAACGAAGATCATGGCATCCGGTCCCATCACTTCATGGGAAATTGATGGGGAAACAGTGGAAACTGTGTCAGACTATTTTTCTGGGCTCCAAAATCACTACAGATGGTGACTGCAGCCATGAAATGAAAAGATGCTTACTCCTTGGAAGGGAAATTATGACCAACCTAGATAGCATATTCAAAAGCAGAGACATTACTTTGCCAACAAAGGTCTGTCTAGTCAAGGCTATGGTTTTTCCAGTGGTCATGTATGGATGTGAGAGTTGGACTGTGAAGAAGGCTGAGCGCCGAAGAATTGATGCTTTTCAACTGTGGTGTTGGAGAAGACTCTTGAGAGTCCCTTGGACTGCAAGGAGATCCAGCCAGTCCATTCTGAAGGAGATCAGCCCTGGGATTTCTTTGGAAGGAATGATGCTAAAGCTGAAACTCCAGTACTTTGGCCACCTCATGCGAAGAGTTGCCTCATTGGAAAAGACTCTGATGCTGGGAGGGATTGGGGGCAGGAGGAGAAGAGGACGAAAGAGAATGAGATGGCTGGATGGCATCACTGACTCGATGGATGTGAGTCTCAGTGAACTCCGGGAGTTGGTGATGGACAGGGAGGCCTGGCGTGCTGCAATTCATGGGGTCGCAAAGAGTCGGACACGACTGAGCGACTGATCTGATCTGATCTGAAGCTAATGAAGTTGCTGTTTACAAAGACAGTTGAGTTTATATTAAAATAGCAGAATGTATTTTATTATTTCATAAGAAAAGAAGTCTAACAGCTGACAAGGAAACTAAACTCTGGAAGGGTGCCTAATTACTAGCCCCCATTAAATGAAGCCTGAAAACAAGGAGTAGTATTCATATCTTAGGAAATGGAGTGAATGTTTCTTTAAACAAAGCTATTTACAAGGAACTAGGGAATGAAAAATGGAAAAGAAATCTATCAGTAGGAGGGCAAGGAGCAAGGGGCAGAACAATTCATAAACTCTAATGTTAACCTCATTTAAATTGTATTATTTCAAAATGTTTTCACCGAAACATAAACTTTTGCTCCAAAAGGGTCTATGACAGGAACTCTCAAACTATAGCATGTGAGGAAATGCAAATTTTTGCCAAGCTAACCAAGAAGAGAGAAGACACAAATTACTAGAAATAAAGGAGAGGCTAGCACTACTGATTCAATAGACACTAAAAATATAATAAAGGAGTATAACAAACTAATTTATATCCACAAATTAGATAACTTAGATTAAAAGAGGGCTTCCCTGGTGGCTCAGCTGGTAAAGAATCACCTGCAATGTGGGAGACCTGCATTAAATCCTTGGGTTGGGAAGATCCCCTAGAGAAGGGAACAGTGGCCCACGCTAATATTCTGGCCTGGAAAATTCCAGGGACTGTATAGTCCTTGGGGTCGAAAAGAGTCAGAAACAACTGAGCGATGTTTTTGAAAGTCAATTCCCTTAAAGACCTAAAGTGCCAACACTCACACAAGGATATATCAGTTCAGTTCAGTCGCTCAGTCATGTTCGACTCTTTGCAACCCCATGAATCCCAGCATGCCAGGCCTCCCTGTCCATCACCAACTCCCGGAGTTCACCCAAACTCATGTCCATCGAGTCAGTGATGCCATCCAGCCATCTCATTCTCTGTCGTCCCCTTCTCCTCCTGCCCCCAATCCCTCCCAGCATCAGAGTCTTTTCCAATGAGTCAACTCTTCACATCAGGTAGCCAAAGTATTGGAGTTTCAGCTTTAGCATCAGTCCTTCCAAAGAACAGCCAGGACTGATCTCCTTCAGAATCGACTGGTTGGATCTCCTTGCAGTCCAAGGGACTCTCAAGAGTCTTCTCCAACACCACAGTTCAAAAACATCAATTCTTTGGTGCTCAGCTTTCTTTACAGTCCAACTCTCATATCCATACATGACCACTGGAAAAACCATAGCCTTGACTAGATGAACCTTTGTTGGCAAAGTAATGTCTCTGCTTTTTAATATACTGTCCAGGTTGGTCATAACTTTCCTTCCAAGGAGTAAGCGTCTTTTAATTTCATGGCTAAAATCACCATCTGCAGTGATTTTGGACCCCAAGAAAATAAAGTCTGCCACTGTTCCCACTGTTTCCCCATCTATTTGCTGTGAAGTGGTGGGACTAGATGCCATGATCTTCATTTTCTGAATGTTGAGCTTTAAGCCAACTTTTTCACTCTCCTCTTTCACTTTCATCAAGAGGCTTTTTAGTTCCTCTTCACTTTCTGCCATAAGGGTGGGGTCATCTGCATATCTGAGGTTATTGATATTTCTCCCGGAAATCTTGATTCTAGCTTGTGCTTCTTCCAGCCCAGAGTTTCTCATGATGTACTCTGCATATAAGTTAAATAGCAGGGTGACAATATACAGCCTTGACGTACTCCTTTTCCTATTTGTAACCAGCCTGTTGTTCCATGTCCAGTTCTAAGTGTTGCTTCCTGACCTGCCTACAGATTTTTCAAGAGGCAGATCAGGTGTTCTGGTATTCCCATCTCTTTCAGAATTTTCCACAGTTTATTGTGATCCACACAGTCAAATGCTTTGGCATAGTCAATAAAGCAGAAATAGATGTTTTTCTGGAACTCTCTTCCTTTTTCCGTGATCCAGCAGATGTTGGCAATTTGATCTCTGGCTCCTTTGCCTTTTCTAAAACCAGCTTGAACATCTGTAAGTTCACAGTTCACATATTGCTGAAGCCTGGCTTGGAGAATTTTGAGCATTACTTTACTAGCATGTGCGATGAGTGTAATTGTGCGGTAGTTTGAGCATTCTTTGGCATTGCCTTTCTTTGGGATCAGAATGACAACTGACCTTTTCCAGTCCTGTGGCCACTGCTGAGTTTTCCAAATTTGCTGGCATAGTGAGTGCAGCACTTTCACAGCATCATCTTCTGGGATTTGAAATAGCTCAACTATATCAACAAGGATATATAGAAAATATAAATAGGACAACACCTTTTCAAATAACTGAACTGATAACAATAACTTTTCCCAAAATTCAGGCCCAGATGAATTCACTGGTGAATTCTATGAAACATTTAAGAAAGAAATAATCCTGTATATTCCTATTTCAGAAAATAAAAGCAGAGGAAATTCTTCTTAACTTATTCAATGAGGCTAGCATTACCTTAACATGAAAACCACATGAAGACCTTACAAAAAAGGAAAATACAGGTCAATGTTTCTCATAAACATAGATGAAAAATCCTCAATAAAATATTAGCAAATCTAATCCAACAAGGCATTAAAAGAATCATACAAAATCATCAAGTATGATTTATTCCCTGTATATAATGGAGGTAGAGATTAGATTTATGTAGCCACAAACCAAGGAATACCCAAAGCCACAAGAATCTAGAAGAGGGAATCAAGGATTTATCTCTAGAACTGTGGTTCTACTGACACCTTGATTTCACACTTATGTCTTCCAAACTGTGAAAGAATATATTTCTAGTGTTCAAGTCAGCAGGTTTGTGGTAATTTTTTATAGCAGTCATAGGAAAATAATACAAAGCCTAATGAAGTAATTCAATATTTTGAATACAAGTATTTTTTAATCCTTTGTAAATATTCATAGTATTCTGAACACGGTTAAGAGAGATCCTACCTAGTCATTTAAGATATCATTTAAGTAAGAAAAAGAATATTATTTAAGTTTACATCCTATGTTCCAGTTGGAGAAGGAAACAGCAACCTACTCCAGTATTCTTGCCTGGAGAATCCCATGGACAGAGGAGCTTGGTGGGTTACAGTCCATGGGGTTGCAGAGTTGGACATGACTGAAGCACCTTAGCACACATGTTCTAGTATACCAGTGTCAGGTCTCTTCTTAAAACAACCTCTTTGATGAAAAGTGGAAGTAGAAATGTGACTTGAACATTATCATGTAGTACAGAAAATACAAGATTCACAGCAGCATGGTATAACAGTTAGAAACTCATTCTTCAGTCAGTGAAAGGAAACAGAGTAAAAGTTAAACACTAGTTTCTGTCTACTTAATAAGGAGACTGATTTCAATCCAAAAAGAAATCAGTCCTGAATATTCATTGGAAGGACTGATGCTGAAGATGAAACTCCAATACTTTGGCCACCTAATGCAAAGAACTGACTCATTGGAAAAGGCCCTGATGCTGGGGAAGACTGAAGGCAGAAGGAGAAGGGGACGACAGGGCATGAGATGGTTGTATGGCATCACCGACTCGATGGAGATGAGTCTGAGCAAGCTCCAGGAGTTGATGATGGACAGGGAAGCCTGGTGTGCTGCAGTCCAGGGGGTCACAATGAGTCAGACACAACTGAGCATCTGAACTGAACTGAACTGAATTTTATCATGTCTGAGCTAAACGTCATATTCTGGGTTTTAATTAAGTTGTTATAAAAATTGTTTTTACATAAAGAAATCTCCTATATTTTTATTGTGAGTGGGATATGAGACATAATAAGGCATTAAAACAAATTGTTTGAAAAATAGATTGAACAGATGGTATCTCTGAACCCCAACAACTCAACTGAGTTTATCCATTCTTGAAGTTTTACACCAGTGCTGATCGTTGAGTTTTATGAATTTTTTCTTAGATTTTTAAAAGGTGTTTAAAAATATCTTCTGCAAAATAAATCATTCCCAATTGACTATAACTTAGTGGCTTCCCTGGTGGCTCAAGTGGTATGGTGTCTTCCTGCAACACGGGAGACCAGGGTTCGATCCTTGTGTCGGGAAGATCCCATGGAGAAGGAAATGGCAACCCACTCCAGTACTCTTGGCTGAAAAATCCCATGGACAGAGGAGCCTGGTAGGCTACAGTCCACGTGGTTCCAAAGAGCTGGACACAACTGAGCAACTTCACTTCCACTTTAGATATGATGAACAAGATAGGTAACTATCTCAGTAATATAACGACTTTGGCTACAAATAAAAGCAATATTGAACTATCTTTTGAATTTGAAAATAAATCTTTACATACTGTGGTGGTCTATGTTTGTTTTAAAATAATATTAAGATTACTGTAAGATAGTGTACACAAATATATTGATGTGTACTAATAGAATATAAGTAATATTTGTAGGATATATTTGATACAAATATCATATGATATCAGTTATATGTGGAATGTTTAAAATGGGTATAAATGAACTTACCTACAAAACAGAAATAGAGTCACAGATATAGAAAACAAAATTAAAGTTACCAAGGGGGAAAAGATGGGAAAGGGATAAATTGGGAGATTAAGGCTGACTGGAGAATCCCAGGGACGGCGGAGCCTGGTGGGCTGCTGTCTATGGGGTCACACAGAGTCAGAAACGACCTAGCAGGAGCAGTAGCATGTATAAAATACATTAGTTAATACAAACTTATTGTATAGAATGGAAACTCTATTCAATACTCTGTAACGACTGATATGGGAATAGAACCATAAAAAAAGAGGACAAATGTGTGTTTGTAATTTATTCTCTTTGCTGTATGGGAGAAATTAACATTGTAAGTCAACTATACCAAATAAAAATTAATTTTTAAAAGTAAAAACATAAAAAAATAAAAATCTAGTATATGTGAAGACAAAACAACAATAACAAAAAGAAAAGCTAGCTGATTTCTCTATTGGCCTGTTAGCCAGAGACATAGTCCTTATTCGCTTTTATTACTCCCTATTCAGAAACTGGCAAAATAATATGGTAGCTGGTCTTATTTCAGTCTCTGTGTTTTTAGGAACTTTTCTTCAGTTCATTCTGCTATTGTTTCCACCAGAAGGAATTTTGTTTTTAAAGGGAAATAAAAAAACTTATTACTACTTTCTACAGGGTAGCTCTACTACTGATTGAGTATCTTGCAAATAAGAGACATAAAACTTTAGACTAAGAAGATTACATTGAAAGAATTTTAATTTAACTTGAAATGTGTTATCACATTTATTTTAACTTCACTGAAATTGGAATGAAAACAACATCTTGGGAGTTTTCCTACAATATTTTAAATAAGAACAAATTGGATAGTAAGTCCATAGGTTTCTAACATTTTAGCTGTCTTCAACTTACAAAGGTTAAATCTGATAAATTCTGAAATCAAGTCTAATTTATCTAGACTTGTAAACACATAAGAGTAAAACATGAATATCTGAAGAAATTTAAACTGTTCCATGCTTTTTTAAATTAAAATATTATCTTCCATAATTGATTGACTTCTAAAGGGTCTTATTATGAAAACTGAAATTGCATTAAAAATTAAGTTTTAGTAATCAGATCAGATCAGATCAGTCACTCAGTCGTGTCTGACTCTTTGCGACCCCATGAATCACAGCACGCCAGGCCTCCCTGTCCAACACCAACTCCCGGATTTCACTGAGATTCACGTCCATTGAGTCAGTGATGCCACCCAGCCATCTCATCCTCTGTCCTCCCCTTCTCCTCTTGCCCCCAATCCCTCCCAGCATCAGAGTCTTTTCCAATGAGGCAACTCTTCGCATGAGGTGGCCAAACTACTGGAGTTTCAGATTTAGCATCATTCCTTCCAAAGAAATCCCAGGGCTGATCTCCTCCAGAATGGACTGGTTGGATCTCCTTGCAGTCCAAGGGACTCTCAAGAGTCTTCTCCAACACCACAGTTCAAAAGCATCAATTCTTCGGTGCTCAGCCTTCTTCACAGTCCAACTCTCACATCCATACATGACCACTGGAAAAACCATAGCCTTGACTAGACAGAACTTTGTTGGCAAAGTAATGTCTCTGCTTTTGAATATGCTATCTAGGTTGGTCATAACTTTCCTTCCAAGGAGTAAGCGTCTTTTAATTTCATGGCTGCAGTCACCATCTGCAGTGATTTTGGAGCCCAGAAAAATAAAGTCTGACACTGTTTCCATTGTTTCCCCATGAATTTCCCATGAAGTGATGGGACCGGATGCCATGATCTTCGTTTTCTGAATATTGAGCTTTAAGCCAACTTTTTCACTCTCTTCTTTCACTTTCATCAAGAGGCTTTTTAGTTCCTCTTCACTTTCTGCCATAAGGGTGGGGTCATCTGCATATCTGAGGTTATTGATATTTCTCCTGTCAATCTTGATTCCAGCTTGTGTTTCTTCCAGTCCAGCATTTCTCATGATGTACTCTGCATATAAGTTAAATAAGCAGGGTGACAATACACAGCCTTGACGTACTCCTTTTCCTATTTGGAACCAGTCTGTTGTTCCATGTCCAGTTCTAACTGTTGCTTCCTGACCTGCATATAGGTTTCTCAAGAGGCTGGTCAGGTGGTCTGGTATTCCCATCTCTTTCAGAATTTTCCACAGTTTATTGTGATCCACACAGTCAAAGGCTTTGGCATAGTCAATAAAGCAGAAATACATGATTTTCTGGAACTCTCTTACTTTTACCATGATCCAGCAGATGTTGGCAATTTCATCTCTGGTTCCTCTGCCTTTTATAAAACCAGCTTGAACATCAGGAAGTTCATGGTTCACATATTGCTGAAGCCTGGATTGGAGAATTTTGAGCATTACTTTTCTAGCGTGTGAGATGAGTGTAATTGTGCGTTAGTTTGAGCATTCTTTGGCATTGCCTTTCTTTGGGATTGGAATGAAAACTGACCTTTTCCAGTCCTGTGGTCACTGGTGGGTTTTCCAAATTTGCTTGCATATTGAATGCAGCACTTTCACAGCATCATCTTTCAGGATTTGGAATAGCTCAACTGGACGGTTTTAGTAATAGGTAAGTCTAAAAGTTCAACCAAACTTAGTAAGAGAAAAATGTTTGCATTAATGATTTTAAAGACATGGGCTTTGTCATTACTGTCATTGTTTTCTCAGAGCACTTTTTTCTGTGGCCTCTTCTTGTTCATGCCGTCCCATGAACTTTTCCTTTGTGTGCTTTTCCTTTGCTGAGGACATATTTCTAAGTTGAAAACAAGTATAGGTATCATGTGTTTCAAAGAACTTGAGAAGAATCTTCCTGTCTTCTTTCCATATACCCAGAGTGATCCTACATCTCAGACAATTTTAGGTAAAGTTTTTGGGTTATCTCCCTTCTAATTATCTTACTCTGAGATCTTACTTGACTACTTAATCTCAATGTTCTTCACTGTAAAATATAGAGATAAGTGTACTTAAATTTTACAATGTTTTCTGGAAGGATTAAATGAAGAAAAGTATGTAATATACATATCCCTAATTTCTGGAGCATAACCTCACAAATTATTAATGAAAACCAAATCTCAGAAAATTTAAACAACATTGATTTAGAATTTGAGGGCCACTGAGAGTTCAGAGGATTAGGGGTGGGAAGAATGGGTGAAGGTGGTCAAAAAGTAAACTTCCAGTTATAAGATAAATAAGTCATGGGATGTTATATACAGCATGTTGACTATTGTTAATAATACTATATCATATATTTGAAAGTTGCTAAGAGATTAGATCTTCAAAGTTTTATCACAAGGAAAAAATATATATAACAAGGTATGGTGATGTCTGTTAACTAAGTGTGGTGATCATTTTGCAATGAATACAAATATCAAAGCATTATGTTGTATACTTTAATATAATATATGTCAATTATATTTTTTGGGGGGGGGGAAACCTCATGGAAACAAACTTTGAACTATAGTGCTTTCAATAAGAGATACTTATTGTGGCAGATACTGGCAGCTGCCTATCCTGTATCGTGTCTCCTTTTCTTTACTAACTATGAGAATGATGATTTAATTACTGTTTTTAGTAAAAATATCTGAGCATCTGACTTCCTTTATAATTAGAACTTATGTGACAGGCCTGAACATTGCTATAAATGACAGTCATGAGGGTTGGGTTGTGTAGTGTGGGAGGGGTTGCTTTTTAAAGTCTGTTAAAGGGGAACTGGATTGTCAGCTGGCCTCTTCAGTCTTTTCCCACCTAACTTTTCTTTCTGCCTGGAATATGCTAGGTCAGAAGAAGAAAATATCTTTCAGACATGAAAATGAAAATCAACACTAAGAATGACAAAGAAGAAACATAGAATAGCCTTGAGATATTTATGACTTCATTGGGTTACTGATTGAGCTCTGAACTACCTACACCTGGACTTCTTCAAGACATAAAAATAAACCCTCAATATTTGAGTGCTCTTATTCAGATTTTCTTAACATGCAGTTCAAGAAAGTAGATTCACCTGCTTTTTCTACAATATAATTCAAGATAGAATGTAGATAGCTGCCTTTCTATAGTTCCACGAAGTTATAACTGCCCCCAAACTCCAGTAGGGATACCTTAAGAAATTAAACAAACTTATATAAACCTTGTACTAAGTATTAGTTTAAGGCATAATGTGTCAAAAGATTGTATGTTCATATGCACTGGTGTGGGTGTGTGTATATGAAAACTTTCATTCATATATGCCACAGAAAAGTACAAAGTTATTTTACACAAGTATAATTTGAACCTACCTTTCAATAATGTTTGAATTTTAATAGTGAAAGATTTTTAATTTATAAGGAAATATAAGAATATTCTAGAATTACAATACAGTGAGAGTATGCCTCAAATCTCTGAACTCTTTAAACTTTGGTATATTTGAAAACTTTGATTTCTTAGTTTGTTTTAAATTTCTCAGCTGTGAAGTGTTTGTATTGTCAGAGAGCCAGCATTCTATCTACAATATGGTTGTTACACAGGAAAATCAGCATCAAGTGCTGAGCTGTTTTAAGTCACAATAGCAAAAAAAGTAAGTATTTTGAATTAAATACAATATGTTCTGTTAAAGAACAAAATGACATATTTTGATCAAGCCTTGAGGAATAAATAAGCAAATTCATTTTAATTTCAAAAAATAATCTCAATAATGTTCAGTCTTCTTTATATTATAAACCATCCTGCAGATTTTACTAAAAACACATTTTTTTAAAAAGGTGTAATGCTTTTTATTTATTTTTTTAATCAGCTAATTTTAACTGGAGCATAATTTTTTTTACAGTATTGTGGTGGTTTTTGCCATGTATTGACATGAATCACAAACGGGTGCACATGTGTCTCCCCATCCTGAACCCCCTGTCACCTCCCTTCCCCCCTCATCCTTCTGGTTTGTCCCAGAGCACCAGCTTTGACTGCTGTGCTTTATGCATCAAAATTGCACTGGCCGTCTATTTTACATATGCTAGTATGCATGTTTCAATACTATTCTCTCAAATCATACCACCCTCGCCTTCTCCCACAGAGCCAAAAGTCTGTTCTTTACATCTGTGTCTCTTTTGCTGCCTTGTATATAGGATCATTGCTATCATCTTTCTAAATTCTATATATATGCATTAATACTGTATTGGTGTTTTTCTTTCTGACTTACTTCACTCTGTATAATAGGCTTCAGTTTCATCCACCTCATTAGAACTCAAATTAGACTCAAATGTGTTCTTTTGTATAGTAGAGTAATATTCCATTGTGTATATATACCACAAATTCCTTATCAATTCATCTGCTGATGGACATCTAGATTGTTTCCATGCCCTAGCTACTGTAAACAGTGCTACAATAAACATGTGTCTCCTTCAATTCTGGTTTCCTCGGTGTGTATGGAAACTTCTGAAAAAAGGGAATACCAGACCACCTGACCTGCCTCTTGAGAAACCTGTATGCAGGTCAGGAAGCAACAGTTAGAACTGGACATGGAACAACAGACTGGTTCCAAACAGGTAAAGGAGTACGTCAAGGCTGTATGTTGTCACCCTGTTTATTTAACTTATATGCAGAGTACATCATGAGAAACGCTGGGCTGGAGGAAGCACAAGCTGGAATCAAGACTGCTGGCAGAAATATCAATAGCCTCAGATATGCAGATGACACCACCCTTATGGCAGAAAGTGAAGGAGAACTAAAGACCCTCTTGATGAAAGTGAAAGAGGAGACTGATAAAATTGGCTTAAAGCTCAACATTCAGAAAACTAAGATCATGGCAGCTGGTCCCATCACTTCATGCCAAATAGATGGGGAAACAATGGAGACAGTGGCTGACTTTATTTTTGGGGGCTCCAAAATCACTGCAGATGGTGACTGCAGTCATGAAATTAAAAGATGCTTACTCCTTGAAAGGAAACTTATGACCAAACTAGACAGCATATTCAAAAGCAGAGACATTACTTTGCCAACAAAGGTCCATCTAGTCAAGGCTATAGTTTTTCCAGTGGTTATGTATGGATGTGAGAGTTGGACTATAAAAAAAGCTGAGCACTGAAGAATTAATGCTTTTGAACTATGGTGTTGGAGAAGACTCTTGAGAGTCACTTGGACTGCAAGGGAATCCAACCAGTCCATCCTAAATGAGATCAGTCCTGAGTGTTCATTGGAAGGACTGATATTGAAGCTGAAACTCCAATACTTCAGCCACCTGATGAGGGCTGACTCATTTAAAAAGACCCTGATGCTGGGAAAGATTGAGGGCAGGAGGAGAAGGGGACAACAGAGGATGAGATGGTTGGATGTCATCACAGGCTCAGTGGACATGGGTTTGGGTGGACTCCGGGAGTTGGTGATGGACAGGGAGGCCTGGCGTGCTGTGGTTCATGGGGTCGCAAAGAGTCAGGCACCACTGAGCAACTGAACTGAACTGAACAGTTTGTATGCCCAGCAGTTTGATTGCTAGGTCATATGCAGTTTTATTCCCAGTTTTCTAAGGAATGGAAAGTGCTCCACACTGTTCTCAACTGTTGTCAGTGTAAGAGTGTTCCTTTTTCTCTACAATCTCTCCAGCATTTATTGTTTATAGACTTTTTGATGGTGGCCATTCTGACCGGCATGGGATGAAACCTCAATGTGATTTTGATTTGCACTTCTCTGTATAATGAGTGATGTTGAGCATCTTTTCATGTGTTTATTAGCCATCTATATGTCTTTGGAGAAATGCCTGTTTAGTTCTTTGGCCCATTTTTTTGTTGTATTGTTTTCCTGGTACTGAGCTGAATGAGCTGCTTGTATATTTTGGAGATTGATTCTTTGTCAGTTTTTTCATTTCCTATTATTTTCTCCCATTCTGAAGGCTGTCTTTTCACCTTTCCTTCACTGTGCAAAAACTTTTAAATTTAATAAGGTCCAATTTATTTATTTTTTTTAATTTCCATTTCTCTGGGAGGTGGCTTATAGAGAATCTTGCTGTGATTATGTCAGAAAGTTTTGTGCCTGTGTTTTCCTCTAATAGTTTTATAGGTTCTGGTCTTAGGTCTAGATCTTTAATCCACTTTAAGTTTATTTTCGTGTATGGTGTTAGAAAGTGTTCTAGTTTCATTCTTTTTCACGTGGTAGACCAGTTTTCCCAGAACCATTTGTTAAAGAGATTGTCTTTTCTCCATTGCATACTTTTGCCTTCTTTGTCAAAGATAAGGTGTTCATAGGTGCATGGATTTAATGCTTTCTTTCCATTAAAGCATTATGGATAGAATAATGCTGAGCTTTCTATTTTGTTCCATTGATTTATATTTCTGTCTTTGTGCCAGTGCTATACTGTCTTGATGATTGTAGGTTTGTAGTATATCTGAAGTCAGGAAGGTTGATTCTTCCAGTTCCAATCTTCTTTATCAAGATTGCTTTGACTATTCAAGGTTTTTTTGTGTGTGTTTCTGTACAAATTGTGAAATTATTTGTTCTAGTTCTGTGAAAGAAACCATTGGTTGCTAGATAGAGATTGCATTGAATCTATAGATTGCTTTGGGTAGTATGCTCATTTTCAGTATATTTATTCTTCTAATCCACAAACATGGCATATTTCTCCATCATTTGTGTCATCTTTGATTTCTTTCATCAATATAAAACCACATTTAAACAGAGAAAGAAACCATATGTGCACACAACTATTGCTTAGTTTATTATTGATGGTATCTATCCTTTGAATATACTGATTTTTTATTGAACATATTTAAGATAAAAATGTATAATATAGTTTTATAAATGTAAAACACAAAAGAATCTATTGGTGTACACAATTGTTTTATCTATTTTGAAATAGGTGGTGCTAGTGGTAAAGATCCTGCCTGCAAATGCAAGTCAGATCCTTGGGTTAGGAAAATCCCCTGGAGGAGGGCATGGCACCCAGTCCAGTATTCTTGCCTGGAGAATTCCATGGATTGAGGAGCCTGGCAAGTTCAGTCCATAGGGTTGCAAAGAGTCAGACACAACTTCTGAGACAGCACACACATGCACATTTTGAAATTGCAGTTTTAATATCATTCCTATTTTTTGTTCTTTTTGAAAAATAAAGTTTCATCTTAGAACAGTTTGAGATTTATAGAGAAGTTACAAGTTAGTACAGAGTTTCTATATCCCCCACATCCAGTTCTTCCTATTAACATCATACCATCCTGATGTATGGTGTATAATACATACTGATGTATAATAATAGTGCATCAATATTAGTTCATTAGTAAAACAAAATTACCATGAACATCTAATGAACTAATATTGATGCACCATTATTCATTATTAATATGAATTTCCTTGTTGTTATTGTTATTCAGCCCCTAAGTTGTGTCCAGCTCTTTGAAACCCCATGGACTGCAGCAGGGCAGGCTTCCTTCCCTCACCAACTCCTGGAGTTTGCCCATGCTCAAGTCTATTGAATTGGTGATGTCACCCAACCGTCTCATCCCCCACTGCCCTCTTCTCCTTCTACCTTCAATCTTTCCCAGCATTAAGGTATTTTCCAATGAGCTGGCTCTTCACATCAGGTGGCCAAATCTTGGAGCTTCAGCTTCAGCATATAATCCAATATTATGTTAATTATTTTATTGCTCAAAATGTTCTAGCTTTTACCACTCAGTCAGTCAGTTCAGTCGCTCAGTCATGTCCCACTCTTTGCGACCCCATGAATCACAGCACGCCAGGATTCCCTGTCCATCACCAACTCCCAGAGTTTACCCGAACTCATGTCCATCGAGTTGGTGATGTCATCCAGCCATCTCATCCTCTGTCATCCCCTTCTCCTCCTGCCTCCAATCCCTCCCAGCATCAGGGTCTTTTCCAATGAGTCAACTCTTCGCATGAGGTGGCCAAAGTATTGAAGTTTCAGCTTCAACATCAGTCCTTCCAATGAACAACCAGGACTGATCTCCTTTAGGATGACTGGTTGGATCTCCGTGTAGTCCAAAGGACTCTCAAGAGTCTTCTCCAACACCACAGTTCAAAAGCATCAATTCTTCGGTGCTCAGCTTTTTTTATAGTCCGACTCTCACATCCATACATGACCACTGGAAAAACCATGGCCTTGACAGAGGTTCCTTAACGTGGCTCCTCTGTCCCTTTAAAATACACCAATCATTTAAAATACCCGTGTCAGAGGGAGGGGATATATATACACATACAGCTGATTCACATTGTTGTGCAGCAGAAATTAACACCACAGTGTAAAGCAATTATACTACAATTAAAAATAAAATAAAATACCCAAATCACTTTTACTTCCTTATTTCTTTACACTGCAAGATGCTTCATGTTCATCTTTGATTTTTCTGTGCCGCAGCCCTAGAATCATCTAATTTTTTCATGGAAACATTTCTTTTTATAGGAAATGTTTATAATAATTGTTCTATTAATATCAATAGAATGATATTAGAAATCAAGATCTAGGCAATTTTTTTTCAAAAAAGTTATTTTATATTGGATTATAGTTGATTTACAATGCTATATTATTAGTAGTTTTAGGTGTACAACACAGTGATTCAGTTATACATCTATGCTTTTTCAGATTCTTTTCCCAAATAGATTGTTAAAGAGTATTGATTAGAGTTCTCTGTGCTATACTGTAGGTCCTCATTGACTATCTGTTTTATATGTAATAGAGAGTGTATACGTTAATCTCAACCTCCTAATTTATCCCTCTCCCTCCACTTTTCCGCTTTTGGTTAACCATCAGTTTACTTTCAAAGTCTATGAGTCTGTTTCTATTTTGTAAATAAATTCATTTGAATCATTTGTGAGATTCCACACATAAGTGATATCATATATTTGTCATTCTCTGTATGATTCATTTCACTTAGTATGATAATCTATGTTGTTGCATATTAAATTATTTCATTCCTTCTGATGGCTGAGTAATATTCCATTATATATAGGTACCTCATCTTCTTTATCCATTCATATGTTGATGAACATTTAGGTTGCTTCCATGTCTTGGCTATCGTAAATAGTGCTACAATGAACACTGGGATGTATGCATCTTTTTGAATTAAGTTTTCTCCATATATATGTCCAGGAGTGAGATTACTGAATCATATGGCAGCTCTATTTTTAGTTTTTAAAGGAACCTCCACACTGTCCTCCATAGTGGCTATACCAAGTTACATTGCTACCAGTAGTGTAGGAAATTTCTTAATAAAACAGTGCATTAAACTGGTTAAAAAATTCTTATCACAAAAAACGTATTCAACTAAAAGTAAATATTTCTCCCACATCCACATTCCTCTTTCTTTTTTTCAAATCCACCTACATTTCAGATGTACTTTGATATTTTCCAGATATCTATACATCTACCTCTCTGATCATTTTCCTTACCATTAGGTCTGGTTACAAAAAACAGAAAGACAGATGGCACTGACCCTTGTTTCTTCACATTAATTCATACAGTGGTAATTATACAGATCAGTAGGTGGAGATAATTCATTGTTAAGATATACTTTAATTTTAAAAAAATTAAATGAAATTCTACAATGGGCCATTAGCTTATTTCCATCCTATTGATACTTTACAAGCATCACTATAATAAATATATAGTTTCATAAATTAATATAACTTTTTAATAGAAAAGAGGCAAATATGGATGGCTTAAGAAAAGTCTAACTCAAAAGAATATATGACTCTTGGATAATACTAGCAACTGAATCCTAACAAAGTCTTCTCCTTGACCAGGAAGCTCTAATCTTTACATGGTTGAATACATGTTCCCTATTCTCCTTTCAAATCTCTTACATAAAAATGTAAATTATCATAGGGCAGACTCTCTTTCACGACATTTTTTCTGTGATTTTCCAACTATGTCCAGCCCCTACTAACTATTTTAGGATACTTTGATCTTCAAAATCATCTATGCTTTGGTGTCTCCCTTTCCTCTGAGTTTCTCCAATCAGTTTCACTTTACATTAATAACAAATGACAATAGTGCTCCGTGCCTACGTACCCATGTGCAGAATATTTTGAGTCCTAACAGGAACTTAAACATTACTTGTATGAGCTCAGCTAAAAGCTGAGTTACAAAGATGGTGAAAAACAAAAGTGCAGATAACCCACTGTTAAGTCAGGAATAGATGTGGCTACTTCCACTAGACATAAGCCCATATAAACAGATAGGCCAATGTGAAAATAGAGAACTTATTCTCCTTTTAAGATCCAAAGCAAGGGACAGCGACAAGGACTAGGGCTGAAGCTCAGTTTTCCATTGCCTTTCCAGTTCAGTTCAGTTCAGCTGCTCAGTTGTGTCCAGCTCTTTGTGACCCCATGGACTGCAGCACACCAGGCCTCCCTGTCCATCACAAACTCCTGGAGTTTGCTCAAACTCATGTCCATCGAGTTGGTGATGCCATTCAACCATCTCATGCTCTGTCGTTCCCTTCTCCTCCTGCCTTCAGTCTTTCCCAGCATCAGGGTCTTTTCAAATGAGTCAGTTCTTGATATCAGGTGGCCAAAGTATTGGAGTTTCAGCTTCAGCATCAGTCCTTCCAGTGAATATTCAGGATTGATTTCCTTTAGGATTGACTGGTTGGATCTCCTTGCAGTCCAAGGAACCTTAAATAACTTTGTGAGCCTACTATGTATTGAAACTTACAAGCTTCTAATCATGGTTATAAAAATGGCTGTTACTTGTTTCTTATCATTTTCAAGGACTATGCTTGTCTTTTTTAGAGAGTCTATGTGATTTATATGGATATTCTGCAGATGCAGGTGTTTAAATGCACTGATTGAATGTATTCACTATAACCCTACCATTAGCACCTAGAATGGTTACATGAATGCATGGCCAAGAACATCTGTAGTACCTACAGTGCCCAAATATACATAATGAACTAAGGAGTCAGGGAGAAAAAAATTATTGTTTTTTAAAATAAGATTTATAGATGTTTGGTATCATGCATTGTTTTCCGGAAGGCATTGTTGTTGGCACTGCACTGTAAACTACCAAAGCTTTAACAAGAACATGTCTATTGCTAAACCTATAGTGACCGATTATTTTGCTGCCTTTACTGGCATTTGGATGCAGTCTTTGACATTGCTAACACCTTCCTTTCTATACCTATCCAGGACACAACAACCAATATGCTTGACTCAAGAAAGGTCATACACATTTGACATCCTTCCACAGAGGTATTTTAATTATCTTAAAGTATACCACCAACAGGCTAAGTAAACCTTTAGACATCATAAACTGTTAGTGGGTGTCCAAATGTTTAATTACATTCATAACATTTTTGTATTGGTCATCTTTACCAGAAAAGGTAAAAAAGAATAAAAGAAAAACAAATTCTTACATTGCATATCATGCCTTCTAAGTACTGCCTTTTCTAGGATAAGGAACTAAACCCAAAGTTGTACAACTGGGGTGTAATTCTAATACATTAACAATAAATAAACCATTATATTTGAAGATAACAATAGTAAATAAGCTGATTTCTTTATATGCAGCATATAGCACAACTGATATCTAAAAATTTAAATAAAGTCTCTATACCAACTAATCAATAGGCATCTCACATTGATTGGGAGCCCCTGCATACAAACATCCCTAGAAATTGCCTTTTTACCAACCAAAGATTTAAAAATTCGGTCTTCTATATCCCAAGATCTCATGGAATTATAGGTATATGTGACTAATTTTACTGTTGACAGCTACAATATAGATTTTTTGGTTGTTGTTACTTTGTTTTCACAAACCTCTAGGCTTTTTGATTCAAGTACTTTCACCTAACATAAAATCCATCTTTCTAAACTGTTCCCACAGGCAGACCATCTCAGCAAAAGAAAAGATATGATTTCCAACCCATCACAAACTTCTGGCAATGGATGTCAAAAGTTCTTGAGCTGGGACCAGCTCCAGACATTTCCATTGTAGAATAAAACTTGCACATACAATCAGATGCAAAAGTATGTCTCTAAATCTAAGCTGATTTTGGGAACACAAAGCTTCCCATCCTCTAGGAGGCAGGCACAGAGAAAGCACTATTTATTCTCTGTATAAGGCACTACTCAAAGATCAGGCAGTGCTCTCAACCATAGAGAATACCATGACAGCCCACAACCAGTGATTAACAGAGGCCTGAATATGCTGGCCTGTGGGTCTAACTGTGAGCGATAGTCTAGCTACACAACTTCTGAGGGTACAGGGCCAAGTTACCTTTGGTTTTGTTTTTCAGTCACTCAGTCGTCTTCAATGCTTTGTGACCCCATGGACTTCAGGATGCCAGGCTTCCCTGTCCTTCCCATCTGTCAGAGTTTGCTCAAACTCATGTCTGTTGAGTTGGTGATACCATCCAGCCATCTCATCCTCTGTTGTCCCTTTCTCCTTCCTTCAACTTGTACTACAGAACTACTCTCTGTTCAGTCTTGCTGCATTCTTTACTTGCAGATTTGTATTTCAAGAATATTACTTAATAAACAGCTTAAACCTTAAATTCCAACTCAAGACAGGATTTTTTTCTCCTTGAGAAACCAATATGCAACACCTGACATTACTATAAAAATGAAATTAATGTGAGATTATTATTAAATGATGTGCAGTTCAATGGGTAAATGTTCAGGGAGTTGGGCTTCCCAGGTGGTGTCTCCTCGCTAATGTAGGAGACATGGGGTTTGACCCCTGAGTTGGGAAGATGCCCTAGACATGGAATGGCAATGCACTCCAGTATTCTTGCATAGAGAATCCCACGGACACAGGAGCCTGGCAAGCTACAGTCCATAGAGTCACAACGTGTTGGACATGACTGAAGAGTTCAACACGCACATGACTACTATAGAAGATGTGATGCTGGAATCAGATGTATGCATCTCTTTGTAGAGTAAATGTGAATGTGACAGTTATAAATACAGAACTTGAGCAATCTTTTGTGTTGATAATCGAAATAACTTAGATGCCTGGGGCTATTTACTGTAATGTGATTTTTTTTTTAATGGTTAAAAAAAGAAAAATTTTAAACAAAGCAAAAATGCAACTTTCCTATATTTTATGAGATTTACATGTAAATATATGTTTTATATTAAAACTGTCTAAAAAAACTTAGTGATTATTCAAAAATGAGTTGAATTCTCATTTCAAGAATTTTTATCTTGATGAATGCCTACCAGAAAATTAAAATGTTAGCAGCAATCCCACTGCTGGGCATACACACTGAGAAAACCAGAAGGGAGAGAGACACGTGTACCCCAATGTTCATCGCAGCACTGTTTATAATAGCCAAGACATGGAAACAACCTAGATGTCCATCAGCAGATGAATGGATAAGAAAGCAGTGGTACATATACACAATGGAGTATTACTCAGCCATTAAAAAGAATACATTTGAATCAGTTCTAATGAGGTGGATGAAACTGGAGCCTATTATACAGAGTGAAGTAAGCCAGAAGGAAAAACACCAATAGAGTATACTAACACATATATATGGAATTTAGAAAGATGGTAACAATAACCCTGTGTACGAGACAGCCAAAGAGACACTGATGTATGGAACAGTCTTATGGACTCTGTGGGAGAGGGAGAGGGTGGGAAGATTTGGGAGAATGGCATTGAAACATGTAAAATATCATGTATGAAACGAGATGCCAGTCCAGGTTCGATGCATGATACTGGATGCTTGGGGCTAGAGCACTGGGGCGACCCAGAGGGATGGTATGGGGAGGGAGGAGGGAGGAGGATTCGGGATGGGGAACACATGTATACCTGTGGCGGATTCATTTTTATATTTGGCAAAACTAATACAATTATGTAAAGTTAAAAAAAAAAAAAAAGAAATATGAGAAAAATGTATTTTGCAGGACTTTCCTGATTGTAAACCGTTAACATCCCACTAAGGGCCAGCTAATCACAACAATTAACCATACAAAAATCTTTACAAGTTTCTGAAACTTATCCTAGGGTTCAGTATATTGAGAACTAATAATGTAGGAAATCTTAGGCTACTGAGCAACTTTGAATGCTTTGGGAAATCACAGGAGGATATTGAGAAAATGAGATAATTAACTGTCATTTTTAGTAGGATTCTAGTTTATTATAATAAGAATTTTCTAAGAGTGGATGTAGAAAAATAAATATGCATTTATTGTTCATGTTCCATTTTTAAACAAATTTACTGAAATATAGATGTCAAATAATAAGCTGCTTATATTAAAGTTGAATAATTTGATAAATTTTGACATATGTATACATCTGTGAAATCATCACTACAATTGAGACATGAATATATCTGTCATTCCCCACATTTATGCATGAAAGTGAAAGTGAAGTCGCTCAGTTGTGTCCGACTCGTTGCGAGCCATGGACTGTAATCTACCAGGCTCCTCCTCCATGGGATTTTCCAGGCAAGAGAACTGGAGTGGGCTGCCATTTCCTTCTCCAGGGGATCTTCCTAACCCAGGGAACAAACCCGGGTCTCCTGCATTGCAGACAGATGCTTTACTGTCTGAGCCACCAGGGAAGCCTCATTTATGCATGCCCCTTTCTAATTTGCCGACACTGGTTCGTCCTGTGTCTTGTACCACCATCACAAGGAAACTAGTGATCTGCTTTCTGTCACTATAGATTAGTTGGCATCATCTAGAATTTATATAAATGGAATTACATAATATGTAATCCTTTTTGTCTGTATGGATATACAACATGTACACATATTTACATGGACAGTCAGATTATTTTTAAATTTGGTTGCCAAAAATGTACCTGCCATGAATATTCATGTACAAGTTTCTTTATGGGTAGAAACTTTCTTTTTTATTGAGTAATAGCCCAAGAATTGATGGGTAGGTCATGTGACAGTGTATGTTTTATTCTTTGAGAAACAGTCAATTTTCAAAGTACTTTTATTTATCATTTTACATTCTTACCAGTATATACAGTTGCAGTTACTCCATATCCTTGTCAATATTTGCTATGTTCAATTTTTATTTAGACATTTTTAATTTTAAATATCCTAATAATTGTGAGATAATTTTTTTTATTTAATTAGAATAGCACTAAGGTGTAATTTGGAAAACTCAGCAGTGGCCACAGGACTGGAAAAGGTCAGTTTTCATTCCAATCCCAAAGAAAGGCAATGCCAAAGAAAACTCAAACTACCACACAATTGCACTCTTCTCACATGCTAGTAAAGAAATGCTCAAAATTCTCCAAGAAAGGCTTCAGCAATACATGAATCATGAACTTCCAGGTGTTCAAGCTTGATTTAGAAAAGGCAGAGGAACCAGAGATCAAATTGCCAACATATGATGGATCATCAAAAAAAGCAAGAGAGTTCCAGAAAAACATCTATTTCTGCTTTATTGCCTATGCCAAAGCCTTTGACTCTGTGGATCACAATCAACTGTGGAAAATTCTGAAAGAGAGGGGAATACCAGACCACCTGACCTGCCTCTTGAGAAACCTGTATGCAGGTCAGGAAGCAACAGTTAAAACTGGACATGGAGCAACATACTGGTTCCAATTAAGAAAAGGAGTACGTTAAGGCTGTATATTGTCACCTGCTTATTTAACTTCTATGCAGAGTACATCATGAGAAATGCTGGGCTGGAAGAAGCACAAGCTGGAATCAAGATTGCTGGGAGAAATATCAATAACCTCAGATATGCATATGACACCACTCTTATGGCAGAAAGTGAAGAGGAACTAAAAAGCTTCTTGATGAAAGAGAATGAAGAGAGTGAGAAAGTTGGCTTAAAGCTCAACATTCAGAAAATGAAGATCATGGCATCTGGTCCCATCACTTCATGGGAAATAGATGGGGAAACAATGGAAACAGTGTCAGACATTATTTTCTTGGGGTCCAAAATCACTGCAGATGGTGACTGCAGCCATGAAATTAGAAGATGCTTACTCCTTGGAAGGAAAGTTATGACCAACCTAGATAGTATATTGGAAAGCAGAGATATTACTTTGCCAGCAAAGGTCCATCTAGTCCAGGCTATGGTTTTTCCAGTGGTCATGTATGGATGTGAGAGTTGGACTGTCAAGAAAGCTGAGCGCCGAAGAATTGATGCCTTTGAACTGTGGTGTTGGAGAAGACTCTTGAGAGTCCCTTGGATTGCAAGGAGATCCACCAGTCCATTCTAAAATAGATCAGTCCTGGTTGTTCATTGGAAGGACTGATGCTGAAGCTGAAACTTCAATACTTTGGCCACCTCATGCAAAGAGTTGACTCAATGGAAAAGACCCTGATGCTGGGAGGGATTGACGGCAGGAGGAGAAGGGGATGAAAGAGGATGAGATGGCTGGATGGCATCACCAACTCGATGGACATGAGTTTGAATGAACTCTGGGAGTTGGTGATGGACAGGGAGGCCTGGCGTGCTGTGATTCATGGGGTCACAAAGAGTCGGACTCAACTGAATGACTGAAGTGAACTGAACTGAACTGAAGGTGTAATGATACTAAGAATCTTTTCATGGGTTTGTTTGCCATTGGTTTATTATTTGTAAATTGTTCATTTTTTTTTAAATTTTGCTGTTTTTTTTCTAATCATTATTTTAAGAGCTTTAAAGTGTATTTTGATTACAAGTCTTTTACATGATACACAAATATTTTCTCCCACTCACTGTTTTGCTATTTGTCTTAAAATTGTTTACCAAAGAACAGGATGTTTTAATTTTTATAAACTCAAATTTATCAAAGTTTCTCTTATCGATCATGCTCTCCTTTGGTATTACATGTAGGAATATTTGTCATAGCCAAGTTGCAGGGATTTTCTTCTAAAAAGTTTACACAAAAATAACCAAAAATGGATCATGGATTGAAATATAAAGTGTGAAATTATAGTTTATAAAAAATATTGGAGAGAATTTTTCGTCTTGCTTATGAAAATATTTAATAAAATCAACACCAAAAGCACTATCTCAAAAACTGAGAAATTTGATTTCATTACATTTAAATACTCTTTGATAAACACCATTAAATGAATGAAGAGCCAAAACACAGACTGGCATTTATGCTTGCTTAGTCACTCAGTCATGTCTGATTCTTTGTAACCCTGTGGGCTATACCCACCAGCCTCCTCTATCAATGGAATTTTTCAGATGAGAATACTACAGTGGACTGCCATTGGACACATAAAAATTTTTTTAAGACTCAAGAATGTGAAAACAAAATCCAATCAAAATGGCAAAATATTTGAAGAGACACTTACCCAGTAAGATTTATGGATGGCAATATATATATATATATATAAAAGATGCTCAATAACATTGATCAGTAGGGTAGCACAAAAGAAAACATTAATTATATAAACTACATAAATATTTCATAATGTTAAACATAAATTCCCCACCAATCTTACTAACAAGTTTTTAGCAAACTTAAATGAACACTTTTGTTCATAGAAAATCTTACACAGTTCTGTTTATAGTGTCATTGTTTGTAACTGCCCCCCAGTTTGAGGTAACTCAAGTTTCCTTCAATTGGTGAAGAGATGAACAAAATTATAAGTCCACAAAATTGAATACTGCTCAGCAATGAAAAGACAACCACCTGGATAAATCTCAAATTCATTATGCTAAATGATAGATAACAAACAGAAAAGACTATAAGATCTGAGTGTGGGATCAGGTTCAATTATATGACATTCTGGACAAAGCAAAACTGTAGGAACTGGAAGCAGATCAGTGGTTGAAAGAGACTAAGAGTGTTGAAACCCTAAACATAAAGAGCTAAGGAAAAGCTGGAGTGGAGGTAGGTAGGATTGATGGATTGTTTTATTTTTGGTTATGGTGGCAATTACATGTCTATATGTATTTAGCAAAATACAGAAGTATACAATACAAAGGGGAAAATCACTACATAATTATAATCTATAATATGAAAAAGTGAATAAATAATAATGCATTGATATATTGGTTGTTTTTATAAAATTGAAACTTATTTGCCTTCAGTTCAGTTCGGTTCAGTCATTCAGTCATGTCCAACTCTTTGCGACCCCATGAACTGCAGCATGCCAAGCCTCCCTGTCCACCACAAACTCCCAGAGTTCACTGAGACTCACGTCCATAGAGTCAGTGATGCCATCCAGCCATCTCATCCTCTGTCGTCCCCTTCTCCTCCTGCCCCCAATCCCTCCCAACATCAGAGCCTTTTCCAATGAGTCAACTCTTCGCATGAGATGGCCAAAGTATTGGAGTTTCAGCTTTAGCATCAGTCCCTCCAAAGAACACCTAGGACTGATCTCCTTTAGATAGGACTGGTTGGATCTCCTTGCAGTCCAAGGGACTCTGAAGAGTCTTCTCCAATGCCACAGTTCAAAAGCATCAATTCTCTGGCACTCAGCTTTCTTCACAGTCAAACTCTTATGTCCATACATGACCACTGGAAAAACCATAGCCTTGAATAGACGGACCTTTGATGGCAAAGTAATATCTCTGCTTTTGAATATGTTATCTAGGTTGGTCATAACTTTCCTTCCAAGGAGTAATCATCTTTTAATTTCAGGGCTGCAATCACCATCTGCAGTGATTTTGGACCCCAAGAAAATAAAGTCTGACACTGTTTCCCCATCTATTTGCCATGAAGTGATGGGACCAGATGCCATGATCTTAGTTTTCTGAATGTTGAACTTTAAGCTAGCTTTTTCACTCTCCTCTTCCACTTTCATCAAGAGGCTTTTTAGCTCCTCTTCACTTTCTGCCATAAGGGTGGTATCATCTGTATATCTGAGGTTATTGATATTTCTCCTGGTAATCTTGATTCCAGCCTGTACTTCTTCTAGCCCAGCGTTTCTCATGATGTACTCCGCATATAAGTTAAACAAGAAAGGTGAGAATATACAGCCTTGACATACTCCTTTTCCTAATTGGAACCAGTATGTTGCTCCATGTCCAGTTCTAACTGCTGCTTCCTGACCTGCATATAGGTTTCTCAAGAGGCAGGTCAGGTGGTCTGGTATTCCCATCTCTTTCAGAACTTTCCATAGTTTATTGTGATCCACACAGTCAAAGGCTTTGGCATAGTCAATAAAGCAGATATATATGTTTTTCTGGAACTCTCTTGCTTTTTTGATGATCCAGTGGATGTTGGCAATTTGATTCTTGGCTCCTCTGCCTATCAAATAGTCAGTTTTCTCTTTGGCTTTTCATTATTTATCTCAGTTTTCTATTTTAAAAAGTAAGTTTACAATAATATAAATTGATCCAAACCATTGTACTTTTCTTATGGCCTCTTTCATCATTATTATTTTATTTAAGCATTTTAATAATTTAAATTTATTTGAAAATTGCATTTAAAGTATTTGTAAAACCTGAGTAAATAGAACAAATGGTGAAATGCAATTCTTAAAAATAAAAGATATGTATGTATAATTATTAATTACTCCAATATATATTACAAAGAATATTTCCACTTTTTGGAAAAAAAAAATCTCTGTACAATTAGGTATTTATTTTTTAGCCTGAAATTTTACAAACAATGTAAATAACACAGCAAATATTATTATTTTACAAAATAATGTTGGAAGGATATAAAATACCATAAAGAATATATATGAGGTGAAAAGCAAGACGATCACTGCTGGCTTAACTTCTGGTGGTGGTGTGTCTGCTCTTTCTTTATAGTTCCAGGATGTATACTTTTAAGAAATTTTATACATTTGGTGTATAAACTCTGTCTCCACTTCTATAAACTCTCTTTTTTAGTCCAGTTGACTCATGATCCAGGATATTGTCAATATAATTATTAGAAAGTTGATATCACAAATGGGAAAAACAAGTGACACTACATAAATATTATATATGCTCTTTGTTGTCTTCTATAATTACTTCCTCATTGTTAGCAAACACCTAAGGGATATAATACAACTGTTTACTATGATAAGAGAACAAATCGTATAGTGTTGAAGCACTGCCTACATTCAAAAAGACTAAATATTAGTATATAAATCTTTTCTTTCCTGGATACCATAAGTCAATTATTAGCTCTGAATAAAATAGTAATCATCATAACAAAATATAATGCTAAATAATTTGAAATAAAAATATTTAGTTTTTAAACATTTGAAGTAAGGGGACAGAAAATTGATATCACTGAAAAGTAGCAAGTTTTATGATGGCTTATGGGATTTAATTTAGACATGGTATGTGTGAATTTACTGAGGCAGGACAAAAATTTGACTACCATCCATCTAATTGAACAGTTCTCAAAAGTATGACACTCAGTACAACTTTACACCCTTAAAACTCATTGAGGACTCTTAAAACATTTTGTTTATTTAGGTTTTGTCTATAGTTATCTCCCATATTTAATATTAAAACATTAGTATAAATTTTTATTTATGAAAATGAAGAATAACAATAGTAAATTTAGTTATTGTGAATAATTGTCATAGTATAAACAACAGAAATTTATTAAAATAATTGTATTTTGTAAAACAAAGTAGTGAAAAGGGCAGCATTGTTTTATATTTTTGCAAATCTCTTTTATGTCTATCTTAATAGAAGCCAGAGAGATTCTCATATATGTTGCTGCATTCAAAATATTATTTTGGTTGAAGTATAATCCAATTAATTATTGATAGGTACTTGGTAAAGTTAAGAATGATTTGTAATTGAGGATGTTATTTGACTTTCACCAAATTTAACAAGTTCCTTAAAGTTGTTTGCAATATGGACTCTGAAACCATACCAATAAATTTTGGTACTCTTTTACATTAAAGTGTTCTGTCTTGTACTATGAGTAAATCATTTACCTAGGCATAGTTTTACAATGTCATGCATTCTTTATTCTGAAAATATTGGTTCACTCATTATGCAAATATTCCAAATTTTGACACAGTATAAAATATGAAATATTCACCTTTGCTAATATCACTACATATTGCATCAAAGAAGTTTTTAAGTGTTTGAAGTTGCCAAGCTCACATTAGAAGATACAAGACTTCTAAATTCTAAGTTTTGTATTAAAGCTCAAAATTAATTATTGGTAATAAATACTGTCATTTGTTTTTCTTGAACTGTCAGTTTCACTTGCTCATTTTCTTAAAGTAACTGACAATTACCAAAGTCAAAATAATCATGTTTAAGCAAAACAATACTCCATAAAAAAGAAAAAAAATGACTATGTCAAATAAAAACTCAAAATACTGTTTTCTTCCTTGAGGCAATCAACATAATTCATACTCAATTTAAGTGCTTTATACATACTTCCTATTTGATCCCATTAAATAATGAAAATGCACAATTCTCTGTTAGAAATCTATCTTCACTTTTATTGGAGTTATAAGGCAGTGGAAAAAGCAATAACTACACATAGAGTTTAATGCCTCTGCTTTGACTCATGCTGAAATGATTGTTCTATTATCTATTATAAATTTTGAGCCATCAGAGCAGGTGTTAACACAATGAAAGTGTGAAATTTCATCTTTGTATTACTAGGTAAAGAGTTTTATCCTTAAATTGCCTTGCAGATCCATAATGGTCCATGGACAATTGAGAATGCCTACTCTAATCCATTGCACTGATTGGATTATTAAAATAACTACTCTTCATGACCCCATGGGCTGCAGCACACCAGACTTCCCTGTCCTTCATCTCCCAAAGCTTGTTCAAATTCATGTCCATTGAGTCAGTGATGCCATCCAACTATCTCATCCTCTGTCGTCCCCTTCTCTTCCTGCCTTCAATATTTCCCAGCATCAGGGTTTTTTCTAATGAGTCAGCTCTTTGCATCAGGTGGCCAAAGTCCTGGAATTTCAGCTTCACATCAGTCCTTCCAGTGAATATTCAGGACCAATTTCCTTTAGGATTGACTGGTTTGAGCTCCTTGTAGCCCAAGGGTCTCTCAAGAGTCTTCTCTAACACTACAGTTCAAAATTATCAGTTCTTTGGTGCTCAGCCTTCTTTATGGTCCAATTCTCACAATCATACACGTCTTCTGGAAAAACCATAGCTTTGACTAGACAGAACTTTGCTGGCAAAGTAATGTCTCTGCTTTTTAATACACTGTCTAGTTTTCTCATAGCTTTTCTTCCAAGCAGCAAGAGTTTTTTAATTTCATGGCTGCAGTCATAACTAGTAAGGGACTTTAATCAACATACTTATATCAACAGACAATCATTCAGACAGAAAATCAATAAGGAAATAGTAGTTTGAATGATAGATCAGTTGGACTTAACAGAAATCTGCAGGACATTCTGTCCGAAAACAAAACATACATTCTTTTCAAGCACACACGGAATGTTATCATGATCAAGAACGGATCACATGCCAGGCCACAAAACAAGTCTCAACAAATTTTAAAAGATATAAATTATATCAAGCATTTTTTCTGATCACAGTGGTATGACACTAGAAATCAACCAGAATAAGAAAATAGGAAATGCACAAATACCTGAAGACTAAACTTCATGCTACTAAAAAGAATGGGTCAATGAAGAAATAAAAATAGGAATCAGAAAATACCTCAAGAGAAACGAAAATACAAACACAAATTTCTAGAATCAGTGGGATGCAGTAAAATCAGTTAGGAAAGGTAAATTGATATTAATAAAGGCATACTATTAAACTATTTTCTCATTCCATACACAAAAATAAATTAAAAATGAATTAAAGACCTAAAGGTAAGACCAGAAATCATGGAACTAGCAGAAAGGCAGAGTACCCTTGACATAAATTGTAGCTATATTTTCTGGATCTGTCTCATAAGACAAAAGACAGAAACAAAAACAAAGAAATGAGACCTAATTACTCTCAAAAGCTTTTGCATAGCCAAAAAAAAAAAAAAAAATCAACAAGAAAATGCAACCTAATGAGAAGGAAGAAATATTTGCAAATTATATGACACAAAGGTGTTAATAACCAAATAACAAAAACAGCCCATACAACTCAAGATCAAAAAACAAAACAATGCAATCAAGGAATGAACAGAAGTTCTGAATAGATATTTTTGAAGGGAGATATATAGATCGCCAACCAACATATGGAAAGATTTCAATATTGCTAATCATCAGAGAAACTCAAATAAAAATCACAATGAGATACCCACTCATACCTGTCAGAATGGCTATCAACAGAAGTCTATTACACTCTTGGTGGCAATATAAATTGGTGAGGCACTATGGAAAACATTATGCAGGTTCCTCAAAAAGCTAAAACTAGAACTACCATATGATCCAGCAATACCACTCCTAGGTGTATATCCAAAGAAAACAAAAACATCAGTTTGAAAGTACACATTCACCCAATGTTCATATCAGCATTGTTTACAAAAATGAAGATACAGAAGCAAACTAAGAGTCCATCAACAGGTGAATGGATAAAAAAAAGATGTATTTTATTTACTTCTCTATCTATCTATAACATACATAACCTAGCTACAGACTTACACAGAGACACACACACACGATGGACTATTACTCAGCCATAAAAAAGAATGAAATTTTGCCATTTGCAACAACATGGATGGATCTGGAAGGAATCGTGTATAGTAAAATAATCAGACAGAGAAAGACAAACACTACATATTATTCACTTACATATGGAATTTAAAAAAATAAATGAATTAATATAACAAAACAGAAGGAGATTCATGATACAGAGAGCAAAGTAGTAGTTACCAGAGGAGACAGGGAAGAGGAAAGGGTAATATAAACATAGAGTATTAAGAGGTATAGTGTACTATGCATAAAATAAATAAGATACACGGATATATCATTAAGCATAGGGAATACAGACCACAGTCTTGTGGTGAAGGGGCTTGCATAACTCAAAGAAAACATGAACCACACCATGCTGGGCCACCAAGATGGACAGGTTATAGTGATGAGTTTTAACAAAACATGATCCACTAGAGGAGGAAATGGCAACCCATTCCAGTATTCTTTCCTGCAGAAATCCATGAACAGCATGAAAAAGCAAAAAGATACGAGGCTGGAAGACAAGCCCCTAGGTTGGAAGGTGTCCAATATGCTATTGGGATAGAGAGGATGGCAATTATAAATAACTCCAGAAAGAATAAAGTGGCTCGGCCAAAAAGGAAATGACGCTCTGTTGTGGATGTGTCTGGTGTTGAAAGTAAAGTTCATTGCTGTAAAGAACAATATTACATAGAAACCTAAAATGTTAGGTGCATGAATCAGGGTAAATTAGACATGGTCAGGCAGGAGATGGCAGGACTGAACATCGACATTTTAGGAATCAGTGTACTAAAATGGATGGGAATGGGCAGATTTAATTCAGATGACAATTACACCTACTACTGTAGGCAAGGAATCCTTAGAAAACATGAAGTAGATCTCACAGTCAACAAAAGAGTCTTAAATGCAGTACTTGTGTGCAATCTCTAAAATGACAGAATGATTTTGATTCATTTGCAAGGCAAATCTTTTAACATCCCAGTAAACCAAGTCTATGCCCCAACCACTGATGTCAAAGAAGCTGAAGTTAACCAATTCTATAAAGACATATAACACCTTCTAGAACTAACATCAAAAAGGATGTCCTTTTCATTATAGGAGATAGGAATGCAAAAGTAGGCAGTCAAGAGGTACCTGGAATAAAAAGCAAGTTTAGCCTTGAAGTACAAAATGAAGCAGAGCAAACACTAACAGTTTTATCAAGATAACATAACAATAAAAGCAAATACATTTTTCCAAAAACCAAAGAGACGACTCTACACATGGATATCACTAGATGATCAATACTGAAATCAGACTGACTGTATTTTTTGCATACAAAGATGGAGAAGCTCTATACAGTCATTAAATACAGGACCTGGAGCTGACTGTGGCTCAGATCATGAACTCCTTATTGCAAAATTCAGGCTTAAATTGAAGAAAGTAGAGAAAACAATAAAATCCCTTATAATTATACAGTGGAGCTGATAAAGACTCAAGAGATTAGATCTGGTAGAAAGAGTGCCTGAAGAACTATGGATGGAAGTTCATAACATTGTACAGGAGGCACTGACCACAAGCATCCCCAAAAAAAAGAAATGCAAAAGGGCAAAATGGTTGTCTGAGGAGGCCTTGCAAATATCTGCAAAGAGAAGAGGTGCAAAAGGCTGACAGGAAAGGGAAAGATATACCCATTTGAAAGCAGAGTTCCAGAGAACAGCAAGGAGAGATAAGAAAGCCTTCTTAAGAGAACACGTGTATACCTGTGGCGGATTCATGTTGATGTATGGCAAAACCAATACAATATTGTAATATTGTAAACTACTTTACATTACCCTCCAATGAAAATAAATAAATTTATATTAAAAAAAAGAGAACAAAGAAATAGAGGAAAAAATAGAATTAGAAAGACCAGAGATCTCTTCAAGAAAATTGGGGCTATCAAGGGTACATTTCATGCAAGGATGGGCATGATAAGGGACAGAAATGAGAAAGACCTAACAGAAACAGAAGAGATTAAGAAGAGGTGGTAAGAATACACAGATGAACTATACAAGAAATGTCTTAATGACCTAGTTAACCATAATGGTATGATCACTCACCTAGAGCCAGACATCCTGGAGGGTGAAGTCAAGTGGGCCTTAGGAAGCGTTACTACAAACAAAGCTAGCGGAGGTCATGAAATTCCAGCTGAGCTATTTCAAATCCTAAAGGATGATGCTGTTAAAGTGCTGCACTCAATATGTCAGCAAATTTGGAAAAATCACCAGTGGCCATAGGACTGGAAAAGTCAGTTTTCAATCCAATCAAAAGAAGGGCAATACTTAAGCTTGTTCAAACTATTGTACAGTTGTGTTCATTTCACACGCTAGTAAAGTTATGCTCAGAATCCTTAAAGCTAAGTTTCAGCAGTACATGAACCAAGAATTTCCAGTTGGGCAAGCTGGGTTTTGAAGAGGCAAGGGAAGCAGAAATCAAATTGCCAACATTAGTCAGATCATGGAGAAAGAAAAATGTCTACTTCTGTTTCATTGACTGTGCTAATGACTTTGACTGTGTGGGTCATAACAAACTGGAAAATTCTTAAAGTGATGGGAGTACCAGACCACCTTACCTGTCTCCTAAAACACTTGTATGTGGGTTAAGAAGCAACAGAATCAGATGTTGATGAACAACTGACTGGTAAAACTAGGAAAGGATTATGACAAGGATGTATATTATCACCCTGCTTATCTAACTTCTATGCAGATTACATCAATCAAAATGCTTGGCTGGATGAATTACAAGTTGGAATCATGATTGCCAAGAGAAATACCAACAGCCTCAGATATGCAGATAATACCACTCTGATAGCAGATCATGTAAAGGAACTAAAGAGACTCTTGATGAGAATGAAACAGAAGAGTGAAAAAGCTTGCTTAAAACAACATTAAAAAACCTAAGACCATGGCATCTGGTCCCATTAATTCATGGCAAATAGAAAGGAAAAAATTGGAAGCAGTGATAGATTTTGTTTTCTTAGCCTCCAGAATTACTGTGGATGGTGACTGCACCCAGGAAGTTAAAAGATGCTTGCTCTTTGGAAGGAAAGCTGTGACAAACCTAGACAGCATTTCTTAAAAAGAGAGAAGTCATTTGGCCAACAAAGCCATGTATAGTCAAAGCCATAGTTTTTCCAGTAGTCATATATGGATATAAGAGTTGGTCCATAAAGAAGGCTGAGCACTGAAGAATTGATGCTTTCAAATTGTGGTGCTGGAGAAGACTCTTGAGAGTCCTTTGGACTGCAAGAAGGTAAAATCAGTCAATCCTAAAGGAAATCAACCCTGAATATGCATTGGAAGGACTGTTGCTGAAGCTAAGGCCCTCATACTTCAGCCACCTGATGCAAAGAGCTAACTCATTGGAAAAGACCCCGATGCTGGGAAAGATTGAAGGCAAAGGTGGAGCAAAAAGGGGCAAAAGAAGAGATGGCCAGATAGCATTACCAACTCAATGATCATGAACTTGGCAAACTCACAAGATAGAGTACAGAGAAGCCTGGAATGCTACAGTCCACGAAGTTCTCAAAGAGTCAAACACAATTTAGCAACTGAACAACAATAATGCATGGTACTGGATGCTTGGGGCTGGTGCACTGGGATGACCCAGAGGGAGGGTAGGGGAGGGAGGAGGGAGGAGGGTTCAGGATGGGGAATGCGGGTATACCTGTGGCGCATTCATTTCGATATTTGGCAAAACTAATACAATATTGTAAAGTTTAAAAATAAAATAAAATTTAAAAAATAATAGTGAATATAGTCAGTATTTCAAAATTTTAAGTATTGTACAATCTATATAAATATCAAATCACTCTTCTTTAACCTGACACTAAAACAGTATTGTAAATCAACTACATTTTGGTTTAAAAAAGTAGTATAAGCATACAATGAAATATCATTCAGTAAGAAAAAGGAAGAAATTTATTATATATGCTACAACATGTATTAACTTAAAACATTAATTAAAGAAGCAACATATGGTATGATTCTTTCATATGAAACATACAGGAAGAGAGAGAGAGATCAGAGATCAGTCGCTCAGTCGTGTCCGATTCTTTGTGACCCCATGAATCGCAGCACACCAGGCCTCCCTGTCCATCACCAACTCCTGGAGTTCACTGAGACTCATGTCCATTGAGTCAGTGATGCCATCCAGCCATCTCATCCTCTGTCGTCCCGTTCTCCTCCTGCCCCCAATCCCTCCCAGCATCAGAGTCTTTTCCAATGAGTCAACTCTTCGCATGAGGTGGCCAAAGTACTAGAGTTTCAGCTTTAGCATCATTCCTTCCAAAGAAATCCCAGGGCTGATCTCCTTCAGAATGGATTGGTTGGATCTCCTTGCAGTCCAAGGGACTCTCAAGAGTCTTCTCCAACACCACAGTTGAAAAGCATCAATTCTTCGGCACTCAGCCTTCTTCACAGTCCAACTCTCACATCCATACATGACCACAGGAAAAACCATAGCCTTGACTAGACGAACCTTTGTTGGCAAAGTAATGTCTCTGCTGTTCAATATGCTATCTAGGTTGGTCATAAATTTCCTTCCAAGGAGTAAGTGTCTTTTAATTTCGAGACACAAAGCAGACAAGTGTTTTCCAAGGTCTTTGAGAGGGATTAGAGGTTGACTGCCTCTAGGGGTGGGAGAAGGCAAAGGCACCCCACTCCAGTATTGTTACCCGGAAAATGCCATGGATGGAAGAGCCTGGTAGGCTGCAGTCCATGGGGTCGCTAAGAGTCATACACGACTGAGCGACTTCACTTTCACTTTCCACTTTCATGCACTGGAGAAGGAAATGGCAATCCACTCCAGTGTTCTTGCCTGGAGAATCCCATGGACGGAGAAGCCTGGTAGGCTGCAGTCCATGGGGTCGCACAGAGTGGAACATGACTGAAGCAATTTAGCAGCAGCAGCCTCTAGGGGCAGGAGGATAATTTTTGGAGTGAGGGATATGCTCTAAAATTAGGTCATGGTAAATCTTGCACAACTCTATAAATTTAGTAAAAATATTTTTCTGTATACCTTAAATGGGTAAATGTTGTGTTCCTTAAATTATCCCACAAAAATCTATAAATAAAACTGACTTTTCAAAGTCTGGATGACTCAGGAATCATTTTAAAATAGGTTTTCATAACATTTCCATATTAAGAGAACTTATCCAAAATAGTTTTTATTTCTTTAATTTAGTGACCTCAATTGTCATTATGAATATAATGCAAAATAAATAATCTAGAGATCTTATAAATTAAAATTCTAAAAAACGTTCACTTATGTGATTTAATTTATAAACTTTCCCAAACCTGATCCATTTTCTCCTTCTTTTATAAAAACAAACAAAAATCCAAAAAATAATATAAGACTCAATAGTGGTGATTTCACCAAGGTCATAGATTCTAAGGGTTATTTAGAATCTGAACCTAACACCAAGTTCATTTGTATTTGTACTCAAAATCCTATTTACACTACAGAACTAAATTTCTCAAAAAATAAAGGAGGTAAAGAAGTAAAGAAGGCAGTATTTCAGTGAAATTCCTTTTACCTCTTTCTGATTTCCCAAAATACCATTTACTGTTTTGTTTATGTTCTTTTTAAATAGGATTTATCAATATTTCTTATTTATAAAAGTTGTACAAATTGTTATACAAATTGCTTGAAAAATATGGAAAAGAGATTAGTGGCTCAAGAGTCCCTTGGACAGCAAGGAAATCAAACCAGTCAATCCTAAAGGAAATCAGTCCTGAATAGTCACTGGAAAGACTGAAGATGAAGCTGAAGCTCCAATATTTTGGCCACCTGATGTGAAGATCATTGTAAAAGATCCTGATGCTGGGAAAGACTGCAGACAGGAGGGGGAGGGGGCAACAGAGGATGTGATGGTCGGATGGCATCACAGACTCAGTGGACATGAGTTTGAGCAAGCTCCAGGAGATAGTGAAAGACAGAGAAGCATGGCATGCTGCAGTTCATGGGGTGGCAAAGAGTCGGACATGACTTAGGGACTGAGCAACAACAAAAAAGTTATACAAATTTTTTGAAAATATGAGTAAAGGCACAAAAGAAAAGAAAAAAAATTGATCTAATCACAAAACCATACTTCATGAAATTTAAGCAGCTTTAATGTTGACAGCTTTGTGATTTTACCAGAAGGTGCTAAGGAAGATTTTCACACATCTATGTCATGACTCCAACTGGCTGGCTATGATTATAAAAATCCCATTAAATATAAAATGCATCCATGATTTAGAGAGGTTAAAATATGCATTTCATAGACTTTTCTGTAGATTTATTTCCTGGTCTCACATTTCTCTTTCTCTTTAGATACTTATAAATATGTACGTACATAAACATTAAAATACAAACATACAGTATACATTTCATAAATATTTTCCAATTTTATTAAAGTTTTCTAAATCTTTGTATTGTATATGTATAATATTTCATTGTTAGGTATATTATAATAGATCTAACCTTTCTGCAAATTTAAGAAATTTGGAGACTGTCTTCCTTCATCCTTATTAAAATTACACTCAAACATATATCTTTGAGCAAAATATTTTCATACATTTTCAGTCACTGAAGAATGAATTGTTAGAATTACTTGATCAAAGGCAAAAATTGTTTATGACTTTTGATACAAAATCCTATTTTTCGTTGAAAAACTTTGAACTGAAATATAAACTAATATGACTAAGCAAGAGATTCCAGAAGGCTTTTATCTGTATGTCTATTATGGGTATATACAAACTATTTAATTGTTACATAGAAATATACAATATTGCATATGTAAACTGTAGAAGAATGTTTTCTTTTTGCCTGCATGCTTAAAATTATTAGAAATCATATATATACAGTTTTCATTTTTTAAAAAATTTCCAATTTGATTTCCAGCCAACCTCTCTGTCTCTCTCTAAACATACCCATACAAGCACACACACATACACATACACTAGCAGGAAGAGAAACACTAAGCAAACAGTAAAAGTCAATGCATGTAAGAATCTTATATTTACTGTTAAATATGTATTGTGAGTGAGTGAAAGTTGCTCAGTCCTGTCTGACTATTTGCAATCCCATGGACTGTACCCCGTCAGACCCCTCTGTCCATGGGATTCTTCAGGCAAGAATATGGAGGGGGTGGCCACACCCTTCTCCATGGGATATTCCCAATCCAGTGATCAAACTTGCCTTTTCCACATTGCTGGCAGATTCTTTACCATCTGAGCTACCAGGAAAGCCCAGCTATGTATTTGTACATAGATATTTATGGAATTTTATAAACATTACAGAAAACAAAGAAAGTGTTTAAAGTATATTTACTAATCTTCCTAAATTATTAACATGGTAATCATATTGTGCAACTTAAATAATCAATTCCACATCTTCATTCCTTGGATTCTTATTACATTCCAATATTTTACATATTGGGCTTCCCTGGTGACTCAGTGGTAAAGAATCCATCTGCCAGTGCAGGAGCCACAGGAGACACAGGATGGATCCCTGAATTTGGAAGATCCTCTGGAGAAGGAATGGCAACCCATTCCAGTATTCTTGCCCGGAAAAGAATTCCCTAGACAGAGGACCCTGTCATGCTACAGTCCATGGGATCGCAAGGAGTCAAACACAACTTAGCAACTAAACAACAACAAAAATTTACATATTTTGGGTATCATGATGAATGACATAAATTATTCTTTTGGAGAGTTATTGTGAGGAGAAATTGCTAAAAAAATTTTTTTTAATGTTTACATGTTTTACAAATGTTTTTAATTTATGTTTTAAAAATATTTTTTATTTATTTAGTACTAGGTGCTACGAGAAAAATGAAAGACTGGAGGTAAATGAAATTGGAGTGGTTGACAAGGGGATGATCATATAGAAACAACTGAGAGGTTCTTTGTTTTGTTTTGTTTTGTTTTCTATAACTAATCCATTGGAAGGTTTTAGCAGGGGGATGACTGCTTCACATGTTACAATCAGGACCCAGGCTGCCTTACGGGGCAGGAGTGGAGACTAGAGGGCCAATAGTTCAGAGGCTGGTGGTGGTCTCAGTAACGTGACAGTGGCTGGTGTTTAGACTTTATTAGTATAAGATGGAGAGACATAACCAGAGAGGCTTGGGGGGTGGAACCAATAGGACATACTGCTTGTGGTTACAATTCTAACCAAAATTTTCCATGGTTCCTTGTAAGCTTCAAGATGCAGCATATTGTGCTGCACAAGCACACTTTATTATCTATCCTAATGAAATTTCAGGCTCCATTTTGCCCTATTCCCAATGTATTTTCCTATTTCCCAAGAATTGTTTACTTGAGCACGCAATCTTTTTCTCAGTTAATACCTAATGACTGTTTCCACTGCCCTCGATGTCCTTTAAGAAACTGCAAATTACTATCACCTCTTAGAAATCTAATAATTCTGCTAAAATCTCCTATAGGGTCACCATCTCTGGGCTTGCCATTATCCTCCCCATGCCTGTATTAGAGCAATAATCATACAATACTATTTACACACTAAAATCTGTAAGGTTACTGTATAATTTGCCCTACAAACCAGGACACTTTTCAGAATGGAAAGAGTTGTTATCAATAATTATACCAAGACAAGCATAAACCAGTGTTGTTTCATCTAAACTTCATAAACCATAAATATGTTAAGATAGTCATGATAGCATAAATTTTAAAACATTTATTAAGTGTTGTCACTTCATAAGCTGACATAGCTTGTCATTGATCAGTTACAGATATAAATTCAGAACTATCAGAAATAGATTGTTTCCTTTCCATATCAAAATTAAGTATTTGCCAAAAAACCTTATGCCCAGAGTATTTGGTAAAAGGATTATGACTAAATCTATCAATCATTTTGTGTTGGTAATTAATATTCTTTTTGTACATATAATATTTATAAAGTAATAGAATAAATTTTACATGTATAATTATAACAATTAGATATATAGTCATAGTTTCTCAGTTTTTTTTTAATGGTAGACTCTTTTTCTCATCACAGATAACATCTTCTTTAAAAATGTGAAACTAGAAATATATTATGAATTAGTTAAAAAAAGAGGGCCCACTTTTTTAATTGTTTCCCATTGGAGCCACGGTAAAGACATGCAATGATGGAAGGGAACATCTGACACACTCAAAACCAGAGTCCTGAGTTAAACAAATCTTATGAGAAATCTTATTATTTATGCATCGTATATCTATTAATTAATTTATACATTAAACCATGTTCCAGCAGAAGACTTACATTTGAAAAAGATAAAAACATGTAAAAATAATATATATCTAATTTGTGGCCCTGGCAATAGCCCGACTTAAAATAACTTACAGAATAAATCACATAAATTGTTTTTAGAGTTGGATATTTGCAGATATTTGTTAGTGCTAATGGTTTTGCATATCTGTATGTGTATAGTGTGTATAAGTGTTTGCATGCTAGTCAACCTGAGATTGACAATATATTATGCACAGTATTGTCATATTTGACTCACATATATGTTTATCATATCAAGGACTTAATAAACTTCTACTTGAAGTGAAAGATCTTGGGTTATAAATAAATTATTATTTTTAATAATTATAGTAATATATTAAATAAATATTTATTGTATTGAATTGATTCTAGAAAGAAAAACAAAAGCAGTGTCATAATTTATAATCATTTTGTTTAGGGCAAATCTGAAGTAGGCTAACATCTTACATATTTCTCTTGGTATGATAAAGAATTTAAAAAGTACCAAGTAAGTGGTAATAATCCTGATCCTGCAGATTATTTCTAAAATAAGTAAAAAATAAGTGATAAAAATTTCAAAGTATTTATCTGTGTTCCCAGATTCTCCAACTTTATGGAGATTCTAGTGGTTGAAGATAAAATTTTTAAGTTTTAAGTTATCAAAAATGTATAAACCATATTTATCCCTAATGAGTATAACTAAAAGGTACATCATTCTATGATAAACTTTCTTGATTTATTTAATCAAGAAATATATCATGAATGACAGAATCAAATACTTCCATGTATTTTATTGGACATGTCTCTTGGTATTACACTTGATTATATTAATATTTATCTCATAATAATTTAATTAAGTTGCCAGAAAAGTGTCATATGCTTAAGTTACATGAATTTATTATAATTATACAAAAATTACTAGAAAAATACTAAAGGCAATTTTTTTAACCTTTAAAAGCAGTTGCTTTTCCAAGGACTTCAAATAATATCAATGTTAAATGGTGGCTTTATTCATGCACTGGGAGAAAAGAAAAGTTGTCATGTGTAATTGATTCAAGATTCTGGTTGATTATACTATTGCTAGGTTTAATTATATACATATGAGTAAAATTACTGGAAAATATTCTCTATAGAATGTGTGAAAAATTCTTCATTGCAATGGGTCTATTATTTATGTTGCATAAATTCATGTTGAGGAAAAGTAATAAGCCAACATTTTCAAAAAGAGTGCAATAATATAAACATTTTACATAGCTCATCTAATTTTTATTAATTTATTCTAAAGAAATGGTTTTTCTAAAATCCATAATTTGTGTAATAAACATAGTAGGCAAGTTCTGTGTGTATATAAACCAGAGTTGTTTGCTTGGAACTTGATAGCTCTGAGTGTTGCAGGGGTAGTAGCCACATGGAACACTTTGCACCTATGAGTCCCAGAACTTGAACTGGGAGCAGAAGTGGCTGCTGCCTCTGGTGTGCGCCACGTAGGGATGGGAAAAATCTTTTCGTCCTGTTGCTCTGAGGAGAAGACTTATCACCACACTTAAATCCTTAGACTCTGATTTTTAAGATTCTTAAAAAATATATACTATATATTGTTTCCTTCATGTTTTATGCTGTATTTTCCTTTGTCATCTCAATTTGGGCTGAGTTTTGATTAAAGAAATGATGGAAACCTTGTTACATAGTATGATAGATGATTTACTTTCTACTTGAAATATTGTGTATGCACATACATATATATGAGAGAGAAAGAGGGAGAGAAATGTGATTTGGACAGGAAACATTGGCTTAGTCTACCATCATTATTTACCTGTTGCTACAGACATAGATTGGGATTCCCCAGTGGCTCAGCAATAATAGAATCTGCCTGCATTGCAGGAGATGCAATTTTGATCCCTAGGTCAGAACAATCCTCTGCAAGAGGTCATGGCAACCCACTCCAGTATTCTGGCCTGGAGAATCCTATGGACAAAGGAGATTGGCAGGCTACAGTCCACAGGACTACAGAGAGTCAGACATGACTGAAGCAGCTGAGCATACATACCTGCACAGACATGGACACATAGTTTAGCTACATAAACACAAACATACACACATTCACATGTAGATGTGAATAATCAAAGACATTTATAGAGTAATATCTGTCAATAACATTTATCAATTACTAGCACATCATCAACAGAAAGAATTTCCTTAAGTGCCCAATGTGTTGACTGGTGAAGCTCCAGTTATTTCTCCTGTCTATACAGTAAATTACACTGTTAATAAAATGAATTGTTTAAAATTTTTACCAACAAATACATACTGGATCTCTACATAAGAGCCTCAATAATAAAAATTAAATTTTACACTTTCAAGGTAATTATAATTAAGCGTTATAAATAAAAACTTGCCTATAAAAAGTAAGTATGATAAAGGAGGTTTACCACTGAATTTCCAATCAGCGCTACTAAGGAATCTTTTGAAGGGCTTGAAATTTGGTAGCAAAGAGAGAAAGAGTATCTCCTTAGAATGTGAAGGACTTGAGCTGGATGAATCTATAGCAGTGAGTGTTTGAAATATTTTTTCAATGACTATATGAAAACAGTACATTAGTAAACTATCTCTTTATTAGTAAAGTCTAATTTTGATTATAATACAGTGTCCCCCAATCTTAAAATACGGAATGGTCAGGTCAAAAATTATGTTCATGCCTGCTTGTATATATATTCAAGGCAACTGGCACTCAAGAAGCTGTGTGACTTTCCCAGTGTGGAACAGCCACCCTCTTCTCTGGAAGCTACCAAGCATCTAAGAAGCAGAGTAGCATAGAGGTTGAGAGCATAGACTTTGGAGCCAGCCTCCTGAGTTAGAATTTCTGTGTCTCTCTCATAAACTGGAGGCATCCCTGTGAGTTACTTAAACGCTGTGACTCAGTTTTCTCACAAGGGAAAGGCACTAAGAGTGCCTAATCACAGGGTTGTAATAAGGAATAAATACTATGAATTAATATATGCAAAACAGTACAATATATGTGATTTTACTATAATTAGCTAATGAGACCTAGATCTCAGGCCCAGATGATAGTCTACTTTAATACTACTCCTACTACATTATTGCATTTTTACTTCCTCTGAATTATGAATAGTCAATCCTCAGTTCCTTGGTCTTAGTGAAAGTGTATATCAGATAGGTCCCTTCTCTTCTTAAAAGATATTACTGTCAATGTATACCTCACTCCCTTAGTTCCTCGTAACCCTAAGTTTGTTATCTGTGACTCTATTTCTGCTTTGTAATTTCATTTGTACCTTTTCCCCCCCTTTCACAGAAATATCATATTTGTCTTTCTCTGATTTTCTTTGCTCAGTATGACAATCTCTAGGCCCATCCATGTGCTGCAAAATGACATATACAAACTATTATATCCTTCTCCGATATATAAAATATATAACTAATAAGGACCTACTGTACAGCACAGAGAACTCTACTCAATAATCTCTAATGGCCTATATAGGTAAAGAATATTAGAAAGACTCAATGTATGTATAATATACGGCTAATTCACTGCTATACACCAAAAACTGATGCAACACTGTAAATCAACTATACTCCAATAAATTTTTTTTTTTAAAGATTTTGCCCCCACTGACAACGAGTCTACATCTTTTCTTCCATTAATCTTGAACACTTGTTTCATTGTTGTTGTTGTCGTTTTCTACCCTTGACCTAGAACATGTGCATTGTGTTTGTTTGTTTCTACCCATTGCTTCCCAGGTGGTGCTAGTGGTAAAGAACCTGCCTACCAATGCAGGAGACATAAGACACAAAGGTTCAACCCCTGAGTCAGTGAGACCCCTTGGAGAAGGAAATGACAACCTATTCCAGTATTCTTGTCTGAAAATTCCCATCGACAGAGGTGCCTGGCAGACTACAGTCCAAAGAGTTGCAAAGACTTGGACACAACTGAGCACCCTTGACTCCTCCCACTTCCTTTCTACTGATTCAGCAACTTCTTACTCGTTCCCAATCTGCATGTTATCACCTCCACCATGCCTTCTTTAATCCATCTGATCCACGTGGATCTTCTTTGGGTGCTAGTATTTTGCATTCTTATAAGTCTGCTTGCAAGTCATACAAATTTCCAGTGTACTTTTTTGGCTTTTTCTACAGTACTGTAAACTTGTTCAAGGCTTAGGCTCTTTTTATTTGAAGTGTGTGTGTATGTGCACGCACATGTGTCTGTGTGTGTGTATTTTATGACAAATTCCTGTAAGGGCTTAGCACAGACTTGGTTTTTATCATAATTCTTTTATCTCTGTATTTATGTGTTTTACTTGCTGAAAACATAACCTCAAGGAGAATAAAGCGACTTGTTCCATAGACAGCTGCCGCATGAATACAGTGTAATCTTAGCTTGTGCTATATAGTGAAGTTAATGGTGTTTGGAGTCAAAGGACCTAGCTGTACCATTTATTAAATATATAACGTTGTAAATATCCCTTAAACTTTTGGTTGGTTAGTTTTCTGTGATTGTGGTTTTCAGTCTGTCTGCCCTCTGATGGAAAAGGATAAGAGGCTTATGGAAGCTTCCTTATGGGGTAGACTGACTGAGGGGGAAACTGGGTCTTGTTCTGATGGGCGGGGCCATGCTCAGTAAATCTTTAATCCAATTTTCTGTTGATGGGTGGGCCTGTGTTCCCTTCTGCTATTTACCTGGGGCCAAACTAAGGTGGAGGTAATGAGGATAATGGTGACCTCACTCAAAAGACCCCATGCATGCCCTGCTACAGTTCATGCCCCCAACTCCACACTTTCACAGGCAAGTCTCCTGTGAGATCACTGTTCCTTTCTCCTGGGTTCTGGTGTAGAGGTTCTGTTGTGCCCTCCAAGAGTCTATTCTCCATGGTGGGGTCAACGGCGACCTCCTCCTAGAGGACGTATGCAATACCCACACCCAGAGGCCCTGTCCCTGAGGCAGGCCGCTGCCCACCCGTACCTCCACAGGAGACATTCAAACACAGTTCTGTCTCAGTCTCTGTAGGGTCCCTGGGTCCTGGTGTGCACAAAGTTTGTTTGAGCCCTTTAAGTGTCTCTGGTGGGAATGGGGTTTGATTCTAAATGCGAATTTGCCCCTCCTACCATCTTGCTGGAACTTCTCCTTTGCTCTTGGACGTGGGGTATCCCCTCACAGCTGTTCCAGTGCCTACCATCTTACTGGGGTTTCTCTGACCTTGGACATAGGGTATCTCAGAGTCACAATCACAGAAAACTAACCAATCTAATCACATGGACCACAGCCTTGTCTAACTCAATGAAACTGTGAGCCACATCATGTAGGGACACCCAAGACGGATGGGTCATGGTGGAGAGTTCTGACAAAATGTGGTCCACTGGAGAAGGGAATGGCAAATTACTTCAGTATTCTTGCCTTGAGAACCCCATGGACAGTATGAAAAGGCAAAAAGATAGGACACTGAAAGAGGAACTCCCCAGGTTTGTAGGTGCCCAATATGCTACTGGAGATCAGTGGAGAAATAATTCCAAAAGGAATGAAGAGATGGAGACAAAGCAAAAACACCACCCAGTTGTGGATGTGACTGGTGATGGAAGCAGGGTTCAATGCTGTAAAGAGAAATATTGAAAAGGAACCTGGAATGAGATAGGTCCATGAATCAAGGCAAATTGGAAGTGGTCAAACAGGAAATAGCAAGTGTGAACACTGACATTTTAGGAATCAGCAAACTAAAATGGACTGGAATGGGTGGATTTAACTCACATGACCACTATATCTACTACTGTGGGCAAGAATCACTTAGAAGAAATGGAGTACTCATCATAGTCAACAAAAGAGTCCTAAATGCACTACTTGGGTGCAGTCTCAAAAACGACAGAATGATCTCTGCTTGTTTTCAAGGCAAACCATTCAATATCATGGTAATCCAAGTCTATATCCCGACCAGTAATGCTGAAGAAGCTGAAGTTGAACTGGTCTATGAAGACCTACAATACCTTCTAGAATTAACAACCCCGAAAGATGTCCTTTTCATTATAGGGGACTGGAATGAAAAAGTAGGAAGTCAAGAAACACCTGGAGTAACAGGCAAATTTGGCCTTGGAGTACAGAATGAAGCAGGGCAAAGACTAATAGAGTTCTGCCAAGAGAATGCACTGGTCATAGCAAACACCCTCTTCCAACAACACAAGAGAAGACTCTACACACGGACATCACCAAATGGCCAACACTGAAATCAGATTGATTATATTCTTTGCATCAAAGTATTGAGAAGCTGTATACAGTCAGCAAAAACAAGACTGGGAGCTGACTGTGGTTCAGACCATGAACTCCTTATTGCCAAATTCAGACTTAAATTGAATAAAGTAGGGAAAACCACTAGACCATTCAGGTATGACCTAAATCAAATCCCTTATGATTTTACAGTGGAAGTGAGAAATAGATTTAAGGTATTAGATGTGATAGACAGAGTGCCTGATGAACTATGGAGGGAGGTTCATGACACTGTACAAGAGACAAGGACCAAGACAACCTACAAGAAAAAGAAATGCAAAAAAGCAAAATGGCTGTCTCAGGAGGACTTACAAATAGCTGTGAAAGAAAGGAAGCAAAAAGCAAAGGAGAAAAGGAAAGATATACCCATCTGAATGCAGAGTTCCAAAGAATAGCAAGGAGAGATAAGAAAGCCTTCCTCAGTGAGCAATGCAAAGAAATAGAGGAAAACAACAGAATGGGAAAGACTAGAGATGTCTTCAAGAAAATTAAAGATACCTAGAGAACGTTTCATGCAAAGATGAGCACAATAAAGGACAGAAATGGTAGGGACCTAACAGAAGCAAGATATTAAGAAGAGGTGGCAAGAATACACAGAAGAACTGTGCAAAAAAGATCTTCAGGACCCAGATAATCACGATGGTGTGATCACTCAACTAGAGCCAGACATCCTGGAATGTAAAGTCAAGTGGGCCTTAGAAGCATCACTATGAACAAAGCTAGTGGAGGTGATGGAATACCAGTTAAGCTATTTCAAATCCTGAAAGATGACGCTGTGAAAGTGCTGCACTCAATATGCCAACAAATTTGGAAAACTCAGCAGTGGCCACGGGACTGGAAAAGGTCAGTTTTCACTAAAATCCCAAAGAAAGGCAATGCCAAAGAATGCTCAAACTACCACACAATTGCACTCATCTCACACGCTAGAAAAGTAATGCTCAAAATTCTCCAAGCCAGGCTTCGGCAATATGTGAACTATGAACTTCCAGATGTTTAAGTTGGTTTTAGAAAAGGCAGAGGAACAAGAGATCAAATTGCCAACATCCACTGGATCATCGAAAAACCAAGAGAGTTCCAGAAAAACATCTATTTCTGCTTTATTGACTATGCCAAAGCCTTTGACTGTGTGGATCATAATAAACTGTGGAAAATTCTGAAAGAGATGGAAATACCAGACCACCTGACCTGCCTCTTGAAAAACCTGTATGCAGGTCAGGAAGCTACAGTTAGAACTGGACATGGAACAACAGACTGGTTCCAAATAGGAAAAGGAGTACGTCAAGGCTGTATATTGTCACCCTCCTTATTTAACTTACATGCAGAGTACATCATGAGAAAAGCTGGGCTGGAAGAAGCACAAGCTGGAATCAAGATTGCCGGGAGAAATATCAATAACCTCAGATATGCAGATGACACCACCCTTATGGCAGAAAGTGAAGAGGGACTAAAGAGCCTCTTGATGAAGGTGAAAGAGGAGAGTGAAAAAGTTGGCTTAAAGCTCAACATTCAGAAAATGAAGATCATGGCATCTCGTCCCATCACTTCATGGCAAATAGATGGGGAAACAGTGGAAACAGTGGCTGAATTTATTTTTCTGGGCTCCAAAATCACTGCAGATGGTGATTGCAGCCATGAAATTAAAAGATGCTTACTCTTTGGAATGAAAGTTTTGACCAACCTATACAGCATATTAAAAAGCAGAGACATTTCTTAGCCAACAAAGGTTCGCCTAGTTAAGGCTATGATTTTTCCAGTGGTCATGTATGGATGTGAGAGTTGGACTGTGAACAAAGTTGAATGTCAGAGAATTGATGCTTTTGAACTGTGGTGCTGCAGAAGATTCTTGAGAGTCCTTTGGACTGCAAGGGGATCCAACCAGTCCCTCCTAAAGGTAATCAGTCCTGGGTGTTCACTGGAAGGACTGATATTGAAGCTGAAACTCCAATACTTTGGCCACTTGTTGTGAAGAGCTGACTTATTTGCAAAGTCCCTGATGCTGAGAAAGATTGAGGGCAGGAGGAGAAGGGGATGACAGAGGATGAGATGGTTGGATGGTCGGCATCACCGACTTGATGGACATAGGTTTGGGTGAACTCCGGGAGTTGTGATGGTAGGGAGGCCTGGCGTGCTGCGGTTCATGGGGTCACAAAGAGTCGGACATGACTGAGCGACGGAAGTGAACTGAAATGCAATGAATTATTCTAAGGAGAATTTGAGGTAGAGATGGTACTTTAAATTTAATATTAATACTTAATATTTTCAGCATCACTGTTTGTTATGGTACAAATTTATGAAAAATTAAACAAAAGACTGAGTAAGTAGCATGAACCATTTAATGTATAAAATTATTATATATTTATCAATAACTTACATGCAAATGATAAATTGCATAAAGATATCTGCTATGGTGAAATGTTTAGTTACCATTAACTAGGCAGTTACTATGTGCCAAGATTTTTGTTTTGCTCTTTATTTATGTTAATGCTGAAAATGGTAACAAACTCTTGAGAAAGAGATCACCATTTAATAGCATGTTAGAGAACTGAGGAACAAGAAAATTCACAGTCTGGCCAAGATCTAATAGTAAATGTTTACACTAGAATGTAACCAAAGCTCTCTGGTTCTAGAGCATGTGTGTCTAATCACTATAAAAATGTTAAAAAAGAAAAGGAAGGAACATATAAAAGAGGCAAGTTCACAAGGGAGGAAAGGAGAGAGGAAGGGAAGGAGAAGATGAGAGAAAAGAAAGTGAGTAAGTTCAGGCAGCTTAGATTCTGTTTCTGTCATATAAAATTAGTTGTGTTTCTAAAATAGATAATTTCTAGACAAGAAGTCTATTAACCTCTATGGAAATTGAAGTAGGTTACTATTTGACTTTAATTGACTTGGAGTTGTATTTCTATCAATTGATTTATTGCTACTAAAATTTGCCCTCTGCCTCATGCATTCAGTTGAAACCCATTTATTGGGACTTTCTATGTTAAGCTCTGAAGACTAATTTGCCTTCATTAAAATTGGTAATTTGGAGTTAATCACAGTTAAAACCTCATAGAGATTATGGGATGTAATTGGAAATAATATTTGACATAAACCAGCACTAAAAATGAAATCTAACTTGTTTCACTAAATGATTACATATGAATTATATACATGAGTTCTGTCATAACTCAGATTGCCTTAGGAGTAAGGACTAATTGTACAGTACATATAATACTTGGCCAAGAACTGACAGCATGTAATCCAGAAGCTACTGCTACCAAAAAGGTATTAAACAGAATCTTTGTTTTGGTGATAACATTACTGAATCCTATTTTAAGTAGAAAGTGATTTTTCTCAAATATGTTTTAAAAGATAACATTTTATATGCCTACAATTCTTTCTGTAAAGAGAATAAAGACAAAAAACAAAAAACAAAAAAACCACAGAACCCCCAAGTCAGATAGATAAAGAACAAGAGTAAGACATAGCTACAAACAGCAGTTTCAAAACATACTTATGAGAAAAAAAGTATTTCCATAGAAACAATTGATAAATACTTAAATTCTACACTCTGGTAAAAACATAAGGAAAATCAGAGACTCCATTAGTAATTAGAACATTTGAAATAATTGTAAGCATCATATGGTAATATTATGGGAAAAAAACATGCTTTCTTAGATCATGATAATCAAAGGGAATTTTACACTGGTAACTCAATGGAAAAAATGAACCCATTGTGTATCCTTTAGATTTTGTTGTATTTAAGCTTTTGCATTAAAGTAAAGAAAATATACAGGATTTCCTCAGTTCTAAGAAACACACTTTCCCCAAGTTTCAACATCTCTAGAATTGGAGGGCCCTACCATAACAACCAGCAGTGGTTCTTTCTTTTCTTGTTTTGCCTTTTCTTTCTTTCTTTTTCTTTCTTCCTCCTTCCCACCCTCCTCCCTTCCTTCCACTTTTCTTCCCACTCTTCCCTCCCTCCTCTCTTTCTCTCTTTCTTACTAACATTATGTATGGGCAATATTGAGAGTGGACAGTAGAGGAGCAAGGACAGAAGCATGGAGAACATTAAAGGAGTCTATTTGAATAATACTGGAGGAACAGCATCATAATTTGACCTGGTGATAAATGCTCACATTCTAGTTCTTTTTGGAAAGTGCCATTTAAAAATATGATATATCTCACTATTCATAGATTCCATATTTACAAATTTCCCTACCAACTAAAATTTGCTTGCAGAATTCAAATAATGCAAAGGATACTTTTTCCGTCATTTGTGGACCTGCTCAGAGATGCACAAAGTCAGAGTTGCCCAATGCTCATGTTTCCACCTAAGGTGAAATTAGGCAATGCTCTGCTTTCTTGTTTCAGTTATCATACTATAAACACGTCTTGTTTTCACCATCATTTTACTGCCACAGTTATCACATTTTTGAGCATCTTGCATGTAATCTTGCTCTCACATTGGCCACCAAGTGTAGCTCTGAAGGCTATCTAGAGTTCCTAAGGTGCAAAAAGGCTAAGATGTACTTTTTGGAGAAAATAGGAGTATTAGATAAATGATGGTCAGGCATGAGTTTTTGTACTGTTGGCCCAATTTCAATGTTAATGAGCCAATATTAAATAAGATAATATATTAATGAATATATATTAAGTAAGATATCTTTAAACAGAAACACACATAAAATCCTGTAATCTGTTGATCAGTGGGCAAAAATATTATGACCAGAGGCTTATAGGAACTTAAATCTGTATTTTCCCTAGAGGCAATGGTTCACTATTTGATAATTAAGTGTTTTTGGCAGTTTTACAGAACATATTACTGCAAAAACAAAAGTAAGGGCATTTAATTCACTTCATACGTGGTGTGAAAAAAAAGAGAATAGAGAATAACTTCAATTCTGAACTAACCAACTTAAATTATGGAGTTGTGATTAATGACTATAGAAAAGAATATGGATGACATCACTTTCAAGAAAAACAAGAGTTTAGTTTTGGTCATATTTAGAAATCTCTATCACATGGCCAACAGGAGATGATAATAAATTTATCAACAAATAGGGAGTTTCTGCTAGAGAATACTAGGCTGGAGTTATAAAGAGCAGATTACTCATCATACAGAATGCATTGCAACTAAAACCAGATAGACTCTAGATAAAATAGTCAAAGAAATGAGTGCAGTTCGAAAAAAAAAAATAGAGTCAATGATTGAGCCTTGTGGATTTATTAACTTATGATTTCACTGTTAAGAGTGGAGAGAAGAAACACTGAAAAAGGACTACGATGAAGCCATCAGTGTGACAGAATGAAAACAAAGAAAGTCTGATGTCCTGAAAGCCAAGTTTAAAAAAAGTTAAGTTTTTGTTTTCTGCTCTTTTAGTAAAGTATGATGATGATATGTGATTGCTTATTACATTTAGCAACTTTATGGTTATTGCTGATCTAGTCAAGAATAGTTTCAGTTGGATGATAGAGGGTAAATCTGATTGGAATGCATTAAAGAGCAGCTGGAAAAAAAGGCTATAGAGGCAAATTTTACATAAAGAAACAAGATCATATCCAGAGAGTAAAAAGAATCAAAGAAGTGTTTTCTGTCCACTTTTTTTAAGATGAGACATAATGTTTTCAGACTGATGGAAAACATCCAGAAAAGTTATGAAAAAATAATGATGATGTAGGAAATAACAAAGAGGTTTGCTGGACAATGTCAGCAAGAAGATGAGGAAGAATGAGATTTAGTATATATGCGAGGGGCTGATTTTATTTTATTTTTTAAATCTTTATTGGAGTACAGTTGATCTATAATGCTGTGTTAGTTTCAAATGTATAGCAAAATGAGTCTGTTATACATATACTCACTTTTAAAAAATTCTTTTCCCAACTTTCTTATCCATTCATCTGCTGATGGACATCTAGGTTGCTTCCATGTCCTGGCTATTATAAACAGTGCTGCAATGAAAGATGGTAACAATAACCCAGTGTAAGAGACAGCAAAAGAGACACTGATGTATAGAACAGTCTTATGGACTCTGTGGGAGAGGGAGAGGGTGGGAAGATTTGGGAGAATGACATTGAAACAAGTAAAATATCATGTAAGAAACAAATTGCCAGTCCAGGTTCGATGCAAGATACTGGATGCTTGGGGCTAGTGCACTGGGACAACCCAGAGGGATGGTATGGGGAGGGAGGAGGGAGGAGGGTTCAGGATGGGGAACACATGTATACCTGTGGTGGATTCATTTCGATATTTGGCAAAACTAATACAATTATGTAAAGTTTAAAAATAAAATAAAATTTAAAAAAATTCTTTTCCCATATAGGCAAGTAGAGAGTATTGAGTAGAGTTCCCTGTACTATAATGCAGGTCCTTAATGAGTTATCTGTTTTATGCATAGTAGTGTGTCTATGTATAAATTAGACTAGCATGTTTAATCCCAATCTTCTAGATTATCCCTATCCCCCTTACCTCCTGGTAGCCATAAATTTGTATTCTACATCTGGACTATATAACAGATGCAAAGACAAGATTTTTGATCCCAAATTAGGTTCACAGGCATAAATTTAAAATTTACATGAGAAATTAAGCTTCTCTCATGCATTTTTCTTTTCTTTCTTTCTTTTTTTTTTTTTTTGTGGCATCTTTGTCAGGTATTGGTATTAGGGTGATGGCGGCCTCATAGAATGAGTTTGGAAGTTTACCTTCCTCTGCAATTTTCTGGAAGACTTTGAGTAGGATAGGTGTTAGCTCTTCTCTAAAGTTTTGGTAGAATTCAGCTGTGAAGCCGTCTGGACCTGGGCTTTTGTTTGCTGGAAGATTTCTGATGACAGTTTCAATTTCTGTGCTTGTGATGGGTCTGTTAAGATTTTCTATTTCTTCCTGGTTCAGTTTTGGAAAGTTGTATTCTCTAAGAATTTGTCCATTTCTTCCACGTTTTCCATTTTATTGGCATATAATTGCTGATAGTAGTCTCTTATGATCCTTTGTATTTCTGTGTTGTCTGTTGTGATCTCTCCGTTTTCATTTCTAATTTTATTGATTTGATTTTTCTTCCTTTGTTTCTTGATGAGTCTGGCTAATGGTTTGTCAATTTTATTTATCCTTTCAAAGAACCAGCTTTTGGCTTTGTTGATTTTCGCTATAGACATTTCTCCAAAGAAAACATACAGATGGCTAACAAACACATGAAAAGATGCTCAACATCACTCATTATCAGAGAAATGCAAATCAAAACTACAATGAGGTACCATTTCATGCCAGTCAGAATGGCTGCGATCCAAAAGTCTACAAGCAATAAATGCTGGAGAGGATGTGGAGAAAAGGGAACCTTCTTACACTGTTGGTGGGAATGCAAACTAGTACAGCTACTATGGAGAACAGTGTGGAGATTCCTTAAAAAATTGGAAATAGAACTGCCATACAAAACCAATACAATATTGTAAAGTTAAAAAAAAAAAAAAGAAGAAGAACTGCCATATGACCCAGCAATCCCACTGCTGGGCATACACATCGAGGAAACCAGAATTGAAAGAGACACATGTACCCCAATGCTCATCGCAGCACTGTTTATAATAGCCAGGAAATGGAAGCAACCTAGATGTCCATCAGCAGATGAATGGATAAGAAAACTATGGTACATATACACAATGGAGTATTACTCAGCCATTAAAAAGAATACATTTGAATCAGTTCTAATGAGGTGGATGAAACTGGAGTCAATTATACAGAGTGAAGTAAGCCAGAAACAAAAACACCAATACAGTATACTAACGAATATATATGGAATTTAGAAAGATGGCAATGATAACCCTGTATGGGAGACAGCAAAAGAGACACAGATGTATAGAACAGTCTTTTGGACTCTGTGGCGGGGGAGTGGGGGGATGATTTGGGAGAATGGCATTGAAACATATATAATATCATATAAGAAACGAATCACCAGTCCAGGTTCGATGCAGGATACAGGAAGCTTGGGGCTGGTGCACTGGGATGACCCAAAGGGGTGGTATGGGGAGGCAGGTGGGAGGGGGGTTCAGGATTGGGAACACGTGTACACACGTGGCAGATTCATGTTGATGTATGGCAAAACCAATACAATATTGTAAAGTAATTAGCCTCTAATTAAAATAAATAAATTTAATTAAAAAAAAAGAAATTAAGCTTCTCTCATGCATTTTTCCACCTATATTTAATGGTAGAAGTTTAGGTTTAGGGTAGACAGAGTTTGATATAACCCAGGTTGTAATTTTGCAAATATTGGGTGCTGATGTCCAAAAAAAAAAACCAAAAACTGAGGAATATGCAAAGGAGTAATTATGATGTGACCAACAATCATAGCCTGAGAAATCTCAAAAACAGATTCTGGAAACTCTACAGTCTATTGGGAGTATGGGCTCAAAGCAACAAGAGATGAGGGAAGATGGGTAGTGAGTTAAGAAAAAAGGGAAGAAGTTCTATTTCATACACTACTAAGTTAGAGATTGCTCTCTGAGAATGCACAGCCTGGTGAAGGATCACTATAACTCAGAAGAATCTTCACAGTAAGTGAGAGCCAGATCCTTGTCATCTCCCAGGTTTCAGTGGTCAATTTTGTCCCATAGCGAGAGCACTAAGTCTCTGCATTTCCCAGTTGTGTTCTCCAGTCCTTCTGGTGACCACTGGGGTAGACGGATCAGCCAAAGCACAGAGTTTGTAGCTGAGCCATGGAGTGGAGGGAGGAATCCTCTCATGTCTATTTGGGCCTCGCTAGGTAGCGTAGGGCCTGACCCACTGGGTCTTCTATGTTTTACATAGCAGAGTCCATCCTGAGTAAGTTGGTGCCTTAATAACAAAATAACTGGAAATTGATATGCCTCACTGAAAATCCTTTAGGTTTTATTCTACTTAAGACTATAAAATAAATGCATGTGTGTGTGTACTCAGCTATATCTGACTCTTTGTGATCCAATGCACTGTAGTCTGCCAGGCTCCTTTATCCTTGGAATTTTTCAAGCAAGAATAATGGAATGGGTTGCCATTTCCTCTTTCAGGGGATCTTCCTGACCCAGGGATCAAACCCATGAATTTTGCACCTTCTGCAGGCAGATCAATTGCAGGCAGCTTCTTACCACTGAACCACCTGGGAAGCCTCATAAAATAAATAGAATATATTATCTTTCATCAACATGATTGGGAACAGGGAAAATATAAACATATGGCTGAGGTAGATAATGAAATTGACAAATAAAATCACAATGTTGGAACACATACAAATTTTTGTAGAACACAATGTCATATTAATTTAAGTAAATTATTTTTAATAAATTATGACATTTGTGGAACAGAAATGAACTCAGAATTAGTCTTGTTTTAAGTATAATTCATAATTGTACAGTTAAGCAGCCTGACCCTGCTTTTTAACTTCTCTCACACAACTGCAGATGTTCTTGGTTATCCTCTGTACATAAACTAATAGAAAAATATTCAGACCAGTCATATTTATAGGAACACAAGTTGAAACAATAAAGTACCAATTTTGTTTTGTCCAGCAAATTTCCAAGCATACACATTATATCAGTTTTAAGCTATATTGAGTTGTAAACTGACCCAAATTTAATTCTGGAAGTTTTAAATATGTATCAAAATCTTTTAAGGTATTCACAAGGAAAAATGTAGCAATACATGCAACCTTTTCTGTAGGAGATAATTTTCTGCCCTATGTGTTTAAAAGAATAAGTATGCTAAAAGCCTGAATGTTTGATAATACTGAGGTTTTCAAGAAATGAAAAATGTTAAGGAAAAACAATGTATATTTTTAGTGCACAGTTTAAAATATATTGTAAAGATAATTGAAATGTGAAACTTGAGCAAGAAGTGAGAATACAACTGAAAGTCAAATATTTGAGGGGAAAATATTTCAAATATTCAAGTTTTTTAGGAAAAAAAAAGGCAAAAGGGACAGAACATAAATGACAAGGGACTCAAAAAATATAATTACAGGGAAATCCAAAAAAAGAAACAGAAGTAGACATAAGAAAAGGCTTAAATGTACAGTAGAAGTGTATGACATTTTCCATTTTTCGGTTTTATTGGGCATGGTGACAGTGGCCCTGCAGGCAGGCTTCTCTAATGATAGTCTGAAATCACTCATGAGACCTAACACTAAAATATTCTTAATGTTTAAGTAAATTGCATACTTTGCTGCCAAAATGTGCTCAGGAATAGCTTTCTTTTGCTATGAATGCTTTAAGATTTAATAAATATGCTTTTTGTGGAAAGAAGAGATGACTAGATACTTAGATACTGTTGGGTTCAATTTGGAATAATTGATACTTTTCTATAACTTCAAATAAACAATAATAATATGTACTTTTATTAGGGAACATTTTGAACATTACAGATTATCTTCAAACTGACAATTTCCTATAGAAAATAAACAACAAAAAAGTCTAAAACAGAAAAGATATCCTGAGAACAAACTAAAAAGAAAACATTAAATTTGGTTAACACACTTTTTTTTTATAAATAGGAATAAATTGTTCTCCTGTAAGTAAATAATATGATGATATTAATCTTAAAATAAATATCTATGGTATTAAAATGCATGCATTAACAACAAATACAATGGAGCAATAACATACAATATTAATCTCCTATTTATGATTTGTGGTATATTTATCAATCCAGTTCAGTTCAGTCACTCAGTCATGTCCAACTCTTTGCAACCCCATGGACTGCAGCACGCCAGGCTTCCCTGGCCATCACCAACTCTGGGGCTTGCTCAAACTCATGTCCATTGGTCAGTGATGCCATCCAACCATCTCATCCTCTGTTGTCCCCTTCTCCTCCTGCCTTCAATCTTTCCCAACATCAGAGTCTTTTCCAACGAATCAGTTCTTCGCATTAGCTGGCCAAAGTACTGGAGCTTCAGCTTCAGAATCAGTCCTTCCAATGAATATATTCAGGACTGATTTCCTTTAGGAGGGACTGGTTGGATCCCCTTGCTGTCCAAGAGACTCTCAAGAGTCTTCTCCAACACCACAGTTCAAAAGCATAAGTTCTTCAGTGCTCAGCTTTCTTTATGGTCCAACTCTCACATCCATACATGACCACTGGAAAAATGATAGCTTTGACTAGATGAACCTTTTTCAGCAAAGCAATGTCTCCGCTTTTTAATATGCTGTCTAGGTTGGTCAGATTTTCTTCCAAGGAAAAATTGTCTTTTAATTTCATGGCTGCAATGATTTGGGAGTCCAAGAAAATAAAGTCTGTCACTGTTTCCATTGTTTTCCCATCTATTGCCATGAACTGATGGGACTGGATGCCATGATCTTGGTTTTTCAATTGTTGAGTTTTAAGCCAGCTTTCCCCCCTCCCTTTCACTTTCATCAAGAGGCTCTTTAGTTCCTCTTCACTTTCTGCCATAAGGGTGGTATCATCTGCATATCTTAGGTTTTTGATATTTCTCCCAGCAATCTTGATTTCAGCTTGTGTTTTATCCAGCCACACATTTTGTATGATGTACTCTGAATATAAGTTAAATAAGCATAGTGACAATATACAGCCTTGACATACTCCTTCCCCAATTTGGACCCAGTCCGTTGTTCCATGTCCAGTTCTAACTCTTGCTTCTTGACCTGCATACAGATTTCTCAGGAGTTAAATAAGGTGGTCTGGTATTCCCATTTCTTTAAGAATTTCCACAGTTTGTTGTTATCCACACAGCCAAAAGCTTTGGCATAGTCAATAAAGCAGAAGTAGATGTTTTTTCTGGAACTTTCTTGCTTTTTCTATGATCCAACAGATGTTGGCAATTTGATCTCTGGTTCCTCTGCCTTTTCTAAATCCAGCTTGATATATTTAGCAGATACTGAATAATCTTAGGCATTCAAAACTATATAGCAATTAAACATATTGATTGAATCTATACCTCAGTATCAGTTTGTTAAACATATTTTTGTCCTTCAGAATTGATTAATACATACCGATCAACTTTTTAATTTATTTGGAAGAAATATGTTTATGTAATTTAGTCCAACTCTGAAAAGGAAGTGAAAGTGAAGTCACTCAGTGGTGCCTGACCCTTTGCCACCCCCATGGACTGTAGCCCACCAGGCTCCTCCATCCATGGGATTTTCCAGGCAAGAATACTGGAGTGGGTTGCCATTTCCTTCTCCAGGAGATATTCCCAACCCAGGAATTAAACCCGGCTCTCCAGTATTGCAACCAGACACTTTACCATCTGAGCCACCAGGGAAGTCTGAGATTGCATATTAAATGGAAGTAAAACAAGAAAGATATTATTTCACATTTTAGAAAGATTCCAAATTAAATGAGCTATCACAGTATTATAATACAATATTTCTGTAGTAAAATATATTCTAAATCATACTCAATATAACTAGGACAGTGCTCTCCCAATCCTTCAAGCTGTGGTCTGTGGTTGCTTGTCCAAGAGTAGAACTTCCTTTTCTTGCATCATCTAATTTAAGACACTGAGATTGACTCTAAAACCTGAGCATGAGACATCTTTCCTGTTAATGGGTTCTCTTGGATTTTGTGTGACTTTTAAGAAAGGAAAGATGAGGTTAACACCCCTAAAGTTATAAAAATTTCCAATATCTTGGGAAATAGGAACTTTGCAGTTGTATTGAATTTTCTTTAAGAAAGTGAGAAAAACAGATAATTTTTCTAAATTTGATTTTTGGGGCTATAATATCTCCATGTTACCTATAAATAATGTGGAGATATTATAGCCAAAAAAATTTGGCAAATGAAATATCTCTATAATCTACTGATACATTTTCAAGTCACTAATTTATTTTGTTTTCAAATCCTAGGGTCATGGGTAAAGGAAAACTTTAATTATTTAACTTCATATCACAATTTCCAGGCTTCCTTGGTGGCTCAGATGGTAAAGAATCTGCCTGCAATGCAGGAGACCTGGGTTTGATCCCTGAGTTGGGAAGATCCCCTGGAGGAGGGCATTACAATACACAAGTATTCTTCCCTAGAGAATTTCATGAACAGAGGAGCCTAGTGACTATAGTCCATGGTGAGGCAAAGAGTCAGACATGATTGAGTGACTAACACACACACACATCACAATTTCCACCATACTTCATCCTCACCTTGCAACAAAATTAGGGATTTCATTTTGGTTCTAAGATATATACTGTGCCAGGTTTGCAGAAACTATATTAGAATCTCAAACACAGTTAGACAGAGCCAAAATATAAACACCTTTTACTATCTGATTCGAGATGTGCAATTAAAAAATTGAGAGAATTTCCATATATATGGTGAAGTCATTTCATACTTTTGATTTCTCTTGTCTTTCTTGTGGGGCATTGCCTCAGCCACTTTTACCAGATATTAGGAATAGGATGTAACACATTGACATGAGACAGTTGTATATATTTGACAACTCAAATTTTCAACTATTTCCAAAATATTTATATTTGCTGTTAAAAGATGGAATGTTGAAAGACCAAAGTACTAAAAATTCAGTGATAAAATTTCACCCTCTTCATCAGCACTAGGAAGGGAACCATTTGGTGTATATACACTGACAGTGACCAAGTAAACTCATACACACAATCAAAATGTGAAAAAAATAAAGCCAGTGGTCTTAGAAGTCTTTGTTATAATTGATTCAATTTTGTTAACTTGTAAAACTAAGGGTAAAAATAGGGTGGAAGTTGCACTTAGGGAAGTTTCATAGAAATTTTAATTTCTAAAGATAGTAAAGCAATGAGAAATTGAGAACTAGGGTTACAGTTTTCCGTTAAACAATCTATTTCAATACTCAGGAAGACTTTTTGGCTACACATTATATTGTGTTTTATTGTGTTAGACTTGAGCTTGAAAATAGTCTATCATTTTTAGGGGTGAATTGTTGAAGAATACACTGAATGATTCCCTGAGGGAGCAATTATAATTGTTTAAGGAGGATAAGTAAGAATAGAAAAAGTATCCATGTCACAGGTCACATTAAATTCAACATTGCCCATATGAGTGTTGGAAGATAACTATGGGGAAATTGTAGATATGGATTGGCAGAATTACTGATTTAAGACACTGGTTTCTTGAAAAGGAATGTTGAATTTGGGTTGAGATGCCCAACGTCCAGCCAGTCTTCCTGATAAATCCTTCACTCTTCCTGCAATTCGAGCACCACATGTCTAAAGTTCAAACACTCTTTCAGTTACCACTGAGTAGCAGTTCACACATTTTAAATAACCTTTCTAAGCAAAAAACCTACAGTAATCTCTAAAACATAAATCTCTTAATTCTTAAGACATGTATCAGGAAAGCCAGGCTTCTCTGAATTCCTGTTAGCAAACACAGAGGAGTTCCCAGAACTGTTCACATCATAACATCCACCCACAGTAATCAGGACAGCAGTGCTAAGTGGCAGGTCATCCGAAATATGCCACTGTGAGGATTGCTTCATGTAAAGAGTTGTGCTGCTGGATTTGAAATAAAAAAGGAAAAGAATTTTCCCAAATCATCCTGCTATCTTTTTCCTACATGTAGTTATAATTATGGTTATTATTTGTGCCTCCTTTCTCTTTTTTAGGACTTCCAAATTTCCTTTATTCAAAAAAACAACAACAGAAAAAAAACAACAACAATAAAACCTTTCTTCACTCTCATCTCATGTGACTCAGATAACACTGGGTTTAGTAGGTGAAATGGAACCCAGAGAAAGCTAAACAATATAATTCCAACCCCTGTCTATACGCATTGGTTCTGGGATAAGCCTATGACCCTAACTGGTTTAAGTTACATTAATTACACATACATAGACACTGACTAAAACACACACTGGAAAAGGTCGATTTTCATTCCAATCCCGAAATAAAAGGGTAAAGCCAAAGAATGTTCAAACTACCGTACAATTGCACTCATTTCACAGGCTAGCAAAGTTATGCTCAAAGATCCTTTAAGCTAGGCTTCAGCCGTATGTGAATCAAGAAATTCCAGATGTACAAGCAGGATTTTGGAGAGGCAGACGAACCAGAAATCCAACTGTCAACACTGGTTGGATTATGGAGAAAGCAAGAAAGTTCCCAAAACACAACTACTTTTGCTTCAATGACTATGCAAAAGCCTTTGACTGTGTGGATCACAAGAAACTGTGGGAAATTCTTAAAGAGATGGGAATGCCAGAGCACCCTACCTGTCTCCTGAGAAACAGGTCAAGAAACAACCATTAGAACGGGACATGGAACAACTGACTAGCTCAAAATTGGGAAAGGAGTACGACAAGGTAGTATACTGTGACTCTGCTTATTTAATTTCTATGCAGAGTACTTCATGTGAAATACCAGACTGGATGGATCACAACCTGGAATCAAGATTTCTGGGAGAAATATCAACGACCTCAGATATGCAGATGATACCCCTCTAAAGGCAGAAAGTAAAGAGGAACTAAAGAACTTCTTGATGAAGGTGAAAAAGGAGAGTGAAAAAGCTGGTTTGAAACTCAACAGTTAAAAAATTTAAGATCATGGCATCTGGTTCCATCACTTCATGGCAAATAGAAAGGGAAAACTGGAAGAAATGTCAGATTTTATTTTCTTGGCCTCAAAATCACTGCAGATGGTGACCATAGCCATGAAATTAAAAGACACTTGCTCCTTGAAAGGAAAGCTATGACAAACCTAGACAGAATATTAAAAAGCAGAGACATCACATGGCCAAACAGAGGTATGCAGTCAAAGCTATGGTTTTTTCCAGTAGTCATAAAAGTTGGACCATAAAGAGGGCGGAGTGCTGAAGAATTTATGCTTTCAAATTGTGGTGCTGGAGAAGACTCTTGAGAATCCCTTTGAGTGCAAGAATATCAAGCCAGTCAATCCTAAAGTAAATCAATCCTGAATATGTATTGGAAGGACTGTTGTTGAAGCTGAAGCTCCAATACTTTGGCACCTGACGTGAAGAGACAACTCATTGGAAAAGACCTTGATGCTGGGAAAGATTGCAGGAAAAAGGAGGGAGGGGGGCACAGAATGAGAGGGTTAGATAGCATCACAAGGACACGAATCTGAGCAAACTCCAGGAGACAGTGAAGGACAGGGGAGACTTGTATGCTGCAGTCCACGGTAGTGGAAGACAGAGGAGCCTGGCATGCTATAACCCATGGGGTAACCAAGAGTCAGACACAACTTAGAGACTGAACAACACCAACAAAATACATACTCTTGTTTTTACTGTCCCTGATCTAAGGCCTAGATGATGTAGCAATATGTTACTGGCAACTACGATGTTGAGCTATAAATAAAACTATCTTACAGTAGATAAATAGAGAGAAACAATGGAAAAAGACAGAGCTCTGATGATATTAAGATTTCACATTCAAATTCTACCTGAAGCTATTTCTATTTCTGTGTTCTTACTAAGGTGAACAAGTAAGTTCCCATTTTAAGTCAGTTGAGTTTTCTTATCCCTTTCTATGGAAACCACCTGAAAGATACAGTAACTTATCCAATATTAGGTGTGAAATAGAAAATACAAATATGAGCCTCAAGTCAAGGAATGTTTATCTAGTATTACAAAGTTCATGAAGATATGAACAGAAAGATTATTTTTGAGGCCAGACTCAGTCATGAATCTGCCTTTTCCTCTAAAACCCGTTATGGCTTTTAACATCCACCACACAAATATTATCACAGGATATATAGGACAGCACTTTTAGGAGAGTCTCTCACAGGCATAAAATGCAATTGTAATCATCATTTTGTACAGTAAAGTGCAGCATAGCAAAACACAAATTCTAGCACCTTGTGAAGCTAGGCTTCAGCTATAGATATAAACAAATAATGATGACTCAGTACATAAAGTTTGAACTTTGAGAAACACAAACAGAGACATTGAGAACTCTCTGTCTTTATGATTAAGGATCTGAAACTGCAAGCTCTTCTAACTGTTCATGAAAGAAGTCTCAGAAAAATTAGAAGGATCAAATGTTTTTCATTCACTCATGGATAAAAAAAAAATTAATGCTCTGAGTTACATGTGTTTTCAATGTATTTTTGTATTAAGTATTATATGACATCCAAATTTTGGAGACTATTAATTCAGCCCTGTGTAACTAACACTGAACCATGGATTGATTGTCTTAATTAATAACGTTTTGCCACAGTAATAGCATTTAAGTTGACATCTCTGATTTCTCAGAGGAATGTATCTTTGCAATGCTTCTTTGGTTAGATGGGACTGGAATATCTACATGCACAGTAGATGGAGGAATCATTGGCATCTTATTTCATTTAAATGAACCAAGGCAAAATATATGATTTCTCAAAGTAGTGGTTAGGAGTTTTTATATTTAAAAAGATGTTGATTTGGATCCTTTTCTTGCTATTATATGATTTTAGGTGAATGAATTCACCTCTCCAAGTTTTAATTTTCTCATCTATAAAATTTATTTGCCTTTATGACTCATTGCAAAGAAGCAGCTTTTTGTTACATTTTAGTTATTTTCTTTGTTTTCTATATCATTGATTTTTGCTTTATTCTTTATGGTTTCCCCCGCTTACTTTGAATTTCATTTGCTTATTTATATATTTATTGGCAAAATCTTAAATGACTGTTTTATAGTTTTGTTTAAAATAAAAGTTGAATGATATAAATTCCATTCTAAGCATTAAGTTGGATTACACTAATACTTGATATGTTCTATTTTCATTTTTGGTTAGTTCAAATTCTGTTTCCTTAATGTCTTTTCAAACTTGCTCTTTAATTCATAGGTATTTAAAAGTGTACTGCTTAATTTACTAATATTTGAGAATTTCCAAATAACCCTCTTATTAAAGATTAATTCTATTATGGTCATAAAATTACCATTTAGTGTACTATTCTTTTTGTTTGCATGATTTGTTATATATCCAAGACTATGCTGTGCCTTAGTCAAGTTCCACACACACTTGAAATTAATTATTCTTCTGATATTAGGTAAGTGTTCCATAAATGTCAACTGTTTCAATTCAATGGTGTTATTCAATTCTTATAAATTCTTACTGATTGTCTAGCAGCCAGTTATATCAATTATAGATAGAGGAGTGTTGTAATCTCCAGCTATCATTGTGGATTTCTCTATTTCTCTTTGCAGTTCTATCAGTTTTTGCTTTCTATAATTTATAGCTCTGTTATTAGATACACACACACATAAAACTGTCATGTCTTCTTGAAGAATTGGTGCTTTCATCACTCTGTAATGTTCCTCTTTATTCCTGGGAACATTTCTTCTGAATTTAGTCTATCAGACATTAATATACCTTTCTTGTCCCTTTAACATCACCATGCCAAGATATTTAGGTGTGTTTCTTGTAGATGGCTTATAACTGATCTTTGTTTATTCAACCTATCAATATTTGTTATCTGTCATCTCTTAAGTTCAGTGGCTCAGTCGTGTATGACTCTCTGCAACCCATGGACTGTAGCACACCAGGCTTCCCCGTCCATCACCAACTCCCGGAACTTGCTCAAACTCATGTATATCGAGTTGGTGATCCCAAACAACCATCTCATCCTCTGTCGTCCCTTTCTCATCCTGCCTTCAATCTTTCCCAGCATCAGGGTATTTTCCAATGAATCAGTTCTTCGCATCAGGTGACCAAAATATTGGAGTTTTTTAACTACCTGTATTTATTTGGCATCTTTTAACTACCTATATTTAAAGTGATTATTAAAATTTATTATATTCCCAGCTGTTTTCTATTTTTCCAGTTGTATACAAGTGTCTGTCACCTCCATTTACGCCTTTTCTATATTAATGAACATTTTAAATAACTATATTTTATCTATGCTACTGACCTACTGTTTATGCCTGTTTTAATTTTTCAGTGGTTGCCCCTGTGTAAAATATATTGTCTGACTTAATTAGTTGGCCTTCAAACAAAATCATACCATGTCATGTGTAGTTTGAGCACTTTATAATCGTATATTCTTGATTACTCCAATCCTATCCTCTGTACTATTTACTGTCATACATTTTATTTTTACATATTATGTACACACAAATTACTATTATTTTTTCTTCAGAGAATCAGTTATTGCTTTGCTCTAATTTTGTTTACAATATTTACTATGCATCTTATTCCATACATAGAAATTACAATTAATTCTTTGCAGTATCAGAATATTTTTTTAAAAAAAGCACCACTATGAAAAGATTGTACATTTTAAATGTCAAGAACTCTGAGATTTCACTGAAAATGAGGACCAGTAAACCGTGGATACAAGTGAGCCAACAACCATTTTTAGTCTTCGATTATTGATATTCTTCTGTCAGTTTTTCTAAGCCAATTATTTTTTTATCAAGTTACCTGGAAAACAGGCAATGAAATGAATAGTATCTGTAGGAATAAAAGAAAAATGGAGTAATTCTGTAGAAATTAAAAGAAAAATAGAATTAGGCAGAAAGAGAAATTATGATACAGTTGCAACAGTGGCCTCAGCTAGTATCAAGAAGAGCTCCTGAGCTGCTGAAACCCTTCAGAGATGCCCCAACTTGAGAAAAGGTACTGGGACTTTAGAGACCTGTTTTAACTGCACTGGATACAAGTTTCTTCCCACTGAGGCAGTGTAAAAGTATATGAGGCAGCTTCCTTAAACTGAGGGCAATTTCCTGGGGAGGGACATTTCTATGAGATACCAGTAGCTATCACCCCCAGCGTCTGGAGTAACATGTGTCCCCATTCGGAAAGGGGATTTCAGTAGTACATCATAACCTTTACTACAGTCCACTCTTTGCACCACTTAGATCCACTTGCTTCCCGTGACAAGTTACTCCATCCAGAAACATATCCTTCAGGTCTCTTCCTGAGGTAAAAAAAAAAAAAAAAATGCTACTGAGTCTAATACAAGCTTTTACCCTTTGACTTCAGCTGGTCTTAGGGCCATAATCACTACTCAAGGTCTTCCTATTCTACCACATTTCTGTGCATGTGTGCTCAGTTGCTCAGTCGTGTGTGCATAATCTTTGTGAACCCATGGATGGTAGCCCACCAGGCTCCTCTGTCCATGGGATTTTCCAGGCAAGAATACTGGAGTGGGTTTCTGTTATTTCCTACTCTAGGGAATCTTCCTGACCCAGGGATTGAACCCACATCACCTGCGTCTCCTCCATTGGCAAGCAGATACTTTACTATATTTCTAGAAGTCTTTTAAGTTCAACTACCACATCTAACAGTTAAGAGATATTACCTGGTGGGGTAATAAACTCAACAAGATAGCTAAACAGAAAATTTCCATATAGCCTACTCTTTCTGTAAATACTGAAAAAAACTGAAAGCAGGGACTCAAACAGATATTTAAGGGCCATTGTTCATTGCAGCATTATTCACAATAGCCAAAAGGTGAAAACAATCCAAGTATCTTTTAATTGATTAATGAATAATCAAAATGTATATACCATATATTTTGAATATCACTAAGACATTAAAAGGGAGGCTGCAACATGGATGGACCTTGAAAACATTACACGAACTAAAATAAACTAGACAAAAAGGGACAAACATTGTGTGATTCCAATTATATGAAATATTTAGGCAAGTTCATAGAGATAGAAAGGAGACTAGATACAGAGAGTGGGTGTGTGCGGCAGGCAGGAATGGAAATTTGCACAATGGCTTAACAGAATTTGGGGGTGGAAATGCCGAAGTTTTTGAAACAGAGAGTGGTAAGCTGGCAGGGCATTGTGAATGACACTGAATCTAATCTAAAATGATAAGTTATACATATATATATATGAATATAAATATATAACTATATATGTATGTATAATCATATGCCAAAGCCTTTGATTGTGTGGATCACCACAAACTGTGGAAAATTCTGAAAGAGATGGGAATACCAGACCACCTGACCTGCCTCTTGAGAAACCTGTATGCAAGTCAGGAAGCAACAGTTAGAACTGGACATGGAACAATGGACTGGTTCCAAATAGGGAAAGGAGTATGTCAAGGCTATATATTGTCACCTCACTTATTTAACTTATATGCAGAGTACATCATAAGAAATGCTGGGCTGGATGAAGCACAAGCTGGAATCAAGATTGCCAGGAGAAATATCAATAACCTCAGATATGTAGATGACACCACACTTATGGCAGAAAATGAAGAATAATTAAAGAACCTCTTGATGAAAGTGAAAGTGAAAAAGTTGGTTTAAAGCTCAACATTCAGAAAACTAAGATCATGGCATCCGTTCCCATCACCTCATGGCAAATAGATGGGGAAACAGTGGAAATAGTGACAGACTTTATTTTGGGGGGCTCCAAAATCACTGCAGATGGTGACTGCAGCCATGAAATTAAAAGATGCTTACTCCTTGGAAGGAAAGTTATGACCAACCTAGACAGAATATTAAAAAGCACACATTATTTTGCCAACAATGTCTAATAATCAAGGCTATGGTTTTTCCAGTAGTCATGTATGGATGTGAGAGTTGGACTATAAATAAAGCTGAGCACCAAAGAATTGATGCTTTTGAACTGTGGTGTTGGAGAAGATTCTTGAGATTCCATTGGACTGCAAAGAGATCCAACCAGTTCATCCTTAAGGAAATCAGTCCTGATTATTCATTGGAAGGACTGTTGTTGAAGCTGAAACTCCAATACTTTGGCCACCTGATGCAAAGAACTGACTCATTTCAAAAGACCCTGATTCTGAAAAAGTTTGAAGAATCAAGCAGGAAGAAAAGGGGATGACAAAGGATGAAATGGTTGGATGGCTCACCGACTCAATGGACAACTCCGGAATTTGGTGATGGACAGGGAGGCCTGGCGTGTGCAATCCATGGGGACGCAAAGAGTTGGACACGACAGAGTGACTGAACTGAACAGAACTGAACTGATGTATGTATAATTTATATATATGTATGTATAGATATATATAAACACACATATGTATGTATAATTACAATTAGGCTTCCCAGATGGCTCAATGGTAAAGAATCTGCCTGAAAATGCAGGAGATGCAGGAGACGCGGGTTCAATGTCTGGGTCAGGAATATCCTCTGGAGAAGGAAATGACAACCCACTCTGGTATTCATGCCTAGAAAATCCCAGGGACAGAGGAACCTGTCTGGCTACCATCAGCAGGGTTGAAAAGAAGCAAACACAACTGAGAGACTGAAAATGCACACATAATTACAATGAAAAATATTGACCTAATATACCAAAACCACTGAATTATAGCTTGAATGGGTGAATAGTATTGTCATTATATCTCAATAAAGTTACTTTAAAAAGTTGTGGAAATATCCAACATATGACCCAATAGATCACCTTGGTGTCAAACATATTTTTTCTTTAAACTATCATTTACCTATGATAGTTTTTTAAACTATCATTTCTTTAAACTATAAAAAAACTATATCATTTTTTTAAAACTATCATTTCTTTAAACTATCATTGACCTATGATAGTTTTTCTTTAAACTATCATAACTGTGACTGCCTTCTTCCAATGATCAAATAAATTACCTTTGCCAGGATACGCAGTCCTTTCTTAGCATTAAGAAACTGATGCCACATGGCAGTCCTAGCATAAATTTTAATAGGACTCTGACTGTGGACCCTGGTTGAAGTACACCCTCATGGGGAACCTAGACTTCCAGATCTGAAAGGACTAGAGTTGTGGGGATGGGAAGCACACATTTCTAAAGTGAATCACTGGGAGTGATGACAAGCAGAGACACTGCCACTTTTACCTCTTGTTTCTAAAGTTTATTGATTCTAGTTAATGAAGACCGACACCATACAATGACATCGATTTAATGTGTATACTATTCCAAAAGGTGTTTCATCTAAAGAGGATATCATCTCCAACCTAGCTCCTCACTTGTGCTTCCATTTTTCTATTATTGCATATCCTACACTCCTTGAGTCCTTTGTTATACTATAATGTTATGTAGAATAACTTTTTGGTGTCTCTAACACTTTATAGGCCCTTCAATGCTAGCTAGAGGGGAGAGTTAAGGCAGGAGATAGTGTATTAGTAATGGAAAAACTAGAAGTCTGAGTGACTTAATGCAAATTACTTATACTCCTCATCTGATCTGATCTAGCCTAATTCCAAACATACTACTTCAGTTTTCAGAACCATGTGATTTGCTATTGGGTCACACAGAACCCAGCTCAGAAAGGCTGGTATAGCTGTATGGTCATTTGTGTCCCATGGTCAATATTTTTCTCATGGCTGAGGTTGTATGAGTACCATCTATGAATGGTATATAAATCTCTGCTGTCTTTCTACCACAAATATATCTAATTCCTACTACAAATATATCTAATTCCTTAGTATCTATTAGTTTGGGTAACTCAGCAACAGGATCACTTGCTTTGCAGCTAGAATCTGTTGCTTAGCCATTCCTTATCTGGGCCCCACAGAAAGATGACAGATTTCCATTTTAATCAGTAAACTAAATTAACTGATCACATAGACCACAGACTTGTCTAACTCAATGAAACTATGAGCCATGCTGTGTAGGGCCACTCAAGAAAAAGGCATCATGGTGGAGAGCTCTGACAAAACATGATCCACTGGAGAAGGGAAAGGGAAACCACTTCAGCATTCTTTCCTTGAGAATCCCATGAACAGTATGAAAATAGAAAAAGATATGAGAATGAAAGATGAACTCCCCAGGTCAGTAGGTGTCCAATATTCTACTGGAGAAGAGAGGAGAAACAGCTCCAGAAATAAGTAAGAGGCTGAGCTGATGCAGAAGCAACACCCAGTTGTGGATGTCTCTGATGGTGAAAGAAAAGTTCAATGCTGTAAAGAATAATATTGCATAGGAACCGGGAATGCTAGGTCCCTGAATCAAGGTAAATTGGAAGTGGTCAAACAGGAGATGACAAGAGTGAACATCAACATTTCAGGAATCAGTGAACTAAAATGGACCAAAATGGGCGATTTACTTGAGGTGACTATTATATCTATTAATGTGGGCAAGAATCCCTTGGAAGAAATGGAGTAGCCCTCATAGTCAATAAAAGAGTCCAAAATGCAGTATTTGGGAGCAATCTCAAAAACGACTGAATGATCTCAGTTCATTTCCAAGGCAAATCATTCAATATCAAAATAATCCAAGTCTATGCCCCAAACACTAATGCTGAAGAAGCAGATGTTGAATGGTTCTATGTAAACCAACAAGACTATCTGAACTAACACCAAAAAAAATGATGTCCTTTTCATCATAAGGGAGTGGTTGCAAAAGTAGAAGTCAAGAGATACCTGGAGTAACGGGCATATTTTGGCTTTGGAATACAAAATGAAGCAGGGAAATGGCAAACAGAGGTTTGCCAAGAAAACACACTGATCATAGTAAACACCCTCTTCCAACAACACAAGAGATGACTTTACATATGGACATCACCAGATGGTCAATACTGAAATCAGACTGATTATATCTTAGGCAGTCAAAGATGGAGAACCTCTATACAGTCAGCAAAAACAAGACTGGGACCTGACTGTGGCTCAGATCATGAACTCCTTATTGAAAAATTTAGACTTAAATTGAAGAAAGTAGGGAAAACATTCAGCTATGACCCAAATCAAATCCCTTATGATCATACAGTGGAAGAGACAAATAGATTCAAGGGATTAGATCTGATAGACAGAGTGCCTGAAGAACTATGGACAGAGGTTTGTTACATTGTACAGGAGACAGTGATCAAGAGCATCCCCAAGAAAAAGAAATGTAAGAAGACAAAATCGTTGTCTGACGACACCTTAAAAATAGCTGAGAAAAGAAGAGAAGCTAAACGTAAAGAAGAAAAGGAAGGATGTACCCATCTGAATGCAGAATTCCAAAGAATAGCAAGGAGAAAGCCTTCCTCGGTGATCAGTACAAAGAAATAGAGGGAAACAATAGAATGGGAAAGACTAGAGATCTCTTTAAGAGAATTAAAGATACCAAGGGAATATTTCATGCAAAGATGGGCACAATATAGGACAAAAAAGGTATGGATCTAACAGAATCAGAAGATATTAAGAAGAGGTGGCAAGAATACAGAGAACTATAAAAAAAAAAGATCTCCATGACCCAGATAACCACGATGGTATGATCATTTGCCTAGAGCCAGACATCCTGGAATTCGAAGTCAAGTGACCCTTAGGAAGAATCACTAGAGACAAAGCTAGTGGAGGTGATTGAATCCCAGCTGAGCTATTCCACATCCTAAAACTTGATGCTGTGAAAGTGCTGCACTCAATATGCCAGCAAATTTGGTAAACTCAGCAATGGCCACAGGTCTGGAAAAAGGTCAGTTTTCATTCTAACCCCAAAGAATAGCAACACCAAAGAATGTTCAAACTACTGCACAATTGCATTTCTTTCACATGCTAGAAAAGTAATGCCCCAAATTCTCCAAGCTAGGCTTCAACAGTATGTGAACCAAGAATTTCCAGATGTTCAAGCTGCTTTTAGAAAAGGCACAGGAATCAGGGTTCAAATTGCCAACATCTGCTATATCATAGAAAAAGCCAGATAATTCTAGAAAAACATCTACTTCTGCTTCCTTGACTATGAAAAAACCTTTGACAGTAAACTGTGGAAGTATTTCAAAAGATGGGAATACCAGATGACCTTTCTTGCCTCCTGAGAAATCTGTATGCAGGTCAAGAAGCAACAGTTAGAACAGGACATGGAACAATGGACTGGTTCATAATTGGGAAAGGACTATGTCAAGGCTGTATATTGTCACCTTGCTTATTTACCTTCAGTGCAGAGTACATCATAAGAAATGCCATGCTGGATGAAGCACAAGCTAGAATCAAGATTGCTGGGAGAATTATCAATAACCTCAGATATGCAGATGATACCACCCTTATGGCAGAAAGCAGAGGAAGTAAAGAGCCTCTTGATGAAGTTGAAAGAGGAGACCAAAAATGTTGGCTTAAAACTCAACATTCAAAAAACTAAGATCATGGCATCCAGTCCCACCACTTCATGGCAAATAGATGGGGAAACAGTGGGAACTGTGACAGACTTTTTTGGAGAGGCTCCAAAATCACTGCAGATGGTGATTGCAGCCATCGAATTAAAAGACACTTGCTCCTTAGAAGAAAAGCTATGACAAAACTAGACAGAACATTAAATAGCAGACACATTACTTTGCCAACAAAGGTTCATATAGTCATAGCTATGGTTTTTTTCAGTAATCATGTATGGATGTGAGATTTGGACCATAAAGAAGGCTGAATGCCAAAGAATTGACACTTTCAAACTGGTGTTCGAAAAGATTCTTGAGAGTCCCTTGGACTGCAAAGAGATCAAGCCAGTCAATCAATCCTGAATATTAATCCTAAATATTCATTGAAAGGACTGATACTGAAGCTGAAGCCCCAATGCTTTGGCCACCTGATGCAAAGAGCCAACTCATTAGAAAATACCCTGATGCTGGGAAAGATTGAAGGCAGCAGGAGAAGGGGACAACAGAGGACGAGAAGGTTAGATGGCATCACTGACTCAATGGACATAAGTTTGAGTAAGCTCCAGGAGATGAAGGACAAGGAAGCCTAGCATGCTACAGTCCATGGGCTGACCAGGAGTCAGACAAGACTGAAAAACTGAGCAACAAGACTTAGCCAGTGTTTAGATAGGAAGGAACAATGAGTAGGCAGAATACAGAGGACTTTAAAGATCGTAAAACTACGTTGTATGACATTTCAATGGTGGATACATATTATACATTGTTCAAAATCACAGAATGTACAATATAAGGGAGAACCCTAATATAAACTAGGGATTTTGGGTGATAATGCTATGCCTATGTAAGCCCTCTGATTTTAACTAATGTACCACTGTGGTAGTCGATTTTATAGTGGGAGAAACTGTACACGTGTGGGAACAGGGATTTCATTGGAATTCTCTGTATTTTCTGTACAATTTTGCAGTGAAGCCAAAACTGCTCCAAATAGTCATCTCTTAAAAACACACACCAAACCACAAACTGTAAGGCCATATATGCAAGTAAATTCAAGGGATTCATATAACTGGTAAGGAGATCAAATGGATCAAAACGGATAAAAGAAATCAGTCCTGACTATTCATTGGAAAGACTGATGCTGAAGCTGAAGCTCCAATACTTTTTGGCCACCTGATGCAAAGAGTCAACTCTTTAGAAAAGACCCTGATTATGGGAAAGATTGAAGGCACGAGGAGATAGGGATGACAGAGGATGAGAGGGTGTGGCATCACCGTCTCAATAGACATTAGCTTGAGCAAGCTCTGGGAGATGGTGAGAGACAGGGAGGCCTGGAATGCAGTAGTCCATGGAGTCACAGAGACTCCATGGGATATGACTGAGTGACTGAACATCAAAAGTATTCCCAAATATGGACTATGCTGCCTCCAGAACCAAGAAGACTACTCGGGAATCAGGCTTGTTCACTATTAGTTTAATGAACATAATGTTATCAACACTGTTTATCAATATTATAAGAGAATTAAAGTAGCAGTAATGAGTGGGCTAGGGGCGGGGCAGTTTAAACTGAGATAGGATTGGAACAAGGGAAATTATTCCTTAGGAAAATCTAGAACTGAGACAATTCTTCAAACATAACATGACTTGAGATAAGGGGGCTGGGACTCTATACAAATTGATCAGTTAGAAGTAGGCTGTTCCCAAGACATGGATAAACTATTGGAGAAGGGCAATTTCTAGAGATGGCCTCAGTTTTGAACCTTTAGCAGTCAAACTCTAGGAAGCTGGAAGAATCTGAGAGGCACTTTACAGTATCTATTTCAATATATTATTCCTGACAGCAGCTATATATATATATATATATATACACCAAATTTTCTGAAATTTCAGGTGTTCATTTGTGTAGTAGAAAAAATATATATTACTCTAAACTGAGACTTTTGAAATATTTTACATATTCCATTTTGATTGACATACTGTTTGAAATATTTTTTTTGGCTAACCTAATTTGAACAATATACTGTTTTGTTTTTTTTTTTTTACATTATAAAATGTTTTAAAGAAAAAAATAAACTTTGAAAAACATGATGCACTATAAAAACTAAGAAATTCATTCATGAAGCACTGCTGTGTGTACCACATATTGCAGAGTTTTTGCAAGTAACATTCTATACTATCAATTTAGAAACAGAGCTCTAAATTCAGTTCACTTCAGTTCGATCGCTCAGTCGTGTCTGACTCTTTGTAACCCCATCCCGGTCCATCACCAAATCCTAAAGCTTACTCAAGCTCATGTCTATTGAGTTGGTGATGCCATCTAACCATCTCATCCTCTGTCATCCCATTCTTCTCCCGCCTTCAATATTTCCCAGCATCAGGGTCTTTTCCAATGAGTCAGTCCTTCACATCAGGTGGCCAAAGTATTGGAGTTTCATCTACAGTATCAGTCCTCCAAATAAATATTCAGGACTGATTTTCTTTATGATGGACTGGTTGGATCTCCTTTCAGTCCAAGGGACTCTCAAGAGTCTTCTCCAACACCACAGTTCAAAAGCACCAATAATTTGGTGCTCAGCTTTCTTTATAGTCCAACTCTCACATCCATACATGACTCCTGGAAAAACCTTAGCTTGGACTAGATGGACCTTTGTTGTCAAAGTAATGTCTCTGCTTTCGAATATGCTATCTAGGTTGGTCATAGTTTTTCTTCCAGGAGAAAGCATTGTTTAATTTCATAGCTGCAGTCACCATCTGCAGTGATTTTGGAGTACCACCCCCCCCAAAAAAATTATCTGTTTCCATTGTTTCCCCATCAATTTGGCATGAAGTGATGGGACCAGATGCCAAGATCTTAGTTTTCTGAATGTTGAGTATTAAGCCAATTTTTTCACTCTCCTCTTTCACTTTCCTCAAAAGGTACTTAAGCTTTTCTTCACTTTCTTCAATAAGGGTGGTGTCAGAAATATTGATATTTCTCCCAGGAATCTTGATTCCAGTTTGTACTTCATCCTGTCTGGCATTTCGTATGATGTACTCTGCATATAAGTTAAATACAGGGTGACAATAAGCAGCCTTGAGGTACTCCTTTCCCCATTCAGAACCAGTGTGTTGTTCCACGTCCAATTCTAACTGTTGCTTCTTGACTTGCATAAAGATTTCTCAGGAGGAAGGACAGGTGGCTTGGTATTCTCATCCCTTTAAGAATTTTCCACAGTTTGTTGTGATCCAAACAGTCAAAGGCTTTGGCATAGTCAGTTAAGCAGCAGCAGATGTTTTTCTGCAACTCTCTTGCTTTTTCCATTGGATGTTGCCAATTTGATCTTTGGTTCCTTTGACTGTTCTAGATCCAGCTTGAACATCTGGAAGTTCACGACTCACATACTGTTGAAGCCTGGCTTGGAGAATTTTGAGTGTTATTTGCTAATGTGTGAGATGAATGCAATTGTGCGGTAGTTGGAACATTCTTTGACATTGGCTTTCTTTGGGATTGGAATGAAAACTGACGTTTTCCAGTCTGTGGCCACTGCTGAGTTTTCCAAATTTCCTGGCATATTGAGTGGAGCACTTTCACAGCATCATCTTTTAGGATATAAAACAGCTCAACTGGAATTCTATCACCTCCACTAGCTTTGTTCCTAGTGATGCTTCCTAAGGCCCACTTGACTTCAAATTCCAGGATGTCTGGCTCTAGATAAGTGATCACATTATCGTGGTTATCTGGGTTATGAAGATCTTTTTTTGTATAGTTCTTCTGTTTATTCTTGCCACCTCTTCTTAGTATCTTCTGATTCTGTTAGGTCCATACCATTTCTGTCTTTTACTGTACCCATCTTTTCTTGAAATGTTCCCTTGGTATCTCTAGTTTTCTTGAAGAGGTCTCTAGTCTTTTCCATTCTATTGTTTTCCTCTATTTCTTTGCACTGATCCCTGAGCAAGGCTTTCTTATCTCTCCTTGCTATTCTTTGGAACTCTGCATTCAAATGAATATATCTTTCCTTTTCTCCTTTGCCTTTCACTTCTCTTCTTTTCTCAGCTATTTGTAAGCCCTCCTCAGACAACCTTTTTGCATTTCTTTTTCTTGAGGATGGTCTTGATCACTGCCTTCTGTACAATGTCATGAACCTCTGCCATAGTTCTTCAGGCACTCTATCAGATCTAATCCCTTGAATCTATTTGTCACTTCTACTGTATAATCATAAGGGATTTGATTTAGGTCATATCTGAATGGTCTAGTGGTTTTCCCTACTTTCTTCAATTTAAGTCTGAATTTTTCAATAAGGATTCATGATCTGAGCCACAGTTAGCTCCTGGTCTTGTTTCTGCTGCCTCTATACAGTCATCTCTAAATTCAAAGGGGTCTTATTTCTCACTGGCTGAATTTTTAAGGAAAAGGCACAAAAGTACATTGTATACCACTAATATTTATATTAAAAACAATTAACCTATAATAAGCTGCATTTCAGCCATATTTCAAAAAATACTTAACAGGTCCACATTACTCTGTTATTACCGGTCTTGTGTCTTGCACATAGTAGATCCCTAACAAACATCTCATGACTGAGAACTTCAACTGCATTATATAACCTCTTTCTTCAGTTCTTACCTGTGCCAATTTTAGACAGAAACTTTAGATACGGATACATACATATGAAATCACAGACGGTACCTGGTAACTCTTGTATAAAAAAAAAATCACAAAGACTGAAATTATTTTATTTTCAAGTACAAGGCATAATAAATTGTGGCCCAAATAAAGCAAATGAAAACTCAATAACTGATAGAAATGTAAATGTATTTAAGGTATCATGAAATTTGAAAAGTAATTGTTAAAAAAGACCACTGCAGTTTTATATACAAATCTGTTCATGCTGCAAAACAAATACTAATGACTGAAATTACACAGCTCGTGAAGTACTAACAATCTGCATTTAAAATATGAAAAAAGAGACACCCCTTCCATGTATCCAAAGGCCTGCATCTATGCTCAAGTTAATTCAAGTTAGCAATATACAGCTTTTATGAAACCTATGTGATGAACAAGCTGTATTGAATTTACATTTGATTAATGATGATGGAATCTTGCTAATAAATTATTTAAAACATGTCAGGCCCAGAGAAGATATGAGATATTATTTAGTGAACATCAACTATGTGATAAATTACAACTACATAATCACAGAAAAAAGCTTAAGACAATTGAAGGTGCAGTTTAATGTTTTAAGATCTTAAATATTAAAAAAAATTAAATTAATGCATGTTTAGGCATATTCTAAAATATAACAGCTGTGAAAATATTTTCTTAGCAGTGTTATATTCTCATTCTATTCAACAAGCTACAGATGGCAATCTTAAACTACAGTATGTATAGTATATAGAATCATGACTTTCATTAAAGCTGCAGACTAGGTTTGACAGTAAGTTGGCTCCAAAAATTTCACTGAGCCATTTCTCTCTAAATTTAGCTCATTAGTTCTGAGATGAGGTAAGTGAAAGTGAAAGTCACTCAGTTTTGTCTGACTGTGATCCCATGGACTGTAACGTGCCATATTCCTCTGTCCACAGAATTCTCTAAGCAAGAATGGTGGTGTGGGTAGCCATTACCCTTTCCAGAGGACCTTCCTGAACAAGAGATCAAACCCAGGTCTCCCACATTGAAGGCAGATTATTTACCATTTGAGCCAACAGAGAAGCCCTAGTTTCTTCTAGGAAGAAAAGGAATGTATCTCCTTTCAATGTCTGTGATAATGGCATGATTCTGAGTGTCAATGTTATTCTTTAAGAGAGTATTTTCCAATATAATCTTGAAAAATTACTAGTCTGTGACAACATTTTCATCAAATCACAGAGAATTAAGAGGAAGATACAGAATAATTACATAATTTACATTTACTGTTAAATTTTTTAAATTGTGAGATTATATCCTCTTACACATTTTGGCATTGATGCTGTTTTATTTATAAGAGGATGCTTGAGGCTAAATTAAAACTAAGCAATTCTATGTTCCTAAGTGCTTTTGTTCTTATTGTTGTTTATGACAACTATCTGCCTCTCACTCCCACTGCACCACCACACATTTTGCATGGCATTAGGGAAGATTTATGTCATATCAGGCAGAGAATTGTTAAAACAAATCTGACACAGGTATACCTGTGGTGGATTCATTTCGATATTTGGAAAAACTAATACAATATTGTAAAGTTTAAAAATAAAATAAAATTTAAAAGAAATAAATAAAAAATAAATAAATAAAAGAGACATGTGTACCCCCCTCAAAAAAAAGACAAGTGAGAGAGATAAATAAAATAATATTGCACAGTAAGCATAATGACAGTCTTCTTTCCATATTATATGAAATCTTTTAAAAATTTCCTTCACCCAAGACTCCAGGAAAAGTGATTCAACTAAAAGTTAAAAGACATCACTTTTACTTGCAAAATTCCAAAGAAAACTGATATGTTAAAAATATTATCAACCTAAAACCAATCATGTTAGAAAGCAAAGTCCTCTGGAAAAATCAATTTACAAATTTTCAATTACTAAAACTAGTAAATCAGAAAGGCTGAGTTCTTTCTAAACGAGGTACATAATGTCATGACTCAAAAAAAGGTGGGTGGAACCTTCTTGGTATATCTGTGTATAGAAACCTCACTGGGTCACACAAAGCCCAGGGAATAAAAAAAACAAGTTTGTACAATACCCCAAAAGTGAAAGTGAAGTATGTGAAAGTGAGTTGCTCAGCCGTGTCCAACTCTTTGTGACCCCATGGACTGTTGCCCGCCAGGCTCCTCTGTCCATGAGATTCTCCAGGCAAGAATACTGGAGTGGATTGCCATTATCTTCTCCAGGGGATCTTCCTTACCCAGGGATTGAACCTGGGCCTCCCACATTGTAGGCAGATTCTTTCCCATCAGAGCCACCAGCGAAGCCCAACTATCTGCCTCTGACTCCCACTGCACTACAATATCCCAGGCTAGAAAATTGGGCTACCCCCTTCACTGTCCCAAGTGTAAGTTTGAGGGAAAATCATTTCTCCCAAGTAGGATGCAAGCCCTCATCACTTCCGTTCACCTTCTAGTTCATTTTCATATCTTACTCTTTTACCCCTTCAGAGTAGAAACAGTTGCTGTTCCCTCATGTCCCTAGTGCTTCTTTTGAAGGTCAGAACCCTGACTTGCTCCTTTCCTCTACATCAGCCTTTTATAGTCCCAACAGCAAAATATTCCATATAGTGTCCTGCTGGAATCCTTTTGGGATGCCTCATTCACTGATGCAATTCTCCCTGGACTTAGTATTATAAAATATTGTTGATGTACATTTCTAGGCATAGGATTACCAACTTATTCCTGAATGTGTTTTATTTGTAAAGCCCTTTCAATTCATTCCAAATATTGGCCAAAATTGATATTAAAAAGATCCTCAGTTTTTCATATTTTGAAGTCATTGATGAGAAGCTTATTATTGGACATTCTAGAGATAAACTGAGCAATTAACCTTGCTTGCTTTAAGAATTGAGATGTAGCATATCAAAACAACAATGAGGTATCATCTCATACTGGTCACAAATCTCATCATCATAAAGCCCACAAAAAATAAATGGTGGAGAGGGAGTGGTGAAAAGGGAACTTCCCTACAATATTTCTGGGAATGTAAATTGGTGTAGCCACTATGCAAAATGGTATGGATGTTTCCTAAAAAACTAAAAATAGAGTTGCCATATGACCCAGAAATCCCACTCCTGGGCATATACCCAGAGAAAACCATAATTCAAAAGGATACATGCAATCCAGATGTTCATTTCAGCACTATTTATAAGAGCCAGAACATGGAAACAACCTAAATGTACAATAGAGAAATGTAAGAGGAAGATATTGCATTTATATACACTAGGATATTACTCAGCCATAGAAATGAATGAAATAATGCCATTTGCAGAGATGCACATAGACCAATACACTATTATACAGAGTGAAGTAAGTTAAAAAGAGAAAAAAATATTGTATACTAATACTTATATGTGAGACCTAGGAAAAACAGTACAGATGAACTTATTTTCAAAGCAGAAATAGAGACAAAAACATAGAGAACAAATTATGAATGCCAATGAAGGAGAGGGGTGGGATGAACTGGGAGACTGGGATTGACATATATACACTACTATGTATAAAATAGATAACTAATCAGTACCTACTGTATAGCACAGGGAATTCCACTAAATGTTTTGTGGTGACCTAAACTGGAAGAAAATCTTTAAAAAGAGTGCATATATGTATATGTATAACTGATTCACTTTGCTGTACAGCAGAAAACAATACCACATTGCAAAGCAACTTTATTCCAATAAAAATTAATTGTTAAAAAAGAAGAAGAAAAAAGAATTGAGATGTAAACTCATATTAAACTACAAATTCTAGCCAGAGCCTATGTTGTTCTCGCTCCTCCACAATAAACCATGCTGATATCTCAAGCTTCTAAAATTCATGCAGGTTACCTGAAATCAAAGATCAAGTAATATTTCCCTAGCTTCCTTCTTGAGGCAGTCTTGCAATACCTATGACTCCTTGCATAATTCCTTACAGATCATTAAATTATAGTCTGGTCATATTGTCAAATGCAGAGTATATTAGTCAGGGTCCTCCAGAGAAACTAATCTATATTTGTTCATCCTATTGGTTCTGGTTTGATTATCTCTGTGTGTGTGTCCCTGCCCCTCTGTCTTTCTCCCTCTCCCCCTCTCATAAACACACACACACTATATACACATAGGTGCATATGGCTACTTGCTCAGTTGCTCAGTTGAGTCTGACTCTGCGAACCCATGGACTGTAGCCCGGCAGGCTCCTCTGTCCATGGGATTTCCCAGGCAAGAATACTGGAGTGGGTTGCCATTTCCCACTCCAGGGGATATTCCCAACCTAGGGATTGAACCCACACCTTTTGTGTCTCCTGTACTGGCAGCCAGTTCTTTACCACTGTGCCACCTGGGAAGCTTTTATATACATATATATAAAATAACTGACTCTACATTTTATGGAAGCTGACAAATCCCAAGATCAGCAGAGTGAATGAGCCTACTGAGACCTAGGAGGGTCAATGGTATAGTTCCAGTCCTAAGACTGGAAGGCTCAAGACCCAGGAAAAGCTCATGTTTCAGTGTTTTAGTTTCAGTAGGAAGACAGCAAAAACCAGTGTTGAAGCTTAAAGGCAGTTGAGTGGAAAAATTCTATTTGGATGAGGTCAGTCTTTTTGCTCTATTCTGGGCTTCAGTTGATTGGATGAGGCTCATCGCATTAGGGAGTTCAATCTGCTTTACTCAGTCTACCAATTTAACTGTTAATCTCATCCAAAAACATCCTTGTAGAAACACCCAGAACAACAGATATTTGAGTACTAGATGGCCCAGCAAGGTGACACACAGTATTAACCAGCACATGGTGATTTAGGAATGTCTGTGTTTACATAAGCTATTACTAGATATAATAGCTGTATATAACTAGAGGAAGAATTATGGATAGAAATCTGAAAATAATTTTTCATTCTATTAAATAATTGGTCTTACTGTCTTTTCTATTTGTACCTGTCCAGTATCTTTAAGATACAATTTAGATTTTAAAAAGAAAATTTATACAGCAGAATGTTGTTTCTTTTTCATAAACCAAAGGACAACTATGTTTCAAGTTATATAAAACTAACTGATAGTTGAAATTTTAAAAGAAAAAATACTAAAATATTTGAGCTTTCTTTACCATTTAAAACACATCATTATTTTTGCTAAGTGAAATGTGGCATTTAAAATCAGACAGCAAGATAAGTCATGAGTGAATTCATTTGATGCTGTTGAGTCAGGAATGTGAATGTTCTTTTAGGAATTTCCAAATCATTTTCAGAAACAACAAGTCATCCACCCAAGATTACTGCATAGTTTTTCAAAAGATAAACTATTTAATGAAAAGTCTGCAATTATGTTCTATTAATGTAAACACATTGCAAATGTCATATATTTAAATGAAAATCAGAAGTAGGTATTGTTAACATATTTAAGATGCTGAGAGATAGCTGTTATTATTTTATTTATTGACACTTAATACTGGGTTTCTTGATGTTATATAAAAGTTCATTTTAAATCCATGATTACAAATACTATAGAAAAAGAGACAAAGTGTTTTAAGATTTTTCCAGGTATGCTGAACACTCTTCTCTTGTAACTCTCCATCCACTTTGCATCTTTCTCCACTCTGCTGTCTACCCAGGAGGCAGATACTTATCTGTATATAAACTATATCGTCTCATCCTCAGACTTCTCATTTGGTTTGACAAATAGTGAAATCAAATCGTGCCAGGACACTATCAGCAGAAGACTGACAGGGCATCCACCCACTCCTCAGTTTCCCCCTACCAGGCTTTAGGTTGACAGTATGTAAAGGGCTCTATTGAAGACCACACATACATTTTAGAAACTGCTTTACCCAATCTTGCTCTTCCTGGTCTAGGTTGCTAAGGTCATTGGCCACTACTGGTAGCGTTCTTGGGGTGATTCAACAATTCTTGTTGGTTTGAAAATTTCCTGTCTCTACTTTTGCAATAAACTTCCTCAAAGTCTTTCCTTTATTTTCCTTTCCTGATTCTGTTTTCCTGTTTGCTTTCCTGTTTCCTGTTTCTTCCCTTTACTGCTTTCCTACTTGCTTATATTGAGGTATAATTTGACATATCACATTACATTAGTTTCAGGTGTACTGCTGCTGCTGCTGCTAAGTCACTTCACTCGTGTCTGACTCTGTGTGACCCCATAGATGGCAGCCCACCAGGCTCGCCCATCCCCGGGATTCTCCAGGCAAGAACACTGGAGTGGGCTGCCATTTCCTTCTCCAGTGCATGAAAGTGAAAAAGTGAAGGTGAAAGCTCAGTCATGTCCAACTCTTAGCAACCCCATGGACTGCAGCCTACCAGGCTCCTCTTTTCCAGGCAAAAGTACTAGAGTGGGGTGCCATTGCCTTCTCCATTCAGGTGTACAGTACAATACAATTTGATATTTGTATATATTGCAAAATGATTACTGCAATGAGCCCAGTTAACTTTCATCACCAAACTCTTTTCAATAACCTCTTTTTAATGCACCTAGTTTCCTGCCATTGAATGATACATAAATAATTACAGAATTAATTTTGTGAATATTTTAGAATTATACAGAATATTATTGAAGATAAGGTAAATAAGAGATATATTACATATATATGTAATATATATTGTACATATATATACTATAGTTAGTTTTTAACTTTACATTTTGAAACTTTTAGACTTATAATAAATATTGAAAATAACTGAAATTTCCATAAATATATTTATTTACACATATATCCTGTTATAAAGATGTCACAAATATTAATATTTTTATATAGTCATAAAACAATGATCAAGTCTTACTAATTAAAAAACAATAAAAGTAAACACCCCAAAAAGTTGTTCCTTAGTGAGATGACATACGTTACATGCCATGTTATTTCCATAGGGTTTTCAAAATCCTTCTCACATATCCTACTTTATCTTAAGTGTTCTTAATCCTTGTGTTTCAAATAGAAACATGCACACACACACACATACACACAATCTTTATTAAAAAATACTGAAGAAGACACAAATAAATGGAAGATATTACATGTTCATGAATTGGAAGAATTAATACTTTAGATATTCATAGTGCCCACAGCAATATACAAATTCAATATAACCCCTATCAAAACTCCAATTTTTCACAAAAAGAACACAAAAAAATTCTAAAATCTGTATGGAACTACTAAAGATTCCAAATAGTTCAAGCAACTTTGAAAGAGAAAAACAAAGCTGGTGGCATCACACTTTCTGATTTCAAAATATAGTGAAAGTGAAAGTCAGTCAATCGTATCCAACTCTTTGCGACCCCATGGACTATACTGTTCATGGAATTCTCCAGGCCAAACTACTGGAGTGGGTAGCCTTTCCCTTTTCCAGGGGATCTCCCCAACCCAGGGGATCAAACTCAGGTCTCCTGCATTGCAGGCAGATTCTTTACCAGCTGAGCCACAAGGGAAGCCCAAAATATAGCACAAGCCTATATAATCAAAATAGAATAGTATTAGCATAAAACAGACATGTAGAACGATGGAACAGAATAGAGAGTTGGAGATAATGCCAAGCATATATGGACAATTAATTTATGGCAATGGTGCCAAGAATATACAACAGGGAAAGGACATACTCTTAAATAAATGGTGTTGGGAAAACGGGACAGCCACAAGAAAAAGAATAAAACTGGAGCCCTGACTTCCATCATAAACAGAAATCAACTGCAAGATATATTAAAGACTTTAATTTAAAACCTGAAACCACAAAACTCCTAGAAGAAAACATAGGTATTAAGGTCCATGGTACTGAATTTTTGGATCTGACTCCCAAAGTAAAGTCAACAAGTGCAAAAATAAATGAGTGGGACCACATCAAACTAAAGAGCTTCTGTACAGTAGAGGTGTTATCAACAAAAGGAAAAGGAAACCTATTGAATAGGAAAAAAATACATGCAAATCATGTATCTGATAAGGGGCTAATATCCAAAATACATATAAATTTAAGTAAGTCATTAGTAAAATAACAAAAACTTTTAATTAAAAAATTGGCAGAAAATCTAGATAGACATTTTTCCAAAGAAGACATACAGATGGTCAACAGGCACATGAAAAGATGTCACTAAAACTTAGAGAAATGCAAATCAAAGCCACAAAGGAATAGCACCTCACACTTGTTAGAATATCAAGAGACAACAACTGTTGGTGATGATACAGAGAAAAGGGAACATTTGTCACCATTGATGAGAATATAAATTGGTATAGCTTCCATGGAAAACAGTATTGAGGTTCCTCAAAACATTAAAAGTAGAACAACCATATGATCCAGCTATCCCATTTTGGGGTTATACCCAAAGGAAAAGCAAACAGTATATTGAAGCTACATCTACACTCACACGTCCCTATGCAGTATTATTCACAGTAGCCAAAATATGGAAACCATCTGTCTGTCTGTCAATGGATGAATGGATAAAGAAAGTGTGCATATAAATACAATGAAGTATTATTCAGCTGTGAAAATGAAAAAGTCTTAGCATTTATAAGAAATTGGATGGACTTTGAGGATATTATGCTACATGAAATAACCCAGACAGAAAGACAAGCATTGCATGATACCACTTATATGTAGAATAAATCAATCAAAGTCAAACTCACAGAAACAGAAAAGCAATTATCTGTCTGAGATGGTGAAATAAGGAAAGGATAATAAAGTGCACAGACTTTCAGCTGTGAGGTAAATAAGGTCTAAGGATCTAATGACAACCTTGTGACTACATTTGATAACAATGTATAATTGAATTTTACTGAGAGTTTAATTTAAATATTCTCACCAGAAAAGTTATTTCTCATTCTCTCTCTAGATAAATATGTACTATGATAGATGTGTTAAGAAAAATAATTAGTGTAGACCTATGTTTACTTATGGGAGCTGTTTTCTAAAAATGTAATGTCTGGTCAAAAGAAGGCAAAATGCATGATTTTCTATATAAAATGGCCTGATACCATTTTGTTTCAATCATGTATCCATACAGTAACACATGTTTAATGCCCTATTTCCCACATTTTACATTTTTTTAGCATATTATAAAGTTACTCTTATTTTTAAAGCAAAAATAAGTTACCAGAATTTTACTTAAAACAAAGGGAAAAGCTATAGAGACATTTCATCTATGCAACATTTTAAATAACATATTAAATTCATCATCTGTTAAGCACCAATTAAGAAATACATTATTTTGCTCCTGTTGCTGTTTCTGCCATTGGGGTTATTCAGTGAAGATTCCTGGGAAATAAATTTGTGAGTCTTTCTATAACTGAAGATTTCTTTATTTTACGCTCACAGTAGATATCATTTACCTGGAAAGAAGATTCTGATTTCAAAATAATTCTCTAACCCAAATTTTGAATGCTTTGTCTAAATGTGTTTTCTCCTTTTCTATTAATGTTAAGATATCTGTAGGATATTCAATTTCAATTAATTATAAATAATCTATTTTTTCTCAGAATGCATATTTCCTTCCATTTTGGCTATTTTGATTTTATAATACTTATTTTTAAAGAGAGAAATGTAGAATATAACAATTAAATTTCAAAAGGATGTGTGTAATTTGTTTTATTTTTCCATGCTATTCACATTTAGTAAGACTTTTTCAATTTGAAAATCCCTGTTTTATACATTTCTGGAAATTTGTCTTCTATTATTCTACTGATATTTTTCTTGTTTCTATATCCATTCTACTCTCTTTATAGAAAATTTATTAAGTGTAAATAAAATATGTTTTTACTTTTTCCCAAGACAAAATATGATGTGTCTGAAATTTTAGAAAAAGATAAAACCAGATTGATGTGCATCACTAATGAGGAGATGCTTAATGTGACTTTGAAAGATTAAGGCAACTGAAAGAGTTGCTGCAAACATCTCTTCTTTATTATTCGAAACAATATGCAGTCAGTATAATTTCCTTTGTCTCTCCCCTTCAATTTACAAGTAGTAGCATATCCATACGGAGAAGGCAACGGCACCCCACTCCAGTACTCTTGCCTGGAGAATCCTATGGACGGAGGAGCCTGGTGGGCTACAGTGCATGGGATCGTAAAGAGTCAGACACGACTGAGCGACTTCACTTTCACTTTTCACTTTCATGCACTGGAGAAGGAAATGGTAACCCACTCCAGTGTTCTTGCCTGGAGAATCCCAGGGACGGAGGAGCCTGGTGGGCTGCCGTCTATGGGGTCGCACAGAGTCGGACACAACTGAAGTGACTTAGCAGCAGCAGCAGCAGCATATCCATAACCCAAAGGTTCCTCTGTAGAGCACACTAGAACACCCTAGAGTTACATATAACTGTATGACTAAAGGTGGGGGCATTGAACTTTGTAGAGGTTGCAGAACCAGGTGGGCAGTGGCAGGAGTGACCTCAATCAAGATCCAGCAGTTGTAACAGCAGTGATGACCACAGCATTGGCACCCCTTCTGGCAGAGCGGATCTAAGGTAAAAAGTGGTTACTAGAAGTCTACATAGCTCTGTGAGCTACAGCTGAAAGATTCTGTTGCATTTCAGCCTTACTCAGCCCTCAGGGGACAGACATCTGTAACTTCAGGGAAGGAAAGGAAAGGGCAGGAAACAGACTAAAAAGAACATGGCTATCTGCCCTAGAATTTAGCCAGAGGACAATCCAGAATCTCTGGGATTCCCTCACTTGAGGATCTCCCCTAGAGGTCTATCATATACTCAAAGCCCTAAGGTCCAAGCACATACTACCTGCCCCCGACTCCTCCCTCTGGCCAATTTTGTTCCCAGCTACTTTTTCTTTTTAAAGTTTCCACACACAGCCAGAGCAATCTATGGGGAAAAGTCAAAACTGCATGCTATAGTGTCACCTGCTGGGAAACAACAGAAAGGCCTCTAATTGACAACCTGTTGGACTGTTAGAATCAAAATAAACAAAGCTTTACTTTCAAATATATATATTATTATTAATTTTATATGATATAGAATATTCAGTTCAGTTCAGTCACTCAGTCATGTCTGACTCTTTGTGACCCAATGAACTGCAGCACACCAGGCTTCCCTGTCTATCACCAACTCCTGGAGTTTACCCAAATTCATGTCATTATCTTTTTGTACAGACTGACGCACCTTCCCAGGTGGCGCTAGTGGTAAAGAACCTGCCTTCCAATGCAGGAGACAAAAGAGATGTGGGTACAATCTCTGGGATGGGAAGACCCCCTGGAGTAGGAAATGGCAACCCACTCCAGTATTCTTGCCTAGAGAATTCCATGGACAGAGGAGTCTGGCGGACTGCATTCCATGGGGTCACAAATAATGGGATATGACTAAAACAACATAGCAGACACCTTGGGAAACCATCCAATTGTCCTTCATTTGTTTAAGCATTCGTTTTTAAAAATAGTCAGTGCAAGGACTATGCTGGAAATACAGCAGGGATTAATATGGATTTGATATTTCCCATTTTCAGTCTAGGAAACAAACAGGAGTAAAGACCATTGCCAGGAACAATCCTGGCAATATAACTTATTATATGGCAAAAATTGTTCTGAGGATACAGCTGTGAGAAAGACAGTGGTATTTGTTCTTAAGTTGTTCACAATTCTGTAGTGGAAAGCCAGGACTGTATTCTTAAATTAGGTTGCCAGAGCAATTTTGTAGTTCCAAGTTCAGAAAGACCATATGTAATTCTTTCTTTTTTTTTTACTCGTTCATTCTGTTTTCTTTCTTTCTTTTTTTTTTTTTAATTTAAGGATAATTGCTTAACAGAATTTCGTTGTTTACTGTCAAACCTCAACATAAATCAGCCATCAGTTCAGTTCAGTTCAGTCACTCAGTCGTGTCCAACTCTTTGCGACCCCATGAATTGCAGCATGCCAAGGCCTCCCTGTCCATCAACAACTCCTGGAATCCACCCAAACCCAAGTCCATCGAGTTGATGATGCCATCCAACCATCTCATCCTCTGTCATCCCCTTCTCCTCATGCCCTCAATCTTTCCCAGCATCAGGGTCTTTTCCAATGAGTCAGCTCTTTGCATCAGATGGCCAAAGTATTGGAGTTTCAGCCTCAACATCAGTCCTTCCAATGAACACCCAGGACTGATCTTTAGGATGGACTGGTTGGATTTCCTTGTAGTCCAAAGGACTCTCAAGAGTCTTCTCCAACACCACAGTTCAAAAGCATCAATTCTTCGGCACTCAGCTTTCTTTATAGTCCAACTCTAACATCCATACATGACCAGTAGAAAAACCATAGCCTTTACTAGACGGACCTTTGTTGGCAAAGTAATGTCTGTGCTTTTTAATCAGCCATAGGTATACATATATCCCCTCCCTTTTGAAATCTCCTCCCATCTCCCTCCCCATCCTATCCCTCTAGGTTGATACAGAGCCCCTGTTTGAGTTTCTTGAACCATACAGAAAATTCCCATTGGCTACCTATTTTACATATAGTAATGTAAGTTTCCATGTTACTCTTTCCATACATCTCACCCACTCCTCCCCTCTTCCCATGTCCATAAGTCTCTTCTCTATTTCTGTTTCTCCACTGCTACCCTGTAAATAAAATCTTCATTACTATTTTTCTTGATTCTGCATATGTGCATTGGAATACGACATTTAACTTTCTCTTTCTCATTCACTTCACACTGTAAAAACTTCTAGTACATAGAAGCAACCTAGATATCCATTGACAGATGAATAGATAAAGAAGTTGTGGTACATATACATGATGGAATATTACTCAGCCATAAAAAGGAATGCAACTGAGTCAGTTTTGATGAGGATCTTGCTTTGATTTATGTCATCGAGTGTTCTGCCTATGTTGTCCTCTAAGAGTTATGTTTCTGGTCTTACACTTAGGTCTTTAATCCATTTTGAGTTTATCTTTGTGTATGGTGTTAGAACGTGTTCTAATTTCATTCTTTTACATGTAGCTGTCCAGTTTTCCCAGCACCATTTACTGAACAGGCTGTCTTTGCCCCATTGTATATTCTTGCCTCTTTTTATCAAAAATAAGGTACCCATAGGTGCTTGGGTTTATTTCTGGGCTCTCTATCTTGTTCCATTGGTCTTTATTTATGTTTTTGTGCCAGTACCATACTGCCTTGATGACTGTAGCTTTGTAGTATAATCTGAAGTCAGGAAGGTTGATTCCTCCAGCTCCATTTTCTTTCTCAAGACTGCTTTGGCTATTCACGGTCTTTTGTGTTTCCATATGAATGGTGACATTTTTTGTTCTACTTCTGTGAAAAATGCCATTGGCAATTTGATAGGGATCACACTGAATCTGTAGATTGCCTTTGGCGGTATAGTCATTTTCACAATATTGATTCTTCCTACTCAGGAACATGGAATATCTCTCTACCTGTATATGTCATCTTTGATTTCTTTCATCAGTGTCTTATAATTTTCTGTGTATAGTTTTTTTCTCCTTAGGTAAGTTTATTCCTAGATATTTAATTCTTTTTTTTTTTTTTTGCAATGGTGAATGGGATTGATTCCTTAATTTACCTTTGAGATTTTTCATTGTTAGTGTATAGAAATGCAAGTGATTTATGTGTATTGATTCTGTATTCAGCAACTTTGCTAAATTCACTGATTAGCTCTAGTAATTTTCTGATACTATCTTTAGGGTTTTCTATGTACAGTATCATGTCATCTGCAAACAGTGAGAGCTTTATTTCTTCTTTTCCAATCTGGATTCCTTTTATTTCTTTTTCTTCTCTGATTAGTGAAGCTAGGACTTCCAGAATTATGTTGAATAACAGTGGTGAAAGTGGACAACTTTGTCTTCTTCCTGATCTTAGAGGGAATGCTTTCAGTTTTTCACCATTGAGAATAATGTTTGCTGTGGACTTATCATATATGATCCTTACAATGTTGAGGTTATGCCCATTTTGATCAATTAATAAGGAACAGAGGATTCCTGACAGATCCAAAACAGCACACAGGAAGCCTCCTGTTAAATGTTTCCTGACAATTTTGTAGCTCTTTTTCCTTCTCTTGTATTTCTTGGCTATATAAATCCCTTTAACATTTGTTGTAAAGCTGGTTTGGTAGTACTGAATTCTCTTAACTTTTGCTTGTCTGAAAAGCTCATTATTTCTCCACCAATTTTGAATGAGATCCTTGCCAGGTACAGTAATCTTGGTTGTAGATGTTTCCCTTTCAGTACTTTAAATATATCCTGCCATTCCATTCTAGCCTGCAGAGTTTTGGCTGAAAGATCAGCTGTTAAGCCTGTGGGGTTTCCCTTGTATGATACTTGTTACTTTTCCCTTGCTGCTTTTAATATTCTTTCTTTGTGTTTACTCTTTGTTAGTTTGATTAGTATGTATCTTGGCATGTTTCTCTTTGGGTTTGTCCTGTATGGGACTCTTGGTGCCTCTTGGACTTGATTGACTGTTTTCTTTTCCATGTTGGGGAAATTTTGTAATACAATCTCTTCAATACAATCCCTTTCTTTTTCTCTTCTTCTTCTGGGACCCCTGTAATTCAAATGTTGCTGCATTTGATATTGTCCCAGAGGTCTCTGAGACTATCCTCAGTTATTTTCATTCTTTTTACTTTATTTTGTCTTCAGAAGTTATTTCCACCATTTTATCTTTCAGCTCACTGATTCGTTCTTCTGCTTCAGATATTCTGCTATTGATTCCTTCCAGAGCATTTTTAATTTCAGTAATTGTGTTGTTTATCTCTGTATGTTTATTCGTTAATTTGTCTAGGTCCTTGTTAATCAATTTTGCATTTTCTCCATTTTGTTTTCAAGGTTTTGGATCATCTTTACTATCACTATTCTTTTTCAGGGAGTTTGCCTATTCCCTCTTCATTTATTTGGACTTCTGCATTTCTAGTTTTGTCTTCATTGTGTAGTATTTCTCTGCCTATTTATTATTATTATTATTATTATTTTACTTATTGTGTTTGAGGTCTCCTTTTCCCAGGCTTCATGGTTGAATTCTTTCTTCCTTTTGGTTTTTGCCCTTCTAAGGTTGGTCCAGTTTTTTGTGTAAGCTTTGTAGGAGATTTGTGCTGAGTTTTTGTTTGTTTATTTGTTTGTTTTTCTTCTGATGGACAAGGCTGAGTGAGGTGATAATCCTGTCTGCTGGTGACTGGGTTTGTATTTTTGTTTTGTTTGTTGTTTAGATGAAGTGTCCTGCACAGGATGCTACTGGTGGTTGGGTGATACCGGGTCTTGTATCCAAGTGGCTTCCTTTGTGTCAGTTCTCACTATTAGATACTCCCTAGGGTTAGTTCTCTGGTAACCTGTGAAGTCAGTGCTCCCACTCCAAAGCCTCAGGGCTTGATCTTGTGTAAGGAACGAAGATTCCATAAGTGGTTTGTTATGGCATTTTGTTATGGCATTCAGTGAGATTTAAAAATATATTCAAAAATGAGAAACCAAAGATGAACCCCAGACACATGGCAGGTACAAAATCAGGCAAATAATAATTAATATAATGGAATATACAGATGTACATATACACTCATGAGCAGAGTCAAAACAGTCCAACAAAAATAAAGTACATAGATTGACCCAGCAAACAAAGGAAATCAAAAATTATATTTACCAGTAGATAAAAAAACTAACTAAAGCACAAAGCAGAAAACAAAACTAAAGCAAGGTGGCAAGTGGGGAATAAAGCAATGAAAACAAAACTAACAAATATGTTGAAAGGAAAAGAAAGAAAGTAAAGAAGGAAAGAATAGATATGCAAAGTTAAATAGAGGTAAATGAAGAAGATTTATATACATTAAAGGTTAACTGCAAGGGGAAAAGAACAGTAGGAAAAGCAAACAAATGAATAAATGTAGAAAAAACATAATAGGTTTAAAAATATTAAAAGTTAAAATTACAAAAAAGAGAAAAGCAAAAAAGGAAAACGGAAGAATAAAGAAAAAAGGAAAACTCCACAGAACTGCAGAAGCCCAATATAGATGCAGAAGTTTATAACAACAATAAAAACTGTGACTGAATATACACATATACATATACACCCATAAGCAAAGTCAAATCAGTCCAACAAAAATAAAGAATAGATTGACCCAGTGAACAAAGGAAACCAAAAATTATATCTACCAGATATAACTAAATACAAAGTGGAAAACAAAACTATAGCAAAGTGCCAACTGCAAAATAAAGCAATGAAGGTAAAACTAACAAATATGTTGAGAGGAAAGGAAAGAAAGAAAAGGAAGGAATAGATACGCAAAGTTAAATAGATGAAGAATATTTATATACATTAAAGATTAACTGCAAGGGGAAAAGCGCAGTATAAACAGCAAAGAAAGGAATAAATGTAGAAAAAAATTTTAGGTTTAAAAAATTAAAATTAAAAAAGACAGAGAGAAGAAAAAAAGGAAACTCCACAGAACTGCAAAAGCGCAATGTAGAGGTAGAGGTTTATGACAACAATTTAAAAAAAAATGTGACTGAGAAAAAAAAATGTTCAAAAAACTTAATTAGATTCCAACTATGGAATCTAATCCAATAAAATCGACAACTACAACAGAGGGGGGAAAAACAAAAAAGAAAGAAAAAAGAATCTACAGAGCAAGTCAAAACATAAGAATAATAAACGTTTTCCTTGAGTCACTGTTGTCAGAGTCCTTTCCCTCACTGGGAGTCACACCACCTTACCTCTGTCACTCAGTCATGTCCAACTCTGCTACCCCGTGGAGTATAGCCCACCAGGCTCCTCTGTCCATGGGGTTTTCCAGGCAAGAATACTGGAGTGGGTTGCCATTTCCTTCTCCAGGGGATCTTCCTAACCCTGGGATCAAACCCAGGTCTCCCACATTGCAGGCAGATGCTTTAACCTCTGAGCCACCAGGGAAGCCCCCTCACCTCCCTAGGATGCCCTCCAACACTGGAATCCAGATATCAGGACCTGTTGTGGGGGAAGCTCAGATTCTCATCTGACCCAGCTCCTCTGTGTTCTTGCCTCCAACACCCACAACTATCAAAATTAATGTGTTTTCTTTTGTGGGAGCTCTCAATAACCTTTTATATAAAAGGTTCCATAGACACAGTCTCCCTAGTTGATCATGTGGATTTAATCTGCAGCATGTACTACTGTGGGAAAGTTTTGGGTTTTCTTCCTTAGCCACACTGCTGCTGGGTTTCAATTGTGGTTTTATTTCCACCTCTGCTTGTGGGTCAACCACTGGGATTTGCTCCCGAGGCTGCCCTGGAGGACTTGGGTTTGCCCCTGTGTGGGCCGGTGCAGCTGCCTGGGTTGCAGGGGTTCTGGCAGCACCAGGTACTCAGGGAAGTTGGCGAATAGGGCAGCAGGAAATATAACGCTCTAGAAGGCTAATGGCAACCACTATTGGCCAATACCGTTCCAGTATTCTTACCTGGAGAACCGTCCTCCCTGACAGAGAAGCCTGGCAGCTACAGACTACAGGGTTGCAAAGAGTCAGACACGACCGAAACGACCCTGCACGCATAGACGCAAGAGTTTTTCACCTGTGGCAACTCTGCCTCAGTGAGAATTGAGTGTGAAGGTGGCACAGTTGCTTGGTGTGCAGTGCCCTGGCGGCACCAAGTGTTCAAGGACACAGACTGCCTCCACCGCAGGAGTTATGGCCCTATCGGAGTCTTTTTTTGAGCCTTTTGTACCTGGCGATCAGAAGGCCTCTTTGGCCAGTGTTTCTCCATAGCTCCACCTGGTCAGGCACTTAGAGGACTCCCTTGCCTGGGCACCTTCTCTGCTGTTTGGCGTATCAGGAACATAGAGGGGACCCCCGACTGGGGTCCTACTCTGTAGATCTGGGCAACAGGCACTTAAAGGGGCACGCTGGGTGGGGTCCTACCCTGTAGTTCAGTGCGTCAGGCTTTTGATGTCCCAGCCTCTCTATTGTTCAGATGCCAATGCCTGTGTGTTGGAGGAGAGAGGCTATGGGGATGGCTCTACCCTCTTTGCGTGACTCAGCAGTATCACCTTGCTTCCATGGCTGACCGGCTTTCCTCCACAGGCATTTCCCATCACAATCTCCTTCATATCCCCTCGATCTGTCTTTCCACAGTTGACAGCAGCCTTCGCCCTGAGATTGCTCCACAATCCCTAAATTCCAGCTCCCAGCTGCTGTACCTTCCAGGGGCTCTACATCCTTGTCCAGGATATGTATGGCTGCGGCAAGGACTGTCTGATTCTCATTCCATTTATGCTGCCACAGATCAACTCTTTCACTTTTGGCCTTAAATGCTTCTCCTCTGACTCAGACAATCGCCCCGATGTGGGAATCAGACCTCTGATTCAGTTCCCCCACCTGCTGAGGGCAGGTCCAGTCCTACTTACACTCCTGTTTTTCCCCCAGTTCCTTCATCCTACTGAGCTTTGCGTGGATCTATATATTGCTTTCCACTGGTCAGGTATTCCTGTATGCTCTCCGCTGATGTTCTGCATGCACTTCTGTGTCTGAAGGTGTATTCCTGATGTAATTGTGGAGAGAGATATACTCCACGTCCACCTACTCCTCCACCATCTTGTTCTTGATGACCATATGTAAAATTTTAAAAGCGTATATAAATAGATGGTTTTATTGAAGAAATGTGCCTTTTCAGAGGAAGATCTTGGGTTGAGTTGTTAAGAAAATCATTGCTAGTTTGGTTGAAGGGATATGAGTGTGACTGTCAAGTGCAATGCTGGTACACCCAGTTAACAATTCTCTTCAATGAGTTATGCAGGGAGGAATTTTCTCTTCCTTTGTACATTAAGCATGACTTCACTGACACTTTGAGGTTGGTTATTCAGGGAATGTTAGGAGGTAAAACAATTTCAATAAACCTTGCTGTTCTCTGGATAATCACTGAAAGAAGCTTTCCTTTAAAACAGTTTATGAACAGAAGAAGCAGAGGAAGGAAGCCATAGGCCCAATATAGCTGAAAAACTATTTTGTAAGTACAAATTTGATATCTTTCATAAAGAAGAGTGAGCAGTTAGGTGGACGTGTACATGGGGTCATCAATAGTGTAATTTCATTTGGGTCCACAGCTGGAAGTGTTTGTTATCATTTAGCTATATGTACATAATCAGTATTTTCACTTATACATGCTTCTGTATATATATATATGTATGTATACATATATAGGTCAGTACCTTGATAAATATAAGCCCTATGTGTGCATATCCTTAAATAAATTTCATGCTTTTCCTTTTAGACCAGCATACATTTCAAGTCCATCCTATAACAATTAATTCAGAAATTAATTGTTACAGAAAGCTTTTAACAGAAATAACTGTTGTATAGAAAGGTCAAGAGATGAGGCTGGTGTCTGAAATAAGAGTAATTTAGAATGAATGTAATACGGACAAAAACTGAGATTTGACTTAATAAATAAACTAGAAAATAAATCACTGAGCCTATTCAGGGATAATATTTCAATCTGCAGGCTACATCAATACTGAGTTCATATGAATCCAATCATTAAAAGGTTACTTACTGTTGACCAGAATAAATTTCAACCTCCCAAAGCTAGCCATTACATAAAAGTAGTTTTATACTAAAGAGAAGAGATACTTTCACAGAGTAAAATAACTATAAAATGAATGAAAGTATTTCAAGGATATTAGATATTAGCAAAGTAGTTCTTTACAAAAATGCTCCATTAGGAATAAAGATCAAGTGTTTTCTATAGAAAATAATGATGGGATTTAATATTGGAGGTGTCAGCTATGAAGACCACATGGTTATTGTGAGAAATAACATTTAACCTTTCTCTTGTGGCTGATGGAGGCCAATGCAGTATTTTATTATCAACAATGGCAGGTGATTTATTACCAGTGTTTCTACTCCAGTAAAGCCACATTAGGCTGTGCTTGATGTATCATTTGTTATCTTCAACCCCCCTGCACACTTCCTGCATGCATAATTTCTTTGTTCTAGCAAATTTTAAACATAGAAGTGTAAATATTTGAGTAATTATTTCAGATTAATTTACCTATGGAGGTAAAATCGACAAGCTAAATAGATTATGCCAGACAATGTCTGACGTAATCATAAAGTTCTGGCTTCAGGAAGAAGGATGGTTATATCTCTGAAACATCCACTCTGCATAATGGTACATTAGTGTAGATACAGCAGTGACACAGAATAAATCACAGCCAAACTTTTAGAAGGGAATACAATTTTGTGAAATAAATTCAGGTCAGATAGCTTTCAACAGTTTCTGTTTTCAGAACTTACTACCTAAAAAAAAAAAAAAAAATCCATCAAATAAGTCTGAAATTCCTTGGCAGATGCACTGAGAGTGGTTTCCCTATCTTCAACTCACCTGACTATTTAATATCAATGTGGAAGCAAATTTAGGAATATCAAAACAGTTATATCCTCTAAAATTTCACATTTTATATATACATCCCTGAAGAGTATTAGAAACTTTGGATTGTAAGTTTTTGCTTCAGTAAAATGTGGTTAATGTTCATCACTCTTAAATACAGAATGATGTTTTTCCATGTGTTTTTCTTTCAGTCAATGATCATAAATATTGACTAAATTTACATAGTGTTTTAAAGAAAGATTCTTCTCTGTGTGGTGTTTTATTTTATGAGAAGTGTTCTCAACCACTTTAATTCATAACATCTCTCTATTTCTATATTTACTCTGACCACAGGAACAGAATAGTAGAATAATTTAATGTGGTAAATTTGGAAAGCACAAGAATATTTATACAAGTTCAAAACTATCCAACATGAAACAAGATAAAATTCTCAGTTTCTGGCATTGAATCTAATGTTAAAAGGCCAGCCAAAAAAAAAAAAAAGTACAAAAACCATACCACAAATAAGAACAAAATCAATCAACAGATACCAAGAACAGACCCATATATAAACATTATAGAGAAGATAAGTCTGGGAGTATTTTTAGCAGTGACTGCTGCTCCTTTCACCCAGCTAACCCCACAACTGGTATCTCTCTGAATTCTTCCTAATCTTCCCTGTGAACTCCTGAAGGAGTTCCTGAAGGAAAAGCTTCCAAAGAATTTTAACTTCTTAGTATATTTACAAGTCTTAATGGCTATAGTCTCAGAATAGCTCATAACCAAAGTTTATCAATTCACTAAAACTGTCTGGTTTATTCTTTTTTTCTTTTTCTAGGTAATGTTTTTTGTTAGTTTTATTGAAATATAGCTGATTACAATGTTATGTTAGTTTCCGGTATACAGGAAAATGATTCAGTTATACATACATATTATTTTATATTCTTTTACATTATGGCTTATTACATGATACTGAATATATTAACAGTTCCCTATGTTATACAGTAGGACTTTGTTGTTTATATATTTCATATATAGAGTAGTTTGTATCTGCTGTTCATAAACTTCTAATTTATCCCTCCCAACCCTCTTCCCCCTTTGGTAACCACAAGTCTGTTTTCTATGTCTGTGAGTCTGTTTCTCTGTTGTACATAAGTTCATTTGTGTCATATTTTAAATTCTACATGTAAGTGACATCACAAGGTATTTGTCTTTCTCTGTTTGATTTACTTCACTTAGTATGATAATCTCTAGATCCAATCATATTGCTGCAAATAGCATTATTTCATTTTTTTTTTCATGGCTGAGTAGTATTCAATTGTGTCTACACATTTTATTTATCCATTTATCTGTTCATGGACATTTAGGCTGTTTCCATATCTTGGCTATTGTAAATAGCGCTGCTATGAACACTGGAGTATATATAACTTTTTAATTGGAGTTTTCTCTGGATATATGCCCAGGAGTAGGATTTCTGGGCTTCCCTGGTGACTCAGATGGTAAAGAATATGCCTGCAATGCAGGAGACTGGGGTTCCATCCCTGGGTCAGGAAGACCCCCTGAAGAAGGGAATGCCAACCCACTCCAGTATTCTTGCCTGAAGAAGTCCATGGACAGAGGAGCCAGGCAGGCTACAGTCCATGGGGTCGCAAAGAATTGGACAAGACTGAGTGACTAACATACATGGTAACTTCAATTTTAGTTTTTTAAGAAACCCCCACACTGTTTTACATAGCAGATATACCAATTCATATTCCCACCAATAGTGTGGGAGGGTTTTCTCAATACCCTCTTCAGCATTTGTTATTTGTAGACTTTTTAAGGATGGCCAATCTAACCAGTGTGAGGTGATACCTCATTGTCCATTTATTTCTCTGATAATTAGTGATGTCAAGCATCCTTTAATATGCCTATTGGCATATATTCATCTCTATATCTTCTCTGGGAAAAAAAGTGAAATTTAGATCTTCTTCCCATATCTTGATTGGGTTGTTTGTATTTGTTTTGTTTTGTTTTTTGGTTATTGATTTTTATGAGCTGTTAAGCTCTTGTCATTCACATCATTTGTAAATGTTTTCTTCCAGTCCATATCTTGTCTTTCTGTTTTTTAATGGTTTCCTTTGCTGTTCAAAAGCTTATAAATTTAAGTCTCATTGCTTATTTTTGTTATTATTTCCTTGAGAGACTGACCTAAGAAAACCTTGGTATTATTTATGTCAGAGGATGTTTCTCCTCTGTTCTGTTTTAGGAGTTTTATGGTGCCATGTCTTATGTTCAAATTTTTAAGTTATCTTGAGTTCATTTTTGAGCATGGTATGAGGGTTCTAACTTCATTTATTTACATGTGGCTCTCCATCTTTCCCAACACTGCTTGCAGAAGACACTGTCTTTTCTCCACTGTAAAACTCCACATAAGAACTACTAGAACTGATGAATATATTCTTCAAGGTAGCAGAACACCAGATTTACACACAGAAATAAGCTGCATTTTTTTAAACTAACAATGAAATATTAGCAAGTGAAAAAATTTTTAAATACCTTTTAAAATATTATAAAAAAATTTAAAAAATACTTAGAAATAAACCCAGCCAAGGAGATAAAAGACTTATATGATGACAACTATAAAGCACTGGTAAAGAAAATTGAAGATGATTCAAAGAAATGGAAAGATATTCCATGCTCTTGGATTGGAAGAATTAATATTGTTAAAATGGCCATACTACCCAAAATGATCTACATATTTAATGGGATTCCTATCAAATTACTCATAATATTTATTACAGCCCTAGAATAAACCATTCTAATATTTATATGGAATAACAAATGACCAAGATTTGACCAAGAATCCTGAGGAAAAAGAACAAAGCTGGAGGCATAACTCTTCTAGACTTTAGACAACACTTCAAAACTATAGTAATCAAAAGAGTGTAGTACTGCCACAAAAACAGACATGTAGATCATTGGAAAGGGACAGAGCGCTCAGAAATAAACCCACATACTTTTGGTCAATTAATCTTCAACAAAGGAGGTTAGAATATACAATGGAAGAAAGATAGTCTAATTTATTCTTTCTACTAGCTTGCATTGTGAAGTTGCTCAGTCGTGTCCGACTCTTTGCGACCCCATAGACTGTAGCGTACCAGGCTCCTCTGTCCATGGGATTTTCCAGGCAATAGTACTGGAGTAGATTTCCATTTCCTTCTCCAGGGGATCTTCCCATCCCAGGGCTCACACCTGGGTCTCCCTCATTGTAGACAGACGCTTTACTGTCTGAGCCACCAGGGAAGTCTGCATTGTAGCTTGCATTGTAGTCTGCAGCTTTTGTCCTAGACAAGCAACTGCTACGGTCTTCTATCTTTCTATAAGCCCCTGTTACCTTCTAGATTTGGGGTTAGTTGTGGTGCTAATCACCCTCACGGCAGAAAGCAAAGATGACCTAAAAAGCCTCTTGGTGAAAGTGAAAGAGGAGGGGGAAAAGCTGGCTTAAAACTCAACATTCAAAAAACTAAGATCATGATGGCATCCAGTCACATCACTTCATGGCAAACAGATGGAGAAACGATGGAAACAGTGACAGAGTTTATTTTCTTGGGCTAGAAAATCATTACAAATGCTGACTGCAGCCATGAAATTAGAAGACACTTGCTCCTTGGGACAAAAGCTATGGCAAACCTAGACAGCACATTATAAAGCAAAGACATTATTTGCCGACAAAGGTCCATTTAGTCAAATATATGGTTTTTCCAGTAGTCATGTATGGATGTCAGAGTTGGACTATAAAGAAAGCTAAGTGCCAAAGAATTGATGCTTTTGAACTGTGGTGTTGGATAAGACTCTTGAGAGTCCCTTGGACTGCAAGGAGATCCAACCAGTCCATCCTAAAGGAGATCAGTCCTGAACATTCATTGGAAGGACTGTTGCTGAAGCTGAAGCTCCAATACTTTGGCCACCTGATGCAAAGGGCTGACACACTGGAAAAGACCCTGATGCTGGGAAAGACTGAAGGCAGGAGGAGAAGGGGACATCAGAGGATGAGATGGTCAGATGGCATCACTGACTCAATGGCCATGAGTTTGACCAAGCTCTGGGAGATGGTGAAGCACAGGGAAGCCTGATGTGCTACATACAGTCATGGGATCACAGAGTTGTGCATGACTGAGTGACTAAACAACAGCAGCAGTGCTGATCAGGTGAAAAAATTTAAGCAATTCAGGAGAAACCAAGTGTATCTTTGCACCTATAGTTGAGAGTATGTTCTACTGTGGATTTTAGTTAGAATACTGAAGTTTTAAAATAATTTGTTTCCTAGGCTGTATTTTGACTTTAAGAGACAAAGCCATGATTATTTTTGCGATGCCAAATAAAAGTTATAAATTTTTCATTAGTCATTCAAAAATCTGTAAATTAAATGTCATTATTTTAATTTAACCTCTCCCACTTCTATAAGAACTTCCTATGATTTGTTCTATTTCAATGGATTTTCTGTAGTTCTGATATAATATTTGGTCAATGTGCTTTATTTACCTTATCCTTCTTCAACATATCTAAATCTTCTTTTTAGAAAAGTTTAAAGAAACAAATATAAGAAACATGTAAGAGTCAAATAAATTATTAATATCTCTTTAAATTCTATGATATAAGAGGCAGAATAAACATTTTCTTCAGCTCAACGCCATGAAGGTGCTTTATACAATTTAGTTTTGTTTAATTAAAAAAATCCTATGAATTAGATGTCATGATAATTTACTTCCAAAAGAAGAATGAGACTAAAAGAGTTTTAAGCAGCTAGCATCAAGTTGCTACTGAATAACCAGCAAGAACAATTGAACTGAATTATGATTTGGAAGTCTATGTTTTAGGAAAACAAAATGGAGTTTATGGAGACTATATTCAACAGATATCTAGTATTTCACTCAAACACTACTTCTAGCTACTATTTTCTAACTTAATTTTTTACCCATTGTTAGAAGAGTTGCATCAAAGAGAAAGCTTAATGATTGCAGTTTCAAGTCTAGAAAATTCATTGCTATGGGCATAAATGTATTAGCATATAGAAATGTAGTCAGGAAAATTATAGAGGCACAGTGTTACCCACTGAACTGCACAAATATGCTATTTAGGTGTGCATGTGTATAAGAAGGATTATGTCATTTATTAAAAGATAAAACAGCTGCAAATTGCATTTTAAAATATACATTTATAAAACCCTTTAAAATTTAAAGTTTTTGCAAATTCACAAATTGTTAAATCATTTATACAATTTGCCTTCCATTAGTTATAAAAGTTGAATAATGCAATATTTTCTTGTTCAAATAACAAGAGTAAGTAATCTATTTTCTAATGTTAATAGTTGTCTTGTAATTAAATTATCTTAGAACCGATATTCAGAAAAGGCAATGGCACCCCACTCCAGTACTCTTGCCTGGAAAATCCCATGGATGGAGGAACCTGGAAATGCCGTCCCTGGGGTCGCTGAGGGTCGGGCACGACTGAGCGACTTCACTTTCACTTTTCACTTTCATGCACTGGAGAAGGAAATGGCAACCCACTCCAGTGTTCTTGCCTGGAGAATCCCAGGGACGGCGGGGCCTGATGGGCTGCTGTCTATGGGGTTGCACAGAGTCGGACACGACTGAAGCGACTTAGCAGCAGCAGCAGCAGCAGCAGTAGAACTGATATAAGCATCATTTCAACTATGAATAAAGAGTAAGTTAAATATAATAGTTGCAGATTTTTTTGGTGGCTCCGACAATAAAGAATCTGCCTGCGATGAGAAAGACCTGGGTTTGGTCCTGGGTTGGAAAGATACCCTGGAGATGGGAACAGCTACCTACTCCAGTATTCTGGTCTGGAGAACTCCATAGGCAGAGGAGCCTGGCAGGCTACGGTCCATAAGGTCACAAAGAGTCAGACAAGACTGAGTGATTTTCACTTTCACTTTCATTTTGCAGCTTTTTAAAATGGTTTTGTAAAGTTTCATAGTTGTAACAAAAGGAATTCATTTTATAAAATAGTGGATTAAAGTGTTTGTTTTTCTACAATCTCTTTTATAAGAAATAATTCATGGATATTGAAGACTACTTTATTCCAGAGATAAAAAAATGAATAACAGAATTATCTATGACTTCTGATGACATATATATTGATTCCTTTCCTGTTTTAAATTAGACATTCAGTTACCTAATTATCCCTTGTGATTTTAAAAATTAAATTGTTGATAAAATATTTTTATTATTTACATAAGCAAATTGGTTGTTCGGTTGAAATGTCAGTCAATATGATGAATACAATCAGAAAACAAGTTAAAAATAGTAGTGCATTGTCTGGGTTATTAGGATAAATAACTGGTCAATTAGAGTAACAGTAGAACTGTTTGTGTTCCACTAAGTTGAAATTTACTGATTTTTTTCTGTTGTAGATGATTCATTCATATCAGTTGCCATGAGATTCCCCTTCCATTCTGTTTTTGGAAACTGATTATGAGAATACAGGGTAATGCTCACTTTCTTACATCTACTCCCATGTAAAGAAGTGTTTGCAATATAAACGGAAGTAGTATTAGTGTTAATTCACTACTCCAAACAGGCTTTTTTAAATTTTTATATGCAAAGCTATTTGATCCAACTTTTTCAAGAGACTTTCTAATAGAGGAAAAGAATGGGAGGAGAGGCGGTAGCTCGATATGAAGGTATAAGTGAAAGTGAAAGTTGCTCGGTCATGTCCGGCTCTTTGTGACTCCATAGACTATACAGTCCATGAATTCTCCAGGCCGGAATACTGGAATGGGTAGCCTTTCCCTTCTCCAGGGAATCTCCCCAACACAGGTATCAAACCCAGGTCTCCCATATTGCAGGAGGATTCTTTACCCGCTGAGCCACAACTGAAGCCCAAGAATACTGGAGTGGGTAGCCTGTCTCTTCTCCAGTGGATCTTCCCAACAAAATGAAAAGGAAACCTACTGAATGGGAAAAAAATGCTTGCAAATCATATATCTGAAAAGGGGCTAATATCCAAAAATACATAGAAACTTAAGCAACTCAGTAGTAAAAGAACAAATAATTTTAATTAAAAAATTGGCAGAGAATCTAGATAGACATTTTTCCAAAGAAGACATACAGATGGTCAACAGGTACGTGAAAAGATTTCACTAAAACTTAGAGAAATTCAAATCAAAGCCACAAAGGGATAACACCTCATACCTGTTAGAATATCAAGAGACAATTGTAGTGTTGATACAGAGAAAAGGGAACTTTTGTGCACTATTGATGAGAATATAAATTGGTGCAGCTTCCATGGGAAACAATATTGAGGTTCCTCAAAACATTAAAAGTAGAACAACCATATGATCCAGCTATCCCATTTTTGGGTTCATACCCAAAGGAAAATCAAACAATATATTGAAGCTACATCTACACTCACACGTTCCTCTGCAGTATTATTCACAGTAGCAAAAATGTGGAAACGTCTGTCAGTGGATGAATGGATAAGAAAGTGTGCATATAAATACAGTGAAATATTCAGCTGTGAGAATGAAATTGTATTGTATTTCTTCTTCGAACCGGAGTCTCCTGTATTGCATAATGCAGACCTTATGAAGGCATAAGGTCACCTCTAATTCATGCTTAATTTATATTGCTTTATGCAATATATTATATTTTAACTTAACTAGCAGTTTTTGACCTTAGAACTTAATGCATTCAATATAAATGCATTTAATACTGAACAATCCAGTTAATAGTTCAGAATCTTAATCTCTTATAAATGATGGCCATAATAATGCCCATTTCAAGATTTATTGTGAGACTCAAGAAACTCAGTGTAAATGCTTATTAGTATGCAATGTTTCTTGTAAATATAAGACATGACCATTACTTTTCTTCATTATAGTTCCCCTGTTGGAGTCTCTGCTCAAGATAGTAATTTGAGTACCTTAATAGTTTTTTCCTTCATATACTAAGGTCCATATAAATAACAATCTACACCCTATTTAACAAAGAAATTATTTTATTCTCAAATAATACAAGTGAAATTTCTTCTCTCCTCAGAATAGGTTTGGTATGATTGGAAATATTTATGATACATGTGGCACATATTATCTCTTAAGAGTTCAAAGCAAATGTGCTTGGGGAAGCACTGAACTTTTTTATTAGCAGATAGGAAAAACACAAGTGACAATTGTGTAGAAAGAATCAGAGAAACTTATCTCTAAATATAGCCCTTATCACACTGCATAATATAGGTAAGTTTCTAATTTAGAATTACTTTAATTTCCCTGTAAATATTAAGGTATCTATCTTACAGTTTTTGAAGAGAAACAGTATGAAATTACATACATATCTTTATGTGAATGATGTACAAAGTGAGACAAAGGTTTTGCTTTGTTTTAGTTTGTTTTGTTTTAAATTGGAGTGTATTTTTAAGAGTAAAATTTCTTATATAAGCCATTTTATGATGTATGATTTACATATGATAAACTGTGCATATTTAATATGTACAGTTGATAAGTTTGGAGACAAGGATGAACCCATGAAACCATCACCACAATCTATGCCATAAACATATACATTGACTTCAAAAATTTCCTCTTGCCTTGTCTATTTAGTATTAGTTTTCTTATAAAAACACCTAATTCACCTTCTTAAAAATGTTTTAAGTATATAATCTAATGTTAACTACAGACACTGTGCTCTCTAGTACATTTCTAGGAGCTATTTATCTTGAATAAATGAAATTTTGTACCATTTTTCTCATTTCCCTCTCCCTCCAGTCTCTGGAAACTATCATTCCATTTTCTGTTTTTTTGAATTTGAATATTTTAGATTTCTCGTCTAAGTGGTATCACATAGCCCTTCTGTGTCTGGCTTATTCCACATAGAATAATGTCCTCCAGACTCATCTATGTTGCTGCAAATAACAGGTTTCCATCATTTTTAAGGCTGAATAATATTTAATTTAGTTATGTACCATAATTTTTTACCCTTTATTGGTCAGTGGAGATTCAGTTTGTCCTGGCTATTATGAATAATGCTGCAGTGAACATGCGAGCAAAGATCTCTCTTTGAGAGTCTAATTTTACTTCCTTTGGATACATACCATAATGGGAACTACTGGATCATATGATAGTATTACTTTTAATTTCTTGAGGAGTCATCATTACTACTATTCATAGTTCTTGCATCAATTTGCATTTCAGTCAACAGTGTACAAGGATTACCTTTTCTCCACATCTTTGCTAACACTTTGTTTTTAATAAGTCACCCTAACAAATGTGAACTTTTGAGCAGGAGTGCTTTTACCTGGTAGATGATCTCAGAAAACAACAATAGGAAAGTAAGGAGTCAGAAAAGATGAAAGGCTGCCAAGTAAAGGCATACTTTCAAATGTGTTACTACTGCAGGGAATCTGAGTATATTCCTACTGGAGAAGTTTGAAAGCCAGTATAGTATACATTTCTCATTGCAGTACCACTTAGAGGTGTTATCCCATCCTTGACTGATGACCCTCTGGAAAGACTTAACATTGCTGACACTTCTGTTCTGCTGTGTTCATGGGGAGAGCAGAGAGCCTTTAAACACAGAGACACAGGTTCTGGCATTTAGAGGTCTGGGCTACACACACAGAAATGGGAAGAGCAAGGGGATTAGGACAGACCAATGGTTTTGTCTTTTGTTGACCAATTCACAGCTCAGATCTACACCATATTATAATCACATAAACTATGAATGTTTCTTGAAGGTAATAAGTAGTCATAATATTTGAAGAAAAGATTGACAACAAGACAGTTGGTGTGTCAAGCTATCATGCCGTTTCTAAGCATGATAGGTACAGCCGCCCAATCATGTTTATGATCATGGAATCAATAAATGAGTTCAGAGTATATCTCAAGCCCTAGACACGTTTCTCTGACCTCACTCTGCAGTAAGAACTACTATCTCATGATGATAAGGATTAATCAGTCTGAACATTTTAGTGGCCCCTTTCTTTGTGTGTTGGTCTACTCACAGGAAGAACTCAAATGATCAGGTGGCAGCTTTAGCTTTTATTTTAGTGGAATCTTTATTCTGTCCATTAATAGAACTATCCCCCCACAGAAACCTGGACTTCTAGTCTAGCAGAGACTACAACTGTGAAAATAGGAAGCAGAAATTCCCAAAGTGGGTACTTCTTCCACTCTCATGATTTGGAGACATATGTATTCTATCTAAAGCAACAACCACTAAATGGAAGCCATTGGCTCAAAAAGTCTTGAAATCTTTCAGAGTTTCATGCCCAACTAGATGCTGTAGCATGCCTTAAGTCCAGTTCAATATTTTATCAGTCTCGTGACTTCTGTATGATGTGGTACATGGTAGGAAAGGGGAGTATCAAGGTCATGTGCTCATTCATCATAATGTGGGTCCACCTTGTGCCAACAGGCCAGTCATGGGATGTTGTTTTCATGTCAACATGAAAGACAGAAGAGAGAAAGAAGAAACACATGAGGCCTCTTTAGCTCTAGGCTTCACATCACCACAATGTCATTTCAGGTTCATGCAACTGGTCAAAGTGAAAAGTCAAAGGATGAGGAAATAAAACAGCCCACAACTAAACAATGCTAAGTATGTAAACTCACATAGTGGTGAAGAGTTTGGGGGTAGTCCTTCACTTTATCACATTAACTGACTTAAAAAATAGTTTTCTATTTTTTAAGACTAAAGATAATGTATGAACACTCACATGCTTCTCAATATTTTATAAATTATTGGAGTAAATTAGTATGTTTGACCCATTTATAATTATTTAAAAACATGGGAAATAAAAAGCAGAAATGTGCAATTGAATTTAAGATACACATTATACTTATAAAAAAAATGTGAAACTCTTAAAAGCAAAACAAAATTAGTAAAGTTGGCTAAATGTACCTAAATGTTGACAAAAAGTAAAATGAAAATTAGATTGGAAGGCCATTAAGTAAGAAGCATGGTTTAGAGAAATGTATTTTTAAAAGACAACAAGAATTGAATCAAAGAAAAAAAAAAAAGGAGCCAAATTTTAGGTAGAAGGCAACAATTGATCCTCAAATAGAAATCAGTAGATTAGTTCACCTAAAGGCAGGATGCTTGCACTCACTCAGTCATATCTGATTATTTGTGGCCCCATGGACTGCAACCCACCAGGTTCCTCTGTCCATGTAATTTTCCAGGCAAGAATACTGGAGCTGGTTGCCATTTCCTACTCTAGGGGATCTTCCCAACCAAGTGATCAAACCCACATCTCTTGCGTCTCTTGCATTTCAGGTAGATTCTTTACCACTGCCATCACCTGGGAAGCCCTAATTCACCTAAACTGAATGCCTATGTTCAAACTAAAATTAAAATAAGTTTGGTTAAATATGATTCTACCAGCTTAAGAAAAATAAAACTAGAAACACTTAAGATATTTTTATATACACTCATAATAATGCCCTTTCTTTTTGCTATTTTATAGGTTATTTGAAGGGCTTCCCAGGTGGTTTTTCAGTGGTAAAGAATCTGCCTGCAATGCAGGAAACATGGGATTGATCCCTGGGTCAGGAAGATCCCATGGAATAAGAAATGGCAACCCACTTGCAACCCATTCTTTCCTGGGAAATCTCATGGACAGAGGAGCCTTGGAGTCTACAGTCCAGGGGGTCTCAAACAGACAGACATGACCTAGTGACTAAATCAAGTAATTTGAAAGTATCTTCATTTTGGATTTTGCCCATACTTTTTCCAAGTGTTTACCAAAGGCAGGTGTTCCTCAAGATTCAGTGAATAATCAAGGATTCATTTTAAATCAGTAGCAGGTAGCAGCTTCACGGTTCAGTTCAGTTCAGTTCAGTCACTCAGTCATGTCCGACTCTTTGCGACCCCATGAATCGCAGCACGCCAGGCCTCCCTGTCCATCACCAACTCCTGGAGTTCACCCAAACTCATGTTCATCAAATCGGTGATGCCATCCAGCCATCTCATCCTCTGTTGTCCCCTTCTCCTCTTGCCCCCAATACCTCCCAGCATCAGGGTCTTTTCCAATGAGTCAACTCTTCACATTAGGTGGCCAAAGTATTGGAGTTTCAGCTTCAGCATGAGTCCTTCCAATGAACACCCAGGACTGATCTCCTTTAGGATGGAGGGGTTGGATCTCCTTGCTGTCCAAGGGACTCTCAAGAGGCTTCTCCAGCACCACAGTTCAAAAGTATCAATTCCTTGGCACTCAGCTTTCTTCACAGTCTAACTCTCATAACCATATATGACCACTGGAAAAACCATAGCCTTGACTAGACAGACCTTTGTTGGCAAAGTAATGTCTCTGCTTTTGAATATGCTATCTAGGCTGGTCATAACTTTCCTTCCAAGGAGTAAGCGTCTTTTCATTTCATGGCTGCAATCATCATCTGCAGTGATTTTGGAGCCCCAAAAATAAAGTCCGACACTGTTTCCACTGTTTCCCCATCTATTTGGGACCAGATGCCATAATCTTAGTTTTCTGAATGTTGAGCTTTAAGCAGCTTCACAACCAGTAGCAAATGATCAAAGAGCATAAATTCAACACACAGAAGTGGGCTGTTAAAGCTTATTTAGGGAATCGATAGATAAACAGAAGTAGGAATAGAGTTCTACCTAATAAAGATTCAGTAAAGACTCAAATGAACTGAACAAAATTTTAGGATAAGATCTTATTATAAGAAGAGCCATAAGTTAAAACAAAAGAATATGAGCCATTTCATATATGATGAATTTATTGTCACTCACAGGAAAAGAATAAAATATTTTTTAATAATGTCAAGATATTGAAGAAGGAAATTCAAAGATATTTTAAAATTTCATTCAAACTCATTTATGCTATAATGTTATCATCAACATAATATTACCTAAAAATGACAACTGATATGGAAAAGTTGGGCATAACTCCAACAATTAATTCAACAAATATTTCCCCCTATGCTATGGGGAAGGACAGCCTCTTAAATAAATGATGCTGTGAAAACTGGACAGCTACATGTAAAAGAGTGAAATTAGAACAGTTGCTAACACCAAACAAACACAAAAAAACCTCAAAATGGATTTAAGACCTAAATGTAAGACAAGAAACTATACAATTCATAGAGGAAAACATAGGCAGAACACTCTTTGATATTAAATCACAGCAAGATTCTCTTTGACCCATCTCCTAGAGTAATGGGAATAAAAATAAACAAATGGGACTTAATTAAAAACTTTAGTCAGCAAAGGAAACTATAATAAATAAGATGAAAAGACAAGCTTGAGAATGGCAGGAAATAACTGCAAATGAAACAACTGACAAAGGATTAATTTCCAAAATATACAAGCAACACATGCAAGTCAATACCAGAAAAACAAACAATCCAATCAAAAGATGGACAAAAGACCTAAATAAACATTTCTGCAAATAAGACATACAGATGGCTAACAAACACATTAAAAGATGTTCAACATCGCTATATTAGATAAATGCAAATAATGAGATATCACCTCATATCACCAGAATAGTCATTATCAAAAAATTCTACAAAAAATAAATGTTGGAGAGAATGTAGAGAAAAAGGGAACCCTTTTGTGCTGTTTAGTTCAGTTCAGTTCAGTCTCTCAGTCCTTTCTATCTCTTTGCAACCCCATGAACCACAGCACGCCAGGCCTCCCTGTCCATCACCAACTCCTGGAGTTCACACAAACTCAGGTCCATTGAGTCGGTGATGCCATCCAACTGTCTCATCCTCTGTCGTCCCCTTCTCCTTCTGCCCTCAATCTTTCCCAGCATCAGGGTCTTTTCAAATGAGTCAGCTCTTCGCATCAGGTGGCCAAAGTATTGAAGTTTCAGCTTCAGCATCAGTCCTTCCAATGAACACCTAGGACTGATATCCCTTAGGATTGACTGGTTGGATCTTCTTGTAGTCCAAGAGACTCTCAAGAGTCTTCTCCAACACCACAGTTCAAAAGCATCAATTATTCGGCACTCAGCTTTCTTTATAGTCCAACTTTCACATCCATACATGACTACTGGAAAAACCACAGCCTTGACTAGATGGATCTTTGTTGACAAAGTAATGTCTCCGCTTTTTAATATGCTATCTAGGTTGGTCATAACTTTCTTTCCAAGGAGTAAGCGTCTTTTAATTTCATGGCTGCAATCACCATCTGCAGTGATTTTGTTGCCAAAAAAATAAAGTCAGCCACTTTTCCACTGTTTCCCCATCTATTTCCCATGAAGTGATGGGACCGGATGCCATGATCTTAGTTTTCTGAATGTTGAGCTTTAAGCCAACTTTTTCACTCTTCTCTTTCACTTTCATCTAGAGGCTTTTTAGTTCTTCTTCACTTTCGGCCATAAGGGTGGTGTCATCTGCAAATCTGAGGTTATTGATATCTCTCCCAGCAATCTTGATTCCAGCTTGTGTTTCCTCCAGCCCAGCATTTCTCATAATGTACTCTGCATATAAGTTAAATAAACAGGGTGATAATATATAGCCTTGACGTACTCCTTATTCTATTTGGAATCAGTCTGTTGTTCCATGTCCAGTTCTAACTGTTGCTTCCTGAAATATGCATACAGATTTCCCAAGAGGCAGGTCAGGCAGGCTGGTATTCCCATTTCTTTAGGAATTTTCCACAGTTTTTGTGATTCACACAGTTAAAGGCTTTGAAATTGTCAATAAAGCAGAATTAGATAGTTCTCTGGAACTTTCTTGCTTTTTCCATGATCCAGCGGATGTTGGCAATTTGATCTCTGGTTCCTCTGCCTTTTCTAAAACCAGCTTGAACATCTGGAAGTACATGGTTCACGTATTGCTGAAGCCTGGCTTGGAGAATTTTGAGCATTACTTTACTAGTGTGTGAGATGAGTGCAATTGTGCAGTAGTTTGAGCATTATTTGTCTTTGCCTTTCTTTGGGATTGGAATGAAAACTGACCTTTTCCAGTCCTATGGCCACTGCTGAGTTTTCCAAATTTGCTGGCATATTGAGTGCAGCACTTTCACAGCATCATCTTTTAGGATTTGATATAGCTGTTCTGGAATTCCGTCACCTCTATTAGCTTTGTTTGTAGTGATGCCTCCTAAGGCCCACTTGACTTCACATTCCAGGATGTCTGGTTCTAGGTGAATGATCACACCATCACGATTATCTGGGTCATGAAGCTCTTTTTTGTACAGTTCTTTTGTGTATTCTTGCCACCTCTTCTTAACATCTTCTGCCTCTGTTGGTCCATACCATTTCTGTCCTCTATCACGCCCATCTTTGCATGAAATGTTCCCTCGGTATCTCTAATTTTCTTGAAGAGATCACCAGTCTTTCCCATTCTGTTGTTTTCCTCTTGTTCTTTGCATTGACCACTGAGGAAGGATTTCTTATCTCTCCTTGCTATTTTTTGGAACTCTGCATTCAGATACGTATATCTTTCCTTTCCTCCTTTGCTTTTCGCTTCTCTTCTTTTCACAGCTATTTGTAAGGCCTCCCCAGACAGCCATTTTGCTTTTTTGCATTTCTTTTCCATGAGATGGTCTTGATCCCTGTCTCCTGTACAATGTCACGAACCTCCATCCACAGTTCATCAGGCGCTCTGTCTATCAGATCTAGTCTCTTAAATCTATTTCTCACTTCCACTGTATAATCATAAGGGATTTGATTTAGGTCAAACCTGAATGGACTAGTGGTTTTCCCCACTTTATTCAATTTAAGTCTGAATGTGGCATTTGTGCTGTTGTTGGAATGTAAATTGATACAGCCACTACGGAAAACAGTATGAAAGTGAAAGTGAAAGTGAAGTCACTCAGTCGTGTCCGACTCTTTGTGACCCCATGGACTGTAGCCCACCAGGCTCCTCTGTCCATGGGATTCTCCAGGGAAGAACACTGGAGTGGGTTGCCATTTCCTTCTCCAGGGGAATCTTCCCGATGCAGGGACCAAACCCTGGTCTCCTGCATTGCAGGCAGACGCTTTAACCTCTGAGCACCAGTGGCCCCCAGGGAAAACAGTATGGAGATTCCTTAAAAAACTAAGAATAAAACTGCCATTGACCCACCTATTCTACTAGGACATATACCTTAAGAAAACCATAATTCAAAAAGACACATGTACACCAATGTTCATTTTAGCACTATTTACAGTATCAAAGATATGGAAGCAACCTAGATGGCCATCAATAGATAAAGAAGTTGTGGTACATACACATACATATATATGTGGTGTATATATATATATATACACACATATATACATATTACTCAGCCATAAGACAACTGGATGTGAGTCAGTTAACTGAGGTGGATAAACCTAGATACCGTTGTACAGAGTGAAGTAAGTCAGAAAGAGAAAAACAAATATTCTATATGAACACATATATATGGCATCTAGAAAATGTTACTGATGTACCTATTTGAAGGGCAGGAATAGAAATGCAGACTTAGAGAACGAACTTGTGGACACAGTGCAACAAGGATAGGGTGGGATGAATTGATAGCATAGCACTGACATATATACACTATGGTGTGTAAAATGGATAGCTAGTGGGGAACAGCTGTATAGCACTAGAAACTCAACTCAGTGCTCCGTGATAACCTAGAGGGCTGGGATGGGGGGATGAGAGGGAGGCTCAAGAGGGAGGGGATATGTGCATACCATGGCTGATTCATGTTGTTGTACAGCCAAAATCAACACAGCATTGTAAAGCAATTATGGTCCAATTAAAAATAAGAAAATAAAAATTAAAAACAAATTTCTCCTCCCCAAAACTACTTCCCCTATGTTATCTGAGAAATGGTTTGAAAATGCATTTTCTTTTTACAGACATAGAGTAAATATGATTTTACTAACATAAGAAGGACCTAAATATTTCCAATAATATCTGGCTTTTTTCTTTCAAAAAACAATTTATGCACTCAATTAATCTACTCTGACAATAACACATAGCAAAAGAAGTTTCTGACACAAAGGGTAATATAAAAGGAAATTTTGTTCTGTCACCAAAAAAGAAACTGATTATGTGATCCTCAGATAAATAAGACATGAGTCATTTTCATAAATATACAGAACAAAGATTTTGCTTAGAGTGACTGCAAAAAATTATAAAATATCATGATATGTATGGAAGTTTATCTTTAATAAGGAATCCAGAAAAAAGCTAAACACTGTTGGGAACCCCCTTACAACATTTACAGGAGGAAAATTTTAATTATGTAGTCTCAGGTTCCTATGCTATTCCATGACACTTTATTATCAAATAGACATTTTGTTTTAACCAGAAATCATCCATCATTGTCACACCCAAACTCTGATCAATAAATTTTATACTTTATTTTTTAGATGGTAGTGTACATTATTTCCCAATTTCCCCTGAGTAATCATTTAAAAGATTGGTCAAAACCAAGAAGGATCATTTTTAAACTATTTGAATAGCAACCATAATTTAGAACAAGTGAGTTGCAGCAGCAATTCTTGCCTCTAGAGACTAGGCTCTAAAATGACCCCATATGCCATCAAATGAATTGCATAAAGATATGAGCTCAAAATAAGTTGCTCTTAACCTTGAATGTGTGAACAATTTTGCATATCCATAATTGTCAATATGGCATCCTTCAGGATACACTGGTTTCTCTGGGCGGAGAGCCAATCAGCCTTATGTTCAGTTATATGTGAGCCAGCTGGACTCCTGACAGGTGCACTGTGGTGGTTAACTGCCCTCAACTACACTCTTTAACTCTCCAGTGACTTTTTTGTTCTGAGATACTGTGTAGTAAACTGAACATGACAGAGATGAGTAAAGCAAAACATGTGGACCTTATAGTGATGAGGACACCAGTAGTGTCCAAACATAATACTCTGAGAAAAAAAAAAAAAAGGAGTATGACAATTCTGCAATTCTGCAGGCCTCTTGTACATGCTCACTCACTGGAAAGAGCCATTCCCTGATTACCTCTTTAAGTAGATGTAAATGGGTAGTTAACCTAAAATACCCTACAACCTTAGAGAATAGTAACAGATAAGATTCTCATGCTAGACCAAGGCTGTCATGTAGATGGGTCCATTGCTAAAAATGTTCCTTAATTTTTAAACCTTCTGAAAAACAGACAATCTCTTTTTAAAATTAAGTATTACTGTCATTAGTCCTATATCTATTGAACATTTGAATTCAAAAGACTTATCTAAAGTTGTTCAGGAAAAGTGGCGTGATGTGTATTTGTCAAGTGGGAGGATTCCTTTTCTATTCTAGATATAATGAAAATGAATGTTTAAGAAAGGTATTAAAATATGAGCAATATATTATCTTGATGATGTTATAGGGAAACCCACACTTCTATACTGTTGGTAAAAATACATAATTGCACAATATATATTAAAAGGAATGTGGTAATATCTAGGAAAATGGTTGTTCATTTGTCTCTTTATACAAAATCCTTTCTTTAGGAATCCCTCCCAAAAATATCCTAGAAAAACTAACATGTCATATGCACAAGGTGACTTATTGCTGTCCTATTTGTTAAAAAAAAGGAAGTAACCAAAATATCTATTTATAGAGGACTTGTGGAATAAACTATGACACATCCATGGAATGGGGTACTATGTATTTGTAAAAAGAATAAGGAAAATCTTAAACATGATTATAGTATAATCTCTAAAATTATTCTCATGGTTTTTGCAAAACAAAGTGATAACTATACTATCTTTCATATAAATGGGGAATACCAAATACATCTTTTAGTATAGATACATCTTTTTGTATAAATACATCTTTTAGTATAGATGGGGAATAGATGGGGAAACAATGGAAAGAGTGATAGACTTTACTTTCTTGGGTTCCAAAATCACTGCAGATGGTGACTGCAGCCATGAAATTAAATGACGTTTGCTCCTTGGAAGAAAAGTTATGACCAACCTAGATAGAATATTAAAAAGCAGAGGCATTACTTTGCTGACAAAGGTTCATCTAGTCAAAGCTATGGTTTTTCCAGTGGTCATGTATGGATGTGAGAGTTGGACTGTGAAGAAAGCTGAGAGCCAAAGAATTGATGCTTTTGAACTATGGTGTTGGAGAAGACTCTTGAGAGTCCCTTGGACTGCAAGGAGATCCAACCAGTCCATCCTAGGTGGACTGGTCCTAGGAGATCAGTCCTGGGTGTTCATTGGAAGGACTGATGCTGAAGCTGAAACTCCAGTACTTTGGCCACCTGATATGAAGAACTGACTCACTGGAAAAGACCCTGATGCTGGGAAAGATTGAAGGCAGGAGGACAAGGGGATGACAGAGGATGAGGTGGTTGGATGGCATTACCAACTTGATGGACATGAGTTTGAGCAACTCTGGGAGTTGGTGATGGACTGGGAAGCCTGGCGTGCTGCAGTTCATGGGTTTGCAAGGAGTTTGACACAACTGAGTGATTTAATTGAAATGATACTTTTATGTGTGAATGGGGTAAAATGCATATATAAAAAGATTTTATACATATATGCACATCAATCCATACATATATATGTATATAAAACAAATGCTTATATTTTAAAATGTTTAAAAATGTTTATATGTACAGACTGGAAGAAGAGAAATATAAAGAGGACAAAATTGAAGGTATACTTCTCTGAATATACCTTGTTTCACAGATAAGAATTTAGACCTTCTAATTATTTTGCATAATTATAAAACAAAAGTAAATATAAGCTAATAAAATAATATCTTGAAATAAAAAACAAAATAAAATTAAACTAAATTATATATAAATTAGATAGCTTAGCCACAATTGTTTTAATTACCTTAGAACACAGTAATCTGACTGTACATCCTTACCAAGATATATCAGATTTAAAAAGAACTGAAAAGAAATCTCAAACAGTAGTGACAATATTTGTAGTAAAACTATTGACATTATTACTTTGAAGATATGCATGTAGATAGATATGTATATTAAGATAGATACATAGATAAGTAGAAAATAAGTAATTTTATTAATGTTTTTTAGAAAATACAATTTTGAGAAGATAAAAAATTAAAAATAAAGAAATTTATTAAACTTCTATATTCTTAAATTTAAGTTGAAACTGAGGTATTTATTTTCTCTCCTAAAATAAAATAAGTGTTTATTTTCTGACTCCTAAGCTGAAACACCTATAAGCAATGGTCAAACTGGTCAAACCAGATATAAAGAACCAAGAGTGCGATATCTAAATAGCACACTACAATAAAATAAAGATACTAACCCAAGACTCTTGGGAAAATGGTAGATCATGTTCTGTGGTAAGAACTGTACATTGTAAGGCTGGGACTATTTCTCATACCAAAAAGCAGCAAAAAGAAACTATCAAAAGCTATTTGAATTCTGTTGAAAGGTCATGGGCATCAAACTAATAGTTTCTACCAGTTAAAGATAGTTTGATTTAAACATGAAAAACGGTAATGACTGTAATGAACACTTCAAACATTTTACAAATCCATGAATTCATAATAGTTTTAAAAAGGTCATTCAGCATTCCTCTTGAAGTTGCTAGGGCATTAAGTCATTATTCTGAAAACTTACAAATAACAGGAAAAAATGAAGAGTTATAACCAATGTATCTAAGGGTAACCAAGTAGCTGATGAGTAAACTTTTTATGAAATGCTACTGCTGCTGCTAAGTCACTTCAGTCGTGTCCAACTCTGTGCGACCCCACAGATGGCAGCCCACTGGGCTCCCCCATCCCTGGGATTCTCCATTCAAGAACACTGGAGTGGGTTGCATTCCCTTCTCCAATGCATGAAAGTGAAAAGTGAAAGTGAAGTCACTTAGTCGTGTCCGACTCTTAGCGACCCCATGGACTGTAGCCCACCAGGCTCCTCCGTCCATGGAATTTTCCAGGAAAGAGTACTGGAGTGGGGTGCCATTGCCTTCTCCGTTTTATGAAATAATCACATCTAATACATCCAGAAAAAATGGTGACATTAAAACAATGCAATTTTGCATAACTTAATGAAGTAATAGATCTTCCCAATAATGTTAAATGGCTGTTAAGACATTAAGTAAAAAATTGATGAAGAATTTTATAGCAGAGACATCATAAAATGAGAAGACCATTTATGCTGAGCCTCGTAAGACAGTCTTGGCAAAAAAAAAAAGAAAGCCTAAAATTGAGTCTAATCAAACCCTCTGATCTAATCAACTTATGTATAATAAAACATAGGGAATAGAGAGCTACTTTAAATTATATTGTAGGCATACAGTTAATTAAACCCAAAATGTGGGAAATTATTTAAGGCAAATGAAATAAGAAATAAAGGGCAAAACTTAAAACATGAATGCACTTCATAGATTAAAATAGACCAGGAAAAATACAAAATAAATTAAAGAGGAGGTTCTTTTTGATGTTGATATGAAAAAAACAATTACCAAAGAAGATACTTATGAGACAAATTGAGACATAAATATGAAAGGATCTTAGGAAGTATTTTCCTTTTTTAGATAGAGTAATGGAATTCAGATTGCATAATTTTATGACTGTAATTTTTAAAAATGTATGTATACCTTAGAGAGGTATGCTTTATTAGACTTCCCTGGTAACTCAGTCAGTAAAGAATACACCTGCAATGCAGGAGACGTGGGCTCGAACCCTGGGTCAGAAAGATCACCTGAAGAAAGAAATGGCAAACCACTCCAGTATTCTTGCCTGAAGAATTCCATGAACAGAAGAGCCTGGCGGGCTACAGTCTACAGTGTCACAAAGAGTCTGACACGACTAAGCGTCTAACACACACAAATGTTTTTTTAAGGGTAAACTCTTATAATGTCTGTCTTAAAACAACCCACTTCTGTGGGTTAGGGAAAATTGGGTGACATACAACACTTTTCATTTCCACATCTGCTGAATGTGGTTGGAGTTAGAAGACAGACACTTCAACAAACTAATGAACAATGTGCTTTGGTTGAAAAAGCTGAAACTATTTAGCTTCAAACAATGTAATCAGTATATTTTTTATTATGTTATTTTTCTGATATTTAACTAATCTATGGTTACTGGAGAGAAGCAAAGGTTATTCTAGAAATTAACTGATGGTACATTGTTTATATAAAGGCTGGAATTTGATCAAGTACACAAACCAAGACTATGAACATTGTCGCACTTAGTAATAAGATCAAAAAGTAAGAAAAAATAGAACTCATATAGCACAGGATGAGGTGATATGGAAAATTTATGAACTCACTAAAAAAAATAAAATAAAATTTGATCATAAGAGAGAATGTCATCTTACAATAGCTATAGGTCTTTACCTGTTAATAACATAGGCTGTTAGTGGCAAGTGGCTGAGAGGAGATAGCCCACATCCAAGTTCAGAGAAACCCAAGTAAGATGGTAGGGGCTGGAGTGGCTGTGAGGAGATACCCCATGTCCAGAGGAAAAGGAGAAGCCACAGCAAGACGGTAGAAGGGGCAAATTCAGAATCAAACTCCATTCTGGCCAGAGACGCTCAGAAGGTTCAAGCAAACCTTGGGTGCACCAGGACCCAGGGACACAGAGACTGAGACAGAACAGTGTTTGAATGTTTCCTGTGGAGGTACAGGTCAGTAGTGGACTGCCACAGGGACCGAGGCTCTGGCTGCAGCAGACTTGGGTATGGCATAAGCCATCTTGGAGGAGGTCACCACTAACCCCATCAGAGAGCCACCAGAACTAACACAGGACTGGGAAATAGACCCTTGGAGGGCACAAATAGAACCTTGTGCACCAGGACCCAGGAGAAAGGAGCAGTGATCTCACAAAAGGCTGACCCAGAATTGCCTGTGAGTGTCTAGGAGTCCCCAATGGAGGTGTGGGTTGGTGGTGGCCTGCTGCAGGGTTGGGGGCACTGAGTGTAGCAGTACATGCATGGGATCATTTGAAGGAGGTAACCATTATCTTCATTGCCTCCACCATAGTTTGGACCCAGGTAAATAGGAGGGAGGAAACACAGCTCCATCCATCAACAGAAAATTGGATCAAATATTTACTGAGCATGGCCTTGCCCATCAGAACAAAATCCAGTTTCCCTTTCAGTCAGTCTATCCCATCAGGAAGCTTCCATAAGCCTCTCATCCTTCTCCATCAGAGGGCAGACAGACTGAAAACCACAATCACAGAAAACTAACCAATCTGATCACAAGGACCACAGCCTTGTCCAACACAATGAAACTATGAGGCATGCCATGTAGGGCCAAACAAGATGGTCAGGTCATGGTGGAGTCTTCTGACAAAACACTCCACTGGTCCACTGGAGAAGGGAATGGCAAACACTTCAGTATTCTTGCCTTGAGAACCCCATGAACAGTATGAAAATGCAACAAGATAGGACACTGAAAGATGAACTTCCCAGGTCAGTAGGTGCCCAAAATCAGTGGAGACCTAACTCCAGAATGAATGAACAGATGGAGCCAAAGCAAAAACATCACCCAGTTGTGGATGTGACTGGTGATGGAAGCAAGATCCGATGCTGTAATGAGCAATATTGCACAGGAACCTGGAATGTTAGGTTCATGAATCAAGGCAAACTGGAGGTGGTCAAAAGGAGATAGCAAGAGTGAATGTCCACATTTCAGGAATCAGAGAACTAAAATGAACTGGAACGGGTGAATTTAACTCAGATTATGTTTATATCTACTACCATGGGCAAGAAACCCTTAGAAGAAATGGAGTAGCCATCATAGTCAATGAGAGTCCAAAATGCAGTACTTGGGTGCAATCTCAAAAACAACAGAGTGATCTCTGTTTGTTTCCAAGGCAAATCATTCAATATCATGGTAATCCAAGTCTATATCCCAGCCAGTAATGTTGAAGAAGCTGAAGTTGAACGGTTCCATGAAGACCTACAAGACCTTTTAGAACTAACACCCAAAAAAGATGTCCTTTTCATTAGAGGGGACTGGAATGCAAAAGTAGGAAGTCAAGAAATATCTGGAGTAACAGGCAAATTTGGCCTTGGAGTACAGAATGAATCAGGGCAAAGTCTAATAGAGTTCTGCCAAGAGAACGCACTGGTCATAGCAAACACCCTCTTCCAACAATGCAAGAGAAGACTACACATGGACATCACCAGATGGTCAACAATGAAATCAGATTGATTATATTCTTTGTAGCCAAAGATGGAGAAGCTCTATACAGTCAGCAAAAACAAGATTGGGAGCTGACTGTGGCTCAGATCATGAACTCCTTATTGCCAAATTTAGACTTAAATTTAAGAAAGTAGGGAAAATCACTAGACCATTCAAGTATGATCTAAATCAAATTCTTTATGATTATACACTTGAAGTGAGAAATAGCTTAAAGGGACCAGATCTGATAAATAGAGTGCCTGATGAACTATGGACAGAGGTTCGTGACATTATACAAGAGACAGTGATCAAGAGCATCCCCAAGAAAAAGAAATGCAAAAAAGCAAAATGGCTGTCTGAGGAGGACTTACAAATAGCATAGCTGTGAAAAGAGAAGTAAAACCAAAGGATAAAAGGAAAGATATACCCATTTGAATGAAGAGTTCCAAAGAATAGCAAACAGAGAAAGCCTTGCTCAGTGATCAGTGCAAACAAATAGAGGAAAACAATACAATGGGAAAGACTAGAGATCTCTTCAAGAAAATTAGAGATACCAAGGGAACATTTCATGCAAAGATGGGCTCAATAAAGGACAGAAATGGTAGGGACCTAACAGAAGCAGAAGATATTAAGAAGAGGTGGCAAGAATACACAGAACTGTACAAAAAAGATCTTCACGACCCAGGTAATCATGATGGTGTGATCACTCACCTTGAGCCAGACATCCTGCAATGAGAAGTCAAGTGGGCCTTAGGAAGCATCACTATGAACAAAGTTAGTGGAAGTGATGGAATTCCAGTAGAGCTATTCAAATCCTAAAAGATGATGCTGTGAAAGTGCTGCAGTCGATATGTCAGCAAATTTGGAAAACTCAGCAGTGGCCAGAGGACTGGAAAAGGTCAGTTTTCACTTCAATCCCAAGGAAAGGCAATGCTAAAGAATGCTCAAACTACAGCACAATTGCACTCATCTCCCACACTAGTAAAGTAATGCTCAAAATTCTACAAGACGGGCTTCAACAATACACGAACTGTGAACTTCCAGATGTTCAAGCTGGTCTTAGTAAAGGCAGAAGAACCAGAGATCAAATTGCCAACATCCGCTGGGTCATCGGAAAAGCAAGAGAGTTCCAGAGAAACATTGAATTCTGCTTTATTGATGATTTCAAAGCCTTTAACTGTGTGGATCACAATAAACTGTGGAAAATTCTGAAAGAGATGGGAATACCAGCCTATCTGACCTGCCTCTTGAGAAATCTGTATGCAGGTCAGGAAGAAACAGTTAGAACTGGACATGGAACAACATACTGGTTCCCAAAAGAAAAAGGATTCATGTCAAGGCTGTATATTGTCACCCTGCTTATTTAACTTATATGCAGTGTACATCATGAGAAATGCTGGACTGGATAACCACAAGCTGGAATCAAGATTGCTGGGGAAAATATCAATAACCTCAGATATGCAGATGACACCACCCTTGTGGTAGAAAACAAAGAAGAACTAAAGAGCCTCTTGATGAAACTGAAAGAGGAAAGTGAAAAAGTTGGTTTAAAGCTGAACATTCAGAAAACTATTATCATGGCATCTGGAAACAGTGGCAGACTTTATTTGGGGGGGCTGAAATATCACTGGAGATGGTGACTGCAGCCACAAAATTCAATGATGCTTACTCCTTGGAAGAAAAGTTATGACCAAACTAGACAGCATATTAAAAAGCAGAGACATTACTTTGTCAACAAAGTTCCATCTAGGCAAGGCTATGGCTTTTCCAGTAGTCATGTATGGATGTGGTAGTTGAACTATAAAGAAAGTGAGCCACAAAGAAATTGATGTTTTTGAACTGTAGTGTTGGAGAAGACTCTTGAGAGTCCCTTGGATTGCAAGGAGAGTCAACCAGTCCATTCTAAAGGAAATCAGTCCTGAATAGTCATGGGAAGGACTGATGTTGAAGCTGAAACTCAATACCTTGGCCACCTGATGTGAAGAGCTGACTCATTTGAAAAGACACTGATGTTGGGAAAGACTGAAGGCAGGAGGAGGAACGGTGACAGAGGATGAGATGGTTGGATGGTATCACCAACTCAATGGACATGAGTTTGAGTAAACTCCAGGAGTTCGTGATGGACAGGGAGGCCTGGTGTGCTGCAGTCCATGGGATTGCAAAGATTTGGACACAACTGAGCAACTGATCTGAACTAAATGAACTGCACATGGACTGTGAAATCAATTTCTATTTTACTCTGTACATTCTTAATAGTTTTACACAGTCTCATTTTATTACACATGTTATACAATGCATTTATTTTCACTATCAAATTTTAGTTCTATCATTGTGAACAAATTATATTAATATCATCTTCTTAAAAATCTCTGAAAGAACACAAAAGATGTATCTGTGTAAATGTGTTCTTTACTTTGTGATAGGATAAGCTGCAAAATGAGGAGCTATAGCTTAACCATGCTTACATGAAGACAGCAGTAACATTTCATTTCACAGTACACTATTAATTTGAAAAATTGCTCTCATGAAATACTCAGATTCTTTCAAAACTATATAATTAAAAATCTTCAGATAAATATTTAATGGTTTGGGTTTATGTTTTGAAGAACATCTGACACTGTCATTTTTGAGACTGCACCCAAGTACTACATTTTAGACTCTTTTGTTGACTATGAGGGCTACTCCATTTCTTCTAAGGATTCTTGCCTACGTTAGTAGAAACCAGAGATAAAATTGTCAACATCTGCTGGATCATCCAAAAAGCAAGAGAATTCCAGAAAAACATCTACTTCTGCTTTATGATTATGCCAAAGCCTTTGACTGTATAGACCACAACAAACTGTTGAGAATTCTTAAAGAGATGGGGATCCCTAACCACCTTACCTGCCTCTGAGAAATCTGTATGCAGGACAAGAAGCAACAGTTAGAACCAGACATGGAACAGACTGGTTCCAAATTGGGAAAGGAACATGTCAAGGCTGTATATTGTCACCCTGTTTATTTAACGTATATGCAGAATACATCATGTGAAATGCCCGGGTGGATGAAGCACAAGGTAGAATCAAGATTGCCAGGAGAAATATCAATAACATCAGATACATAGATGACACCACCATTATGGCAGAAAGTGAAGAACTAAAGAACTTCTTGAAGAAAGTGAAAGAGGAGAGTGAAAAGGCTGGCTTAAAATTCAACATTAAAAAACAAAAACATGGTATCTGGTCCCATCCCTTCATGGCAAATAGATGGGGAAACAGTGGAAATGGTGGAAATAAAGTCTGGTGCAGACTTTATTTTTTGGGGCTCAAAAATCACTGTAGATGGTGACTGTAGCCATGAAATTAAAAGATGCTTGCTCTTTGGCTAAATGCTATTACCGACCTAGACATCATATTAAAAAGCAGAGACATTACTTTGCCTACAAGGGTCCATCAAGTCAAAGCTATGGTTTTTCCAGTAGTCATGTATGGATGTGAAAGTTGGACAATAAAGAGTGCTGAAAAATTGATGCTTTGGAACCGTGGTGTTGGAGAAGACTCTTGCAAGTCCCTTGGACTGTAAAGAGATCAAACCAATCAATCCTAAAGGAGATCAGTCCTGAATATTCATTGGAAAGGCTGATCCTGAAGCTGAAACTCCAATACTTTGGCCCCCTGATGTGAAAAATGACTCCTTGGAAAAGACCCTGATGCTGGGAAAGATTGAAGGCAGGAGGACAAGGGAATGACAGAGGATGAGGTGGTTGGATGGCATCACCGACTTAAAGGACATGAGTTTGAGCAACTCTGGGATTTGGTGATGGACAGGGAAGTCTGGCATCCTGCAGTCCATGGGGTCGCAAACAGTCAGACACAACTGAACAACTGAACTGAATTGAACCCAGAAAAACCTTTGTAAAAATCTTCAAAATCTGTCATAATTCTTTAACATCGAAAAGTTTTCAACATCAACATGTATTTTAACAAATTTTTAATATAGTTTATAGAGGTCAATTTTGTATCAGTGTGCAAATCCAGTAATTGGGGAATGAGCCATTTAGAGAACAGATAATTTACTATACTTATTTTTAAAGACTTTTTATAGCAATTTTAGAATTGCAGCAAAACTGAAAGGTATGTACAGGGATTTCCCATAAGCCCCCTTATCCCACCCGTTCACAGCTTCTTCCATTATCCACAACCCCACCATAATGATACATTTGTTAAAATTGATGAGCCTACATTGACACATCACAGCCACCCAAACTGCATTGTTTACAAAGTGGGGTACACTTTTGTTTTTATACATTGTATGGGATTGGACAAGTGCATTAAGTACAAGTACCCACACTGGTAGTATCATGTGAAGTATCTTCACCATCTGAAACACTTATATCGATTTTTTAAATTAATTTGCTGAACTTTATTTTCATTCCCTTAATCTAGCACCCAGGCACATTCTCTGACAAGAAGAAACTATTTCAACAGGGTGTCTTATGATTTACTCACAGGTGTTCTTAGGTTTTACAAAGTATAGATGCTTAAAACATAGTTAACACCTTAATAAGTAAATGAATAATATGACAAAGAGAAAGTAGTTAATTGGCTGACTTTTTAATGACTGAAAGTAAATGCAATTATTACATCAAAGGAAACAAGAAAGCTTTAAATCTAACCTCAGTTTTAAGAGAAAGAAGTAACTATAGAAGGCTAAAGAATACTGATAGAAACATTTAAAATCTTTTTTTAATTCCAATTAGAGTTATTATTCAGAGTTGCTTGAGTATCATTTTAAGTATAAAATTCATCTTTGACATGTTATTAAACAGAGTTCTGAGGAAGATGGAGGGAAAAATATCTTACATATGACAGCTGTTCAACATTTGAAGATATCTTTGTCCCTCAGGCTTTCACAAGCTAAACATTCCAAGTTCCCTCAACTGTCATATGTCACACTTTTACTTGACTCCATATTCTCATGTATCTCTGTATTTCTAAAAATATGACTCTCAGAGCTGGACATATCATTTCAAATGTGAATTGACCAGCATGTTTGGAACATTGCTTTTCTCTTTAACTATTTATTTTCATGTATCTCATTGTTCACTTGTTTGTGATACTCCCTCTCTAACCCTTAATAGTCATAGTGACATACTGAATTTATGACCAAGTGAATTCTTCAAGTTTTTTCACAAAGTGAAAGTGAAAGTGAAACTCGTACAGTCCTGTCTGACTCTTTGCGACCCCCTGGACTGTAGTCCATGGAATTCTCCAGGCCAGAATACTGGAGTGGGTAGCCTTTCCCTTCTCCAGGGGATCTTCTCAACCCAGGGACTGAACCCAGGTCTCCCACATTGCAGGCGGATTCTTTACCAGCTGAGCCACAAGGGAAGTCCAGCTTTTTCACAAAAGCTGATTTCAAAGATGGATTTATTGAAAATATTTCAATAAAAATAAAAATTTCATTTATTCCTAAAAAGGTTCCTTATATACTAAAAAGAGGACTGGTAAAAAAATCTGTTTGCAATGTGTGAGACATGAGCTCGATACTGGCCAGGAAAATCTCCTGCAGAAGGAAATGGCAATCCACTCCAGTGTTCTTGCCTGGAAATCCCATGGACAGGGGAGCCTGACAGGCTACAGTCCATGGGGTTGCTAAAAGTTGGATACAACTTAGTGACTAAACAACAACAATATTAGACTCATGCAAGCAACACCGGGATGCTCCCACATATAAAGAGCCTTTCAAGATCACAGTAGATAACTGGTTCTCCCAAATTCATAGAGTCAGTGAAACAAAAGTAAAATGAAGAAGCAGAGGAACCACTCCTAACTAAAAGAACAATAAAGACACCCTGAAAGAACATCTCCTGTCTACCAGAATCTGAATTCAGAATATATATATATATATATAAATATATATATATATATATATACACAAATATATATATACACACACACATATATATAATAAAAATACTGAAGGTATTAAGAAAGTGTATTGAGAGAAATGAAGATCACTGTAACAAAGAACAAGAAACTATAATAAGGAGCCTCTTAAAATTAGAAAACTAACTTGCTGAAATGAAAGTCAAGCTAAAGGCAATAAATAACAACTAAATAATGCAGAAGAAGGAAGGAATAAATGACCTGGAAGATAGAATAACAGAAATCATCCACTTAGAACAGCAGACAGAAAGACAAATACAAAAAAAAAAAAAATGAAAGCAATATATGAGACCTATGGGATAATATAAAGCATGTCAATTTATGCATAAGACTCCCAGAAGGAGAAGAAAGATAAAATGGGATTGAAAAAGTATTTGAAGAAATTATGGCTGGAAATTTCCCAAACCAAAGAAAGAAATAGATATATAGGTACAGTTAGCACAGAGGATCCCAAACAAGATGAACCTCAACAGATCTTCACCAAGACATATTATAATTAAAAAGGTCAAAGTTAAAGAGAAGGCAGTATGAAAGGCATTCTAAAGGCAGTATGAAAAAAAAAATAAAGAAGGAACTCTCAATCAACAGCAAAAAGATTAATATGAAGATATAAAAGAGGATATCAAAATCATAAAATGTGAGGGAAGGATGTAAAAATGTAGAATTTTTTTAGAATGTATTTGAGACTATATGGGTACTAGTTTAAAGCAAGTAATATGGTAATGAAAAACATTATTTAAAAACAGGACGACCACAAATCAAAAATACTCAGTAGATTCATGGAAACCAAAATGAATTCAAGCATGATACAAAAGTAAACCATCAAACCAAAAAAAAAAAAAAAAAAAGGAACAAAAATTAAATACAAAAGTAACTGGAAAATAGAACTTATTTCAAGCATCTTTTCTGACCAATGGCATAAAACATGTATGCACATATATGCACACACAACAAGAAATGACTGCATAGAGACTAAACAGCAAGCATAAAGAACATAGAACCAATGGATCAACAATGAAATCAAAGAGGAAATTGAAAAATCAGATCAGATCAGATCAGTCGCTCAGTCGTGTCCAACTTTTTGCGACCCCATGAATCGCAGCACGCCAGGCCTCCCTGTCCGTCACCAACTCCCGGAGTTCACCAAGACTCACGTCCATCGAGTCAGTGATGCCATCCAGCCATCTCATCCTCTGTCGTCCCCTTCTCCTTCTGCCCCCAATCCCTCCCAGCATCAGTGTTTTCCAATGAGTCAACTCTTCGCATGAGGTGGCCAAAGTACTGGAGTTTCAGCTTTAGCATCATTCCTTCCAAAGAAATCCCAGGGCTGATCTCCTTCAGAATGGACTGGTTGGATCTCCTTACAGTCCAAGGGACTCGCAAGAGTCTTCTCCAACACCACAGTTCAAAAGCATCAGCAAAGAGCTGACTCATTTGAAAAGACCCTGAAGCTGGGAAAGATTGAGGACAGGAGGAGAAGGGGTCAACAGAGGATGAGATGGTTGGATAGCATCACCAACTCAATGGACATGAGTTTGGGTTAACCCTGGAGTTGGTTATGGACAGGGAAGCCTTACGTGTTGTGGTTCATGGGGTGGCAAAGAGTCGGACATGACTGCGACTGAACTGAATGGAACTGAATTTACACACATGCATAAACACACATATGAGTGCTTGTAAAGTAGATGAAATCTAAATAACACCTGTGTACTATTTGCAATTTACTGGATTTAATTTGTAATTAAAGTTAAGCAAGCTATCATCACTGAGGAAACTGTGGGAGGAGTACTCAAGACTACTCTATGCTATTCTTTTCAATGTCTTGTGAATCTATCACTACTTTTATATACAAAGGTAAAGAGAAAAAGACCATATTTGATTTTACATAAAGTCAAAAGAAAATAAAATCTTTCCATGAATGTTTCAAACACTATAAAATATACTAATTATAATCACAAATGGTTTCAACCAATTAATGGTTTTAACTGGACTTTTTAGCAGAGATAGCTTATTTAAATTCTGTCTTAAAATTACATAAACATCCTACATATAATTAGCATCACATCCTTTCTTTTTACTTTCTAAAGTAACAAGTTGTTCTTGTTCACACATGATTAATATATTTTCCTTTTTCAGCTGAACTTTATCTTCATGGATAGTCAATCATGCATTCTAGCCCAATGAGCATGAAGCTTATGACAATATAATAAACCTTTAGAAACTAAGTTACTTTCATGTAAGTAATTATATATATACAGATAGAAAAATGAAAGTGAAGGTCATTCAGTCATGTTGGACTCTTTGCGACCCCATGAACTTTACAGACCATGGAATTCTCCAGGCCACAATACTGGAGTGGGTAGCCTTTCCCTTCTCCAGGGGATCTTCCCAACTCAGGGATCAAACCCAGGTCTCCCTCATTGCAGCTGGATTCTTTACCAGCTGAGCCACAAGGGAAGCCCAAATTCTTTTGGCCAGGCTGTGCTGCACCTGGGATCTTAGTTTCCCAACCAGGGATTGAACTGGCACCCCCTGCAGTGGAAGTAAAGAGTCTTAACCACTGGACCACCAATATAGACAGGAATAGGAAAGAAAAACACTACAATGCTGAAAATAGCCATGTTTCATTGCTTAAGGGTAAGTACGTTCTATACTTGAATAAAATGTTCCTCAGAGAAATGACTGATGAGTATACTTAATTCATATGATAAATGTTTTCAATAAACACATCTAAGAAAGGAAAATAAAACAATAAATGAATGATATATGTATCTGTTTCATTTCTACGAGACTAGTATCATTTCATTTTTTTCTTTTACAAATTAATATTATTTGAAATTCAACATGGGAAATGCATTATAATACTGAATAAATTTTAATGTATTATAATTAAAATATATTATAATATTGTTTAAACTTAAAATGTATTATACTATTGAATAAAATCAGCAGAAAATAACTGAGCAGTCATGCCTGCCTTCCTTTATTCCCTTTTCCTTTTCACTCTAAATACATACATAATATGCACACATAATTATACACATATTAATAACTTGCAAAATAGGATTATCTCATTTCTCTCTGATGTTCCAAAACTATAGACATTATATCTCAAAATGTGTATAAAACAGTTCTCCGTATGATAAATTTACAGATAAAAATAAGAATAAAGTTAATAAAACAGAAAAAGAAAACCAGTGTCTTTCTCAAGCCCAAGAAAGTTGAAGTTTCCTCAATTCTAAAACGTTATTGAAAAAAACGAGTAAAGAAACCATTGTCCAGGAGAACTAAAAGGGATGGTATGGGGAGGGAGGAGGGTTCAGGATGGGGAACACGTGAATGCCTGTGGCGGATTCATTTCGATATATGGCAGAACCAATACAATATTGTAAAGTTTAAAAATAAAATAAAATTAAAAAAAAAAAAAAAAGAAAATGAAAAAAAAAAAGAAGAGGACTCTTAACAACCAGAATACTGGAGAAGTGGATAACCAGAAAAACAGGGCTAAGGTGGAACCAAAGGGCTGGAGCAGAAAAGCACCTAATGAACCCAAAAAGCACCAGTGAGAGAAATCAACTTTAAACATTGCAAGCCCCTCAAAGAAGAAAGCCATGAGTAATTAAGAAAATGACTTGTCCTTTCTCCTGCAGTTTCTCCTTCCCTACAAGCTAGCTCCAGGATCACTGAAGCTTCAGTTAGCAACCTGAGGAGTCAGAACCATGAAAAAAAGGAAAAGCCTGTTACACCTTCTCCCCAAACTTTGGCATCAGACACAGATAAGAGAGAAGGCCAAATCTTTCAATGTAGATTGAACTGTTGCTCCGTAGCTTTATACTGCGTTTTTGATTGAGACTGTGTTCTGAGAATTTTAGAAAAAGATGATCACAGCTACAATACCTATTAGAAGATAAGAGTAAAATATGCATTTATTATGTTGATTAATCATAGTTGTTCAACATAACTACTTTATATATATGTACTTTCAATTATGTATGTACATTTACTAAGTATGCTTTTATTAAATGATGTAATAGGCATCATCCATTAACTACAAAAATAAAGTTAATAATAATTTTAATTATCAGAATTGATCATCTGATTTTGTGTGTATTTGATTTTAAGCAGTGAATTACAGAACTACTTTCATCATCTCTGACTACATTCTAATAATGAAGATTTTGATTAGTTGATTTGGTGTAGGACCCAGAAAATGCCTTTAAAAAAACACCCTTAATGGTCCTATATATGGTCCTCAACTGCACTTTCAGGAAACAGCTAGTTGACTAATCTTACCAAACTATTCACACTTTAAAGCATTTTTATTATATTTTAAATAGCCACATACACTTAGCACTGTTTCTAAATCTTTGTTTTGTACTGTTAGTCTCTTTTCCTGGAATCCATATTGTTTTACATGGGACCTATTAAGAGAAACAAACAAAAAATGGTCTGGAAGTTAAACAGGTTTGGATCAAAAACCTCCTCTTCCTACAATGTATATGTACATGGGTAAGATCTTTAACTTCTTGTTAACTCAATTTCCTCATTTTTAAATTGGAAAATATAACTCAAATGTTATGAGAAAAAAGTGTTTTCAGGCATTTAAAGCATATAATGTTCAAAAATATTTATTTCTTCTAATATTCTTTTCTTCATTATTTTTTACTGTCCGTTGCCTTATTACCTAGTAGAAAAATCTATAGTATTCTTCTTCCATGAAAAGGCATAATCAAATATCTTTGAATTAAAGTCACAAAGTTCTTCAGTTTCATTATAGGATTCTTTCCTTTTACAGAATCTCTGCACTGAAGATGGAAAAATACATTGGGGCACTACTGTTTTATGTCCCTGAATTTTAACATCTTCTTTGGTAATCACGTGGATTAAATCCAAAATAATTATTTCAACTCTGAAAAATATACCAGTAAAGGAAACACTAAGAGGCTGAACTGTGATTATTTCACACTAGTGTAAGCATCACAAATGACTGCAATTTTACGTATTTACTTTTATAATGGAGTAGAAAAAGGACACAGGAGGTCTAAGGAAAAAGAAATTCAATATCATCTCACACTCCATATAATACCAAATGTTCATTACCAATTCTATTCTGGCAAGTTCAGTTCAGTTCAGTTCAGTCGCTCAGTCGTGTCCGACTCTGCGACCCCATGAATCGCAGCACGCCAGGCCTCGCTGTCCATCACCAACTGCCGGAGTTCATCCTAACTCATGTGCATCAGTCAGTGATGCCATCCAGCCATTGCATCCACTATCGTCCCCTTCTCCTCCTGGCCCCAATCCCTCCCAGCGTCAGGGTCTTTTCCAATGAGGCAACTCTTTGCATGAGGTGGCCAAAGTATTGGAGTTTCAGCCTCAGCATTAGTCCTTCCAATGAACACCCAGGACTGGTCTCCTTTAGGATGGACTGGTTGGATCTCCTTGCAGTCCAAGGGACTCTCAAGATTCTTCTCCAGCACCACAGTTCAAAAGCATCAATTCTTTGGTGCTCAACTTTCTTCACAGTCCAACTCTCACATCCATACATGACCACGGGAAAACCATAGCCTTGACTAAACGGACCTCTATTGGCAAAGTAATATCTCTGCTTTTTAATTAGCTATCTAGATTGATCATAACTTTCCTTCCAAGGAGCGAGCGTCTTTTAATTTCATGGCTGCAATCACCATCTGTGGTGATTTTGGAGCCCCCAAAAATAAAGTACGACACTGTTTGCACTTTTTCCCCATCTATTTCCCATGAAGTGATGGGACTGGATGCCATGATCTTCGTTTTCTGAATGTTGAGCTTTAAGCCAACTTTTTCACTCTCCTCTTTCACTTTCATCAAGAGGCTCTTTAGTTCCTCTTCACCTTCTGCCATAAGGGTGGTGTCATCTGCATATCTGAGGTTATTGATATTTCTCCCAGCAATCTTGATTCCAGCTTGTGCTTCTTCCCGCTTAGTGTTTCTCATAATGTACTAACAGAAGAAGGAGATATTAAGAAGAGATGACAAGAATACACAGAAGAACTGTACAAAACAGATCTTCATGATCCAGATAATTACGATGGTGTTATCACTCACCTAGAGCCAGACATCCTGGAATGTGAAGTCAAGTGGGCCTTAGAAAGCATCACTATGAACAAAGCTAGTGGAGGTGATGGAATTCCAGTTGAGCTATTTCAAATCCTGAAAGATGATGCTGTGAAAGTGCTGCACTCAATAGGCCAGAAAATTTGGAAAACTCAGCAGTGGCCACAGGGCTAGAAAAGGTCAGTTTTCATTCCAATCCCAAAGAAACGCAATGCCAAAGAATGCTCAAACTACCCCACAATTGCACTCATCTCACACGCTAGTAAAGTAATGCTCAAAATTCTTCAAGCTGGGCTTCAGCAATACGTGAACCGTGAACTTCCAGATGTTCAAGCTGGTTTTAGTAAAGGCAGAGGAACCAGAGATCAAATTGCCAACATCTGCTGGATCAGCAAAAAAGCAAGAGTTCCAGAAAAACATCTATTCTGCTTTATTGACTATGCCAAAGCCTTTGACTGTGTGGATCACAATAAACTGTGTAAAATTCTTCAAGAAATGGGAATACCAGACCACCTGACCTGCCTCTTGAGAACCTGTATGCAGGTCAGGAAGCAACAGTTAGAACTGGACATGGAACAACAGACTGGTTCCAAATAGGGAAAGGGGGTATGTCAAGGCAGTATATTGTCACCCTGCTTACTTAACTTATAAGCAAAGTACATCATTCTTGCAAGAAATGCCATGAATGACTTTTGTTTAGTTAATTAGAACAGTTTTAAGTTATTTCAGTTCCTATTGTTGACAATATATGAAGGCATTTCTCTATCTTAGCAGACATAATAAATTTTCATTTTGTAATTATTTCACATAATCATAATTCTGTGAATTCATATCAGATTATTTATCCCAATTTAATTCATACGGGATTATGCTGACTATGAAGGAAATTGGGAATAGATAATATACTTTTTCAGAAAATAAAACAAAAATATTTTTCCTTAGGATCATTGTTTTATTATATTTTATTTCTTTAAAATACAATGCTTAATTTGCATTCACATTGAATCAATCAACTGCATTGCTAGCTGAAATTTCTTGAAATGTTGCTCTTTCCTTATCCTGTAAATAGAGTTTCTGTGCCCTGAGATAGTATATCTATTGATAAGAAAGAAACAAACAAAAACTAAGTATACTTTTATTGACTTTTCTTTGGGGGTATAAGTCACATGTGGACATACTCACACAAGAAAAATGTAGTGCAATATAAGTGACTGTGAATAACAAGCATTTTCTTCAGAGATAATTTAGCATTAAGTTCAATTTTTAAAATTGCAATTTCTCTTGTGTTGAGCAGTAGCACATTTCCAACCTTTATGTTTTAAAGACTGACTCTGATTCTATATTTAGATTTTCAGCTGTTTGGTTTTACACAGATGCTTCCACTACTAAGATGAGCTTTAAGAACAGATGAATGTGTTAAAATGTTTGTCTTTTATAGAGGAAATAAAAATAATTTATATTTAAATGATTATTTGTTTTAGGACCAACATATATTGAACTTTTTGCACTAGGATTGAAAAGCCATATGGACAAAATTAAAATACTTCAAAGGAGGTCATGTCAAAAATAAGTTTTAAGTTTGCAAGTCATAATCGGTCCTTTTCTGTCTTTCTTAAAAGAACTAAATACTCAGGTTACAATCACAAACAAAGGGATTTCTTAATTTCCTGATTGCCAATTTCAAACTTATACAAAATCATGTACTTCTTCTCTGTATAAGTGCAAAGCAGGTAAGGTAGAATGAAAGGTCAAGAGCTTATTACATGAACTCTACTCATCCACATTTGATATTATTTTGATTTCTACAATTTGAGTGAAGTACGTAAGAACACAAACTTGGGAATGTGATATACCTGAACTACTCAATACCAGTATTTCTGGCCATACAAACGATGATTCTTCTCTACCCTTCTATTTCATCGTATCTGTTCAACAAAGGTAATAATGGTATCTTCATCAGAGTTGTTTAAGGATTAAATTACATGTGAACATAAAGTATTACTACAGTGTTTAGCATACAGTAACATTAAAATCACTTTTATTAAATCTATTACTTTTTATCATGAAATAACTATTATACATGTCAATAACTAAAATGTTAAAAATATACATAAACCAGTGAGCCATCTTCTCAACCTAGGTTCATAATTCTATTCTCAAAACATAACAACCATCAAAAAGATAATATGCATAAGTATATAATATTTACCCATATAATGTTTAATTTTTAAACAGGTGGGAATGTACTATCCTCATTATCAGTTTCCTGTTTCTTAAAGACCTACTATAAAAGTACAATCATTTAGAGTAAAAATTGATCCTTGATTATTCAGTCTTCTATGAAAGGATATTCAGGCTTCCCTTGTAGTAAAAGAATCCACCTGCAACGCAGCAGATCTAGGTTCGGTCCCTGGGTTGGGAAGATCCCCTGGAGAAGGGAAAGGCTACCCACTCCAGTATTGTGGTCTGGAGAATTCCATGGACTATACAGTTCATGGGGTAGCAAAGAGTCAGACACGACTGAGTGAATTTCACTCTCTCTCTCTAAAGGATATTTAGGTATTTACACATTTTGTGTGCGTAGTTACAAATAGTACTCTACAGAATTTCAATTAATGAACATTGTTAGATGCAACCGCAAACATGTGGAAAAAAAAAAATCCTGCTAGATAAATTGTTACAGGAAGAATGTGTGCATGTTCAATTTTATAAGTAATCCTAGATAGACAACACGGTAGTGCCTATTTCTCCACACTTGGCTATTACCAAAATTTTAATTATGATACATAGTTTTATTTTTTTTTAACTAAATAGATCTAAAGCTTACTATAGCTTTTTCTTTTTTATGTCTGCCATGTCTTTGTTTCTTCATGCCTTCATATGGTGGTTTAGCTGATTTTCTGTTGTTCTGCTTTTCAGTTGTGTCTGCTTCTTCAGAGATCTCATGGACTGTAGCCCACTAGGCTCCTTTGTCCATGTGATTTCAAGGTAAGAATACTGGAGTGGGTTGCCATTTCCTTCTCCAGGGGATTCCCCTGACTCAGGATCTAACCTGTGTTTCCTACATTGCAGGCGGATTCTTTACCACTGAGCCACCAGGGAAGCCTGGTTAGCTGATTAAATGGAAGTTTTTCCCTTAGTACTTTTTTTTTTTTTTTTTTACAGTAGGTCCTTGTTGCTTATCAACTTTAAATATAACAGTGTGTACATAGCTTTAAGTGTATTTAGCTATTTAGATTTTTATATCGATAAAACAGTAAAACATTAAGCGAGTAATTTATTTCAGCTATGTTTATTTTCCTCTAGGAAAAATAGAATAACAATAATAACAACCAGGATAATAATATAATCCACTGTGACACTGTACTGATTAACTGTCGCAATTAATGCAAAGGGTCATATATTTTTAATGCTTGCTAAGAATAAATTGGTACTTATTTTCATTATTGAAGGAAACCTATTAAATCTAGTTTTCTGAAGCAAATTTAAGTAGAATATTTCCTCAGAATAAAGAGTACAGTATAAATCATGTTATAATCACTGTTAAGTTCAGTACCTGGAGTGTAAAGGCATACATAAGCTGTTTCATCATATGCATTATCTAGCATACCTGGGACTCTTCCAATACACAGGATGTTAGTTGAAAAGGATTATACACAATTAAACATATGTTGGAAGTTTCAACCAACCTATCTTTGTGAAACAAAGATTCATGTTTTTATCCAGAGCAATAAATCCATGTTCATTTTACCCTAGAAATGTTTATTCCTGATATGAAAAATTATCACTAATAAGGTTTATAGTGTGTGGTACATAGTTACTGATCCTCTTTTCTCTCTCTCTCTCTCCTACCTATTATTTTACAGCATTTGCCACTGGACTTTGCATTACTTTCTATTTGTTGACTAAAATGACTATCTACTTACCAATATATTTATCTAGAGAAAATCACTGATTTTAAATAGATTAATGCAATTTTTGACACAAATGAGGCCAATGGTGGAAATAAAAATAGTAGGAAAATGTTTTTTAAAAATAAATAGAATTAATTCATAAGGGCTTCCTTCATAGGTCAGTTGGCAAAGAATCTGCCTGCAGTGCATGATACCCTGGTTCAATTCCTGGGTTGGGAATATCCTCTGGAGAAGGGATAGGCTACCCACTCCAGTGTTCTTGGGCTTCCCTTGTGACTCAGCTGGTAAAGAATCCATCTGCAATGTGGGAGATCTGGAATCAATCCCTGGGTTGGAAAGATTCCCCTGGAGAAGGGAAAGGCTACCAACTACAGTATTCTGGCCTGGAGAATTCCTAGACTATATAGTCCTTTGGGTCACAAGGAGTCGGACATGACTGAACGAACTTCACTTTCACTTTCATTAACAAAATATATTTTTCAGACGCTTCATTTTTCATAATTATATCATCAATTTCTGTTTTTCTCACATGTGAAATGTCCATGATAAATCAAGTCTGAAATAGAGAAATGCTTAATTACTGCCCTTGAAGTTTTACTTCATAGTAGCTTGAAAATTTGGATGGAATAACTAAATTCAAATATATATCATTGCTATATACATATATGTGCTGTGCTCAGTTGTTGAGTCGTGTCTGATTCTTTGTGACCCCATTAACTGTAGCCCCCCAGGATTCACTGTGCATGGGATTTTCCAGGCAAGAATACTGGAGTGGGCTGCCACTCCCTTCTTCAGGAGATCTTCCCAACCCAGGTATCAAACCACAGTCTCCTGTATTGCAGGCAGATTTTTGTTTGAGCCACCAGGGAAGACCATGAATACTAGAGTCAGTAACTTATCCCTTCTCCATGACCCAGGAATCAAATCAGAGTCTCCTGCATTGCAGGCAGATTCTGTACCAGCTGAATTACCAGGGAAACCCAAAATATACTTTATAAATCATTAAAACATTAACAAATAAAAGATGGGCTATACATAAATTAATATAAAGATGTCTGTAGAAGCACTCAAATATATTGAAATAACTCAATAATTACTAAGAGCATAACAATTTTAACTATCTCACAATTAAAATATCTAGCCTAAAGCAAATTATAATATTTTTATAAAGTATTATATAAAGTAAATAATTTAAAATTTAAATTTTAAATAATTTAAAAATAAAAAATAAAGTAAAATTTATATTATTTCTATGTGAAAAAATTCAGAAAGAGACTGTGTTCATTTAGAGGTGTGTGTTAGTCACTCAGTCAGATATGAGTTTTTGTGACCCCATGGGCTATAGCTCACCAGGCTCTCTATCCATGGAATTCTCTATGCAAGAATACTGGAGTGGGTTGCCATTTCCTTCTCCAGATGATCTTCCTAACCAAAGGATCGAACCCACATCTCCTATTGCATATTTTTACCATTTGAGCTTTAGGAAATATTCTGTAACATTCACTGACAGAATAAACTCTATTGCTATCATTCCAAACTATAACTTCTCTAATCAGCTTACTATTTTTGCTTCTGTGAAGCATTTAAATAATTGGAGATCACACGTTTCTTTCTCAGATTGGCTATCTGCTGAGTCTGATAAAATGTGAAAATTACATAACTTTATAGTACCTCAACATTTATCTCGTTGATTGTTTCAGCATCTGTGCTATCCTTTGGTTTATTAAAAGCTTAAAATTTAAAACAAAAATACTTTTAAAAAGAAATAATTCTGGTTATGACCAAAAGGAGTTATTTTAATCAAAAACAGTGCATTTTAGTATTAATACTCTTATTTTCTATAGGCTATCCTGATCACAAAGACCTATAAAACTACAGCACTTATAAGATTTCTACTTTCTCACCATTTCAATGAATATTAATGGGCAGTGTCCATGTCACTGACTTATTTGATTGCTTAAGCAACCTCCTGGAGGTAAATGATCTTATATTCAGTTTTCTGTCAACCCCTCAGATCTTAGAAAGAAACATGCTCATTACTTAAACATAGTGCTTCAAAGCATATGGATGTGGTAGCACACTGATTCACAGGGTGTTTGACTACTGTGAGCTGTGCCAACTTAAACAAGATGATTAAGTCTACACACTGCCATCACATCAAAGATGTAACACAACAGGAACAAAATAGTTCTCCTCACTGTGGACTTATTCTACTGTTCCCAAAGACCTATTTTGATGATTGAACCAAATATTTAAAGATATCTTTATTTAAATTGAAGAAACATGCACATTTTAAGATAATAGTTTGTTTTACACAAATAGGATTTTATTCTCTTAATGTGAGCAACCACTAATGTATATTGAAAAGTGTTAACCTAAAAAAAAAAAATTCTACTTCCAATTTAGCAATAGAATATGTGCAAACAATCTAAAGCATATTGAAAAGCAGAGACATTACTTTGCCAACAAAGGTCTGTCTAGTCAGGCTATGGTTTTTCCAGTGGTCATGTATGGATGTGACAGTTGGACTGTGAAGAAAGCTGAGCGGCAAAGAATTGATGCTTTTGAACTGTGGTGTTGGAGAAGACTCCTGAGAGTCCCTTGGACTGCAAGGAGATCCAACCAGTCCATTCTGAAGGAGATCAGCCCTGGTATTTCTTTGGAAGGAATGATGCTAAAGCTGAAACTCCAGTACTTTGGCCACCTCATGCGAAGAGTTGACTCATTGGAAAAGACTCTGATGCTGGGAGGGATTGGGGGCAGGAGGAGAAGGGGACGACAGAGGATGAGATGGCTGGATGGCATCACTGCCTCAATGGATGTGAGTCTGAGTGAACTCCGGGAGTTGGTGATGGACAGGGAGGCCTGGCGTGCTGCGATTCATGGGGTCGCAAAGAGTCGGACACGACTGAACGACTGAACTGAACTAAACTGAATCTAAGGCATATGTAATAAAATGAACAATCTTAGTAACCACCATAAGAGTTTAGACTTCTCTTTTTTATCAGAAAGTAGATGGACCTTTTCAATCTACCTATAATTTATAAAATCAATTTATATGTATTAATTTAGTTATACAAATAAATAACCTAATTTATTTGAAGGTCACATGTTGACACATTGACATACAGGACTTCCCAGATGGCACTAGTGGTAAATAATCCACCTGCCAGTGCAGGAGACACAAAAGACATGGGTTCGATTCCTGGATTGGGAAGATCCCCTGGAGAAGGAAATGGTTACCCACTCCATTTCTCCATGCCTGGAGAATTCATGGATAGAGGAGTCTGGCAGGCTACAGTCCATGGAGTCACAAAGAGTCGGACACAACTGAAGTGACTGAACACAACACAACATTTGAAGATAACTCAGTCTTACAAGAAATCTTTGAAATTTTCTGCTGTAACCAAAACTTCACTAAAGTTCTCATAAACATCCCTGAAGAATAGAGTGACATAGAACATACTATCATTTATTTTTATGTATTACATACGTTTTTAAAAGATGTAGTATTTGTTATATAGAGCTAAAATCAGACTCCTGAAAATTCTACTTGTTAAATATAATTCTAATCTCTTGAAAGAGTCAATCTGCTTCAAATTCAACAATACAACTCTTTACACTCATGAGGAAGTATTATTTATCTTATAATTTATCTACTTATATATATTTATATATTTATCTAACCCTAACCCTAACCCTAACCCTTACCCTAATTTTTATGGCGTTTCAAATCAAACATATCAAGTTCTTAGTAACAGAATTTATAGGCAATAAACCAGCAGTATTAGAATAAATAAACAGACAACATAGGTCATTTATTTATGATAAATCTGAGAGTTTGACAGTCAACCTAACATTAAACAGACAGCACTAGGAGTAAAAAAATGCAAACAAATGCCACTAAAAGACACTAAGTGAAAGTGAAAGTGAAGCCGCTCAGTCATGTCCCACTCTGTGACCCCCTGGACTGTAGCCTACCAAGCTTCTCCATCCATGGGATTCTCCAGGCAAGAATACTGGAGTGGGTTACCATTTCCTTCAGCATCATATTTTAGCATAAATAAGTGAAACCTCCATTTGAAACAAATCCACTGAAGGTTTTTTTATTAAATGAAGGGTGAAGGGCATAAGGGGACATGCACTGAGCATCTCATTCACTTCATTTCCTATAACAACCTGGGTTCATCCAAGGACTTTACATTCAGCATTCTACCTATTTCTTGCCTGCACTCATGCAGTTGAACATGGCATCACAAAAGCATACTTCTGACAAGTGTCACTTTATAGTAATGATAACTGATCATATGGATATTTTTATTTTTGTCCAGCATTCTTGCTACATACTTGCAGTCCACTCACTATTGGACTATTCCAGATGAGTAATTCACATTTTCATCCCTTTCATCATCCTCACTTGATGATTTTCCTTGATATTTCCTAAAGAATATTAGTACTCATAAATTCTCACCTCCACATAAATCTTTCTAACTTTATCTATCCTGTGTCTACTTTTCTACTTATACTTGATGAACTTTCTTTATCCCTATAATATATATAACTCTCTACTTGATCACTAAATTCTATCCACATTTACCTACTAAAGAACAATATGTAGTACTTGAGTATTAAATCAACAAGGTGATGGGATGGCCACATTTTGCCCCAAATATCTGGAATGTGTCATTCACACAGGACTTCTTAAGATATAACTTTACTCAGTCATTCAATTACATGGCTCATTATTTGATCCCACGTTATTCAGTAACTGGATTCTCAAATGCTTAGAAAAAAAATATGTTTTAACTAAAATGTGTTTATATTTAGAACTAAGAATTTAAGGTAACATTCCAATAATCTATGAATTACATGTAAAACAAATTTTAAATTAATGTTTTATTAACACAAACATACTGTTCATACTGTTCATGGGGTTCTCAAGGCAAGAATACTTAACATTGGAAAAGACTCTGATGCTGGGAGGGATGGGGGGCAGGAGGAGAAGGGGACGACAGAGGATGAGACAGCTGGATGGCATCACCAACTTGATCGACGTGAGTCTGAATGAACTCTGGGAGTTGGTGATGGACAGGGAGGCCTGGTGTACTGCAATTCATGGGGTCGCAAAGAGTTGGACATGACTGAGCAACTGAACTGAACTGAATTGAACACAAACATGTCTATAATATTTATTTTTCTCAAACAAGAAACGATATACTATCTCAGACAACTATTACTTCCAAGAAGCTTTTTTTTTTCAGTGATTACATACAGTTTTTACCAAGCTGTTTTATCTTACAATGCTATTTTAAGTAGATTGTTTCACAAAGTATATTCTAATTGCATACAAAGATATAATACAGAGGACGCATACTGCGATCCACAGGAAAATACTGTTACAAGACAGGAATTATTTTATATATTAAAATCTTTTTGAAAAAGACAATTAGAAAATAAGGTAAATCTGTTCACAAAAGTCAGATATGCATGAGATAAAAGCTCTAGAGAGGGAAGAGTGAAGTAATAATGATGCTATATAGTCAGTTTAACAATTGTAGACCCAACAAGAGCCTGAGGAAATAGACTGGTCTCCTGACAGATGTTTATGTTGAGTTACACGGAAAGCAGTAAAGAGTTGAGAACTCATTAGGGAATGAAGTTAACAGAATCAGAGAATGGAGTAATCTCAAAATACAAATAATCCTTCTCAAAATTTATATTAAATATTGAATCTACATGGGAAATACAGCCAAGGTGCTTTGCTGAAACCACTACAAAGAGCTGAAATGAAATGCCCAGTCTTTTAGGCCTAGGAAAGGAAGACTTAATAAGGTTCCAAATAAAATTCATAGAGGGCCACATCCAAGTAAGAAGAATGAACCAGAGATAGACACTACCTACTAAATGGCAAGGCAATTCAGGCCCAGCTTCATTCCAGGCGAGAGTAAATGATCAGTTTCATCTCTCTAATATAGTAAATAATAATACTCTCTGAGGAAGGCTAACATCATATTCTATAGCTAATTTATATACAATTTTCAAAACACAATAAAAGTATTAGACATTAAGAGCCAATAAAAGGTGGCCAATATTTAAGATAATGTTCAAGATAAAATCATGCCATAGAAGTAGACCCTGAGATTGTCTAGGAATTACATTTATTCAGGAAAGGACTTCAACTATGATTTACATGTTTAAGATAACAGAATAGACAAAATAGATAATAAAAAGAATATAGACAAATATTGGAATGCACAGAAAAGGTAAAACAATCATATAAAACTGACACAACAATACCTGAAATTAAGTATTTTATTAAATAGGTTATTAACATGTTACATGCAGAAGAAACACCCAAAAGTAGAATGAATAAGTCAGTAAAAATACCAAAATTAACACAGAAATAAAAAAGAATGGAAAATAATTAAAGCATGAACCATTTTCTAAAAGGAAAAGAAGTAAGCACAAGTAAAATGTGAGCCTGCTAAATCACTTCAGTTGTATCTGATTCTTTGTGACTCCATGGACTATAGCATGTCAGGCTCTTCTGTCCATGGGATTCTCCAAGCAAGAATATTGGAGTGGGTTGCCACTCCCTCCTCTAAGGATCTTCCTGACCAGGGGTCAAATCCATGTCTCTTACATCTCCAGCATTGGCAGGTGCAGTCTTTACCACTAGAGCCACCAGAGAAGCCCACAGTACAATGTAGATAATAGTAAAAATAAGAGAATATATCATTGAAAAGAAAATAAGTGTACAGCAAATAATATTTTTAAAAACCTGGTAATTTAAAAAGTTAATAAAACATTATGTGCTTCTAGAAGTTAGAAGGAGTAAAGGAGAGAGAGAGAGAGCAATAGGAAGGATAAACCACTATTATCAGGAACTTCACAAAATTGAAAAAGGACAAATACTTAAAAAAATCTGACAGAGACTATGTAGAGAAATCAGAGTATTCACTAATTAAATAGAATATATTTTTAGAAATCTTTGTCATAAAGGAAAACATAAGTCCAGATCTTTCCATTGATTAACTTGTCCAATCATCTACAAAGACAAAATAAAACAAAAACAAAACAAAGCAAAAAAGCTAATCTTCCAGAGATTAGAAAAAGGAGTAACTTTTCTCTGGTGTCATGGTATTATTGCATAATAACCTTACTACCAAATCCTAAAAATGACTTAGGAGGGAAGAATTACAGATCTATCTTATGAAAAAGTATGAAAAAAATTCATAAAATATAAAAATACAATTTAACACATTTAAGATAATAAAACTGATACATTGCTGGCTCTCAGACCACAATGAAATTAAATTAGATTTCAATAACAAAAAGATAGCTAGGAACTCCCAAACTACTAGGAAATTAAACAACATATTTCTGAATAACACAAGAGTCAAATAAATTTCAAGAAAAATTTCACATGTTTTTATCTAAAGGAAAATTAAATACAACTTAATAAAATTTGTGAATGCAGCTAGAAGTACTTAGAAGGAAATTTATAGCACTGAATTCATATATTAGAAAAGAATAAAATCTAAAATAAATAATCTAAGTTTCTATATTGAGAAATTAGAAAGAAAACAGCAAGTTAAATCCAAAGCAAGCAGAAAAATAGAAATAATAAGCATTAAAGCATAAACAAAAGCAATTAAAGCAGAAAATCAATCAGAGAAAGTCAATGAAACCAAAAGTTGGTTCATTAAAAAGATCTGTGAAATCAATAATCCTCTAACCAGGTTACATATGAAAAAGTAATGAAAGAGAGGATATCACTACAGATCCCATGAAAGTCAAAAGGATACAATTAACTATGTCCATAAATGCAATAATCTCAACGCTGCTGCTGTTAAGTCGCTTCAGTCGTGTCCAACTCTGTGCGACCCCATAGATGGAAGCCTACCAGGCTCCCCCATCCCTGGGATTCTCCAGGCAAGAACACTTGAGTGGGTTGCCATTTCCTTCTCCAATGCATGAAAGTGAAAAGTGAAAGTGAAGTCATTCAGTCGTGTCCGACTCTTAGCGAGCCCATGGACTGCAGCCTACCAGGCTCCTCCAGGCACCAATTCCTTGAAACAGACAATGTGCCAAAACGGACACAAGAAGAAACAGACAATCTGATTCTTGGTATTTATCCAAAGGAATGGAAAATTTATCTCTACACAAAAACACACAGAGATATTAGAGCAATATCATTCATAATCACCAAAGTTTGGAAGCAATCAAGATGTCTCTCAGTATGTGAAAGAAGAAATAAATTGTAGGATGTCCTGACTAATGGAATATTATTCAAAACTAAAAAGAACTGACCTATCAAGCCAAGTATAGGGGACTGGAATGCAAAAGCAGGAAGTTAAGAGATATCTGGAGTAAGATGCAAATTTGGCCTTGGAGTACAAAATGAAGCAGGTCAAAGGCTAACAGAGTCTTGCCAAGGGAACACACTGATCACAGCAAACACCCTCTTCCTACAACACAAGAGAAGACTCTACACATGGACATCACCAGATGGTCAATACCAAAATCAGATTGATTATATTCTTTGCATCAAAAGATGGAGAAGCTCTATACAGTCAGCAAAAGCAAGAATGGGAGCTGACAGTGGCTCAGATCATGAACTCCTTATTGCCAAATTCAAATTTAAATTAAAGAAAGTAGGGAAAACCCTAAACCACTCATGTATGCTGCTGCTAAGTCACTTCAGTCATGTCTGACTCTGTGTGACTCCATAGACAGCAGCTCAACCTAAATCAAATCCATTAGGATTATACAATGACAAACAGACTCAAGGGATTAGATCTGATAGACAGAGTGCCTGAAGAACTATGGATAGAGGTTCGTGACATTGTACAGGAGGCAGGGATCAAGACCATCCCCCCAAAAAAAGAAATGCAAAAAGGCAAAATGGTTGTCTGATGAGGCCTTACGAATCACTGAGAAAAGAAGAGAAGCTAAAGAAAAAGTAGAGAAGAAAAAATATACCCATTTGAATACAGAGTTCCAAAGAATAGCAAGGAGAGATAAGAAAGCTTTCCTCAGTGATCAACACAAAGAAATAGATGAAAACAATAGAATGGGAAAGCCTAGAGATCTCTTCAAGAAAATTAGAGATACCAAGGGTGCATTTCATGCAAAGATGAGCACAGTAAAGGACCTAACAGAAGCAGAAGATATTAAGAAGAGGTGGCAAGAATACACAGAAAAATGGTACAATAAAGATCTTCATGATCCATATAGCCACGATGGTGTGATCACTAACCTAGAGCCAGACATCTGGAGTGCGAAGTCAAGTGGGCCTTAGGAAACATCACTACAAAAAAAGCTAGTGGAGGTGATGGAATTCCAGTTGAGCTCTTTCAAATCCTAAAACATGATGCTGTGAAAGTGCTGTACTCAATATGCCAGCAAATATGGAAAACTCAACAGTGGCCACAAGACTGGAAAAGGTCAGTTTTCATTCCAATTCCAAAGAAAGGCAATGCCAAAGAATACTCAAACTACCGCACAATTGCACTCATCTCACACGCTAGTAAAGTAATGCTCAAAATTCTCCAAGCCAGCCTTCAACAGTACATGAACCATTAACTTCCATTTCTTCAAGTTGGATTTAGAAAAGGCAGAGGAACCAGAGATCAAGTTGCCAACATCCGCTGGATCACTGGAAAAGAAAGAGATCCAGAAAAACATCTACTTTTGCTTTATTGACTATGGCAAACGCTTTAAATCTGTGGATCACAACAAACTGGAAAAATTTTAAAGAGATGGGAATATCAGACCACTGACCTGCCTCCTGAGTAATCTGTATGCATGTCAAGAATCAACAGTTAGACCTAGACATGGAGCAACAGACTGGTCCAAATTGGGAAAGGAGTATGTCAGGGTGTATATCATCACCCTGCTTATTTAATTTATATGCAGAGTACATCAAGTGAAATGCTGGGCTTGATGAAGCGCAAGGTGGAATCAAGATTGCCAGGAGAAATATCAAAACTTCAGATATGTGGATGACACTACCCTTATGGCAGAAAGTTAAGAAGAACTAAAGAGCCTCTTGATGAAGGTTAAAGAGGAGAGTGAAAAATTTGGCTTAAAATTCAACATTCAGAAAACTAAGATCATGGCATCTACTCCCATCACTTCATGGCCAATAGATGAGGATACAGTGGAAACAGTGAGAGGCTTTATATTTGGGGGCTCCAAGATCACTGCAGATGGTGACTGCAGCCATGAAATTAAAAGATGCTTGCTCCTTGGAAGAAAAGCTATGACCAAACTACACAGAATATTAAAAAGCAGAGACATTACTTTGTCAACAAACATCTGTCTAGTCAAAGCTATGGCTTTTCCAGTAGTCATGTATGGATGGGAGAGTTGGACTATAAAGAAAGCTGAGCGCCCAAGAATTGATGGTTTTGAACTGTGGTGTTAGAGGAGACTCTTGAGATTAACATGGACTAAAAGGAGATCCAACCAGTCCATCCTAAAGGAAATCAGTCCTGAATATTCATTGGAAGGACTGATGCTGAAGTTGAAACTCCAATACTTTGGCCACCTGATGCAAAGAACCCACTCATTGGAAAAGACCCTGATGCTGGGAAAGGCTGAAGGAGGGAGGAGAAGGGATGACAGAGGATGATATGGTTGGATGGCATCACCAACGCAATGGACATGAGTTTGAATAGGCTCCCAGCATTGGTGATGGACAGGGAAGTCTGGCATACTGCAGTCTATGGGGTCACAAAGGGTCAGAAACCACTGAGTGACTGAACTTGAACTGATCAAGTCATGAAAAGACAGGGAAGAACTTTAAATGTATGTTTTCCACGGAAAAATCTAGTCTAAAAAGGCTGCATATTGTATGTTTCCATCTATCTGACATTATGAAAAAGGCAAACTATGGAGATAATAAAAAACAAAATCAGTGTTATGGGAGGGACTGGCTGTGGGGAAAACTGAGTCTTGCTCTGGTGTGCAGGGCTATGCTCAGTAAATCTTTAACGCAATTTTCTGCTGATGGGTGGGGTTGTGTTCCCTCCCTGTAGTTTGGCCTAAGATAAACTACGGTAGGGGTAATGGATTTATGGAATACGCCAGCATGATGCAGCTCCCAGGACTCTTGTAGTCAGTTCCGCTGAGTTCATATCAGGCCGCTGTCCACCCACACCACCAGCGGAGACTCCTGGTTACTCACAGCGAGTCTGTTTCAGTCTCTGTGGGGACACCACTCCTATTTCCTGAGTCCTGGTGCACAAAGGGTTTTGTTTGTTTCCTTCAAGAGCCTGTTTCCCTAGTTCTGTGGAACTTCTGTAATCAAAGGAGAAAAGGAAAGATATGGCCATGTGAAGGCAGAGTTCCTAAGAATAGCAAGGAGAGATAAAAAAGCCTTTCTACATGAATAAGAAAGCCTTTCTACATGATCAATGTAAAGAAATAGAGGAAAACAACAGAATGGGAAAGACTAGAAATCTCTTCAAGAAAATTAGTGATACCAAGGGAACATTTCCTGCAAAGAGCTTTAAAGGAGCTATTTTAAATATAATCAAGAACCTGAAGGAACAAATTTAAGGGTCTAACATCCATGTAATTTTTAACCTCAAAGATGAAAAGACAATAAAACAGAAAAGGTACGTGAAAAAATTATAGTAGAAAACACTAACTACATGTGAGATTGGGTGACTATATTCTATCAGACTATGCAGGCTTCAGTACTGTTACCAGAAATAAAGAGGGAAATACAAATGTTAATAGGACCAATGAAACACTAAGATAAAACAATTATAAGTGTGTATAGATTTAACAGATTTTCAGAATACACAGAGCAGGAAACTAACAAAATCAAAGGAATAATAGGAAAAAAAATTATAGATGGAAATTTTAATACAACTCTATTAGCAATTAGTACAATTCTAGATGAAAAATATCAGTAAGGATTCAGAAAATTTGAACAGAATAGTCACCAACTTTACATAAGTGAAATTTACACAGTATTATGCCCAACAGTTACAGAATACATATTTTATCAGGAGAATATGAAACATTCACCAAGATAAGCTAAAAGTCTAAATAAATAGCAAAAGAATAAAATATTTGAGAATGTATCTTCTGACAACATTGGAATTAAATCAGAATCAATAATACTTTATCTAGAAAATCATCAAATACTCAGAAATTAAACAGTACTACTAAAGCAATACTCACAGGGAAAATTTAACCATTAAATGCTTATATCCAAAAACAAAGTGTTACAACATTGATCTAAAACTTCTTTCTTAGAAATCAACAAAAAATAAAAGGTAAAGTAAAACACAAAGAAAGTTAGTAGAAGTTAGAGAAAAGAGAAGAAATCAATCTTAAGAGAAGAAAAATGCACAAAATTAACTAGACCAAAAGCTAATACTTAAAAATAAAATTAATGAATTTGAAAAACACTCAATATAATGGATAAAGAACAAAAGAGATAAGTTACTGATATCAGAAATGAAAGAAATTATAACAATTAGCACCTATTTGCAACCCCATGGACTATACAGTCCATGGAATTCTCCAGGCCAGAATACTAGAGGTGGATAGCCTTTCCTTTCTCCAGGGGATCTTCCCAACCCAGAGATCGAACCCAGGTCTCCTGCATTTCAGGTGGATTCTTTACCACCTGAGCCACAAGGGAATTGATAAATATCAGAGTAATAGTAAAAGTTATAAACAACTTTATACTAATAAACTCTAGATATTTAAATGAATTGAAAAAATCTTGAAAAGAAATAAAACCTACCAAAATTGATACAAAAAACTCACTTGCTTATTAAATATTTGCAACAAAGAAGCATCCAGTATTCTTTCTTAAAGATATTACATATAATAATTAAAAAGAAACATAAAACTTATACATACTATTAATAATAGAGAGGAATAAATAGAATAATAGACGGGAAGAAATATTTCCCAGGTGATTTTTCTAAGGTAACATATTTTTCATTCTAAAACTTATTAAAGATATCAAAAATATGAATATTACTGACCATAATTCCTCATAAGCCTAAATACAAAAATACTTAAGAAAATATAAAATTGAGCCCACCACTACAAAAAAATAGGAAGAATGTTGAATAAAAAATACATATTTTGTAAGGTTGGTGTTTTAAGATTATTTGATTTTAAAAAATTTGCTACTTTTTAAAGAGGCAGAAAACTTTCAAAGCAAAGTGACAATTTAATATTAACATACACAAAAGATTAACTGTTAATGATCATGGATAGTGGATTGGATTCCCTATGTAATTAACATTGAGGATTACTTTAAACGGTGTTAATTCCTCATAACACGAAACTGAAAATTTTCAGATATATAGACAGTGCTTTGAAAAGTGAAAAGGAAATGAACATTAGGAAAAATAAGACTGGAGTCAAACATAAATTGGTAAGTCTATGACAATGGTGCTTGAATGTCAAGTACCCATCCCTGAATCTCTCCCTCTAATTTGTAAAGTTATTAGTAAAGTTCCCAGACTCCTGAAAACTGAGATTAAAATGCACAGCCTAAGCTAAGGTATAGTCTTTTGATGTAGTAAAAGTAAAAGCCAAAGTCACAATTCTAAATTAGCTTTAAGAGGGTAAATTATATGCTTTTATAAAGAAAAAGCAAGAAAGACAAGCTAAACGTTTCCCAAAATTGGTTGACCTTTGTGATCATATATGGACAACACTTTTGTAATGAATGTTGAACTGAATCGTTTCAAAACCAATAACTCACTCATTTCAATTTACTCCTTTTAAGCCAGTGGAATCTATCACAGTTTGTACTGAGATTTTTGAGTATTTTTGGACTTCTCAGATGACTCAGTGGTAAAGAATCCACCTGCCAAGCAGGAGACTTGAGTTCAGTCCCTGGGTCTGGAAGATCCTCTGGAGATGTACAAACTGAATTTATGAAACTCAGAGATCAAATCTGTTGGATCATAGGAATACCAAGAGAATTCCAGAAAAAAAACATCTACTTCTTCTTCATTGCCTACATAGAAGCCTTTGACTCTGTGGATCACACAAACTGTGGAAAATTCTTAAGATGAGAATACCAGACTCCTTTACTTGCCTCCTAAGAAAACTATATGCAGGTCAAGAAGCAACAATTAGAACTGGACATGGAACAAAAGATTGGCTCCAAATTGGGAAAGGAGTACGTCTAGCTCTATATTGTCACCCTACTTATTAACTTATATGCAGAGTGCAACATGCAAAATGCTGAGCCAGATGAAGCACAAGCTGGAACCAAGGTTCCTGGGAAAATTTCATAACCTCAGATATACAGATGACACCACCCTTATGGCAGAAAATGAAGAGGAACTAAAGAGCCTCTTGATGAAAGTGAAAGAGGAGAGTGAAAAGCTGACTTAAAACTCAACATTCAAAAACATAGATCATGGCATCCGGTCCCATCACTTCAGTTCAGTAGCTCAGTCGTGTCTGACTCTGCGACCCCATGGACAGCAGTACGCCAGGCTTCCTTGTCTATTACGAACTCCCAGAGCTTACTCAAACTCATGTTCACTGAGTCTGTGATGCCATCCAATGATCTCATCCTCTGTCGTCCCCTTCTCCTCCCACCTTCAATCTTTCCCAGCATCAGGGTCTTTTCCAGTGAGTCAGTTCTTTGCATCAGGTGGCCAAAGTATTGGAGTTTCAGCATCAGTCCTTCCAGTGAATATTCAGAACTGACTTCCTTTAGGATGGACTGGTTGGATCTCCTTGCTGTCAAAGGGACTCTCAAGAGTCTTCTCCAACACCACAGTTCAAAAGCATCAATTCTTGGGTGCTCAGCTTTCTTTATAGTCCAACTCTCACATCCATACATGATTTCTGGAAAAACCAAAGCTTTGACTAGACAGACCTTTGTTGGCAAAGTAATGTGTCTGCTTTTTAATATTCTGTGTAGTTTGGTCATAGCTTTTCTTCCAAGGAGCAAGGGGCTTTTAATTTCATGGCTGCAGTCACCATCTGCAGTGATTTTGGAGCCCCAAAAATAAAGTCTGTCACTGTTTCCATTGTTTCCCCATCTATTTGGCATGAAGTGATGGGACTAGATGCCATGATCCTAGTTTTCTGAATGTTGAGTTTTAAGCCAACTTTTTCACTTTCCTCTTTCCAGTTCCATCACTTCATGGCAAATGGATGGGGAAACTGACAGCTTTTATTTTCTTACATTCAAAAATCACTGCAGATGGTGACTGTAGCCATGAAACAAAAAGGCACTTACTCCTTGGAAGTAAAGCTATGACCAACCTAGGCAGCACATTAAAAAACAGAGACATTACTTTGCCAACAAAGGTCCATATAGTCGAAGCTATGGTTTTTCCAGGAGTTTTGTATGAATGTGAGAGTTGGACTATAAAGAAAGCTGAGCACTGAATAATTGATGCTTTTAAACTGTGGTGTTGGAGAAGACTCCTGAGAGTCCCTTGGACTGCAAACAGATCAAAACAGTCAATCCTAGAGGAAATTAATCCAAATATTCATTAGAAGGAATGATGCTGAAGCTGAAGCCTCAATACTCTGGCCATCTGATGCAAAGAGCTGACTCCTTGGAAAAAACCGACACTGGGAAAGATCGATGGCCAGAGGAGAATGGGACAACAGAGGACGAGATGGTTAGATGGCATCACAGACTCAATAGACATTAGTTTGAGCAAGCTCTGGGAGATGAAGGACAGGGAAGCCTGGCCTACTGCAGTCCAAGGCATCTGGAAGAGTCAGACACGACTGAGCAACAATAAAAAGTCCTAACCAGTTGTTAGATGGGAAGGAGGAATTAGTGGGCAGAGTAGAGAGGATTTTTGTGATAGTTAAACTATTTTGTATGATATTACCATGCTGGACAAATATTTATAATTTGTTCAAAATCATAGAATGTACAACACCGGGGTGAACCTTAATATAAACTATGGATTACAGGTAATACTGCTATGCCCATTAAGTCCTCTGATTTGAACTAATGTGGTAGGGATGCTGATAGAAGAAGTTGCACAGGTGTGGGAGCAGAAATTTCATTGGAATTCTTGTACTTTCTGCACAACTTTGCTATGAAACGAACTGCTCAAAAAAGTCATCTCATAAACATACACACCAAATAACAAACCCTAACAGAAAATACTCAAGTAAAACCAAGGGATACATATTAAAGGGTAACTTATCACAATGAAAGCAAGATTGCAGTCTGAGGGACTCTCAAGAGTCTTCTCCAACATCTAATAACTATAGATGCCAGCAACTAGGCCAGTGATCAAAACATTCCAGGTCCATCTACAATTCAGACCGTCATTCACACTAGTTTTCTTAAAGGTTTCCAAACAAGTAGGGAGAGCACTATAGTGGGGATTTCAGAGTCCCTGGAGGCAAAAGGGGAAAACAGTAGCTGTTTGTTTATCTATTCGCAGGTGGCTCAATGGTAAAGAATCTGCCTGCCAATGCCAGAGATGCAGGTTTCATCCTTGAGTTGATAAGATCCCCTGGAGGAGGAAATGGAAACCCACTCCAGTACTCTTGCCTGGAAAATCCCATGGGCAGAGGAGTCTGGTAGGCTTTAGTCCATGAGTTTGCAGAGTCATACACTATTGAGTGACTGAGCACACAAGCAGGCACCAAACCAATAGAGTGTCAACCACAAGAATACTAGTCCAGTTCCAGAGGAGTTTTCCCACAAACTTGGAGACAGAAATGGTAGGGAACTCACAGAAGCAGAAGATATTAAGAAGAGGTGGCAGGAATACACAAAAGAACTGGACAAAAAAGATCTTCAGTTCAGTTCAGTTCAGTCGCTCAGTCGTGTCCGACTCTTTGCGACCCCATGAATCGCAGCACGCCAGGCCTCCCTGTCCATCACCAATTCCGGGAGTTCACCAAGACTCACGTCCATCGAGTCAGTGATGCCATCCAGCCAGCTCATCCTCTGTCGTCCCCTTCTCCTCCCACCCCTGATCCCTCCCAGCATCAGAGTCTTTTCCAATGAGGCAACTCTTCCCACAAGGTGGCCAAAGTATTGGAGTTTCAGCTTCAGCATCATTCCCTTCAAAGAAATCCCAGGGCTGATCTCCTTCAGAATGGACTGGTTGGATCCCCTTGCAGTCCAAGGGACTCTCAAGAGTCTTCTCCAACACCACAGTTCAAAAGCATCAATTCTTCAGCGCTCAGCTTTCTTCACAGTCCAACTCTGACATCCATACATGACCACTGGAAAAACCATAGCCTTAACTAGACAGACCTTTGTTGGGAAAGTAATGCCTCTGCTTTTCAATATGCTATCTAGGTTGGTCATAACTTTTCTTCCAAGGAGTAAGCGTCTTTTAATTTCATGGCTGCAGTCACCATCTGCAGTGATTTTGGAGCCCCCCAAAATAAAGTCTGACACTTTTTCCACACGACCCAGATAATCATGATGGTGTGATCACTCACCTAGAGCCAGGCATCCTGGAATGTGAAGTCAAGTGGGCCTTAGGAAGCATCATCACAAACAGAACTAGTGGAGGTGATGGAATTTCAGTTGAGCTATTTCAAATCCTAAAAGATGATGCTGTGAAAGTGCTGCACTCAATATGCCAGTAAATTTGGAAAACTCAGCAGTGGCCAGAGGACTGGAAAAGGTCAGTTTTCATTCCAATCCCAAAGAAAGGCAATGCCAAAGAACGCTCAAACTACCACACAATTGCACTCATGTCACTCCAGTACTCTTGCCTGGAAAATCCCATGGACGGAGGAGCCTGGTGGGCTGCAGTCCATGGGGTCGCTGAGGGTCGGACATGATTGAGCGACTTCAGTTTCACTTTTCACTTTCATGCATTGGAGAAGGAAATGGCAACCCACTTCAGTGTTCTTGCCTGGAGAATCCCATGGACAGGTGAGTCTGGTGGGCTGCCATCCATGGGGTCACACAGAATCGGACATGACTGAAGTGACTTGGCAGCAGCAGCAGCACTCACTAGTAAAGTGATGCTTAAAATTTTCCAAGCCAGGCTTAAGCAATACGTGAACCGTGAACTTGCAGATGTTCAAGCTAGTTTTAGAAAAGGCAGAGGAACCAGAGATCAAATTGCCAACATCCGCTGGATCAGCAAAAAAACAAAAGAGTTCCAAAAAAAATGTCTATTTCTGCTTTATTGACTATGCCAAAGCCTTTGACTGTGTGGATCACAATAAACTGTGGAAAATTCTGAAAGAGATGGGAATATCAGGCCACCTGACCTGCCTCTTGAGAAATCTGTATGCAGGTCAGGAAGCAACAGTTAGAACTGGACATGGAACAACAGACTGGTTCCAAATAGGAAAAGGAGTACATCAAGGCTGTATATTGTCACCCTGCTTATTTAACTTATATGCAGAGTACATCATGAGAAACGCTGGGCTGGATGAAGCACAAGCTGGAATCAAGATTGCCAGGAGAAATATCAATAACCTCAGATATGCAGATGACACCACCCTTATGGCAGAAAGGGAAGAAGGACTAAAGAACCTCTTAATGAAAGTGAAAGAGGAGAGTGAAAAAGTTGGCTTAAAGCTCAACATTCAGAAAACTAAGATCGTGGCATCTGGTCCCATCACTTCATGGCAAATAGATGGGGGAAACAATGGCTGACTTTATTTTGGGAGGCTCCAAAATCACTGCAGATGGTGATTGCAGCCATGAAATTAAAAGACGCTTACTCCCTGGAAGGAAACTTATGACCAATCTAGGCAGCATATTAAAAAGTGGAGACATTACTTTGTGAACAAAGGTTTGTCTTGTCAAGGCTATGTTTTTTCCAGCGGTCATGTATGGATATGAGAGTTGGACTATAAAGAAAGCTGAGCACCGAAGAATTGATGCTTTTGAACTGTAGTATTGGAGAAGAGTCTTCTCTTGCTGTCCTCCCTTGGACAGCAAGGACATCCAGCCAGTCCATATTAAAGGAGATCAGTCCTGGGTTTTCACTGGAAGTACTGATGTTGAAGCTGAAACTCCAGTACTTTGGCCTCATGCTGTGAAGAGGTGACTCATTTGAAAAGACCCTGATGCTGGGAACGATTGAAGGCAGGAGGAGAGGGGGACAACAGAGGATGAGATGGTTGGATTGGCATCACTGACTCAATGGACTTGTGTTTGGGTGGACTCTGGGAGTTGGTGATGGACAGGAAGGCCTTGCATGCTGCGGTTCATGGGGTCTCAGAGAATCGGACATGACTGAGCGACTGATTTGAATGGAGACTTTTAGGGATGAATTTTGAAGGATGAGAACACTGTTCCATGCCCCTTCTTCTTTAAAAAAATAATTAAGAATTCTAAAAAATTATACAAAGCCAAAGTCAATTCATTCTAAGAAGGCAATTTATTTTTTAAAACATGCATTAAAAGAATTTCCCAAATTTACCAAAGCCATTTACTTATTTAGTAGTTCAACAAAAGAGAGTAGTTGGGGTTTTCAGATGAAGATACATGATGGTGAAAAAGTATTACACAGAAGTAAGTGTAGGAAAGAAAAAAAAAAGCTAAATTTATGATACTGAATGACCTAGAAGATAAAGTGTCATGGTAATTTTTCCATTATAAGTGAATAGAATAGAACTGTGCAGTGCACCCATTACTGAATAACTCTGTAGCACTGAAAAAAATCATATTCTTTTACAGTAGTTATATTACTTTCAATTTGACATGTATTTGTCTCTAATAGCCTCTAGAACACTAAAATTGCAATAAATTCTACTAACTGGACTGGTCATAATAAAAATTTCATATTAGGTGAAATTTATCTTTGTAACTCTGCCACTCTCCATATTTGCCCCTCTCATTTCATTTCCCTAGAAGAAGACTAAATGTTCAGATTAAACAACCTTCATGACTTTCAATCCTCCTATGCCATACTCCCTGTTTTTAGTGCCTCAACTACTTTCAATCTCCCTCCATACACTCCAAAATTCTCACTTGAATCATCTCACATAATGCGACTAAAAAATCTTTCTTCCTTTCCTGCTTTTAACTATCTTGAAGGCATTGCTAATCAGTAGACATTGATATTTTGTGATAGCACAGGTAGCCATCATCCTCTCTGCAGACCTGGCTCCATCACTTACACCCCCTTGTCCTATATCTCATTACTTCTTGCTTGGTGGCATTCATTCCCTTCATTGTATAAAACAGTTACATTGTATCTCTAAAATTGTTTTTTTTTTTTTAATATTCTTGTCTCTCAAATTACCAATATATCATTTTTCTGTATATATATATTTTTTTTACATATTCTATCATTTACAATTCAAGCAGCTTTTGGCTGAATCACTCCCCATAATCTACCCTAGAGCCAACAGTCATTGAAATACTTTCAAGATTAATAAACACTTTTCTATCTTTAAGTCACTTAAGTTGTCTATACCTATCCTTGTCATACATCTTTGAAGAAAAATCCAATAGTGGATGGAAATAGAGGTCGGCTGCCTGGAGTAAAATGTCTGGACTTCAAAATATTCTTTTCTGCCTCAGAATAGAATTTATTTGGCAAATTTATCCTTCCAGAATCCTACAAAAATTTTCAGGTTCAGAAACTTTATTTGATTAGAAAATATAATTTATCAGAATCAGGAATGAATCTGAGAATGACAGCATAGTATACTGTTGAAAGCACAGACTATGGGCCAGCCTGCTTGGGTGGAGTCCCAGGTCTACAGCTTTCTAGTGACAAGACCTTAAACAAGTTACTTAACCATTCTGTCCCTTGGTCTTCCATTCTGTAACATAAGAACATCAGTAGGGATTTTGCAAGGATTACATGAGATAGATACAAGAAGGCACAAAGAATAGTGCCTTCTCATTACAAATGCTTTATAAGTATTAACTATTATTTAATTAACTATTAGTAACATTTTAAGCTAAAAGATAATGAGAGTAATGGGTAGCAGTTTGATATAACACTATACCCTGACATAATCTTTTGGTAGCTGAATCCAAACTAGAGATAGCTAAAGAAGCAATTTGGATAAATCATCATTCACTGTCAGTAAGTATAAAGAATATTTGAATTACACATGATGAAAGAATTTTTTTGAATAACCAGAAACTGTTATTAGTATACAGGACATAGATTGATAGGAACATATTATTTGTAATAGTACAGGAGATTTCTTTTCAGATGCTGTGTGAGACAGTCAGTCCCAACTCAGAAAGGAATCACTTGACTATTTCTTCCTTCAACCCTTCTCCAAAAGTTCACTCATTAATATTTTCTTGAGGAAGCGGTAATGGTAATCAAGGTTTATTCCTAACTTCAGTTCAGTTCAGTTTAGTCACTCACTCATGTCCACCTCTTTGCGACCTATGGACCACAGCATGCCGGGCCTCCTTGTCCATCAGCAACTCCCGGAGTTTACCCAAACTCATTTCCATTGAGATGGTGATGCCATGCAACAAACGCATCCTCTGTCATTCCCTTCTCCTCCTGCCTTAAATTTTTCCCAGCATCAGGGTCTTTTCAAATGAGTCACCTCTAAACAGCAGGTGGCCAAAGTGTTGGAGTTTCAGCTTCAACATCAGTCCTTCCAATGAACACTGAGGACTGATCTCTTTTAGGATAGACTGGTTTGATCTCCTTGCTGTCCAAGGGACTCTCAAGAGTCTTCTCCAACACCACAGTTCAAAAGCATCAGTTATTCGGCACTCACTTTCTTTATAGTCCAACTCTCACATCCATACATGACTACTGGAAAAATCATACCCTTGACTAGACGGACCTTTGTTGGCAAAGCAATGTCTCTGCTTTTCAATATGCTATCTAGGTTGGTCATAGCTTTTCTTCCAAGGAGTGTCTTTTCATTTCATGGCTGCAGTTGCCATCTGCAGTGATTTTGGAGTCAAAAAAAAAAAAAAAAAGTCAGCCACTATTTCCACTGTTTCCCCATCTATTTGCCATGAAGTGATGGGACCAGATGCCATGATCTTAGTTTTCTGAATGTTGAGCTTTAAGCCAACTTTTTTACTCTCTGCTTTCACTTTCATCAAGAGACTCTTTAGTTCTTTACTTTCTGCCATTAAAGGTGGTGTCATGTGCATATGTGAGGTTATTGATATTTCTCCTGGCAATCTTGATTCCAGATTGTGCTTCATTCAGCCCAGCATTTCTCATGATGTACTCTGTATATAAGTTAAATAAGCAGGATTACAATATACAGCCTTGACATACTCCTTTCCCTGTTTGGAACCAGTCTGTTGTTCCATGTCCAGTTCTAACTGTTGCTTCCTGACCTGCATACAGATTTCTCAAGAGGCAGGTCAGGTGGTCTGGTATTCCCATCTCTTTCAGAATTTTCCACAGTTTATTGTGATACACATGGTCAAAGGCTTTGACATATTCAATAAGGCAGTAATAGATGTTTTTCTGGAACTCTCTTGTTTTTTTGATAATCCAGTGGATGTTGGCAATTTAACCTCTGGTTCCTTTGCCTTTTCTAAATGCAGCTTGAGCATCTGCAAGTTCACGGTTCACGTATTGCAGAAGCCTGGCTTGGAGAATTTTGAGCATGACTTTACTAGCGTGTGAGATGAGTGCAATTGTGCGGTAGTTTGAGCATTCTTTGGAATTGCCTTTCTTTGGGATTGGAATTAAAACTGACCTCTTCCAGTCCTGTGGCCACTGGTGAGTTTTCCAAATTTTCTGGCCTATTGAGTGCAGCACTTTCACAGCACCATCTTTTAGGATCAGCACAAGCCAAAAAACAGGACAGAGAAAATATATCAGGATTCTACGGACTACTTAGTCAGCAAAATTTATAAGACATAGTGAGGATCTGAGCAGACTGGACTTTTATTATTTGTTTCTTATAAGATTTGAGAGTTTGAAAATGATTTCATGTCTATGTAGGACAATCTCCAAATGCTTAGGGTTGTTAATATGAGGAATATGTACAAAATATTAAATATATTTTTCCTCCATAAACAAATTTCTTTGTTCTCCTTCTATTACTAAATTTAATCCATGTGACTTATTACACAGGAGGAGGTAAGGCAATCTCAAATACAGTGAGAAAGAACTAGAAAAGGTTGACAACAAGTTCCCAGTTGACAGAAAGGGAAAAACAAAAAATCCTTCTGATTCCAGAAAAAAGGTAGGAAAAGGAGAGGATAGAAAGCTGATAAATTATTTTGTTCTTAATGTTGAATCAAAAGGTTAATATTGAGGGGAAATAAGCTTTTACAGGATCGAGGAAAGAATCATAAGTAACAGATATTGTATATAGCTATGCATTTTGGCTTTTACAGGAGATGGTTCCTAAGTCAAAACCCAATGGTTTACCTGAAGCACACTAAAAATATAGCAACGTACCTTTAGTTAACAGAAGACGAGAGTTTCTATTGCCCGTTTATCATGTCTCTTTGAAAGGAAGCAAACATCACAGCATGCTCCCATTGGGAGCCAGAAGGCCTGACATGTAGCCCTGCAGATGGTAGCAGGTTGAGCAGATTTATAAGCAACAGAAGGAAGCAACCAAGACTCAGAAAAAACAAGATGGTACTGATTCACTTGAAGACAAATCTCAGAATTTTGACAGCAGCTAGGGCACAGGACAGTTATCTAGCAAAAGTCTGTGTGAAGGACTTGTGTCCAGGTGTATGAGGGACATCTGCTTAAAGGTTAGTAAAAACCTCAAGGTTAGCAAAAGGATGAACAAATGAACTGAATGCTCCTCTTAAACCACCATGATGATACTTGAGCTGTTCTTCAAATACATAAAACATTTTGGGTAATCAATTAATAAAAGAGAAACAGCCCTGAAAATGAGTTGAAACTTTAATAAGTATTAAATAGTAGGAATACAATTTTATCTAGGTAGCTCTGCTAAACTATTACAAGTCCCTGCTTCCCTTGAAGCAACCAAACAGAAATATATAAACTGGGAAAGCTACTAAAGAGGCATATAAATATAGGTATTTGATGGAGGATGTAGTGTAGAAAGTAGAATGAAAATGATTTTAGCTATGACTCAAACACACCATTTAGATGCTATAGTACTGTTCAGTTATAATTTAATGTGCATCTCAAATATGATGTCCTGCTGCTGCTGCTGCTAAGTCACTTCAGTAGTGTCAGACTCTGTGCGACCCCATAGATGGCAGCCCACCAGGCTCCTCCATCCCTGGGATTCTCCAGGCAAGAATACTGGACTGGGTTGCCATTTCCTTCTCCAATGCACGCATGCATGCTAAGTCACTTCAGTCATGTCCGACTCTATGCAACCCTATGGACAGCAGCCCACCAGGCTCCTCTGGCCACATGATTCTCTAGGCAAGAATACTGGACTGGGTTGCCATTTCCTTCTGCTACACGATTTCAAATCACCAATGGCTTACTCTTTGACAATACTTTCCTAAATCGCCTCCTACTTTCATTAATTATTATGTATTCTTTATTTTGAAATATTTCAGGCATGAAAAGATAACTGCATGAATACTCATGTTATTATATATTATATAACATACATATGGCCATGTATACCATACTATTCTGTAATAACATAAACAATGGATAATCACTACTCAACCTAAGAAATAAACCTTTATAGGCATAGTTGAAGTCCAAGTGCACATTCACTTCTTTATCTTCCCCTCTCCCAAGAACTAACTACAATGCTGAATTCAATGTTTATTATACATGTCCTACTTATGTACATGTCTCTAAATAATATGTGCATATTTTTCCATATACACAGTACCCTACAATATATGCCCTTCTGAAAATTTCATTAGTTCAACTCTTTATGTTTTAGGTTTATCCAATTTGATAAATGCAAATGTAGTTTAACATTTTTTACTGCTATTTTTGACCAAAAGTCTTGATTTGATTATTATGTTTCTTCAGGGTTTCCTTATTGTTAGTGCTGTTTTGCTACAGCAAAAAATGATGAAACAAACATTTGTATGCTAGAATTTCTCTATATTACGCACTTTGGGCCATACACAATGGGGGTCCTCAAGAGTACGCACATATTAGCTCTACTCAGTTTAGTTCAGTCGCTCAGTCGTGTCCAACTCTTTGTGACCCCATGAATCGCAGCACGCCAGGCCTCCCTGTCCATCACCAACACCCGGAGTTCGCTCAGACTCACGCCCATCGAGTCAGTGATGCCATCCAGCCATCTCATCCTCTGTCGTCCCCTTCTCCTCCTGCCCACAATCTCTCCCAGCATCAGAGTCTTTTCCAATGAGTCAACTCTTTGCATGAGGTGGCCAAAGTACTGGAGTTTCAGCTTTAGCATCAGTCCTTCCAAAGAAATACCAGGGCTGATCTCCTTCAGAATGGACTGGTTGGATCTCCTTGCAGTCCAAGGGACTCTCAAGAGTCTTCTCCAACACCACAGTTCAAAAGCATCAATTCTTCAGCGCTCAGCTTTCTTCACAGTCCAACTCTCACATCCATACATGACCACTGGAAAAACCATAGCCTTGACTAGACGGACCTTTGTTGGGAAAGTAATGCCTCTGCTTTTCAATATGCTGTCTAGGTTGGTCATAACTTTCCTTCCAAGGAGTAAGCGTCTTTTAATTTCATGGCTGCAGTCACCATCTGCAGTGATTTTGGAGCCCCCAAAAAAGAAAGTCTGACACTGTTTCCACTGTTTCCCCATCTATTTTCCATGAAGTGATGGGACCAGATGCCATGATCTTCATTTTCTGAATGTTGAGCGTTAAGCCAACTTTTTCACTACCCACTTTCACTTTCGTCAAGAGGCTTTTTAGTTCCTCTTCACTTTCTGCCATAAGGGTGGTGTCATCTGCATATCTGAGGTTATTGATATTTCTCCCAGAAATCTTGATTCCAGCTTGTGCTTCCTCCAGCCCAGCGTTTCTCATGATGTACCCTGCATATAAGTTAAATAAGCAGGGTGACAATATACAGCCTTGATGTACTCCTTTTCCTATTTGGAACCAGTGTGTTTTTCCATGTCCTAGGTAATGCCAAATCACCCCACAAAGGGGCTGTAACAATTTACACTTGCAGCAGCAATATATAAGTTTTCTTATTTCTTTACATTGCTACCAATACTGTTATTGGAATACATTTAAATTATTGTTTAATTTACGGGAATGACAGGTACTAATTGTAGCTATAATTTTGCATTTCTGTAATTTCTAAAGAACTTGAAATCCTTTTCATTTATATATGTACTACACTGACCGCCTAAGAAAGTAAGTTTATACATTTTGTCACTTGTACAATTTAGCATTTCTGCATCTAACCTTTTATAGGAGGGAGTTTTGAATGCTAGATATGAATTATCTGTCATAATGTTCATTTGAAATATATTGTAGGTTAAAACGTGGTTTTTACTCTTTTGAGTAGTTTATTTCCAGGTATCTTTTCAAGCAATAAATTTAAATACAATCAAGTTATCATACTTTTAATATATGTTTTCTGTTTTCATATGTCTTAATACTCTGCATACAGTCCTAAAGAATATTCATAAAATGTGCTTACATAGAAATGTATAATACCCAGGAATTTTATATACAATGTGAATCTAAGATTCACCTTTTAAAATGGAAAATCAGTTTTAGGATCACTTGTTCTCCATTTACCTCTAATTCCACCTGTGTCATATATTTGTCGTTCAGTCACTCAGTCATGTCTGACTCTTTGCTACCCCATGAACTGCAGCATGCCAGACTTCCCTGTCCTTCACCACCTCCCAGAGTTTGTTCAAACTCATGTTCATTGAGTTGGTGATGCCATCCAACCATCTTATCCTCTGTCATCCCCTTCTCCTCCTGCCTTCAATGTTTCTGTGAATCAGGGTCTATTCTAATGAGCCAGCTCTTTGCATCAGGTGGCCAAAGTATCAGAGCTTCAGCTTCAGCATCAGTCCTTCCAATGAATATTCAGGATTGATTTCCTTTAGGATTGACTGTTTTGATCTCCTTGCAGTCCAAGGGACTCTCAAGAGTCTTCTCCAAACCACGGTTCAAAAGCATCAATTCTTTGGTACTCAGTCTATAAAGTGTTCAAGAAATATTGGTCCATATCTTGGCCCCTTTTTCTGTGGCAATGATCATTTATCTTTACCACAGCAAAACTCTAGTGTCTTCATTACCACTGCTTTATGGAAGTGTCTTAACTTGTATCAGTGCATTTACTCTCTCCTGATTTCTCGATAAAATTATCCCCTCTGTCACTGCTGTTTTATATGTTTTTATATTCAGCTTATCAATTTCCACCAAAAAATGGGATTTTTATTTTTTTAGAATTGTAATGAATTCATTCATTAATTTGGAGAGAACTGACATCCTTGTTATAACGAATCTTTTCAATGAACAAAATATATAAATATCAAGTTATTTATATCATATTTTATGCCATTGTTGTTCAGTTGCTAAATAGTGTCCAGCTCTTTGTGACCCCATGGACTGCAGCACGGCAGGCCTCCCTGTCCTTCACTGTCTTCCTGACATGCCTGCTTAGTCGCTTCAGTCATGTCTGATTCTTTGCACCTCTATGGACTGTAGTCCACAAGGAGTTTGCTCAAAATCACATCCCTTGAGTCAGTGATGCTATCTAACCATCTCATCCTCTGCCACCCACTTCTCCTTTTGCCTTCCATCTTTCCCAGTATCAGGATCTTTTCCAATGAGTTGGCTCTTCACATTAGGTTGACAAATATGGGAGCTTCAGCAACAGTCTTTCTGATGTATATTCAGGGTTGATTTCTTTTATGATTGACAAGTTTGGTCTACTTGCAATCCAAAGGACTCTCAAGAGTCTTCTTCAGCAACACAATTTAAAGCATCAGTTCTTCAGTGCTCAGCCTTCTTTATGGTCTAACTCTTACATTTATATATGACTATTAGAAAACCATAGCTTTTACAATATGCACCTTTGACAGCAAAGTAATGTCTCTGCTTTTTAACACACCGTCTAGGCTCATATAGCTTTCCTTCCAAGGAGCAAGCATATTTTAATTTCATCTCTGCGGTCACCATCTGTTGTGATTTTGGACCCCAAGAAAAGAAAATATGTCACTCCCTTTTTCCCCTTCTATTTGCCAGGAAGTAATGGAACCAGATATCATGACCTTAGTTTTTTGAATGTTGAGCTTTAAGCCAGCTTTTTCACTCTCCTCTTTCACCCTCATCAAGAGGCTCTTTAGCTCCTCTTCACTTTCTGCCATTATAGTGGTATCATCCACATATCTGAGGTTGTTGATATTTCTCCCAGCAGTCTTAATTTCAGCTTGTGATTCACCCAGCCTGGCATTTTGCATGATGTACTCTGCATAAATAAGCAGGGTGACAATATATAGTCTTTTCATACTCCTTTACCAGTTTGGAACCAATCCACTGTTCCATGTTCAGTTCTAACTATTGTTTCTTGACCTGCATAGAGGTTTCTCAGGCGACAGGTGAAGTGGTCTGTTACTCCCCTTCTCTTTAAGAATTTTCCAGTATGTTGTGATCTACACAGTCAAGGCTTTAGGGTAGTCAATGGAGCAGAAGTAAATGTTTTTTCTTCTGGTAATTCCTTACTTTCTCTATGATTCAATGAATGTTTGCAATTTGATCTCTGGCTCCTCTGCCTTTTCCAAACCCAGCTTGAACATCTGGAAGTTCTCAGTTTATGTATTGCTGAATCCTAGCTTGAAGAATTTTGAGCATAACCTTGCTGGCATGTGTAATGAACACAACTGTATGGAACTTTGAACATTCTTTGGCATTGCCCTTCTTTGGGATTGAAATGAAAAGTGACCTTTTCCAGTCTCATGGCCACTGCTATTATCTAAATTTCTGACATATTGAGAATAGCACTTTAATAGCACCATCGTTTAGGCTTTTATGTCATTAATAAATTTTAAAAATTATTCTCCACAAAATAATTGGATATTTCTTGACAAATGCATTCCTGCATACATCATATTATAAATTTTATAATTTTTAAACTATATTTTCTTATTCTTTTAAATCAAGAATAGGAATGCAATTAATTGAAAAAAAGATTTTGTAGCCAAAAAATCTACTTAAAGTCTTCTCCACACTATTAATTTGTCATTATATTATCATTGTTCCTTCTCTCCAGTTTTACACTAGTTCCTATCTTTGTCATTCTGAGTTGGCTATGGCCTCATATATAATAGTAAATAAAAATAGTTAGAAAAGACATTTGTTCACATTCTTTCATTTTACAGAATATGGTTCTAACATTTCACCATTAAATATTATGTTGTTCCTCTTCAGCTTTAGGAAGTATCCTGCAAATACAATAGTGTAAAGTTTAAAAATAAAATAAAATTTAAAAATAAAATAAATGGATATTGACTTTCAGTAAATACTTTTTCCACAGGAACAAGATGGCAGAGGAGTAGGTGGACATGAAGTACATTTTCTCCACAGAAACATCAGGAATACACCTTTAGAAGCGCTTGCAGAACACCGGCTGAGAGTGGACAAGAGTGCCTGACTACTGGAAAATAGTATATAGAACCACACTAAACTCGGTAGGACAAAGGAACTAGAGGGGAAACAGGAGTGTTAGTAGGACTGGACTTGCCCTTGGTAGTGGGGAAACTGAAGCAGGGGTCCGTCCGATCCCCACATCAGGGCAATTGTCTGGGTCAGAGGAGAAACATTTAAGGCTGAGACTAAAGTAGCTGATCTGTGACAGACTAAATATAATGAGAATCAGACAGTCCTTGCTGCAGTCAAACCCACCCCAGACAGGGATGCAGGTCCCCTAGAAGACACAGCAGCTGGGAGCTGAAGCCTACAGATTGTGAAGCAATCCCAGGGAAAGGGCTACTGTTGACTGTGGAGAGATGGACTGAGGGGACCTGAGGGAGAAGATTGAGGTGGGAAATATCTGTGGAGGAAAGCCAGGCAGGCATGGAAGCAAGGTGATACTGCTGAGTCATGCATAGGGGGTGGAGCCATCACCATAGCCTCTCTCTCCCCACGTGCCAGCACCGGCAGCTAAACAATAGACAGGCAGCCCATCTAGCACTTGACGCATAGAACAGAGTATGACCAAATCCAGGGTGCCCCTTTAAGTACTTGGTGCTCCAATATACAAAGAAGAAGCCCAGTGAGGGGCCCCTCTCTATGTGCCTGACACGCCGATCTACAGAGTAGGACCCCAGCTAGTGGGGGGGGGGGTCCCTCTATGTGTACGATAGGCCAAACAACAGAGAAGGACCCCAGACAAGAGAGCTATCTAAGTGCCTGAATGGGCAGAGCTACATAGAAAAGACCAGCCAGAGAGACCTGATTGCTAGCTACCAAAGACTTGAAAAAATACCCTGATAAAGCCATAACACCTGCGGTTGAAGCAATCCATGTCCCTGCACACTTGGCCCATCAGGGTCCCCGTGATCCAAGCAGCTGTGCCGCCTTCATGCTTAATCCTCACTGGAGTAGAGCTTCCACAGGTGAAAAAAGTCTAGTGTCTATGCATGCGGGGTCACTTTGGTTGTGTCCAATTTTTGTGCCCCTTTCAATTGTGGCCTGGCAGGCTTCTCTGTCAGGGGGGTTCTCCAGGCAAGAATACTGGAGGGTATTGGTCAATTCTGATTGCCATACCCTTCTAGAGCACTATATTTCCTGCTGCCATAGCTGGTAACTCCTGTGAGTACCTGATGCTGCCAGAGCCACTTTGACCCAAGCAGCTGCACCACCTCCACACCTGGCCCTCACTGGGGTAAACCAAGTCCTCCGGGGCAGCCTCAGGAACAAATCCAGGGGATGAACCACTTGCAGTGGTGGAAATAAAACCACAGTTGAAACCCAGGAGCAGAGTGGCTAAGGAAGCAGACCTCAAACCTTCCCACCAGCTGTATAAGCTTCAGATTAAATCCAAATGATCAACTAGGGAGACTCTGTGTCTATGGAGTATATAAAAGGACATTGAAAGTTCCCACAAAAGAAAACAAATTAGTTATGTTAGCTGTGGACATTGGAAGCAAGAACACAAAGGAGTAGGACAAGATTAGAGTTTGAGCTTCCCCCACAGCAGGCCCGGAAACCAGTTGGAGGGCATACTAGGGAGGAGCTGGACTGTGACTCCCAGCGAGGGAAAGGACTCTAAAAGCAGAGACCCAAAAAAAACATTATTTTTATATTTGACATGTTCAGAAGTTTCTTTTGGATATTTTTCCTTTTTCTTGGTTCCCTCTGTGGTAGCTGTTAATTTTATTAGCAATATGAAATCTAAATATGCTTGGGTATTTTTAAAAATTGAATCAAACTTTTTATTGCTATTATAAACCTCTGCCTCTATATTGGCATTTTGAAGTTCTGTGGAGTTTTCATTTTCTTTTCTCTTGCTTTTGCAATTTTAATTTTTAAACCTATTATTATTTTTTCTACATCTGTTCCTTCATTTGCTATTCCTACTGTTCTTTTACCCTTACAGTTAATTTTTAATATATATATAAATCTTCTTTATCTACCTCTAACTTTGCACTTCTATTCTTTCTTTCTTCTCTTTCTTTCCTTTTTTCTCACCATATTGTTAGTTTTCTTTTCATTGTTTTCTTTATCAGTTGACACCTTGCTTTAGTTTGTTTTTCAGTTTGTGGTTTGTTTAGTTTTGTTCTTAACTGGTGGATATTATTTTTTGGTTTCCTTTGTTCACCAGGTCAATCTATTGTACCTTATTTTTGTTGGACTATTTTGATTTTGCTTATGGGTGTATATGTATATGTGTATATTCCATTATTTTCATTATTATTTGCCTTATTTGTAACTGCCATTTGCCTGGAGTTCTTCTTTGGTTTCTCATTTTTGGACATTTGTTTTCATCTCATTTAACGCCAAAACAGACGATCTGTGGAAACTCCATTCCTGACCTGAGATCAAGCACTGAGCCTTTTAAGTGGGAACACTACTCCAAGACTCTAGAGTACCAGAGAACTCCTAACCCTAGGGAGTATCAAATAGTGAGAACTCACACAAAAGTAACCACATGAATACAAGACCCAGGATCACCCAACTACCAGTAGCTTCTTGTGCACGATGGCTCATCCAAACAAAAAACAAGACAAAAATACAAACTCAATTATCAGCAAAGATGATTACCAATTCACTCAGCCCTGGCCATCGGGGTGGGATGGGGGCGACCCTCAGCAAAATCTCACCCTATATGAAGCTTACACAAACCACTGGGCCAACTTTAGGAGGGAAGAAACCAAAAGGAAGAAAGAATTCAACCTTGAAGCCTGGGAAAAAGAGACCTCAAACACAAGATTTAAAAAAAAAAATGAAAAGGCAGAGAAATACTGTAAAATTGAAGGAACAAACTAGAAACACAGAAGTCTAAATAAATGAAGAGGAAATATGCAAACTTTCTGAAAAAGAATTCAGAGTAATGATAGTAAAGATGATCAAAAACCTTGAAAATAGAATGAAGAAAATTAAAGAATCAATTTTAAAAGACCTAGAAAAATTAAAGAATAAACACACAGAGACAAACAATGCAATTACTAAATATTTTTTTAAAAAAATAAAACAAAACTCTAGAAGGAATCAATAGCAGAAAACCTGAAGCAGAAAAATGGAACAGTGAGCTGGAAGATAAAATGGTGGAAATAATTGCTGAAGAGCAGAACAAAGAAAAAAGAATGAAAAGAACTGAGGATAGTCTCAGAGACCTCTGGGACAATATTGCATGCACCAACATTTGAATTATAGGGTTGCCAAAAGAATAAGAAAAAAATACAGGGTGTGATAAAATTTTTGAAGAGATTATTGATTGATGAAAATCTCCCCAACATGGAAAAGAAAGTACTCAATCAAGTCCATGAGGTGCAAAGAGTTCCATATAGGATAAACCCAAGGAGAAACACACCAAGACATATATTAATCAAACTAAAAAAGATTAAACACAAAAAAAGAATGTTAAAAGCAGCAAGGGAGAAGGAACAAGTAACATACAAGGGAAATCCCATATGTTTAACAACTGATCTTTCAGCAGAAACTCTGCAGGCCAGAAGGGAATGGCAGAATATATTTAAAGTACTGAAAGTGAAAAATCTACAATCAAAATTAGTATACCTGGCAAGGATCTCATTCAAAACTGATGGAGAAATCAAAAGCTTTTCAGATAAGCAAAAGTTAAGAGAATTCAGTACCACCAAATCAGCTTTGCAACAAATGTTAAAGGGACTTATAGTCAGGAAAAACAAGAGAAGAAAAGAATCTATAAAAACAAACCCCCCAAAATTAAGAAAATGGCAATAGGAACATATATATATCAATAATTACTTTAAATATAAATAAATTAAATGCTCCAACCAAAAGACACAGACTGACTGAATGGATACAAAAAAAGACCCATATATGTCTACATATATATATGTATATTTGATGTTTTTATATATATATATATATATGTATATAAATATACATATATGTCTACATATATGGGTCTACAAGAAACCCACTTCAGACCTAAAGACACACACAGACTGAAAGTGAGAGGATGGAAAAATATATTCCATGGAAATGGAAATCCTAATTTATGATGCTGTTAGAGTACTGCACTCAATATGCCAGCAAATTTGAAAGACTCAGCAGTGGCCATAGGACTGGAAAAGGTCAGTTTTCATTCTAATCCCAAAGAAAGGCAATGCCAAGGAATGCTCAAACTACCACACAATTGCACTCATCTCACACACTAGCAAAGTAATGCTCAAAATTCTGCAAGCCAGGCTTCAGCAATACGTGAACCATGAACTTCCAGATGTTAAAGCTGGATTTAGAAAAGGCAGAGGAACCAGAGATCAAATTGCCAACATCTGTTGGATCATCAAAAATGCAATAAAGTTCTAGGAAAACATCTACTTCTGCTTTATTGACCATACTAAAGCCTTTAACTGTGTGGATCACACAAACTTTGGAAAATTCTTCAAAAGATGGGAAAATAAGATCACCTTACCTGCCTCCTGAGAAATCTGTATGCAGGTTAAGAATCAACAGTTAGAAATGGACATGGAACAATAGACTGGTTCCAAATTGGGAAAGAAATACATCAAAGCCGTATACTGTCACCCTGCTTATTTAACTTATATGCAGGGTACATCATGCAAAATGCCAGGATGGATGAAACACAAGCTGGAATCAAGATTGCTGGGAGAAATAACAATAGCATCATATATGCACATGTCACCACCCTTATGGCAGAAAGCAACGAAGAACTGAAGAGCCTCTTGATGAAAGTGAAAGAGGAGAGTGAAAAAGTTGGCTTAAAACTCAACATTCAAAAAACTAAAATCATGGCATCCGGTCTCATCACTTCATGGCAAATAGATGGGGAAACAATGGAAACTGTGATATCCTTTATTTTGGGGGGGGGGGTCCAAAATCACTGCAGATGGTGGTTGTGGCCATGAAATTATAAAAGACACTTGCTCCTTGGAAGAAAATTATGATCAACTTAGACAGCATATTTAAAAGCAGAGACACTACTTTGCCAACAAATGTCCATCTAGTCAATGCTATAGTTTTACCAGTAGTTATGTACGGATGTGGGAGCTGGACTATAAAGAAAGCTGAGCCCTGAAGAATTGATGCTTTTGAACTATGGTGTTGCTGATGACTCTTGAAAGTCCCTTGGACTGAAACAGATCCAACCAGTCCATGATAAAGGAAATCAGTCCTGAATATTCATTGAAAGGGCTGATGCTGAAGCTGAAACTCCAATACTTTGGTCACCTGATGCGAAGAACTGACTCACTGGAAAATACCTTGATCCTGGGAAAGATTGAAGGCGGGAGAATGAAACAACAGATGGCGGTTGGTTGGATGGCATCACTTATTCTTTGGACATGAATTTGAATAAGCTCCAGGAGTTGGTGATGGGCAGGGAGCCCTGGCGTGCTGCAGTCCATGGGGTCACAAAGAGCTAGACATGACTGAGTGACTGAACTGAACTGAAGTCAGAAAGAGAAAGATCAACACCATATACTAATGCATATATACAGAATCTAGAAAGATGGTACTGAAGAATTTATTTTCAGGGTAGCAAGGGATAAAGAGATATAGAGAACAGATTTATGAAAAAAGTAGGGATGGGTAGACAGGGTGAGATATATGGAGAGAGTAATATGGAAACTTACATTACCATATGTAAAAAACTTAAATTACCAATGGAATTTGCTGTATGTCTCAAGGATCAAACAGGGCTCTGTATCAACCTAGAGGGGTGGGATGGGGAAGGAGATGGGAAGAAGTTTCAAGAGGGAGGGCACATATGTATACCTAAGGCTGATTAATGTTGAGGTTCTACAGAAAATGACAAAATTCTGTAAGGCAATTATCCTTCAATTAAAAAATAAATTAAAAAAAAGACTTTTTCCCCAAATATGTACCAGTATATGTATTAGTGCATTTTTGTCTCTTTGCTTTTAAATAAGTAAAATCATGTTAAGTCCATTCTCTAATAAGTCTAATCTATTCTTAAATACCTGGGATGAACAATACTTGGTCTTGGTCTACTATATTTAATGTATTGCTGGATTTACTTCACTAACATTTGTAGGACATTTACCTTTGTTCTCGTCATTAATCTATGATGACCATCCCAGATTTTCTTCCAAAATAGTGAAAAAAGAAAAAATTTATATGTTCTGAAACATATAGTATATAAAATTTACAAGGTGCTTTAAATGGATCACACACTTCACAGTAACTTTACAACTTATGTAGCCTTTATATACTCATCCTGTTTTCAGCTAATAGGTCATGTTTAATGAGGTAGAATAACTTTCTCAAGGATTAAAGATGTTTATGGGAGAGGCAGCATCCTGAAAATCTCAAATTACATTATCTGTTAAAATCGTCATTTGCTTCAGGTCTTATTTAAATGGCACATTATCCAAAAAGCCTTCATAGAGACCTAAACATTCTTTTCATTGTTCTCTCTCTTCCCTAGTCTCTATCTTCAGCCTTCTGAACATCATGTGTTTGTGACTTTTCTGTTGCCTTCATTTACATTTGTCTGTAAAGCAATTAAATGTATCCTTTTTATGCATTTTACTTGATTGTAAGCTTTAGAGGTCAACACTTGTCCTTTATCTGATTTTTGAAACTGTATGCAAAGCCTGGCATATTGCTTTTTAAAATATGTAATTATTATCAACATAGATATTTTCATAGTGGATTGAATTATTCTGCCTTAAAGCTAGAGTTTATATTTTGGAGGAGTTCTTGGGTTTTTTGGTATTAAAAGAGAAAATTCCCTTGAGTAGTGAAGGAGAAAATTAGGTTAGAAGAGAAACAAAGTAATTAACACAGGATATAAAACAAGCAATAAAGACAGTCAAAATATAACAAATACAATGAAATTAAAATGATATTAAGGAAAATATCAAAGTCAGAAGAATCAAAAATGGTAAACTAAAATTGGAATTTATTAAATTTTATGTAATTGACATTCTAAAAATACTATCTTACAGAGTATTTCTGCAGGTAAAGAAGTATTTTATTGGGTAAAGTCAACAGAAACTAAGGTAATTCAAGATACCATGAAAAAGGAATGAGGAAACTGAAGGAAAAAGGCAGCACTTTATTAGCCTAGGGATATGACTACAAAGGCTATAGAGGAGAGAGAGAGAGGAAAGAGAGATAAAAACACCAAAATCTCTTTCCATTTTTGTTGACTAGTTTCATTTTTTGTATGAAATCTATTTTCATCCCTGTTTCTCTGCAAATAACTAGAACTTTGAAATCATAGTATAAAAAACAAAATATTTTCCCTGCCACTCTATCTTCTTATATTTAAAAAATCTTAATAAAACAATATTGCACTGTTATAACTGAGATTGTATTAACTCTCTCTCCATATGAAGACAAACATCTATTTAGAGCACACATTTGAGGTCACAATTCAATAAAAAGGCCCATGTGTCCGTAACTTTATTTACCTACTTTAAAGATACATTCACATATTCAGTCACTTATTTAATAGTGTTTTATATGCATATTCATCTTTCTCCTTAAAGGAAAAAAAATACATGTATATATACATAAGATATGACTGTAGATAACAACATGGGCACATACCTCATGAGCTTATTCTCCAATACTAATTGTAAGTATTGTACAAGAGACTTAGAGGAAATAAAGTTTGGTTGCAAAAGTTTGAAGGAGGTTCCATAATTTGAATCTCAAATGGCCTATCATACTACAAAATGTGGAAGTCAGCAATATACATTAAGGTGAAAAGCAATATACATTAAGGCGGAGGCTAAAATTAATATTATATTGAATGGTAACAATATAGGATTACTGGAGTCCAGGATAGCTATTTGGTAAAAGTGAGAAATTGACAATATTGGTCAAATGATAAAAATCAGAATATTAGTTTGATGATGTTTTTGCTGGAATATAGATTCTGGGAGCAGAGCTTACTCCCAGTACTTGTATTGCCAACCTTATTTGGAAACATTTTCTGTAATATAACCAAGTAAGTTAAGATGAGGTCATATTGGATTGGGATAGGCCGTACTCCAAGGACTGGTGTCCTTACAAAAAGAGGCAAATTTGAACACGGACACACTGACATAGGGAGAATGTTATAGGACAACAGAGGCAGAAATTAGAGCGTGATTCAGTTGTTAAGGAACACTAGAATTACTTCAGTGCAGTTCAGTCGCTCAGTCATGTCCAACTCTTTGCGACCCCATGAACTCCAGGCCTCCCTATCCATCATCAACTTCCGGAAATCACTCAAACTCATGTCCATCGAGTTGGTGATGTCATCCAGCCATCTCATCCTCTGTTGTCCCCTTCTCCTCCTGCCCCCAATCTCTCCCAGCATCAGAGTCTTTTCCAATGAGTCAACTCTTCGCATGAGGTGGCCAAAGTATTGGAGTTTCAGCTTTAGCATCAGTACTTCCAAAGAACACCCAGGACTGATCTCCTTTAGAATGGACTGGTTGGACCTCCTTGCAGTCCAAGGAACTCTCAAGAGTCTTCTCCAACACCACAGTTCAAAAGCATCAATTCTTCAGTGCTCAGCTTTCTGCACAGTCCAAATCACACATCCATACATGACCACTGGAAAAACCATAGCCTCGACTAGATAGACCTTTGTTGGCAAAGAAATGTATCTGCTTTTGAATATGCTATCTAGGTTGGTCCAGGATTACTAGCAACCACTGAAATCTAGGAGAGAGGCATGAAACAGATTCTCCCTCAGAGCCTCCAGAAGAAATCAACCTTGCCAACACCTTGATTTTGGACTTCTAGTCTCCAAGAACTGTGAAAGAATAAAACAACAGTAACTTACCATTGTTTTAAGCCACCTAGTTTGTGGTTATTTGTTATGGAAGCCTCAGCAAACTAAGACAGATCCCTATCTCCATACCTCTTGTGAAAATGCATTTCAAGAGGTTGAAATAATATTGTAAGTCTTTATTTTGAAATATACATAGACTCACATAAAATTGAAAATAAAATTGTATCAGTTCAGTTCAGTTCAGTTCAGTCGCTCAGTCATGTCCAACTCTTTGCAACCCCATGAATCGCAGCACGCCAGGCCTCCCTGTCCATCTCCAACTCCCAGAGTTCACTCAGACTCACGTCCATTGAATCAGTGATGCCATCCAGCCATCTCATCCTCTGTAGTCCCCTTTTCCTCCTGCCGCCAATCCCTCCCAGCATCAGAGTCTTTTCCAGTGAATCAACTCTTCGCATGAGGTGGCCATAGTACTGGAGTTTCAGCTTTAGCATCATTCCTTCCAAAGAACACCCAGGGCTGATCTCCTTTAGAATGGACTGGTTGGATCTCCTTGCAGTCCAAGGGACTCTCAAGAGTCTTCCCCAACACCACAGTTCAAAAGCATCAATTCTTTGGCGCTCAGATTTCTTCACTGTCCAACTCTCACATCCATACAGGACCACTGGAAAAACCATAGCCTTGACTAGACGAACCTTTGCTGGCAAAGTAATGTCTCTGCTTTTCAATACGCTATCTAGGTTGGTCATAACTTTTCTTCCAAGGATTAAGTGTCTTTTAACTTCATGGCTGCAGTCACCATCTGCAGTGATTTTGGAGCCCAAAAAAATAAATTCTGACACTGTTTCCCCATCTATTTCCCATGAAGTGATGGGACCAGATGCCATAATCTTCATTTTCTGAATGTTGAGCTTTAAGCCAACTTTTTCACTCTCCTCTTTCACTTTCATCAAGAGGCTTTTTAGTTCTTCTTCACTTTCTGCCATAAGGGTGGTATCATCTGCATATCTGAGGTTATTGATATTTCTCCCAGCAATCTATATTCCAGCTTGTGTTTCTTCCAATCCAGCGTTTCTCATGATGTACTCTGCATAGAAGTTAAATAAGCAGGGTGACAATATACAGCCTTGACGTACTCCTTTTCTTATTTGGAACCAGTCTGTTGTTCCATGTCCAGTTTTAACTGTTGCTTCCTGATCTGCATATAGGTTTCTCAAGAGGCAGGTCAGGTGGTCTGGTATTCTCATCTCATGAAGAATTTTCCACAGTTTATTGTGATCCACACAGTCAAAGGCTTTGGCATAGTCAGTAAAGCAGAAATAGATGTTTTTCTGGAACTCTCATTTTTAGGTCTTATTGCACCCTTTATGCATTCTCTCCTTTTAACATCTTACATAAGTAGAGTGCAGCATTAAAATTAGGAAATTGATGTTGGTACAATTAACAGGACTTTATTCAGATTTCACTACTTATATTTATCAACTCTCATTTGTGTGTGTGTGTGTGCACGCATGTGTGCAGCTATGCAATTTTGTTACAGGGGTGGCTTCATGTAAGCAACCCAACAATCACGAAAGTCATCTGTACTACTGCCACAAATCTCCCTCAGGTTATACCTTCATAGTCACATCCAGCCCTTCCTATTTTCCCTAAACTCTGGTAATCACCAATCAGTTCTTCATTTCTCTAATTATGTTATTTCAAAAATTAATGGAATCATGTAATACTGGGTTTTTTATCTCACATTTTCTTGAGGTTCATTAAAATTGTGTGTATAACAATAAGTTGTTTCCTTATATTGCTGGGTATTATACCATGGGTGTGGATATACCACAGTTCTTTAACCATTAACTTAAGTGCAGGACAGTTTGAGGAGTTTCAAGTTTTATACTATTTTTAAAAATAAATACATAAATAAACCTGCTATGTACAAGTGTCTGTGTGAAAATAATTTTTAATTTCTCTGGGATAAATGCCCAGGAGTGAAACTGGTGGATCATATGGTAAGTCAATTTTTTTTTTTTTAAAGGGACTGCTACTTTTTCAGAGCAGCTGGGCCATTTTAAATTCTCATGTACGAGTGATCCAATTTTTCCATGTTTTCATCAGCATTTAGTCTTACCACTATTTTTTATTTAAGCCATTCTGACTGGTATATAGTAATATGTTATTGCAGTTTTAATTTGCATTTTCCTAACAGTAATAAATTTGAACATCTTTTCACGTGATGATTTGCCATCTGTGTTTCTTCTTCGGTGAAATGTCTATGTATATATTTTGCCCTTTTTCTGATTTTACTGTTTATTCATTGTTGATGTTTGATAGTCCTTTATTTGATAATGATAAAAGGTCTTCTATCTACAAGTGAGTACAAGATTAACAAATATGTTCTACAACTCTACAGCTTGACTTTTCATCCTCTGAACTGGGAGTCGGACATGACTGAGCAACTTCACTTTCACTTTTCACTTTTCATGCATTGGAGAAGGAAATGGCAATCCACTCCAGTGTTCTTGCCTGGAGAATCCCAGGGACGGGGGAACCTGGTGGGCTGCTGTCTATGGGGTCGTATAGAGTCGGACATGACTGAAGCGACTTAGCAGCAGCAGCAGCAGTATTTTACAGATCAAAAGTTTTTAATCTCAATGAGGTCAATTATCAATTTTTTATTTTATGGATTATGTTTTATATAATAAACCTTCACTTGGACTTAGGCTGTAAAGCATTTTTCTCTATATTTTTGTCTTGCAGTTTTACAGGTTTACATTGTACTTTAAGGCTGTGATCTATTTTGAGTTAATTTTTATATACGGTGTTTAAGTTTCATATGGAGATTTACTTGTCTATGAAAATCCAATTTCTCCAGCCCCATTCTTTGAAAGATAACCCCTCCTTTCCATTGAGTTGCTTTCATTCCTTTATCAAAAGTTAGGCATATTTATGTGAATTTATTTTTGAGTTCTGCATTTGATTCCATCAATCTATATGTCTCATCAATATCACACAGTCTTGATACTGCAGCATGAATTTGGTATGTTTCTTTAAATAGTACTTCTAATGTCATTTATTTCAATAGTATTTTATAGTTTTGTGACAGTTACACCTAATTATGTCACTTTCTTTTTGCAGTTGAGAGTTACACTATTTTTCATTTTATTTCTCAAATTTTTATTGTTGGTATACAGAAATGCAATTGATTTTTGAGTTGACCTCGTATCTTGTGACTCAGTTCTAAGAGTTTCTATTTTTTCTTTTTTTTTTGTAAATTCCTTGAGATTTTCTACATATACAGTCATGCCATATACACATATTTCTTTATTCTTTCCTTTGAAAACTGTGTACTTTCCTTTTTGTACCCTTTTCTTATTACTGCATTGGTTAGAAATTCTGGAATTATGTGACTCTGAGTCTTGAGAACAGACATTTTGCCCTGTTCTCGATCTTAGGAGACATTTCATCATTAAATATTATGTTAGCTGTAGATGTTCTTTATAAGGTTAAGGAAGTTTCCCTTTATTCTTAGTTATTAAGAGGTTTTTCTTTAAATCATAATTAGATCTGAATTTCATCAAATGATATTTCTTTCTTCTTTTTTCTCTTTTCTTGAGGTATAGCTGATCCTAAACACTGTCAACTCCAGGTACACAACAAGTGACCCACCTAACCATAAGCACACACATATATATCATTTTTTTCATATATCATTTATTCTCCATCACTAGTTAACACACGGAGAAGGCAATGGCACCCCACTCCAGTACTCTTGCCTGGAAAATCCCATGGACAGGGAAGCCTGGTAAGCTGCAGTCCATGGGGTCGCTGAGGGTCGGACACGACTGAACGACTTCACTTTCACTTTTCACTTTCATGCATTGGAGAAGGGAATGGCAACCCACTCCAGTGTTCTTGCCTGGAGAATCCCAGGGATGGTGGAGCCTGATGGGTGCCGTCTATAGGGTCGCACAGAGTCGGATATGACTGAAGCAACTTAGCAGCATCAGCAGTTAACACACGATACTGAATATTGCATACAGAAAATTTCTGTTGCCCATATATTCCATATTATACAGTAGTATCAAATGCTTTTTCTATGTCAAGTGATATCATCATGATTTTTCCTTTCAAGCTTGTTGACATGGTGGATTATTGTGATTGATTTTCAAATACTGAACCACTTTTTCATACTAAAGTAAGCCTCATTCATTCATGTGTATTATTATGTCCATATTTTTAAAAATTATATATACTTGAGTTATTAAGTTTTAAAGTTATATATTTGTATAAATACATAAAAATTATATTTGATATAAAATTTTTGATGAGGATTTTGCATTTATATTCATGAGAGATACTGGGGCTAGTATCTTGAAAGGCAAGTGAATGACAAAACTTTTAGCAACTTTCTCTGATTATAGATGGAAGTTTCCACCATTTAGATGGTTGAAACAAAAAAGGAAAGCTCATGAGGAGAGAAATAAGAAATCAATGTAGGTAACATTAGATAATGTCTTATTTTTCTCTTGAGTAGAAAATAAATGGAGACTTACTTTTCATAATACTTTGAATTACTTTTGTCTCTTGGAGTTTTGAATCTTTTGACATTGTTTCAAATATCTTAACAAATTTAAGGCAAGAAAGGAAAAATCTGTATCCCAAAATATTTGGAAACCCTCCCTCAAATTCCTCAATTATGAAAAGGCTTATAAGTTATCATTTCAGGTTTCTTTAGAGCTCTACAGAGAATGATTAGGTATTACTCCAGAGGCACTTAAGGTACTACACAATATTTCTTCATGACACTCCTTACAAGTAACAATACATATATTCACTCTGTAATCACAATTTTCAGATCTGTCTCCTTAAGTAATTTACAAGAAAAATATTCTAAATACACTAGTGATTACTATGAAGACAATTTATAGAATTCCATTACTTGGACATTAAGTTATAATATGAAATATGCATTTCAAAAAGAATATGGCTAGTTTAGAAAGGTCAGGCTCAAATAACTTATTTTCAAAAGTTATTGACTTAACGATAACCCTGTATGCGAGACAGCAAAGAAGACACAGATGTATAGAACTGTCTTTTGGACTCTGTGGGAGAGGGTGAGGGTGGGATGATTTGGGAGAATGGCATTGAAACATGTATAATATCATATATGAAATGAACAGTCCAGGTTCGATGCAGGATACAGGATGTTCGGGCCTGGTGCACTGGGATGAGCCAGAGTGATGGTATGGGGAGGGAGGTAGGAGGGGGGTTCAGGATGGGGAACACGTGTACACCCATGGTGGATTCATGTTGATGTATAGCAAAACCAATACAATATTGTAAAGTAATTAGCCTCCAATTAAAATAAATAAATTTATATTTTAAAAATGTTATTGACTAATTAACACCATTCAAAATTTGAATTGCACTTACCTGAGTATTGATTCTAGTGAAAATTTAAAGAGATAATAGCTCTTGCCTGTTCACATTTTACTTCCCCTTGATAGCTTATGGTGAACAATGTCAGATTCATGATGTCCAAAGAAGATTTAGCTTTGGGACCAGGGACCAGGCCTGATCACTCAGGGCTTTTGTGTGGCAAAAGTTTTATTATAGTAAGAAAGGGCAGAGAAAGCTTCTGACTTAGACATGAGAAGGGGGATGGAGAGAGCCCCATTTGCTAGTCTTATCAAGGCCTTATATATATTTTCAGTTGGTTACTAACAATAAAAGGGTCTTACCAGACCCACTCCCCCACAAGAAAACAGGATTGTTCAGAAGGTGCTTGTTAAGAAGAAGAAACATGTCCTCGAGCAAGATACATTGTTGTTATATAATCATTAGCACAGAACTTAAGAAAAAACATACCCTTGAGCAAGATAAGTTCTTTTGTTGTGTAATCATTAGTTCTGGGCTTAAAGAAAAAACTTCTTATGTGACTAAGACAAAAGAATATAGAAAAAAAAAATTGTCCCTTTCTCCTCTTCAAGAGATCTGGATCCTGTTCTCCTTAAGGGCCCTGGACCCCTTCCTCCTTGAGGGTCCTGGACTCCTTATCAACCTACCTAAGAATTAACTCTCTCACCATGCCAAGTAGTAAATCTTCTAATGTTTAATTACATGTGCTAACAATATTCTCATAAAACCTAATACTGATCTGTAAACATAATTTAGATAGTATTTGTAAAACATGTTATAATGTTAACTTACAATTTTCTGCTATACAAATATTTGCATAAATAATAGATTGAGGTGTTACTGTTTCCATGATCTTTGTCTAATTAGACACTCTTGGCAATTCAACACAATTGTAGGGAAAAAATGACGGATAATTTCTTCTTTGCATTAAATATGTGAGCTATTTGGAAAATATATTTTCAAAATTCTTCTTCATGTCACTGAAGATTTTCTGTACCATTTAGTGAGAAACCACTGTGCTTAATTCTCTTATTAAACAGAATTAAATGTGAATACACAATTTAATAGTCATTTTAATAGTTCTAGGAAAAAAGACTAAGAGTACTTTTGAAGAAAAGTATTAATAATACTCTTCTCTGCAGACCTTTTACACATACACATATGGATACAAAATTATCTCTCTTTTGGAGATCTACAGACATAAGAGGTGCAAACACAGATGTTAAATGTAGACTATTCACTATGAATCAAAACAAAGGTAAAATGTGGTCCTGAAATTTAGAATTAATTTAGTTCTCTCTTACAAACCCTTGTGTATAAACCCATACACCTACACACATGTACAGATATTCCACTAGGAAAAATAAAGTTCTCTATCCTAACATAAAATATTTCTCACAATGGTAAATACATTATGGGAATACAAATAAAGCAGCTCATGTATGCATAGTGATTTCATACTAGAGTCATCTTTATCATAACATGGTAACATGTGACACTAGAGAAAAATCTCAGTTTCCAAGTTCTGCCCAATAACATTCAGCTTCCAGCCAAACTTCTTATTGTTTCATTCTTAAAAATCTATCTTTAAATATAAATAATATTATGATAAGGAAACGTGTTTGTATGATTCATTTTCTTTAGAAAATTTCAAGATGTTTGAGAGATTCAAAAAGTTCTAAATACCTAAGACAGGGCAGGGAATTAGGAACAGGGAAGAGAGGATAAGAAAGCGTTTTTGGAAAACTAAAATATCTTGCTAATACAAAAATGTCTGCACAGGAGGGAAATTAATTCTGTAAGAGGGCAAGAGGCTCACTAAGCTTGAGTACCAAGGTATATAATATTTTTAAAATTGATTCATAGAGAAATTGTTGTAGAATGTTATACTTTAAAGACAAAAAGAACAGAACAACAACACCAACAAAAACAATAGAACAACAAATGACCTCCAAGAAATAAGCATCAGGCTAGTATCATACTTTTCTTCAATAAGAGATATTACGATATGTGACATGTGATAAGATATTAAGATAATTAGACATGTGAAGAACCAGAATGCTGTTAACAGAGATAACTGAAGTCTCACTGAGTCTATTATATTAGGGCACATAGAAAGCTAGGGCAAGAAACTGCTGAGTTTCTTTTAATGCCTTCAATACCAATTGCTTTTATTTTTTTAAAACTATGTGTATTACCTTGATCTAGTTTTTATAAAGTTTTAAAAATGGCTTAAGTTTTAATGGTACTTTATTTGTTTTGAGGTGAGTTTTAACAAAAATAGTTCTCTGATAATTTAAAATATGATGTCATTCTTTATATTGCTATTGGAAGAGAATTATTGAGATTTCTAGAAATTACTTCTGTTAATGTAGTAATAGCTCAAACATTATTTTTATATTACACAATGTCATTTTTCATATTTCTGAAGTTAAAAAATATACAATTATATAACTAACAAATTCCACCTATAAATACTTTCCTGGGTTTTTCTCCTTTTTTTTTTTTTTTTTAAATTTCTCTAAGCATAACAGTTAAGAGTTTAGGTTTCTTAATCTTAAAAACTAAGAAAATAGTACAATCATGAATAATATGACTTAACATTACTAATTTAGTAATGCTGAGTGAGGGACTATGGTAACTGCTTTACATGTATCATCTCATTCACCACAGTAGCCTTCTCACTTAGGAATTCTTAGGACCTCTGTTTTAAATACAATGAAGTAGAGGTTGAAGAGGCAAAGAAACTTGCTCAAGATTTAAGTTTTCTTTTAGCTAATATTTATTAAATGGGCAGTATTCTAGATGTTTGATATGCATCTATAGTAAAAATAAACAAAACATATGCCCTCATAGGACTTATAGTAAATTGGGTGCATAAAATTGTTAGGTAGGTAGAATAGGGAAAAGGAGTCCAAAATGGCGGTGGCTAAAAGACAAGGAAGTTCCGAGGACCAGAGTGAAGACTTCAGGCAGAACAAACAGAACAAACAGCACTCCTGGCTAAGCCCAATTTGCATAGGGCAGGCCCAGGTGGAGGAAAAAACATATAAAAGGAGGGCCCAAGGCGATTTCTCTCGGACTCTCTCTCCCATGTGCATGCGCTTGCTCTCTCTCTCTCTCTCTCTCTCTCTCTCCCTCCCTCCCTCCCCACGCACTCCTCCACTCTCTTCTCTTCAAGTCTTGGATTCTCCTGCTATCTTCTAAATAAAATAGAGCTGTAACACTGATTTGCTTAAGAGCTGTAGCATGGTTTGTCCAAGACCCAAGAGCTGTGACGCACCGAGGGCTTTAATGTCCGTCGCTCCAAATCTTTGTTGTGATGAGACAAAGAACCGAGGAACATACACTCGCGTGACAAAATGATTTAAAAATAAAACATATAAATAAATTGTATTGTTTTTATAAAATGATAAACCCTATGACAAAAACACAGTATAAAGTAGACGGGTTAGGGCATTTGCAATTTTAAATATGGTGGTCATGATAGGTCTCATTAAGAAGACATTTAAACAAACTCTCAGAGGAGATGAAGAAGATGGTCATTTGGCTATTTTTATGAAGACCACTGAAGGCAGGGTATAACCAGTGGGAAAGATTTCAGACAAGAGCATGAGTTCAAAGGTGTATCTGGAGGAGACAAGTAAACTATAAAGAACAACCTAGGGTCCCAAAGGCCATTATGAAGATTTTGACTTTTACTAACACTTTTTCTGTTACAAAACTGTAACAGGAAATTATTAATATTCTAGAAATCTTATGAGGAAGAAAACAGTGACTATACCTGAGTGAATGAGGTCAGTCTTCACAAGGAAGCTACATTTCAGCTGGACCTGAAGAGTCCATTCACCAAATCTTCTGGAGAGAGGAATATGGGCAGAGATGAGAGGAAACACCACATCAAAGATATTAAGGCATAATTGTTCATGGCATGAGAGAGAACAGGGTCTCTGCATGAGAAAAATCAGAAGATCAGAATGGGACAAATACTGGAAACTTGATGCCACACAGGGTTTTGAATTTTGTTTTGTATGCTACTAGGTACCAATGGAGAAGCCAATGACACCCCACTTCAGCACTCTTGCCTGGAAAATCCCATGGATAGAGGAGCCTGGTGGGCCGCAGTCCATGGGGTCACTAAGAGTCGGACAAGACTCAGTGACTTCACTTTCACTTTTCACTTTCATGTGTTGGAGAAGGAAATGGCAACCCACTCCAGTGTTCTTGCCTGGAGAATCCCAGGGAAGGGGGAGCCTTGCGGGCTGCCGTCTATGGGGTCGCACAGAGTCGGACATGACTGAAGCGACTTAGCAGCAGCAGGTAACAATTGCACTCATCTCACACGCTAGTAAAGTAATGCTCAACATTCTCCAAGCCAGGCTTCAGCAATACGTGAACCGTGAACTTCCTGATGTTCAAGCTGGTTTTAGAAAAGGCAGAGGAACCAGAGATCAAATTGCCAACATCCGCTGGATCATGGAAAAAGCAAGAGAGTTTCAGAAAAACATCTATTTCTGCTTTATTGACTATGCTAAAGCCTTTGACCGTGTGGATCACAATAAACTGTGGAAAATTCTGAAAGAGATGAGGATACCAGACCACCTGATCTGCCTCTTGAGAAACTTGTATGCAGGTCAGGAAGCAACAGTTAGAACTGGACATGGAACAACAGACTGGTTCCAAATAGGAAAAGGAGTACGTCAAGGCTGTATATTGTCACCCTGTTTGTTTAACTTATATGCAGAGTACATCATGAGAAACGCTGGGCTGGAAGAAACACAAGCTGGAATCAAGATTGCCGGGAGAAATATCAATAACCTCAGATATGCAGATGACACCACCCTTATAGCAGAAAGTGAAGAGGAACTCAAAAGCCTCTTGATGAAAGTGAAAGAGGAGAGTGAAAAAGTTGGCTTAAAGCTCAACATTCAGAAAACAAAGATCATGGCATCTGGTCCCATCACTTCATGGGAAATCGATGGGGAAACAGTGGAAACAGTATCAGACTTTATTTTTTGGGGCTCCAAAATCACTGCAGATGGTGACTGCAGCCATGAAGTTAAAAGACACTTAATCCTTGGGAAGAAAAGTTATGACCAACCTAGATAGCATATTAAAAAACAGAGACGTTATTTTGCCAAAAAAGGTTCGTCTAGTCAAGGCTATGGTTTTTCCATTGGTCATGTATGGATGTGAAAGCTGGGCTGTGAAGAAGGCTGAGCACCGAAGAATTGATGCTTTTGAACTGTGGTGTTGGAGAAGACTCTTGAGAGTCCCTTGGACTGCAAGGAGATCCAACCAGTCCATTCTGAAGGAGATCAGCCCTGGAATTTCTTTGGAGGGAATGATGCTGAAGCTGAAACTCCAGTACTTTGGCCACCTCATGCGAAGAGTTGACTCATTGGAAAAGACTCTGATGCTGGGACGGATTGGGGGCAGGAGGAGAAGGGGACGCCAGAGGATGAGATGGCTGGATGGCATCACTGACTCGATGGACGTGAGTCTGGGTGAACTCTGGGAGTTGGTGATGGACAGGGAGGCCTGGCGTGCTGCGATTCATGGGGTTGCAAAGAGTGGGACACGACTGAGTGACTGAACTGAACTGAACTGAGGTACCAAGATAACTTTTTTTTTTTTTTTTTTTTTACAAGTTCAGTTTAGGTGTCCTTTTAAACTTATTCTATCCAATGAAATTAACAACTTTCAATTCTTTTCTCTAGTTGAACTTGGTTCTTAAACTAGGGATCAAATGTCTTTCAGAAAGATTCCTCTGGTGATATTGTGGAGGATATACTGCACACTTAAACTATAAAAAACGGCATGCACTATTCTAGGGTTTTGAACCCAGTGCTCTGGCAGCTCAAAGTAGGAAGCAGTTACTACCCATGTTGATGAAATTCGGGTGATGTGCAGGAATCAGTCACCCACAGAGATACAGACATTGCCTAGGTATTGAAGAGAGAAATTTCCATATAGCAGACAATGTGAGGATTAACAACTAGATAACAAATGTTAAAATTAAGAATTACATATACCAGAAACACACGTGAGAGCATATACTTCCCAAGCTACGAAAACTTTTTACCAAAATGTTTACTTTCATCAAAGTTATTAAAGATGAGGCTTCCATCAGCAAGCACATTTTCTAATACTCAGATAAGCTTTTCTGATTCCTCGTTTGAAAAATCAGAATTTCAAATCTTGTAACCTTTAATGTTCCTCTCAGTTTCATGAGTTTCCTATGAAATGTCAAAAGTAAAATGATATATGTGTATTTTTTATCTTGCTAACCTACAGATAATTTTCATCCTTTACATTACTTATTTTTCTCTACAGACTGATTTGTAGATATAATTTTGTACTATAAAGCCAACATGAAGGTTTTTCTATTTACTCAAAATAATCAAATGCAATATAATAAGTGCTACATACCACAATTACTTTTAAGTCTTCAAAAGTATCAAATTTCCAGGTGACCTTTGTGTTACACATTATACAAACTCTCTTTCCCAAGACTCAGATAAAATTGTTTGTTCTATGATAACCTCCTTCCTGCCACTATTATATACATGAGCTAATTTTTCCATGAACAAAGAGACATAAAAACATATTCAAATATAATGTTACTCAATAAGGGGCAATATAAAATCTAATAGTATCCTATGTCTTTATTCTTTCACTGTATGTAATTCCTTGAATTGAAAGACATTAGAGATTCAACAGATGGGACTGAAATGAAACACTACATACTGATCCTTTTCCAATTAGTGGAAAACTAGTAGAATAACTATACATGAGTAAATTTTAAATAATTCTTTAGTTTATTTCTTTACAAAGGACATCCTCAGTATGTTCACATGTAGATTTAAGACAGTGTTTAAATGCTTTTTCTGTATGTGAATCTTTCACTGATGTTTACCACAGTCCATCTACTGAAATATTTTCAGTTATCACAGTGTACTCAGAAAATGATGCTTTTATTAATGTGGTATTTTATAGAACACTAATAGCTAAACTGTTATCTTTCTAAAGAAGAAATTGTACAATGTTGTCTAATGAAGAAATAAACATGATTTGAATCCTGCCTGATTTGATGTATGTAAAAAAATCAACCTTGTACCTTTGAAAATGATATAAAATGCTCAATTTTCTTAATCTTAAATATATTTTAAATTATAATTTATTTTCACAATCATAAAAGAGCATTATAAGCTCTGAGAATGTGACATTCATCACATTGTGATAATTTCCCATACTATGTAAGAAATAACCCATTAAATATCTCAGTCCTCATGTGATAAGAAAAGTCTAAGATAGAAGAAAATAATTAATGAATTTTGGTTTTGTCCCACTCACAAAAATTATCAGACTTTGTTCAAGATATTACATTTTACATATATATACTTAAGCACATTGACTTAAGTCTACTTGTTTTAGACTTCACAATTGAAAATATCTTTTCAGAACCTAATCCACAGGAATGCAGTAGTGACTTAAAAAATTCTGCCCTCATAGAGCTCACGTTCTAGTTGTGGTGAGTAATAGAGCCAGTAGCTAGATTACATGGTTACCAAAGCCTTTGTGATGTGTGGATTAGATACTTAGAAAAAATGTGGAAGCAAGCTGTGCAGCAGATTAACCCTGACCAAAGAAAGATCTGACCATTTGTCCTCAACTCCTAGGAAGGAATCTCTAAGCACTGGGAATGTCCTGATTTATGAGTGCCTGTTTACCTGGGAACCTTGGACCATGCCAGATAGTTTATGCTAACTATGTGATTCATAGTGGAGCTCTTGGGCAACTCAGTATCAGCTCAATTTCCAGAGCGGCTGGAGACTAAGGCCAGCCATGCAGATGTCTGTCCTTATTTGCTGCTGCTGCTGCTAAGTCGCTTCAGTCGTGTCCGACTCTGTGAGACCCCACAGACGGCAGCCCATCAGGCTCCCCCGTCCCTGGGATTCTCCTGGCAAGAACACTGGAGTGGGTTGCCATTTCCTTCTCCAATGCATGAAAGTGAAAAGTGAAAGTGAAGTCGCTGAGTCTTGTCCAACTCTTAGAGACCCCATGGACTGTGGCCCACCAGACTCCTCTGTCCATGGGATTTTCCAGGCAAGAGTACTGGAGTGGGGTGCCACTGTCCTTGTAGATGTGACCAATATCTAATAAAACCTCTGAATACCAAGTTTCTTGTGAGAGTCCTTGGCTGACAGTACACATGGGGTACTGTCACACATTGTTCTTCAAAGAAATTAGTATTGTTCATATGATTCCACACAAAAAGGGCAACTGGAATCTCTAGTCTTCATCTTCTTGGCCTCTACTGTATGCACCTTTTCCATAGCTGATTTTAATCTATATGCTTCCACTACAATACACTGTATCCATGAGGATAATAGGTATCCTAAGATCTATAAGGTATTCTATTCTAGTAAGTTATTAAACTTCAAGGTAGTCTTAGGGACTATATGAATGTTGCACAAACCTGGTGAAAATCCACAGTAAATTGAATATTTGAAGAAAACAGTGAGTACAAAGAACCTAAGATAAGGATAAAAAATGCCAATTTTTCCACCAGATACATCCCCAGATCAGACAGATAACTATCCAAAGAATGCCCAATTTTATGCTTACTATGTGTTTCTCAATCTTTTGCTATGGTAGATCAAGCAAAGTGTCTCTTTGATCAACCAGAAGCAATTAAAATGGTCCTTCAGGTTAAAAAAACTCTTAATGGTTTCTTTCAATACACTTAGGAAAGCCCATCCCCTGTAATTCTGTATAGCCAGAGAGTATTTTGTCATTAGGAAGGATTTGGAATAATCTTGAATGGCAGTCAGAATTTTTTCCTATTTACTAATAAAACCCACTTTGTTCATTTAAGGAAAAAAAAAAAAAAAGGCACAGTGTGCCTGAGGTTTGACACAATCAAGAAAGAGAAAAAATAAAATTATGACTAGAAAAGAATTAAAATTAAAGCGAAGAGTTGCAAAAAAAAATGATATGAGTAAAAAAAAAATAATTCAAGATCACTACAAAGTATCTGGATATTCTTATGAATGTGCAAGTTACTTCGGGAGGAAACAGCAAGATTTTATTTATTATTTGAAAAGCAAGTCCCAGATGCAATGTGCAAAGGGAGACAGACTGGAAGGCAAGCAATTGGGGGTTATTGCATTAATGTAGAAGAGAGTGGGTGGTGCTTTGTACTTGGTGGTGGGGAAAAGGGGTTAAGAGAGTAAGCAATTGTCAAATTCAGGTCATAGTTTAAGATTATACATAGCACAACTTACTGATAAAAAGAATGAAGATAGTGATAAAGAGGGAGATCAAACATATACATTTCAAGGATTTTGGCTTGAACAGCTAGGTGCCTTGTGTTGCTAACTGCTGTGATTGCAAGACTAGGGGAACAACAGATGCGTAATAGACATATCAGATATTCTGCTTTGGATGTTTTAAGTATGGCTACAGATTGAATATCTTAGAAGAGATACCAAATAGAAAGTTGGATACATTACATAAGGTACAAGATGATGTCATAAAGATGTATATTTGGGACTGGTTAGTATCTGGATCGGAGAAGGCAATGGCACCCCACTCCAGTACTCTTGCCTGGAAAAATCCCATGGATGGAGGAACCTGGTAGGCTACAGTCCATGGGGTCACGAAGAGTCAGACACGACTGAGCGAAATCACTTTCACTTTTCACTTTCATGCATTGGAGAAGGAAATGGCAACCCACTCCAGTGTTCTTGCCTGGAGAATCCCAGGGACGGGGGAACCTGGTGGGCTGCGGTCTATGGGGTCGCACAGAGTCGGACATGACTGAAGTGACTTAGCAGCAGCAGCAGCAGTATTTAGATGGTATATATTAGGGTAGGCAAACCAAACCCAACTCTGAGCCAACATCTGTATCTATAACTAAAGTTTTATTAAAACACAATCTATGACTCCTTTCACAATACACTGGCAAAGCTGCATAGTTGTAATAGAGACTATACAATCCATACAGCCTAAATAACTGGCCATTGATCCTAAAGTCTGCTGACCCCTGACATAGATGACATTTAAAATCATAGGAATTCATAGGTACTCCTAGAAACAGTATTGCTTTCCCTCCCAGAAACTTGTTTCACTCTAAGTATTGTGCTTAGTTAAAAGATAAAGTATATGGTCACTCTGAAACTTTAAGCCATAAGTATTAAATACATCAAATATTCAGTACCACGGAATTAGATGAAATCACCTAGGAAATATGCATAGTTGAATAGAAAAAGAAGTCTAAGAACTGAGTCCCGAGAGAATCTTAAATTTTAGAATTTGGAATGAGGGCAAGTCAGAGGAGGAAGTTGTTTAGCTGTGTCAATAGAAGTAGGGGGAGTATGTTCTGTCTGGGAAACAAAGTGAAGACAGATATGTTAAAATGTCTTGACTGAATCTACTGACCTCTGATTTCACTGTATTTCAATTTATAAATTCTGTGTGAGTATTGTAATACATCAAACTCAGTTCAGTTCAGTTCAATCGCTCAGTTGTGTCCGACTCTTTGCAACCCCATGAATCGCAGCACGCCAGGCCTCCCTGTCCATCACCAACTCCCGGAGTTCACTCAGACTCATGTCCATTGAGTCAGTGATGCCATCCAGCCATCTCATCCTCTGGCGTCCCCTTCTCCTCCTGCCCCCAATCCGTCCCAGCATCAGAGTCTTTTCCAATGAGTCAGCTCTTCACATGAGGTGGCCAAAGTACTGGAGGTTCAGCTTCAGCATCATTCCCTCCAAAGAAATTCCAGGGCTGATCTCCTTCAGAATGGACTGATTGGATCTCCTTGCAGTCCAAGGGACTCTCAAGAGTCTTCTCCAACACCACAGTTCAAAAGCATCAATTCTTTGGTGCTCAGCCTTCTTCACAGTCCAACTCTCACATCCATACATGACCACATGAAACTAACAAACCTATTAAAATGTTGGTATACTATAACAATAACAAAACTCATGACAAAATCTCTGATAAAGTTTGTGATTTGGAAATGACTACATACATTATTTCACAGTTATCTTTGAAGAAAGCCTATATTTTCCCTCAACCAATGAAAAATTGTAAGGCCCTCACAATTATCCTTTTACCTTCTGTGTTCATTCTCATTCTCCTGTCAACAGTTAATCATTTTCTCACTACATAAATCCTCTTTTTGTACTTACTATGCTTTAATGGAATCAGCTAATATGAGTTCTTCTGGCTGATTAGTCTATTACACCTGCTAAAAGTTTAAATATATTCATTACGGACTTTATATTTATTATGTAAAATTATATAGCATGGGATTCTGGGAAGATAGCAGAGTAGGAAACACCAAGAATTTGTCACTCTATCTAGATGACAATTTGTAGAATCTCTCTGATGCAAATGTTTTGGAACTCTGGAAACTGAAGGTTTAAAACTTCCAGAGGAAGGCCCAGAAGGTAAACAGTAGTTTATTTTATTTGATTTTAGCTCTTAGCACAGTAACAGCTGCAAATCCTCTCTATCTTCCAGCCCAAGAGTAGGCAGCAGGTCATGAATAACAAGAGTAGCTTGCACATAACTTATATGAGCCAGTGTGGACAAAAAGGCCCTGTCCTCTAAGCATGGACGACCTGTGTCCTGAGCCAATTCTTCCTTCTGATCACAGAGGCACACACAAAGAGGTAAGGAGCTACCTCTTCTCATTACTGCAAGCTCCAAGATATCTTAAAACACCTTGTCTATAACCCGAAATTAAAGACTAGGACATTAAAAAACAAAGTTATATGTGGGAAAAATTAGAAAGTGGCTATGCCTGCCAAAAAAAGGCACAGGATCATAAGTTTACACCTCAGGCTGAAAATCAGCTCAGACACAGCATGCAACAGCATCAATAATACAAAACAAATGAATTAAGAGTGAACCCTAGGGAAGGGGGAGAATCTGATTTCCAGGGTTACCACATTATTAAAATGTCCAGTTTTCAACAAAAACTCCAAAAGCATACACAGATATAAGAAAATATGGCCCATTCAAAGGGAAAAAAGAAAACAACAGAAAGTATTTATGAAGAGACCCAAAGGTGGATTTATCAGACAAAGGCTTTAAAGTAAGTATCTTGAAGATGCTGAAAAAAACAAAGGAAGATATAATTAAAGTCAAGAAAATGATGTATGAACAAAATGGAAATATCAGTAAGGAGATGTAAAACCCAAAAATAATAAAAAGAAATTCTGAAGCTGAAAATACAGCTGAAATGAAAAGTGCACCAGGAGGATTCAAAGACAGATATGAGCAGACAGAAAAAAATTATCAGTTAATCTGAACATAGGGCAATAGAAATCATCAAGTTCATGGAACTGGGAAGAAAAAGATTGAAGAAAAATTAACAGAACACAAGGAACTTATGTGACACCATCAAGTGGACCACATAAGTACTGCAAAAGTCCCAGAAGGCAAGGAGAAAGATGAAGGGCAAAGGCATTATTTGAAGAATTAATGGCCAAAAAAATCCACATTTGATGAAAGACATATTTATAAACTTTCAGGAAGCTAAACAAATTAAAAGTAGAATGAACTCAGAGACCCATATGAAACTCTTTTCAAAGACAAAGAGAATCTTCAAAGTAGTAAATGAGAAGCAACTCATCACATACAAGGGATTCTCAATAAGATTACAGAAGATTTCTCAGCCAAAAGGCAGTAAATGGGCTGATACATTGACTTACTAAAAGAAAAAATACTGTCAGTCAAGAATCCAGTCCAGTAAAAAACTATTCTTAAAAAGGGAGGAAGAATTTAAAACATTCCTAGAAAAACAAAACCTGAGATAATTTGTTACCATTAACTATGCAATGCAAAAAATACTAAAGAGAGTATCACATTTGAATTGAATGGACACTAGACAATATGATGAAATAAAGATCCATTTCCTACTCCAGTCGATCTTCCTGACTCAGGAACCCACATCTCTTGCTCTCCTGTGCCAGGAGGATTCTTTACCACTGGCGCCACTTAGGAAGCTGAGGTAAAAGTATTAACACAGGGAAAAGATCTTAATGACCCAGATAACCATGATGGTGTGATCACTCACATAGAGCCAGACACCAAGAATGCAAATTCAAGTGGGCCTTAGGAGGTGCTGCACTCAATATGCCAGAAAATTTGGAAAACACAGCAGAGGCCACAGGACTGGGAAAAGTCAGTTTTAATTCCAATCCAAAGAAAGGTAACATCAAAGAATACTGAAACTACCGCACAACTGCACTCATCTCACATGCTAGCAAAGTAATGATCAAAATTCTCCAAGCCAGGTTTCAACAGTACATGAACCAAGAACTTACAGATGTTCAAGTTGGATTTAGAAAAGGCAGAGGAACCAGAGATCAAGTTGCCAATATCCACTGGATCATCAAAAAAGCAAGAGTTTCAGAAAAACATCTACTTCTGCTTTATTGATTAGGCCAAAGCCTTGGACTGTGAAGATTACAATAAACTGTGGAAAGTTCTTAAAGAGATGTGAATACCAGACCACCTAACCTCCCTCCTAAGAAATCTGTGTGCAGGTCAAGAAGCAACACTTAGAACCAGACATGAAACAACAAACTGGTTCCAAATACCAGTACCAACAAACTGGTACTGGAGTGGGTTGCCATTTCCTTCTCCAGGAGATCTTCCCGACCCAGGGATTGAACCCAGGTCTCCCTCATTGTAGGCAGACGCTTTACCATCTGAGCCACCAGAGAAGTCATATACATCAAAGCTGCATATCATCACCTTGCTTATTTAACTTATATACAGAGTACATCATGCAAAATGCTGGGCTGAATGAAACACAAGTTGGAATCAAGATTGCCAGGAGAAATATCAATAACCTCAGATATGCAGATGACACCACCTTTATGGCAGAAAGAAAAGAGGAACTGAAGAGCCTCTTGCTGAAAGTAACGAGGACAGTGAAAAAGCTGGTTTAAAACTCAACATTCAAAAAACGAAGATCATGGTATCTGGTCCCATCACTTAATGGCAAATAGATGGGGAAACAATGGAAACAGTGAGAGACTTTTTGGGGGGTGCTCCAAAATCACTGCAGATGGTGATTGCAGTCATGAAATTAAAAGACATTTGCTCCTTGGAAGAAAAGCTATGACCAACCTAGACATCATATTAAAAAGCAGAGACATTACTTTGCCAATAAAGGTCCATCTAGTCAAAGCCATGGCTTTTCCAGTAGTCATCTATGGATGTGAGAGTTGGACTATAAAGAAAGCTGAGAGCCAAAGAATTGATGCTTCCAAACTGTGGTGTTGGAGAAGACTCCTGAGAGTCCCTTGGACTGCAAGGAAATCCAATCAGTCTATCCTAAAGGAAACGAGTCCTAAGTATTCCTTGAAAGGACTGATGTTGAAGCTGAAACTCCAATACCTTGGCCACCTGATGCAAAGAACTGACTAACTGGAAAAGACCTTGATCCTGGGAAAGACTGAAGACAGGAGGAGAAGGGGATAACCAGAGGATGAGATGGTTGGATGGCATCAACCACTTGAAGGACATGAGGTTGGGCAAGCTCCAGGAGTTGGTGATGGACAGGGAAGCCTGGTGTGCTGCTTTCTATGGGGTCACAACTAGTTGAACATGACTGTGCAATTGAACTGAACTGATGGGAAATTTAAAAGGCCTATATTATTGGAAGGGCGGCGGTTAGGAGACACCCCTCATCCAAGGTAAGGAGCATTGGCTGCGCTTTGCTGGAGCAGCCATGAAGAGATACCCTACGCCGAAGGTAAGATAAACCCAAGTAAGATGGTAGGTGTTGCAAGAGGGCATCAGAGGGCAGACACACTGAAACCATACTCACAGAAAACTAGTCAATCTAATCACACTAGGACCACAGCCTTGTCTAACTCAAAGAAACTAAGCCATGCCTGTGGGGCAACCCAAGATGGGCGGGTCATGGTGGAGAGATCTGACAGAATGTGGTCCACTGGAGAAGGGAATGGCAAACCACTTCAGTATTCTTGCCTTGAGAACCCCATGAACAGTATAAAAAGGCAAAATGATAGGATACTGAAAGAGGAACTCCCCAGGTCAGTGGGTGCCCAATGTGCTACTGAAGATCAGTGGAGAAATAACTCCAGAAAGAATGAAGGGATGGAGCCAATGCAAAAACAATACCCAGCTGTGGATGTGACTGGTGATAGAAGCAAGGTCCAATGCTGTAAAGAGCAATATTGCATAGGAACCTGGAATGTCAGGTCCATGAATCAAGGCAAATTGGAAGTGGTCAAACAAGAGATGGCAAGAGTGAATGTCGACATTCTAGGAATCAGCGAACTCAAATGGACTGGAATGGGTGAATTTAACTCAGATGACCATTATATCTACTACTGCGGGCAGAAATCCCTCAGAAGAAATGGAGTAGACATCATGGTCAACAAAAGAGTCCGAAATGCAGTATTTGGATGCAATCTCAATAACGACAGAATGATCTCTGTTTGTTTCCAAGGCAAACCATTCAATATCACAGTAATCAAAGTCTATACCCCAACCAGTAACGCCGAAGAAGCTAAATTTGAACGGTTCTATGAAGACGTACAAGACCTTTTAGAACTAACACCCCAAAAAGATGTCCTTTTCATTATAGGGGACCGGAATGCAAAAGTAGGAAGTCAAGAAACACCTGGAGTAACAGGCAAATTTGGCCTTGGAATATGGAATGAAGCAGGGCAAAGACTAATAGAGTTTTGCCAAGAAAATGCACTGGTCATAACAAACACCTTCTTCTAACAAAACAAGAGAAGACTCTATATATGGACATCACCAGATGGTCAACACCGAAATCAGATTGATTATATTCTTTGCAGCCAAAGATGGAGAAGCTCTATACAGTCAGCAAAAACAAGACCAGGAGCTGACTGTGGCTCAGACCATGAACTCTTTATTGCCAAATTCAGACTTAAATTGAAGATGTAGGGAAAACCACTAGACCATTCAGGTATGATCTAAGTCAAATCCCTTATGATTATACAGTGGAAGTGAGAAATAGATTTAAGGGCCTAGATCTGATAGATAGAGTGCCTGATGAACTATGGAATGAGGTTCGTGACATTGTACAGGAGACAGGGATCAAGACCATCCTCATGGAAAAGAAATGCAAAAAAGCAAAATGGCTGTCTGGGGAGGCCTTACAAATAGCTGTGAAAAGAGGAGAAGCGAAAAGCAAAAGAGAAAAGGAAAGATATAAACATCTGAATGGACAGTTCAAAAGAATAGCAAAAAGAGATAAGAAAGCCTTCTGCGATCAATGCAAAGAAATAGAGGAAAACAACAGAATGGGAAAGACTAGAGATCTCTTCAAGAAAATCAGAGATAGGAAAGGAACATTTCATGCAAAGATGGTATCGGTAAAGGACAGAAATGGTATGGACCTAACAGAAGCAGAAGATATTAAGAAGAGATGGCAAGAATACACAGAAGAACTGTACCAAAAAGATCTTCACAACCCAGATAATGACGATGGTGTGATCACTGACCTAGAGCCAGACATCCTGGAATGTGAAGTCAAGTGGGCCTTAGAAAGCATCACTATGAACAAAGCTAGTGGAGGTGATGGAATTCCAGTTGAGCTATTCCAAATCCTGAAAGATGATGCTGTGAAAGTGCTGCACTCAATATGCCAGCAAATTTGGAAAACTCAACAGTGGCCACAGGACTGGAAAAGGTCAGTTTTCATGCCAATCCCAAAGAAAGGCAATACCAAAGAATGCTCAAACTACCGCACAATTGTACTCATCTCATACGCTAGTAAAGTAATGCTAAAAATTCTCCAAGCCAGGCTTCAGCAATACGTGAACCGTGAACTTCCTGATGTTCAAGCTGGTTTTAGAAAAGGCAGAGGAACCAGAGATCAAATTGCCAAGATCTGCTGGATCATTGAAAAAGCAAGAGAGTTCCAGAAAAACATCTATTTCTGCTTTTTTGACTATGCCAAAGACTTTGACTGTGTGTATCACAATAAACTGTGGAAAATTCTGAAAGAGATGGGAATACCAGACCACCTGATCTGCCTCTTGAGAAATTTGTATGCAGGTCAGGAAGCAACAGTTAGAACTGGACATGGAACAACAGACTGGTTCCAAATAGGAAAAGGAGTTCGTCAAGGCTGTATATTGTCACCCTGTTTATTTAACTTATATGCAGAGTACATCATGAGAAACGCTGGGCTGGAAGAAACACAAGCTGGAATCAAGATTGCCGGGAGAAATATCAATAACCTCAGATATGCAGATGACACCACCCTTAAGGCAGAAAGTGAAGAGGAACTAAAAAGCCTCTAGATGAAGGTGAAAGTGGAGAGTGAAAAAGTTGGCTTAAAGCTCAACATTCAGAAAATGAAGATCATGGCATCAGGTCACATGACTTCATCGGAAATAGATGGGGAAACAGTGGAAACAGTGTCAGACTTTATTTTTCTGGGCTCCAAAATCACTGCAGATGGTGACTGCAGCCATGAAATTAAAAGACGCTTACTCCTTGGAAGGAAAGTTATGACCAACCTAGATAGCATATTCAAAAGCAGAGACATTACTTTGCCAACGAATGTTCATCTAGTCAAGACTATGGTTTTTCTTGTGGTCATGTATGGATGTGAGAGTTGGACTGTGAAGAATGCTGAACGCTAAAGAATTGATGCTTTTGAACTGTGGTGTTGGAGAAGACTCTTGAGAGTCCCTTGGACTGCAAGGAGATCCAACCAGTTCATTCTAAAGGAGATCAGCCCTGGGTGTTCTTTGGAAGGACTGATGCTAAAGCTGAAACTCCAGTACGTTGGCCACCTCATGTGAAGAGTTGACTCATTGGAAAAGACTCTGATGCTGGGAGGGATTGGGGGCAGGAGGAGAAGGGGACGCCAGAGGATGAGATGGCTGGATGGCATCACCTGCTCGATGGACATGAGTCTGAGTGAACTCCGGGAGTTGGTGATGGGCACGGAGGCCTGGCGTGCTGCGATTCATGGGGTCGCAAAGAGTTGGACACAACTGAGTGACTGATCTGATCTGATTATTGTAACAATGGTTTTAACTCCACTTTTGATATTTTCTATGTGATTTAAGTAATATGTCTTTTAAAATAATTATTATTTTGTTGTATAAGAGAGAAAACATTTAAAATTCTATTAGTATTTTTTTGGACACATAAAGTATAAAGATGCAATCTGTGAGGTCAACAACTGAAGCTGGGATAGATCTATACAGGAACAGAGTTTTTGTATGTTATTAAACTGGTATGAATTCAAATTATAGTGCTGTACCTTCAGGATGTAAATGTAATTTACATAGTAAACACACACAAAAAAACTATAGCATATACATAAAAGGAAATGAAAAACAAGTATTTCACCATAGAAAATCAACTAAACACAAAAGAGGATAATATTGCAAGAAATGGGGACAAAACACCCGTAAGGCACATAGAAAAGAAACAGTAAAATGGCCAAAGGAAATTTTCCTCATTAAATCTCTCCAAGTAGGTTAAGCTCTTCAATAAAAAGACAGAAATTGAAAAAAAATGAATTAAAAAAAGATTCAATTATTTTCTATCTAAAAGAGATTTACTTTAGATCAAGAGACAAAACAGAGCAAAAGTTAAAAGATAGGAAAACATATTCCAAGAAGATAGTTAACCAGAAGAGAGTAAGAGTGACTACACTCAAACAAACTAGACTTTAAATTAAAAAAAAAAAAAATTACAAGAGGCAAAGAAGGACATTAAATAATATTAAAAGGTTCAACACAGCAAAAATTCATAATAATTATAAACATTAATATATCTAATGATCGTTTATGGTGAACTGTGTCAGATTCATGATCTCTGAAGAAGATTTAGCTTTGGGACCAGGGATCAGGGTTGATGACTCAAGAGCTCAAGAGCTTTTGTGTAGCAGAGTTTTATTTTAGTAAAAGGGGACTTAGAATGCTTCTGACATAGACATCAGAAGGGAAACAGAGAATGCCCCCCTCACTAGTCTTAGAAAGGGGAGTTATATACTTTTTCAATAGGTTATTACAATAAATCAAAAGAATGTCTCAAGGTTGTGAAGATCTTACTAGAACCATTCCCACAATTTACATTTTAAGATAACAGGATTAGTCAAAATATTCTCAGGAAGTGTCCACAAGCAGGATACAATGCTGTTAATATAATTCTTAGTACAGAGTTTAAGCTGAGTTGTGCTGTTATGTAATCATCAAATCTGGGCTTAAAGAAAAATTATGACAAAGGAGGCAAGAATATTCAATGGAGAAAAGCAAGTGGGGAAGTTGAACAGCTGCATGTAAATCAATAAAATTGGAACACACTCTCAAACCATACACAAAAATAAACTTAAAATGGCTTATTAAAGACTTACCTGTAAGATATGACATTATAAAATTCCTAAAAGATAACGTAGGCAAACATTCTCTGACATAATTATATCAATGCTTTCCTAGGTCAGTCTACCAAAATAATAGAAATAAAAGCAAAAGTAAACAAATGAGACCTAATCAGATTTAGAAGCTTTTGTACAGCAAAGGAAACTGTAAATAAACAGAAAGACACCTATGGACTGAGAGCAAATGTCTGCAAATGATGTAACTGACAATTGCTTAATTTCCTAAATATGCAAACAGTTCATATAACTCAATAACAACAAGAAACAAGCAAGTCAATAAAAATATGGGCAGATAACCTAAATATACATTTCTCCAAATAAGACATGGCCAATGGGCACATGTAAAGATGCTCAACATCATTAACTATTAGAGAGATGCAAACAAATTACAGTGGAGTACCACCTCACAACAGTGAGAACGACCATCATTAAAAGGTCTACCAATAACAAATGCTGGAGAAGGTATGGAGAAAAAAGAACATCCCACACTGTTGGTGGGAAAGTAAACTGATATAACCACAATGGAAAACAATATGGAGGTTCTTCAAAAAACTAACAATATAGTTATCATATGGTCCTGCAATACCACTCCTAGGCATATGTCTGGAGAAAACTCTAATTCAAAAAGATATATGCCCCACAATGTTCATAGCAATGATATCTATAATAGCCAAGACATGGAAAAAACCTAAATACTCATGGACAGATGACTGGATAAAGAATATGCAGTACATACACACAATGGAATATTACTCAGCCATAAAAAAAAGAATGGAATAACACCATCTGTAACAACATGGATGGATTAGAGTTTATCATACTAAGTGAAATAAGCCAGATAGATAAGTGTAATTGATGGATGAATGGGAAAGCAAAAGTATTATATATATATATACAATGGGGTATTCTTCAGCTTTAAAAATGAAGGAAATTCTGACATATACTACAATGTGGATGAATCTTGAAAAAATTTTGTTAAGCCAGTCACAGAAAGACAAATACAGCATGATTCTACTTATATGACATATTAGTAGTCAAAATCATACAGACAAAATGTAGAATGGTAGCTTTCTTGGGCTGGGAAATGAGGGCATGGGCAATTATTGGCTAATGGATACAGAGTTTCAATTTTGTAGGAGAAAATAGTTCTGAAGACAGATGGTGGTGATAGTTGCAGGGAAATATGAATGTAATTAACACCACTGAACTATAAACTTTAAAATAGTAAATATCACAAATGTAATGTTATATATATTTTATCACAGTAGTTGAAAATTATATATTGCTTTATATATAAATATGGGAAAGTGAAAGTCACTCAGTCAGGTCAGACTCTTTCGACCCCATGCACTATACAGTCCATGGAATTCTCCAGGCCAGAGTACTGAAGTGGGGAACAGTTCCCTTCTCCAGGGGATCTTCCCAACCCAGGATTCGAACTCAGATCTCCCACACTGCAGGCAGATTCTTTACCAGCTAAGCCACAAGCAAAGCCCAAGAATACTGGAGTGGGTAGCCTATCCCTTCTCCAGCAGGTCTTCCCAACCCAGGAATCAAACCAAGGTCTCCTGCATAGCAGGCAGATTCTTTACCAGTTGAGCTACCGTAAATATGGAAACCAACTCCTAATTTCAAAAGAATATTTATTGACAGGAAACAAGATTTGGGTACAAAGTTGTTAATAATGAGTCTAAAAAGAGCATTATTACAAGCAATTATTTAAATTTCTACTTCTTGATGGAAAAGAAAATATATTTCAATATAATGATAATTCTACACATGACTTTATATATGACTTCCACATAAAATTGATTAAAGAACTATTAACTAACTATATTTTAATAAATCACTATAAAAATTTTACAGAACTGATAATAGTTTTGCATCAATTATTTTCATGCCTAAATGTTTTCTGTCATTAATGTCATTAGATTAGAGCACATTTACATAATGATCAGAGTGAGAAATAAAAACTGAGATGGCATTAACTGGAACTGTGGAATATGTAAAAACAAGTTATTAGTTGATAATGCCATAAATACATGTTATATTCTGTAACATTCCTGAGAATTTCAAACATTTAATTAAAAAAATGAGTCAGACTGCCTGATACTATCAAAGCAAGTACTAAATGCTCCCCATGTCCAGTTCTTTTATGTCATTTCTAAGAATTGTGGCATTTCAGTTTATTCTTATTTTGTATAGATTCCCTTCGTATTTTGGCACCAGAGGTAATTTTCTATCTCTGTAGTTAGAGTATAAACTTCCTTTGCCACTTCTTCCAAAATTGCACTATTCTGTCAAAAACAGCTGGGCTGAGTAAGAAAATAATACTAGTCGATTAAAAAAATGCAATCTAGAAATGTGAACTATTTGATTACACTAAAATAGAAAGTTTAAACTAATCATTTGCTAATCTTCTCACATCTTTTTTGAAACAGCTTTTGATGAAAAGGTTAGCAGAAACATCAAATTTGTAGGTTCTGAATGGTTTGTCTGCTGGGTAAACATGCACAGTATTTTCTAAATGTGTTGTTAAGTAAAGTATGGTTGATTTTAGTAAAATTATTTTGGTTTCAAGAGGAATTCTGTATAAATACTCACAAACTGTGCTAAATTTCTTTCAACATCAAACTACGTTTGAGTTAGTTTACTGTTAGTAATTTTAAAAATGTAAACAAAAAATTCTAAAATTGCTAAATTTGGATCCAAAAATGTAAAATGTTGTTGTGTATCTAAACTGCTCATTGCCTTATGTTACTACGGAAAAACTCATTTTCTATAATGAGTTTCTTAGGATCAAGTGTAAATTAAAATGTATCCGAGATACAGCGCTTATGCTTTTCTAGTTATGAAGTTATTTTCCCTACAAACTGTCTGCCAGGCTTTGAAAAGCTGAGGTGCCTACTTAAAACTTTATGATAACCACTGCCAAATATAAGAGTGACATATGCCTCTGAGATCACTGGAGAATAAGAAGAAATAAAAAACATAAACCACATAGCTAGAGATAGAAGAATAAATAAAAGAATAAAAAGGAACAAGTAAAAGAAACATGGGCTTTCCAGGTGACACTAGTGGTAAAGAAGCTGCCTGCCAATGCAGGAAATAAAAGAGATGAGGGTTGGACCCTGGGTGGGGAAGATCCCCCAGAAGAGGATCTTCTGCTGCAACCCACTGCAGCATTCTTGCCTGGAGAATCCCCATGGACAGAGGACCCAGGCTACAGTCCACAGGGTCGCAAAGAGTTGGACATGGCTGAAGTGACTTAGCATGCACACACACAAGAGAAACACAATTATAAATTCAATAATACTAAGCTTATAAATTATAGCTATAAAACAAAGGATTTCAGCTCTCCTATTAAAAGGGCACAATGAAACTGGCTTTTTTAAAAGTCAACCCACTCCAATATTCTTGCCTGGAGAATTCCATGGACAGAGGAGGCTGGAAGGCTACAGTCCCATGGGGTTGCAAAGAGTTGGGCAGGACTTAGCGACTAACATTCTCACTTACCTAAAAGAATAGAAATGTACATTAAAAAAAAAAAGAAAATCATAATCAAGTAAAATAAAAATGAAGCAGAGGTCCCAAAATAATCTCAAGCAAAGTACAGTTTAAGTAAAAGAGCCACAGATGTAAAAATGGTTATTTAATAATGATACAATTTAAATATCCAACCAATACATGCTATTCATAAAATTGCACAGGTCTGTTTTGTGCTGGTTTCAGCCTATGGATAGTAATGCCATAGGCTAGAAATGTCTGGGGTCCCTGTTACTGGGATCAAGGTCAGCATCTAGAGTTTCAGAGATTCACTCTTTATTGGTGATTTTAAAATATAAGAACTGGAATTGGAGTTGCAGGAAGAGAAAAAAATAAAGTGACTCAAACGGCCAGTTATGGAAACCAGCCAAGGTCTCAAAAATAAAGGAGCCTCAGTAAAGAAGGCAGCCTGGCTCTTTACCTAGCCCTGTGGCTGGCCATGTGCTTGTTGAAGACAGCCTTGCTTGAAGCGGCTGCCTCTTTGAAATAGATGCCTTTTTGTAAGATATTCCTTGGCAATCAAAGCTCAAGTCAGGTGCTAGTATTACCAAAAGAAAAGTCAGGGCTTACACTACATGGTCAAATAATGTAACCTAAAAATACATAAAGCAAAACTGTATGGGTCAAGTAACAGGATTTGTCGGAGGTTTTGTTTAATGGGAGCAGATTTTGGAAGAATTTAATATTCACAATATTTATTACAGAAGGCCCTTAGAGGAAGGAAGAAGAAGCAGAATTGGGTAAAAGAAGTCAAGTTAGATTCAGGCCTGAGAATCTCTGGATGTGAGTCTGTGGAGCTGCAATGGCCACTGACAGTCGTTCAAGTTGAGCTAGACTTTATATTCCCAACTTCACCATGCACTGGATGCGGACCACTTCCTCAGATCATGACTGGGTAAAGTGGCTCTCTACAACTGAGGCAGTTCCTGAAGGGGTTACAGCTGAAGGCTTTATACTGCCAGCCCTCTACACAGCTGATGCAACAATCCCTCCATTAAAGGGGGATCACAGGAGCCATCAGTGTGTCCTCCATGATCCATCCTGATCAGCTCCAATTTTACACTTATAATAAGGGAGAAGCACTTTAAGATTCTGTTGAGCATTTCTTCTTGAAGGAAACTTAGACAAGGAAAGTTAGTGGGGTGAACTTCAATCCACATGATGAGAGCTCATTTCAGGGCTATAATGATACTCAGTTTCTCTCTACTGTATCGACCCCTCATTTACCACTAGTATCTCTGATGGCCTGATGATGTGACCTAGATCCCTATTCCTGAGGAGTCTGGAACTCTGACGAACATTCCAATATTAGGCCAGTTGTACATTTACTATCAAAATTAAAGAAGGACTATTGAGCAGTACCCAGGTAGACTGGGAACAAATACTCCTTCATTATTTTTAACAACTCTTCTTCTGACTACTACAATCAATTATACCTGTGAAAATAGTTATTCCTCTTCTTGCCTGCTGGATTATGGACAAAAATAAGCCCAAATGTCTAGACAGTAACCACAGCTCTACAGCTCAATGAGACTCTTGTTGTGTCCTAAGCAGAAATGTTTCTCCTTTGGAAAACAAGGCCTCTACTGCTGTGAAGACAGGAAGACAAATTCCTCAAAGGAGTTATTATAATTATAATTAGGACTACTACTGTTTTCATTACTGTATATGTAGACCTATGTAATCTTTCTATTAGGCCAAGCACTACATTAAAATCTTTTATGAAAAGATATACGACATTCTAGATAATGATTCTCTATCATTTTAAAGTGTCATTTCAGAGGTGACACCTCAATTGTGACTTCAGTATGCTATTCCAATGCTCTATCAATGTGATAGCTTTTGGCTGATGTGACATATGATAAGGCCAGTGAATTTTATTGTAATGGCCCTATTCATCATATTCTTCACTAAAAGGAGCACCTCTGGACAGATCTTATGGTATGAGACATCCAATGCCAATGAATCAAACACTTCATTAGCCTTCGTGCTGGGTGAGGAATTGTGTACAGAAAAAGCAAACTTATACCTGGAATTTGTATCTCTTCCAATCAGAATAAATGTCTGGTTCTAGGGTAAAAGGAACTGCAAAGTCAATCATCACCAAGTGGTATTTTGGTGTCCTCAAAGGATGACGCCATTTTAGGACCTTAGTATTGTTCTCTGTTGCCAGCAAGATGAATATTTGGCACAACAGTAGCTACAATAGCCTTGGTAAGTAAGGGTCTATGCTGCTGGGTCTGAGAATCAGCTCCATATCTGACACCCCATGACCATTTTAAAAAATATATTTATTGTAGCAGTCCTGGGACTGATGACACCAGAAGCTGACTGGTTCCAATTTGCTGCATCATTTTGTTTATTTGCTTGTTTAGTGATTCTCCCGTGGTAGCAATCGTTCTCTGATGAGGATTAATATAATACACAGGGATCTTTATACTCCTTACCCATTCCCTCATTTTTATCTGCTGCTGCTGCTGCTGCTAAGTCACTTCAGTCGTGTCCGACTCTGTGCGACCCCATAGACGGCAGCCCACCAAGGCTCCCCGTCCCTGGGATTCTCCAGGCAAGAACACTGGAGTGGGTTGCCATTTCCGTCTCCAATGCATGAAAGTGAAAAGTGAAAGTGAGGTTGCTCAGTCGTGTCCAACTCTAGCAACCCATGGACTGAAGCCTACCAGGCTTCTCCATCCATGGGATTTTCCAGGCAAAACTACTGGAGTGGGGTGCCACTGCCTTCTCCGCATTTCTATCTACATGCCTTTAACTTAGACAACATTGTCACTGATTTTCCAATCATTCTCCTTCCTGGATTCTGCAAGGCTATTTGTCACTAAGAATGAGTCAGTATAGAACCTTGAAGTGCTTCTTTCATTACACTATGTGAATGACACAGAATACAACCTGAAGCTCTATCTTTTGGGAGATAATTCCTTTGCCCTCTGATCTTTAAGCCCAGCTCTGAAAGAAGCTATAATACAGCTACTGCTTGTTTTCAGCTTGGTTCCACATTTGAGCTGACCCATATATAAAATGAATCATTTTTTTCCCTCAGTCAGTAGGCCATGACATATTCCTTGTTTGGTCACAGGTATGTAAATTGAAGAAATATTTATGGATTATATGTGAAGTTTGGGCTTCCTGCACATGCAATTTTTCTGTGCTTTCTGTTGGCACATCACTCTTGGACGTATGACTCTCATTTTATAATGAATTATTCTTGGTCCTACCAAACTTTGGTTTTTTGACAGAAAACACCCCATGATGGGTAATCTCAGTATTAGAGTAAATGTATATCCCATGGTCAAGTAGAAATACAGGGAATGTTAAGTGGCTTCAGTTGTGCTTAACTGTTTGCAATCCTATGGACTACAGCTCCACAGGCTCCACTGTTCATGGGATTCTCCAGGCAAGAATACTGGAGTGGGTTGCCATGCTTTCTCCTCCTGGGGATCTTCCTGACCCAGGGATCAAACCCATGTCTCTTGCACCTCTGGCATTGGCAGGCTGTGTCTTTACCACTAGTGCCACCTGATTTGTCTTCAAAAAGCATTCAGTTCTCTATACTGGACATTGCCATTCCATTGTTCCAAAATGTGGGGTCTGTATTGTGATTCTCATGCTGCTGCTGCTAAGTCACTTCAGTCGTGTCCGACTCTGTGCGACCCCAGAGACAGCAGCCCACCAGGCTCCCCCGTCCCTGGGATTCTCCAGGCAAGAACACTGGAGTGGGTTGCCATTTCCTTCTCCAATGCATGAAAGTGAAAAGTGAAAGTCAAGTTGCTCAGTCATTTCTGACTCTTAGCGACCTCATGGACTGCAGCCTACCAGGCTCCTCCATCCATGGGACTTTCCAGGCTAGAGTACTGGCGTAGGGTGCCATTGCCTTCTCCATCTGGAGTCTGTCATAAATTCCACATGGCAGCTTTGAAAGGAAAAGTGACAATCGCTCAGTCGTGTCCGACTCTTTCCGACCCCATGGATAGTCCATGGAACTCTCCAGGCCAGAATACTGGAGAGGGTGACCCTTCCCTTCTCCAGGGGATCTTGCCAACCCAGGGATTGAACCCAGGTCTCCCGCATTGCAGGTGGATTCTTTACCAGCTGAGCCACCAAGGAAGCCCTTTGTTCACCACTAATCTCTCTACTATGGAATGTGCCAAGTTGTATGGACCTAGTTGATAGGCTTTTCGCACTGTAACCTGGACCTGATGTAGACACATTTCCTACTTTGGATCCCACTGAAAGCTTGCAGCCTATAGACTATACCATCTTTAAAAATCAGATGAGCATAGTAAGAGCTATACTTCCATATTTGCTAGAATTTTTTTCCCTGTTTTTCTTGGATAGGAAGTTCCAGCATGATCCTAATAACTAGACATCTACAAAGTTATTGATGTGGTATTTTATAGGATCTCCATCTGACTAGAATATATGTGTCTTACCAGGGCCTCCAAATTACTAATTCGTGCTCATCTAGCCTGAGTACTTGATATAATCAATATAGAGGACAAATGTGATAGCTGCAGTCCACCGAGTCGCAAAGAGTCAGACATGACTAAGCAACTGGACTGAACTGAAGTGAACAGAATTTCCAGAGATTCCAGACCTCTTTCAACTGTTATGACAGAGGATAGGAGAATTAACAAAGCCCTGGGGCAAAACCTTCAGTGTACACTATGATCTATTTCATATAAAAGCAAATTGTTTCCAATTCTCTTTTCTGAAAGAAATATTTGAAAATGTATTTGCCACTTCAATAGCTGCATATTATTTACCTGTGGTTATATTCATATTCTCTAGCAAATATACTACCGCATCTAACATGGTAACTGTAATGGGAGCTCAATGTGATAGAGCTTGCAGTAGTCCTATAATCTTCCATGTTCTCTGCGGGTCAGACTACTGAATTAAATGGAGACATGATAGGAGTTATCACTCCTGAATTCTTCATGTCTTAAAGTGGTCTTAATTTCTACAGTAAGATGTAATGTTGTTTATGAATTATTCTCTTACTGCGGGTAGAGAATTTGATTTTCCTTAGGCTTCTATTGGCCTATCTGACTAAGATAGCTCCTTTCCCATAGGCCACAGAAAGAATGTGAAAGTTGAGCCAAGATCAAAATATTTCTACCCCAATTATTCATTCAGGGATCAGGGAAATGTATTGGTAGACCCAGTGTTGCTGCTTATGAGTCACCTGGGCAGTATTCAATTTATTCCCTGCCTCCCATACATTCTCACTTTAACCAATTGGTCATAAAAATTTTTTGAGTAGCTGAGTATCAATGTGAACTCCAACCTAATAATCCACAGTACTTAAAATATTTGGATAGTTCCTTTTATCCAGTGAGCATTTATTCAAGTAAATTACCATAGGTACCTTCCATCATTTGGAGTTTATGGGACCCCCAAACTGCTGGTCAGTTTGCTTCACACACAAGGTACACAGGCACTGATCTATCTCCCTTAGCCTTGGGGATAATATGCCTTCCGAAACAACTGAGTATTATGCTATGACAAACCGAGACAGCATATTAACAAGCAAAGACATCACTTAGACGACAAAGGCCCATATAGTCAAAGCTATGGTTTTTCCAGCAGTCGAATATGGATGTGAGATTTGGACCATAAAGAAGGCTGAGCCCCCAAAGAATTGATGCTTTTGAACTGTGGTGCCAGAGAAGACTCTCAAGAGTTCCTGGACTGCAAGGAGATCAAACCTGAATATTCATTGGAAGGACTGATGCTGAGGTTGAAGCTCAAAGACTTAGCCACCTGATGCAAAAAGCCAACTCACTGGAAAAGATTCAGATGTTTGGAAAGATTGAAGACAAAGGAAGAAGTGAGTGACAGAGGATGAGATGGCTAGACACATGAATCTGAGCAAACTCTGGGAGACAGTAAAGGACTGGGAAGCCTGGTGTACTGCAGTCCATGGGGTCACAAAAAGTCGGACAGGACTTAGCAACTGGATAACAACAATAATACATTATTATCAATAATGTACAGATAAGAGAATATATTGCCATTTCTATAGATCTGTGAGGAATTAAAGCAAGTAGATAGAGATCTTTTCCCCATTTGTTTGTTCCCTATTTAGTAAATCTCAAGTGATTATATAACATTGTATTAGAAATGAATAAAAGTAGATTGTACCTCTGGCTGTGTCAATAAATTGCCATATGACCTTGTTCAAACTACTTCATGTCTGAGCAATTTTTAAAAATTAGACAAATGAATCCACAGTCATATTCTATTCATTTCATGTTCACGAATGCAAATACCCCTCTAAAAGAGACTGCTTAGTGAAAGTGCTCTATAAATTTGCTATATTTTTATTTACAAATAGTGTTACATTTTAAAAGCCAAATTCAGTGATTATTCTATACTGTGGTCATACTTAAATATGTATAGGTGATTGGAGGTAGCTCCATTTACATATTTCAAGTACTTTTACATGAAGAAAAAAGTGAAAGGGCTTCTCTGGTGGCTCAGATGATAAAGAATCTGCCTCCAATGCGGGAGATCTGAATTCAATCCCTGGGTCAAGAAGATCCCCTGGAGAAGGGAATGGCCACCCACTCCAGTATACTGTATTTTTTGACATGTGATATTAACTAAAACCTAACTTCTAACTAAGAGGATACCATCTTTAGTGTCAATATAGGACAAAATACTAGTTATTTTACTTAGGAGAGAAACAAAAAGAGTATTATCAAATTTATTGTTCTCATTTTACTAGTTCAATAATAAATAATATATTTTACATTCAGTATTTTTGTTTTTATTTGAAACATAAAGGAAATATGTCTCAATCAACATTTCATGAGAAAAATGTTGATTAATAAAAATTATGTTTTTATAAGAAACTAGTACTTGAATGTGAGTTGTAAAAATAATAGAATGTTAAAGCTTGATTTATCTTTTTAATGAAAACAATGATAAGGAATATCTTCATTAAGATAGCTTGAGCATCAGGGAGCAACAAACTTTAACTGAAAGATATTTACTGAGTTTCTCACTTCCATATGAGAAATATTTTCCTGTGACTAGATAGAATTTATACTACTAGTAAGCTGAAAACATCACCAATCATCATATAATTGTGTGTGTGTTTGTGTTCATATTTTCATTGCTTTGCTTTGTTTCAGTTTATTTAGAGCAGTCAAATTATGTAAAATTATTATAAAATTTCTCAGGAAGATGGTAAATTTCATGTGAAACCTGGCTTAGGTCATAGTACTTAGCTTTTGATCAAATACCAGACTAGATGTTGCTGTACAAAAATTTTTTAGATGTGTTTAATCAGTAGACTTTAAAGTAGATTACCTTCCATAATATGGATAGACCTCATTCAATCAGCAGGCCTTAAGAGAAAAGACAAATACTTAAAAGAAAAAGGAATTCTACCTCCAGACTACTTTTTGGACTATAGATTACAACATGAACTTTTGCCTGGATAGTCAGTCTATTCAGTCTATCGGCCTGCCCTGTAGATTTTGGATGTATGAACCTCCTTAATCTTCTCTCTCTCTCTCACACACACACACACACACACAACTATATGCATATACACATTTCCTACTGATTCCGGGTTTTTGTTTTAATAGAATCTTAATACACAGAATTCTGCTGGAGAAGGAAAGAAAGACAGGGAGATGGAAATGTGTTTAATTGATCCGTTTCTTTGTAGCAGGAAGTATTCAACACTCACAATTTATTTTACAGAGGAAATATAGTTAATATGAAGACACAACTGAATATAAAATATGTTTACAATACTATAAACACTGTAAAGCTTTTTCATTCCAATAAATTCTTATAGGACTAATACAATGGACATTTAAATAAGTTTTTCAGTTAAACTCAAAGATATCAAAAGGCGAAGCCCAATACTTCAGAAAAGGAAAATAAAAGTAACGCCAGCTTTTTTCTCCAAAACAAATGAAATATAAGGTAAATAGAATATCTATATGTCATAGTAGCAGGTAACTGCTTACTATTCTTTTTCTAAAAATAAATATTCTGCAAACATTGATAGTTTATATTTCTGGGGTATGAACATCTGTTGTTTAATCATTGTTTTTGCAGTAGAGCAAATATAAAGCATATTTTACCATAATTAAATCATTAAGGAGAAAATAGCCAAAAGCATAAGGCTTCTGAGAAGACTGATTTTAACCACATCACTAGGAACAGATATTACCTTGTTCTCTTTACAGCTGTGTTATAGCTCCCCAAGTAATTCATTTACAGTACAGCATTGAACCATAGCTGCAGAGCTTTAAGTGTAGTTAAGCTTTCTGGTCTCTAGAGGTCTCTGCACATCACTCTTTCACTCTGCCATCCTTGCATCCTGCCAACTTTTCTAAAATATTTCAAAAATGTATAAGCTAAATGCTGCTCTTCAAAGAACACAAATTCTTCACTTATGTGTCTTGTCTTACCCTGATATCTTATAATATAAACAAATTGTGAGAATGTAAGAAGAGTCAAAAAAATTCAAGAAGAAAAATTATTTTCTGTGAAATTACTTTTTTTAATCATGCAAGGAAGATCTTTCTTCCTGTAATTTTCTCAGATATCCCTAGTTTGAAATTGTTTCACTTACATTAGGTATTTTTAAAAGTGTACATGGCATTTTTGTCTTCTTACATATTATATACAAGGGTCAATTCAATTCAACAAATAATATTTTTTATTCAATGAAATGCTTTAGGAAAAGAAAGAAAAAACAAATGCCACATTTCTGCATAAAATACCCAGAATGCAACATGGATATTGATTCTCATACTTTAAGATAGTCAACTCTTTCATAAATATCCCCTTATCTACTAAACCAAAACTATATGGCATCAAACAATAAGACGTGTATAAATTAGTATATGCCACCGTTTGCCAGCTCAAATCCCAAGGACAACTAATAGAGAACCATCTTCAAGACCTAAGTTTCATTTACTTAGTCTTTTTAAAATATATTAATTTAAGATGGATCACTCTGCCTCCCTGGGAATATGGTTTATGAAGGTCACACCACTTTGTGTGAGTTGCAGAGCAGAACACACCTATTACTTAGGCACATGAGTCAGTAGGAAGCAAGCAGAACATTTGAAATAGTGGTAAAAATAATTTCAGTCCATAGAAGATCTAGCAGGACTGGGACAAGGGGCTGTCTTCTTGAAAAATGCTATTCAAGACCTTTACTATAGGGTTATTTTCTATTTTTTTTTTTGGTCACATTCAATATTTATGACCAAATATTCCTTTGATTGTTTAAAATTTTAGAATGTTCCAGACCCTAAGGCTAGTACATATATTAACTCATTTAATCCTCATTACAACCCATGGAGTAAATAGTATCGCTAATAACTCCATTTTACAAGTGAGAAACTCAATTAGAGGAAGACTAAAATATTCTTAGAGCTTTTACTCAAAGCTGTCCAATTTTCCCAGCACCACTGGATAGATGCATGTAAAAGAATGAAATTAGAACAGCTTCTCACACCATGTACAAAAATAAACTCAAAATTAATTAAAAACCTAAATATAAAACCCCAAACCATAAAACTCCTAAGAGAAATTATGTAGGGGGGATCTGTCTCCTAAGGCAAAGAAAACAAAAGCAAAAATAAACTTATGATATCTAATTAAACTTAAAAGCATTTACAAAGCAAAGGAAATCATTGAAAAAATGGAAAGGTAACCAACTGAAAAAGACAGGATGTTTGGAAGGCATATGACAAATAAGAAGTTAATATCCAAAATATATAAAGAGCTCTTACAACTTAATAGCAGAACACAAACAATCCAATTTAAAAATTAGCAGAAGAATTGAACAGACTTTTTTTTCCCAAAGAAAACATACAAATGCCCAACAAGTACCCAAAAATATGCTCAGAACTGCTAATTATCTCAGAGAAATGCAAATTAAAACAATGAGATAGTACCTCACACCTTACTGAATGGCTGTCATCAAAAAGACACAAGAGACCTGGATTTGATCCCCCGTCAGGAAGATCCCTGGAAGAGGGCATGGCAACTCACTGCAATATTCTTGCCTGGAGAATCCCACAGACAGAGGAGCCTGGTGGGCTAGAGTCCACAGGGTTGCAAAGAATCGGACATGACTGAAAAAACTTATTATGTATGCATGCTCTATGTACAAAAAATTCAAAAGACAAAAATAAATAATTTTCATCTGCAAATCACTTAAATTAGGATTATCACTGTTTCATCAGGCTCCAAACCTAGACTCTTGAAAATTATTTGACTGATAATTCTCCTTAATTACTATTTCCAGTTGTTAATAATACAGTGTTTTTTTAAATTGAGATACCCTATTTTCTCCAAACTAGTGAAACTATTCATATACAATTCATTATTCTCCCACACATACAAGTTGAAACAATGTCTCAATTGGTTAAAAACTATTAAAGACCTGACATCTAGTTAATTGACTTTCTAGGTATTTGGTAGCTATAAAGAAAAAGTACAATGTAAAAATTTAGTTCTTGGCTTCAAGGAGTTCAAAATCAAGGTACTGAGACCAAAAAGTATCAATATAACAAAATACCAATGGAATAGAATTTCTTTTAAAAAGTTAATTAAGGTAGAAAAACCTTCACCACTGAGTGGAAGCTCATTCTGAATCTCAAGGGATTAGCAGAAATTTTGATTTTGACCTTTAAATATAGGTGGAAGATGAATAGGTTAAATTAAAGATCAAAGTTGTTTTGTTATTAATATTTTAGTCACTAAGTTGTGTCTGACTCTTTTGGGACCTCATGGACTGTGTAGCCCACCAGGCACCCCTGTCCATGGGATTCACCAGGCAAGAATACTGGAGCAGGTTGCCACTTCCTTTTTCAGGGGATCTTCCCACCCAAGGATTAAACTCATGTCTCCTGCATTGAGGGCAGATTCTTTACCACTGAGTCATCTGCAAAGCCTAAAGATCAAAGACTTTCCCAGAAAAGAATGTCATATAAACTAAGACATGGTAGAAAGAGCAGAGTTGTATGCTACTGAGCTTTATCATTCTATTTTAAAGCAGATTTTAAAGCAGATTACCTCCAAGATATTTTTTAAACAAGGTCTCATAAATTTCTTTTGGTATTTTCAGATTACACTAATTAGAAAAATGACACCTAACAATGATCCTTATAAAAGAAAATTATACTGTGTATTAAAAATGCCTTCAATGAATATAGTCCCTAAAATTATATTTGGGGAGACATTTCTAAATTTTGTAATTTACAAATTACAAAAAAGAAGAACATAATCTGTCCAGTGACTAAAAATTGCTGCACCTTGTCACAGCATGAATGTGGATACCACATTTTTGTATGAACAATATATGGAAACATTGAGACAGATTTCATCCCAATATCTGCATAAATTTTCCTGAAAATGTGATAACATTTTAAAAGAAATAAAATGAAATGAAAGGCATATAAGTATATTTTAATAATATTTTCTGTAAAAATGAATTCCACTACTTCCTTTCTGTAGAATCAGGATTTGAGAACCTATGTGTGAAGTTCATATCCTTTTCTGTTCTGATACCCATTATTTGGCACCATCAGATATCTTAAATTTCTCTGGACTAATCTGGGCAAAATATACTTAATGATAACCACAAATTCTTTCAAAATATAGAACTCTGAATAACCCTTTATATTTTATTACTATCAAAAGCTATTTAAGTAGGTGGCAATCAATCATCAGTAAAATCTCAAGTTTCTTAGTCCTTATTTGTTTGATTTTGTTTTTGTTCCTACTCTTCCATCCTTTGAAATCTAATCTTTAAATAACCCATTTAGACATCTCTGATATTAATATTTCTCCTTGAAAATATGATTTTCTGTGCAGGCAAATTGGATTTCCAATGGTATTATTAATCTTTATATGATTTCCCAGTCTTCTAGCTCTCATTTCTTTCTTTAATTTATAAACACTTGCATTTTTCTATGTCCTTCACATACTAAAATAGAGCTTCTATTATATATCATGAGCATTACAAAGGAAATGCTAGTAGCAGTGAGCTGTAACCTTGCAGTCTTTACACATAGACATCTACAGAGAAATTGAAACATAATTTCTTAAGTTTAGAACAGAAAATAGTCTGTATGTATTCAGCCCATTTTCTTCTGTGTTTGAGATGACAGAAAATTTTCAAAAATAGCTTTTGTTTTATTTCTAACTGTGGCATGTATAGATAATGATGTTAAAATACAATACACACCAGTGTTTCACGGATTTTGATAAGCATCATGTCCTCAACTGTCACAATAAAGTAGAGTAGTAGAGCAAATAAATGCACATTCTATATGTTTTGAGATTTTTTAGCAAGTTTAGTAATTAAGTAATTTTATATTTACATAAAGATATAGATTCAGTCATTAAAAAATCTCAATAATTTCAATTACAGTCAAATTATCATATATGTTTTTCTTTTCAAAGGTGAAACTTGTATATGAAATCAACATATGCTGAAATAATTAGGGTTTTTTTAACCTACATCTTAAGCTTCTCAGGAATTGTTTTTTCTCTCTCCCTAATTTCAGGTACAGAAAGGCAGCATTTTCTGAAACCCAAATTCAGCTTCCCAAAGGACAGTAACATATTCAATCCCCAATCTACTTTTATTTCCCTTGGTGAAAAAAAAGAAAGCCCATAATATATCTTCATTATGGCATGCCAATATAGGTTAAAGAAGAATGTATGTTTGAAAGGCAGTGGTGGCACTGAATTGATTTTGTAAATTAACTTTACTTACATACACTAGTTGTCAGTGACACCAGCATGCAGTTATTCAAAGCTAAGGAATTATGGTTCATATATTCAATAATTTGTTTGGATATTTTATGTCATAAAAGAAACATACGACAGCTTAACAGGTAGCAATGTCTTGATGGATCACCAAACAGTGATATGTGTGTCCAGAGTTCAAGTTCAGAACTTTTTCACAATGAGGTCCTGAAGATGTATTCAGGCTAAACTTCTAGATGTCTAGAAGATGTATGCTATTCAATGCTGTAGCCATTAAGCATGCTGAGCACTTTCAATGTGCCCAGTTCAAACTGGGGTGTGCTATAAATGTAAAATAAACAACACAGAGTTTGAAAACAGTACAAAACAAGAAAAAGAACGTAAAATATATTATTGATAATTTTACATTGATTAAACACTGAAATAAGAATACATATTTTGGATATACTGACCGTCTAGTCAAGGCTATGGTTTTTCCAGTGGTCATGTATGGATGTGAGAGTTGGACTGTGAAGAAAGCTGAGCGCCAAAGAAGTGGTGCTTTTGAACTGTGGTGTTGGAGAAGACTCTTGAGAGTCACTTCGACTGCAAGGAGAGCCAACTAGTCCATTCTGAAGGAAATCAGCCCTGGGATTTCTTTGGAAGGAATGATGCTAAAGCTGAAACTCCAGTACTTTGGCTACCTCATGCAAAGAGTTGACTCATTGGAAAAGACTCTGATGCTGGGAGGGATTGGGGGCAGGAGAAGGGGACAACAGAGGATGAGATGGCTGGATGGCATCACTGACTCTATGGACGTGAGTCTGAGTGAACTCCAGGAGTTGGTGATGGACAGGGAGGCCTGGCGTGCTGCGATTCATGGGGTCACAAAGAGTCAGACACGACTGAGCAACTGAACTGAACTGAACAGAGTTAAGTATAATTGTTAAAATTAATTTCATCTGTTTAACTTTTTGATTGTGGCTGCTAGAACATTAAAAATTACATATGTGGCTCACATTTGAGGCTGGAATTATATTTCAGTTGGATGGTGCTTGTCCAGACCATAAACCCTTTGAACAGAGGGGCCATTTCTGTCTTGTTTTAAATGGTATCCTTAGTACCTAGTGTGAATGATCAATAAGTATATTGAATGCATTATTAGTTAATGGCAAACAGAGCCTTAAAATCAGGGTACCCTCTTCCCTGAACATGGCTAAAGACACTCTGAAAAATTTTTGATCTTTTATTACTCTACTTTTTTATTCCGAACTGACTTTTAACCCTTCTGTGTTGTTCTAGAATCAATCAGGTTTCAATAAATACTTCACTGTTTTCCACTTTCAGATATGCTAATAAGTGTTTATTCCCTTTAAGTCTTAGTTTCTTGAATAGCTCAAAGTCATCTTAGACGATTAATTGTATTTCCTTCCATAGGGTGATATGCTGGCTAGTCTCTTATCAACTCAGCATCATCTTCAGCCTTTCAAAGGCAAATAAACTACACTTGCCAGAATCCCCTTCTCTATACAGTTCCAGGTACCAGGTTAGAATAATCTGTCAATGAGAAGCACTTGCTCAAGATTTATAAGGCAGAAAGACTTAGACCATTGTTTTCCCAAGTCAGTTACAGGAGGATGCATGGGCAGGCAGTTTCAAAGCTGCTCCTAGGTAAACTTCTCTTTATGAATAAAATAAATAGAACTATGATTGTAAAATGGCTAGGGCCTGTTGCAACAATATTAGAAAGGATCTATGCATGAGAGCAGTCCTGAAGTTCCCTCTTCATTAGCCTCACTCTCAGTCCACCTGTATACCACTATCTCAGCAATACAGATGCAGGAGTACCTTAAGAATTTACCTGACATGTTTATTTCAAATGATTTTAACTCTTTCCAGATATTCATTACATAAGCAATATTAATCTGTTGAACAAGTAAGCATTTCTCATGTATAGGATTACACACATGCACACAATTTTTCCATATATTGATAAAACCAAAGCAGGTGAAAACAAATGGAAATCCTGTTACACTATCTATTAACCTGCCAGAAGTTGTGTCCACATAATTCTGATCACCATCTGTTGATAAGAATTAACTCTGTGCCCTTAATACTCTCCTCTCCTTTACATTTTATCCTCCTTTGCCTACTTAGGAACGTTACTCCAGTGACTCATGTTTCTTTGTATTGTTTTAGCTTTTCACCTACTAGTAATTTTCATGAATATTCAAACATGTCATTATTTCTCTTACAGAGAAAACTTATCTTGATCTCACTTTCTCCTTCCCCTTTATGGAAACGTGCTATGAAGCGTTTCTCATACAGTCTCTAATTGCCCTGTTCTGGTTCCATGTTCCTTTAAGATCATTCTAATAGCTTCAGTCAGCCATACTTCCACTAAAATTCTTTTGTGTGTATGTGTGTAACATTTTTACAAACCATCAGGAACTAAAAATATTGTTAAGTCTAATCGTCTATTTTCTGTTAGCAATCTACTTGATGTGTAAGCATTCTTTAAACACTTCCATATCTGTTGGTTCCCTCGGACCACACCACTGTCTTTGGTTCCTCTGATATCTTCAGGCTTCTTTTACTGTCTCCTTCGCTGGTTCCTTCTCATCTTTCCTATCAGTTAATGGTGGAATATTCCAGAATGCTCTCTTGCTCTCTGTTTTTGTCTTTCTATACACACTGTCTCCTTGAGCAATTTCATCCAGTTCCAGGACTTTAAATAGCATTTCTGTGCAGACAACTTCAAAATTTCTAATTCCAACACAGATTTTCCCCCTGAACTCTAGCCATATACATTTAATCGCTAGTCTTCTATTTCTGCATACCTTCATAGTAAACTAATAGGCAAGTGAAACTTAACAAGTTTAAAACTGAACTTCCCACCTTTACCAGAAAAAAACCTGCTCTCACAGCCTTCCTCATTTTTCAAATGGCAATTTAATTCTTCTAACTGGTTAATTCAAAATCCTTGAATTAATCTTTGATATTTATATTTTCTCACAATCTACATCAAATCTATCAGTAAATCTTTCAAAAATAATGAGAATTTAATCACTTCTAGTTGAGTGACCACAGCATCGTGATTATCTGGGTTGTGATGATCTTTTTTGTGCAGTTCTGTATATTCTTACCACCTCTTCTTAATATCTTCTGCTTCTGTTAGGTCCCTACCATTTCTGTCCTATATTGAGCCCATCTTTGCATGAAATGATCCCTTGGTATCTCTAATTTTCTTGAAGAGATCTCAAGTCTTTCCCATTCTATTGTTTTCCTCTATTTCTTTGCATTGATCACTGAGGTAGGCTTTCTTATCTCTTTTTGCTATTCTTTGGAACTCTGCATTCAAATGGGTATACCTTTCCTTTTCGCTTTCCTTCTTTTCACAGCTATTTGTAAGGCCTCCTTACAGATAATCACGATGCTGTGATCACTCACCTAGAGCCAGACATCCTGGAATGTGAAGTCAAGTGGGCCTTAGGAAGCATAACTATGAACAAAGCTAGTGGTGGTGACCAATCCAGTTGAGCTATTTCAAATCCTGAAAGATGACACTGTGAAAGTGCTGCACTCAATATGCCAGCAAATTTGGAAAACTCAGCAGTGGACACAGGACTGGAAAAGGTCAGATTTCATTCCAACCCAAAGAAAAGCAATGCCAAAGAATACTCAAACTACTGCACAATTGCACTCATCTCACATGCTGGTAAAGCAATGTGCAAAATTCTCCAAGCCAGGCTTCAGCAATACGTGAACCGTGAACTTCCAGATGTTCAAGCTCGTTTTAGAAAAGGCAGAGGAACCAGAGATCAAATTGCCAACATCCGCTGGATCACAGAAAAAGCAAGAGAGTTCCAGAAAAACATCTATTTCTGCTTTATTGACTATGACAAAGCCTTTGACTGTGTGGATCACATAAACTGTGGAAAATTCTGAAAGACATGGGAACACCAGACCACCTGACCTGCCTCTTGAGAAACCTGTATGCAGGTCAGGAAGCAACAGTTAGAACTGGACATGGAATAACAGACTGGTTCCAAATATGAAAAGGAGTATGTCAAGGCTGTATATTGTCACCTGCTTATTTAACTTATATGCAGAATACATCATAAGAAATGCTGGGCTAGAGGAAGCACAAGCTGGAATCAAGATTGCCCGGAGAATTATCCATAACCTCAGATATGCAGATGACATCACCCTTATGGCAGAAAGTGAAGAAGAACTAAAGAGTCTCTCGATGAAAGTGAAAGAGGAGAGTGAAAAATTTGGCTTTAAGCTCAACATTCAGAAAACAGAACATGGCATCCAGTCCCATCACTTCACAGCAAATAGATGGGGAAACAGTGGAAACAGTGGCTGGCTTTATTCTGGGGGCTCCAAAATCACTGCAGATAGTGACTTCAGCCATGAAATTAAAAGACGCTTACTCCTTGGAAGAAAAGTTATGACCAACCTAGACAGCATATTCAAAAGCAGAGACATTACTTTGCCAACAAAGGTCCATCTTGTCAAGGCTATGGTTTTTCCAGTGGTCATGTATGGATGTGAGAGTTAGACTATAAAGAAAGCTGAGCGCCGAAGAATTGATGGTTTCGAACTGTGGTGTTGGAGAAGACTCTTGCGAGTCCCTTGAACTGCAAGGAGATCCAACCAGTCCATCCTAAAGATCAGTCCTGGGTGTTCATTGGAAGGACTGATGCTAAAGCTGAAACTCCAGTACTCTGGCCACCTGATGAGAAGAGCTGACTCACTTGAAAAGACCCTGATGCTGGGAAAGATTGAGGGTAGGAGGAGAAGGGGACGACAGAGGATGAGATGGTTGGATGGCATCACTGACCCAATGGACATGGTTTGGATGGACTCTGGGAGTTCGTGATGGACAGGGAGGCCTTGTGAGCTGCAGTTCATGGGGTCACAAAGGGTCGGACACGACTGAGCAACTGAACTGAACAGAATCACTTCTAACCACTTCTACTACTAAAGCCACCAACATCTCTCAACTGGACTATGGTTGTATCTTAAAACAATACACTAATTTGTCAACAATTTACTCTCATTAAAGTGCTCATAATGCACAATGATCCTTTAGAATATAATTTAGTACATGTCATGTATCTGCTCAAACCTTAACTTTTTTCTATGTGACTTATTAAAGCCAAATTATTTTACAATGCTCTAAAGCTTTCAAAAACTGAATCCCAGCTACTTTAATGACCTCTTACTAATTCCTAGCTGTCTCTGTTTCTCCAGAAACTGGCCCTCCCTTCTTGACCTGACTAGGCATGTTCTCCAGGAGATCTGCATGGTTCACTTGATATATTCTCTTTTTGAATATCTACCATTACAATCTGACCTCCCTTTATTGCAGATGCTTCTGTTGCTTTACTGAGAATCAGAACTTAAACTTCTTCAAATCCATGGCATAATAAGCTCAATGAAACAATAAAATGGTGTTTTTTTGTGCTTATTTGAATCTTGGGGTTTTATAATGTTAGAATTCAAAAAGAAGAGACCAAAATAACAAAACTCTGTAAATGTAATAATTCTCAAATATTGATGAAAATAAAATTTGAATCTTAAGTAGTCAGTGTGTGAAGGGGAGGGAAACATATATAGTAATGATTGATGGGCATAATTTTGTGTTCCAAATACCCTTTCTATTGTCACCATGCCGACAAATGCTGAAAAACTTTTACAACCGTCAGATTAATTGCCAGAATTCTAGAGTTAGAAAACAGAATTTCTTTCTCCTTTTACTTATAAATCAACCTCCTCTTCATAACAAATGTTAATAAGTGACTAGCACTAAAGAACAAGACTCTTACCAATTATGGATAGATAAAGTCCACAAACAACTGACAAGCACAAAAACCTCAAGTCCTGTTAAGAGTATGCTTTCTGAGTTCTTATTCCTGCCAACAGAATAAAGTGCACATGTACAAATAACAAAAAACTTTCAGTTAAACAGAGACACACAGTATGAATAATTTTTTAGATGGAAAAAAATCCACTTGAAAATATTTTTGACTACACTAATTAGTTGAGACTTGAGGCTTGTAGGAAAATAATGGTATAATTTTCTTATAAGTATAGCTAATAAAAGAAGGATTAAGAAATACAAATGCCATGGTAAGCTTAGCAAATCTCCATATAAATTAACTGATTCATGGGTTGAATTTCAGAAGAAAACAGAGCATAATTATGTATGATTCACTATCCCCGTGTTGCTTGTTGAAGGTGGTAATGGCAGGGGTGCTTGCCTTTTGCAAGCACACATTAATGGGCAGTGTAAGAAAAGCTCTAATATCATTAAAGATAGAAAGATTCTCATTTTACAAAATCAAAATAAAATCTGGCTTATGAATAAAAAACCTAGGGTATTATGCTAGAATTCTTAATTATTCTTAATAAAGCAAATGCATTTTGCAAGCATTATAAAAATCTGGAAATGCAGATTTTATAATAATAATTTTATAAACTTTATAAGCTTATAAAGCCCTATATTTTTAAGGTTGAAAAGAGCAGTGAGATGGCATGTACTATATTTTAGTCTCACTCCCAGTATATTGCTTACTCAAGCAGACACATGTTTCAGTCTTCAATAAATAAATGCATTCATATAGTAGACATAAATGCTCTTATCTTAATAAACTATTAAATCTGTTTTCACCTTTCTTTTCTTCATTTCCTTTTATCTTTCACTGCATTTTTATTATTTGAACCATTAACATATACATTTTTTCAGATACTGTTAAGTATGCTGCTGCTAAGTCGCTCAGTCGTGTCTGACTCTGTGTGACCCCAGAGATGGCAGCCCACCAGGCTCCGCCGTCCCTGGGATTCTCCAGGCAAGAACACTGGAGTGGGTTGCCATTTCCATCTCCAATGCATGAAAGTGAAAAGTGAAAGGGAAGTCGCTCAGTCGTGTCCAACTCTTAGCGACCCCATGGACTGCAGCCCACCGGACTTCTCCATCCATGGGATTTTCCAGGCGAATACTGGAGTGGGGTGCCATTGCCTTCTCTGACAGTTAAGTATAGGACAACTAATTTCAGAAATAAGAATAGAAATAGCTTATTGCTCCCCAGTGCTGATTAGCATAAAAATGTAATAATAACGAATATTTTTCAGCCCATTCTCTGGTTTATTTTTCTTACAGTAAATAAACTATGATGGGAGTGTATTTTATTTGAGCAAATATGTGGTGTCAAATTTATTTTCAAGGAAAAAAACAAAGGTCAGTAAAATCCAATTATTTTTAAAAAGCCAAGATTCAAAGTAAAAATTAAATTATAAGAGACTGTTTTTTTCAAATCCAATTATTAGTTCATTACAAATATAATTTTTGAACTTATACATCATAAACTTACAAAGGCATTGTTTATAAGACTGAGTTTCGCCTGGTTATAAATAGTGCTTGCTAAGCAAGTAAAGAGCAATAGTCTATTACATTAAAAAGAACATCAAATTGCCTGAAGTAATACATAGTCACAATCAAAGGAAGTATATGTTCTGAGGTGTTTTTTTTAACTATGTTCCAAATTTATAAAAGAGACTAATGAAGTACATAAAGTACAATACTAAGACCTACCTTTGCATTAATATAGAATATTGAACAACATGGAGATGTGGACAGACACAGAAAGTAGGTAAAATATTTCTGAACACTCACACCATTTATTTGAATTGGATATTTAATTGTATAAGAATCATTAAGTAAGTTACATTCAAGGTTTCATAATTTTATTAAATCTAAGCAGCAAATTATTGAGTATTAGAAGCAAAGTCTGTATTAGTCAATGACTTAGAATCAGTTTATCCCTTTGATGATTTATCCCCAAAGGATCAGACTTGTGTATAGCCATGAAATTCATATTGAAAACAAGCTATAAGAAAATAGCAAACAGGTGATTACGGAAGGATAAAGGAGAAACTAATTTTAACTGGTGTTGCAGGAAGGTTTTATCTGGAATCCAGCCTATTCAGGTATTCACTGAAAGAGCAAAATGAAGTCCAACCGCGTTAGGATGGTTGGGCTTTCTTCTGTGCACAAAGAGGACACAGTTTGGATCTTTGATATGAAAGTTTATTTGTTTTAAATATGTGAATGTAGAGGCATCGTCAAAAATAATGCAGAAATACAAAGTAGAAAGGAGACAGTTAATTCATAAGATAAGAAGAGTCAAGGTGACTATGAAAAAAGGGAATCCTACTACACTGTTGGTGAAAAGGTAAATCAGTTTAGCCACTATGAAAAACAGTAGGGAGGTCCTTCAAAAATTAAAAACAGAGCTACCATAATATCTACCAATTCCACTCCTGGGTAATACCAGGAAGAACATGAAATATCTGAAGAACATGAAAATACTAACTAGAAAAGATACATGAACCACAATCTTCAGCATTATGCAGAATGGCCAAGAAATGGAAACAACCAAAGTGTCCATTGATAGATGAATGGAAAACGAAGCTGTGATATGCTATATATATGTGTGTGTGTGTGTGTATGCCTGTGTGTAAAGGAATATTATCCATACATAAAAATATGAAATCTTGCCATTTGTAAAACCATGGATAGACCTTGAGGGCACTGCACCTCAACAAAGTATAGCCCCTGGTCACCACAACTACAGAAAGCCACCCATGGTGCAGCAATGAAGACCCAGTGCAACCAAAAGTAAATAAATAAATGTTTTTTAAAAAGCAAAGGAAAAATTCTTAGTATAAACTAGAAGAAAATAACAAATGAAAAGAAATATGCCTCAAATGTCCCATAGATTATCTACTACTTTTGATTCTTGTAGGAACATAACATATATAAATTTGACATATAAAATATGCTAAATAATTGCTTTTAGGAACACAGTTTTATTCAAGTAGGCCTTCTATATAAACCTCTAAGAATGTGTAATGAAAATAATTCTTGCCCCTTAATCTCTGTCTTCATTTAAGCTAACCTCAAAATGTGGTCTGACAGTCAAACTATGTTATAAAAAATCATGTCTTTGTTACTATTATATACAAACAAACAAATTTAAAAATACATATACCTTACACTAATGCTTTCTGGTGTCATTAATCGCTTTAATTGAGCCTTCATATGTATGCCTGTGGCGGATTCATTTTGATATTTGGCAAAACTAATACAATTATGTAAAGTTTAAAAATAAAATAAAATTAGAAAAATAAAAAAAAAAGATAATTGATCTAGTTTAACTTTTATAAATAATACATTCTAAAATGCATATCAGAGTAAAATATGAACAAGATAGACAAAATATTTTCAGCATTAAAAATAATAATGCACTTATCTGATTCTAAGACTCATATTTCACCATTTCTGAAATCAGTGTATTATACATCTTGAATTGATTTTTTTACTTTGAATTCAATACTTGCATTCCTTGTGAGATACTTTTTAAATAATAGTGCACTTTACAATTCATGATATCTTAAAATCTAGAACATATATATCATAAATTCCCTAAATAAAATCTGATTTTTAAACAACATATTTTTCAAATTTTTCTATTAGTTTATACATGTGCTTTGTTATTTTTTTCACAATGGAATACCAACTAGTTTAAGCACGATGAATATAATGAATCTTGAGAGTCATTACCTGAAGCATGCTAATAATTTCTAACTGTGCCTCAAAGAAATTAAGTTTATGTGATGTAAGTTTCTTATCACTTTCCCATTTTCCAATCATTTTATAAGTAATAACATAAAATGCAATAAAACACTCAAATAATTGCACAAATGCTGCTGTACAAAGATAGCTAGCAGGCAGCAGTATCATTTGATGATTCAAAATAATCATTCATCAACTGAAATATAACAATCAGAATCTGGTGTAAAAGTAATAGATTAAGAATGTTAGCATTTAATCTAAGGAAATAATGTATAAAATTAAGCATATTTAAATAGACATTAACACACATTTTATTTCAGCATTTTAATCCACTGGTCAAACGTTTCACTATTAAACAGTAAATATATATTTTTTAAAATAAAAAACTTTTGGTGTTTTGATTGGACAACAAGATCCTTTTTCAGGTGCTATGTGCCAATATACTACACTATTTTTGATATGCATGGACATCTGATCTGTGATTATTAGAAGCAAGTATACATAGAAAATATTTAACAAATGGTACACAGCACAGAGACCAGTTATGTGCCAGTTGCGTGTCTGCTTATAAAAGATGAGAAATAAATACCTGCATTATTATTAATTCTCAAACTAATGGCATTTTAGCACCAAATGCCACAGACTGAATTTTTGCATTACTCTCAAATTCATCTGCTGAACCAATGTTATGAAATCTGGAGTTGGGGCCTTTTAGGGGATATCCTTATGAATGGAATTAGTGCCATTATAAAAGGGGCTCCAGAAAGCTCTTCCAGCACGTGAGGTCACAGCAAGATGGCCATCTATGAAGCAAGAAGCAGGGTGTCATCCAGCATAGAACCTGCTGGTACCTTCACTTCAGAATTTCCAGCTTCCAGAACTATGAGGTATAATTTTTGTTCTTGCTTATAAAACAATCATTTTATCATTATTTTTGTTATAGAAGCTTCATAGATGGCCACCATCTTGCTGTGACCTCACGTGCTGGAAAAGCTTTCTGGAGCCCCTTTTATAATGGCACTAATTCCATTCATAAGGGTATCCCCTAATAGGCCCCAACTCCAGATTTCATAACATTGGTTCAGCAGATGAATTTGAGAGTAATGCAAAAATTCAGTCTGTGGCATTTGCCGCTATAGAAGCCCACATGGACAAAACAGCATACAAATTTTTTTTAGAAATTAATTCACTATTATTATGTAAGCCTAAGTATAATAGTTTCTAGTGGCATAATAATGAGATAGACATATACGAAAAAAAGATACTGAGAAATAATACAACTTGGTTAACATCACGGTTATCCAAAAACAAAGTAGATATGAAAACTAAACATATTGAGTTCAGGCTCAATTTTCTTAGACTTCTCTAAGAAAAGTGGTAGTTTATTAGCAGCCATTTGCTTAGAATTACTAACACTTTAGATTTCTAACACATACAATTCTCACATATGAGAAAATCCATGTACTTATTATGAAGTGTTCAGTTCAAAAACATGGAGAATACAGTGGTTAATTTTTTAGGCTCTGAAGTTAGATTGTGTGGTCTTCAAGTCTCCTCAGTGACACCATCTAGTTTATGATCTTGATTAAATCTCTACCTTTATGAAAACATCACTTTTCTCATCTGCAAAACAGAGATAGTTATCTCTATCTCATAGGGTTATTCTGAAGAACAAGTTAGAGGTGGATGAAACTGGAGCCTATTATACAGAGTGAAGTAAGCCAGAAGGAAAAACACCAATACAATATACTAACGCATATATATGGAATTTAGAAAGATGGTAACAATAACCCTGTATACGAGACAGCAAAAGAGACACTGATGTATAGAACAGACTTAAAAAAATAAATAAATAAAATAAAAACCAGTAAAGTATCTTTCATAAAAATGCCCAGCAATTGTTAGCTATTATGGATTATTATCATCTTAAAAACAGAAGAGTACATGGACATTGAAATATGGGAACTAGTTCTGTGAAACTTGTAATTGGAAGACTGAGTTGGAATCTTGGTCTTGCACTTATCTGCAATGTAAGCTTGAGCAATTATTTTACTTCTGAGAACGGTTTCCTTTTCTCTAAAATAGGTAAAATAATGTTTGTCCTGCTATGACGAAGCATTGTTTTGAGTGTGAAATAAGTTAAGGATTGTAACAACATGTATAAACTATAAAGATCTATAAGATATAAAGTGAACAACAAAACGTTTAAAAAGTGGAGAACCACTGGAAACTGTGAAAGTGAAGTCCCTCAGTCGTGTCCAACTCTTTGCAACCACATGGACTGTAGCCTACCGGGATCCTCTGTCCATGGGATTTTCCAGGCTATAGTACTGGAGTGAATTGCCATTTCCTTCTTACCTAAAATAATGATTTATTAGTAAGTTTTAGGGATCAATAAATATTTTGAGAATGCACTGTAAATTTTCTACCCAAGTTATCTAATTTTATATCAATAGATCCTGTTAATCCCAAAACCAGAAGAGGAAGTTAAAACAATTTCAGAACAGACTATATTATTTCCCTAGTTAGAATCTATCTCTGATCCACAGTCTACTTCAGCCTTTTTGCTTTTGTCTGGCAGAAGTTTTTCATCTTCCCCAATTGCAGCAAGTGAGTCAATGTTTACCAAGTAGTCTCACTGGCTAGTCACTCACTAGGCTGAGGTGAGAAGGGAACATCATCCCCACCACTCTGAGACTCAGAGCATGGCAATCCCTCTGTGCAAAAAATTTCCTCCCTAATCCAAGTACTCCATTTTTTAGTATCTTTCAGCTGGCTAAAGGTTCTGAAAACATTTTATTTTAATTCTACATGAAAATGTCTGTTTCGTGTTCATTGTTGATAGCTGCTATTGCATTGAATACTGCAGGACACCAACAGTTAATTAGTATCCTGTGCCCTGTGGATAACCCTGCTAGGCACACATCTACAGCCACTTGCAGGTGCTCAAGCAACTCCTCAGTATGAAGGTTGCATCACAAGCACAGTTTAGACCATATCCTTATGAAAGAATTTTCCCTAAGAGTAACAAGATATGATATGACTGTAAGTCAGCTGAAGCAAAAAAACTATCACAAGAACTAATTTTTCATAGATGAAGTAGAGAGTTCAAAAAGTAACAAGAACACTAAAGGGTTTCCATAGTGGATGGCAGGAAATCTTTTATGCATTTTATTTACAAGTCAAGTCTCTGAGGCAAAAGTTATCCTTGGAGTATCAATTGGAACCTTGATTTTTTTTTTTTTTAAATCCCAGAAGATAGGAAATGGCATCTTCTTTATTGGTGCTACCAAGAACATTTTATAGTACTGCAATGAGTTATTATGATTTTAAGAAGATCTTAACAAATTTGGCTTGATATTTTAAATTTATTATATCCTTAATTGAATGTTTTACAAAAGAATACATGCAGTGCAGTGTCAGCAACATAGTAAATAACAATTTAAGGACTTCCTTGGTGGTCCAGTGATTAAGACCACTGTAAGTTCCATTCCTTGATAGGGAACTAAGATCTCACATGCTGAGCTGCCAAAAAAAAAAAATAATAATAATAAAATTAAAATAATAATAATACACCTAGGAACAACCTGTGCTTTGTGAATGTGTGAGAATGGGACTAAGTATCTCAGATATTTCTATCTTTGTCATCCATTTAAAAATGGGATTTATGAAAAGGAATAATTAATACATGGGTTCACAAAAAAAGTTTGATTAGTCAGGATCTCCATGTTTCATATACACCAGCAGAGACCTTTAGGTACTTTTTTAAAAGTACCTACTCCCATGTCAAATCATGAACATAGGATATGGCAGTGGGGGTTTCATCAAATTATTGAAACCTAACTCTGAAATTCAATGTCTCTTGAAAAATTACAGTAACTATGGTAATAATGAAGTTCCTCTTATAATTATGGCTCACTTACCTTTTGTTGTTCAGCAGAAACTAACACAACATTTTAAAGCAATTTCCCCCCATCAAAAAAAGAAAAGTCTAAAAAATAAATAAAATAATGAGGTTCCTTAGGATGAGACGAAGAAGATCTTTTTCTAACATATCTGCTCATTTATATATCAAATAATGATGAGTCTACACATTATCTGTGAAAAACATCATATTATAGGAATCAAACAGCAGAGGAAGAGACTAGGACTATAGATCTCCTATGTGAGTTGGAACCTAGGTGTAACAATGCATTGTGGGAAAGTTTTATAAAACTGAACATGAGAACACTGACATAACTCTTCTGAAAAAAGTTTATCTTTCCCTCAATCCTTCCTACAGTTCAGTTCAGTCACTCAGTTGTGTCTGACTCTTTCAGACCCCCTGAATTGCAGTACACCAGGCTTCCCTGTCCATCACAAACTCCCAGAGCTTGCTCAAACTCATGTACGTCAGTCAGTGATGCCATCCAACTATCTCATCCTCTGTTGTCCCCTTCTCCTCCCGCCTTCAATTTTTCCCAGCATCAGAGTCTGTTCAAATGAGTCAGTTTTTCGCGTCAAGGGGCCAGAGTATTGGAGCTTCAGCTTCAGAATCAGTCCTTCCAATGAATATTAGGACGTATTTCCTTTAGGATCGACTGGTTTGATCTCCTTGCTGTCCAAGAGACTCAAGACTTCTCCAACATCACGGTTCAAAAGCATTAATTCTTCAGCACTCAGCTTTCTTTATGGTCCAACTCTCACATCCATACATGACTATTGGAAAAACCAGTTGGACTAGATGGACCTTTGTCAGCAAAGCAATGTCTCTGCTTTTTAATATGCTGTCTAGGTTGGTCATAACTTTTCTTCCAAGGAGTAAGCATCTTTTAATTTAATGGCGGCAGTCACCATGTACAGTGATTTTGGAGCCCAGAAAAATAAAGTCAGTCAATGTTTCCATTGTTTCCCCATCTATTTGCCATGAAGTGATGGGACCAAATGCCATGACCTTAGATTTTGAATGTTGAGTTTTAAGCTAGCTTTTTCACTCTGCTCTTTCACTTTCATCAAGAGGCTCTCTATTTCCTCTTTGCTTTCTGCCATAAGGGTAGTGTCATCTGCATAACTGAGGTTATTGATATTTCTCCCAGCAATCTTGATTCCAGCTTGTGCTTCATCCAGCCTGACATTTTGCATGATGTATTCTGCATATAAGTTAAATAAGCAAGGTGACAATATACAGCCTCAAAGTTCTCCTTTCCCAATTTGGAACCAATCTGTTGTTCCATGTCTGGTACTAACTGTTGCTTCTTGACCTTTTACAGATTTCTCAGGAGGCAGGTAAGGTGGTCTGGTATTCCCATCTCCTGAGGAATTTTCCAGTTTGTCAAACAGTCAAAGTCTTTAGCGTAGTCAATAAAGCAGAAGTAGATATTTTTCTGGAATTCCCTTGCTTTTTCTATGATCCAACAGATGTTGGCAATTTGATCTCTGGTTCCTCTGCTTGTCCTAAATCCAGCTTGAACATAGGGAAGTTCTCAGTTCACATACTGTTGAAGCCCAGCTTGGAGAATTTTGAGCATTACTTTACTAGCATGTGAGATGAGTGCAATGTGCGATAGTTTGAGCATTCTTTGGCATTGCCTTTCTTTGGGATTAGAATGAAAACTGACCTTTTCCAGTCCTATGGCCACTGCGGAGTTTTTCAAATTTGCTGGCATATTCAGTGCAGTACTCTAACAGCATCATCTTCTGGATTTGAAATAGCTCAGCTGGAATTTAACCACCTGCACTAGCTTTGTTTATAGTGATGCTTCCTAAGGTCCACTTGATGTCACACCCCAGGATGTCTGGCTCTAGGGGAATAATCACACCACGATGGTTATCTGGGTCACTGAGATCTTTTTTGTTCTTCTGTGTATTCTCGCCAAATCTTCTTAACTTCCTGTGCTTCTGTTAGGTCCATACTGTTTGTGCTTTATGTTGCCCATCTTTGCATGAAATGTTCCCTTGGCATCTCTAATTATCTTGAAGAGATCTCTAGTCTTCCCCATCCTATTGTTTTCCTTCTACTTCTTTGCATTCATTGCTGAGGACGCTTTCTTATTTCTCCTTGCTTTTCTTTGCAACTCTGCATTCAGATGGATATATCTTTCCTTCTCTCCTTTGCCTTTCAATTCTCTTCTTTTCTCAGCTATTTGTAAGGCCTCCTCAGACAACCATTTTGCCTTTTTGCATTTCTTTTTCTTGGGGATGGTCTTAATCACTGCCCTCTGCACAATGTCATGAACCTCTACCCATAGTTCTTCAGACACTCTTCTACCAAATCTAATCCCTTGAATCTTCTTGTCACTTCCACTGTATAATTGTAAGGGGTTTGATCTAGGTCATACCTGAATTGCCTAGTGGTTTTCCCTACTTTCTTCAATTTAAGTCTGAATTTTGCAATAAGGAGTTCATGATCTGATCCACAGTCAATTCCTGGTCTTGTTTTTGCTGACTGTATAGAGCTTCTCCATCTTCGGCTGCAAAGAATATAATAATTCTGATTTCGGTATTGACCATCTTTTGACGTCCATGTGTAGTCTTCTCTTGTGTTGTTGGAAGAGTGTGTTTGCTATGACCAGTGAGTTTTCTTGACAAAACTCTGTTAGCCTTTCCCCTGCTTAAAATTTTACCTCAAGGCAAACTTGCCTGTTATACCAAATATCTCAACTCCTACTTTTGTATTCCAGTCCCCTGTGATGAAAGGGACTTTTTTTTTTTTTTTTTTTTTGGTGTTAGTTCTAGAATGTCTTGTAGGTCTTCATAGAACTGTTCAACTTCACCTTCTTTGACACTCATGGTTGGGGCATAGACCTGGATTAGTGTGATATTGAATGGTGTGCCTTGGAAACAAACAGAGATCATTCTGTTGTTTTTAAGATTGTACCCAAGTTCTGCATTTCATATTCTTTTGCTGACTATGAAGTGTGACTCCATTTCTTCTAAGGGATTCTTGCCCACAGTTGTAGATATAATCATCATCTGAATTAAACTGTCCCATTCCAGTCCATTTCTACAAATGGTTACAATCCCAGAGAGGCCAGAAATCTGTTAAAGGTAAGCTCAATGAACAATGCAAACCATTGGCCTGACTGCTTATCAATACATAAACCTATATTGGTGACAATAACTCTGCATTCTGCTTGAACGGGACCCAGAGTGCACAGAAAACAACAACAACAACAACAACAACACAGCACTAGTTTTGTAGCTTGGCCATACTTTTCTTGAAGACCTCAATTCTTTCCTCTGTGACTAGATTTTATATCCCAAATATCACAGCAGCCTTTTGCCCTTTACTTCTATCTTTCACAACTTAATCTAAAAGGCATTCTGAGATCACATGGAACACTGAAAATAAATAACACAGATAAGTGAGGACTGAATATTAGGGATCAATCTTGCAGGAGGACAACTCCAAGAAGCTCTCTTTTCCTTAATAAAATCTCAGAGTTCCTTTAAAATTCCTTTACAACTTGAATTAATATATAAACAATCAGAGTAGTCCTCACAAAGTGAGGAACTTCAACCGTTTTTCAGTTTGGTCTCCTCTTGATGCTGGCAAAACACCAAGAAGAGATACAGAAAGTAAGAGTATGGAAAAGCCCAGCAGGAACAAAAAAGCAATAAGCATGTGTTTGAGTTTTTTCTCCCTTGTTTGTTATTTAATCCTTTTGTTTTGTGTGCTCTTGTTTCTGAATAAAAGGATAACATTTTTGTTGTTTCTCACAAGAAACAAAAAGTAAAGGCAGAGAGAAATGTCCCTGACAATTAACACAAAGAGGACAAAAATCATAATTAAGATGAAATCATGGAAGACAAGGCAAAAGAACAAGGTTGAATAAAACAGGGAAAATCAAACAGATAACTTCAGGACTCAAATCTGAAATCTGACTTCCTGGTTGCATGTAACTAGAGAGTCAAATTAATCATTACTAACAAAACAGAGAACAGAGTAGACAGATGCACTACATTACATAGTTGGCAATCTGAATCAATGTCTTGGCCTTCTGACAAAATTGTGTCATTTAACCAAACTGTTATTCATAGTGTTATTCAAGGAACTCTTTCCTTTTCATAACAACCTTGACTAAAACAAATAAATAAAAATCATGATATAGAAATTCCTAAGAATTTTTAGGGACCTTCCAACATCCAAGTGATTAGTTTTCCTGGTTAACATAAGTAGCTCAGCCTTACCAACATATGCCCTCAATCACAATTTAAACTCATTCTTTGCTTTAAAAATATTTCTACTGAATTGTTATTATTCTTTCAGGGGCAAAATAGCAAACAGCTGTGAAAAAATAATTGCAAGGCTTTCAGTTTCAGACTTACTCTTAGCTTTGATCTTAAATGATCAAACTCTTGAAAAGGACGTGTGCAAACATTTTAGACTTAATATATAATACCCAGTTTCTTCTTAAAAGTGTAAATTAATGGATAACATTTTATATAATTATTTTATAGCTTATAAAATTAATGAAATATCCAAGAAATTCTTCTTGGAACTACTGTTACAGGACAAGAGATTAATAGGCCAATAGGTTAATTTTGATCCTTAAATCTTATTTAAAAAATTTAGATCTGCTTTCTGTTCTCAGAAGACAGGATTTTGTCTTTTCTATACTATTTTGTTTATTTATTCATATTACCTTGGCTTTTCCAAGGTAAAGGTGAAAGAGCTCAAGTTACTCTAGTTAATACCTACAATGAAATATTCTAGGCTTATACTGTCAAATGAGAAAAAAAAATAAGAAAACACCTTTTCAGGTCTCATGAAGAATTATAACAACTTTCAGGGTACAAGAGTAACCTTACTGTTTACTATGACACTGCCAATGTATCTTGGTTGTTTGCTTCCTGTCCACTCTCTACTAAAGATTATAGCTATATACTCCAAACACAAACCTCCTCCATTAGTTCAATTATATACCTTAGTTATTTTCCAATATATGGCATATCTGTTTGAAGCCATTCAGGCCTTGCTAATTTATAGATATCTGGCTAATTTATAGATATCTGCCTTTGGTTCATGCCCTGATTTCTTCTTTGATAATCTATAAACCTGAGGTGTGACATTCATATACTGAAAGGCATAAAGGCCTATATATAGGGAATTGTCAACAAGTTATGACCAACCTAGACAGCATATTAAAAAGCAGAGACATTACTTTGCCAACAAAGGTCTGTCTAGTCAAGGCTATAGTTTTTCCAGTGGTCATGTATGGATGTGAGAGTTGGACTGTGAAGAAAGCTGAGCGCTGAAGAATTGACACTTTTGAACTGTGGTGTTGGAGAAGACTCTTGAGAGTCCCTTGGACTGCAAGGAGATCCAACCAGTTCATTCTAAAGGAGACCAGTTCTGGGTGTTCATTGGAAGGACTGATGCTAAAGCTGAAACTCCAGTACTTTGGCCACCTCATGTGAAGAGTTGACTCATTGGAAAAGACTCTGATGCTGGGAGGGATTGGGGACAGGAGGAGAAGGGGACGACAGAGGATGAGATGTCTGGATGGCATCACTGCCTCGATGGACATGAGTTTGAGTAAACTCCAGGAGCTGGTTATGGACAGGGAGGCCTGGTGTGCTGCGATTCATGGGGTCGCAAAGAGTCTGACACGACTAAGCGACTGAACTGACTGAATTTGCTGTTACATGTGCTTTATACGTAAGCTATTAATTGTTTTATACTATTATAGTCTCCCAGTTATAAACAGTCACTGAGAGAATACTCTGCTGATCTGTTGATTTGTGATGGATGCACTGAATACATAGACAAATGGAGTCTTAAATAACTCTCAAGAATAAGGAAAAAGATACATAGGGACAAGACCACAAATACAGTAGGGAGAAGAGAAATGCTAATAAAAATATGTACAAGGTAAATGTGTGGAAACTGACTTAGGAAAATTGTATAGATGAGGAGACAGTTCAGGAAAGAGTCATAAGAGAAACGGGGATGAAGGTGTGGGTGCGCATGTGGAAAACAGTTATCTTACAGGTAAGTTAAAGGAAAACCAAGTGGCCTCTTCAGCTGTCAAGTAAGATACAGATGAAGAAACTGTGGAAATGAATCTGAAATAAGGTGTTGATAAACCTTGTATGCAACATTAAAGGGCTATTGATTTTTATCTACAGAAATGGGGGATTATCTTGATTTTAAACAGAGGTTTCACAAATATACTGTCTTCAATTTAACAATTATCTTACTCATATCTACACATATCCTCTCAATAATTACTACTGTTGTTACTGCTCTTGTCATACAGAGGGGCATTTTATATCTGAGTCTTTATTCCAATGATGTGCTTTTTCTGACATTACCCATCCCACTCTTCTCTTCCAAGTCCTATATTTATTTTCCAATTTACCTCAATGGCATAACTTGAATGTCATGATCTTAGTTTTCTTTATTTCTTCATATTCCCTTCATATTTGCTTTAAGCTTCTAATGCATACATGAGTAAGGAACAACAGTGTTGATACTTGTGCCTTGTAACATTGGTTGTTTCTTATAACATATATTGTGTATTTTTAATTTGCTTAATTTTCATGTATCTGGAACATGTGTCTAGACTTTATTATCAGAATATCTGATGGAATAATCATAGCATATTTTATTTTGTTTTATTTAGGGGAGTTGTGCTGTTTTGTTCTTTAATAAGAATCACTATTGACTTTGTTGAAAATATCAGATTGAGGACCCACTGTGTAAATATTTCTCTCTATATAAATTTTCACATCAAGAACAAAAATCTTTTTTTAAAGACCATATGGCCTAATTTTTGAGTTTTATACATCTCAGGCTCTTCAGAAAATAGATTATAAACTGCAATGCATGAAGTTCAAATTTTGTTTTCTATATTTCTATAACACCTATTGAGTGTTAGATATATCTTAATTTGTCTTAACATACTTCTTCACTTTACCTTTTCATTCTGCATAAATTCTTCCCTCTATTCATGGAGTACACATCAAGATTTTTGAGGCAGTGAGGTATCATCTTTAAGACTGGAAGATACCTTTGCTTGGATTTAGCCATGTTGAAATTATGACTAAAAAATCATATTAAAATGCTGACTATAAATTCAACAATTTTGTATAAAGGCATATACACATTACCTTATTAATCGGTATATTTTTTATTTAAAAATATCTTGAAAAATCACAATAGTGTATCACTTGAATAAATTTAAAGTTTATATTTTATGTTGTTGTTCAGTCATTAAGTCGTGTCTGATTCTTTGTGACCCCATGTACTGCAGTACGTCAGGCTTCTCTGTCCCTTACCATATCTCAGAGTTTGCTCAAAATCATGTCCATTGAGTTGGTGATGCTATCTAACTTCTCATCATCTTCTACTCTTTTCTCCTTTTGCCTTCAATCTTTCCCAACATCAAGGTCTTTTCTAATGAGTTGTCTCTTTGCATCAGATGGCCAAAGTGTTGGAGCTTCAGCTTTAGCATTAGTCCTTCCAATGGATATTCAGACTTGATTTCTCTTAGGATTGACTAGTTTGATGTCCTTGAAGTCCAAGTGACCCTCACGAGTCTTCTCCAGCACCACAATTGAAAGCATCAAACCTTTATGGTTCGCCAGGAGGGAATGGCAAGGCATACTTAAAATGATGAAAGAAAATAACCTACAGCCCAGATTATTGTACCCAGCAAGGATCTCATTCAAATACGAAGGAGAAATCAAAAGCTTTTCAGACAAGCAAAAGCTGAGAGAAATCAACACCACCAAACCAGCTCTCCAACAAATACTAAAGGATATTCTCTAGACAGGAAACACAAAAACGGTGTATAAATTCGAACCCAAAACAATAAAGTAAATGGCAACAGGATCATACTTATCAGTAATTACCTTAAACGTAAATGGGTTGAATGCCCCAACCAAAAGACAAAGACTGGCTGAATGGATACAAAAACAAGACCCCTACATATGTTGTCTACAAAAGACCCACCTCAAAACAGGGGACACATACAGACTGAAAGTGAAGGGCTGGAAAAAAATTTTCCATGCAAATAGGGACCAAAAGAAAGCAGGAGTAGCAATACTCATATCAGATAAAATAGACTTTAAAACAAAGGCTGTGAAAAGAGACAAAGATGGTCACTACATAATGATCAAAGGATCAATCCAAGAAGAAGATATAACAATTATAAATATATATGCACCCAACATGGGAGCACCACAATATGTAAGACAAATGCTAACAAGTATGAAAGGAGAAATTAACAATAACACAATAATAGTGGGAGACTTTAATACCCCATCACACCTATGGATAGATCAACTAAACAGAAAACTAACAAAGAAACACAAACTTTAAACGATACAATAGACCAGTTAGACCTAATTGATATCTATAGGACATTTCATCCCAAAACAATGAATTTCACCTTTTTCTCAAGCGCACATGGAACCTTCTCCAGGATAGATCACATCCTGGGCCATAAAGCTAGCCTTGGTAAATTCAAAAAAATAGAAATCATTCCAAGCATCTTTTCTGACCACAATGCAGTAAGATTAGATCTCAATTACAGGAGAAAAACTATTAAAAATTCCAACATATGGAGGCTGAACAACACGCTGCTGAATAACCAACAAATCACAGAAGAAATCAAAAAAGAAATCAAAATTTGCATAGAAATGAATGAAAACGAAAACACAACAACCCAAAACCTGTGGGACACTGTAAAAGCAGTCCTAAGGGAAAAGTTCATAGCAATACAGGCATACCTCAAGAAACAAGAAAAAAGTCAAATAAATAACCTAACTCTACACCTAAAGCAACTAGAAAAGGAAGAAATGAAGAACCCCAGGGTTAGTAGAAGGAAAGAAATCTTAAAAATTAGGGCAGATCTTCCCACCCTCTCCCTCTCCCACAGAGTCCATAAGACTGTTCTATACATCAGTGTCTCTTTTGCTGTCTCGTACACAGGGTTATTGTTACCATCTTTCTAAATTCCATATATATGCGTTAGTATACTGTATTTATGTTTTTCCTTCTGGCTTACTTCACTCTGTATAATAGGCTCCAGTTTCATCCACCTCATTAGAACTGATTCAAATGTATTCTTTTTAATGGCTGAGTAATACTCCATTGTGTATATGTACCATTGCTTTCTTATCCATTCATCTGCTGATGGACATCTAGGTTGCTTCCATGTCTTGGCTATTATAAACAGTGCTGCAATGAACATTGGGGTACACGTGTCTCTTTCCCTTCTGGTTTCCTCAGTGTGTATGCCCAGCAGTGGGGTTGCTGGATCATAAGGCAGTTCTATTTCCAGTTTTTTAAGGAATCTCCACCCTGTTCTCCATAGTGGCTGTACTAGTTTGCATTCCCACCAACAGTGTAAGAGGGTTCCCTTTTCTCCACACCCTCTCCAGCATTTATTATTTGTAGACTTTCTGATCGCAGCCATTCTGACTGGTGTGAAATGGTACCTCATAGTGGTTTTGATTTGCATTTCTAGATTTGGGAGAATGGCAATGAAACATGTAAAATATCATGTAGGAAACGAGTTGCCAGTCCAGGTTCGATGCACGATGCTGGATGCTTGGGGCTGGTGCACTGGGACGGCCCAGAGGGATGGTATGGGGAGGGAGGAGGGAGGAGGGTTCGGGATGGGGAACACATGTATACCTGTGGTGGATTCATTTTGATATTTGGCAAAACTAATACAATTATGTAAAGTTTAAAAATAAAATAAAATTAGAAAAAAAAAAAAGAAAACAAGAAGGAACCATAAACCATACTAATCTAAAATAAAATCACAAAAGTAATACATTTAAATCTTAAAAAAAAAAAAATAGGGCAGAAATAAATGCAAAAGAAACAAAAGAGACCATAGCAAAAATCAACAAAGCCAAAAGCTGGTTCTTTGAAAGGATAAATAAAATTGACAAACCATTAGCCAGACTCATCAAGAAACAAAGGGAGAAAAATCAAATCAATAAAATTAGAAATGAAAATGGAGAGATCACAACAGACAACACAGAAACACAAAGGATCATAAGAGACTACTATCAACAATGATATGCCAATAAAATGGACAACGTGGAAGAAATGGACAAATTCTTAGAAAAGTACAACTTTCCAAAAATGGACCAGGAAGAAATAGAAAATCTCAAAAGACAGATCACAAGCACGGAAATTGAAACTGTAATCAAAAATCTTCCAGCAAACAAAACCCCAGGTGCAGACGGCTTCACAGCTGAATTCTACCAAAAATTTAGAGAAGACCTAACACCTATCCTACTCAAACTCTTCCAGAAAATTGCAGAGGAAGGTAAACTTCCAAACTCATTCTATGAGGCCACCATCACCCTAATACCAAAACCTGACAAAGATGCCACAAAAAAAGAAAACTACAGGCCAATATCACTGATGAACATAGATGCAAAAATTCTTAACAAAATTCTAGCAATCAGAATCCAACAACACATTAAAAAGATCATACATCATGACCAAGTGGGCTTTATCCCAGGGATGCAAGGATTCTTCAATGTCCACAAATCAATCAATGTAATACACCACATTAACAAATTGAAAAATAAAAACCATATGATTATCTCAATAGATGCAGAGAAAGCCTTTGACAAAATTCAACACCCATTTATGATAAAAACTCTCCAGAAAGCAGGAATAGAAGGAACATACCTCAACATAATAAAAGCTATATATGACAAACCCACAGCAAACATTATCCTCAATGGTGAAAAATTGAAAGCATTTCCTCTAAAGTCAGGAACAAGATAAGGGTGCCCACTTTCACCATTACTATTCAACATAGTTTTGGAAGTTTTGGCCACAGCAATCAGAGCAGAAAAAGAAATAAAAGGAACCCAAATGGGAAAAGAAGAAGTAAAACTCTCACTATTTGCAGATGACATGATCCTCTACATAGAAAACCCTAAAGACTGCACCAGAAAATTACTAGAACTAATCAATGACTATAGTAAAGTTGCAGGATATAAAATCAACACACAGAAATCCCTTGCATTCCTATACACTAATAATGAGAAAACAGAAAGAGAAATTAAGGAAACAATTCCATTCACCATTGCAACGGAAAGAATTAAATACTTAGGAATATATCTACCTAAAGAAACTAAAGACTTACATATAGAAAACTATAAAACACTGGTGAAAGAAATCAAAGAGGACACTAATAGATGGAGAATATACCATGTTCATAGATTGGAAGAATCAATATAGTGAAAATGAATATACTACCCAAAGCAATTTATAGATTCAACGCAATCTCTATCAAGCTACCAACAGTATTCTTCACAGAGCTAGAACAAATAATTTCACAATTTGTATGGAACTACAAAAAACCTCGAATAGCCAAAGCTATCTTGAGAAAGAAAAATGGAACTGGAGGAATCAACCTACCTGACTTCAGGCTCTACTACAAAGCCACAGTTATCAAGACAGTATGGTACTGATACAAAGACAGAAATATAGATCAATGGAATAAAATAGAAAGCCCAGAGATAAATCCATGCACATATGGACACTTTATCTTTGACAAAGGAGGCAAGAATATACAGTGGATTAAAGACAATCTCTTTAGCAAGTGGTGCTGGGAAAACGGGTCAACCACTTGTAAAAGAATGAAACTAGAACACTTTCTAACACCATACACAAAAATAAACTCAAAATGGATTAAAGATCTAAACATAAGGCCAGAAACTATAAAACTCCTAGAGGAGAACATAGGCAAAACACTCTCTGACATACATCACAGCAGGATCCTCTATGACCCACCTCCCAGAATATTGGAAATGAAAGCAAAAATAAACAAATGGGACCTAATTAACCTTAAAAGCTTCTGCACATCAAAGGAAACTATAAGCAAGGTGAAAAGGCAGCCTTCAGAATGGGAGAAAATAATAGCAAATGAAGCAACCGACAAACAACTAATCTCAAAAATATACAAGCAACTCCTACAGCTCAACTCTAGAAAAATAAATGACCCAATCAAAAAGTGGGCCAAAGATCTAAATAGACATTTCTCCAAAGAAGACATACAGATGGCTAACAAACACTTGAAAAGATGCTCAACATCACTCTTTATCAGAGAAATGCAAATCAAAACCACTATGAGGTACCATTTTACACCAGTCAGAATGGCTGCGATCCAAAAGTCTACAAATAATAAATGCTGGAGAGGGTGTGGAGAAAAGGGAACCCTCTTACACTGTTGGTGGGAATGCAGACTGGTACAGCCACTATGGAGAACAGTGTGGAGATTCCTTAAAAAACTGGAAATAGAACTGCCTTATGATCCAGCAATCCCACTGCTGGGCATACACACTGAGGAAACCAGAAGGGAAAGAGACACGTGTACCCCAATGTTCATCACAGCACTGTTTATAATAGCCAGGACATGGAAGCAACCTATATGTCCATCAGCAGATGAATGGATAAGAAAGCTGTGGTACATATACACAATGGAGTATTACTCAGCCATTAAAAAGAATACATTTGAATCAGTTCTAATGAGGTGGATGAAACTGGAGCCTATTATACAGAGTGAAGTAAGCCAGAAGGAAAAACATAAATACAGTATACTAACGCATATATATGGAATTTAGAAAGATGGTAACGATAACCCTGTATACGAGACAGCAAAAGAGACACTGATGTATAGAACAGTCTTATGGACTCTGTGGGAGAGGGTGGGAAGATTTGGGAGAATGGCATTGAAACATGTGAAATGTCATGTATGAAACGAGATGCCAGTCCAGGTTCAGTGCACGATGCTGGATGCTTGGGGCTGGTGCGCTGGGAAGGCCCAGGGGGATGGTATGGGGAGGTTGGGAGGGAGGAGGGTTCAGGATGGGGAACATGTGTATATCTGTTTTATTTTTAAAATTAAAAAAAAAAACAAAAACAAAAGGGAGGGGATACATGTGTACATATGGCTGATTCATGTTGAGGTTTGACAGAAGACAACAAAATTCTGTAAAGCCATTATCCTTCAATTAAAAAAATAAAATTTTTTAAAAAGAGGTAAAAAAAAAAAACATTTCCCAAACACTTTCCTTGCTGTGCCTCTCCCTTTGAAAAAAAAAAAAATCATTAAATCTGACAGTCTGATACATATTTCAATATTTTTAACTTCTTAAAAATATTTGCAGTTTATAATGAGACATTCAATATTTCTTTCTTAAAAGTTTTAAAGAATGGGATAAGTATTAAGAGTAACAAGTTGTAACTTTAGTTAAAATTTAAGTGAGATGTTATTTATTACTTTTGAAAATTAAGGATTTTATATAAGTTTATTCTCTCTCTTGAGATAATGAGGGCTCACTGCTGATGATTTTTAAATTAACATTGTACACAAGAAATCAAGTATTTTTCAATAGAGTTGTATAATACCTTAAGCCTACACTTCATGTATCAAAGTGACTAAACTAAAATTTAGTTCCACTAGTTTTCTAAAATCTGTCTGAATGTAATATTAGTATATAGATATGGTAAATAGGGCAAGCTTAAACTTCCTTTTTAACTCAGTTATATCCTTTGTGGCTTCTCTCGTAGCTCAGCCAGTAAAGAATCTGTCTGCAATACAGGAGACCCAGGTTTAATTCCTGGGTCAGGAAGATCTCCTGGAGAAGGAAATGGCAACCCACTCCAGTATTCTTACCTGGAGAATCTCATGAACAGAGGAGCCTGATGGGCCACAGTCCAAGGGATCATAAGAGTTAGATATGACTTAGCAAATAAACCACCAAATCCTTTGAAGTAGTTCAATTAGAGCAAGGAAAGAAGTTTATTAAGGTATTTTAATTTTCTCCATCAGTTCAGTTCAGTTCAGTTGCTCAGTAGTGTCCAACTCTTTGCGACCCCATGAATCGCAGCACGCCAGGCCTCCCTGTCCATCACCAACTCCCAGAGTTCACTCAAACTCAGGTCCATCAAGTCAGTGATGCCACCCAGCCATCTCATCCTCTGTCGTCCCCTTCTCCACCTGCCCCCAATCCCTCCCAGCATCAGAGTATTTTGCAATGAGTCAACTCTTCGCATGAGGTGGCCAGAGTACTGGAGTTTCAGCTTTAGCATCATTCCCTCCAAAGAAATCCCAGGACTGATCTCCTTCAGAACGGACTGGTTGGATCTCCTTGCAGTCCATGGAGATTCAGTGTTAGTTCTAAAAGTTCTTGTAGGTCTTCATATAACCATTCAACTTCAGCTTCTTCAGCATTACTGGTTGGGACATAGACTTGGATAACTGTAACATTGAATGGTTTGCCTTGGAAACCAACAGAGATCATTCTGTCATTTTTGAGATTGCATCCAAGTACTGCATTTCGAACTCTTTTGTTCACCATGATGGCTACTCCATTTCCTCTGAGGGATTCCTGCTGGCAGTAGTAGATATAATGGTCATCTGAGTTAAATTCACCCATTCCAGTCCATTTTAGTTCGCTGATTCCTAGAATGTTAACGTTCACTCTTGCCATCACTTGTTTGACCACTTCCAATTTGCCTTGATTCATGGACCTGATATTCCAGGTTCCTATGCAATATTGCTCTTTAGAGCATTGGACCTTGCTTCTGTCATCAGTCACATCCACAGCAGGGTATTCTTTTTGCTTTGGCTCCATCCCTTCATTCTTTCTGGAGTTATTTCTCCACTGATCTCCAGTAGCATATTGGGCACCTACTGACCTTGGGAGTTCCTCTTTCAGTATCCTATCATTTTGCCTTTTCATACTGTTCATGGGGTTCTCCAGGCAAGAATGCTGAAGTGATTTGCCATTCCCTTCTCCAGTGCACCACATTCTGTCAGACCTCTCCACCATGACCTGCTCATCTTGGGTGGCCCCACGGGCATGGCTTAGTTTCATTGAGTTAGACAAGGCTGTGGTCCTAGTGTGATTAGATTGACTAGTTTTCTGTGATTATGGTTTCAGTGTGTCTGCCCTCTGATACCCTCTTGCAACATCTACCATCTTACTTGGGTTTTTCTTACCTTGGACGTGGGGTATCTCTTCACAGCTGCTCTAGCAAAGCACAGCTGCTGCTCCTTACCTTGGACCTATTTAATTTTAATTATGAAGTATTGTGCTCAATATCAGGACTTGGACCTTAATGAAAGTTAAATTTAAAAATGCCTTGAAAGAAGCTTTCAACATATGAAATATAAGCTATAATAAAAATATAAAACTTTTTCTGAAGTTGTTATTTAGAAAATCATAATTTGCATATGTGAAATATGGCACGACTATGACCCTTTGAACAAACGCCATGAAACAATATATTTAAAAGAGTTCTTCTGTGATACAGTAAAGCTGATACCTTAATATTTAAGGAAATGAGCTTTGTATTATATACTGTATGCTACATTTTTCCTTCCAAGAAAATATTAAAGAAGATGAAGGGAATTAATGGGCCACTTCAACATTAATTTCAATCTGTTAAGTATGGAAAAAAATAAATAAACAAAAAAAGGATGAAAATTCATTGTTTTGTCTGACTTCTCTAGATTAAAGTTTTCATGATTAGATGTAGTCTGACAGCCAGATGAATAAGTGAATGCAATCTCCTCTCAAATCAATATAAATATAATATATAATGTGAACTTTCAGTTTTAATTTCTGGATTTTAGGCTCAGTGGGTGAACATATGGTGCTTAGTTACCACAAGATACATCCTCAAACACGAATAACTTGGCAAATATCTTATTATTATTGTTTAAAAAGTAAGAAAATGTGCTCTACTGTCAGTTTTCACTAAGAACAATTAGGAAAAAAAAAACTATGTTAAAAGAATATATTGGGAACATACAGAACCTAAAAGAAGAAGAATGTTTAAAATTATTTTTATGAATAGCATATGTGTGTGCTGTGTGTTAGTCACTCAGTAGTGTCCAACTCTATGCAGCCCTATGGACCAATAGTTCACCAGGCTCCTCTGTCCATGGAATTTTCCAGGCAAGGATACTGGAGTAGGTTGCCATTTCCTTCTTCAGATGAATAATATATAAGTTTAGGTAATATAAAAATTTACTGTTATGAATGCTGGATGTACACTTGTTATAGAAGTGGCTCAGAACCTATGGATAGAGGTACCTGTGAAAAGAGTTCATTCATTCACAGCCTACACATTATGAACACTTAATACAATTGTGTTGATAAAGTCTTGACACTGGGCTGCTCACCTTTATTGTAGGAAACATAAAACACAGTTTGTGTTAAGATTGCCTAGTGGAGGTGCAAAGTCTAGTGATGGACAAAAGAATTCCTACAGAAACTGAAAGAAGATCTGCAGAAAGTGATCTGAAGCTGAGACCTGAAGCACTGGTAGAAATGGCCAAGCAAAGACAGGAGTGTGAAAAATGTGTGTGGGTGCATGTGTGTGTATGTGTGTGTTTGTGAGAGAGAGAGGTGAGAGAGAGAATGACAGAGAGAGAAAGACAGAGAGAGAAAGAGAGAGTATGTAAGAGAGACAGGTGATCTGAGTTGCAAATTTTAAAAGTTAGCTATTTTTATCATGGCTCAGACACAGAATCATACAGTAGGGTGAAAGCTATTGTAATACAAGTTCAAGAATCCATATGTATATGTGCAACAACTACTCACACAACAAATAGTACGGGTTTGGATTGCTTACTTTTTCAAATAAATACAATAAAATGCAAATTTATTTAAATTGTATTGCTGAAATCAGATTATCTTTATATAATTTTTTTTTCAAATGGGCACTGAAAGGTCAATGGCCTTTCAATAGCAACAATCTCTAATTTGGTAAATTTAAAAATGCTCTGAAGCATTGGTAGCCATTTTCCTAGGTTGTCTAAAATCCCCTACAATATCTAACACAATGGTTAAACATATTTTCACAAAATCTGTACTGTTCTCTATGAATTAAGTAGTCCAAATATGTGAGACAAATTAATGACTTCGATATCATTACAATTCAAAGTATATTATGAAATTTATTTTTACAATTATGGACAAAAATACATTTATAAAACTAACTGAAGCAAAGATTGGTAAGAAATGAATGTGAATAGAGCATGGCAGTAGAGAGGATATCTATAAAAATGGAAGCCAAGATTTATTAAGCAAAACTAGAGTAAACATCTTTGGGGCTATGGAAGGTAAAGGACAAATATGTTTCAGATGATTTCAGGCTTTTAACCTGAGAAATTAGGACCATCAAGCTGGGCCTATTTTTAAGAAAGATCCTTGACTGAATTCTTTTCAAAGAGATAACAAACAAGAAAAGAAAAATTAAAATATGCCAATTCTATGAATCTGAGGAAAGCTACAGAAGGCATTTTCATGACAAGCCCATCTGTAGCCTAACCACTGAGAGGCGAATCTAAGCATTTCAGACATACAGTTATGAGATACTGAAATAAGAATGTCAATGAAAATTAACTGTGTTGTGCAGGAGATGGTGACCAAACTTATCCCAAAGGAAAAGAAATGCAAGAAGGCAAAGTGGTAAGGAGGAAGATTTACAAATAGTTGTGAAAAGAAGAGAAGAGAAAGGTAAGGGTGAAAGGGAAAGATAAATCCAACTGAATGCAGAGTTCCAGAGAATAGCAAAGAGAGATAAGAAAGCCTTCTTAAGTGAATAATGCAAATAGGGGAAAAACAATAGAATAGGAAAGACTAGAAATCTCTTTAAGAAACCTGGAGATATCAAGGGAAGATTTCATGCAAGGATGGGCATGATAAAGAACAGAAACAGTAAGGACCTAACAGAAGCAGAAGACACTAAGAAGAGGTGGCAAGAATACACAGACTATACATAAAAGGTCTTAATGACCCAGAAAACCATGATCGTGTGGTCACTCACCTAGAGCCAGACATCCTGGAGTATGAAGTCAAGTGGGTCTTAGGAAGCATTACTACAAACAAAGCTAGTAGAGGTGATGGAATTGCAACTGAGCTATTTAAAATCTTAAAAGATTATGCTGTGAAAATGCTGCACTCAATATGACAGCAAATCTGGAAAACTCAGCAGTGGCCACAGGACTGGAAAAGGTTAGTTTTCATTCCAACCAAAAGAAGTGCAATGCCAAAGAGTGTTCAAAATATCATACAATTGTATTCATTTCACATGCAGGCAAGGTTATGCTCCAAATCCTTCAAGCTAGGCCTCAGCATTATGTGAACCAAAAACTTTCAGATGTACAAGATGGGTTTTGAAAAGGCAGAGGAAACAGAGATCAAACTGCCAACATTCATTGGATCACAGAAAAAGCAAGGGAACTCCAGAAAAAGTAACTTCTGCTTCATTGACTACTCAAAAGTCTTAGACTGTGTGGATCAAAACAAACTGTGGAAAATTCTTCAAGAGATGGGAATACCAGACCACCTTATCTACTTCTTGTGAAACATGTATGCAGGTAACAAAGCAACAGTTAGAACTGGACATGGAACAAATGACTGGTTCAAAACTGGGACAGGAGTATAACAAGGCTGAATATTATCACTCTGTTTGTTTAACTTTTGTGCAGAGCACATTATGTGAAATGTTGGGCCAGATGAATCACAAGTTGGAATCAAGATTGCCAAGAGAAATATAATATCAACAAACTCATATATGCAGGTTATACCACTATCATTGCAGAAATAGAAAAGGAACTAAAGAGCCCCTTGATGAGAGTGAAAGAGGAGAGAGAAAAAAGGTGGCTTAAAACATTCAAAAAAACTAAGATCATGGCATTTGCTACCCATCGCTTCATGGCAAATAGAAGTGGAAAAAGTGGTAGCAGTGACAGATTTTCTTTTCTTGGGCTCCAAAATCACTGCAGACTCCAGACATGAAACTAAAAAAATGCTTGCTCCTGGGAAGGAAAGCTATAACAAACATAGACAGCATATTACAAAGCAGAAACCACTTTGCTGACAAAGGACCATATGACCAAATCTCTGGTTTTTCCAGTAGTGATATATGGATGTAAAAATTGGACCATAAAGAAGGCTGACTGTAGAAGAATTGATGCTTTCAAACTGCAGAGCTGGAGAAGACTCTTGAGAGTTTCTTGGACTGTAAAGAGAACAAACCAGTTGATCCTAAAGGAAATCAACCCTGAATATTCACTGGAGGGACAGATTGTGAAGCTGAAGCTCCAATATTTGGCCACCTGATGGGAAGAGCGGACTCATTAGAAAAGACCCTGATGCTTGGAAAGATCAAAGGCAAAAAGAGAAGGGTGCAGGAGAGGATAAGATGGTAAGATAGCATCACCAACTTAATGGACATGAATCTGAGCAAACTCCAGGAGATAGTGAAAGACAGGGAAGCCTGGAGTCTGCCGTCATTGTGGTTGCAAAAAGTTGGTCACAACTTGGCAATTGAACAACAACTATCATGAACCTCTGTGACAGCTTCATTCCCTCACATTTTATTCTCATTCTTTTCTTTTTCAGTGGACATCTTGGCCTATGCCTACCACGCTACCAGGCTTTACCTAGGCCTCTGGGTTGCTTGCTGCCTTTTTCAGGATAACTTCATAATGAGTAAGCGTCAACCAATGGTTTTTGTGAGAATAGACTTGTCAGGGTTTTGTTGATATACACTACAATCATCTAAGCAATTTTTACCCACACTGGGAAAGAGGCACTGGACATCCTCAAGGGCTCCTTATACTGATTGAAGTAGGGAAGAGCCCGGTGCTCTTTTGCCTTGGAGGAGTTTTGTGTAAGCAGTTTTCAAAAATAAAAAGTTAACAACTGAGAGTCTTGGAGTATGTTGAAAGACCCATTTTCAGTCAAGAAGCATGAACTACTTTGAAAACTACATGCCCACTTCTGGCATTAACATATTGAACATCCTCAGAGACCTTACTCACTACCTGATGTGCTAAAGTCAGAGCTTATACAACATATAATTGTGATTGACATATGGAAATGTCTGTTGACCTTATTTTTGCAAGGTAATAAATAATGCTATTAAATCTCATCCTGATTTATCTGTGGTCAAAGATTTGCTCAGCAACCAGCACATCTCTGTGCCTGGTGAAGCCAGTATTAAGCAAAATCATCCCAGATGAAACCAAAGAAGCTGAACTAATTATTTGAGAAGTATATTCCTCCCTTTGGTATGATTTTAATGTCTACCCTTCTATGCAAAATTAGATTTTATTTTAGAAAATAAAATGGATGTGGATTACTCTGTGATTTGCAGTTTTCAAGTTCAGAGGACATGGTGGTACCTGCGTAGCCAAAGATAAACAATTTAGTCTTTTATATTCAGTATTATCTAAGTCAACGTTTTTAATATTAACCAAGACCCCAATACCCTTTTAATGACCATTTCAGTTACTGCAAATAGAATCAATGGTCATTTCTTTACTGAAAAGGTAATAGTTTTTAAACAGGAATATGAAAGAGATCGATCAAAAAAAAAAAAAAAAGGACAATCGTAATAAGCCTGGCAATTAAAGGAATGATAGTACATGCTTTATCAACTAGATAATGTTGAACACAATTTCAAAACATAAATACTGATAATTGGAAAATATTTTGCCATATTTTAATAACTACAAAAATAAATACAAATGAATTTGGTTATATTCATAAATATACTCATAAAATTCATGTTACCACTGTCATCTTACAGAAAATCAGAAAAAAATTTAATATCTAAGAGATTAAATATTTTTCAAATTGTCTTGGGGTTTTGAGGTCATTCTTCTAGAAATTTTCTTTTTCCATTAACTAATAGCAGAGCTACACCTCTCAACTGCATCTTCAGCGGTTTATAGCAATGAAGTTGTAACAGTCCCTGCATTTAAAAGGCCAGAGCAACAGTGACATCAATCCCATTTTTCCTTCCAAATATTTTCATTCTTTTAAAGGAAAAAAAAAAAAAAAGACCAAGTTGAAAAGGTGGCCATATAGTCTATGAAGTTCTCAGTGTTAACAGCAGAGTAGAATGACACAGCTTCTGTTAACCGTGTTCCCTACAAGCCTAAGTGTACAGGGGTATTCAGGTCAGTAGGGCTAAGGAGAACCAATACTGCATTCTGTAACACTGTCAAGTCAGCCAAATACTGAGAAGTTAAAAATAAAAAGTTATAGTAAAAGGTATATTCAGTTTTGTTCTCCTGTCACTAATGCAGCCACTATTTGCATTTATATAGGCCTTTCTACAGTATTCAAGACAGGTTCATCACCATCATTAAGCAATACTATTAGAACTTTTTGACTCTAGTCCACCAAACTTTATTTAACTTCTAAAACAGAAAACTTCTGCAGATATTTTCACTGTTTTCATTTTTCTCCTCTGTTGAAGATTTTAGGAGAATGTTTTAAGCAGAAATAAATAATCATAAATTACAAATTAAAATAGTATATACACAACAAATTATTCTCTTAACTGAACATATAGAACAGAACTACAGCACTTTTTGTGTAATATTATAAAATAAGTCCTTTAACAATCTAGGAATTTGTCCACTCGTGTTACAGTATAATATAGCATGAATAATCCATTTTCACTCAGCATAATGTGTCAATTTACTAAAATATAAAAATGTGAACTCACTGTGTGAAAATGAATAAAGGAAAACGTCACTCAAAACGAAGTCATAAAACCCTGAAAGGAGAGGTCTCATGCATGTACCAATGATTGTACCTTACTTAACAAACCCAGAAAAAAAAAGGAAAATTTTCTCCTTGCTCAGCAACAATGCAGTCAACAAGAAACTGCTGCAACTCAGTCAGTGAGAAGCCACCACAACTCTGAACTCTTGTTCCTCTCTAATGAACTTTTTTTTAATTGAAGGATAATTGCTTTACAGATTTTTGTTGTTTTCTGTCAAACTTCAATATGAATCAGCCATAGGTATACATATATACCTCCCTTTTGAATCTCCCTTCCATCTCCCTTTCCATCCCACCCCTCCAGGTTGATACAGAGCCCCTGTTTGAGTTTCCTGAGCCATACAGAAAATTCCCGTTGGCTATCTATCTTATGTATGGTAATGTAAGTTTCCATGTTACTCTTTCTATACATCTCACCCTCTCCTTCCTTCTCCCCATGTCCATAAGTCTATTCTCTATGTCTCTCCACTGCTGTCCTGTAAATAAGTTCTTCAGTACCGTTCTTCTAGATTCTGTATATATGTGTTAGAATATGATATTTACCATTCTCTTTTTGACTCACTTCACTCTGTATAATAGGTTCTAGGTTCATCTGCCTCATTAGAACTGACTCAAATGCATTCCTTTTTATGACTGAGTAATATTGCATTGTATTAAATGTACCACAACTTCTTTATCCATTCATCTGTCAATGGACATCTAGTTTGCTTCCATGTTCTAGCTATTGTAAATAGTGCTGCAATGAACAACGGTATACATGTGTCTTTTTCAATTTTGGTTTCCTCAGGGCATATGCCTAGGAATGGAATTGCTAGGTCATATCGTTGTTTTATTCAATCTCCATACTGTCTTCCATAGAGGCTGTATCAATCTAATTTCCACCAACAGTGCAAGAGTGTTCCCTTTTTTCCACACCCTCTCCAGCATTTACTGTTTGTCGACATTTTGATGCTGGTCATTCTGACCGGTGTGAGGTGACATCTTATTGCAGTTTTGATCTGCATTTCGCTAATAATAAGCAATGTTGAGCATTTTTTCATGTGTTTGTTAGCCATTTGTATATCTTCTTTGGAGAAATGTCTGTTTAGGTCTTTTTCCCACTTTTTGATTGGGTTGTTTGTTTTTCTGGCACTGAGTTGTATGAGCTGCTTGTATTTTGGAAATTAATCCTTTGTCAGTTGTTTCATTTGCTATTATTTTCTCCCATTCTGACGGTTGTCTTTTCACCTTGCTTATAGCTTCCTTTGCTGTGCAAAAGCTTTTAAGCTTAATCAGATCCCACTTGTTTACTCTTGTTTTTATTTCCCTTACTCTAAGAGGTGGGTCATAGAGGACATAAACAGATGGAGAGATATTCCATGTTCCCGGGTAGGAAGAATCAATATTGCAAAAATAACTATACTACCAAATGCAATCTACAGAGTCAATGCGATCCCTATCAAATTACCAATGGCATTTTTCACAGAACTAGAACAAAAAATTTCACAATTCATATGGAGACATAATAGGCCCAGAATAGCCAAAGCACTCTTGAGAAAGAAGAATGGAGCTGGAGGAATCAACCTCCTAATGAACTTTTATTCACAACAGATAATCCCAACTCCCTCTTCTCTTCTCCTTTGTTCTCCAAACTTTGCCTATAGTTCACCATAGTTTGCATGTCCTGAATTGCAAATACTTTGCCATGATTTCACTGGCTAAACTGCTTAGCCTTTAGTTTTAAAAGTTGACATTACTTTATGTCAGAAACAGACAAATCTCTGAGGATCTAATGACCCCAGAAACCAGCTGTGGTACTGACTTCAGCCATTTGTGCTCTCCATTTCAATAAATCATATTTTTCTTTTTGACATGGTAAGTATCTTCTTGGATTAGAGCTCCCTCCTTTCGTCACACTTTTCAACTTTATTCTGGATCTGTTTTAGTTTTTGTGTAGCCATCACCCTTTTGCTGAGTACTCATTTGTTTTCTGATCCTCTGGTTTTTAAGAATGGTATCCTAATAGCCTAAGTTTTCTCAGGTGGGTGCCCCTTCTGGGACCCAGAACAATTTCACATTTAAAAACCGTAATCCCTCATCATGTACATTTTAAACTAAATAGACAACATAATCAAAGAAAATTTAGAACTTCAATAGCCATTATGTGGAAATTTATCCCCCACAAACCTTGTGGGGATCAAGAACTAAACTTGAAGATTTTTGGCTCAAGAAAAAAACAAAACATGGAATTTAATGCCTATTTCATTTGGTTCCTTGAGGCTTTCAAATATGTTTAGACTTCAAAATTGCCTCTTTACAAAATACTCATTCAAACTGAGGCAAATAAACAACTGAAAAAAAAAAAAATACTAAGGCATCAGAGGCCTCTTCACCTACTTTATATTCCCACACTAACTTACTTTTTTCTCTGCTGCATCTACCTCTTCTCCTTTGTACCCTCTACATTCTCATTCTAATTCTCTCACCAAACTTTCTTTTTCGCAAACACCTCCTACTTCCTCTCTCAACACATGGGCCCTGCTAAAGTTGACAGAACTCTTAATTATTTCATAAACTGTTATGTTATCCCTTTAAATGGCCAAAGGGAAGCTAAAATTAATTTTATTAATTAAAAAAAAAACTTTGGCAAATTCTGGTAAATATCAAAGCTATACTCTCCACTTCAAAGCCTACTCAAAACCTACAAATAGGATCCTAAACAAGATCTAGCAGAAGTCAGAAGATTCTTACCAGAATCAGCTCTTTCCAATCTCTGTCTGTAGTATACAGTTAGTTGAAAGGGGGAGATATTGTTGTTTCTTCCTTTCTAGTCCAGACCCATTGGTTATTGATTCTTTCTCTTCCAGGGATGGTTATTGCTTTATTGATTGTCTCATTGTGTCTTAAGAGGTTGGCTTCTCTTTCTACCTGCCTATAACATGCAGGTTCCTTCTTTTGGCTCTCTTTTGAAGTGACTGTGAATCTTGACAAGGTAATTAATAATCTTTTATACCCTCTTGAGGATTACTCTTGGATCCATGGAGTTATTTAATAACCAGAAATGTTTACAGTTTATCCTGGCTAAAACCCAACATGATATTGGAAATGATTTCATAACTCTATAACAAGAAATTTGGCCAAAAGAGAAGCTAATATTCAGAACTGTAAAAGGGGAGGGCAAATCTGACTCCATATTGGAGCTGTTTCTTTCACTTTAGCCTTCGTATTCTCCTGATTTTGCTACAAGTTAAAAATGTTGCCTATATCTTGAAATATACAGGATAGACAAAATCTGCATGCTCTGATTTTTAAAGATATAACACTTTTTCATAGAACAGAGAATAACACTCATCTTTCTGAAGGGTTATAGGAACATCATAACCTGACCTATGATGACAGCTACAGGAACAAAGGATTTCAACACCAAGAAGTATGCAACAACCAACCACATTCCTTTCCTTTTAATATAAAATAAACTTGAATTCTAACTCGGGAAAGATGATACTTTGGGACACGTCCATCATCCTCTCCGTCTGCTGGTTTTCCAAATAAAGTCACTATTCCTTGCCTCAACAATCTGACTCTTCATTTATTGACTTGTCATGAGGCAAGCAGCAGGAGTTTGGACTTGGTACCAAAACCCGATGGAAATTTTCTGAGAAAACAGCACTTTTCTAGAAATTATAAAAAATATTTGTAAAATTGTTACACTACATAATGTTAATATAAAAGAAAGCTGACAAATGATTACTTCTCAGCTTTAACTGGAAATTAAAGGCTTCTATGGTCTAAAAATTCTGGCATATGTGAGTAAAGCTACTAGAAATAATAAGAAAAAGAAAACCATGTGCACAAAAAGTTTATGTTTTCAGTAAAATAAGGTGCAAGGAATCAAAATGCATTTTGGTGAGAAAAGAGAAAATACCTTTTTCTTAAGAGAGGCTCGTTATTTCAGAATGAGAAAGAGAAAAAACACAGCACAAAATCTAAATGTAAAAAAGAAAGTTTTAGAAAATTTGTAGAAAAGGAATCTTTGGAAAGGAATTGCATGCATGGTCAGGGCTGGCTAAGACTGCAATGAAATTAATTGAGTGAATAAACTTCACTATTAAAGGTAAATTGGAACAAAATCAGAATCTGGTTTGTTTTCACATGGTTAAAATGACTAAGTTTTCTTGCACTACTGGTCTGCTCCTGAATAGAGATTATGAAAGGTTTTTCTTTACCTTTTGAAGTAATCTGCCTAGAAACCAAAAGTTGCATTTTATCAAAATAATTTCCCATGCTTTCAATTGTCTTCATCAGGTCTTTTGTTACTTAGAAAAACAATCCTTTGTTCAGAACCATGTAATCATCTAGGTTTGTCTTTGAAATCTATCACTTTGGTTAAACAGATAAGTAAGAATTACTTCATATCAGTCTGTATTTCAATTTACTAAAATATCCAAAACCTTTTGATATTTTTTATAAAATTTTCAAAAATCCAATCCTAAATAAAATCATTTTTGTTCTAAAAATAACTTGGAGAATTTTCAGAATGCCCCTTGATTATCTCAAAATATTATAATAAAAAAGATATTAAACTAATTTGGCTTATTTGACATGTTAAATTACATGAGGAGCATTGTCAAATAAGGAGAAATACTAAGCCTTCTTTATGTTGTATTTGTATAGGTATAAGTTAATTGTATTTGAAGCTTTTCTATATACTTTTCTATATGATTATAAACTAGAATGGACCTGAATTATAGTTTGTTCAGGTGCCTGGCTATGACTCTCCAAACTACCATTTCAAATTTCCTCCCACCCTTCAGATTTTGAATCAGTAAGAACAAAACTTCCCTTGAATCTCCTTGGAAGGGAGTATACTAAGTCATCTCATTAAACTTCAGGGATTTGAACTTGGATACATATCTTACAGATGACATTTAGTTCTATAAAAATACTGAAAAACTTATGATTCAAACTAATGAGGAAGAGAAATACCTAACATCATGTAGACTGCCTGATAAAAACATCATGCTTTAGTTTAAAAAAAAAAAATATATATATATATATATTATTTTTCCCTTTCTTTCCTTTATTCTGACATAGGCCTGGGAAGATTAACACCATCATCTGTATCTCCCAGGTCACTTATTAAATGAGGTAGACTTTAAGACTGCTGGATTTATCAGCAAAAACTCTCAACTGTCTATGATTCTAGACCATATGAAGGCTGACAACTGCAATTGAATTGTCCTAAGTTTGGAATAAGAATATTAAGACTAACGAAAGATACTTCAACCAGAGTGATGCTTGGTCATGCTTATTCTGTAGGCCACATTGAAATTATTTCCTTGGGTTGGCAATTATGTAAGAAAGTTCAATGCTTCTATTTTTTTTCTGAAATGACTGCTCATTTAATCAATAAGGAAGGTTTGAAGAAGAATATCTTTCTTTGAATTTGACGGCCCTATATAAACCAGAGTTCTAAAGAGAAATATCTCAAAATTGGCAGTCAGAACTTCAGTAAAAAAACTACAGAAAGATTACTATAAACCAGGTTTATTCCTCGAATCCTCCACTCTTATCAATTTCCTTCCACATCAAATTCATCCATCTCAATGTTACATAAGGTATGTCTGAGGCATACAAATTAACATAGAATAATTTTTTATATTTTATGACATATTATTAAAATACAAGGAAATTGAAACAGTTTGGTCATTTCTTAAAATTCAATCTAACTTTCTTTTCTAAAACCTGACATGAAAAATGTATATGTCATCACATTTTCAAACTTTCTTACTACAAAAGTTATTTGTATCAGTTGTGGAAGTAAAAATTAAGAAGAATAGAGGGGAAAAAAATCTATTAAGTACTTACATATTTTTAATATTACCTAAAATATTTTAATATTGCCTTAATATCCCCTTCAGTTCAGTTCATTCACTCAGTTGTGTCTGACTCTTTGCGACCCAATGAAATGCAGCAGGCCAGGCCTCCCTGTCCATCACCAACTCCCAGAGTTTAGCCTAACTCATGTCCATTGAGTCGGTGAGGCCATCCAACCATCTCATCCTCTGTTGTCACCTTCTCCTGCCCTCAGTCTTTCCCAGCATCAGGGTCTTTTCAAAGAGTCAGCTCTTCTCATCAGATGGCCAAAGTATTGGAGATTTAGGTTTAGCATCAGTCCTTCCATGAACACCCAGGACTGATCTCCTTTAGGATGGACTGGTTGGATCTGCTTGCAGTCCAAGGGACTCTCAAGAGTCTTCTCCAACACCACAATTCAAAAGCATCAATTCTTCAGTACTCAGCTTTCTTTATAATCCAACTCTCACGTCCATACATGACTACTGGAATAACCATAGCCTTGACTAGACAGACATTTGTTGACAAAGTAATGTCTCAGCTTTTTAATATGCTGTCTAGGTTGGTCATAACTTTCCTTCCAAGGAGTAAGCATCTTTTAATTTCATGGCCGCAATCACCATTTGCAGTGATTTTGGAGCCACAAAAAATAAACTCTGACACTGTTTCCACTGTTTACCCATCATTTGCCGTGAAGTGATGGGACCAGATGCCATGATCTTCGTTTTCTGAATGTTGAGCTTTAAGCCAACTTTTTCACTCTCCTCTTTCACTTTCATCAAGAGGCTTTTGAGTTCCTCTTCACTTTCTGCCATAAGGGTGGTGTCATCTGCATATCTGAGGTTATTGATATTTCTCCCGGCAATCTTGATTCCAGCCTGTTCTTCTTCCAGCCCAGCGTTTCTCATCATGTAAACTGCATATAATTTAAATAAGCAGGGTGACAATATGCAGCCTTGATGTACTCCTTTTCCTATTTTGAACCAGTCTGTTGTTCCATGTCCAGTTCTAACTGTTGCTTCCTGACCTGCATATAGGTTTCTCAAGAGGCAGGTCAGGTGGTCTGGTATTCCCATCTCTTTCAGAATTTTCCAGTTTATAGTGATCCACACAGTCAAAGGCTTTGGCATAGTCAATAAAGCAGAAATAGATGTTTTTCTGGAACTCTCTTGCTTTTTCCATGATCCAGTGGATGTTGGCAATTTGGTCTCTGGTTCCTCTGCCTTTTCTAAAACCAGCTTGAACATCAGGAAGTTCACGGTTCACGTATTGCTGAAGCCTGGCTTGGAGAATTTTGAGCATTACTCTACTAGTGTGTGAGATGAGTGCAAATGTGTGGTAGTTTGAGCATCCTTTGGCATTGCCTTTCTTTGGGATTGGAATGAAGACTGACCTTTTCAGTCCTGTGGCCTCTGCTGAGTTTTCCAAATTTGCTGACATATTGAGTGCAGCACTTTCACAGCATCATCTTTCAGGATTTGAAATAGCTCAACTGGAATTCCATCACCTCCGCTAGCTTTGTTTGGAGTAATGCTTTCTAAGGCCCACTTGACTTCACATTCCAGGATGTCTGGCTCTAGGTGAGTGATCACACAATTATCTTGGTCATGAAGACGTTTTTTGTACAGTTCTTCTGTGTATTCTTGCCACCTCTTCTTAATATATTCTGCTTCTGTTAGGTCCATACCATTTCTGTCCTTTATCGAGCCCATCTTTGCATGAAATGTTCCCTTGGTATCTCTAATATCTTGAAGAGATCTCTAGTCTTTCCCATTCTGTTGTTTTCCTCTATTTCTTTGCATTGACCACTGAGGAAGGCTTTCTTATCTCTCCTTGCTACTCTTTGGAACTCTGCGTTCAGATGAGGTAAATAAATTTACCTGAAGTCAAATAGTCAAAGTTTCAGTTTTAGATTCAATCTCTGCTTTTCTTCTGTTTCTTAATTCACTAGACGCCTGCCTCAGGGAACAGTGACAATATCATTTATTTAGCACCAACTGGTATTGTGCCCAAATCTCTTGTAGCAAAACCATAACATTTTGCACTAACAAAGCACACCTGAGTGATCTATCACTGTTGTTGATTCTATACAGGAGTCTTGATAGAAGTAAAGCGAGTAATTTTCTTAATATCCCCAATAATTTTTCAGAGAAAATAAGTTCACTGGCTGTTTTCTTTTTCATTTCATTAAGTGAATTGATCAGTATCTTTCAACTTATAATGGGAATCCATCATTACCTATATTATTGAATGAAAAATTATCATATTTTCTCTACACAAAAAAATTCTGTTTATATCATAAACCAATAATTATAAACCTCATAAATGAAACAAGTATGAATAAAACTAAACAAAACCTATTATAGAATTCCTTTTCTGAGTATGACTCAGAATTGGTGTGTAGTCATTCTTATCTTCCTGTATCAGTGAAATACTTACGCAGGAAAGATAAAGATTCATAACAACAATCCAAGGCACTGCAGCACCCTGAAGCAAGTTTCCCTCACCCCAAGTATAATTATGTTCATTATTATTTTCTCAATATGACAATTTTGTTCTATGCTAATTTTTTGAAATTATACTCCACTCATTTTGATAGGCTAAACTATGTTGATCAAAATAAGAAAAAGAATACTACATCTACCAAGTATGTGTGATAAATCAAGGTTTATAGAGTTTATTAGAAATTGCTTCCATAATGCTACAGTCATATTTCAAAGCACAAACAAAATTCTTATTCAATTGACTAATTGATGATCAGGAAGTTTGAAGGTTATTTTGTATTTCACTGGCATCCTTTATCTGAGTCTCCTATCTCCAAATAAATTTTCTTATTTTGAGTCTTAATGACTTTTTATACATGAGGCCTTTCTGAAAAAGTGAATAGCTTTAAGGGTTAGTGAAACAACAAGAGTTTTAGAAATACAGAGTCACTCTGCTAGTTTACTATAGCAAGAATTTGAATTTTCATCTCGAGTCATTTATCTAGCTATGCTATTAGACTACACTAAGTAGTAAACATTACCAATATATTATTCTAAAAGTATGATCTTTTAGGGCAATGAAATTATGGTTCTGTCTTCTATTTTTAGGCTGTGTGTTCCTGTAGCTGTCTTCAACTCCAAAATATAGACTGCTTAGAAGGCAATTAAAAAGAAAAACAAGCATGTGAATATCCTGTCATAGGCTTTCAAGTTCAAATTGTTAAATATTAGTCATTATATCATTTCATACCTAAAACACATACACACACAACACATACACAATTTCACAGAAACAGAGCAACACATTTAAATAATTATTATAATGATTAAAACAATTTAATTGAAAACAATAAATTATAAACAATTTATAATCATTATAATTATTTAAATGTGTTGATGTATGTCTGTGAAATTGTGTATGTGTTTCAATGCGTGAGTGTATGTTTTAGGTAATAAACCTATATTATAATGCACATACTCCTTGGTATTGCTCTTTTGCTTAATAGTGTATTATGTATCAGGTATTACATATATCGGGTTTCCTAGGTGACGCTAGTGGTAAGAACCCACCTGCCAATGCAGGAGATGTAAGAGATTAGGATTCAATCCCTGAGTCAGGAAGATGCCCTGGACGAGGGCATGGAAACCCACTCCAGTATTCTTGCCAAGAAAATCTCATGGACAGAGAAGCCAGGCAGGCTACAGTCCACAAAGTTGCAAAGAGTTGGGCATAACTGAAGCGACTTAGCACGGATGATGTCACTAAATATTCTGCTGCAAACATTTTGATGCCCACACAGCATTCCATTATGTACCAATGATGGCTCTTGCATGCAAATCATTTGAAGGACAACTTAAAAAATACATGTTTTCAGCATACTAAATGGGAGAAAATAATTTCAAATGATATGAATAAGGGATTAATATCCAAAATATACAAACAGCTTATACAACTCAATATCAAAAAAATAAAACTTAAAAATGGGCAGAAGACCTGAATAGGCATTTCTCTAAAAAATGACATACATATGACTAGCAGGCACATAAAAATATGCTCCATATCACTAACCATCAGGGAAATGCAAATCAAAACTACAATGAGATATCACCTTAGACCAGTTAGAATGCCTATAATCAAAATGAACACAAATAACAAATCCTGACAAGGATGTGGAGAAAAGGGAACCCTAGCATATTTGTGGGAATGTAAACTAGTGCATCTACCATTGAATACAATACAGAGGTTCCTCAAACAACTAAAAATAGAACTACCATAGATTCAGCAATTCCAATCTTGGGTATATGCCAAAGAAAATAAAAACAGTAATTCAAAAAATATATGCACCCCAACGTTCATAGAAAATTGTTTATAAAAGTCAAGATACAAAAATGCCCAAAATGCCTATCAACAGATGAATGGATAAAGATTATGTGGCACATATATATGTAAATGTACACACAATAGAATACTACTAAGCCATAAAAATGGATTAGTATCATCTTCTACCACATGGATCTAGAGGTGTCAGAGAAAGATAAATGTTGTATATTATCATTTTATATATAATCTGAAAAATATGGAATAAATATGAGAAAAGAGAGGGCTTCCCAGGAGGTGCCAGTGGTAAAGAACCTGCTGCCAATGCAGGAGACAAAAGAGACATGGTTTGATCCCTGAGTCAGGAAGATCCCCTGGAGGACGGCACAGCAACACACTCCAGCATTCTTGCTTAGAGAATCCCATGGACAGAGGAAGCTCATGGGCTATGGTCCATAGGGTCACAAAGAATCGGATACGAGTGAGGCAAATTAGTACATACACACATAAGAAAACAGAAACAGATTCACAGATATAGTAAGCAAACTAATGGTTAACAATGGGGAGAGAGAAGCAAGGAGGGGGAGAGATAAGAGTAGGGAATTAAGAGGTACAAACTACTAGGTATAAAATAAATAAGCTACCAGGTTATATTGTTCAGTATGTGAAACATAGCCAATATTTTATAATAACTTTAAATGGAGTAAAAGCTATAAAAATACTGAATCACTATATGAACAGTTGAAATTAATTAAATATTATAAATCAACTGTATGTCAACAAATACACAGAGAGTAAGTTAGGATCAACCATCAGAAATGTTGATTATTTAGTTTGAATGAAGTAGGAAAATCTGTAGTTTTATCAAGATCCTCAATAGATTCTAATGAAAAAGAGTCTTGGGAACTACTGGTATAATTGTACTGATGTGTTTTAAAATCAATCATTTATTTTCAGACATTTAACCTCTTCACTTTTTCAAAATTGTAAACTGTAATCTTTTTTACATATTGCTATTTTCCAGAGTTCATTTCTTCAAGTAGAACGGCTACAATGTTTACTAGATGTTGCTAAATTTACTGATTTTCTTTTGCAATATTGTACTCTGTGAGTACACCAGGTGTACTCACAGAGATCAAATAAATTTAAGTGTATACTAATTACACCCAAGGTATATTTCAGAGAATCCAAGGTATATTTCAGAGAATTTTTATTTCTCTGAATTTTAGGGCATAAGATTATAATTTTACTTTTTTATTAGTCTGATAGTTGGCAAAGTTTCAGTTCTTACAGCAAAAAGAACATTCTAAGATGACTTAAGACCTTTCAACATCACAGTAATCCAAGTCTACGCACCAACCACAAATGATAAAGAATTGGAAGTTGACTGGTTCTATGAAGACCTACAAGATCTTCTAGAACTAACACCAAAAAAAAAAAAAAAAAAAAGATGTCCTTTACATCATAGGGGACTGGAATGCAAAAGGAAGAAGTCAAGGCATATCTAGAATAACAGGAGGGTTTGGCCTTGGAGTACAAAATGAAGCAGGGCTAATAGAATTTTGCCAAGAGAAGGCACTGGTCATAGCAAACACCCTTTTCCAACAACACAAGAGACAACTCTATACATGGACATCACCATGTCGTGTGTATAAACAGTCAGTACTGAAATCAGATTGATTATATTCTTTGTAACCAAAGATGGAGAAGCTCTACACAGACAGCAAAAACAAGACTTGGAGATGACTGTGGCTCAGATTATGAGCTTCTTATGGCAAATCCCAGGCTTAAATTGAAGAAAGTAGGGAAAACTACTAGGCCATTCAGGCATGACCTAAATTAAATCCTTTATGATGATACATAAGGTGATAAATAGATTCAAGGGACTAGATCTGGTAGAGTGCCCAAAGAACTATGGACAGAAGTTTGTAACACTGTACAGGAGCCTATGACCAAAACCATTCCAAAGAAAAAGAAACACAAGAAGGAAAAGTGGTTGTCTGAGGAAGCCTTACAAATAGTTGAGAAGAGAGTGAAAGGCAAAGAAGAAAGGGGAAGATATACCCAACTGAATGCAGAGTTTCAGAGAATGGGCAAGGAAATATAGGAAGGTCTTCTTAAATGAACAATGCAAAGATATAGAGAAAAACAATAAAATGGGAAAGACTAGAGATCTCATCAAGAAAATTGGAGAAATCAAGGGGACAATTCATGCAAGGATGGGCACGATAAAGGACAGAAATGATAAGGACCTAACAGAAGCAGAAGAGATTAAGAAGAGGTGGCAAGAAAACACAGAAGTATACAAAACAGGTCTTAATGACCTGGAAAACCATGATGGTGTTTTCACTTACCTAGAGACAGATATCCTGGAGTGTGAGGTCAAGTGGACCTTAAGGAAGTGTATTAGTAGCCAAGTTGTGTCCAACTCTTTCCAACACTATGGACTGTAGCCCGCCAGGCCTCTCTGACTATGATATTCTTCAGACAAGAATATTGGAGTTGGTAGCCACTCCCCTCTCTGAGGGATCTTCCTGACCCAAGGATAGAACCTGGGTCTCCTGCATTGGAGGCAGATTCCTTACAATATGAGCCAACAAGGAAGCTCAGGCCTCAGGAAGCATTACTACAATAAGAACAAAGCTAGAAGTGATGGAATTGCAGCTGAGCTCTTTAAAAATCTAAAGGATGATGCTATTAAAGTGCTACACTCAACATGCCAGCAAATTTGGAAAACTCAGCAATGGCCTCAGGACTGGAAAAGGTAAGTTTTCATTCTAATACCAAAGAAGCTGCTGCTGCTGCTGCTAAGTCACTTCAGTCGTGTCCGACTCTGTGCGACCCCGTAGACGGCAGCCCACCAGGCTCCCCAGTCCCTGGGATTCTCCAGGCAAGAACACTGGAGTGGGTTGCCATTTCCCTCTCCAATGCATAAAAGTGAAAAGTGAAAGTGAAGTCACTCAGTTGTCCGACTCTTAGCGACCCCATGGACTGTGGCCCACCAGGGTCCTCCGTCCATGGGATTTTCCAGGCAAGAGTACTGGAGTGGGATGCCATTGCCTTCTCCAATACCAAAGAAGAGCAGTGCCAAAGAATGTTCAAACTATCATGCAATTGCACATGTTAGCAAGGTCATTATGCTCAAAATCCTTCAGGCCAATCTTCAGCAGTATGTGAACCAAGAAATTCCAGATGTACAAGCTGGATTTTGAAAAGGCAAGTGAACCAGAGATCAAACTGCTAACATTTGTTGGATCATACAGAAAGCAAGGGGATTCCAGGAAAACATCTACTTCTTCTTCACTGACTATGCAAAAGTCTTTGACTGTGTGGATCACAACAAACTGTGGAAAATTGTTAAAGAGAGAGGAATATCAGAACACTTTATCTGTCTCCTAAGAAACCTGTATACAAGTGAAGAAGCAACAGTTAGACCCAGACATGGAACAATTGACTAGTTCAATGTTGGGAAAGGAGTACAACAGCCTGGACATTGACACCCTACTTATTTAACTTCTATGCAGAGTATATTATGTGAAATGCTGGGCTGGATGAACCACAAGCTGGAAATAAGATTGCCAGGAGAAATACAATATCAACAAACTCAGATATGCAGATGATACCACTCTCAAGGCAGACAGTGAAGAGGAACTAAAGAGCCTCTCGATGAGGGTTAAATGAGAGTGAAAAGCTGGCTCCAAACTCACCATTAAAAACAACAACAACAACAACTAAGACTGTAGCATCTGGTCCCATCAATTCATGGGCAAATAGAAGGGGAAAAAGTAGAAGCAGTGACAGATTTTATTTTCTTAAGCTCCAAAATCACTGTGGACAGTGAAAGTAAATGATGCTTGCTCCTTAGAAGGAAAGTTATAACAAACCTACACAGCATATTAAAAAGCAGAGACATCACTTTGCTGAAAATGGTCTGTATAGTCAAAGCTATGGTTTTTCCAGTACTCACACATGGATGTAAGATCTGGACCATAAAGAAGGCTGAGTGCCAAAGAATTGATGCTTTTGAATTATGGTGCTGGAAAGACTCTTGAGAGTCCCTTGGACTGCAAGGAGATCAAATGAGTCAATCCTAAATGAAATCAACCCTGAATATTCACTGGAAGGACTGATTTTGAAGTTGAAGCTCCAATACTTTGGCCACTTGATGCAAAGAGTTGATTTATTGCAAAAGACCCTGATGCTTGGAAAGACTGAAGGCAAAAGGAGAAGGGGGTGGCCCAGGATGAGATGGCTAGAGAGCATCACTGACTTAGTGGACATGAATTTTGGCAAATTCCAGCAGATAATGAAGGACAGAAGAGTCTGGCATCTGCAGTCCACAGGGTTGCAAAGAATCAGACACAACTTAGTGACTGAACAACAAAAATAAGACGATTCACCGTTTTTTGTTTTTTTTTTCTTTTCATCATCTGTTTTTCTATCATGTAAAATCTCCATAAAGGCAGGAGTTTCTGACTTTATTATTTACTATTGTATCTCCAACACCACAAATAATTTCCAATACATATAAGCATTCAAAAATATGTGTTTAAACTAATTAATGCATAATTTTTTCATATATCCAGTGAATATATCTAAGAAATATGGGTGATCATTTTTTGGATTGCTCATCAGACTTTCTTCTATCCCATATTTAATGAATTGTGAAAAGCACTGTTTCATTTGCTTCACACAACAGATTTTGTCCTTCACGCTGATTTCACCATCTCTACTTCATTTTTTTTAGTCTCCTAAGGATTTGTGAGCAAATTCTCAGCCTCTGATTCCAACACTCATCCCACTCAACAGAATGAATCGTCTAATCTCTCAATGTGCCTGCAACTTCCCATCCAACTCTTATTACCAGCACCTTTCCCATTCACGGGTGGTGGTATTCAGTCCTGTCCAACTCTTTGTGACCCCATGGATTGTAGTCTCCCAATCTCCTCTCTCCATGGGATTTACCAGGCAAGAATACTGGAGTGGGTTAACATTTCCTACTCCACAGTATCTTCTCAAACCAGGGATGGATCCTGAGTCTCTTACATCTCCTACATTGGCAGGCAGATTCTTTACCACTGTGCCACCTGGGAGGCCGATCCAGACACAGTATACTCACTTCAAATTTATCATTGGAGAATTGATGACTTATTTATCTGTCTTCAAGTTTATTGAACTTTTCTTCTGTCACACTCAAATTTCTCAGTAGCCAGTTAGTAATATGTTTCACTTTAATTACTGAGTCAGTATTCAACTTAAAATACCTGAAGGTCTTGTTAGTGTTTGTTTTAGGCTATTTTAGGGTAGAATAGAGTAGGTCTTATTTTGGGGCATGGATTTTATTCCTATGACTCAACCATTCTAGCATCAAATGCAGGAAGGGACTTCCTTGGTGGTACAATGTTAAAGAATCTGCCTTCCAAGACAGGGGGACACATGTTCAATCCCTTATCAGGAACATGCCAAGAGGCAACTAATCCAACACTCTGCAACTATTGAGCTTACATGCTCTGGAGCTTGCATGCTCTGGAGCCCATGTGCCAAAACTGCAGAAGCCCATGCACCACAATGAATGCCCAGCACAACACACACACACACACATATATATATATATGAATATGAATGTGATATGAATCATATATGCTGGAGATATATATATTATATATATATATATATAAATATAGTTAATGTCCACAGACTAATTGATCCCTAGTATTTCTTCCTATTTTTAAACTCTATAGCATTTATTCTATTTTAGAATTACTATAGTCTCACCCTGCAAAGATATAACACGGCCCTCACCCAATTTTTCATAATGAACCATGCACTGAATCTGAGGTCTCCTCTCTGTACAATCACCTTTTCTCCTGTGCTCAAGTCCCACTGACTAGAACTGCAGTTTCTGCTTTCTCAGTTCAATGAAACCATTTTGCTCTTCTTAGTCCTCAGTTTACTACTCTGTGATTCAGAAACTGTCCTTATACATAGAGCTAGAGGTACCATGGGGCTCACTGCTTGAATTTACATTTGTCAGAAATAACACTCTTATATTCCATATACTCTACTTTCTGAAAACAGTTGCTTCATGTTTTCTGTCCAGTTTTATGGTTATCTAAAGTGGAATTAATAGTCTGGCACTCATTACTAGGTCATAATCATAAGTAAAATACTCAAAGCAGTTTGGTACTATTACTCATTTTTATTTAAGCATTTAACTTTGTGGACCATAATTATCTGTCAACATTTGCTAAAATAGTGTGTGTGGGGGGGCAGTCTGAAGGGAATGTAATATAAGCAAGCTGAAAAATCCTCTAAGATGGCATTTAAGATTTTTAAATTATGCACATAAACACTTTAGTATCTCAATGAATTTCCTTTGCTGCAATCATAAAATCCCATAGTTAGCCAATTAATATTTCATATAGCTCAATGACTGAGGTACATAATTTGCTGATGGAGCAGCATAGATCATTATAACAGCTTGTTTTTCAAATCAGATCCTCTGAAATTACCTATTGATTATTCAACAGTACAGTTTAACAAATAAGATTCTCCTGTTCCTTTTTGCATATTTTGCTGTTTCAGTAAACTGTTTAATCATTATGCTTGCCAAGTTTTACTGACTAAGCTCTATACTTTAGCTCTTGGTTTTACATATTTTATTGCTCACATTACATATTTCAGAGAATTCTCTCATGTACATTCTAAATTGTTGACAATATCATATACATTACCAATTATGAGGGTCAAGTTATCTATTGGAATTTGCTTATTTGCATAATTTGTTAAGTGAGCTACATATTTAATCAGTCTCACATTTGAAAAATAATGTATCATATAATATTTTATTGATAAGCTCATTGACATAGAATAGTAATCTTCCTTTCATGACTTTTATTTTTGTACCTTAACATTGACTTGCTTGAATTCATTTTGAAAGATAACTTCCTTCATGATTTAACTGTAATAAAGTAAAAGTGGTAGAGAAGCTACTGATCCAGAAATAAGTTCAAACATGAAATTCTAAAAGCCGTGTACAGGCTCTTAATTTATATTTTAATGTTTAGTGAAAATGCTATGCATTCTGTAGAAAATATGTCTTTAGTTCATTTTATATATAGGAAAAAGGAGAAGACAATGGCACCCCACTCCAGTACTCTTGCTTGGAAAATCCCATGGATGGAGGAGCCTGGTAGGCTGCAGTCCACAGGGTCGCTAAGAGTCGGACACAACTGAGCGACTTCACTTTCACTTTTCACTTTCATGCATCGGAGAAGGAAATGGCAACCCACTCCAGTGTTCTTGCCTAGAGAATCCCAGGGACGGGAGAGCCTGGTGGGTTGCCGTCTATGGGGTCGCACAGAGTCGGACATGACTGAAGCGACTTAGCAGCAGCAGCATACAGGAAAAAATCTGTTTATAAACAGCATTAGTTTGTTGGAGCTACCCTAACAAAGCTCCATAGACATAGAGCGTTAAAAAACAGAAATTTATTTTCTCATAGTTCTAGAATCTAGAGATCTAAGATGAGTGTTGCAATAGAACCTACATGTCTAAGACGGTGTTTGGTTTCTTCTGAGATCTGTCTCCTTAGGTTTCTTATTTTTTTTATTCAGTTAAAATCAACATATAATATTATATTATTTTCAAGTGTACAAGTGACTCGATATTTTATATGTTCTGAAATGATGACCAGGATAAGTCTAGTTACCTTCCGCCACCATGAACAGTTATTATAATATTATTGACTGTATTTTTATGTTATACATTACATACACACGGATTTTTCATTTACATTATAACTAAAATACCACGTATTCCCCTTCACCTACTTCAACCATAATCCCAGAGCCCTCCGCATGCAACATCCCCGGTCTGTATCAATGAGTCTGCTTCTGTTTCTTTCATTTGTTTTTTAGATTCTACATATAAAAGAATTCATATGGCTTTTGTCTTTGACATATTTGACTTAGAATATCCTCAAGGTTCATTTATGCTATCACAAATGGCATTTCATTCTGTTTATGGCTAATATTCCATTGTATATGCATATATCACTATATCATCCATTCATCTATCATCTATCACGTAGGCTGCTTCCATACTTGGCAATTGTAACAGTTCTGCAATAAACATACATGTGCCTACGTTTATTTTAGAACTATTACAATTCTACACTGTTTCCACTTAGTGTTTTTGTTTCCTTTGGATACATACTCAGAAGTTGAATTGCTGAATTGTAGCAAAGTTCTATTCTTGGATTTTTGAGAAACCTCCGTATTGTTTTCTATACTAGCTACACCAATTTACAAACAGTGCATGAGTGTTCCCTTTTCTGCACATTCTTTCCAACACTTGTTTTATATTTACTTTCTGATAAAACAGGCATTCTGACTGGTGTGAGGTGATATATCTTTGTGATTTTGATAGGCATTTCCCTAATGATTAATGAAGTTGAGCATCTTTTTTATGTGGATGCTGGTTCTGTGTCTCCTCTGGGAAAATGTTTACATTTTCTGCCCATCTTTTAAGTAAGTTATTTGCCTTTTTGATATTAAATTGTATGAGTTATTTATACATTTTAGATATCAACCCCTTATTGGAGCTGTCATTGGCAAAAATCTTCTCCCATTCAGTATGTTGCCTTTTTGTTTTGTCACTGGCTTCCTTCACTGTGCAAAAGCTTCTTAGTATGATATCATCCTATTTATTTTTCCTTGAAGAGACATTTTTTAAGAAATACTGTTAAGATATATATTTAAGATAACACTACCTATGCATTCTTCTAGGAGTTTTATGGTTTCAGGTCTTATCTTTAATCCACTTTGAATTTATTTTTTATATGATATGAGAACATTTTCTAGTTTGATTCTTTTTCGTGTACCTGTGCAGTTTTCCTACCAACATTTATTGAACAGACTTTTTCCCACTGTGCATTCTGTTTCTTTGTAGATTAATTGAACATATAAGTGTGGGTTCAGTTCTGAGCTCTTTATTCTGTGCCATTAATCTATGAGGCTTTTTGTGACCACCATACTGTTTTGATTACTATGCCTTTATAGTACAGTTTGAAATCAATTTGAAATCCAGGTTGGTTCTTCTTTCTTAAGATTGCTTTGGCTATTCAGAGTCTCTCCTGGTTCCATACAAATTTTAGGATGATTTGTTCCAGTTCTGTGAAAAATGTTATCAATATTTTAAGTGATTGTGTTGAATCTGCAGTGGTATTTCTTTGGATGGTATGGATATTTTAACAATATTAATTCTTCCAATCCATTAGCATGGTATAATTTTCCATATATTCAAACCATCTTCAATTTCCTTCTTCAAGATCTTATAGTTTGAAAGTATAGGGTTTTCACCTTCTTAGTTAAATGTATATCTAGGTATTTTATTCTTTTTTATGAAATTGTAAATGGGATTGTTTTCTTCATTTCCCTTTCTCATAGTTCCTTATTAATGTATACATTTTTTTGTATATTGATTTTATATCCTGAAATTTTACTGAATACATTTACTAGTTCAAACATTTTTGGTGGCAACTGGAATTTTCATATGTACAAATAGTGACAGTTTTATTTCTCCTTTTCAATCTGGATGCCATTTATATCTCTTTTCTTGTATACTTGGTGTGGTACAGACTTCTAATACTATCTCAAATAAAAATGGTGAGGATGGGCATCCTTGTCTTGTTTCTCATCTTAGAGCAATAGCTTTCAGCTTTCACAATCGAATATTATGTTAGCTGTGGGTTTGTCATATATGGCCTTTATTATATTGAGGTATACTTCCTCTTCCTCTACACCCACTTTATTGAGAGTTTTAATCAAAACTGGATGTTCAATTTTGTTAAAATGTTTTCTAAATCTATTGAGATGATCATATAATCTTTGTCTTTTGTTTTGTTAACATGGTGTATCATGTTGATTGATTTGCAGATGATTCATTCTGACTTGCTACTCAAGCAAATCCCACTTGGTTACAGTATATGAGCATTTTTTTTTTTTTTAGCTATTTAAAGTGTTGCTGACTTCAGTTTTTTAATATTTTTGTTGAGGATTTTGCACTTATGTTTACAGGGAGATTGGCCTGTGATTTTCTTTTTCATAGTGTTTTTCTGGTTTTGGTATCAGGGTCATTGATGGTGGCTTCCTAATGAGTTTGAAAGCATCATCCCTGCTTTACCATTTTGAAGAGTTTGAGAATAATAAGTTTAGTAGAATTCACCAGTGAAGCCCTCTGGTCTTATACTTTTGTTTGGGGGAGTTGTTGTATTACAGATTAAATTTCATTAGTGATTGATCTGTTAAGATTTTCTTTTTTATCCAGATTTAGTCTTGGAAGACTGTTCCTAGACCATTTCGTCAAGGTTTTCCAATTTGCAGGCATACAAGTTTTCCTAGTAATCTCTTATGATCTTTATGTTTTTCTGGTGTTGCTTAAAACTTCATTTCTGATTTCATTTATTTGGGTCCTTTCTTGATCCTTTTTTTGGGTAAATCTTGGCTAAATTTTTTCTCAGATTTTTTGAACTTTTCAAAGAATCATCCCTTTGTTTCAATGATCTTTTCTTTTTTCTCTATCTCATCTATTTTCATTCCGATTTTTATTATTTTCTTCCTTCTACTATTACAGAGCTTTGTCCTTCCCTCTCTTTCTAGTTCCATTAAATGTCAAATTAGATTGTTTGAGATTTTTCTTGTTTCCTGACGTAGGCCTATATCACTGTGAATTTCCCTCTTAGAACCCGTTTTGCTGTATTCTATATATTTTGACCACCTGATTTGAAGGGCCAACTCACTGGAAATACCTTGATGCTGGGAAAGATTGAAGGCAAAAGGAGAAGTGGGTGGCAGAGGATGAGATGGTTAGATAGCATCACTAACTCAGTGGACATGAATTTGAGCAAACTCCAAGAGATAGAGGAGGACAATGGAGACTGACATGCAATAGACCATGGGGTCACAGGGAGTTGGATGTAACTTTGCCACTGAACAGCAACAAAATATTTGGGAACCTTTTGTTTCCATTTTAAATGGTCTAAAGGCATTTTTAAAATTTCCTCTTTGATTTCTTTATTGGCCCATTGGTTGTTAAGTAGTGTGCTGTTTAGCCTACTCATCTGTGTTTTTTTCTAGTTTTCTTCTTGTAATCTATTTCTAGTTACATATCATCGTGGTCAGAAAAGATGCCTGATATGATTTAAGTCTTCTTAAGAGTATATACAGTCTTGTTTTGTGGCCTTACATGTGATATAATTTCACCAATTTTCCATATACACTTGAAAATAATATGTATTCTTCAGTTTTTGGAGAGAATATTCCAGATATATCTAACAAGTCTAACGTAAGGACAATATTCCCTTGTTGATTTTCTATCTGAAAGATCTAGCCACTGATTAATATGAAGCATTAAAGTCCCTTACAATTATTGTATTGATGTTTATTTCTCCCTTTATTTTTGTTAATACTTACTTTATACACTTAGATACTCCTACGTTTGGTGCATAAATGTTTATAAGTGTCATATACTCTTGTTTCATTGACCCCTTCAGCATAATGTAACACCTACCTTGGGCATCCCTGGTGGCCCAATGAAGAAGAATCCATCTGCCAGTGCAGGAGATGCAGGTTTGATCCTTGGGTCAAGATCCCCTGGAAAGGAAAATGGCAACCCAGCCCAGGGTTCTTGCCTGGGAAATCCCATAGACAGAGGAGCCTGGCAGCCGACAGTCCATGGGCTGGTAAAGAGTTAGACACAACTTAGTGACTAAATTACAAAAACAACACCACCATCTGTCTATTTCACTCTCTATTTTAAAGTCTATTTGTTCTGATATATGTATAGCTATACCCGTGCTTTTGTTTTTTTGGGTTTTTTGTTTGTTTGTTTCCATTTGCATGGAATATATTTTCCCATCGCTTAACTTTTAGTTTGTGAATGTGCTCACTTTTAAAGTGAGTCTCTTATGAAAGTGAAAGAGAAGTCACTCAGTCGTGTCCGACTCTTTGTGACCACATGGACTGTAGCCTACCAGGCTCCTTCATCCATGGGATTTTCCAGGCAAGAGTGCTGGAGTGGGCTGCGATTAGAGAGACATATATAGCAGTATCTTGTTTTCTAATCCATTCAGCCACCCAAGCCTTTGATTTGAGAGATTAGTCAATTTATCTTTAAATAAATATTGATAGGTATAAACTTTTTTTCCATTTTGTTACATGGTTGCTACTGCTTTTGTATTTCTTCTCTATTTCTTTATTTTTTTTTCTTTTGCTTCTGTGGTTCTATTGACTTCTCTAATTTATGTTTAGGTTCCTACCTCATTTTATATATTTAATATAAAGTCTTTCCCTGTGGTTACTGTGAGTTCACACATAATATCCTATGCATATAACATTCGTTATAATTTGCAAGTAACCTAATTTTGAGCACACTTCAAAGTATTATATTGTTGCTCATTGCCCCTCTCTGATATTTTATGGTTTTGATGACACATTTTACATCTTTTATTTATCTTTTAACTAGTTATTACATTTTTAATTAATTTTACTACTTTGGTTTTTTAGTCTTTGTACTTGCTTTATAAGTGCCTAATATACAACCTTTATTATTTATTTACTTTTTCTGGTGAGGTTTTCCTTTTTTTAACTTTTCTATGTTTTCTGCTGTTCTCCTTCCGGTTTTGAGAATTGATTGAAATGCAGTGTTGTATAAGTTTAAGGAGTACAGCATAATATTTTGGCTTACACACATCATGAAATAAGTACCATAAAAAGTTTAATGAATATCCATTATCTTGCATAGGTATAAAATAAAAGAAAAAGAAAAGGTATTTGCCTTGTGATGAGAACTCTTAGAATTTACTCTGAACAACTTTCACATGCAAGACATAGCAGTGCTAATCACGTTAATTATGTTGTACATTACATCCCTAGTACTTACTTACAACTGAAATTTTGTACTTTCATCTAATTCCCCATCTCCTACTCACTGCTTCTAATAACCACACATCTGATCTTCCCCTGCTATCAGAACCAGGCACTTTGTAACAGGCATCACCTCTGTGGGCTGCATGCATCTGCTGGCTGTGTTATGGCCAGGGTTGCTACGTGGGGAAGCCAGAGTTTGGGACAATTGCCTGGCAGAGTTGTGGCCTGGTCTTCGTGTGGGGTGGACAGAGCTCAGGGCACTCACCAGACCCAGTTATGGGTCAACTACTATGTGGGGATGGTGAGGCTCAAGGCACTTGCTGACCCCGTTGTGGCCCTCCATTGTATGGGAAGGTATGACTTAGGACATTTATCTACCTCAGCTCTGTGCCAGGTGCCACCTGACTAATTCTTGACATGTTCCTGCTACTGAGGGTGTGCTGAAGCCTGTCACTATTCCAAGGAGGTAAATCTCATTTAACATCTAGCTTCAGGCTGATTAGATGCCACACCTTCAGGCAGCATCTTTTAAAATATGAAGATATACACAGTTGTGTGCAGCTTATCTGTGCCTGTGTACTGCCTTAAGTTCAGAAGCAGAATGCTGCAACTACTAGAACAGTGTTGTTCAGCCAGTTCTAAGGTTCTTTTCAGAGGGAACTGATCCATATGTTGGAATATATTGTTGTATCCATGAGAGGAAGTAAATTCAGACTCTTCCTACACCACAAGCTTGCACCTTCCTTCCTTGGCTTTCAGATGGCTGCATTTTCTTTGTAGCCACATGGTCTTTCCCAATTGCCCATTTTCTGTGCTTCAGCTGTACCATATGCCTACTTCTAGTACAGTATTTACTACACTATAATTTCCTTGGACAAGAGCCGTCCTTATTTGTTCCTCTACATCGATTGCCAAGATCCAGCACTTGGTACATTGTTTTTACTCAAATTTTCTAAAGAATAAATGAATTAATTACTTAATTTTTATATTTTATAATTAAAACATGAATTAACCATCTTGCTCCTCACAAAACAACTTTTCTCCACTCTTGTTATATTAAAGACATACTCCTTACCACTTAGAACAGAAAATATGGGAAATTTTCATTTTTCTTCTTTAGCTCTCCGCTCCCTCCATTCAAACAAAATGACAATTTTACTTTCTCATGATCCTCTTCCTTTTAAATTTATTCCACTTCTTTAGAGCTGTATCACTGGGTACCCATCATATCATGTTAAAATAAATTTGACTGTCATGATCTTCAGGCTATTTTATATACTTTTAGACCTATCACAAATAGTTTTGCCTTACAAATCCTCCTCAAGTTCTCTACCTCCTCACTCAACATGTTTTCAAATGCTGATCTCTGCCTCTCAATCTCTATTTTACTAAATGTTAATAAATCAGCTTAATTACTATATTCACGGAACATTATTTTTTTTCTTTTTAGCTTTATATGTTCAATTTAATCTCCTCTCCTAATCTGAAATACCATAGTTCTCTACTTTATCATCATATATATTTTAGTTTAGTTCAAGTGCTGTTTTTCCCTTTTCCTTATTTCCTTATTATACTTGTCCTTCCCCTTACAATGTTATAATGTCTTAAGAAGAGAATATCCAGCATTTTTATCTGTCTATCCACTGCAATGTCTAGCATTTTTCCTTATACATAGTAAGGTCTGAACAACATTACTCAAGTATAAAAATGGGAATGTTTGGCTTATATTCGACACACATATCTGCTTGTAAGAAAAAGGAGCAAATCAGCAGCCATTTTTCTGGTAACTTCAATCTACTGAGCTATAAATATTTCTTGACTTCATTTAAATAAAAACTTTTCAGTTCATGCCATGCTGACATGTATATTTTTTAACATGCAAAATGTTGTCAAATAAATAATTAGTTAACAAATTTAAAATTGGTAGGTTTCACTTAATTTCCATAATCTTTTTAAAATTGAGTGGCAAATCTGGTATTAAGTATTTTTATACAGCCAAAATTTGCTGGTGGTGACTGGCATTTTACCTATTTAGCTGAGACTTCTGTGTTTGAACTTGTTAGATTTTCAAATGGCAAGTTATGTAAATATTTACCTAATTTAACAGGTTATTTATTTGTGCAGGGGTGGGGTCTGGCCTGTGTAAACATTTAATTGTGACTTTTCTTCTGTATTCCTGATCTCTTTACTGGTAAGCAGTAAGCTTTTAGGACTTAAATTTGGAAGTCCACCAGCTATGCCAGCCAGCTGAGAAGAGTAGAAAGAAACTGACAACAGTGAAGGAAATGAAGAAACAGAAAAAGAATGAATCAAGCAAAGGCCACATGCCAAAACATTAAGGCAGAAAAGAAAATAACAATGATAGGAATATACGACAGACTCCAGACTCCACTTAGCATATTTTATCACATTAGTTAATCTTTACTACAATTCTGTAACAAATATTCTCTAGGTTTTTCCACTGAAAAGGCCTGGAAGAGGTGCCACCCCAATAGCAAAAATTACATCTATCACTATATCTCAGTTTCTAAATCCATTTTCCACAAACAACAACAACAACAAGTAACTGACAGTCCTTAGAGAAAGGCTGGTGCTGCAAATTTTTTCACACGAAGTGGAATAACTTGCTCAGGAAAGAACAGAGTGTTAAAAAAATAACTGCATGTGACATAAATCAGAGAAGCCAGGTTAAAGGGCTCCATTGCCTAAATTTAAGACAATTTAGCACCCAAATCAATAATGAAATTAAAAGATTATAACATATTGAATAAAACAGAAAAGTTTTAGTCCATATGAATACTAATTTTTAAATTAACTATTTAAACTAAGCATGCATGCACACACAACTTTTCAAGAAGATGTAGTAACTGGACAGAATATCACTTCTGCAATTATTCTGTGAAATCCAACTAAGAGAAAACATTCAGTTCAGTTGAGTTCAGTTCAGTTGCTCATTCGTGTCCGACTCTTTGCGACCCCATGAACTGCAGGACGCCAGGCCTCCCTGTCCATCACCAACTCCTGGAGTTCACTCAGACTCACATCCATTGAGTGGGTGATGACATCCAGCCAAATCATCCTCTGTCATCCCCTTCTCCTCCTGCCTCCAATCCCTCTCAGCATCAGAGTCTTTTCCAATGAGTCAACTCTTCGCCTGAGGTGGCCAAAGTACTGGAGTTTCAGCTTTAGCATCATTCCTTCCAAAGAAATCCCAGGGCTGATCTCCTTCAGAATGCACTGGTTGGATCTCCTTGCAGTCCAAGGGACTCGCAAGAGTCTTCTCCAACACCACAGTCCAAAAGCATCAATTCTTCGGTACTCAGCCTTCTTCACAGTCCAACTCTCACATCCATACATGACCACTGGAAAAACCATAGCCTTGACTAGATGGACCTTTGTTGGCAAAGTTATGTCTCTGCTTTTGAATATTCTATCTAGGTTGGTCATAACTTTCCTTCCAAGGAGTAAGTGTCTTTTAATTTCATGGCTGCAATCACCATCTGCAGTGATTTTGGAGCCCAAAAAATAAAGTCGGACACTGTTTCCATTGTTTCCCCATCTATTTCTCATGAAGTGATGGGACCAGATGCCATGATCCTCGTTTTCTGAATGTTGAGCTTTAAGCCAGCTTTTTCACTCTCCTCTTTCACTTTCAAGAGGCTTTTTAGTTCCTCTTCACTTTCTGCCATAAGGGTGGTGTCATCTGCATAGAAATACGTAATTCCAGGGAAATTTTTTTTAAATGTGAAAGTGAAAATGTTAGTCTCTCAATGATGCCCAACTCTTCATAATCCCATCAGGCTGCTCTGTCCACGGAATTCTTCAAGCAGAAATACTGAAGTGGGTAGCTATTCTCTTCTTCAGGGGTCTTCCAGACACAGATATTGAACTGGGCTCTCCTGCATTGCAGGAAGATTCTTTTACCATCTGAGCCACCAGGAAAAATAACCAGACTATAAGCCTCAAAAGTGTCATGAAAGTCAATGAAAACTAAGGGCTGACTCTACCTTCAATTTGAAGAGATATAGAGTCTAAATTCAACAGGTGATTCTAAATGAATAATTTTGCTATAAAAACACTTTTGGGACAGAAAGTGAAATTTGAAAAGAACTTGAGGATAAAATGATAGTACAATATCAGTGATGACTTCCTGATTTGTATAGGTTGCACTGTGGCTTTATACAAGGATGTTGCTCTTTAAGGAATATCATATTGGCAACTTACTTTCAAATATCACAGGAAAAAAAAATCCTTTGTGCTGTGCTTGAAAACTTCTGTTAAGTTTGAAACTACTTTAAATAATTTAGAAAAACTTATTTTTTTGCAAATAAAGAATAATTCCTAAATTAAAACATATGATTTTATATGTATAGAGGGAATGATTTCTCTCTATTGAAACTACACACACACACACGTGTGTGTGTGTGTTTGTGTATAGATATATATATATATATATATGTATATGCTGCTAAGTCACTTCAGTCGTGTCCGACTCTGTGTGACCCCATAGACGGCAGCCCACCAGGCTCTGCCATCCCTGGGATTCTCCAGGCAAGAACACTGGAGTGGGTTGCCATTTCCCTCTCCAATGCATGAAAGTGAAAAGTGAAAGGGAAGTCGCTCAGTCGTGTCTGACCCTTGGCGACCCCATGGACTAAAGCCTACCAGGCTCCTCCGTCCATGGGCTTTTCCAGGCAAGAGTACTGGAGTGGGTTGCCATTGCCTTCTCCAAATATATGTGTGTGTATATATATATATATATATATATATATATATATATATATATGTTAAAAAGAGAAGGAAGACATGGGTATATACTAAGTAATTATTTATATTTAACTAATTGAAAAAGGCTATTTAGGTAGAATTCAGTGCAGAGATAAAGAAGTTGCCATGTTAATTATTTCAAAACTGTTCAGTTATTTTTTGTTGCACACATTACTTAATATTATATCCTTTAAGTAAAATATTTTCAGTAAGATATTAAGAAGAGATGACAAGAATACACAGGAGAACTATACAAAAAAAATCTTCATGACCCAGATAATCATGAGGGTGTGATCACTCACCTAGAGCCAGACATCCTGGGATGTGAAGTCAAGTGGGCCTTAGGAAGAATCACTATGAACTAAGCTAGTAGAGGTGATGAAATTCCAGATGAGCTATTTCAAATCCAAAAAGATGATACCATGAAAGTGATGCACTCAATATGCCAGCAAATTTGCAAAACTCACCCGTGGCCACAGGACTAGAAAAGGTCAGGTTCCATTCCAATCCCAAAAAATGGCAATGCCAAGAATGCTCAAACTACCTGACAACTGCACTCATCTCACATGCTAGTAAAGTAATGCTCAAAATTCTCCAAGCCAAGTTTCAACAGTATGTGAACTGCGAAGTTCCAGATGGTCAAGCTGCTTTTAGAAAAGTCAGAGGAACCAGGGATCAAATTGCCAACATCTGCTGGATCATCGAAAATGCAAGAGAGTTCCAGAAAAACATCTATTTCTGCTTTATTGACTATGCCAAAGCCTTTGACTATGTGGATCACAACAAACTGTGGAAAATTCTGAAAGAAATGGGAATACCAGACCACCTGACCTGCCTCTTGAGAAACCTGTATGCAGATCAGGAGGAAACAGTTAGAACTGGACATGGGACAACAGACTGGTTCCAAATAGGAAAAGGAGTACGTCAAGGCTGTATACTGTCACCCTGCTTATTTAACTTACATGCAGAGTACATCATGTGAAACACTGGGCTGAATGAAGCACAAGCTGGAATCAAGATCCCTGGGAGAAATATCAATAACTTCAGATATGCAGATGACACCACCATTATGGCAGAAAGTGAAGAACTAAAGAGCCTCCTGATGAAAGTGAAAGAGGAAAGTGAAAAAGTTGGCTTAAAGCTCAACATTCAGAAAATTACGATCATGGCATCTGGTCCCATCATTTCATGGCAAATAGATGGGGAAACAGTGGAAGTAGTGACAGACCTTATTTTCTTGGTCTCCAATATCACTGCAGATGGTGACCATAGCCATGAAATTAAAAGACGCTTGCTCTTTGGCAAATTATGACTAACCTAGACAGCATATTCGGAGGAGGCAATGGCACCCTACTCCAGTACTTTTGCCTGGAAAATCCCATGGATGGAGGAGCCTGGTAGGCTGCAGTCCATAGGGTCTCGAAGAGTCAGACACAACTCAGCGAATTCACTTTCACTTTTCACTTTCATGCATTGGAGAAGGAAATGGCAACCCACTCCAGTGTTCTTGCCTGGAGAATCCCATGGACAGGGAAGCCTGATGGGCTGCCATCTATGGGGTCGCACAGAGTCGGACACGACTTTAGTGACTTAGCAGACAGCATATTAAAAAGCAGAGACATTACTTTGCCAACAAAGGTCATTCTGAAAAGCTTTGGTTTTTCCAGTAGTCATGTATGGATGTAAGAGTTGGACTATAAAGAAAGCTGAGTGCCGAAGAATTGATGCTTTTGAACTGTGGTGTTGGAGAAGACTCTTGAGAGTCCCTTGGACAGCAAGGAGATCCAACCAGTCCATCATAAAGGAAATCAGTCCTGAATATTCATTGGAAGGACTGATGATGAAGCAGAAACTCCAATACCTTGGCCACCTGATGGAAAAACTGACTTATTTGAAAAGACCTTGATGCTGGGAAAAATTGAAGGTGGGAGGAGAAGGGAGTGACAGAGGACGAGATAGTTGGATGGCAAAATCAACTTGGACATGACTTTGAGTAAACTCTGGGAGTTGGGGATGGATAGGGAGGCCTGGTGTGCTGCAGTCCATGGGGTCATAAAGAGTCAGACTCGACTGAGCAACTGAACTGAACTGAAGTGAAGTAAAAGACATATTCCCTTAAATTATCTTCCAAGAGAAGTTTTTGAGAAGCTTTTGAGAAGTTTTATTTTATGCTTCTTAAACTGGCAGAAATATCAGCAAATATTGAATAATATCAGAGAAAAGCACAACACTTTTCAATTAGCAGCATTTAAAAGAATTTTTTTGTGGAGTCAAAGAAATTGATAAAAGTTCATGGCAAAGGGCAGAAATGATACAAAGAAAAATCATAAACTTTGCAATTTGACACATACGAGTTTTGTATCACTACAAATTCTCCATCATATTTAGCTATGAAATTATGGGCAACTTAACAAACCATTCTGAGTTTGAGTTCTTATTTGGCAAAATAAAAATATAATCTGTCATGGAGATGGTTAGAGATTTAGTGATATTATAAATGTAAAGCTGCTGGCATAGGACTATTTGATTTGTTGCTTTTCTGTTTTAAATGGATATGAATTATTGATCAACTTTCATTTCAATAATCTATTTTACAATTAGACTGTATTTCCTCATGAACTGCTGAGCTGTGGATCCATGTAATGCCCACATTGAGGATTATGCACAGTGTGTCAGATAAATTATAAACAGATTCTTTCTTGGTACTGGAGATTCAAATGCATGACCTCAACGCTCCTGCCAACTCTGGGAGAATGATCTGCTAAACAAGTGCTATAAAAATGCCACAAACAGTACTGCATGCCTTCACTTAGCATTCAGCCTAGTCAAACAATATACAGTTGATCTTCGTTTTTCATGAATACTGTGCTTGCAAAATCACCTATTTACCAACATTTATTTGTAACCTCAAAGTTAATTATAATGACATCTTGTGGTCATTTGTGACCCTACACAGTTCAGCAGAAACCTTGCTATCGCTGAAATAATCCCTTTACAATTTCAGCTGAGGACAAACAGTGCAAAGCTCTGTCCTCCTGTCTGAGTTCTCATATTGTAAACACGTGTCTTTTTATGGTCAGTTTTGTACCACTTTTTCTCACACCTATCAATAATTACTTTAAATGTAAATGAATTAATTATTTCAATCCAAAGGCACAGGATAACAGAATACATAAAATTACAAGGCTTGTTTATATTTTTTATACCAGAGACTCAGACCTAAAGACACACACAGACCAAAAGTGAAAGTATGAAAAAAGATATTCCATGTAAGTGAAAATGAAAACAAAGCTGGGGTAGTAATACTTACATCAGCAAGATAGACTTCTTTAAAAAAGCTATAAAGAGAGACAAAGAAAGGAATTACATAATGAGAAAAGGATTCATCCAATTAGAGGATATAACACTTGTAAATATTTCTGCATCTAACATAGGAAGGAGTACCTTAATACAGGAAGCAAAGATGATCAGATATAAAAAGAGCGATTTACAATAACAAAATAATAATAGATGACTTTAATACCCTGTTTAAAGTAATGGTTAGGTCATCTAGAAAGAAAATCAATAAAGAAATCATGGCATTTAATGACACATTGGACTACAGAATTATTAGATGTATAAAGAGCACTAAAAATCACAGGATACACATTCTTTTTATATTCTCCAGTGTAGATTCACATGTTAGGCCACAAAACAAGGCTAAATAAACTTAGGAAAACTGAAATTATACCAAGTATCTTTTTTAATTACAAATGTATACAACTGGAAATTAACAACAAGAAAAAAAATGCAAAAGATACAAACACACAGAAATAAAACAACAAGCTATTAAACAGTGGGTCAATGAGGAAATAAAACAATACTTTAGCCAATGAAAATAGAAACACAAAATTCCAAATCATGGAATGCAACAAAAATAGTTCTAAGAGGGAAGATCATGGTGACACAGGTCTACATCATGGAATAAGAAAAATAGCAAATAAGCAGTGTAACCTTACACAAAAAAGAAATAAAGAAGAGAAAGTTAGGAAAAGGAAGGAAGTAAAATTCGAGCAGAAATAGAGACTCAAAATCAAAACCACTATGAGGTACCATTTCACACCAGTCAGAATGGCTGCAATCCAAAAGTCTACAAATAATAAATGCTGGAGAGGGTGTGGAGAAAAGGGAACCCTCTTACACTGTTGGTGGGAATGCAAACTAGTACAGCCACTATGGAGAACAGGGTGGAGATTCCTTAAAAAACTGGAAATAGAACTGCCTTATGATCCAGCAATCCCACTGCTAGGCATACACACTGAGGAAACCAGAAGGGAAAGAGACACATGTACCCCAATGTTCATCGCAGCACTGTTTATAATAGCCAGGACATGGAAGCAACCTAGATGTCCATCAGCAGATGAATGGATAAGAAAGCAATGGTACATATACACAATGGAGTATTACTCAGCCATTAAAAAGAATACATTTGAATCAGTTCTAAGGAGGTGGATGAAACTGGAGCCTATTATACAGAGTGAAGTAAGCCAGAAGGAAAAACATCAATACAGTATACTAACGCATATATATGGAATTTAGAAAGATGGTAACAATAACCCTGTGTACGAGACAGCAAAAGAGACACTGATGTATAGAACAGTCTTATGGACTCTGTGGGAGAGGGAGAGGGTGGGAAGATTTGGGAGAATGGCATTGAAACATGTAAAATATCATGTAAGAAATGAGTTGCCAGTCCAGGTTCGATGCACGATACTGGATGCTTGGGGCTAGTGCACTGGGATGACCCAGAGGGAGGGTATGGGGAGGGAGGAGGGAGGAGGGTTCAGGATGGGGAACACATGTATACCTGTGGCGGATTCATTTTGATATTTGGCAAAACTACTACAATTATGTAAAGTTTAAAAATAAAATAAAATTAAAAAAAAAAAAGAAAACTAAAAAATATATATATATAAAAGATTAATGAAATTAAAAGCTGTTTCTCTGAAAAGATAAACAAAATTGAAAAATTTTTAGCTAGACTCATCAAAAAAGGACCCAAATAAATAAAATCAGAAATCAAAAAGAAGTTAAAAGTGATGCCACAGAAATAAGGATCTTTAAGAGCTTACTATGAAAAATTCAGTTCTTTTCAGTTCAGTTCAGTCCATGCCAATATTATGAACAGCCCAGAGAAATGTGAAATAGTCTAAGTTTGAATCAGGAAGTACTACAACATATTAAGTTCAGTTCAGTCGTTCAGTCGTGTCCGACTCTTTGCAACCCCATGAATTGCAGCACGCCAGGCCTCCCTGTCCGTCACCAACTCCCGGAATTCATTCAAATTCATGTCCATCGAGTCGGTGATGCCATCCAGCCATCTCATCTTCCGTTGTCCCCTTCTCCTCCTGCCCCAAGTTGCTCCCAGCATCAGAATCTTTTCCAATGAGTCAATTATTCACATGAGGTGGCCAAAGTACTGGAGTTTCAGCTTTAGCATCAGTCATTCCAGTGAACACCCAGGACTGATTTCCTTTAGAATGGACTTGTTGGATCTCATTGCAGAGACCTCAAGAGTCTCTCAAGAGTCTTCTCCAACACCACAGTTTAAAAGCGTTAATTCTTTGGTGCTCAGCTTTCTTCACAGTCCAACTCTCACAGCCATACATAACCACTGGAAAAACCATTGCCTTGACTAGACAGACCTTTGTTGGCAAAGTAATGTCTCTGCTTTTTAATATGCTGTCTAGGTTGGTCATAACTTTTCTTCCAAGGAGTAAGCATCTTTTAATTTCATGGCTGCAATCACCATCTGCAGTGATTTTGGAATCCCCAAAATAAACTCTGACACTGTTTCGACTGTTTCCCCATCATTTGCCCTGAAGTGATGGGACCAGATGCCATGATCTTCGTTTTCTGAATGTTGAGCTTTAAGCCAACTTTTTCACTCTCTGCTTTCACTTTCATCAAGACGATTTTTAGTTCCTCTTCAATTTCTGCCATAAGGGTGGTGTCATCTGCATATCTGAGTTTATTGATATTTCTCCTGGCAATCTTGATTCCAGCCTGTGCTTCTTCCAGCCCAGCGTTTCTCATGATGTAAACTGCATATAATTTAAATAAGCAGGGTGACAATATACAGCCTTGACGTACTTCTTTTCCTATTTGGAACCAGGCTGTTGTTCCGTGTCCAGTTCTAACTGTTGCTTCCTCACCTGCATATAGGTTTCTCAAGAGGCAGGTCAGGTGGTCAGGTATTGGCATCTCTTTCAGAATTTTCCACAGTTTATTGTGATCTATACAGTCAAAGGCTTTGGCATGGTCAGTAAAGCAGAAATAGATGGTTTTCTGGAACTTTTTGCTTTTTTGATGATCCATCGGATGTTGGCAAATTGGTCTCTGGTTCCTCTGCCTTTTCTAAAACCAGTTTGAAGATCTGGAAGTTCACAGTCCATGTATTGCTGAGCCTGGCTTGGAGAATTTTGAGCATTACTTTACTAGCATGTGAGATGAGTGCAATTGTGCGGTAGTTTGAGCCTTCTTTGGCATTGCCTTTCTTTGGGATTGGAATGAAAACTGACCTTTTCCAGTCCTGTGGCCACTTTCCAAATTTGCTGGCATACTGAGTGCAGCACTTTCACAGCATCATCTTTCAGGATTTGAAATAGCTCAACTGGAATTCTATCACCTCCACTAGCTTTGTTCATAGTGATGCTTTCTAAGGCTCACTTTCTTCACATTCTAGGATGTCTGGCTCTAGGTGAGTGATCACACCATCATGATTATCTTGATCTTGAAGATCTTTTTTGTACAGTTCTTCTGTGTATTCTTGCCATCTCTTCTTAATATCTTTGCTTCTGTTAGGTCCATACCATTTCTGTCCTTTATCGAGCCCATCTTTGCATGAAATGTTCCCTTGATATCTCTAATTTTCTTGAAGAGATCTCTACTCTTTCCCATTCTTCTGTTTTCCTCTATTTCTTTGCCTTGATTGCTGAGGAAGGCTTTCTTATCTCTCCTTGCTATTCTTTGGAACTCTGCATTCAGATGCCTATTTCTTTCCTTTTCTCCTCTGCTTTTTGCTTCTCTTCTTTTGTAAGGCCTCCTCAGACAGCCATTTTGCTTTTTTGCATTTCTTTCCATGGGGATGGTCTTGATCCCTGTCTCCTGTACAATACCATGAAGTTCTATCCACAGTTCATCAGGCACTCTATCTATCAGATCTAGTCCCTTAAATCTATTTGTCACTTCCACTGTATAATCATAAGGGATTTGATTTAGGTCATACCTGAATGGTCTAGTGGTTTTCCCTACTTTCTTCAGTTTAAGTCTGAATTTGGCAATAAGGAGTTCATGATCTGAACCTCAGTTAGCTCCCAGTTTTATTTTTGCTGACTGTATAAAGCTTCTACATCTTTGGCTGCAAAGAATATAATCAATCTGATTTCAGTGTTGACCATCTGGTGATGTCCATGTGTAGAGTCTTCTCTTGTGTTGTTGGAAGAGGCTGTTTGCTGTGACCAGTGCGTTCTCTTGGCAAAACTCCATTAGCCTTTGGCCTGCTTCATTCCGTATTCCAAGGCCAAATTTGCCTGTTACTCCAGGTGTTTCTTGACTTCCTACTTTTGCATTCCAGTCCTCTATAATGAAAAAGACATCTCTTTGGGGTGTTAGTTCTAAAAGGTCTTGTAGGTCTTCATAGAACCATTCAACTTCAGCTTCTTCAGCATTACTGGTTGGGACATAGGCTTGGATTACCGTGATATTGAATGGTGTGCCTTGGAAATGAACAGAGATCGTTCTGTCATTTTTAAGATTGCATCCAAGTACTGCATTTCAGACTCTTTTGTTGACCATGATGGCTACTCCATTTCTTCTAGGGGGTTCCTGCCCACAGTAGTAGATATAATGGTCATCTGAGTTAAATTCACCCATTCCAGTCCATTTTAGTTCACTGATTTCTAGAATGTCAATGTTCACTCTTGCCATCTCTTGTTTGACCACTTCCAATTTGCCTTGATTCATGGACCTGATATTCCAGGTTCCTATGCAATATTGCTTTTTACAGCATCGGACCTTGCTTCTATCACCAGTCACATCCACAACTGGGTATTGTTTTTGCCATACATATCCATCCCTTCATTCTTTCTGGAGTTATTTCTCCACTGACCTCCAGTAGCATATTGGGCATCTACTGACCCGGGAGTTCCTCTTTCAGTATCCTATCATTTTGCCTTTTAATACTGTTCATGGGCTTCTCAAGGCAAAAATACTGTAGTGGTTTGCCATTCCCTTCTCCAGTGGACCACATTCTGTCAGACCCCTCCACCATGACCCGCCCGTCTTGGGTGGCCCCACGTGGCATGGCTTAGTTTCATTGAGTTAGACAAGACTGTGGTCCAGCAGACTGATTAGAGTAATTAAAGTGAATCAATAACTTAAAGGACTCCCAATAATCAAAAATCCATGACCAGACATCTTCATTGGTGAATTTTACCAAACATTTAAAGAAAAATTAATGCCTAACTTTGTCAAACTATTCCAAAAAACTGAAGAGGAAAAAACACTTCTGAATTATTTCTTGGAAGCTTGCATGACTCTGATACCAAAACCAGACAAGAACATTAAAAAAAAAAAAAAAGAAGGAAAGAAAATTAAGAGCCAATATCACTGAAGAACACAGATGCAAAAATTTTCAACAAAATATTAGCAAACTGATTTTAATAATACATAAAAAAGATCATACACCATAGGCAAGTGGGATTTATCCCAACAGTGCAAGGACAGGTTAATATTCACAAATTATTAAATGTGATCTATAACATTAATAAATTGAAGATTAGAACTCATATAATTATCTTAATAGGTGCAGAAAACAGACCTGACAAAATTGAACATCCACTTGTGATAAAAACTCTCAACAAAGTGAGTATAGAAGGCATATACTTGGACATAATAAAGGCCATATACGGCAAACCTATGGCTGATATCACGCTCAGTCAGGAAAACCTGAAAGCTACTTCCCTACAATCAAGCAGTAGTGAAGGATGCTCACTGTTTATGCTTTTATTCAGTACAGTATTGGAAGTCCTTGCCATAGCAATTAAAGAAGAAAAACAGATATAAGCCATTAAAATTGGAAAGGAGGGAGTAAAAATGTAGTTATTTGTAGATGATATGACGCTATACATAGAAAATCCCAAGATTATACCAAAAACTTTTAGAAGTAAAAAATGAATTCAGAAAAAAAAATTTAGGATATAAAATACTCTGGCATTTCTATATACTAATAACAAATGATAAGAAAGAGAAATGAGAAAATAACCCCATTTATAATTATTTCAAAAAACAATAGATTTAGGAATGAGTTTAACCAAGAAGCTCTGTACTTTAAAACTATAAGTCACTGATGAAAGAAATTGAAGACAACAGAAATATACGGATAGATTTACCATGTTCATGAACTGAAAGAATTAATATGGTTAAAATACCCTGGCTAAAAGAAAAAAAAAAAAAGTCCAGGCTACCCAGAGCAATATAAAGATCAATGCAATCCTTATCAAAATACTGATAGGATTTCTCACAGAACTGGAACAAATAATCACAAAGATTTTGTGAAACCATGAACGATCCTAAACAGTCAGTGCAATCTTGAAAATGAAGAACCAACCTAGAGGCACTATGCTCCCTGATTTCACACTATGTTACAAAGTCAGAGTCATCAAAATCATATAGTACTGGCACAAAAACAGATGCACAGGTCAACTGAACAGAATAGAGACCCCAGAAATAAACTCATGCTTATATGGTTAATTGTGCTCAGTCGTTCAGTCATGTCCAACTGTCTACAACCCCATTGACTATAGCCCACCAGGCTCCTCTGTCCATGAAATATCCCAGACAAGAACATTGGAGTGGGTTGCCTTCTCCAGAGGATCTTCCCAACCCAGGGATTGAACCCAAATCCCTTGCATCTCCTGCACTGGCAGGTAGATTCTTTACTATTGCACCACCAGGGACTAACTCTACATCAAAAGAGGCAAGAATATACAGTGAGGAAAGGACAGCTTCTTAAATAAATGCTGTGGAGAAAACTGGACAGTCACATGCAAAAGAATAAATCTGTATCAGTAGCTTATGCCATGTACAAAAACACACCTGGATTAATGACTTAAATGTGAGTCATGAAACACTATAACTCCTAGAAGAAAGCACAGGCAGTCAGTTCTTTGATATCAGTCATAGCAACATTTTGGGGGATATATCTCCCCAAGCAAAGGCAACAAAGCAAAAGTAAACAAATGAAATAACATCAAAAAATATTTTCCACAGTGAAGGAACCTATCAACAAAGTGAAAAGGGAACTGACTGAATAGGAGAAGATATTTGCAAATTATATATCTGATGAGTTTAATACAAGTTCATATCAAAAAATAAACAATCAGATTAAAAACTGGATAGGGGACCTAAACCTGACATTTTCCCAAAAGACAGACAGATCACTATAGGCACATTAAAAAAAAAAAATGCTCAACACCAGAAATCACCAGGAAGATGAAAATCAAAATCTCAGTGAGATACCACCTCATCTGCCAGAATGGCTATTATCAAAAAGACAAAAAATAAGTGTTGGTGAAGATGTGGAATAAAAGGAACTCTTGTTTCTTCTTCACTGTTGGCGGGAATGTAAATTATTGCAGTTGCTATGGAAAGCAGTGTGGAGGCTCCTAAAAGATTAAAAATAGAACTACTAAACAATTTGGCCATTTCACTTCTGGGTATTTACATGAAGATAATGTGAAAAAAATAATTTAAAAACATATATGTACCTCTATGGTCATTTCAGTACTGTTTACAAGAGCTAAGATCCAGAAACATCCTAAATGTCCATCAAAAAAATGAATAGACAAAATAGAAGTTATATTACTCAGTATTAGTAATATTTCATGGCTCAATAGAAGCAATATTGTTCAGCCATAAAAAGTAGAAATTGTGCCTTTGCATCAACATTAATGGACCTAGAAGGTATTATGTGAAGGAAAATAAACCAGATATAAAGCAGTAAATACTTAGGATTTCACAGAAAACAAACTAGTGGTTGCTGCTGGTGAAGAGAGAAGTTGGAGAAATAGTTAAGGGACTTAAGAGACACAAACTTCTGGTCATATATTAAGGGTTACAGGGATATTATACACTAAATAGGGAATATAATCAATAATACTGTAATTGGTAGCAGATGGTAACTAGATCTATTGTGGTGATCATCTCATAATGTATATAAATGTCAAATCACTATGTTGTACTCAAAAACTAATATTACATTGTATGTCAACTATTCTTCAATAGGAAAACAATTTAAAAAGCAAAATACATAAACCACTAAGCTAATACAACTTAAAGAAGAAATATACATATTTCCAGTCTATGGAAATATACATATTTCCATATTTAGTGGGAGACTTCAACATCCCTCTCAGAAACTGAGAAACAGAAAATCAGCATGTATTTTATAGTCACTTTGGGATCTGGTATGTGTTGTACTGACACAAAATTGAGGTAAGGAAGAATGCCATTTTAGCAACCTGAGAAATATATGTTTGTATAATTATATGTGCATGTAAATGTCTATATTTAGATAGGAATATAAAAAAAATAAGGGAAGAAAGAGAAAGATAAAGAGACATAAAAAAGGAAAAAAGAAAAAAAAATATTTATAAACTACTACAACAGGACTTACCTGGTGACACAGACAGTAAAAAATTTGCCTGCAATGCAGGAGACCTGGGTTTGATCCCCATGTTGGGAAGATATCCTGAGAAGGGAATGGCTACCCACTCCCAGTACTGTTGCCTGGAAAATTCCATACACAGAGGAGCCTGGCCATATACAGCCTATACTGTCACAAAGACTGAGACATGACTGAGTGACTAAGCACACACAGAATTACTAAAACAAGTATGGGGACAGTGATAAAATATTTAGTGAATTACTAATTAATCTTTGTATTAGTTGAACATTTTATGGTAATCATACAGTTGTATAGATTCTGATACAAAAGTAATGCTATTTTCCTTCTGAAAAGTATGACTGTTACCTTCTGATGATATTAAATTTGATAATACCTTGTGAGTGTTGAAAATGATCTTTTTCCCATGTTAAATTTCAAATAATAATGATTTTAATAAAGAAAACTTAAAATTATATTAGATGCCTATTTTTTAAAAAGACTAATTTTTTTTAATTTTATTATCCTTCCTTGTAAATGTATTTATTGAAAAGACATTTGCCATATAAGTATACTTCACAAACAATCTCTGTGAAACATTTAATCGAGTATAGAACATAATAATCCTTAAACAGTATAACATGGTTATTTTAAGCAGCAGTGTTCTTTTTTTTCTCCTTTTTTAACTCTCTACAGAAGTGCACTTGTTTACATGAAAGTTAAAAATCATTCAGTTTCTAAAACCTTTGCTTTACTTTTGTAAACCCCATGTTCATTAGACTAGAATGCATGAATGATTATCCATGAGGACAATGTTTAGTTGAATAATTTAAAAAACATTAATCATGTCTTATAAACAAGAATAACTTGTTACATTAGAAGACAGAAAGAGCAGGCATAATACTAATTATATGTAAGATGTTTATGCTATTTTAAAATAGAATTTGAGTTGAAATATACATTTGCTAATAAGTCTAGTTAAGACCACTACTGCAGCCTACCAGGCTCCTCCATCAATGCGAGTTTCCAGGCAAGAGTACTGGAGTGGGTTGCCATTGCCTTCTCTGACTTTACTGATACCATTGTTAAAATCAGTATATATTATATTATTTGAATTCTTCATATTATTAGCTCCTGACTTAAAATATAAAAAATCATGACCACATGACTCATTCAACCAATATCAAAATCAAGATACAGAACTGTTCTGTCACCCCAAAGATCCCTTATGCCACCATTTATAGTCACAAAACCCTCCTCCATCCATAACTCAGGGCAGCATTAAAAGGTGAACAAAGTAGATTCTACTATGTTATGTGTATGTAATCAAATACTTACAGCAACTACTAAAGGAGTGATAGAAAGTGATACAATAAAAAGCATCATAGAAATTAAAATAAAATTCTAAAAAATGTTTAAGTACCCATACAATGGAGGGGCCAATAACACAGAAATGGAAAACAGAGAACATGAAAACAGAAAACAAACAAAAGATTTATATAGGTCAACTTTAATAACTTTCTAATTAAAGTAAATGCAAATGGCCTAAATAAATCATTTAGAAGATAAGAGATTGGCAGGGTGGATTTAAAAAGGCTATTAACCAACTATATACTATCTATAAGAAACTTACTTCAAATTTAACAGTATAGGTAAACTGAATGTAAACAGGCATAAAGAGATAAACCACATATACACTAACATATATACTCGAATCATAAGGAAGCATGAATAGCTATATTATTAACAGATAAATAGACTGAAGAGCAAAGAAATTCACCAGGAACAGAAAGGGACATTCAGATCAGATCAGATCAGTCACTCAGTCATGTCAGGCTCCTTGCGACCCCGTGAACCGCAGCACGCCAGGCCTCCCTGTCCATCACCAACTCCCGGAGTTCACTGAGACTCACGTCCATCGAGTCAGTGATGCCATCCAGCCATCTCATCCTCTGTCGTCCCCTTCTCCTTCTGCCCCCAATCCCTCCCAGCATCAGAGTCTTTTCCAATGAGTCAACTCTTCGCATGAGGTGGCCAAAATACTAGAGTTTCAGCTCTAGCATCATTCCTTCCAAAGAAATCCCAGGGCTGATCTCCTTCAGAATGGACTGGTTGGATCTCCTTGCAGTCCAAGGGACTCGCAAGAGTCTTCTCCAACACCACAGTTCAAAAGCATCAATTCTTCGACACTCAGCCTTCTTCACAGTCCAACTCTCACATCCATACATAACCACTGGAAAAACCATAGCCTTGACTAGACGAACCTTTGTTGGCAAAGTAATGTCTCTGCTTTTGAATATGCTATCTAGGTTGGTCATAACTTTCCTTCCAAGGAGTAAGCGTCTCTTAATTTCATGGCTGCAGTCACCATCTGTAGTGATTTTGGAGCCCAGAAAAATAAAGTCAGACACTGTTTCCACTCTTTCCTCATCTATTTCCCATGAAGTGGTGGGACCAGATGCCATGATCTTCGTTTTCTGAATGTTGAGCTTTAAGCCAACTTTTTCACTCTCCACTTTCACTTTCATCAAGAGGCTTTTGAGTTCCTCTTCACTTTCTGCCATAAGGGTGGTGTCATCTGCATATCTGAGGTTATAGATATTTCTCCCGGCAATCTTGATTCCAGCTTGTGTTTCTTCCAGTCCAGCATTTCTCATGATGTACTCTGTATATAAGTTAAATAAACAGGGTGACAATATACAGCCTTGACGAACTCCTTTTCCTATTTGGAACCAGTCTGTTGTTCCATGTCCAGTTCTAACTGTTGCTTCCTGACCTGCATACAAGTTTCTCAAGAGGCAGATCAGATGGTCTGGTATTCCCATCTCTTTCAGAATTTTCCACAGTTTATTGTGATCCACACAGTCAAAGGCTTTGGCATAGTCAAAAAAGCAGAAATAGATGTTTTTCTGGAACTCTCTTGCTTTTTCTATGATCCAGCGGATGTTGGCAATTTGATCTCTGGTTCCTCTGCCTTTTCTAAAACCAGCTTGAGGTACACCCCAATGTTCATCGCAGCACTGTTTATAATAGCAGGACTTGGAAGCAACCTAGATGTCCATCAGCAGATGAATGGATAAGAAAGCTATGGTACATATACACAATGGAGTATTACTCAGCCATTAAAAAGAATACATTTGAATCAGTTCTAATGAAGTGGATGAAACTGGAGCCTATTATACAGAGTGAAGTAAGCCACAAAGAAAAACACCAATACAGTATACTAACGCATATATATGGAATTTAGAAAGATGGTAACAATAACCCTGTGTACGAGACAGCAAAAGAGACAGTGATGTATAGAACAGTCTTATGGACTCTATTGGAGAGGGAGAGGGTGGGAAGATTTGGGAGAATGGCATTGAAACATGTATAATATCATGTAAGAAACAAGTTGCCAGTCCAGGTTCGATGCACGATACTGGATGCTTGGGACTGGTACACTGGGATGACCCAGAGGGATGGTATGGGGAGGGAGGAGGGAGGAGGGTTCAGGATGGGGAGCACATGTATACCTGTGGCAGATTCATTTCGATGTTTGGCAAAACTAATACAATATTGTAAAGTTTAAAAATAAAATAAAACTAAAAAAAACAAAAAGGAAAAAAAATAAAATAAAACCAGCTTGAACATCAGGAAGTTCACGGTTCACATATTGCTGAAGCCTGGCTTGGAGAATTTTGAGCATTACTTTACTAGCATGTGAGATGAGAAAGGGACATTAAATACTTATAAAAATAAGTACATTCCTTAAGAAGGTATAGCAATCCTAAATATATAGACACCAATCAGAAAGTTTCAAAATGTTTGAAGCAAAATTGATAAAACTAAAAGGAAAAATGTTTTAAATCTACAATTACAGTTAGGGACACCAAATCATCTCTCTCAGAAATTACTTGACAGAGTATCAGTAAGGATATAGAACGGCTGGACAACACTGCCAGCCAAAAGATTCTGACATTTCTTGAACAGTTAACCCTAAAATAGCAAAATACATACTATTTAAAAGTACCATTGAAACAGTCAATAAGATGTGTCACATAATGGGTTTCAAAACAAACTTCAAAAACTTTAGAAAACTGAAAATACACAGAGTATGCTATCTGAATTCAGTGTAATCAATTGATCATTCAATAAAAGAAAGATAAGGGGAAAATCTCCATATACCTGGAAATTAAACAACAGACTTCTAAACAATTTGTGGGTTGAAAAAGAAGTTTCAAAGGAAAAGAAAAAATAAAATTGAACTGAATAAAAATTTAAAGTGTAATATATTAAAATTTGTGGGATGCAGCCAATACAGTTCTGAAAAATTTATAGTACTAAATGTTTACATTAGAAAGCAAGAATGGTATGAAATCAAAATATAAGCTTCTACCGCTAAAAGCTAGGAAAAGACTATTAAGGTAAATCCAAAGCAAATAGAAGAAAGCAAATGAAAAATGAAGACAAATCAATAAAATTGAGAACAAAATACCAAGATTAAAAATCAATTCAAAAGGATCATTATGTCTAAATGCAAAACTGGTGAATGGATAAATTGTGGCTTACTCACACAACGAAATATTACTCAGAAATTAAAAACAAATTAGTTATTAATCTGTGAAACAATTTAGATCGATATCAAGGGCATTTCAGTGAACAAAAACGTCAATATCAATATGTTGCATATTTTAAAATCCTTTTATACAGTATTCTCAAAATGACAAAATTACAATATGAAGAACAGATCAGTGATTACTAGGGTGGAAGAGATTATAAACTGGAAGTGTGACAGTGCCTTTGGTGAGGCAGGAGAGTTCTATATAGAGGGTCTAATGTTGATTATTAAAATCTAAACATGATAAAATTTCATAGTATTGCACATTAAAGTTACTGAATAAATAAAAGTTACTGAATCTGAATAAAATGTTTAGTTGATAGTATTGATTCAATGTCAGTTTCCCAGTTCTGACAATTGTACTAAGGTTATATATAATTTTTATCATTGGGAAAGTTGAATGAAAATTATACAGGCACTCACTGAACTGTTTTTACAACTTTTCAAAAATAAAAAAGGATCCAACAAACACACACACACACTCACAAAGACACCCCAATGATAGAAAATGTTTGGATACTCAGGCTTGCACTCAAGAACAGAGATCAGGGTGATGCTTCAAACATGTCAAAGAATGCCAAAGACTGTCAGCAAATCACTGAGGGTGGGTGAGAGGCATGGGACAGATTTTCTCTCAGATCCCTAAAAAGGAAACAACTCTTGTTGACACCTTGATCTTGGATTGCAAGTCTCAAGAATGGTGAGACAATAAATTTCTATTGTTTAAGTCACCCAGTTTGGGGTGCTTTGTTAAGACAACCCTAGCAAACTACACACTATGGTAAGAGGCAGTCAGGTTTTCAGACTTTACCATTTCCCAGTGTAACCTGGCGTGCTGGGATTCATGGGGTCGCAAAGAGTCAGGCACGACTGAGCGACTGATTTGATCTGATCTGATCTGAGTGTAAGACTAGACACAAATTTCCTGGTGATGATAAAACAGAAAATCTTTGTAATGGCCTGTCTTAGCCCATTTTGTTGGACTGCCATAACAAAATACCGCACACTGGGTGCCTTAAACAACAGAAAGTTCTGGAACTAGGAAGTCAGAGATCTGGGTGCCAGCATGGTTCAGTTCTGGTGACAATGATCTTATCTCTCAGATGGCCACCTTCTTGATATGTCTTCACATAGCTGAGAGAGGGAGCTCTTTGATGTCTTTTTTTCACAAGGGCACTAACCTCATTATGAAGGCCCCAATATTATGACCTCATCTCAACCTGATTATCTCCCCAAAGCCCCATCACAGTGGGGGTTAGGGCTTCAAGATATTTACTTAGGTGGGACCCAAACCTTTATTCCAGAGCAGACCCTACAGGCACAACTGAGTTAAGTGGGACTACATGGAAAGCTGAAAGACCAAGTGACCATTTATTATACTGAAAGGATTTACTCAGCACCACATTAATCCCCAAGGAGATTTTAACAATGTGTGACAACCATAAACTTGATTTGATCCTTGCTGTCAGGCTAGGATTAACTGGTTTTCATCTCTCAACTACCTGCTCAAATTTATGTCCTATTATTTAGTCTTGAAGCAGTTGCTCTTTCCAGCCTTAAAAAGGCTTCCCTTTCTTGCTCTACCCTCTTTTATTTCAGGCAATTCTTTTCTGAGTTCATTTTTTTCACATAAAACCTTGAAAAAAGAAGCCAAAAGCACCTAACCTACCACTAATATTCATTTGTTACATAGTCTACTTCGCATGTTACTGCTGAATAGTGTTACCAAATGTTTTGCTACTGTTAGGGTAGGGCTGTAACTTGATATACCAATGGCCATTTCAGTCAGAACAGATTAAACTATGTTTATGTTAATGAAACAATCCTCAAATCTCACTGATTTAACTATAAAAACAGCAAACAGTTTATTTCTTATAGATACTGTATGTAAAATGTATTTGAGGTAAGGGTCTCAGCTTGAGACACTCAGGCAAAGACTGATGGAAGCTTTGCCAGACTTCAGCATTTGGAGCACTTGGAGCACTACAGCATTTGGAGCTCTAGACTGACTTAGGCCAATTTTTAAAGTGTTTGTTAAACCCTATTGCAGATAGAAATCATATTCTAGGATTTAACAAACACTTTAAAAATTGGCCTAAGTCAGTCTAGTGCTCCAAATGCTGTAGTGCTCCAAATGCTGAAGTCTGGCAAAGCTTCCATCAGCCTTTGCCTGAGTGTCTCAAGCTGAGACCCTTATCTCAAATAGATAGCACAAAGTACATACTGAGTATAATTACTGCTTTACTGAGCAATAACAAAATAAAAGCAAGATGAAAACAAAACAAAAAATATTGAAACCACAACTACAAATATGAAATCTACATACTTAAGTTGCTTAGATAGTATTAGATTAAAATAGTTGCCTATCTTTTCCCAAATAAAGGTAGAAATATTTTTATTCCCATTTTCTGCTTTGTTTAGATGAAATACAATTTATTTATTAATTTATCATGAGTAGATAAAAAACCATGCACTGATCATCAGTTATATTTGAGATATTATATTAAAGACACTATAAATACATGAAGAAATTAGAGTATTAAAACATAACTGCTTAAGAAAAAATATGAAATATGCATCATAGTCTCAGTTCCTAAAGACATTAAATCATTATAAGTCCTACTTGGTTTATTAAGAAAACAAAGTATAATAAAAAACTGTACAATTAGTCTTTGATTTTTAGGAGGGCTAATCTTAGGGGGAAAATCACTAAGTAAATAAAAGTTATTCTTATATCATCTTTCTCATTTTCCCCTACTGAGTACTCTTCTCACCTTTCTACCCCGTCAGCCTGGATTCCCCAGAATTATATGTTATTGTCCCAGGAAATTACTGGAAGCTGTGCTAGTCATTACTTCCCTGCAGTGAATCATTGTTAACTTTCTTTAATTCTATTAAAACATGCCTAGAAAAATTCCAATACCTACCTTATTTCATAAATCCACAAGAATGCAAACAATGGCTGGGAATGTGATTGATCATGAGTTGTTTTTGTATTCATCTAAGCAAAGACCATCTCTATTATTAGAAGAAAATATATGACAAAGATTAAATAAATAAATATATATATTGGTTCTCGCAATCCAAAGTAATCAAGAGCTATGTGTAGGGTCGTAGGGGCAGACAATTTTGTTCAAGAAAAGCAGATGATGAAGAAATCAATTTTATTACTCACATGTGCTTCAAGTTGTGTTATGCTACTTTTACAAATTCTATTAATTTTGTGTAGATGTTACTGTCAACAAGTGACAGATGAGGAAATTAAACACTGGAAATTTGTGCAATAATTAATAGAGTTAAGTTGCTTAACTGCTATTGAAAAATGTTTAGATTTTTATTTTTATTCCATTATGCTATCTTTCAGCACTTATGAAACTATGTTATATAGGTACTTAAATAGTGGGCATTTTATAGCAAATAACTCAATATTATAATATGTACCAATACTCCATTAAAATATTAGCCACAAGAAAATGCATTTTGATAAAAGAAATTCACATAAGAAAAGCTGAAGAAACATATTAATTTTCTATTAGTACTGTACCTAATTACCAAATATTTTGACCCTTAAAACAATACAAATTTATTTCTCACAGTTTGGTAGGTCAGAAGTCTAGTGTATTTGGCTGGTTTGTCTGCTCATATTTCACAAGGCCAAACATCAAGATTTCAGCAGAGCTGTGTTCCTCACTGGAGGCCCTAGGGAAGAATCTGTTTTCAAGTGCATTCAAGTTGTTGGCAGAACAGTACCTTGCAACTGAGGTCCTATTTCCTTGCTGGCTGTCATCTGAGTCTTGCCTTAACTCCCAGGGGCCTCCCAGGGCCCACTTACAAGTGTGTTACTATCTCTCATAACTAGCAACAGTGGCTGAAATGCTTCTCACAATACTCTCTCCTCCTCCTATTTTCCTGAATCATCCCTCTCTCTCAACTTCAGCGGGAAAAGATACTTCATATTCAAGGGCTCCTGTGATTGGACTTGACACCATATCAACATAACTCAAATCCCATACTCTTAATCACATCTGCAAATTACCTTTGGATCTGTTTACTATATTAAAAGATTTCAGTTGTTAAGGTATGGATATCTTCGGGGTATGTGTATTATGTTCTAACACAATTTTCATTGCCAAACTAAAAACCAGAAAATAGAAACAGTGAAATCTTTTCACACTGCAAAGAAAATCACCATTCAGAATTACTCCAGTTCTTACTCTAAATAGCATAGGATCCCATTCTTGTGTTTTTGGATAATTCTTTTGAATCAGTTGTCATGATTACAGCCAGAACCCACTTAAGTGAATTAAAAAATAGTTCAGTATTGGCTAAATATATTCAAAAAGACTCAACTACATTTTACTGCAATGAACTCTTTAATGTGCTAAATTCTGGGTTACAAATACATATTTTTTCCTTCCAAGTATATATAGAACCCAATTTTCTATATAGTCATTTAAATGAAATGATTTGATTAGAACTGTATTATTATTTATTTGGATGTAAATTTGAAACATAATTTCCATTTAGTCTGAATGAAAGATGTATATGTCATAAAAGTTACCCATCTTCATTCTGTAAATAAAAGGGAACAATACAACTATAATGGGAAAAATGCCAGAAGATGTTGCTTTCAAAAACAGTAGATTACTAATTGACCTTTTTCTGAATTTACCATACTATTTACCATTTCAGCAGTTAGTTATGTTTCTGACAAGTAAATTTCTTAAAAATGTGAATGACATTTAACTGGATAGAGCTATTTGTCATTGAATAATTTAATGTCATTTCTTATTGCTTCAGTTTAAATGGTTGATCTAATTTTTATTTGCAATGTACAATTTAGATAACTCATTATATTGGTTAATGTCTAAATATGTTAAAAATTTAGATAAATGTGCTTTTCAGTTGTCAGAATAATCAAATGGGGCATATGGTAATGATATTAAACACCTGATTACATCCCATGATAGAATACATTTACTGCATCCTTTCCCTTCCATTTTGTTTATTCACATCTCCTCTAAATCTTTTCTAGAGCCCATTTTACATCTCCATAGCTACAATAATTTCATGAAATTATCAACTGAGCTCCTTGGATTGCTTTATTCTAAGTTGTTTGCTTTATTCTAAGTTCTAGGGTTTATATTTATTTTCTCCTTTTATTTTCTAGATTCAGATTACACCTCCTTTCCTAGATTGCACTGAAAATGAATTTCTGTTCTTTATGAGAGCTATAGATAACATGGTCTTATTTATCTGCCTTTTATTCACTATAATTTTCATGTTTTGTTAACATTTACATCTACTAATAGATTAATTGATAACATTTATATCTATCCATATAATGACATTAACTTTGATACTTCTCAATAGTTTATATAATACCCTTCTAAAGATAACACATATACTTATCACCCTTTTCTGATATATTTGCCATTAAATATACTTTTCAAAATTGTAGATAAATTGCCATGTATTAAAAGTGTGTGTGTGTCAGACAGAGAGAAATTGCTGAATAAATCTGATTAATCAGTTTTGTTCTGCACAGAGAATGATACTCTAAGTTATTTTAATAATACATATGATAACTAATTCATTTATTTCCTATTTTCTACCTTGCTTATATCTAGTAACATTCAGGCCAAATCATAATATTTCATGGCACTACTGCATTCCTCTTTCAACTTTTTCTTTGCTGGAAAAGTGCCTTATACTGACCAATCTCACTATACCAAATTATCACTGGTTGCTAACATGAAATAGGCCTGCTACACCCAAACGTGATCTGACATTTCTCTTTTCTCAGTCTTCATCACTACCTATTAATTTGCAGAACAAACAGCGATACACTCCATATGGGAAGGAGCTTATCCCTATTTATCCTCAGACTCTCTGTCTACTCAACCTCTCATTGTTCTCATATTAGTGAGTGTATATAGTCACATATATTGAGAAAATATTATTTTATAAGGTGCTATCTTCTTCCTCAAAAGAAGAGAAATGAAAAATGAAAATTGCTCAGTCGTGTCCAGCTCTTTGCGACCCCATGGACTATACAGTCCATGGAATTCTCTAGGCCAGAATACCGGAGCGAGTAGCCTTTCCCTTCTCCAGGGGATCTTCCCAACCCAGGGACCCACCACGTCTCCCACATTGCAGGCGGATTCTTTACCAGCTGAGCGACAAGGGAAGCCCACAAAAGAAGAGAAATGGCTTGCAAAAAATATTTATGAGCATTTCATAAATCACAAAAACATAAATAGAAATAGTAAGTTGTATCAAAAAAAGAGATAAGTTGCTAAGATTAAGTTTCAAATTTATTTGTGGTTTCCTGAAAGTCATTATGGAAAAAACATTCTATTAATTAGTGACTGTGTAGCTTAGGACTTTGTCCTCAGAAATGTCCACTCTTGACCCATGAAGTTTTATTACCTTTTTGATGTCATTTAAAATTCATGGACTTTTTGTATATATGATGGATTGAAATCCATTTAATAATTATTCATTTTTATTTTGCTGTAATTATCCTATTTTAGCTTAGCAGAAACATCTTAAAATTGGCATTTTTCTTTCTTTCCTTTGGAACTGATCTTTTCTTTGAACATCTTTGTGTTTGGTTACTTATCTTTTCCTTCTTAATTTGTAGGTTCTCTTCACTTATTAGGAGTATTAAATCTTAAAGTATATTATAAAAATTTACTTTCCAGTTGGTCAAATCTTATTTTTATTTTTTGTACTTTTGTGTTCTGCTCTTAGGGTATTTCTTCCCCAGCAAATATCTTTTTTATATTCTACCTTGTCAAATTTATCCATGTTTTCTTCAGTTTCTTCAAGTAGAATAAAAGTTACGGCTAGAAAAATCCTCCTTACTCCTAGTTTGTAAACAATTTCACTTTATTATTATGATTACTTTTAATACTTCTACATTTACTTTTAAATCTCAAATTTATTTGAAATTTACCTAAACATATTTGATGAAGATTATATACATTTTTCTCTTTAATGCATGGCCACCTACTGCTTACAATATCATTAATATTTACTACTGAAGAATTGATAATAGCATCAGTTAAATATTAAGATCGAGTAGGTACTTGGACTTTTTCTACAGGGTGCAATATAAATTTTCATGAATCTGCAAACAACAAACAATAACATTTCTCCTTTAGTCGGAAGGAACCAAGAGATAGAAAATAAAGTAGTTTCTCTCATCTGTATTTCCAGTGTCTCTTCACATTTATTTCTCCTTGTTTTTATACTTTCATCTCTGTTAATTTAGAGATCTAGTTCTAAGGAAATAAAGTTTCTTCCCAGGGGCACAATGGTGATTCTATTTAGCTTAAAATCAAGATTTCCATTTGAACTTTTTGAGTCTCTGAGTCAGAGTCAGAGAAGAGTTGACTTCCCTGGCATGGATGAACAACTCCAATTATTAATAGGAGCTGGAGTTTCTGTTACATAATAGAGGAAAAGTGAATGGATGTATTCTAGAGGATTCTCTAGGCTACTTTTGGCACTGTACATCCAGTGGTAAAAGTTAGTGGAAAACTACATCAGATCATTACAGTAGGAATTCTAAGGCTCAAAATGTTTTAGGAATAAGGGTTTTGAATCACTCTATCAAGCACAGACCCCTGAGTCAGTATTTTGCTGAGAGCAAAAGAAAATATAAAGGTTAGTAGGTGAAGGAAGTCATAAATAACCATGAAAGATTATAAGAACTGCTACAATATCCAAATTCAGGGTACTATCTAGACCACACTCACACTGAATTCTATTAAATAGTACATGCCTGGAGCACAAAACTAATCATACTATACAGTGTAAAAAAAGGTAATCCCTGAACTAAGATTTCCTAACTAACAGGAACTATGATATGACACAATTTTCTTCTTTGTTGTATATCATGTATATGCCCTAGTGAATCTAATAAAAATTAAATTTATAGATTACAAAATAACAATTTGAGATTATACCTGAACCATAACGACTACCATCAAAAGATGAATGCAGTTTTTTGTGAGGAATAAGTGAACCATCTCGGTTTGTAGGACAAATACATACATTATATTACTCTTGACATTTCTGCTGCCTATTATATTTTTTATTGAATTTCCTAATGAGTGAATTTAAGCAAATTCTATGGAATGGTTCATTCAAAAATGATTCCAACTTCTATTAAGTACGCCTTCACAGTGTTGTGGATTCTGGAATGCAAATTTCTATTTTTCCCAGATTCCCATGTAGCCAGGGTCATAGATATAATTCAGAGTCCACACATTAAATACTCTCATGGGGACATTTGGCTGTAAAACAGAGTTAAATGTGGAGAAAAGAAAGACATGAAGCATTGCTTTGCTGGCAAAGACACTGGTAGAAGTTCTGCTCTCAGCACATGCCAGAAGGTTTCACACATTTCTGGACATTAAAAAGGAGACTTTAACCATCCTGCACAGACAGAGTAGCACTAGGGTCTGAAAGCTACTTCTGGAATTATGAACTATAGCCTATTATTCTAGTCTTCCAAAATTATGTAAGAGACCTAATGAAAGAAAGTGAAAAGTGAAAGTGAAGTCGCTCAGTTGTGTCTGACTCTTTGCGACCTTGTGGACTGTCGCCCACCAGGCTCCTCCATCTATGGGATTCTCCAGGCAAGAATACTGGAGTGGGTTGCCATTTCCTTCTCCAGGGGATCTTCCCGACCCAGGGATTGAACCCAGGTCTCCCACATTGCATGCAGACGCTTTAACCTCTGAGCCATGAGGGAAGCAAGAGACCTAATATTTGACATTAAGTATCTTCAAGCTTAAACTAGTCATTATGATTTCTGCTGTGTGAAACCAAACCCTGATTGAAACATATAGTATTTTCTCTCTATCAAATTTGTATAGTCTTTCCCAAAACAAATTCTTTTAGAGATACAATACTAAGATTTGTGATTATGCAAGGAAAGAAAAAAATTATTTATTTAATTCTATTTTTTTAAATAAGCAAGAAAATACACTTCAGAAATTAAAGAGGAAATAAAAAAAAAAAACCCAGAAACTAATGAAAACAAAAACATGATGATCCAGAATCTATGGAACACAGCAAAAACAGTTCTATGAGGGAAGTTTATAGCCATAAAAGTTTACCTCAGGAAACAAACAAACAAACAAAAAACTCAAAAAATCTAACCTTACACCTAAAGCAAATAGAGAAAGAAGAGAAAAGCAAAACACAAAGTTAGTAGAACTAAAGAAATCATAAAGTTCAGAGCAGAAATAGAGACTAAAAAAAAAAAAAAACAAAAATTGAAAAGACCATTGAAACTAAAAGCTGATCATTTGGAAAGGTAAACAATATGATAACCTTTAGCCAATACTCATGAAGAAGACAGGCAGAGGCCACAAGTCAATTAAATCAGCAATGAAAAAGGAGAAGTGACAATCAACACCAGAGAAATACAAAGAATCACAATAGGCCACTACAAACAACCACACAGCAGTAAAATGTACAACCTAAAAGAACAATGGCTTGAAAACTGGATGATAAAACAAAAGACCTCAAATAGCCAAGTCAGTCTTGAGATGAAGAACCAAGCTGGGAGAATCAGGCTGCCTGACTTCAACTACACTGCAAAGCTACAATCATCAAAACAGTATGCAATGGGCACAAAAACAGATGCATAGATCAAGGGAACACAATAGACAGCCCAGAAATAAACCCACACAGATGCGGTCAATTGATCTATGACAAAGGAGACAAAGGCAAGAACATACAATATGGCAAAGACAGTTTCTTCAACAGTGGTGTTGGGAAAACAGGATAGCTACATAAAAAAAGAATGAAATTAGAATTTCCTCCAACACCATATACATAAGTAAACTCAAAACAATACACATAAATCCACTAAAAACAAATTACAGACTTAAATGTAAGATCAGCTATTATAAAACTCCTAGAGGAAAACATAAGCAGAACACTCTTTAACATAAATTGTAGCAACATTTTTTTTTTTGTCTCTGAAAGAAAAGGAAACAAAAGAAAAATTAAACAAATGGGATCTAATTAAACATAAAAGCTTTTGTGTGACAAAGAGTACCATTGACAAAACAGACAATCTACTAAATGAGAGAAAATATCTTCAAATTATATGACTAATAAGGGATTAATATCCAACATATATAAACAGCTCATACAACTAAACATCAAAAAAAAAAAAAAGTTAAAAACAGGCAAAAGAACTGAATAGATATTTTTTGAAAGAGGAAATACAACAGACACAGCACAGGAAATTCAAAGGCCAACATAATCATCAGGCAAATGCAAATAAAAACTGCAATGAGATATCACCTTACACCTTACACCACAGAATGGCTATCATTAAAAGGAATACACATACACACACACACAAAAAAACAGGTTACTCAGGATGGGGAGAAAAGGAATACTTATACACTGTTGATGGGAATGTAAATTAGTGCAGCCACTGTGGAAAACTATGGAGGTTTCTCAAAAAACTACAAATACAACTACCACATGAACCAGCAATTCCATTCCTAGGTATGTATCTGAAAAAAAAGTTTTTTAATTCAAAAATGTACATGTAGTCCAATATTCATAGCAGCATTATTTGTAATTGCCAGGCATGGAAGCAACCTAAGTATCCATAAATATATAAATATATATAGATGTGGTATATACTTATTTGTTTAGTTACTGAGTAGTGTTCGACTCTTTGTGACCCCAAGGGCTGCAGCACTGCCCAAGGACAGGCTTCCCTGTCCTTTGCGATCTCCCAAAGTCTGCTCAAACTCATGACTATTGAGTTTGCATATAATGAAATATATATGTATATGTATATACATGCTGCCATGTATATACATATATACATACACACAATGAACTGTAGAAACTTCTGAAAGAGATGGGAATACCAGACCATGTGACCTGCCTCTTGAGAAATCTGTATGCAGGTCAGAAAGCAACAGTTAGAACTGGAAATGGAACAACAGACTGCTTCCAAATAGTAAAAGGAGTACGTCAAGGCTGTATATTGTCACCCTGCTTATTTAACTTATATGAAGAGTACATCATGAGAAATGCTGCACTGGATGAGGCACAAGCTGGCATCAAGATTGTCAGGAGAAATAGTAATAACTTCAGATATGTAGATGACACCACCCTTATGGCAGAAAACAAAGAACTAACAAGCCTCTTGATGAAAGTGAAAGAGCAGAGTGAAAGAGTTGCTTTAAGCTCAACATTCAGAAAACTAAGATCATGGCATCTGGTCCCATCACTTCATGGCAAATAGATGGGGAAACAGTGGCAGACTTTATATTTTGGGGCTCCAAAATCACTGCAGATGGTGACTGCAGCCATGAAATTAAAAGACGCTTGCTCCTTGAAAGAAAATTTATGACCAACCTAGACAGCATATTAAAAAGCAGACACATTACTTTGCCAACAAAGGTCTGTGTAGTCAAGGCTATGGTTTTTCCAGTAGTCATGTATGGATGTGAGAGTTGGACTATAAAAAAAGCTGGGCACTGAAGAATTGATGCTTTTGAACTGTGGTGTTATAAAAGACTCTTGAGATTCGCTTGGATTGCAAGGAGATCCAACCAGTCCATCCTAAAGGAAATCAGTCCTGAATATTCACTGGAAGGACTGATGAAGCTGAAACTCCAATACTTTGGCCACCTGATGCAAAGAACTGATCCATTTGAAAAGACCCTAATGCTGGGAAAGATTGAAGGCAGGAGAAGAAGGGGATGGAAGAGGATGAGATGGTTGGATGGCATCACCGATTAAATGGATATGAGTTTGGGTAAACTCCTGGAGTGGGTGATGGACAGGGAGGCCTGGTGTGCTGCAATCCATTGGGTCGCAAAGAGGCAGACACGAGTTAGCGACTGAATTGAACTGAACTGATACATACACACATATGGATATAGATACCATATATACATATATGCACATATATACATACATATGTGGATATATATGTGGTACAATTGTATATATACATATGGATATGTATATATGTACAGACACACAATGGAATACTACCTGCCATAAAAAAGCTACAATATTTTGTCAGTTGCAGCAACATCCAACAAAGATGGATTGGAGGGCATTGTGTCAAGTGAAGTAAGTCAGAGAGAGATAAATGTCATATGGTATCACTTATATGTGGAATCTAAAAAATACAACAAAGTAGTGAATTAAAAAAAAAGAAGCAGACCTACAGATACAGAATACAAACTAGTGGTTATCAGTGGGGAGGGAGGGAGGGGGTGTTACAGGGATAGAGGAATGAGCAGTACAAACTATTAGGTGTGATAGGCTGAAATATGTACAACACAGAGAATACAGCCAATACTTTATAATAACTGTAAATGGAAAGTAATCATTAAAATTTATATAAAAACAAAAGATTATTTAAAATAAAAATAAGTTTTAAAAAAGAGAAAATACAGTAACTACTAAATACTGATATCTAGTAAAGTTTGCAATGTGCAATAAATATTTACTAAAACTTTCATATTGATATAATGATTAAAATAATATTTTTATAAAAAAGGGTGTATTATTGGTATGGCATATTATAATTTGCCAGAGGCAATATATCAAGTAAGGCTGTTCAGCAAAATAGTTTTGCTGTAACTTATTAGTGTCTTTTTTTATTTTTCAAATTCTTATATTTTTACTTATTTCCCAAGCAATCGCTGATTACTGGCTTTTCCTTCCACTGATTCCTATTTGATATTAGTTGGTTATACTGTGACAACGTGGATGAACTAATGCAGGATGAACCTACATTATTAAGTGAAAAGTATGAGACAGGGAAAGACAAATAGCATTTAATTTCACTTACACATTGAATCTAAAACAATTAACAGCATAAGGGCAAGCTCATAGATAGTGAGAACCAACTGGAGGTTGCCAGAGGCAGAGGTTTGGGGTTCGGCAAAATAGATGAAGGTGGTCAAAGGGACAAAATTTCAATTATTAAAAAAAAAAGCCATAGGGATACAAGGTAACATACTTTGACTATTAGTTAATGTTACTAGATTGCATATTTGAAAGTTGTTAAGATAGTAAATCTTTAAAATTCTTATCACAGGAAAAGAAATCCTGTAACTATATGGTGACAGATATTAACTAGACTCACTGTGATGATAACTTTGCAACATATACAGATATTGAATCATTATGTTGTACACCTGAAGCTAATATAATGCTGAATGTCAATTATACCTCAATAAAAATAAATTCAAAAAAGAGTTGGCTGTAAATTTGTGTATTTTACCTCTTAACTGTCATTTTATGAATCAAATTTTCCAAATGTAAAAGGCAAAGCATTCTCATTGAATAAAAATAAACTCAAGCAACCAAATGGCTCTTGAAAATCATGGATCTTTTCCAGGTATTTATAATGCATTCATTTTATAAGTGCAATATTAAATATAGCCTTTAAAATAGCACTCTATATCAGAAAACACTTATTTGAGGGGTGGAGGGAGTTGTTCATTATTTCCAGGGCTGATAATTCAGCCACTATATACCAGCACCAGCATTTATCCTAAGTACTCAATGCTACACCAGTTGTTACTTTGAATATGCTCTTGATTCTTTCCAACCAATCTGTTACCCACAATAATGCTACGATCTATTATAGTCACTGCTCATAATTTCATTTTTAACAAAAATTTTAAAGTAAAAAAATAATAAAATACTCCAGAGAAACTTAAATTCTGCAGTTACCAAATGTACAGAACATTTTAATATGCAAGTTTTGCTGATCCCAACTTCTATATTGATTTGGGCTACTTTCAATCTTCATCCAAAGATTTACCCTATTTTCACTCTGTAAATTCCTATCAATCAGTTCTCAATTCAGTGGCCTTTGAAAACATTCAGGTAAGATATCACTAGTGAAATTATCCACCTGTGTTCTTGACATCATACACTAGTTGATTAAAATACTGATAAATTTTGGCCACCATGATTTCATTTGTGTCAAGGGTGCCATATTCTCCAGTACTCCAGTGGTTACATTTTTGGTGATATGAACTCATCGAGTTTCCACATTGATTAGACTGGTCAACACTCCTAAGCTTTGCCTAAGTCTCTTCGGGAATATTATAGGTGCTAGTAGATCACTGGCCCCTCTCAGGAGTTCAGCACACCAGTCCATGACTTGCTGCACAAACAGAAAGGAAAATGGTCACAGCTTTCCTTTTGATATTGACCTAACCTGCTATGCTATGGCCCTGGTTCTACAGTGGGCATAATATATGCCAAGTATGTGCCAGAAACACAAACAAGAGCAGCAGTCATTGAGTCCAGAACCATGCCATAGATCTTACCCCAGGTCCCACTCAGACCCATACTACGTCAAGTTATTTTTTGCATAATAAAAGTACTACATTATCTAAATGGAAAAGGGGATTTTAAAAATCGGCTACCTACATATGTTCTGAAATAAGTTTAATATATACTGGCCAAAATTTAGTATCACACATTTCTGCTGACATCAAGCACCTCAATATTAAGGGAAAAAAATATAAAACAAGAATCATCCTGCAAATTGCCAAAGAAATGTCTAGAAACTACAAGAGTTGTTCATACTTTTAATAAGCATAAACTCATAAGAATCCTCCAAAACTTGAGGAATCTGCTAACATTTTCAGAATATGTATATTAAACTCAGGCAAACCTTTTAAATGATTCTCTCTTCAATCTACAATAAAAGGTAATGCACCAGAATTCTACCAAGTTGGCTACATTTCAGTTTTTCCTTCTTTAACGTCAAGAATTACAGAAGAGAATAGGCTTCCCTGGTAGCTCAGTGGTAATGAAATCACCCTGCAATGCAGGAGACTCTGATTTGATCCCTGGGTCAGGAAGATCCCCTGGTAAAGGCAATGGCAATCCACTCCAGTATTCTTGACTGGAGAATTCCATGGACAGAGGATCCTGATGGGCTACAGTCCATGGACTCAAAAAGAGTCAGACACAACTGAACAACTTACCATAACTGAGTTATAGAAGAGAAAAAACACTGACAGCAATTCACATAAAAGCATTCCAAAGAGTATAACTAGATTTACACTACAGTTTCATAGACTTTTAGAGTGACAACTTGAGTATTCCTCATCTCAGCTCTGTGATTGTACTAAATTAACATGCACACACACACACACACACACACTCCTAGGCTATTTTGTTTATCTTTAATATGAGTAGAATAATAATATAGAATTCTCCTGAGGTGTTACGAAGAATGATTAACAGAAAGGACTCCCTGAGATTAATGATGTGGCCTAGGTTCCCAGCTAAAGTTACATGAACACTGCACAGAAGGAATGCACGTAAATCTATCATACATATTTTATACTGGACAACATTGTCATCTGGGAAGATACAGGAGATTTATTGTTCAGTGCTGCTGTTGTATTTAGTTCTATGTGTTTCACATCTCAGTAGCTATAGCTGAAAAGTTATTTTAACCATAGTTTCTCACCTATTAAAATTAACAAATTTCTAAGTTATGACCTAAGTCATCTGCATTAGCCATTTATTACATCATTCATTCCATTTGTAGACAACATTTTTTACTGCTTTGAAATTTATTGTAATAAAAGCTTACAAAATGAATTTAAACCCTAAGTGTTTTAAATATATTCTTTTGATAATCTGCTTAATTTCCCTCTTTGCATATTATTACTCTTAATGTTTTCCTGGTTTCAGAATTAATATATAAATCTATGAAAATCATACTTAATTTTCTTAATAAAATAGAACCTTCCTTGAGATTTCATTTTCTATAGATTTGAAAAAAAAAATGTTACTATTTAAAACAACTCTTAGCTTGCTCACTAGGTCACTTCAGTTGTGTCTGACTCTTTGCGACCCTATGGATTGTAGCCCGCCAGGTTCCTTTGTCAATGGGATTCTCTAGCTAAGAATACTGCAATGAGTTGCCATTTCCTCCTCTAGGGTATCTTCCTGGCTTGAGGGATCAAACCTGCAACTCCTGCAATTTCTGCATTGCGGGCAGATTTTTTACCCAGTGAGCCACCTGGGAAGCCCAAAACAACTCTTAAGTTATATTTTTTACACTTTATGTATTTTCCTCATTTTTCTAAGCATGTAGGTACTCAAGAATAAAAATGAAGTCTTTAATATGTATCTTTTACTCACCAATTCTTTTTATTATATCACTAGTAGGACTAAATTCTGAAAGAGATCAGTTTAAGGTAAATCTAGGAATCAATAGCTAGAGGTAATGACTACTATTTCTATTTAAAAAGAAATATTTTAGGGATTTTACTCTGGTTTATAAGCACATCAATTTTCTTATATTTGTGCCTTTTTACAATTTATACTCAATATGCTCCAAAGGTTATACTAATAACCTTGGAGAAAAAAAGACAACTAATTTCAAAAGACTTTGAAAATGTTTTTAAAAGTTTGTATTAAACCATAAAACCATTCTAGAGTGACAAATGAATCTAGCTGCACACACCATATCTTTCATTTCATTATTTATTTCTTGTGATGACTATAAAGATGAAAATTCCTCTCTCCTATAATCACGAAGAAAAGATCATCTGTGTCTTATAAGAAAAATAACACAGTTGATGTCTTGGGAAAAGGATTATGATGCATAATTTGAGAGGGAAAAATAAGTACATAGAAGTCTTTGAGATCTGAATTGCGGTTGGATACATTAGAAAACATTACATATCACTGAGGACTGACTGAACCAGAGCTTGATAATTCATTGCATTACTCTCACTCAGATAGGACTAGACTTTGTGGAACAAAGATGGATACAGATAATTTCTGATTTCAAGGAATTTATTATCTGATAATTCATGCACCTAGATCCTACAATATATTAGCTTAGTGTCACAAGAAATATACAAATAGAGAACTCCATATTAGAGCGTGATTTTATTTTTCTATTGATGTGGAAGAAATTAGGGAAGATTTTAGGTAAACTTCAAACAACCTTGAAAGATAAACTCGATTTTGGCAGAGAAAAGACATTCCAGGTGGAAGACTCAGCATGAAAATGAACAAAAGATACTGTCTAGAAAGAATTATGGTCACAGTGTATATTATAGCAGCAACTTGAATAATGAATGTGGATATATTTCTGGGAAAACTGTGCCTTTTATCTCATTTTCTGAATTAAGGTTAAAAATTTTAAAGTTACAAAAGGCCTACTGTGAAATGAATAATCGGTCTCGCTCCTTTACATCCCAAGTCAGAGAACCAAATCACAAGGTTCTTAGCTTTCCAATATACTCTTTGTGTACACAAGCATATACATTATTAATTCCTTTTTTAACTTTCATGCAAATGGTAGCATAATAAATGTTATTCTCATTTGTCATTTTAAACACAATATCTCCCTTGGATTAGGATTATTCCTTATCAGTTCATTCTTCTGAAATCTATGTGAAATGAAAGTTGAGTTGACTAGTTTTAGTGAAGTAATTACAGTCTGACTGCAAGTATCTGTAGAGTGAATATGTGACCAGAAAGCGGAGGCATCTTGTGCAGACTACTGCCAAGTAGTGGTGATGAAAGGAAGAGGCAAAAGGAGTTTCTCAAAGAGCTATTAATATTTTAGAAGATAACAAATATAATGCAACTAAACCAGCTTTGGTGGTAAAAAGCTTCTATTCAACTACAGATTTCAACATTATTAAGTCTACAACTTTGGAAAAATTACCTTTCTTGAGCTTCAGTTACCACATGTGTACAATGGAGAACAGTAATAACTAATTCACAGAATCTTTGTAATGTTTAAGTGAATGTTTACTTTCTAGTCAAAATAGGGATTTTATGGTATTTCATTATTATTTACTAGTAATCATTTTATAACAAAAGCCTATGTTATTAATGTTTCTTAATTATATTAATATATGTGATATACTTTGTGACATAATGGACTATAGCCTGCAAGGCTCTTCTGTCCATGAGGATTCTCCAGGTAAGAATACTGGAGTGAGTTGCCATGTACCCCACACACATATAATATACTTGTGTTTGGGTTTTAATATTGTTTTATATATGTAATAATTTATGTAATGCTTTGAGTTATATAAAGTAGAATACAGTGATTCTTGGTTTCATTAGGGTGGTGTTAGCCACTGGAACAAGCAAACTCCAAGATATCAGTAGCTTCATACAGCAGTTTATTTTTAACTTATGAAATAGCCCAAAGTAGCCCCATGCTCCTCATTAGTAAGTGTTTTTCCCCCACATGATGACTCAGAGACTCAGATCTTTAACATCTCCTGACTCCCTAATCTTATATGACTTAGAGTCCTCTACTTCTAGACAGCAGAAACAGAAGCTGTGGAGAAGCCTTATCTGCTCCTTAAATGCCCTCTTTAGAAAAAGATACTCATTATTGCTCTTTATATTTCTCATGGCTATAAATGCATGTGAGAAGCCTAGTTGCCTTTCAATGACAATCTGCAGTCCCCTGGAAGAAGGACCATACATTTTCATCAGTAGCTAGCCATTTCATCACTGTAGTCCAAAAACATCATTCAAAAATGAAGAAAGTTAAGACCCAGCAATTGTTGGTTCAGCAGAGATATTTACTGTTTTCTTATGGTGTTTCCTTAATCTAATGTTATTTGGTAATGCAATGGATATAATATCATTAAACTGTGGACAGCATGAAAGGAGAAAATGTTAGATTATTGTGATGGGAAAATAATAATGTTGGTCAATATATTTACACTTAATTATAGGATATGGAGTGTCATTTTTCCTTTTTAAAAATAATTATTTAGTATTAAAATTATCATAAAATATTACATTGTTAAGAAGATCTATGATTTTAGTACTGAGTCTTCATTTAGGAATTTAGAATCTCATTTGCATATATCATGATAATGAAAAAGCATTATTCTTTTTTTATGCTGCCTGCAGAATAAACAATAGAAAAAAGGGAATTGCCAGTGCTGCCTGAGCCACCATGTAACTGGCCAGAATACAATCTAAAAGGAGGAAACAACATTTTCAAAGCTGTATTTTCAAAATTTGTCAAAGTTCCCCATTAATCAGCAAAAATATTTTTCTAAATATACATTTGGAAGACTTTACATCTATACTCATTGCTGAAGCAGTAGGAAAATCATGCTCTACATGTACAAAATATTGCTAAGTTATTCAAAGAAGATAGTATGAAGCTATTTATAGGGGATACTATGATACAGAAGGACTTCCCTGGTGGCTCAGATGGTAACGAATTCGCCTGCAATGTGGGAGACTTGGGTTCAATCCCTGGGTTGGGAAGATCTCCTGGAGGAGGGCATGGCAACCACTCCAGTATTCTTGCCTGGAGAATCCTCATGGACAGAGGAGCCTGGTGGGCTAGAGTCCATGGAGTCGCAAAGAGTCGGACACAACTGAGCAACTAAGCACAGCACATGATAAAGGAAAAAGATCTCTTATGCTTATGTGTCAATCATCAGCATCATTACTTTATCTATTGAGAAATTTATCAAGAAGATGAAATTGTTTTAAAATCTTGCTAGAAAAAGTGAACAAAGAATGCTGCATTTTATTGTATAAAAAGAAATATTTACTCATTCAATCACCAACTGAACACCTACCATATGCCAGGCAGTTTTTTTGGACACTAGGGATACTGTAAGAAACAAAATACATGAGTTCCTCACATGCCCATTTTTCTTTTATGTTCTAAAACTAAAAGTAACAAACTAAGCAACAAACTAAGAGATACTACACATAATCAGACAGCTATCTTTGAGGAATGAATTTTCTTGGGTTACTTACTTTGAACATCAGAACTTTCACCATGAGTGAAAACAGAGACGTATGCATTAGAATAATCAAAAGTGCCAGCAGAGATCACACTAAGTGGTGAGCCAACCCTGTCATACAAAGGCAGAGCCGGCAGAGGGAGATGAAACAGGTTTGTGAGATGCTCTGAGAAAATATCCTTGAATACAATATGCTTCTAAGTACTAGAAGTTCCAGAAATACTCATAGTGGACTAAAAAAAAAAAAAAACTGTAGAACATTATAAATTTTTGATTAAAGGAATTTACCAGTTCCTAAATACCTAATTTTTAAACTACTTTTCTTTGAAGAAACTGCCTTTTGATATATAGTGGGTAATTAATTTAGAAGTTAAGTGAATTGGTGCCAGGTTTCTGGTGGAGAATTTAGTCAAAACATGTGTTACCTCTCTATGAAGTAATCTTGTCTTTGAGTAATGAGTTCTACATATTTTGGTCATAATTCAAAAACATGAGGCAATTTAAAAGTGAATAACCTTTTCAGTTCAGTTCAGTTCAGTCACTCAATCATATCCAACTCTTTGCAACCCCATGAATCGCAACACACCAGGCCTCCCTGTCTATCACCAACTCCCAGAGTTCACTCAAACTCACGTCCATAGAGACAGTGATGCCATCCAGCCATCTCATCCTCTGTCATCCCCTTCTCTTCCTGCTCCAATCCCTGCAAGCATTAGAGCCCTTTCCAATGAGTCACCTCTTCGCATGAGGTGGCCAAAGTATTGGAGTTTCAGCTTCAGCGTCAGTCCTTCCAATGAACACCCAGGACTGATCTCCTTTAGAATGGACTGGTTAAATCTCCTTGCAGTCCAAGGGACTCTCAAGAGTCTTCTCCAACATCACAGTTCAAAAGCATCAATTCTTCAGCACTCAGTTTTATTCACAGTCCAACTCTCACATCCATAAATGACCACTGGAAAAACCATGGCCTTGACTAGACAGACCTTTGTTGGCAAAGTAATGTCTCGGCTTTTTAAAATGCTGTCTAGGTTGGTCATAACTTTCCTTCAAAGGAGTGAGAGTCTTTTAATTTCATGGCTGCAATCACCATCTGCAGTGATTTGGAGCCCCAAAAAGTAAAGTCTGACACTGTTTCCACTGTTTCCCCATCTATTTGCCATGAAGTGATGAGACCAGATGCCATGATTTTAGTTTTCTGAATGTTGAGCTTTAAGCCAACTTTTTACCCTCCTCTTTCACTTTCATCAAGAGGCTTTTTAGTTCCTCTTCACTTTCTGTCATAAGGGTGGTGTCATCTGCATATCTGAGGTTATTGATATTTCTCCCAGCAATCTTGATTCCAGCTTGTGCTTCTTCTAGCCCAGTGTTTCACATGATGTACTCTGCATATAAGTTAAATAACAGGTTGACAATATACAGCATTGACATACTTCTCTTCCTATTTGGAACCAGTCTGTTGTTCCATGTCCAGTTCTAACTGTTGCTTCCTGACCTGCATACAGGTTTCTCAAGAGGCAGGTCAGGTGGTCTGGTATCCCCATATCTTTCAGAATTTTCCACAGTTTATTGTGATCCACATAGTCAAAGGCTTTGGCATAGTCTATACAGCAGAAATAGATATTTTTCTGGAACTCTCTTCCTTTTTCCCTGATCCCACGGATCTTGGCAATTTGATCTCTGGTTCGTCTGCCTTTTCTAAAACCAGCTTGAACATCTGGAAGTTCACGGTTCACATATTGCTGAAGCCTGGCTTGGAGAATTTTGAGCATTACTTTACTAGCGTGTGAGATGAGTACAATTGTGTGGTAGTTTGAGCATTCTTTGGCATTGCCTTTCTTCGGGATTGGAAAGAAAACTGACCTTTTCCAGTCCTCTGGCCACTGCTGAGTTTTCCAAATTTGCTGGCATATTGAGTGCAGCACTTTCATAGCATCATCTTTCAGGATTTGGAATAGCTCAACTGGAATTCCATCACCTCCACTAGCTTTGTTCGTAGTGATGCTTTCTAAGGCCCACTTGACTTCACATTCCAGGATGTCTGGGTCTAGGTGAGTGATCACACCATGGTGATTATCTTGGTTGTGAACATCTTTTTTGTACAGTTCTTCTGTGTATTCTTGCCACCTCTTCTTAATATCTCCTGCTGCTGTTAGGTCCATACCATTTCTGTCCTTTATCGAGCCAATCTTTGCAAGAAATGTTCCCTTGGTATCTCTAATTTTCTTGAAAAGATCTCTAGTCTTTCCCATTCTGTTGTTTTCTTCTATTTCTTTGCATTGATCCCTGAGGAAGGCTTTCTTATCTCTCCTTGCTATTCTTTGGAACTCTGCATTCAGATGTTTATATCATTCCTTTTCTCCTTTGCTTTTCCCTTCTCTTCTTTTCACAGCTATTTGTAAGGCCTCCCCAGACAGTCATTTTGTTTTTTGCATTTATCTTCCATGAGGAATTCTTGGTCCCTGTCTCCTGGAGAATGTCACAAACCTCCATCCATCGTTCCTCTGGCACTCTATCTATCAGATCTAGTCCCTTAAATCTATTTCTCACTTCCACTGTATAATCATAAGTGGTTTGATTTAGGTCATACCTGAATGGTCTAATTTCCCTACTTTCTTCAATTTAAGTCTGAATTTGACATAAGGAGTTCATGATCTGAGCCACAGTCACCTCCTGGTCTTGTTTTTGCTGACTATATAGAGCTTCTCCATCTTTGGCTGCAAAGAATATAATCAATCTGATTTTGATATTGACCATCTGATGGTCCATGTGTAGAGTCTTCTCTCTCCATCTACAACGGACCACGCAGAAGCACGCCGGCTATGACAGACCATGCAGAAGTGTGGCTGAGAGGAGCTACCTGACGTCCATGCTCAGGGGTGGCAGTCGAGAGCACCAGGCTGCAGTGGCACCGGAGCAGCCGAGAGGAGCTACCCCACGCCCGAGGTCAGGGGCGATGGCCGAGAGGAACAACCCCACATCTAAGGATCTGAGCTGCGTGGGCGCAGGAGGGCCAAGAGGAGCTACTCCCCATTCAAGGTCAGGAGCGGTGGCTGTGAAGAGATACCCCTCATCCAAGGTAAGGAGCAGTGGCTGCGCTTTGCTGGAGCAGCCGTGAAGAGATACCCGACGTCCAAGGTAAGAGAAACTCAAGTAAGATGGTAGGTGTTGTGAGAGGGCATCAGAGGACAGACATACTGAAACCATACTCACAGAAAACTAGTCAATCTAATCACACTAGGACCACAGCCTTGTCTAACTCCATGAAACTAAGCCATGCCCTGTTGGGCCACCCAAGACGGAAGGGTCATAGTAGAGAGGTCTGACAGAATGTGGTCCACTGGAGAAGGGAATGGCAAACCACTTCAGTATTCTTGTCTTGAGAACCCCATGAACAGTATGAAATGGCAAAATGATAGGATACTGAAAGAGGCACTCCCCGGGTCGGTAGGTACCCAGTATGCTACTGGAGATCAGTGGAGAAAATACTCCAGAAAGAATGAAGGGATGGAGCCAAAGCAAAAAGAAAACCCAGCTGTGGATGTGACTGGTGATAGAAGCAAGGTCCGATGCTGTAAAGAGCAATATTGCATAGGAACATGGAATGCCAGGTCCATGAATCAAGGCAAATTGGAAGTGGTCAAACAGGAGATGGCAAGAGTGAACGTCGACCTTCTAGGAATCAGCAAACGAAAATGGACTGGAATGGGTGAATTTAACTCAAATGACCATTATATCTACTACTGTGGGCAGGAATCCCTTAGAAGAAATGGAATAGCCATCATGGTCAACAAAAGAGTCTGAAATTCAGTACTTGGATACAATCTCAAAAATGATAGAATGATCTCTGTTCATTTCCAAGGCAAACCATTCAATATCATGATAATCCAAGCCTATGCCCCAACAAGTAACGCTAAAGAAGTTGAAGTTGAACGGTTCTATGAAGACCTACAAGACCTTTTAGAACTATCACCAAAAAAAAGATGTCCTTTTCATTATAGGGGACTGGAATGCAAAAGTAGGAAGTGAAGAAACACTTGGGGTAACAGGCAAATTTGGCCTTGAAATACAGGATGAATAATCTTTTAGCACAACCAATTTTGATGGAAGTCAGTATGTAAAGTTAGTAACATAAGCGCTCATATTTTCAGCAACTGGAAGATTGGCTAAATGAAGGATACTATAAATTCTATAAAATTCATAGTAAGTATAAAAATTTTCTAAATGTGCCTTGGCTTATACTTCATACATACATTTAAAAAATCTTTCATGAGTCAAAAGTTCATAAACATTTTTCACTCATATATTACACTATTGCTTATATATTCTACTTCATCTTTCACTGGCAAACTTTAAGTGCCTGGGTAGATAATAAATATAAGTGATAATTATAAAATGAGGGTATATAAATTGAAAAAACAACCATTTGTTTGGTTTATGGGCTTTTTGTTAAGAAATTTATATATTATATTGTAGTTTTTATTTTTCCATATCAACATCAATACTCTATATCATTTAAAATCAGTAATGAAACAGAAAAGAAATATCATAGGATTGATATCTGAGGCAATACAGACCATAGTTTGTGTCCTTTCTAATAGTATTTTAAGTGTGTTCCACATATTAGCAGTGTCAACATCATCTGGAAGCACATTAAAATCAAAATCTCCATTATTAAAAAGATCCCCAGGAGACCGTATGACCATTAAAATTGGAGAGGTCCCAATCTGGTCTATACAATAACCTTCTTTCTGCTCCCTGTTTGCTAATAGGACTCATATTTTGTTCACATTTTGGGTGGTCATGTTAATCATGATCCCTTCCCAACCCTTAGTGACATAGGTTGATTAGACTAAGCCAAGCATGATAATTTAATTCCTTTTCTTTTGTTTGAGTACAAAACATGAAATGCAACCCTGAACAAAGTGATGTAGGAAACATTTTGGGGGCTTACAGAAAAACAAAATGTCATTACCCTGAAAAAGGAATACAAAACAAGGACATGGCTACACTTGCTTCAGGTATTTTCTTTCTGCAATGTCTGCAGTGACCACCACACTTTTATAACTCAAAAGAAGACAAGGAAATAGCAGAGAAGCTGAGCTACAGTCTTTAAGACCTAGAGGAACCCCTTGGTTGCTGCATGCTTGTTAATGAGATAATGAACACTTTCTTGTTGACTCACTTTCAGTTGGCCTCTGTTATTTATCCAAACATATTAACTTAAAATAATTATTGAGATCAACAGCATGATTGTTGTTGTTTAGTCACTAAGTCAGGTCCAACTCTTTTGTGACCCCATGGACTGTAGCCCACCAGGTTCTCCGTCCATGGGATTTCTCAGGCAAGAATACTGGAGTGGGTTGTGATTTCCTTCTCCAGGGGATCTTCCTGACCCAGAGATTTAACTTGAGTCTCCAGCAATGATAAGCAGATTCTATACAGCTGAGCCACCACAGAAGCCCCATAGCTTGATTAGCCTCATTATTTTTCATTAAAACTTCACCCTCTTAATCCACAGATAGGGTAATTTTTGTGGATTTCTATTAGTGAACTACATACAGACCCTGAGATATCCCAAATGAATGTCAATCTCTAAATCAGAAGATTTGCTTGCTGAGTTAGGACTGAATTAAAAATTAAATTTAAATTTCTCTATGTGGATTTTCTTGCTATAAATATTAAAATTAATTGGTTTTTTATATTCAGTTCTATGAACTTGGAAAAAAAGAGCAAAAGAATAGCCCAAATTTAGATCATGTTAGTTTTGATTGAATAGATTATTTAAGTTTTAAGTGACTGCCCTAAGTAGCTCATAATAATTTAATTATTGCCACATTTACTTTCTTATAAAAATCACCATAAGAAAGCTCAATTTAAGAGCAAAACTAGGGCGTATCTTCCACTTTTACTGTACATAGATTTTCATTTGACATATGTTTTCATTAGATGTATGTTCATTAGACATGTAGAACTTAAATTCTACTGGACAGTATTTATTTTATAATTATACAAGGCTTTTAAGACATATTTTATTCAGGAAAACTTCAGAAATTTTTAGCACACTAGCCCACTGCATGATCACTTAGTATTTACATATATATGTGTGTATATATTTTATTTTATTAAAATAATTATTATTTATAAAATATAGCCGATGATATCTTCCAATATTTGCCACAGGAGTATTTCTGGTCCCAAATGCTATTTCAAACATTGCCTCTTCCCTTCAAGAGGTACAGTTCATTTGTTCTTCCTTTTAAACTCAAGAGTACTTATGACTGCTCCAACCAATATACTATGGAAAAGTGATACTTTGTCACTTGTGAGGCCAGATCACTGATAGGACATGCCTCTGTTTCACCATTCCTCTTTCTTGATATGCTTACTCCAGGAAATCAACCACTTACTGTAAGGAAGTCGAGGCTACCTAGAGAGACCACAGGCAGGTCTTGGACAATAGTCAGCATCAACTGCCAGAAAAGTGAGTGACCAAGCTTTCAGCTGATTTCATTCCTCATCTCAGCCTTCTCAAATGACTGAAGCCCCAGATATTTTCATACCCAACCAGGTAGAGTATGACGTTACTGAATTTCTGACCCACAGAATCTGTGAACATAAGAAATGGATGTAATATGTTACTAAATTTTAAAACTCTAAAATGAGTGAATGAATTAAAAGTACACATTCAAATCTTAAAAAGAAAGTTCATTAAGGGCATATGTTAATCTAAGATGCTGTTAACAGTGGAATAAGTTGGTCAATAGAAAGGCGGTAGGCTTGTTGTCAGATACAATCAGATCAGATCAGTCACTCAGTCGTGTCCGACTCTTTGAGGCCCCACGAATCCCAGCATGCCAGGCCATCCTGTCCATCACCAACTCCAGGAGTTCACTCAGACTCATGTCCATCGAGTCAGTGATGCCATCCAGCCATCTCATCCTCTGTGGTCCCCGTCTCCTCTTGCCCCCAATCCCTCCCAGCATCAGAGTCTTTTCCAATGAGTCAACTCTTCGCATGAGGTGGCCAAAGTACTGGAGTTTCAGCTTTAGCATCAGTCCTTCCAAAGAAATCCCAGGGCTGATCTCCTTCAGAATGGACTGGTTGGATCTCCTTGCAGTCCAAGGGACTCGCAAGAGTCTTCTCCAACACCACAGTTCAAAAGCTTCAATTCTTCAGTGCTCAGCCTTCTTCAGAGTTCAACTCTCACATCCATATATAACCACTGGAAAAACCATAGCCTTGACTAGATGAACCTTTGTTGGCAAAGTAATGTCTCTGCTTTTGAATATGCTATCTAGGTTGGTCATAACTTTCCTTCCAAGGAGTAAGCGTCTTTTAAGATCATGGCTGCAGTCACCATCTGTAGTGATTTTGGAGTCCAGAAAAATAAAGTCTGACACTGTTTCCCCTGTTTCCCCATCTATTGCCCGTGAAGTGATGGGACCTGATGCCATGATCTTCGTTTTCTGAATGTTGAGCTTTAAGCCAACTTTTTCACTCTCCACTTTCACTTTCATCAAGGGGCTTTTGAGTTCCTCTTCACTTTCTGCCATAAGGGTGGTGTCATCTGCATATCTGTGGTTATTGATATTTCTCCCGGCAATCTTGATTCTAGCTTGTGCTTCTTCCAGCCCAGCGTTTCTCATGATGTACTCTGCATATAAGTTAAATAAGCAGGGTGACAATATACAGCCTGGACGAACTCCTTTTCCTATTTGGAACCAGTCTGTTGTTCCATGTCCAGTTCTAACTGTTGCTTCCTGACCTGCATACAAATTTCTCAAGAGGCAGATCAGGTGGTCTGGTATTCCCATCTCTTTCAGAATTTTCCACAGTTTATTGTGATCCACACAGTCAAAGGCTTTGGCATAGTCAATAAAGCAGAAATAGATGCTTTTCTGGAACTCTCTTGCTTTTTCCATGATCCAGATGATGTTGGCAATTTGATCTCTGGTTCGTCTGCCTTTTCTAAAACCAGCTTGAACATCTGGAAGTTCACGGTTCACATATTGCTGAAGCCTGGCTTGGAGAATTTTGAGCATTACTTTACTAGCGTGTGAGATGAGTGCAATTGTGCGGTAGTTTGAGCATTCTTTGGCATTGCCTTTCTTTGGGGTTGGAGTGAAAACTGACCTTTTCCAGTCCTCTGGCCACTGCTGAGTTTTCCAAATTTGCTGACATGTTGAGCGCAGGACTTTCACAGCATCATCTTTCAGGATTTGGAATAGCTCAACTGGAATTCCATCACCTCCACTAGCTTTGTTCGTAGTGATGCTTTCTAAGGCCCACTTGACTTCACATTCCAGGATGTCTGGGTCTAGGTGAGTGATCACACCATCGTGATTATCTTGGTCATGAAGATCTTTTTTGTACAGTTCTTCTGTATATTCTTTCCATCTCTTCTTAATATCTTCTGCTTCTGTTAGGTCCATACCATTTCTGTCCTTTATTGAGCCCATCTTTGCATGAAATGTTCCTTTGGTATCTCTGATTTTCTTGAAGAGATCCCTAGTCTTTTCCTTTCTGTTGTTTTCCTCTATTTCTTTGCATTGTTCGCTGAAAAAGGCTTTCTTATCTCTTCTTGCTATTCTTTGGAACTCTGCATTCAGATGTTTATATCTTTCCTTTGCTCCTTTGCTTTTCGCTTCTCTTCTTTTCACAGCTAATTGTAAGGCCTCCCCAGACAGCCATTTTGCTTTTTTGCATTTCTTTTCCATGGGGATGGTCTTGATCCCTGTCTCCTGTACAATGTCACGAACTTCATTTCATAGTTCATCAGGCACTCTATCTATCAGATCTAGTCCCTTAAATCTATTTCTCATTTCCACTGTATAATCATAAGGGATCTGATTTAGGTCATACCTGAATGGCCTAGTGGTTTTCCCTACTTTTTTCAGTTTCAGTCTGAATTTGGCAGTAAGGAGTTCATGGTCTGAGCCACAGTCAGCTCCTGGTCTTGTTTTTGCTGACTGTACAGAGCTTCTCCATCTTTGGCTGCAAAGAATATAATCAATCTGATTTCAGTGTTGACCATCTGGTGATGTCCAGGTATAGAGTCTTCTCTTGTGTTGTTGGAAGAGGGTGTTTGTTATGACCAGTGCATTTTCTTGGCAAAACTCTATTAGTCTTTGGCCTGCTTCATTCCGTATTCCAAGGCCAAATTTGCCTGTTACTCCAGGTGTTTCTTGACTTCCTACTTTTGCATTCCAGTCCTCTATAATGAAAAGGACATCTTTTTTGGGTGTTAGTTCTAAAAGGTCTTATAGGTCTTCATAGAACCGTTCAACTTCAGCTTCTTCAGCATTACTGGTTGGGGCATAGACTTGGATTACTGTGATATTGAATGGTTTGCCTTGGAAACGAACAGAGATCATTCTGTCATTTTTGAGATTGCATCCAAGTACTGCATTTTGGACTCTCTTGTTGACCATGATGTATACTCCATTTCTTCTGAGGGATTCCTGCCCGCAGTAGTAGATATAATGGTCATCTGAGTTAAATTCACCCATTCCAGTCCATTTCAGTTTGCTGATTCCTAGAATGTAGACATTCACTCTTGCCATCTCTTGTTTGACCACTTCCAATTTGCCTTGATTCATGGACCTGACATTCCAGGTTCCTATGCAATATTGCTCTTTACAGCATCGGACCTTGCTTCTATCACCAGGCACATCCGCAGCTGGGTATTCTTTTTGCTTTGGCTCCATCCCTTCATTCTTTCTGGAGTTATTTCTCCACTGATCTCCAGTAGCGTATTGGGCACTTACTGACCTGGGGAGGTCCTCTTTCAGTATCCTATCATTTTGCCTTTTCATACTGTTCATGGGGTTCTCAAGGCAAGAATACTGAAGCGGTTTGCCATTCCCTTCTCCAGCGGACCACATTCTGTCAAATCTCTCCACCATGACCCGCCCATCTTAGGTGGCCCCACGGGTATGGCTTAGTTTCATTGAGTTAGACAAGGCTGTGGTCCTAGTGTGATTAGATTGACTAGTTTTCTGTGAGTATAGTTTCAGTGTGTTTGCCTTCTGATGACCTCTTGCAACACCTACCGTCTTACTTGGGTTTCTCTTACTTTGGGCATGGGGTATCTCTTCACGGCTGCTCCAGCAAAGCGCAGCGATTGCTCCTTACCTTGGACGAGGGGTAACTCCTCACTGCTGCCCTTCCTGACTTTCAACATGGGATAACTCCTCTAGTCCCTCCTGCGCCCACGCAGCCACGGCTCCTTGGACGTGGGGTTGGTCCTCCTGGCCACCACCCCTGGCCTCGGGCTTGGAGTGTGGAGTACCTCCTCCTGGCAGCCGCCCCTGACCTCGGACGCGGGGTAACTCCTCTCGTCACCGCCCCTGACCTCGGACGTGGGGTAACTCCTCTAGTCACCGCCTCTGGCCTCGGACGCTGGGTATCTCCTCTGGGCCACCCCCCAAACTCGGACGTGGGGTAGCTCCTCTTGGCCATTCCTGCGCCATCGCAGTCTGGTACTCTCGGCTGCTGCCCCTGACCTCTGATGTGGGGTAACTCCTCTTGGCCACCGCCCTTTGGGCATGTGGTCCTCCTGGCTTCTGCTCCTCACCTCGGACGTGGGGTGGCTCCTCTCGGCCGCACTTAGTGCACCCGTTGCAGTATGAATTCTAATTTTGTGATCTGACTCAAATTTTCTGAGCTATACCTTCCTTACTTTTAAAATAGATATAAATATTCCTATTTCATGAGATTATGATTAAATATACAACATATAACCTACTAACTAGCACATATTGTTGCTGTTACTTAGTCGCTAAGTCATGTCCAACTCTTTTGTGACCCCATGGACTAAAGTCCACCAGGCTTCTCTGTCCATAAGGATTTCCCAGGCAAGAACACTGGAATGGGTTGTGATTTCCTTCTCAAGGGGAACTTCCCAACCCAGGGATCAAACCTACATCTTCTGCATTGGCAAGTGAACAAGCAAATTCTTTACTACTGAGACACCAGGGAAGCCTAGTACATATAGATAATAAATGTTTGCTACTGTAGCATGTTTTAGAAGACTAAGAAGTGTATAATGATAATAGTAATTCTGAGCATTGACTTGAATGCTTACTATACGTCAGGTACTAGGCATGATGTCCAGCATGTGTTGTCTCAATAGTACTAAATTTATTCAGTATATTAATTCAGTCCATGCACACTTATGTCTCAGAGACGCATACAGTTAACTCATTCAACTGTAAGTATGTTTTAGTTCCAAATGCTGTGTAGGCTTTTATTACTAGGTTGGTGAAAAAGTAATTGCAGTTTTGGACCATGAACTTTATTATTATTTTTTTTCTTTTTTTAATTTTTTTTTAAATTTTATTTTTTAACTTTACAATATTGTATTGCTTTTGCCATATATCAACATGAATCTGCCACAGGTATACACGTGTTCCCCATCCTGAACCCTCATCCTTCCTCCCTCCCTGTACCATCCCTCTGGGTCATCCCAGTGCACCAACCCCAAGCTTCCAGTATTGTGCATCAAACCTGGACTGGTGACTCATTTCATATATGATATTAGACACGTTTCAATGCCATTCTCCCAAATCATCCCACCCCTCCCTCTCCCACAGAGTCCAAAAGACTGTTCTATACAAAACACTGTTCTTTCAGTACCTCTTTTGTTGTCTCGTATACAGGCTTCAGCAATATGTGAACCGTGAACTTCCTGATGTTCAAGCTGGTTTTAGAAAAGGCAGAGGAACCACAGATCAAATTGTCAACATCTGCTGGATCATCGAAAAAGCAAGAGAGTTCCAGAAAAGCATCTATTTCTGCTTTATTGACTATGCCAAAGCCTTTGATTGTGTGGATCACAATAAACTGTGGAAAATTCTGAAAAAGATGGGAATACCAGACCACCTGATCTGCCTCTTGAGAAATTTGTATGCAGGTCAGGAAGCAACAGTTAGAACTGGACATGGAACAACAGACTGGTTCCAAATAGGAAAAGGAGTTCGTCAAGGCTGTATATTGCCACCCTGCTTATTTAACTTATATGCAGAGTACATCATGAGAAACGCTGGGCTGGAAGAAACACAAGCTAGAATCAAGATTGCCGGGAGAAATATCAATAACCTCAGATATGCAGATGACACCACCCTTATGGCAGAAAGTGAAGAGGAACTCAAAAGCCTCTTGATGAAAGTGAAAGTGGAGAGTGAAAAAGTTGGCTTAAAGCTCAACATTCAGAAAACGAAGATCATGGCATCCGGTCCCACCACTTCATGGGAAATAGATGGGGAAACAGTGGAAACAGTGTCCGACTTTATTTTTCTGGGCTCCAAAATCACTACAGATGGTGACTGCAGCCATGAACTTAAAAGACGCTTACTCCTTGGAAGGAAAGTTATGACCAACCTAGATAGCATATTCAAAAGCAGAGACATTACTTTGCCAACAAAGGTTCGTCTAGTCAAGGCTATGGTTTTTCCTGTGGTCATGTATGGATGTGAGAGTTGGACTGTGAAGAAGGCTGAGCGCCGAAGAATTGATGCTTTTGAACTGTGGTGTTGGAGAAGACTCTTGCGAGTCCCTTGGACTGCAAGGAGATCCAACCAGTCCATTCTGAAGGAGACCAGCCCTGGGATTTCTTTGGAAGGAATGATGCTAAAGCTGAAACTCTAGTACTTTGGCCACCCCATGCGAAGAGTTGACTCATTGGAAAAGACTCTGATGCTGGGAGGGATTGGGGGCAAGAGGAGAAGGGGACCACAGAGGATGAGATGGCTGGATGGCATCACTGTCTCAATGGACGTGAGTCTGAGTGAACTCCAGGAGTTGGTGATGGACAGGGAGGCCTCACGTGCTGCAATTCATGGGGTTGCAGAGTCGGACACGACTGAGCAACTGATCTGATCTGATCTTATACAGGGTTATTGTTACCATCTTTCTAAATTCCATATATATATGTTCGTATACTGTATTGGTGTTTTTCTTTCTGGCTTACTTCACTCTGTATAATAGGCTCCAATTTCATCCACCTTATTAGAACTGATTCAAATGTTTTCTTTTTAATGGTTGAGTAATACTCCATTGTGTATATGTACCACTGCTTTTTTATCCATTCATCTGCTGATGGACATCTAGGTTGCATCCATGTCCTGGCTATTATAAATAGTGCTGCGATAAACATTGGGGTACACGTGTCTCTTTCAATTCTGGTTTCCTCAGTGTATATGCCCAGCAGTGGGATTGCTGGATCATAAGGCAGTTCTAATTCCAGTTTTTTAATAAATCTCCACACTGTTTTACATAGTGGCTGTACTAGTTTGCATTCCCACCAACAGTATAAGAGCGTTCCCTTTTCTCCACACCCTCTCCAGCATTTATTGCTTGTAGACTTTTGGATTGCAGCCATTTTGACTGGCGTGAAATGGTACCTCATCGTGGTTTTGATTTGCATTTCTCTGATAATGAGTGATGTTGAGCATCTTTTCATGTGTTTGTTAGCCATCTGTATGTCTTCTTTGGAGAAATGTCTATTTAGTTCTTTGGCCCATTTTTTTGATTGGGTCATTTATTTTTCTGGAATTGAGCTGCAAGAGTTGCTTATATATTTTTGAGATTAGTTGTTTTTCAGTTGCTTCATTTGCAATTATTTTCTCCCATTCTTAAGGCTTTCTTTTCACCTTGCTTATAGTTTCCTTTGTTGTGCAGTGGACCATGAACTTTAAATCAGTATAGAAAGAATGAAAGAAAGTGAAGTCACTCAGTCGTGTCTGCCTCTTTGCGACCCCATGGACTGTAGCCTACCAGACTCCTCCGTCCATGGCATACTCCAGGCAAGAACACTGGAGTGGGTTGCCATTCTCAAATAGGTCATGAATAATTAAAATAGGAACCATTACAATCAACACACTTTTGCCATCCAGAAATAAGCTTCTTTATTCCTGTAGCATAAAAATCCATGCTTCAGGATTTGGAAATCACTTGGAAAGCATTTTTTGCCTTCTGCTGGTTGTGGAAACATTTTGCATGCAAAAAGTTGTCAAGATGCTTGAAGTGGTAATTAGTTGGGCTAGAGGCTAGGTGGATTTGGCTGATGAGGCAAAACTTCATAGACCAATTCATTCAACTTTTGAAGTGTTGGTTGAGCAATGAGCAGATGGGCATTGTCATGGAGAAGAACTGGGCCTATTCTGTTGACCAATGTCAGCTGCAGGTGTTGCAGTTTTGGGTGCATCTCATCGATTTGCTGAGCATACTACTCAGATGTAATGGTTTTGCTGGGATTCAGAGAGCTATAGTGTATTAGATGGGCATTACATCATCAGTGACCCTGACCTTTTTCTGATGCTAGTTTGGCTTTGGAAAATGCTTTGGAACTTCTTCATGGTCGAGCCACTGAGCTGGTAGTCATCAGCCATCATATAAATTCCACTTTTCATTGCATGTCACAATCCAATCTAGAAATGGTTCTTTGCTGTTGATTATAAGTGAAGACACTTCGAAATGATGATTTTTTTGATATGCAGTCAGATCATGAGGCAGCCACTTACCGAGCTATCTCACCTTTCTAATTTGCTTCAAATACCAAATGACCATAGAATGGCCAATGTTGAGTTCTTTGGCAACTTCTCATGTAGTAACAAGAGGATCATCAAAGCTGATCGGCTTTGATGATCCTCTCAACTGGGTGTTGTCAGCTTCCCATAGCCAGTCACCGTGCTCCCCATCTTCAAGGTGCTCATCACCTTTGCAAAACCGCCTGAACCACCACTGCACTGTACCTTTGTTGGCAGTTCCTGGGCCAAGTGCATGATTGTTGCGCCTTATCTCCACTGCTTTACAACCCATTTTGAACTCAAATAAGAAAATTGCTTGAATTTGCCTTTTATCTAACATCATTTCCCTAATCTAAAGTAAATATAAAATAAACAGCAAGTAATAAGTCATTAGCAAAAAAACATAAAGCAAGAAATGTGCATTAAAATGACGTATAGCATAACCATTTATTTAAGAAAGTATTCCAATATCAAACAGCAAAGTTCAACAATGCAAAACTGTAATTACTTTTGTACCAACCTAATAATAAAAATGTGCAGGATCATCTTTAAAATATAGTTGAAAGAGCAAAACATAGAATACTAACCGAAAATCTCAAATTAGTTTAAATAATCTTTTTATAGAAAAGGAGTTTTAGTTTAAAGAGTAAATCTAAACTAGTAACACAAGAAGGTAATACTAAATAATTTCAATGTGGTACAGCCAGTGGCTGTCTTGTGTAAAAAATATGTTTTACAAAATCTGTAAATACTTGAACTTAAAATATGTAACTAAATATGAAAAAAACAATTGTTTTAATATGCTACCTATACTAGTATAGGCTCTACTGATAAAGACTCAAAATATTGCACTAATGATCCATTATTCCTTGATTTCACATTTGAAAGCACAGACTCAGAAAGCTAATCATATGAGCACATGCAATTTCAGAAACTTGTAACCATCTGGAGTATCTTAAGCAGCAGAAGCCAATATTTGTGCTGTTATTTCCACTACAGGCCTTTCAGTGGCACTGTTTGCAGAGAAGCCGGGACTAAGAAGAGAAATTAGTGACCATTCAAGGACATGGCTCAAAGACAGTTCTATTCCATTAGTGTATGTATAACTTTTCTTAAAGTTGTGATAAATTTCCCCAAAATGTGGTTTGTCCAAGACCAACATCTATTCAGACCACAAAATGGAGGGGAAAAAAACTCTGTAGTTCATTTAAACAGCCTTTTTAAAGTCAGAGAATGTTTAGCTGAAGAGGCATTGCCTTTATTGCTAGCTTATGCTGAATGAATAATTCAGAATGAAAGCAGTTGCAGCATAATGATAAAATTACATAAATCAAAGGGTAGATGCTCAATCCAAATATCTGCAGAAAAAAGTCACATTTCCTACTCTTCTGTTTACTGACAGTTATTTTGTTTGTGCAGATGTTCCAAAACTATCATCACACATTTCTTTGTGATATTTATAACCTACTTGAAATGCTTGCTCAAAAATTTTACTTCTCTATTCAACACATCCTTAAGCCTGAGTTGTTTTCTGTTGTCCAGAAGAAGCTATATATTAATGACAGGCAAAGTTCAAGGGAAATGACCATTTGCTATGAGAATAGAGAGTGAGAAGAAGGGAGGGAATTGATAATTCTTGGATGCCTCTTTCATACTAGGTGGCAGGAGACCTTCTATTGCATTTTATTGTCTTCTTTACAACCAACTGCATCTCGAGTTATAATAATTATTATGATTTTGTTAGATAGATTAGTGTAATATTTATGGTCTAGGATCACACAACTACAAAAATGTGATATCACATTAGAAAAGTCTGACCCAAACCTCTTGCTCTTGCCAATACATGAGAAAAACCTGAATATTTTAAGGCATCATTAAAGCACAGTGACTTTAAGCAAAAATATTTTTTAAAGAAATGAAAGTACAAACTTTTTAGGCCCAGAGTTTAAAAATAGAATGTCCTTTACCTGGATGATTTAAACAAAGTTTATTTTGAATGCCATGACTTTTGAGGGTACTTTTCAACAACATGGTTTCTCCCCTTGTTAAGGCAGAGTCACATTTTAATACATGGATTTCTGGACTTACTTGCACAAGAAATCTTAGCCTGAAGCTCTCTGCTTAGAAATGGGCTTCTCCTCTGATTAGGTTCATGCTAAAATCCACCACATGTCAAATCGACTTAAGAATAAAAGTCATATCTGCACAATTGCCTGAATAGCTTATTGATTTAGATTTTTTTAAATAGTGAGTTCAGCAAAATCAGAAGGGCAACAAAACCAATCATTTCAGCCCAAATGGTTCATTCCCCAGCTGTGCACAGTCACAAATAGAAGAGCGGGCTATCTCCATCAACATAAGGCTGCACACTGTCACTCTCTGTGTGCATTACCTATTTCCTTACTGAGGAAGAAATCAATGCTGCTACATTTTGCCCAGCATTGCTTGAAATAGTCATAGAAATTTATTTTAGAGAAGGCCAGTTTTTATGTGTAAATTTTTATAACTGCTTACGTATTATAAATTATTGTAGTGTTTATACATAAAGTAATCATTAGTAATAAAATATTGTTTTATTCACTGCTGGTTTTTAAAATATACCAAATTCCTATACTGTGGTTTTCTTTTCCTATATCTGTAACAAGGCAAATAATCACAAGGAATCATTAAAATTTCAAGTAAAAGAGTATACTAAGGTTCACCAGAGCCAACATTTACGTAGGTACATTAAGTAAAGTATGGATGCTCCATGTAAGAAGGTATGTTTCTACCCATATAGCAAACAGATTCTTTGATTGATTACTACAATCTTTAAATCCTTTTCCTCAGACCTTAACTCTTTAGACCTATATTCATCATTAAAAAGGTCTACACCCTGGTTTATATGCCAAAATATACTTGACTTGCTAAAAGTAAAAAATAAGAACTTACTGGGGTTCAAAAATTATCATATTTTTGGCCTAATAAACAAAATACTGAAATAGGTCACTTTCATTATTTCAGTACATGGAAATACTATTATTTTATACAGATGACCATAAACAGTAGTGGATAGTTATTCAGAAAATTAGGCATCTGAGTGTAAAAATTAAAAAAGCTAGAAAACAAGGGGATATTTAATTTTCATTTAATATATGACATGACTGTAACTAAAATAAAGCTAGATAAAGTCATAATTACTTTATATTCAAAAAACTTCAAGCAATTATTGCCCAGATAGTTAACATTTAGCAGAACATAGAAGAGGTTTGTTCAAACTCTTGTTGCTCAAAATTGGTGTAGTTATGAATAATAAATAGCCTATTAGTCCATTTCTAAATTATCACCATTAAGAATAATTATTACTTTAATTGATCTATATTTCATATTACAAGGGATGTATTTACATCTGCTACATCAAACTAAAAAAAATAAAGAAGCCATTATATAATCTGTTATACATTCTTGTTATGAAAACTCATAGAAAATGAAAACTTGATGTTCCAAATTTGAGATGCAGTTGCCAAGACAACCAAGAGGCACAATACTGCATACCACTATTCAGATGGTATTTCAATATCAGAAAGAATCTATTACATTATGTATTATTCTTTCTCTGTATTTAAATATAATATTTTAGTCCTTTGTTTTCAAATAGATGTATTTGTGATAATTTTAACACAGGAGGTTGGTTTAAGTATGTAGATAGGTAACAAATGAATCATTATTATCTTTTTCTGAAATTTCTGGTTGGTATACATATGTCATACTAAAACATTTTTTCTTTGTATAAATATTTAAATACATATAATATTCAGTGATTAATATAGTTCTGTGATATGACATTCACCCTAATGTAAACTTTTCAGTACCCATATACAAGCTTAATCCTTCCTCAAATCTTTAATCACACTTTCAACTATTCTTTGTTTTCTCCACTAGAGTGTCCTCATAAGCACTTCAGCCTATTTCCAAACTGAATATATCAGCTTTCCCTAAACCTGCCTCCTTATATATTCCTTAAATTTTTCTACCAGCAACACTGTCTTTCCAATCATTCAGGATCAAACAGAGTCACATCTGACTTTTTATTCTCCTTATCATCACTGTATAATTCACTGACTAATCCTATCGAGTCTGCCAGGAGAATAATAATTTATTGTTATTGTAATTTCAATATTGGTTCAATATTTATTTTGTACAGTCAGATGAAAAAGCAAGTTTATATTAATAAAAGTTTACCTATTTTGTGTTATATATATATATATATATATATATATATATATATATATATACACACACACACTAAAGGAGGACATACAATGACAAGGGAATGGGGAGATGGAGCAGTGGAAGAGGGCAGAGGGCCAGGTGACAGCAACGCTTGAAAACATCCATATTACATGCTTAGGTTTATTTGGTGGTTATGAAGAAACCAAGAGAGATTTTTTCAGAAGAGAAATTACTTAAGAAAATTTTGGATGATGTAATTCTTACAGAAATATGGAGAATTAATTAAAGAGAGAGAATAGTGGCAGAAAAGCAGATAGAAGTCTCCTACTATAATCCAGGAACAAAACAATGAGGATACAAAAAATGGTATTATTAGTGGGATTTTAAAAGATTTGATGAATTCTAAAACTTGTCTTGTTGCTTTAATGTGAAAGAAAACACACTAACTGCTCAAAAAAGGAAAAGGAGAATATTGTAGAAGGATCTTGAAAGATAGCATTTTGATAAGAGAAATGGAGAAGGAGAATCTTTCATACAGAAAGGAAAAATACACAAAAGAACTGAATGAGCAGTGAGGTGCTTGTTTATGGACAATAAGATATTTTTATAAATGAGAAACCTAGAAAATAGGCAAACTGGAAAAGTAAAACATTATTATTTTGTTGTTTGGTCGCTAAGTCATGTCCAACTCTTTGTGACCCCATGGGTTGCAGCATGCCGGGCTTCCCTGTCCTCCACTATCTCCCAGAGATATCTTTCTGGGAGATGCTTAATTTTATTTAAAAGTCAGATCATAAGGAGACTTTTTATAAAATTAATTGTAAAATATCATATGCTTTTCTTTAGGGAGAATTATTTTAATATAACACAATTTGATTAAATGAATAACTGCTAATCTAATTTTACTAGGCAATTTTAATATGTTAATTAAATCTGAAATTTTACTAGCTATATTCATATAAAATAAGAACTGTAAAAAATAAATGTATATTTATGGATAATTTCAGAATAAACATAAATACTCAACATTTTTTAAGATGAAATAAAGAGTAAAGTGGAAAGGAAATGGAGAAATGCTGAATAACAACTGAAGACAAAGAATTGATACTTTTGAACTGTGGTGTTTGGGAAGACTCAAGAGTCCCTTGGACGGCAAAGAGAACTAACCAGTCAATCCTAAAGGAAATCAATCCTGAATATTCATTGGAAGGACTGATGCTAAAGCTGAAACTCCAATACTTTGGACACCTGATGTGAAGAGCCAACTCATTAGAAAAGACCCTGATGCTGGGAAAGACTGAAGGTAGGAGGAGAAGGGGACAACAGAGGTTGAGATGGTTGGATGGCATCACCGACTCAATGGACATGAGTTTGAGCAAATCCCGGAGACAGTGAAGGACAAGGAAGACTGGCCTGCTTCAGTCCACGGGTTCACTAAGAGTAGGACACGACTGGGCGACTGAACAACAGAGGGTGAAGACAGCGAGAAGCATGGCAATATACACAAACTAGAGAATTAGGCTTAGGAATTGAAGGCACTAGCTAAAGGTACAAGTAGAGGAAGAGCTAGATACTAAAATGAGGATGGGCCAAAATTATGTAATAAGGATTATTTAACAGAATCAGTATGTCTTAGTCATTATACTACAGTGTGATAAGTATTAATTTATTAAAACTACTCCTGACACCACTTTGGATATCAAAACACAATATTTATTATTGTTGAAAAGGCATCCTAAAAGCCTGAGTGATTTTCCTTAGGCATTACATATGCACTCATTACTGAAAAACTATTTTGAATGAAAAACTGTTGTGATAAGTAAATTAAGATTATTCCATGCATAAACACAATACCAAGGTAGTGGTAGGTAGTATTAATGATAATAAAAATACTAATAGCCAATATATAAGGAAAAACCATTATGTTCCAGTAATACCTTACATGTATTATCTTACTTAATCCTTGGGACAATCATAATAAGATTATTATATTCAGTTTACAGAATAAGAAAATTAGGATTAAAATAATTAAGGGAAAGGCCCCATATCACACAGGATTTTAAATTCCTGCCAGTGAATATTTGAAAAATTGTCTAAACTTTCATTAATTGTCAGGATTTCAGCAGATTTATTTACTGTTTCAAGAAAAAATTGTTTTAAAAAATCTAGAGCAATCTTTAGGATAGGAATACCAATGCCATTTCTACATGTTAAAAGATACTATTTTTTTTTTTTTTTGGTTTGTGGTTGTTGTTTTTACATTTTTTATAAAGCAATTCAATATAATTAAGATTTATACAATTTCCACACAACAGTAAAGTACAAATTCTATTCAAGTTCCCATAGGCTATAAACCAGGAGACACTGGAATATGTCCAGGACATAAAATAAGGTGCAAAATTTCATATAAAGTATTAAAATCATATAGAGTCTGTTCTCTTATCATTGTGGAATTATGTTAGAAATTAATATCAAAATATACTTGAAAATAATTCATATTTTAAGCACAATGTGACATATACCAAGAGAGATATTTGACTTACCATTGAAAGCCTCAATAAAGTTTAAAGTCTGAAAAATCACAGAGGGTGATTGCAGAGAAGAGAGCATTTAAATGGCAAGTTAATATCAAAATGAGAAATTAATACCACAGTTACCTTAAATACTCCATGTATTTGAAAAAAATAAAGATACTTTTTTTTAATGTATTAGAATACCCAAGAGTCAAAATTTAATATGCACTGTTTTGGAAAGAGGAAACACGCTTCACCTTGCATTGACAAAGAAATGTAAGTCATTTAGGCTGCAATAGGTGGCAATTTACGACTGAAGTGACTTAGCAGCAGCAGCAGCACCACATTTCATTGATTCTAAGAAACACAAACTTACCATATTTCATTCATTCTAAGACATATTTTAACATATTTTAACATAGCAATATTTAACATATTGCTAAAATCCAGGTGCATTTTATAATTGATAGCATATATTATTTTTATGGTGGTGCTTTTCTCTTCATGAGTGAAAAATCAGTGGCTTACCTTACAATCAATAGAAAAGATTTGTGAAATGCATCATTTATCTATAGATATATTCATCTAAGAAAACACATACAAATTCAAGTTACTATTGTCATCAATCGTAATGCCAGAATATTGGAAACTATAAAACTCTAAAAAAAAAAAAAATGTGATATACCCAAACAATGGAGTACCTTGTAAACTTTACAAAGAGTAAGACAGAACTATGTGAACTTTGGCTTCCGGGTGGTGCTAATGGTCAAGAAGCTGCCTGCCAATGCAGGAGACCTGAGAGGCAAGTTCCATCTTTGGGTCAGGAAGATCCCCTGCATGGCAACCCATTCCACTATTCTTGCCTGGAGAACTCCATAGACAGAGAAGCCTGGCGGACTACAGTCCATTGACTTGCAAAGAGTAGGACTGAAATGACTTAGCATGTATGCATGTGAACTTCATGGAAATCTTTTTACATTATAATATGTAAAACATGTCATGTCAAAACGTCAAAAACAATGTTTGTACAAAAATGCTATCATGGTTGTTTCTGGAATGGGAGAGCTTAGGTGATCAGAGTAGGAGAAAAACTGATTTTTCATTGTATTGAATTTTTCAATGATTTTTCATTGTATTGTATTAAGTACTGAATTTTCCTCCAACTGCAAGTTTACCTATCAGGTAATCAAATCCATATTGTAAAATATTTTTAAGCTATTATATCCATTAAATTTAATCTAATTTAAATAATTCCTTCTAATTTTGAGATTGATTACTGTTACATGCTCCTGAAGAAGTACAACTTATTCTTTTTAAAATTAGAGTATAAAATAATTACTTTTCTTCTTCTTTGCATGTTTTCTAAAATTGAGTGAAATTAACTGTACATGATGTATAATATTTATCCCATAAATATTGGGAACATTTGTTATGTATAGAATTGGGTTTTATTTGTTTGCTTAGTCAGTTAAGTATGATTACATTGTTTAATAGGATTTGAAAGAGCAAATATTTTTGTTAAATTATTGCTATTATGACTATCCTTTGGAGATAATGTTTAAGCTTTTTATTTCAACACTGCCCAATGTGTTATCACTTTGTCTTTAAATTATCTGGGATATATTTGATATCTATGGCTTTTATTGACTTTTTCCCAGATCTCTGAGGAATACCTACTTCATTACTTTTTCCCCTAGTTTTAAAATATACTTATACAATATTGTAAAGTAAAATAATAATAATAAATAAATAAAATAAAATATACTTATGATTTTTCACTTGGAAGTAGTCCACTGGTCCTAAAAGGATTTTTATACATCTTTTTGGAGTCCATTCTGTGGAATCTTGAAATGGCTTATTTTCTTTCAGAAAATGAAATGGGCAGAATTGAAGGATCATCAATTACGTCATGGAGAAGGCAATGTCACCCCACTCCAGTACTCTTGCCTGGAAAGTCCCATGGACAGAGGAGCCTGGTAGGCTGCAGTCCATGGGGTCGCTAAGTCGGACACGACTGAGCGACTTCCCTTTCACTTTTCACTTTCATGCATTGGAGAAGGAAATGGCAACCCACTTCAGTGTTCTTGCCTGAAGAATCCCAGGGACCAGGGAGCCTGGTGGGCTGCCGTCTATGGGGTCGCACAGAGTCGGACACGATTGAAGCGACTTAGCAGCAGTAGCAGTAGCAGCAGTAGCAGCAGCAGCAATTACTTCAGGGTCAAGAGTATCTCAAGAGTTAATCATGTATAAGATGTTAACTGTAAACAGCCATCAGCAAGCTTCTAGAACCAGAAGCCCAAGGGCAAAGTTTATATATATGGAAAAAAACAGATGCTGTCTCAGCCAGTGTTGCATCCACTTCTATTGTCTGTCTAGCAAGAACAAAAAAGCCTTTGTGGGTACATCCTGGAGCTGTTTACTATCCCTTAAGAAGATAGAATCTTAGCTTACAGACTTATCTAACCTTCTTCATTGACACGTTATAGTGCGTGCTCCAGTGGACCATAAAAATCCTCACAGTTCACGGTAAAACGACACATCTGCTTCTTTAGGAGCTTTGTTTTACCCAGAGTTATATATGACTATTGTGACTTTCCTCATATTGTTCAGTGTTTTTTCCATTTTTATTTTTCCTTTGGAGTCCTTTAGAAAAATAGAACTTGGCGTCCTTATGTTTCTTTAAAATTTTACTATGGGCTTCCACCAAAGAGCAGCAATGATAAAATCATACTGAGGTTACTTACTTGGAAATCTAGAAGTATATATAATATTTAAAAGTTTAAATTAAATCTGAAAAATCTTACAGAAGTGATTTAGCACAAATACAAAGCTATAATCAAATGTTGAAATAAAAAATGCAAAGAAAATGTCATGCACATCTCTGCTGTAGTTAAGTATAAGTGTTCCATAGAAAATGAACTGCAGGCATTAACATCATCAATGTGTTTATTCTTGTGAAAAGTGAATACCTTAATGTCATCCTGAATAAATAATGTGGTTCATGCAGAACTGATCTCTGAAGAAAGTACAAGGAATGTAGCTAGAGGGGCTTCACTTAAACTGGTGAATAAACTTGCATGCTTGTGTGGGTGTCATATTTATATGCAGATAAACTAAATACCTGGAATCTTAAAAATAAACCATAAACTATATACAAACTTCTCATTGCCTTTAGTATACTGGTATACAAATACTTGTTGAGGAAAAATCATCCCTTAGAAACTAACATTTTATAAATATTTTTTCAAGTATATGAGAAAATAGATTCTCAAAGGATTCAGAATTGTATCATAAAAGTTTAAATATAACCTTTCTTTCATGTCCTTCTTATTTATTTTTTATTTGAAGTATGGTCAATCCAAAGTAGTCACAGGACTGGAAGAGGTCAGTTTTCATTCCAATTCAAAGGAAAAGCAATGTCAAAGAACATTCAAACTACCACACAATTGCACTCATCTCACACGCTAGCAAAGTAATGCTCAAAATTCTCCAAGCTAGGTTTCAACAGTACATGAACCAAGAACTTCCAGATGTTCGAGCTGGATTCACAAAAGGCAGAGGAACCAGGGATCAAATTGCCAACATCCGCTGGATCATAGTAAAAGCAACAGAGTTCCAGAAAAATATTTACTTCTGCTTCATTGACTATGCTAAAGCCTTTGACTGTGGATCACAATAAACTGTGGAAAATTTTTAAAGAGATGGGAATACCAGACCACCTTACCTGCCTTCTGAGAAATCTGTATGCAGGTCAAGAAGCAACATTTAGAACAGGACATTGAACAATGGACTGGTTCCAGATTGAGTAAGGAGTACTCAATTGAGTAAGGAGTCATGGCTCTATACTGTCACCCTGTTTAAGTAACTTATATGCAGAGTACATCACACAAAATGCCAGGCTGGATGAAGCAGAAGGTGGAATCAAGATTGCTGGGAGAAATAAAAATAACCTCAGATATGCAGAAAGCAAAGAGGAACTCAAGAGCCTCTTGATGAAAGTGAAAAAGGAGAGTGAAAGAGTTGGCTCAAAACTCAAAATTCAAAAAACGAAGATCATGGCATCCGGTCCCATCGCTCCATGGCTAACATGGGGAAACAATGAAAACAGTGAGAAACTTTATTTACTCGGGCTCCAAAATCACTGCAGATGGTGACTGCAGCCATGACATTAAAAGATACCTGCTCCTTGAAGAATAGCTATGGACAGACCATTAAAAAGCAGAAACATTACCTTGCTAACAAAGATCTGTCTAGCCAAAGCTATGGTTTTTCCAGTAGTCACGTATGGATGTGCTAGTTGGACCATAAAGTAAGCTGAGTGCCAAAGAATTGATGCTTTTGAACTGTGGTGCTGGAGAAGACTCTTGAGAATCCCTTGGATGGCAAGGAGATCCAACCAGTCAATCCTAAAGGAAATCAATCCTAAATATTCATTGGAAGGACTGATGCTGAAGCTGAAACTCCAATATTCTGGCCACCTGATGCAAAGAACTGATTCCTTGAAAAAGATCCTGATGCTGGAAAAGATTGAAGGCAGGAGAAAGGGATGACAGAGGATGAGATGGTTGAATGGCATCACCGACTCAATGGACGTGAGTTTCAGCAGGTTTCGGGAGTTGGTGATGGACAGGGAAGCCGGTCCGTGGAGTCACATAGTGTCGGACACGACTGAGCGACTGAAATAAACTGAGAGTTGAGTCACAGTGTCATGTTACTTTCAAGTATACAGCACAATGATTCATATATATATATATATATATATATATATATATATATGTATATGGATGCCAAGTCATTTCCATCATTTCTAACTCTTTGTGACCCTATGGACTGTAGCCCCCCAGGCTCATCTGTCCATGGGATTCTCCAGGCAAGAATACTGAAGTGGGTTGCCAAGATTTCCTGACCCAGGGATCAAACCTGCACCTCCTGTGGCTACTGTATCACAGGTGGTTCTTTACCATTGAGCACTGGGGAAGCCTATTTAATGTGTGTGTGTGTGTATATATATATATATATATATATATTTACACACACATAGACATACATACATCTTTTTGGAGTCTATATTCTGTGAATATATATATATTCCTTTCCATATATTCCATATTCTTTACCTGTATATTTTATCATAGAATATTGATTAGAGGTCACTGTACTACAGTACCTCCTTGTTGTTTATCTGCTTTATATATAGTAGTGTGTATATGTTAATCCCAACCTTGTAATTTATCCTTCCTCTATCTTTCCCCTTTGATTTCTCTTCTATATTTCTGAGTCTCTGTTTTATAAGTAAATTAATTTGTATCTCTCTTTTATTTTAGATTCCACATACATCTTTTTGATTTATATATAAATTCTTCCATTTCCCAGCACTGGTATAGGACAAATTGTATGGTACTGACTAGTCCCCTTTCTAAAATTCCTAATGCAACTTCAGTAGAATGCCTCAGAAGAAGGGACAAAATCAGTCCTCTAGTATCTCTGAATGCAATTCAAAATAGTCACTATCAGTTGGTGATGGAAGTTGAATAGCCAAGGAGTTTTCTCTACTTTTGATACTAAACATAAAGACTTATGGATTTACAGGCACCCAAATTATAAACAATCTGTAAATTACAAGACATGTCAGGTAAGCCCAAGGCCTATTTCTGGTCATATTTGAAATTAGTTACTCAAACTCCATTATCTACATCTGAACTTGATGCTTAAAAGATGTTAGTAATATGAAATTTCTCCTTCCCTTGTTCTTACATATTGATTTATATCTGCTAATTTATATTATTAGCTGAAGTGTCTTGGAGATAGAGTGGACTTGGACTCAATCCACATTGGAACTACACCATATAAGCATTTTTGAGGTGAACTTGAACTGACACAGTTAAACATACTACAAATAAACATACTCTGTTAGGATGACTGAAATTCTTCCAAGATTAGAGGGTTTAAAAAGAACCAATAATATATCCAGTACCATAACTAATTGTCATCCAGTTACTAGGTCACATATTTTGGTAGTGGTGCTAGAAGAGCGTTGGTGTAAATATCTGTATCTTTCTTTTTGTGTCAGTGATTCTATGAATTCAAAGGAATGCATCATTTACAGCTGTAATTTTTTGGTTCTTAGCCAACTCTGAGGAATGCTTCCTGACTGCGTGTGACACATACCTATACAGCTTTCACCCTCTCTTATTAAAGCTAGCAATGATTGCATTAGCTGAAACACCTAGAATGTTCATGGTTTTCTGACTTGGTAAGACAATAATTTGCTTGCCAATGCAGGAGATGCAGGACATGTGGGTTCAATCCTTGGGTCAGGAAGAACACCTGGAGTAGGAAATGGTGCCTCACTTAAATACTATTGCTTAGAAATTTCCATGGGCATAGGAATCTGGAGGGCCATAGTCCATGGGGCTGCAAAGAGTCAGACACAACTGAGCGACTGAACACACACAAGAAGGTTGCCAGTGGGGAGGACCAATGGCTTCCAGTACCACCACATGACAGCTTGGGGCAGTTAGTACTCAGTGAGATCCACAATGTCTTGGGCTCATTGTCCTTTCAAGCCCTTGTGAAGGACTTTACTCTTCCACAGTAATCAAAACTGGCAAACAACAGCTTCGTTTCCTTTGGAGCAACTGAGGAGATTTCTAGAAAGTTAAAGCCAGAAGTTCCTGGTTAAGGATGGAATCCCTAGAGTCAATCAGGTGGAAGATCAGTGCAGAGAGAGTTGTATTATTTCTGCAGATGAGCTTCTTCTAAATCCATGGACACGTGAAACTTGAGATTCAGAAGCTATAAATAAATACAAATAATGATTAAAATATTCAAGGAGGAATTTTTTCACTCTATTTCTAGTGAAACAGTTCTGTTTCTTAATTCTGAAGCACCAGTGAACATGACTTACAATTAGGTTTTCCTTCTTTCTCCTATCTGTGAGTACTTTTGCTGTTTGATCTTAAGAGTTTGAATTTTGAATATTATTTGAATGAAGACCAGTTTTTGTTCCAACTTAAACCTCACACATTCTTTACCCCTTTTTTAAAAAATTTTATTTAACTTTACAATATTGTATTTGTTTTGCCATATATCAAAATGAATCTGCCACAGGTATACATGTGTTCCCCATCCTGAACCCTCCTCCCTCCTCCCTCCCCATACCATCCCTCTGGGTCGTCCCAGTGCACCAGCCCCAAGCATCCAGTATCGTGCATCGAACCTGGACTGGCGACTCATTTTATATATGATATTATACATATTTCAATGCCATTCTCCCAAATCATCCCACCCTCTCCCTCTCCCACAGAGTCCAAAAGACTGTTCTATACATCGGTGTCTCTTTTGCTGTCTCGTATACAGGGTTATTGTTATCATCTTTCTAAATTCCATATATGTGCGTTAGTATACTGTATTGGTGGTTTTCTTTCTGGCTTACTGATTGAAGACACTAATTCCCCTGCTAACACATCCCATACTGATTATCAGAATGTTTAACTATTAAGGGAAGGTTGGTTATTTGCCTTTAAAACGCCACTGAAATAGGCCCACATTAGACATACATGCTATCAGTTCAGTTCACTTTAGTCGCTCAGTCGTGTCTGACTCTTTGCGACCCCATGAATCGCAGCACGCCAGGCCTCCCTGTCCATCACCAACTCCTGGAGTTCACTCAAACTCATGTCCATCGAGTCGATGATGCCATCCAGCCATCTCATCCTCTGTCATCCCCTTCTCCTCCTGCCCCCAATCCCTCCCAGCATCAGTCTTTTCCAATGAGTCAATTCTTCGCATGAGGTTGCCAAAGTACTGGAGTTTCAGCTTCAGCAACATTCCTTCCAAAGAACACCCAGGACTATTCTCCTTTAGAATGGACTGGTTGGATCTCCTTGCAGTCCAAGGGACTCTCAAGAGTCTTCTCCAACACCACAGTTCAAAAGCATCAATTCTTCAGTGCTCAGCTTTCTTCACAGTCCAACTATCACATCCATACATAACTACTGGAAATACATGCTACAGATCTAGCTAAAGATCTAATTTTAAAATGCCAATAAAACACAGGGTTAGAGATGGATAGGGCATAGAGAATCAGACATGAAGAGATCTATATGATCAAGAGAAGCTGGAGCAAGACAAAGTATAGGACAAAATGCCCCAAGTGAGACAACTGGGAGAAAGAAGTAGAATCCCATAAAATACTAACATTCTAGTGTTGAAGATGAAACTGAAGGGAACTAGTAAGCAAATCCATGAAGATAATTGGTTTCAGAGATAATATCAGAAAGGATGATCATATATGGGTATACAGATGAACAAAAGGAATAAGATGTGAATAAATAAATTTGAAGGAGGAAATTACTGTGAATTAGAAATTAGAATTAAAATTTAGCACATATTCATATATAAATCTATATACAAACATTTGTAAATAACTAGCATTTTATAATGACCATTATGAATATTAACTCTACTATCTGGATATAAGTAATATTTTAAACAGGAGACAGGAGATATTAGGAATTACTTTTACATATAAAGTATAGGATTCTTCCCTTTATAAGACATTCATTTAATTATAGGCTCAAAATGTATGAATTTAAAACAATGATTCCTTTTCCTATAGTACCAAAAAACCTGCCAGAAGTAGCAATGTAAAGTTTATATTTGTGAATACTGCCAAAACACGTTTTTTAGCACCCAGTAATGTATTCTAAAGTTTTTCCAATTTCTGAGGTGAATATGATCTTGTGAGTATTTATAATAGCATCTCTTTAATTCCTAGTGAGCTTGAAAAATTTCTCAAATGCATATTGGTCATATGTATTTCATCTTGTAACTATCTGCTACATATTTTTTCTTTTTAGATTTTCATATTTAAAGGGTATCAGATAAATAATCATTAACAGTATCTACTGTTAATGAAAATTTCTCATGAACGAAATGTCTTGAAAGGTCATCAAGACAACATGGCTTGGAAGGAAATAAAAAAAATGATACTTAAAACTGTTCTACATAAGAAATGAACAGTTAATGGGGGAAGCTAGAACAAGAAAAGACAAAGAGGGAGTGGAAAGAGAGAGGGAAGAAAAACAAGATTAGGAAGCTCCATGTGGAAGCAAAGGTGGCAAGCAACAAGTTTCTAGTGTCAGGATGACCTAAGACTCTTAGTAAAGGTTTCTCATATCCGAGGATTCTCATATCCAAGATTTCTCATATCCACAGTTTCTGTTGCTATAATGAATATCACTTCAATGAATCGAAAGCCAATAATAATATAAGCCCCAAGAAATTCACATAATATTAGAGACAGCACTGGCCTTACTATTAGAAGCAGGTTATAATTTTAATCTCTAGCTAATCATATTTTTATCATAAAGAGTAACCCCAGTTAAATTCTGAGTTAGCATAGTAATTATGGTCCTGGAATCTCACTACTTTGTATATATCCTGGATTCCACAATAACTAGCCTTATGAACTTAATCTTTGTAAAACTTATCTCACCTGTCAAATGCAGATAATTTTGGTGTCTACATTATAGAATTCTTATGAGGATTTAATGAAGTAATATTGACAAAATCCCCAATTCAGTGTCTGAAACAAAGTAGGCACTCATTAAATGTCAACCATTATATTTCTGCAAACATTTTTATATTATATAATTGGGAAAAAATAATTTGTTATAGAAGAGAATTTTGTATCCTCCGTTTTTCATTAAATATTCCACTGCATTATGGAAAGCACACTGACTGACTGCCCACCCTGGCCAGGAACTATGCATAGTAATCATTCGTGTGAGTTATTTTATGACAGGACGTCCTCGTAAGGAAAACAGAACTAATAAGCCACCACCAGGTAAAAGAGTTTGAGAAAGGTCAAAAGGAAACACCACATGTCTGACTACTTCCCAGAATCCTTATTGCTGGCATCCATCTTGGCTGAGCAATGCCAAGTGGGCCACTAGGAAGGACTCTCAGTCAAAATGACTGGCCAAAGACAACCTGGAAACTAATCCAATCACCATAAAACCCTAGACTGCAAGCCACATGGCAGAGCAGTTCTCCTGGCTTCCTCTTCCTGCTGCTCTCTGAACAGGCGGCACCCTTTCCAATAAAGTCTCTTGCTTTCTCAGCACGTCTCTCTCCTTGGACGATTCCTTTACCTGTGTTAGACAAGAGTCCACTCCTGGGCTCTAGAAGGGGATCCTCTTCCTACAACTATATGTCTTTGTTATGTGCTTGAATATTTTTCAAAAGTAAAATATTGATATTATATGGATGAGAAGTAAAGTGAAAGCCGCTCAATCAAGTCCAATTCTTTGTGACCCCATTGAATATATAGTCCAGGGGATTCTCCAGGCCAGAACACTGAAGTAGGTAGCCTTTCCCTTCTCCAGGGGATCTTCCCAACCCAGGGACTGAACCCAGGTCTCCCACACTGCTGGTGGATTCTTTACCAGCTAAGCCACAAGAGAAGCACAAGAATACTGGAGTGAGTAGCATATCCCTTCTCCAGCAGATTTTCCTGACCCAGATATCCAACCAGGCTCTCATGCATTGCAGGCAGATTCTTAAGCAACTGGGCTATGATGGATATAATATATATTAATGTTAAAAACAATTTACTTCTCCAGGATTTAGTATATGTGTGTGTGGGGGGGGGTGTATAGATATATATACCTATATAGATATAGATACAGACATAAATATTTGCTTACCAGTCAGTTCAGTTCAGGTAATCAATAGTGTCTGACTCTTTGCCACCCCATGGACTGCAGCACTCCAGGCCTCCCTGTCCATCACCAACTCCTGGAGTTTACTCAAACTCATGTCTATTGAGTCAGTGATACCATCCAACCATCTCATCTTCTGTCACCCCCTTCTCCTCCTGCCTTCAATCTTTCCCAGCATCAGGATCTTTTCAAATGAGTCAGCTCTATGCATCAGGTGGCCAAAGTATTGGAGTTTCAGTTTCAGCATCACCTTCCAGTTAGTATCTAGGACTGATTTCCTGATCTCCTTGCAGTCCAAGGGACTCCAAGCGTTTTCTTCAACACCATAGTTTAAAAGTATCAGTTCTTTGGTGCTCAGCTTTCTTTACAGTACAACTCTCACATCCATATGTGACTACTGAAAAAACCATAGCTTTCACTAGACAGATATTTGTCAGCAAGGTAATGTCTCTGCTTTTTAAAATACTGTCTAGGTTGGTCATAGCTTTTCTTCCAAGGAGCAGGTGTCTTTTGATTTCATGGCTGTAGTCACCATATGCAATGATATTGGAGACCAAAAAAAAAAAATAAAGTCAGCCACTGTTTCCATTGTTTCCCCATCTATTTGCCATGAAGTTATGAGACAGGAAGCCATGATATTCATTTTTTAAATGTTGAGTTTTAAGGCAGCTTTTTCACTCTCCTCTTTCACTTTTATCAAGAGGCTCTTGAGTTCCTCTTCACTTTCTGCCTTAAGGGTGGTGTCATCTGCGTATCTGAGGTTTTTGATATTTCTCCTGGCAATCTTGATTCCAGGTGGTGCTTCATCCAGCCAAGCACTTCACGTGATGTACTCTGCACTTAAGTTAAATATGCTTGGTGACAATATACAGCCTTGATGTACTCCTTACCCAATTTGGAACCAGTCCCTTGTTCCATGTCTGGTTCTAATTGTTGCTTCTTGACCTGCATACAGATTTTTCAGGAGACAGGTAAAGTGGTCTGGTATTCCCATCTCTTTAAAAATTTTCCATAGTTTGTTGTATTTCACACAGTAAAAGTCTTTGGTGTAGTCAATAAAGCAGAAATAGATATTTTTCTGGAAATCTCTTGCTTTTTCTATGATCCAATAGATGTTGGTAATTTGATCTCTGGTTTCTCTTCTTTTTCTAAATCCAGCTTGAACATCTGGAAGTTCTTGGTTCATGTACTGTTGACACCTGGCTTGGAGAATTTTGAGCATTACTTTGCTAGTGTGTGAGATGAGTACAATTGTGTGGCTGTTTGAACATTCTTTGGCATTGCCTTTCTTTGGGATTGGAATGAAAACTGACCTCTTCCAGTCAGGCCATTGCTGAGTTTTCCAAATTTGCTGACATATTGACTGCAGCACTTTAACAGCATCACCTTTTAGGATTTGAAATAGCTCAACTGGAATTCCATCACCTCCACTAGCTTTGTTCGTAGTGATGCTTCCTAAGGTCCACTTGACTTCATATTCCAGGATGTCTGGCTCTAGGTGAGTGATCACACCATCATGGTTATCTGGGTCATGAGGATCTTTTTTGTACAGTTCTTCTGTGTATTCTTGCCACCTCTTCTTAGTATCTTCTGCTTCTGTTAGGTCCATACCATTTCTGTCCTTTATTGAGCCCATCTTTGCATGAAATGTTCCCTTGGTATCTCTTATTTTCTTGAAGAGATCTCTAGTCTTTCCCTTTCCCTTTCTATTCTTTACCTCTGTCTCCTTGTATTGTTCACTGAGGAAGGCTTTCTTATCTCTCCTTGCTATTCTTTGGAACTCTGCATTCAGATGGGTATATCTTTCATGTTCTCCTTTGCTTTTAGCTTCTCTTCTTTTCTCAACTATTTGTAAGGCCTCCTCAGACAGCCATTTTGCCTTTGCATTTCTTTTTCTTGGGGATGGTCTTGATCACTGCCTCCTGCACAATGTCATGAACCTCTGTCCAGAGTTCTTCAGGCACTCTGTCTACCAGATCTAATCCTTTGAATCTATTTGTCACTACCACTGTATGATTGTAAGGGATTTGATTTAGGTCATACCTGAATGGTAGAGTGGTTTTCCCTACTTTCTTCAGTGTAAGTCTGAAGTTTGCAATAAAGAGTTTATGATCTGAGCCACAGTCAGCTCCTGGTCTTATTTTTGCTGACTGTATAGAGTTTCTCCATCTTCGGCTGCAAAGAATATAATCAATCTGATTTTGATATTTACCATCTGGTGATGCCCATGTATAGAGTTGTCTCTTGTATTGTTGGAAGAGTGTGTTTGCTATGACCAATGCGTTCTCTTGGCAAAACTCTGTTAGCCTTTGCCCTGCTTCATTTTGTACTCCAAGGCCAAACTTGCCTGTTACTCCAGGTATCTCTTGACTTCCTGCTTTTGCATTCCCATCCCCTATCATGAAAAGGACATCTTTTTTTGGCATTAGTTTTAGAAGATCTTTAGGTCTTCATAGAACCATTCAACTTCAGCTTCTCCAGCATTAGTGGTTGGGGCAAAGACTTGAATTATTGTTATACTGAATGGTTTGCCTTGGAAATGAACAGAGATCATTCTGTCATTGTTGAGATTGCACCCAAGTACTGCATTTTGGACTCTTGTTGACTATGAGGGGTATTCTATTTCTTCTAAGGCATTCTTGCCAACAGTAATGGATATAATAATCATCTGAATTAAATGTGCCCATTACAGTCCTAAAGTTTTAGTTCACTGTTTCCTAAAATGTTGATGTTTGCCCTTGCAATCTCTTGTTTGACCACCACTTCCAATTTAGCTTGATTCATGGACCTAACATCCCAGGGTCCTATGTAATATTGTTCTTTACAGCATCAGACTTTACATCTATCACCAGTCACATCCACAACTAGGTGTTGTTTTCACTTTGGCTCTGTCTCTTTGTTCTTTCTGGAGTTACTTCTCCACTCTTCTCCAGTAGTATTTTGGGCACCTGCCAACCTGGGGTGTTCATCTTTCAGTGTCATATCTTTTGCCTTTTCATATTGTTCATGGCTTATAAATTAAATTATTATTTTAATATGTATATGTTGGACAATGAATAATATTTTTATTAATTTTTACTGGCTTTTTTTGAATTGTCTATTCATATTCTGTTTTTGTTAACTTTTTAAATTGGGCTCCTGGTATTTAATCAATATCTTTAATGTTACTGAAATCAGAAAATATGTATTCTGCTCTAAATAAATAACTAACAATGTACTTATCATATTCAATCTGTTGACAACGTGAAGATTACCTGATTTGCTCTTTCTTTATCCATTTGTTTATTTACAGTTCAGAGATTATTTTATAGACATAATTAAGGCAGATTTTAAGAATGTTAGCATTAAAGTTACAGATCTAAAATCAAGTTAGGGCTAAATGTAAAATACATAACATTATAACATAACAGTGGATCTAAGCTCTGACACCCAAGTTGGGGGGAAAATGTTCTAATCAAGTAGAAAACTAGCAAACTGTATAAAGTAAAAAGAAAACAATTCCTGTAGATGAAAACAAATAGTGAAAACATAAAAATTTTAAATATATGCTCTATTTTTTAAAATTATATATATATATATATATATATATTATGCTTATTGTTTGTCTACTGCAATAGAATGCAAGTTCTATGAGAGCAGGGAATCTCAATGTGTTCAGTAACATATCCCAAGATTCTACAAGAATGTTTGACACAACATTGTTGCACAAAATACATTTTGCATGTAAACTTTAATCCCCCCCAAAATAGAACAATAAATATACATATATGCACCATCTAACCACAACTGAGCTAAAGCATCTAGTATACACAGATGCTATTGAATCTTCCCTCCTTCTCCTACAGACGAAAGGACTATCTTGCATGTTTTATTCTTGTGCAGTTATTTAAAACTTACTACACATTATTTTATTCCTAAGCAATAAATATTATATATTATTTCCCATATCTAAAACCTTTGTGATACTTGTGTTTTGTGTTTAACATTTGCTTAAGTTTATCCTTACTGATAGGTCATTTACTGTTGCTGCTCTACAGTGATCCATTATATGAATATGTAAACATTATGGACTAAATTGTGTCCCTGCAAATTCAAACCCTAACCCCTAATGTGACTGTATTTGGAGACAAGACTTTCAAGAAGTAATTAGTTATCTGTGATAAATTTATCTAGTGATAAAGAATTCTTTTATCTAGTGATAAAGAATCTGCCTGCAATGTAGGAGACTTGGATTACTTCCATGGGTCTGGAAGATCTCCTGGAGTAGGAAATGGCAACCCAATTCAATATTTTTGCCTGGAAAATTCCATGGACATAGGAGCCTGGTGGGCTACAGGCCATGGGGTCATTATGAGCCGGCTTCAACTGAGCATACATACACACACATGAGGTCATAAAAGTGGGATACTAATCCAATAGGGGCAATATCCTTATAAGAGGAGAGACAGACATCAAAGATACACAAACACAGTGAAAAGGACATATGAGGACACAAGAAAAACATAGCCAACTGTAAAGTCATGGAGAGGCCTCAGGAGAAACCAAACTACCTACTGACTCCTTGATCTTGGACTCTCAGACTCTAGAATTGTAAGAAATAAATATTTGTTGTTTAAAACATCCAGTCAAAAATAAACTCAAAATGGATTAAAGATCTAAACGTAAGACCAGAAACTATAAAACTCCTAGAGGAGAACATAGGCAAAACACTCTCCGACATACATCACAGCAGGATCCTCTATGACCCACCTCCCAGAATATTGGAAATAAAAGCAAAAATAAACAAATGGGACCTAATTAACCTTAAAAGCTTCTGCACATCAAAGGAAACTATTAGCAAGGTGAAAAGACAGCCTTCAGAATGGGAGAAAATAATAGCAAATGAAGCAACCGACAAACAACTAATCTCAAAAATATACAAGCAACTCCTACAGCTCAACTCCAGAAAAATAAACGACCCAATCAAAAAATGGGCCAAAGAACTAAATAGACATTTCTCCAAAAAAGACATACAGATGGCTAACAAACACATGAAAAGATGCTCAACATCACTCATTATCAGAGAAATGCAAATCAAAACCACTATGAGGTACCATTTCACACCAGTCAGAATGGCTGCGATCCAAAAGTCTACAAATAATAAATGCTGGAGAGGGTGTGGAGAAAAGGGAACCCTCTTACACTGTTGGTGGGAATGCAAACTAGTACAGCCACTATGGAGAACAGTGTGGAGATTCCTTAAAAAACTGGAAATAGAACTGCCTTATGATCCAGCAACCCCACTGCTGGGCATACACACTGAGGAAACCAGAAGGGAAAGAGACACGTGTACCCCAATGTTCATCGCAGCACTGTTTATAATAGCCAAGACATGGAAGCAACCTAGATGTCCATCAGCAGATGAATGGATAAGAAAGCTGTGGTACATATACACAATGGAGTATTACTCAGCCATTAAAAAGAATACATTTGAATCAGTTCTAATGAGGTGGATGAAACTGGAGCCTATTATACAGAGTGAAGTAAGCCAGAAGGAAAAACATAAATACAGTATTCTAACGCATATATATGGAATTTAGAAAAATGGTAACAATAACCCTGTGTACGAGACAGCAAAAGAGACACTGATGTATAGAACAGTCTTATGGACTCTGTGGGAGAGGGAGAGGGTGGGAAGATTTGGGAGAATGACATTGTAACATGTAAAATATCATGTAAGAAACCAGTTGCCAGTCCAGGTTCGATGCACGATACTGGATGCTTGGGGCTAGTGCACTGGGACGACCCAGAGGGATGGTATGGGGAGGGAGGAGGGAGGAGGGTTCAGGATGGGGAACACATGTATACCTGTGGTGGATTCATTTTGATATTTGGCAAAACTAATACAATTATGTAAAGTTTAAAAATAAAATAAAATTTAAAAAAAAAAAAAAAAAAAAAAAAAAAACATCCAGTCAGTAGCAATTTTTTTATGGCAGCATTACATAACTAATACAGTCACACTTTTTCTATTCTCATGTTACAGATATTGGTATTGAATTGTTTCTAGGTTTCATCACTAAAAACAACAGTGTAATTATCTTTATTTTACTTGTTATCTTGTATATATATGCAAAAATTTATCTGGGCTGGATACCAACAAGCAAAATTGTACCTTAGAATCTGGTCATCTTTGGTGTTATCCTCTATTATTGTGTTTTCAAATGTAATTGTGCCAGACTACACTTTAATCATGAGCATATGCCTCCCCTGTTGCAGCACTTCTGAAACATTTGCTATTGTTAGGATTTAATGTTTCACATTTTAATGAATGGGAAATAGTATCCCATTTTGCTTTTAATTTGTATTTTCCTAATTACTAGTAAGATTGAATAATTTCTCATAGGTTAACGTCCATTTAAGATCCCACTTATGTAAATATCTTAAACTTTTGTCCATTTTCTTATTGTGTTATCTTCCCTTATTGATTGGTCAAGGTATTCTATAATCTGAGTACTAATCATTGATAAATAATATAATATAAAGGTTTCTTTCTGTGATTTCTCTTTTAAATTTTATGAGGGCCTTCACAAAATAGCTACTTTAAAGTTTGCCATAGTTATTTGTCAACAAATACCTTCGTTGTTGATACTTTTAAAGCTTTAAGAAATATTTTATTAAACCCAGTAATAAAAATACTCATTGATAACATTCGTTAAACTGTGATTTTAATTTAATACTTTCATTATCCAGAGATTGTTTAGTTATTGATGAAGTGGGGACTCAATTTTATTATTTAACATTCTAATCTAATACATAGCAACATTTATAGTTTATATTTTCCCACAATTGTACACTTAATTTTGTTTGAAAATTATAATTCTTATGTTGCTGATATGTAATTGTAATTTATTTTTGAATATTTATTTTGTAAAAACCACTTTGTTGTTGTTGTTCAGTCATTAACTCAAGTCTATCTAACCATCTCATATCTGCCTCCCCCTTCTCCTTTTATCTTCAATCTTTCCTAGCATCAAGGTCTTTTCCAACGAGTCAGCTCTTCATATCAGTTGGCCAAAGTATGAAAGCTTCAGCAACAGTAGTTCCAATCAGGGCTGATTTCCTATAGGACTGACTGGTTTGATCTCCTTGCAGTCTAACAGACTCTCAAGAGTCTTCTAAAGCACCACAGTTCAAAAGTCTTCTAAAGCATCAATTCTTCAGCACTCAGCCTTCTTCATGGTCCAACTCTCACATCTGTACATGCCTATTGGAAAAACCATAGTGTTGACTATATGGACCTTTGTTGGTAAAGTGATGTCTCTGCTTTTTAATATGCTGTCTAGGTTTGTCAGAGCTTTCTTTCCAAGGAGCAAGTGTCATTTAATTTCATGGCTGCAGTTACCATCTGCAGTGATTCTGGAGTGTCATTGCTTTGACTTTTTCTCCTACTATTTGCCATGAAGTGATGGGACCAGATGCCATGATCTTAGTTGTTTTAATGGTGAATTTCAAGCGAGTTTTTTCACTTCCTCTTTCACCCTCATCAAGAAGTTCTTTAGTTCCTCTTCACTTTCTGCCCTTAGAGTATTAGCTGCATATCTGAGATTGTTGATATTTCTCCCCAAAATCTTGATTCCAGCTTGTGATTCATCCAGCCCAGCATTTTGCATAATATACTTTGCATGTAAGTTAAATAAGCAGGGTAACAATATACAGTCTTCATGTACTCTTTTCCCAATTTTGAGCGAGTCAGTGGTTTCATGTCTGGATCTAACTGTTGCTTCTTGATCTGCATACAGGTTTCTCAGGAGACATGTAAGGCAGTCTGGTACTCCCAACTCTTTAAGAATTTTCATAGTTTGTTATGATCCACAACAGTCAAAGGGTTTTGCATAGTCAATGAAGCAGAAGTAGATGTTTTTCTGAAACTCCCTTGCTTTCTCCATGATCCAACAAGTGTTGACAATTTGATCTCTGTTTCCTCTGCCTCTTCAAAACCCACCTCATAAATCTGCATGTTCTTGGTTCAAGCACTGCTGTAGCCTAGCTTGAAGAATTTTGACTGTATGAAATGACTGTATGCAATTGTATGTTAATTTGAATATTCTTTGGAATTGGAATGAAAAGTGACCTTTTCCAGTCCTGGTGGCCACAACAGAGTTTTCCAAATTTGCTGACATACTAGTGAAGCACATTAACAGCATCATCTTTTAGTATTTAAATAACTCAGCTCAAATTCCATCACCTCCACTAGCTTTGTTCCTAGTAATGTTTCCTAAGATTCACTTGATTTCACACTCCAGGATGTCCAGCTCTAGGTAGGTAACCACACCACACCAACCACTCTGCTTTCGTGCATTTCTTTTTCTTTGGGATGATTTTGGTCACTGCCTACTGTACAATGTTACAAACCTCCATCCACAGTTCTTCAGGCACTCTGTCTACCATATCTAATTCCTTGTCTATTTGTCACCTCCACTGTAAAATTATAAGTGATTTGATCTGGGTCGTACCTGAACGGCCCAGTGGTTGGCCCTACTTTCTTCAGTTTAAGACTGAATTTTGCAATGACGAGCTCATGATCTGAGCCACTGTCAGCTCCAGGTCTTGTTTTAACTGACTGTATAGAGCTTTTCCATCTCTGGCTGGCTGCAAAGAATATAATCAATCAGATTTCAGCATTGACCACCTGATGATGTCCATGTGTAGAGTCATCTCTTGGGTTGTTGGAAAAGGGTGTTTGCTATGACCAGTATGTTCTCTTGACAAAACTTTGATAGCCTTTGCCCTTCATCATTTTGTACTCCTAGGCCAATCTTGCCTATTAATCCAAGTTTCTCCTGACTTTCCACTTTTGCATTCCACTCCCCTATGATGAAAACATTTATTTGCAGTGTTCTAGAAGGTCTTGTAGGTCTTCATAAAGCTGTTCAGCTTATTCAGCATCAGTGGTTAGGGCATAGACTTAGAATACTGTGATAATGAATGGTTTGTCTTGGAAACAAACACAGATCATTCTGTCATTTTTGAGATTGCATCCAAGTACTGTATTTCAGACTCTTTGGTGATTGATTACATAAATTGTTATTTGAATGGTAAAAAATCTCATTTGGTCATGATGTATAATTATTTGTACACATTGTTGAATTTGATCCACTAATATTTTGTTGAGGACTTTTACATTTATTTTATGAGAGATACTGATCCACAGTTTTCTTTCTGTTTTTGTCTGGTTTTCTTTTTAACAGGATTGTTGAATTAGCCTAAGGAGCTACATCTGCATTAGTTAGTGGTTATTTCTAAACCTTTTGAAATTATTTCATAATATCTTTTTTCTCTGAAAAACAAAAGAATGCAATGAAAATTATAATAGATAAAGTAAGAAATCTAGACCCTCTAAAAATATTCAGAAATGTCTTCGAGATATTATAAATATCATCTACAAATTATTTATAAGCCAGACTTAATATTTTGCTTCCTTGGAGTACGGGTGACAGTAATTTTTCCTCCAGTCTTTCTTGGACTGCATATTTTGTTGATAGTTTTAAAAATTATTTTACTAATTTTTTCCAATTGTGTTGAGGTATGATTGGTAAGTAGAAATTTTATTTGTGAAACATATCACTTTTTATGATACAAAAATGTGATCAATAAAACAAACATCCATGAGTTTAAGGTCCAGCTTTATTAAATCTTAATACTTTTGTCTTATTTACCTGATATATTTTTTAGCAAAAAATCAATTAAATTTATTGAATGCCTACTAATTTTTTTAGAAGTTGTATTTGGCTTTAGTTTTCAGTCTGTCTGCCCTCTAACGGAGAAGGTTAAGAGGCTTATGGAAGCTTCCTGATGGGAGAGACTGACTGAGAGAGAAACTGGGTCTTAGTGGAGGTGATGGAATTGTAGTTGAGCTATTCCAAATCCTAAAAGATGATGCTATGGAAGTGTTGTTCTCAATATGCCAGCAAAATTGGAAAACTCAGCAGTGGCCACAGCACTGGAAAAGGTTAGTTTTCATTCCAATCCCAAAAAAAGGCAATGCCAAAGAATCCTTAAACAACTGCACAATTGCACTCATCTCACACGCTAGCAAAGTAATGCTCAAAATTCTCCAAGCCAGGAGGCTTTAGCAATATGTGAACCGTGAACTTCAGATGTTCAAGTTGCTTTTAGAAAAGGCAGAGGAACCAGAGATCAAATTGCCAACATTGGTTAGATCATCAAAAAAGCAAGAGAGTGCCAGAAAAACATCTATTTCTGCTTTACTTACTATGCCAAAGCCTTTGACTGTGTGGAATACAACAAACTGTGGAAAATTATTAAAAGACATGAGAATACCAGACAACTTTACCTGTCTCCTGAGAAATCTGTATGCAGGTCAGGAAACAACAGTTAGAACTGGAAATGGAACAACATACTAGTTCCAAATTGGGAAAGAAATACATCAAGGCTGTTTACTGTCACCCTACTTATTTACCTTATATGCATAGTATATCATGAGAAACACTGGGCTGGATGAAGCACAAGCTGAAATCAAGATTGTCAGGAGAAATATCAAAAACCTCAGATATGCAGATGAAAACACCCTTATGGCAGAAAGTGAAGAAGAACTAAAGAGCCTCTTGATGAAAGTGAAAAAGGAGAATGAGAAAGTTGGCTTAAAACTCAACATTCAGAAAACTAAGATCATGGCATCCGGTTCCATCACTTCATGGCAAATAGATGAGGAAACAGTGGAAACAGTGAGAGACTTTGTATTTTTGGGCTCCAAAATCACTGCAGATGGTGACTGCAGCCATGAAAACAAAAGACACTTGCTCCTTGGAAGAAATGTTATGAGTAACCTTAACAGCATATTGAAAAGCAGAGACATTACTTTGTCAACAAAGGTCTGTCTAGTCAAAGCTATGGTTTTTCCAGTAGTCATGTATGGATGTGAGAGTTGGACTATAAAGGAAGCTGAATGTCAAAGAATTGATGCTTTTGAACTGTGGTGTTGGAGAAGACTCTTGAGAGTCCCTTGAACTGCAAGGAGATCCAACCATTCCATCCTAAAGGAAATCAGTCCTGAGTGCTCATTGGAAGGACTGATGCTGAAGCTGAATCTCTGATACTTCAGCCACCTGATGAGAAGAACTGACTCATTTGAAAAGACCCTGATGTTAGGAAAGATTGAAGGAGAAGGAGAAGGGGACGACAGAGGATGAGATGGTTGGATGGCATCGCTGACTCAATGGATATGAGTTTGAGTAAACTCCGGGAGTTGGTGATGGTCAGGGAGGCCTGGAGTGCTGCAGTCTATGGGGTTGCAAAGAGTCAGACATGACTGAGTGACTGAAATGAACTGAATCAGCTTTAATTAGGATGAAATATTTCAATATGCCTATAAATGCACAAAAGAAAAATATAAAGCTCAAGATTTATCACTAAATTATTTCATGTAACCACCAGCCAGTTTAAGAAACAGTATTTGCCGACACCAAGCTCCCTCATTGTTCTCTTTCATTACTAGCTATCTCCTTTGTTCCCTCAAAAGTAACCCCAATTTTGACAATGAACTCCAGTCTTTGTGACTAAAACTAACTGATGCTGGGCTTCAGTCTTTCAGAAAGTCATTCTACATCTAGCTAATTCTTGATTTTGTATTTTAACATTTCAGGGTCACAGCCCAAAGATGGTGGATTTATCTGGGCTATTTTCTTCCTCAGGGAAATTCCTGGACTCATGCCTAGTACACAAGACTGTCAGATAGTTCCTAGAATCCTAGACTCTCAGTCACCGCTTACAGAATTAACAAATACCCACAAGGCTAAGAAAGTCCCAAATGCCAGATTCCCATTGACTGAACTGCAGCTTCTCCAATTCTTGGTTCATTAATTTTTCAGTCTTGCTAACTTGCCAGTTCCTTCAGACAGATAATTTTTTTATGTTTCACTCAGCTCTCATAGTTGTCTTCAGCAGAACTGTTGATTAGGTTTACTTAATTCTGGAAGCTTAAATCTCCTCAGTATTTGTAATGGATTTATTATAAATATAACTAATATTTCCTGTTTTCTATTTCTTTGATCTCATCTCCTCATTTCTTTTCTCTGTCAAGAAAGAACCACTGTCCTGAACTGTAGTTTTTCATTCCTCACATTTCATAATTTTACTCCATACATAACATATATATATTACACAGTATTTTTTGTACATTTTTATATTTTTGATTGTATCACAAAACTGAAAGTTCCATTCCAATTCTCTTACTTCAAAATATATTTGTGAAATTTGTCTTTGTTGACACATGTATTTCATTTCAAATATTTTAACTGCTAACTAGTATTATTTGTAAAAGTATATTGCAAATAAATTAATTCTTTGGGGAGGGGTCACATTTCCCCAACCAGGGGTCAAACCTGTACCCCATGCAGTGGAAGATCGGAGTCCTAACCACTGAACCACCAGGGAAGTCCCAACTCTCTCCTTTTGATAGACATTTAAGTCATTTCAAATACTTTGCTCTTATACTCAATGTTCTAATAAATGGTCTTATACATATAAAAACATTTTTCTGGGAATTAACTATAACTAGAAATGAGGAGTTTTATAATAAGAACATGTTCAACTTTACTGAAGTTTTTCTATTACTTTGCAAAATGCTTTATCTTTATTTACTCTCATCAGCCTAATATCTAAATTTTCTTTGCTCCATATCCTTGATAACACTTGGTACTTTCAGAATGTTAGGACTTTATTTCTAGCCTGACAATTAAATGTTTGATATCTACTTTGAATTTTCAATTTTGTACATCATTCATTTTCTTCATAAATGTATTTGCTCCCATAGTTTCTTTTTTCTCTGAATTCTGTTTTAATATGTTTGCCAATTCTACTACTGTTCTTGTTTTTTTTACTTTCTTACTGGTTTCTAAGATGTGTATATACTTCAAATTTAAATTATTTTTGCTTTATGTCTGTATAATACATACAGTCTTTAAGCAGTCATTTAAATTTGTATTTGATGGTGTCCTATTTTAATACAGCCATATCTATCTTTATTTTTATTCATGGTATGCATTTCAAAAATTTTTTAATTAATTTCTTTTTTATTATTTTTTTATTTTATAAGATTTTTTTAAATTTTATTTTATTTAACTTTACAATATTGTATTGGTTTTGCCATATATCAAAATGAATCTGCCACAGGTATACATGTGTTCCCTATCCTGCCCTCCTCCCTCTTTCCTCCCCATACCATCCCTCTGGGTCATCCCAGTGCACCAGCCCTATAGGAATAGCATAGATTACATAACAGTGGGAAGAAATGCTCAATGATTTAACACTATGGTGAATATTTCATATTCACATAAAGTACACTGTGAGACACAAAGATGCTGTAGGTAGTTCTCTATGTAACCTTGTGATGCAGGTTACTGATTTCAATGAAATTACATTATTCTTCTGTAACTCCTTCGTTACATTCACACCTCATGATCTTTTAACCAAAATACTTCAGTGTAAAAAAAAAAAAAACAAAAAAAAACCTATAAATTGTCACATAAATCTCTCAAACAATAACATAAATAGCTCTTTACTATGTAGAACATTATTTCAAGTAAATCATCTATTTTAATCCTTTCAAAATTATCAGAAACTAATGCTATTTTCCCATTGCATGAGTGGAGAAACTGAAGCTGAAATCACTTTAAGCAACTTAGTACAGGTTGCGCTTCCCTGATAGCTCAGTTGGTAAAGAATCCACCTTCAATGCAGGAGATCTGGTTGGATTCCTGGGTCAGGAAGATCCCCTGGAAAAGGGATAGGCTACCCACTCCAGTATTCTCGGGCTTCCTTTGTGGCTCAGCTGGTAAAGAATCTACATGCAATGCGAGAGACCTGGGTCCAATCCCTGGGTTGAGAAGCTCGGCTGGAGAAGGGAAAGTCTACCCACTCCAGTATTCTGGCCTGGAGAATTCCAGAGTGATGATTCAATCCTATCTTCTGACTAGTCTTTCTATATCTTATAGATGAAATGAAAAGCCGAACACTGGGACTTACCTGGTGGCACAGTAGGTAAGAATCTCCCAGCCAATGCAGAGGATAAGGTTTGATCCCTGGTCTGGGAAGATCCCACATGCCATGGAACAACGAATCCTGTGCACCACAACTATTGATCCTGCACTCTAAAGCCGGAACGACAACTGCTGAGCTCACATGCTGCAGCTACTAAGCCCACGTGCCCTAGAGCCAATGCTCTGCAACAAGCCACTGCAAAGAGAAGACTGCACACCATAATAAAGAGTAGCCCCCACTTGCTGCAACTAGAGAAAACCCATGAGCAGCAGCAAAGATACAGCACAACCAAAAATAAATAAATAAACAAAACTTTTTTAAAGTACTTAAATCCTTAGTATTTAATTATTAGTAAAAGGTCAGTTTTCATTCCAATCCCAAAGAAAGGCAATGCCAAAGAATGATCAAACTACTGCACAATGGCACTCATCTCACACGCTAGCAAAGTAATGCTCAAAATTCTCCAAGCCAGGTTTCAGCAATACATGAACCGTGAACTTCCAGATGTTCAAGCTGGTTTTAGAAAAGGCAGAGGAACCAGAGATCAAATGGCCAACATCCGCCGGATCATCAGAAAAGCAAGAGAGTTCCAGAAAAACATCTACTTCTGCTTTATTGACTATGCCAAAGCCTTTGACTGTGTGGATCACAATAAACTGTGGAAAATTCTGAAAGAGATGGGAATACCAGACCGCCTGACCTGCCTCTTAAGAAACCTATATGCAAGTCAGGAAGCAACAGTTAGAACTGGACATGGAACAACAGCCTGGTTCCAAACAGGAAAAGCAGTACATCAAGGCTGTATGTTGTCACCCTGCTTATTTAACTTATATGCAGAGTACATCATGAGAAACGCTGGGCTGGAAGAAGCACAAGCTGGAATCAAGATTGCCAGGAGAAATATCAACAACCTCAGGTATGCAGATGACACCACCCTTATGGCAGAAAGTGAAGAGGAACTAAAAAGCCTCTTGATGAAAGTAAAGAGGAGAGTGAAAAAGTTGGCTTAAAGCTCAACATTCAGAAAACGAAGATCATGGCATCCTGTCCCACCACTTCATGGGAAATAGATGGGGAAACAGTGGAAACAGTGTCAGACTTTATTTTGGGGGGCTCCAAAATCACTGCAGATGGTGATTGCAGCCATGAAATTAAAAGACGCTTACTCCTTGGAAGGGAGGTTATGACCAACCTAGATAACATATTAAAAAGCAGAGACCTTGCTTTGCCAACAAAGGTCCGTCTGGTCAAGGCCATGGTTTTTCCAGTGGTCATGTATGGATGTGAGAGTTGGACTGTGAAGAAGGCTGAGCGCCAAAGAATTGATGCTTTTGAACTGTGGTGTTGGAGAAGACTCTTGAGAGTTCCCTTGGACTGCAAGAGGATCCAACCAGTCCATCCTAAAGGAAATCAGTCCTGGGTGTTCATTGGAAGACCTGATGCTAAAGCTGAAACTCCAATACTTTGGCCACCTCATGCGAAGAGTTGACTCACTGGAAAAGACCCTGATGCTGGGAGGGATTGGGGGCAGGAGGAGAAGGTGACAACAGAGGATGAGATGGCTGGAGGGCATCACCAACTCAATGGACATGAGTTTGGGTAAACTCTGAGGGTTGGTGACGGACAGGGAGGCCTGGTGTGCTGCAGTTCATGGGGTCGCAAAGAGTCAGACACAACTGAGCCACTGAACTGAACTGAACTGAAAGTATAATACTAATATTTATATCTTCATATGAAAGAGTGACTTGGATTTGCAGATGTAATAACTCAAGAAATGAAATTCCTCATTTTTTAATAAATTAACAAAAAAGAAAAAATGGGATAAGAATTGGAAAAAGTAGATACATATATATATACATAACTGAATCACTTTACTGTACACCTAAACACAACATTGTTAATCAACTATAATCCAAATTATAATAAAATATTTAAAAATGAAAAAAATAAAGATACTTACCCTGAAATAAAATAAAATCCCTCACTTTTATAATTTAACAGCATATAAGATTATGTCAAATATATTTCCTGACTGTGTTTGATAGCAAGTACAGATCCTATCCAAGATGTTATTCAAAACAAGGAAGCATATTTCAATTGTGCTGATTTCACTGAGAGAGGCAGGAACCACATATTACAAGTGTAACTCTATGATCTTTAGCATACAGAAAAATACTGAATATCCATTTATACCAACTAGCTTGTCCTTGCTCTGCTGAATCAAAGTCGCAGCAATCACTGAGAATAATTCTGCCTCTTCAAAGTGTATTAGCAGAGAGATATAAGCAGACCATGAACCGAAAAATTGTTGGAAAAAAATCAAAGTGGTTAGTCCTACATAGTAATGTAATTTATCTATGTTTTCTTGATTTCAAATGTTCCTTCCAACATATTATAGAAACATGAAAAGCACGTGAATGTTATCATATGTCATGTTTCCATTCTAAGAAAAGGCACTGATGATTTTCCTTTGATGAGGCACAATGAGTTGCACTTCAAACACACACAAAGAAAACTAGTATTATTATAGTTCCTTTGATTTATAGCCAGTTCAATATTAAACATACCACTTGTAAAAAAATTCCTGTGTGCTTCCAGTGGTTTCATCTCTTATACTCTACACTTAATGCATAGCCCTATTTATTATTTTAAAACAAATATATATGTGTAATTGTTAAATGATAATATGGCAGTGTATGACACCATGCACATTTGAAAGTTTACCCTGTTATTATTTGTCCAAAGTACTCGTCAGGGAAGCACTGCTCATTTGACTAGAACCTGTTTAAATATCCTCTAAAGCGATGTGTTAGGCTGACAGAACAAAGAAGAGAAAGGATAATTCTTATTTCTAAATGTTTTCTGAAGTCTTACTTTATATAGAAAGCAGGTGGTTATGGAGCAGTTGAAAAAATAATGAATTATAATACCTGAATTCAGCCACTGACACTGAAGACTAGCCTGCTTTAACCATTGCTTGACCTTGGTGATTGTTTTTCATCACTTTGACACCTAGATTTCTGGTAAGATCATAATACATTTTATGCTCTACATTTCTCCTTTATGCTCTCTAACTGAAGAACTTTCAGTCTGAAAGAGTTTTGTAAAATGGTTTCAAAGTAATAGTCTGAGGTTTGCTAACACATACTGTTTCTTGAGAACAAAGGCAATGGCACCCCACTCCAGTACTCTTGCCTGGAAAATCCCATGGGCGGAGGAGCCTGGTAGGCTGCAGTCCATGGGGTCGCTAAGAGTCGGACACAACTGAGCGACTTCACTTTCACTTTTCACTTTCATGCATTGGAGAAAGAAATGGCAACCCACTCCAGTGTTCTTGCCTGGAGAATCCCAGGGACGGGGCAGCCTGGTGGGCTGCCGTCTCTGGGGTCGCACAGAGTCGGACAGGATTGAAGCGACTTAGCAGCAGCAGCAGCATGAAAACAAAAACAAGAGCAAAATAAAGCATTCCCTCAAATTCTTCAAAATCTCTAAAGAGCAGATAAACTTTCCCATAAGGTTAAAAAAAAAAAACAACTTATAAGTATTTATTGCAAGTTATAGATTTGAATATATTTACACAGAAACATTTGTTTTGCATCTGATATTACCTATTCTCCTGAAAATTATACCCTATCCTGAAAATTATACCCTCATTTCCCAGATCATAGTTGGTCAGGTGATAAAGGTTTACTAAAACAGTGTAAGACTACTGAACTTCATACTAATGATAATGAGAAGTCACTAAAAGGTTAAAGAGTAACCGAGTAACATGAATGGACTTACATCTTAAGAATATCATTTGGTAATATTTATATGAAGATTGGATTAGAAGGGCACCATGTAGGAGAAGCTCACTTGAGAAGTACACCAGAAAAGAAAAGATGGCTACCTGGAGGAAAGTGGTTTTGCCCAAAGACTAGAAAGACTTGAAGAGAATTGGAGGCAATTCATCTATGCCCACATCTTCACCCTGTGCCCTCTTGACTGTACAGAGATCAGATTGACATATTTGTTTAAATCAGAGACCTTCTTCTCAAGCTGCATCCTTCAGCATCACAGAAGGACTGGCTGTGAAATGATTCTCCCTCTTCTGCCATCAATTTTAGTGTGTTATTGGTAACAATCTAATGATTAAGTCAAAAATCTTTTTCTCTTCTATTAGAACTTCAAAGAATCAGATAGGATCGCGTGATCACAACTCACAGATAGTAGAGATGAAGAATCTGACACAAAAAATTCTTCATATCCTAGAGGTAATATATATTTAATTTTCTTAATTTCTGAGTCTTTTTTATGTCTGTGTGTATATTTGTGCATGCCCATACATGCAGTCTAAAAATAAGGAACACATACCTCATAAAATTACTGTATTCAGGGTTTTTTTATGTAAAACATTTAATATAGTACCTGGCACAGAGGAGACATTAAATAAATATGTAATCGCTTCTTCCAATTAACCCTTTCTTAGCTCACAGCCAACAGATGAGAGTTCTTTTAGGGATACTAAATAAAAAATATATGCTGGTAATCCCTAACCTAAGAATAGAGACCATAAAAAACTATAACTTTCAGATTTCCTTAGAAGTCTCCAAATCTAATTTATCATAATAAATATATCTAGATTATTTACTTGAACCAAATATAGAGTTTATGTTCTTTCTTCTTTAAGCTCCTATATTTAACTAAGGAGTATAGCTATGCTATAGTGACATTTTTATATATTGAAATCTTGGAGTAAAATATTTTTAACTTCTTTTCCCTGGTAGTTTTAAAACAAAATCCTAATGAAAGGGAATGGAATACAAAGTTAAAACCTGATTAAAAAAAAAAAAAACAAACCTGATCAACCTCCATATATTGCCAAAAACCTGATTTTTAGGAACATCATCCAAGGTTTCATAAGAGCGGCTCTTGTCATTATTACCCTCCACACTCTGAGAGTTCCCGAGAAGTCCAAGAAGAGACACTAATTTGACCACTGATCATAGAGTAACTTTGTCAAAATTTTTTAAAGTCATAAGCAGAATGCAACTAGGCAATATAAAGAAAAGTGAACAATAAGGCTGTCATTTTTTAACAAGAAGGCAAAGACACTGATACTCAGTGAACTGGAGATACTATAACAGCTTGCTTTCTCTGTTAGATTCCATCTACCCTTCTGTTCTAACTCAAATGTAATCAGATCACTGCCTTGGAGGAGTAATGGGACAGAGTTTCCAACTATTTATACCAGATAAAATGACCTCTATTTCATTTCCACCGTGATTAAACTTGTTATAGCTATGCAACAAGAGACCAGACTTAAGCATTAGAAATTGTTAAGAAATCATTCTTTAATTGTTACTCTAGATATTTTGACACATTTTTCTGTGGATTTCTTACTCCTATTTTCAAACCTTTTATTGTTCCTATCAAAATAATTGAAGGGATTGCTATAAAGGTCATAAGGATTTAACAAAAGAACTACCTGTCCTCCATTTCTCTTGTTATTAGAGAGTACATAGGCTCTGGTTCTTTGCAGTGCTGAAGAGATACTCAGGAGGGAGTTGATACTAACTGCCATGCGCTTAGCATATGAAACATGTCTAGGCAGTTTGCAATTGGACTTCTTACCCTTTATTTAACTTTCTTTCCATCTGTCTCTCTCTCTCTCTCTCTCTCTCTCTCTCTCTCTCTATCTCTTTAAGTTGATATCTTAAAGGATTTGGGGGGGCAGGATTTTTACACCCAATAATTTATTTGTTATACTATAACACATCACTCCTATAAATTCCCTCAGTATGCTGAATTAATTAGAACCCTAATCTAGAACACTTATTCTCACAAAAATTCCCTTCAATATGAATTATGAAGAAGGAAAAGGGCAATTTCTAAGCTAGACCCATTCTCCCAACTGTATCTCATAACTACTCTGCTCTTTTTGTTGCTGTTGTGTCCCTCAGTCATGTCCAACTCTTTGAGATCCCATGAACTGAAGCATGTCAGGTTTCCCTGTACTTCACAATCTCCCAGAGCTTGCTCAAACTCATGTCCATTGGGTCAGTAATACCATCCAACTGTCTCATCCTCTGTCATCCCCTTCTCCTCCTGCCCTCAACTTTCCCAGCATCAGGGTCTTTTCAAATGAACTGGTTCTTCGCATCAGGTGGCCAAAGTAATGGAGCTTCAGTTTCAGCATCAATCCTTCTAATGGATATTCAGGACTGATTTCCTTTAGGATAGACTGGTTTGATCTCCTTGCAGTCCAAGGGATTCTCAAGAGTCTTCGCCAACACCACAGTTCAAAAGCATCCATTTTTCGGCAGTCAGCCTTCTTCATGGTTCAACTCTCACATTCATACATGACTACTGGAAAAAAAAAAAAAACATAGCTTTGACTATACAGACCTTTGTCGGCAAAGTAATGTTCTTGCTTTTTAATACTGTCTAGGTTGGTCATAGCTTTTCTTCCAAGGAGCGATCATGTTTTAATTTCATGGCTGCAGGTACCATGTGCAGTGATTTTGGAGCCCAAGAAAATGAAGTCTGTCACTGTTTCCATTGTTTCCCCATCTATTTGCCATGAAGTGATGGGACCAGAAGCCATGGTCTTCATTTTTTGAATGTTGAGTTTTAATCCAGCTTTTTCACTCTCCTCTTTCACTTTCATCAAGAGGCTCTTTAGTTCTTCTTCACTTTCTGACATGCGGGTTCTGTCAACTGCATATCTAAGGTTATTGATATTTCTCCCAGCAATCTTTATTCCAGCTTGTGCTTCACGCAGCCTGGCATTTCACATAATGTACTCTGCATATATGTTAAATAAGCAAGGTGACAGTATACAGTTTTGATGTACTCCTTTTGTAAATTCAGTTCAGTTCAGTCACTCAGTCGTGTCCAACTCTCTGCGACCCCATGAATCGCAGCACACCAGGCCTCCCTGTCTATCACCAACTCCCGGAGTTCACTCAGACTCACGTCCATCGAGTCAGTGATGCCATCCAGCCATCTCATCCTCTGTCATCCCCTTCTCCTCCTGCCCCCAATCCCTCCCAGCATCAGAGTCTTTTCCAATGAGTCAACTCTTTGCATGAGGTGGCCAAAGTACTGGAGTTTCAGCTGTAGCATCATTCCATCCAAAGAAATCCCAGGGCTGATCAAGAACCAGTCTTTTGTTCTTTGTCCAGTTCTAACTGTTGCTTCTTACTAGAAGCATACAAGTTTCACAGGAGGCAGGTAAGGTGGTCTGGTATTCCCATCTCTTTAAGAATTTTCCACAGTTTGTTGTGATCCACACAGTGAAAGGCTTTAGCATAGTCAATGAAGCAGAAGTAGATATATTTCTGGAACTCTCTTGCTTTTTCTATAATCCAACAAATGCTAGAAGTTTGATCTCTGGTTCCTCTACCTTTTCTAAATCCAGCTTGAACATCTGGAAGTTCTTGATTCATGTACTGTTGAAGCCTAGCTTGGAGAATTTTGAGCATTACCTTGCTAGCATATGAGATGAGTGAAATTGTGCAGTAGTTTGAACATTATTTGGCATAGCTCTTCTTTGTGACCTGAATGAAAGCTGATGTTTTGCAGTCCTATGGCCACTGAGTTTTCCATATTTGCTGGCATATTGAGTGCAGCACTTTCACAGCATCATCCTTTAGGACTTGAAATACCTCGGCTAGAATTTCATCACCTCTACTAGCTTTGTTCATAGTGATACTTCCTGTTGCCACCTGTCTTCACACTCAAAGATGTCTGGCTCTAGGTGAGTTCTTTCTTTGGGTGTAGGATTATCTCCATTATGCACTTCCCATCCTAATATATGAATAATCTTATTATTTTATGGGAAAAATTCAACAACTACCACTAGGCACATAAAAACTAGGAAACTAAATAAAATAAGCAATTCACATCTAATAAAAGCAAACAATTACCTTGAATATTTCATTAAAATTCACTGTTAACTGTCTCTGCATCTGAAAATTAGTTTAATTCTGGCCTTCAATACCCCTTCAAAATATTATAATATTGACTCAGATTATGTCATTACATTTCACTATCTTATATTGACAGTTTCCTGAAACGGTTTTCTTTTCTTTGGTTGAAAATTCATACTAGGCCAGAATTTTATCACACATCCTAGTATTTAATAATGGGCAGTCTCCAGTATGAGAAAAAAGCATAGCATAATAGAACTAGAATTTAATCTTCAAATCAAACAGATATTTAACTCAGTGTGCAGTCCTTTCTCATTGCTCAGTCTGATGTGAAGCCTTGACTTTTCCCATCTGATGCCATTTGGGAATTATTTGAAGAAGTGAAGAGGAAGACAAAGAAGCAAATTCTATATTTATTAGTTTACAACGCTATGCTGCCATATGAAAACTCCCACAGCATCCCTGCCTTCACCAACACTACCATTTCCCAGATGTATGCAATTGAGTTTGAGTGGAATAAAAGAAGCAGCTTGACTCCTTTCTTTCTTATTTAATTCTTATAAAAAAATCAATAGTCCTTTTCTGAGATTTAAGGGAAATAGGAATGCAGATTTGGATAAAAATATTTCCAAATTAGGACTTTTTGAAGGTCACAATCTTTTCTTATATTACATAAATATCTATGAAAATATTATTTTTATATTTCTCACATGAGAATACTTTTACAGTGTTAATATATGCTATATGTATATTCAAACCTGTAGATTCAAAACTAGTTATCCAGTGATAAATTAAGTAATGTCTATGTTTTAACCCTCATGGATACATATTTTATATTAGCTTTTAAGTGGTAAGAAAGTACTAAAAATTAATTCCATTGTTAGAAATCAAAAATAAAAAATCTTATATAATTATGTTTGAATAATTAAATGGCATTTTGTTGGAAAGACAGCATGAGGAAGAGCAGCGTGTTCCAGAAACGTTTTTAAGAAGGCAGAAAATTAAGTGAATTTAATTGCGAGCTTTAAAAAAATTTCCTATTAAGTGCTTATATATGATGGTAGTTTAGTCGCTAAGTTGTATCCAACTCTTGTGACCCCAGGGACTGTAGCCTGCCAGGCTCTCCTGTCCATGGGATTTTCCAGGCAAGAATACTGGAGTGGGTTGCCATTTCCTTCTCCAGGGGATCTTCCGACCCAGGAATCGAACCCAGCTTCCCTCGTGGCTGAGTGGGTAAAGAATCCACTTGCAATGGAGGAGACACAGGCAGACGTGACTTCTATCACCAGGTCAGGAAGATCCCTCGGAGGAGGACATGGCAACCCACTCCAGTATTCTTGCCTGGAGAATCCCCGTGGTCAGAGGAGTCTTGTGGGTTACAGTCTACAGGGTTGAAAGAGTTAGACAGGACTGAAGTGACTGAGCTTGCACCCACATATACATAGTTACAAAAAATGTATTCCACCATGTATATTAATTCACTATTAATACTCCTTCAACATAGTTTTTTCACATATATGCATATGTGAGGGTAAGAAATACTCATTTAAATTTCTACAAAAAAAATTTTTTTAATTTAGAATAGTCTAATGTAATGAGCTTACAATAGTCTGAAAATGTAAACATCTGTAAATTTCTTAAATAGTGCTAAAGATTAAAAATAAGTTTTTTAAATATCAAAGTGACATATCAAAGTTTGGAAATATCAAAGGTTAATAAGATTATATATAGTATTGCAACCCATCTATAATTTAATTCCTTTTTACTTGTGTAAAACAATAAGTCTACCATTATAAATAACCTATGTAGAGCCATGCTAAATGATGCCATGAAGTTATTATGTGATATTTGCTACATTTTCTCTCCCTTGTTTTTAAAAAGATTTATAGTTATTTCTCTATTTTAGCAAGCAGATATGAAGTGATTTCAGGATGATCTATATGTATCAGAAAATACCATTTGTTTTTTTTTTTTTGAATTGCAAGGAATTTTATTTATAAAACTATTTAATTACATTTCATTAAAGTTTCCAAAAATTAAGTTATTTAAATTTTTATTTAAAATTGAGATAATAATAATATTCATATTTGCCTTCTAATTTGAATATTCAGTTCAGTTCAGTTCAGTCGCTCAGTCATGTCTGACTCTTTGCGACCCCATGAATCGCAGCAAGCCAGGCCTCCCTGTCCATCACCAACTCCCGGAGTTCACTCAGACTCACGTCCATTGAGTCAGTGATGCCATCCAGCCATCTCATCCTCTGTCGTCCCCTTCTCCTCCTGCCCCCAATCCCTCCCAGCATCAGAGTCTTTTCCAGTGAGTCAACTCTTCACATGAGGTGGCCAAATTAGTCTAATATTTTAAGACTTTTTAAAATATGAAAATAATTTTAGTATTTAATTTCCTTTTTGATGAAATATTTAAATATTATATGCCTAGAATACATTTTTTATACTTTACTGCCAATAGACATTGTGAGCAAATTCTTTTTTTTTTCACTTTATTTATTTAATTTTTTAGAGGCTAATTACTATACAATATTGTATTGGTTTTGTCATACATTGATATGAATCCACCACGGGGGTACATTTGTTTCTTATTTAACTCCACTTCCGTGGAAATCTGAAGATGTCTCATGCATCATCTCTTCAATTTCCTGAAGAAAAGTAACTCAGTATTTTGGCACAAGGCACCCTAAGAATGTCCTATGTCAAGAATAATTATAATTTCATTTTTTAACATCTCTCCTGCAGTATGAAGTGAAAGTCACTCAGTCGTGTTCGACTCTTTGTGACCCCATACGGTCTATGGAATTCTCCAGGCCAGAATACTGCAGTGGGTAGCCTTTCCCTTCTCCAGAGGATCTTCCCAACCCAGAGATAGAACCCAGGTTTCCTGCATCACAGGCGGATCCTTTACCAGCTGAGCCACCAGGGAAGCCCAAGAATACTGGAGTGAGTAGCGTATCCCTTCTCCAGTGGATCTTCCCAACCCAGGAACTGAACCGGGGTCTCCTGCATTGCAGGTGGATTCTTTACTAACTGAGCTACCAAGGAAGCCCCTTCGGCAGTATATTGACTTTCTACAGGAGCCTTGCCGTCTGGAGTCTGATAAATGTGTTCTTGTGTGTATGAACTGAAATGAATCTGAATCACGCCAGTTAGAGCTATCCATGTGAAAGTATAAATATGTACAAATGTACATATTGAAACATTCATTAATTTGCTGCTGCTGCTGCTGCTAAGTCGCTTCAGTCATGTCCGACTCTGTGCAACCTCATGGACTGCAGCCTACCAGGATTCTCCGTCCATGGGATTCTCCAGGCAAGAACACTGGAGTGGGTTGCCATTTCCTTCTCCAAATCGTGAAAGTGGAAAGTGAAAGTGAAGTCACTCAGTCGTATCTGACTCTTAGCGACCCCATGGACTGCAGCCCACCAGGATCCTCCATCCATGGGATCTTCCCGGCAACAGTACTGGAGTGGGGTGCCATTGCCTTCTCCCATTCATTAATTTACTTCATGACTATTCTACTTATTAAAATAGAGGTTACTTTGACAGACTAACTCAAATTCTGTCTCTATAAAAAATAAGAAAAGGTACCTAACTACATGGTTACCATGCTGTTTGCAAATTGAGTTTTAACAGTTACTATCATTTCACAAAAACAAAACATCAGATTACTGCTAATCCTAAAGGCTTCTGTAAACTGTAAGGGTGACAAAGGAAAGTTTATATAAAATACTGGAGAAACAAAGACAGTAAAGTGAGAGAGCAACTACTTCATATAAAGTCATACCAAACTCCTTACCGTGCCTAACCCCACACTGCTTTTCCACAAGCACCTGCCATGCCATTTTACAAGTAATCCCTATGCCCAGAAGTTTTGTGTTGTTTCTCCCTCCAAGATAAATCCTCTTCTCTTTCCCCTTTATAGCATTTCAAAACTTCTGAAGGTTATCCTTTCATAGCATTTCCACCATATCTTAATTGTGATCCTTATCACACTGCATGTTAATATTTTACTTATTTTCTTACCCCATTACACTAAAGCAATTTGAACACAGTGACATCTTGTTTTTATATATGTTCATAAGGGTTGGATATAGACATCACCCTCAAAAACCTGCTTAATAAATGGGTGAATGATTGAAAGAATGACTGAATGAGAAAAATATGATCAACAGCACCTTTACAACACTGAATAAAATAAAAAGTATGCATTTGGTGCCAGCGTCAGAAGAGGATAAGATGGATGGATAGCATCACCGATTCAACGGACATGATCTTGGGCAAATTCCTGGAGATGGTGAGGGACAGGGAGGGCTAGCGTGCTACAGTCCACAGGGTAACGAAGAGTCAGCCACGACTTGGCGACTGAACATCAAGTCAGAATGCATAAGGAGATTTCTACTGATTCTTAATTCAGATATGGATGGCAAATTCTAAAGAAATTCTTCCCAGATATAATTTAACATTAGAGCACATGTCTATAGAAAAACTGTTCCCCATTTTATTTTTTATTTGATTTGTAAAATTACTGAACTTACAGATATGACAAACACAACAAAGCTGGGATTGACTGAGCAATATAATCTAAGGATTGTGAAGCATGTGAGATACAACTGATAAATCAAACCAAGGAGCCAGTGATGAGGAAAATGGAAAGAATTTAATAGTTGACTCTATAAATGAACATAGAAAAGTGAAGCATTTTAAAATTAAAGAGTTTAGAATTTAGCAGTAACATGACAGAATGGAGGAAGGACATATGGAAAGTAAAGTGTGTTTAAGAAATTCTAAGATGTAGCTGTATTACAATAAGTGAGAATAGAAAACAAAATGATTAACTCTTAGTACTTGTGTAAGTAGAAAAGGAAGAAGAAATTTAAGATCCTTATTTGAAAAAGAAAAAGTGGAGGTTGAGGCTGATTCATATTGATGTTTGACAGAAAGCAACAAAAATCTGTAAAGCAATTATCCTTCAGTTAAATATATATATATATACATATATATATATATATATATATATATATATATATTAAAGTGGAGGTTGATACTGGTATGAAAATATCAGAAGTAAAAGAAGGTAATTTGAAAAAGCTTCAGAGTTGTTTTTAGCGCATTACACTTTGAGTAGAGATTGGCATTATGGTAGGATGATCCCAAATCAAGAATTTTCAAATGATATATTTCTTGGAGAAACTAACAAAATCAGTCTTGACTTGCTAATTTTGAGGATGAATTTACAGAAAAAAGTGGAAAAACCCTTACACATTTGAAAGCCCCATCATAAAGAAGATAAGAATATTTGAAGAGATCAGCTTCAAGTACAAACTTGAATATATAAATGTTATAAAGTAAAGAATAGAAAGTAAAACAAACATAGATTCAAGAATTAAATATGCGGCTAATCAGTAAGGCAACAAATAGAAAACAGAAAGAAAATCTAAGAATCATTAAAGTATAAACACATCTTGCCAAAGAAATACCCAAGCAGAAGAGTTAAACAACTTTCAGATAAGAAGAACTAATCCAAATAAGAACTGGGTAAGCATAGTAGGTATATCTAGGATATCACTGATAATCAGTGATAGAAAAGACAAAACTAAACATAAAGGAAAAACAAGAGAGGAAACTGAAATTTGGTATGTGCTCAAAAGGGGCTTAGCTATTATAATGAAGTGAAGAAGTAAAGTCGCTCAGTTGTGTCCAATTCTTTGCGACCCCGTGGACTGTAGCCTACCAGGCTCCTTGGTCCATGGGATTTTCCAGGCAAGAGTACTGGAGTGGGTTGCCATTGCCTTCTCCAGGAGATCTTCCCAACCCAGGGATCAAACCCGGGTCTCCCGCATTGTAGGCAGACGCTTTACTGTCTGAGCTACCAGGGAAGCTCAAGTTATTATAATATATATACTTAATTCTCACAAATTTATGAGATAAGCATTGATTAAGACTGACATAATTACCCACACAATGGATTATCTTATGTTGCTGGTATACAGAAACTGACAGGGGGAGAAAGGCTCTCTGTGTCTTACCAAAATTCAATCATGAAGGACAAGAGAAATTAAGATATAAATTATCCAAAACTATCACAAGTCCCAGTGTAGCTTTTGTTCTGGACTTTTTAATTTAGGAGAAAGCAAAAAGTGGCCAACATCTGAAGACAAGTAGACATTTGGTAAAAGAATTCTAGAACAAGAGGGAACAATAATTTATTGTTCTCACTAAAATAGTTATTGGAGACCCATAGTTATAGAATAGAGAAATCTTTGAAAAGAAATAAAAATGCAAAGGCCTTGCAATTTAGACAGAGAAAATGTTTTATAGCAAGACATTCAAAATGTTACGTCATATCTAAGTATGAGCAAGTCACATTGCTGAGGTATGTAGGAAAGTCAGCTCCGTCAAGAATTCTAGTTTTATAAAAAACAAAACTGAAAACAACATAAAAATGAACAAGCAATTCCTGGCTTTTGGTGATAAACTAGATGATTCTAAAAATTGTTCAAAACAATACCAGCTAAGGTTAATAGGTTCTTTGGAAGGTTGAAAGTTAGGAAGTTGGCCAATTTTATAGAGGTTTATCAATAATAAAGCAGCCATTTTTTTTTGGCAGATTCATTTCAATATTTGGCAAAACTAATACAATATTGTAAAGTTTAAAAATAAAATAAAATTTAAAAAAATAAAAATAACATAAAATAAATAAAATAAAACAAAATTTAAAATAAAAGAAAATAATAATAAAGCAGCCAATTCTCTAGGATCATTTATGGAGGTTTCTTTTGTTGTCAACAGAATTTATACATCAGATGCCAGTTTCCTTCATCTCATTGAGAATTTCCCTATAATATTTTTTTATAGTTTACTTTCTGAATGATAACCAAAACAATTAAACCAAATTGTGTTATATCAAGGTAGATGATAAGTGATAGTATCAATTATTTGCATTTTGGAGCTTTAAACATTTGAAGAGTTAACAAACTGTTACTAATGGTACAGTCATAAGAAATAGATTAAATCATAATTTTGCCACTTAGAACCTTGATCTTATATGTAAAATGAACATACTAATACCTACAGGGTGGAGTGGTTCTTAGAATTGAAAGGATGTGTACATCTACTTAAATGGAACCTGTTACACAGTAGAAGTTGAAAAAAATGACACTAAGGGCTTGAAAGACAAACTGAAATAATATATATGTCAGTAACATTAAAGCATAATCTTAAAAAAGGTAAAACCATGATTCTCATCTAAATATATGAACAAATTTCAAATATATAGTTTAATTTATTAATTAATGAGACAGCATGAAGGATGTTGCTATGCTATGCTATGCTAAGTCACTTCAGTCGTGTCCGACTCTGTGCGACCCCATAGACAGCAGCCCACCAGGCTTCCCTGTCCCTGGGATTCTCCAGGCAAGAACACTGGAGTGGGTTGCCATTTCCTTCTCCAATACATGAAAGTGAAAAGCGAAAGTGAAGTCGCTCAGTAGTGTCTGACTCTCAGCGACCCCACGGACTGCAGCCTACAAGGCTCTTCTGTCCGTGGGATTTTCCAGGCAAGAGTACTGGAGTGGGGTGCCTTTGCCTTCTCCAATGAAGGATGTTACATCTGGTCGATTGATTATCCAAAAAGCAGATACATATATAAGCAAACAGGAATATTGAAATTAATGTGATTAATAGGCATAATATTTTGATCCTTCAACAAGGTTTGTAGAAATCAACTGCACTCCACTCATCAAAATGCATCTACATATAACAACCAAGAATTAGTTGTACCACTAGCAGTTATCTACAATTTACAACGTTATAAAAATAGCTCGAAGATTATAAAAAGACAGAGATAAGTAGGATTTGTGCACTAAATAAGACATCTGGTACTAATTTCTGCCAATTTCCATTTGTCCACTCACACTCATTTTTCTGACAGTCTTCCCACCTTACGTTCATTATGATATCAAATACATTTTATTATTGGTCACAGAAAAATAGACTAGTCTTGTTAGGTTTGACCTAGTTTTATGTAGATCAAGTAAGATTTTTTTCATTAACTCTGTAAGCTTCCTTTAGAATTCTTTTACTAATCAAGTGCCATAGAGTACTGAATAAATTCACAAGTACACAAAATTCATTTCCACTCAAATGTTTCCATTAAAAAAAAATTAAGATCATCATTTTAAATATCTCTATGCATTCACTATTCAGAGAATAGGAAAACAAACACAAGAAATTATCTCCAGCAAATCTGTACTACAGTGCTTATACATTTGAATGAATGAATTCTCTTTCAGAGATCCTCAAAATTTTCTAAGGCTCCTGGCTTATCAGAAATTTACCTTTCTTACCAGCTTGGAGACTCAGCTCTGTAAGGTCAGTTCTCCAAACAGAACTTTGTATGCCTTGTGTTGTCAATAAAGCAAGCATTCTTATTAAAAACCTTCTTATCACACCCAATTCAATAAGCATCACAGAATCATATGATACTGCAGGTGTGGCTGTGATTATGTAATTTGTCACGTATGTACTGGTAAAAATCAGAACAGACTTTTACAGTACTAATGCAATCTATTTTTATTTTTCCATAAAAAGTCAAGAGACTCAGATTTTAATAATTCTGGGAGGTCAGTGAGAATCAGATATCATTTTAAATGTATTATTTCAACTAATAAATGCTAAATTGTTAGAGTTACTAAACTGGAGTAACTAATTGTTTTGAGTTACAAATAGCTTAAGAAAAAAGAAAAAGGACTTCCGTGTATATTTGGAAAATGGAACATTCAAAAAACACCAATAATACTGCAATAAATAAACACAGTGTAATTTCTCCCATCAGTGCACTCATTCCTATGTAATTAGTTTGGGGTTGGTTTTGTTTGCATGTTTTTGTTTTTCTGCTGGAGCCTAGGTTACGCATCCAGTTGCAGGTGACTTCTGTATTAAATACTGTATTTAATACTGACTTCTGTATTAAAATGAGCCTTGGAAATTCTGATTCAGGTCACTTGTATGATCTGAAAGTTATCTAAGTGATGTTTGCTAAGAGACTCTACCTTCAAGTCTAAGCCTTACTGTCCATAGTTTGAAATGCCTGATGGAGTATTTTCCACAAATCTCTGAGACTGTCTTTCTTTCTTTTTTGAAAGCATATTCTCTAGCCTGTAGTTTGTATCAAAGTCTTCAAGAAAGCCAAATAGTAAAATAAAAATATCTGTGGATGATATTGGATTAATTTCTGGTTGTGGTTAGTTTATTTCTATAAGTAATAATATCAGGGGAGGAGACTAAAATTCTCTATGGCAGCATAGTTTATAAGCATTAATTAGTGCTTTCCCTGAAGATAAGTACATATCATGGAAAGAAACCCACTGACAAATCTCCATTCTTCCCAAAATGCATACTGTCTCTAAAATATTTATATTATTAATGCTTTACCTGCATAAACTAAGGGAAGACTGGGCATATCTTCTGATCTGACAGTTTTCTATGCAGCTCTTACAATAGCAATATATGAAACCAACCTAATGATTTCCATCATTTCCATTTACATAAAGAGGAAAAGGAATATATATGATTTCTCAAAAGCTGAATGGAAAATCTCAAAGAAAATTATAAGTAGACATTTTATAAGTTTTAATGTAGGTTTTGGAAATGATGAAACCAGGAGTTGTCAGAGATTGGGGCACTTGATTAGGATAGATTGTGGTTGCCTGAGAAGCAATAGTTGGTTTTGCATTTAATCACAGTGACAAGAAAAAGTTTTATGGACACATAGAAAATAATGCAATTGTGAAGAACTTAATAGTTTGTTTTTTTTTCAAAAATGAAGAAAACTTTGTCTTCTTTCTCATTCCTTTAAGTAGTAAAGAAGACTTTAAATTCAGCATAAGACATAGAAAATTAATCTAATACAACACAGAATCTCTACTATCTAGGTTCATTCAGTCGCTCAGTCATGTCCGACTCTTTGCCTCCCCATGAACCACAGCACGCCAGGCCTCCCTGTCCATCACCAATTCCCAGAGTCCACCCAAACCCATGTCCATTGAGTCAGTGATGCCATCCAACCATCTCATCCTCTGTTGTCCCCTTCTCCCCTTGCCCTCAATCTTTCCCAGCATCAGGGTCTTTTCAAATGAGTCAGCTCTTCGCATCAGGTGGCCAAAGTACTGGAGTTTCAGCTTCAACAACAGTCCTTCCAATTAACACCCACGAATGATCTTTAGAATGGACTGGTTGGATCTCCTTGCAGTCCAAAGGACTCTCAAGAGTCTTCAACACCACAGTTCAAAAGCATCAATTCTTCGGCGCTCAGCTTTCTTTATAGTCCAACTCTCACATCCATACATGACCACTGGAAAAACCATAGTCTTGACTAGACGGACCTTTGTGGATTGCATCAGATTGAAAAATAACTCCTTTTATTGTTGCTAAAGGCACTAATTAGAAAATTTGCAAGTTCACCCCCAAATTGAATGAATCCAAATGTTTATACTTCATTATGCCCTTTTATTCTCTGGAACCAACGGGCACTTTGCTGCTGCTGCTGCTAAGACACTTCAGTCGTGTTCGACTCTGTGTGACCCCATAGACATCAGCCCACCAGGCTCCCCGTCCCTAGGATTCTCCAGGCAAGAACACTGGAATGGGTTGCCATTTCCTTCTCCAATGCGTGCAAGTGAAAAATGAAAGTGAAGTCGCTCAGTAGTGTCTGACTCTTAGCGACCCCATGTACTGCAGCCTACCAGACTCTTCCGCCCATGGGATTTTCCAGGCAAGAGTACTGGAGTGGGCTGCCATTGCCTTCTCCAAATGGATACTTTAGGGAAAGTGATTCTCTCATGGGGTCTGCAAGGTCAAAATAATTTTTGCAATAATACCAAAATGCTACTTATGTTAAAATGCAATGTGTTCATTATCACTATATTCAAAGGAATCAATAAGTGTTAAAAATGTCAGTTTCTATAAACAAAAGCTCTTTGAAGTACACAAAAGTATTAAAGGTTCAGAGACTAAGACTCCTGAAAACTTCTGCATTAAGAAAACCCTATACTTTTTTCTTGATAAACAAAAAACAGATACACAATTGCATTTCTTTGTTACCACTGCTCCTAGTATAGATAACTTTTAACAAAATTAAACTACAATTTTCACAGAAAAAGCAAGGAGTTGGATAAATGAGAACTGTCTTACTAGCAGCTTCATGAATGTACACAATAAATTCTCTAACATCACATATGTTAGAGACATATGTCTCTTACACATTCATGACCCAAAGCTGCAGCCTCTCTATAGAATATTAAATTAAAAAGGCATACAGAATCAAAATGATGTTTAATAACTAGGCTCTGGTAATCTACCTTACTTAAAAATTATTCAGGTATATACAATGAGTATCCATTAAGTAGCTTAAGGTAATATCAGACTGTGGTTTTAGATTATTTAAAGATCTCAGAAAGAGAAGAGGAACTAAAAAACCTCTTGATGAAAGAGGAGAGTGAAAAAGTTGGCTTAAAGCTCAACATTCAGAAAACGAAGATCATGGCATATGGTCCCATTACTTCATGGCAAATAGAGGGGGAAACATTGGAAACAGTGTCAGACTTTATTTTTAGGGGGCTCCAAAATCACTGCAGATGGTGATTGCAGCCATGAAATTAAAAGACGCTTACTCCTTGGAAGGAAAGTTATGATCAACCTAGATAGCATATTAAAAAGCAGAAATATTACTTTGCCAACAAAGGTCCATCTAGTCAAGGCTATGGTTTTTCCTGTGGTCATGTATGGATGTGAGAGTTGGACTGTGAAGAAAGTTGAATGCCGAAGAATTGATGCTTTTGAACTGTGGTGTGGGAGAAGACTCTTGAGACTCCCTTGGATCATAAGGAGGTCCAACCAGTCCAACCTAAAGGAGATCAGTCCTGGGTGTTCATTGGAAGGACTAATGCTAAAGCTGAAACTCCAATACTTTGGCCACCTCATGTGAAGGGTTGACTCATTGGAAAAGACCCTGATGCTGGGAGGGATTGAGGAAAGGAGGATAAGGGGATGACAGAGGATGAGATGTCTGGATGGCATCACTGACTCAATGGACATGGGTTTGAGTGAACTCCAGGAGTTGGTGATGGACAGGGAGGCCTGGGGTGCTGCGATTCATGAGGTCGCAAAGAATCGGACACGACTGAGCAACTGAACTGAACTGAAAGATCTCAGAAATTTCCCTTGAACTGACATAATATAAAACATAATTACTGTAGAAATAAAAAGTATGACAAAATAATTATTCAATTTAATTGAACAAATTTAAATCTGTTTTAATATTAAAGAAAGAAAGTGAAGTCGCTCAGTCGTGTCTGACTCTTTGCGACCCCGTGGACTGTAGCCCACCAGGCTCCTCCGTCCATGGGATTCTCCAGGCAAGACTACTGGAGTGGGTTGCCATTTCCTTCTCCAGGGGATCTTCCCAATCCAGGGATTAAACACAGGTCTTCTGCTTGGCAGGCAAATTGTTTACCACTAGTGCCAACTGGGAAGCCCTTTGTTTCTATTATACTTAACAATAATAAATCAGAGAAAAGATCATTGATGCTAGTTTTTTGAAAAGATAAACAAAATTATAAAACCTCTAGCCAAGAAGGCTCACCAAAAATAAGAGAGAACCAGATAAAATAAAAACTGAAAGAGGAGAAATAACCACAAAGCTACAAAAAATCATAAGAGAATACTATAAACAGTTATATACCAACAGACTTACAGATATAGAAATCAAAGTAGTGATTACCAGTAAAGAAAGAAAAGGGAGAGCAAGGTAGGGCATAGGATTGAGATACAAACTACTATGTATAAAATAAACAAGCAACAAGGACATATTAAATAGCACAGGGAATAATAGCTAATATCTTGTAATAACTTTTAATGGAGTATAATCAGTAAAATTAATGACTACTATGTTTTTTTTTGACTACTATGTTTTGTATTTGAAATTAATATATTATAAATCAACTATATTTCAATTAAAACAATAAAAAATAAATATGGATAAACTATAGAAAAGAATAAAATCATAATCCTCATACAGAAAATGAACATAAGATTTTTATTTAACTCATTAATTAGGGACAGGATTAGTAATATAAAAGTCTTCAAAGGAGAATTAAGAGATACATATTAAGTAATCAGGAATGATGAAATGAATTTGTTCAATAGATTGAAAACTGACTTCTTTGGGAGAGCGAAGGAAATCAATAGTACTTCTACAGAACAAGATTTATTTTACATGCCTCTGAGAAAATTACATCCATTGCCATCATTTATCTACAACTTAGAGTGGTTATATAGCTCAAAGGCAGTGAAGGATGAGCTAGAAAGAATACCCAATGATCTTTTTTCTGCATTTCAAAGTCATTCACAATTATTCCTGAATTTATCATTAGGAATAATTTGCCAAATTGTTCCTATTAAATGAACTGATCTCTAATTTTAGATACAGAACAAATGAATTTAATCAACAAAGTTCCTAACAGAAACAATTATAACTCAATGAAGAACTTAATGAAATTTATAAAATTACACATACTCGGTTTACTGAAAAATTGGATGCGATAGAATGCAATCAGGGAGAAACTTTATTTCTCCTCATAACTTCCCCTTGCAGTGCATTCTGTAGACTGATTTTATTTCCCAAGGTTAAATGAAACCTCAGGAAAATCTCATAGATTTCTCATTCCTTTCAGGTAATATAAATCCCTGTCAGTCTAATATCAAATCTTTAACTCTCTTCAAATCTATAATTTCTCTCTATTTGGCTGATAAGCAATCAAAGGAAAATAAATGCATAGTTGCTTTGTCTTGATCTCCTGACCCACACTTTAGGGTACATTCCAAGTTGAAGCAAGAGAAGTGGGGAGAGATAAGAGTAAGAAGTCGCAGCTATCTGGAAAGGCTGTAAATCACCACTGGTATCATTTGGGTTGTGAAAAGCTAACTCTTTCTCATGTAAGACATTCTTCGTAGTTGCATAGCTTCCTGAAGTTTCTAAAGTGATTGACAGTGTTCCTTCTGTCATGTCGATGTTTCTGTCCCCATCACTCATGTCCCATCTCTTATAGGGCCATGTTAGACTTCCAGCCTTTCCTTTGGAGGTTACCTCATTTCTGATTGGCAGTCATCCTGGAAAGCATCTTTTAGAAATGACTCACTATTAGAACTTTGTTCAGTATTCTTCTTGCTGCTGTTGCTGCTAAGCCACTTCAGTGGTGTCTGACTCTGTGCAACCCCATAGACGGCAGCCCATCAAGCTCCCCCGTCCCTGGGATTCTCCAGGCAAGAACACTGGAGTGGGTTGCCATTACCTTCTCCAATGCATGAAACTGAAAAGTGAAAGTGAAGTCACTCAGTTGTGTCGGACTCTTAGTGACCCCACGGACTGCAGCCTACCAGGCTCCTCTGTCCATGGGGTTTTCCAGGCAAGAGTACTGGAGTGGGTTGCCATTTCCTTCTGAAGCTCACAAAAAAAACAATACCTCTGTTTTGGCAGCCAGTGAAAGTGCCATTCTCTCTCAAAGTAGTACATCTGAACTTGTTCCAAGTAAACTTTAGATCTGCTCTTTAGCAGACTTTATATCTGCTCTCGTGCATTTAGACTTTCACACTTGAATACATTTAACTGCATTTCACACTTGAATACAGACTTGGTTTACTTGAAGTACACTCTCATTTGTTTTGAGATAAGGAGGAGATACTGCCTGATCATAAGAGGTTAGAGGAAACCCACAGTATACCAGCAATTACTTCTCTCTAAATACCTCCATTACATTGTCTTCAAATTTATAATAAAACTTAGAAAAAACATTCAAGATCACATTTAATATGTTACATGCATTTAGTTTTCACATGTCATGATTTACATTGAATTAATTTTTGTAAAGTTCTTGTGTTATTTATCTTGTTTATAAAAAATTCAGGCAGCTTGAATTATTTAAGCGAATTTCTTTGGAATAACACACATTACAAACGTTTATTTGTATGTCCACTTTTCAGTGTGGCCTACATTCAACTTCTTATTTAAAACTGGAGACACATCCACTTCTAGAACACACCTACTGCCCTTCCTTGCTTAATTTTTCCCCACAACACTTGTCACAGCATAACAAATCTAACTATGCTATATTATACTATTGTACTTATTCCTCTTATTTATCTTATAGCTACATAGAAAACAATAACATTGTATCCCAGTGGAGATAGTAATCATAGAAACTGAGAACAGTCATCAGAGTTTTCATACTATATACAAATGTAGAAGTGACAGGATATACTGATGTAATGAACGTAAAAGTGAGGGAAAGAAATCAAATATGTGTTCTGCTTTTTGAGCCAGAACAATTAGGTGTTTTTATTGTTTGGTTTTTAAAATTACTGTTGTGCAAAAATTTACTGAAAAATTTAAAGTATTTTTTAAAATGTGAACTTTGGTGAAGTCATTAAGAGTTCCTGAAAAACTAGAACATTAAACAAAAACTTTAAAAGATAAGGGAAGGAAACTAAGAAGGAACAGTCAGGCTAGAGGGAAAACAAAGAAAGTTGGGACACTGATGGTTTGGTGAGATATCGAAAATAGTGTAAGTAGCCAAGTTTGTAAATGTCACTAAAGTACGACAAGAAAAAGCTGGAAAAATATTCATTGTATTTATAACTATTAAGACCGTGGAATTCTCAGATGGATTTGACAAGAAAGATAAAGGTGAAATCCACAATGAAGAAATGAGAGTGAAGTGGAGAATAAAGAAATCAAGCATAGCAACACTTTCAAGAACCTGGGATGGTGCTACTGTAGAGGCAGAAGGTTGACAGTTGGAGGGGGGTGCAGGTTAGAAGAATGGATCTGGATCTGAGGACTATTTTATTGTTGTTTTTAAAGAAAACTGGGCATGTTTATACACACATGAAAATGGATCAGTGTAACTACAGAATACACAAAAGACAAATAACACTTTTAAGTGTAAGAATTCTGAGCAGATATAAAATCTATGTGCTTTATAGGATAGAGCTACTGTGGATAAACAGAGAAAAGGTGTCCTTTATTATTATATAAATCCTACATGTATGTTGATGATGAGAGTCATAGTAATAGAAATATTATGAGGTAATTCAGTGTAGGACAGAATAATAAAACATTTTACCTCTCTTATCTCAATTACTCATACCATTAAATTTTGTGAATCAATTACTATTGTTATTTCAATTCATAGTTCAAAAGCTGACACAGAAAATTTGTCCAATTCTGTCACTCAGGAAATGCTTGGATTGAGGATTTATAAGTTCTTGACTGTAAAACACCAACTTTTAAATTTTTGAAATACAACATCGAGAAAAGTTAAGGGAAAAAGACAAAGGGAGGCTTTTCATCTTCATAACCAAGTCTAGCTGATAATGATATTTGACATGTGCTAGAATAACTAGAGCTTATGAAGTTTTATTTTCTCTTAAAATTATATTAGAAAGCTAAGAATCACTTGGTGGATCATAATTACTCTAATTCAGATAATTTCTGGAAATTTATGAAAATGTGTGCCTTCATTTTGTAAAAATTACACTTCCAAAATGACTCTCTTGCTTCAATGAAGTTATTGAGTTTCCATAAATAGAAGCAACATCTACGGCAAATGGATTATATATGCATATATATGGTAATGTATCTCACATTTTATTTTTTGATCAAGTATAGGAATATAATAACAAAGTGACAATTACTGAGCAAATTTATACAGCCTAGTTCACTAGTTTAATAAAAACAAACCCATGGAAAGTGCACATTGCAACACTTCACCTATTAAATTGCACAGAATTGAAGCAGTGTCTAAAGGCCATTCTACAAGCAACAAAAATTACCATACATACATATTAATATGCATGGGATTGATAAAGTGAGCCAGATTTGCAACCTATACATAAAACTGTCAACTCACATTTCAATGATAAATCATGAAAAAAAAAAATAAAGGGGTATTCAGGCATAGGAGGACTGCATATATTTTATGGGCTGGCAAAGACATTATCTTTGTGTGTCTGATTCATTCGTTGTGCTAATTTTCAAAATACCTGACATTTTACCAGAAAGTTAATATGACAGGTATAAATTAAAACCATCAGTGTGAAAAATATGCCATGTTTTCACAAATCTACAGAAATCTATAAGCCACAAAGTGTTATTTTTTTCAATTTCTTATTTCCTAATATATTACAGTTTGGTAAAATCTTAACCAAAGATTCTGAAATTAAAAATATTTACTCTAGTTCTCAAAGTATTAATTGGACAGAAAATAAACTTCTCTTATTACCTAAGAATACTATCACATAAAGTAAGAGGAAAACATAGTGATGTTTTTATGTGTTATATAGCTAGCTTCTACATAATAAATAAATAGTTGTAAACAACACTTAGCGAAAGAAAATGTTTAATACACATCACATTGACATTTCTTAAACTAAACTGCTTATATTCTCCTCTAAATCTGTCCATTGCAAACTTCCTTGGAATATGTTCACTTCCTACTTCTACAGATATTCTGTGTTCTGACATATTAATAATATCATCCCTCTACTGCAATATTCTCTTAGTCTCTCTGCTCTATCCTTGGCAAACCTAACAAATATTTTCATTACAGTAATTACACTTTGTCCTTTTAAAGCAGCCAGGTCACATCACTAATCTGCTAAAATTCTTTCAATATCTGCAGATTTTACCTGTGTAAAACACAAACTCTTTTAAAGGGCTTGTTGCTGTTCTTCAGTCGCTAAGTCATGACCCACTCTGAGACTGCACAGACTGCAGCATGCTAGGCTCCACTGTCCATATCTTGCAGAGCTTGCTCAAATTCCTGTCCATTCAGTCAATGATGCTATCTAACCATTTCATCCTCTGCCACCCCCTTCTCCTTTTGCCTTCAATCTTTCTTAGCATCAGGGTCTTTTGCAATGAGTTGACTCTTCTCATCAGGTGGCCAAAATATTGGAGCTTCAATTCAGCATCAGTCCTTCCAACAAACAGTCAGAATCGATTTCTTTCAGGATTTACTGGTTTGATCTTCTTGTAGTCCATGGGACTCTCAAGAATCTTCTTCAGCACCACAGTTTGAAACATCAATTCTTTGCCGCTCAGACTTCTTCATGACCCAACTCTCACACCCCTACATGACTACTGGAAAAAACATACCTTTGAGTATACTCACCTTTGTCAGCAAAGTGAGGTCTCTGTTTTTTAATAGGCTGTCTAGGTTCATCATAGCTTTCCTTCCAAGGAGCAACTCTCTTTTAATTTCAGAACTGCAGTCACTGTCCACAGTGATTTTGGAGCCCAAGAAAATAAAATAAAATCTGACACTGCTTCCACTTTTTCTCGTTCTATTTGCCATGAAGTTATGGGATCCAAAGCCATGATCTTAGCTTTTAGAATGCTGAGTTTCAAGCCACCATTTTCACTATCTTATTTCACCCTCATCAAGAGGCTCTTTAGTTCCTTTTCGCTTTCTGCCATTAGAGTGGTATCATCTACGTATCTGAGATTGTTGATATTTCTCCTGGAAATCTTGATTCCAGTTTGTGATTCATCCAGCCTGTTATTTTTCTTGATGTACTCTGCATAGAGGTTAAGTAAACAGGGTGATGATATGCAGCCTTGTCATACTCCCTTCCCAATTTTGAACCAGTCCAGTATTCTAATCCAGTTTTAACTGCTGCTTCTTGATCTGCATACAAGAGACAGGAGACATCTATGGTGGTCTGGTACTCCCATGTTTAAGAATTATCCACAGTTTGTTGTGATCCACAAGTCAAAATCTTTAGTGTAGTAAATGGAGCAGAAGTAGATATTTTCCTGGAGTTCCCTTGCTTTCTCTATGATCCAACAAATGTTGGCAATTTCATCTCTGGTTCCTCTGCCTATTCTAAACACAGCCTGTACGTCTGGAAATTCTCCGTTCACATACTGCTGAAGTCTAGCTTAAAAGACTTGAGCATAAACTTGCTAGCTGTGAAATGAATACAATTGTATAGTGGTTTGAATATTCTTTGGCACTGCCTTTCTTTGGGATTGGAATGACTGTTTCCAGTCCTGTGGTCCCAGCAGAGTTTTCCAAATTTGCTAATATATTGAGCACAGAACTTTAAAGTATCATATTTTAGGATTTAAAAAGCTGAGTTATAATTCCATCACCTCCACTAGCTTTGTTTATAATAATGCTTCCTAAGGCCCACTTGACTTTACACTCCAGAACATACGGCTCTAGGTGAGTGACCACACCGTCATGGTTATCTGTGTCATTAAGACCTTTCTTGTATAGTTCTTCTGTGTATCCCTGCTACCTCATTTTAATCTCTTCTGCTTCTGTTAGGTCCTTATCATTTCTGTCCTTTATTGTGCCCATCCTTGCATGAAATGTTTCCTTGATATTTCCAATTTTCCTAAAGAGATCTCTCATCTTTCCCAATCTATTGTTTTCCTTTATTTCTTTGCATTATTCATTTAGGAAGGCCTTCTTATCTCTCCTTGCCATTCTCTGGAACTCTGTATTCAGTTGGGTATACTTTTCCTTTTCTCCTTTGCCTTTTGCTTCTGTTCTTTCCTCAGATATTTGTAAAGCCTCCTCAAACAACCATGTTGCCTTATAACATTTCTTTTTCTTTGGGATGGTTTTGGTCACTGCCTCCTGTACAATGTTATGAACCTCTGTTCATAGTTCTTCAGGCACTCTCTCTACCAGATATAATCCCTTGAATCTATTTGTCACCTCCATTGTACAATCATAAGGGATTTGATTTAGGTCATACCTGAATGGTCTAGTGTTTTTCCTTACTTTCTTCATATGAAGCCTGAATTTTGCAATGATCTGAGCCATTATCTGAGCCACAGTCAGTTCCTGGTCTTGTTTTAACTGACAATATAGAGCTTCTCCATCTTCGGCTACAAAGAATACAATCAATCTGATTTCGGTATTGACACATGATGTCCATGGGTAGAGTCATCTCTTGTGTTGTTGGAAAAGGGCGTTTGCTAAGACCAGTGTTTTCTCTTGACAAAACTCTGTTAGCCTATGCCCTGCTACATTTTGTACTCCAAATCAAACTTCCCTGTTATTCCAGGTATCTCTTGACTTTCTACTTTTGCATTCCAATCTCCTATGATGAAAAGGATATCTTTTTTTTTTTTTTTTTTGGTGTTAGCTCCAAAAGGTGTTGTAGGTCTTCATGTGTATGTGCTTAGTCACTCAGTCATGTCTGGCTCTTTGCAAACCCATGAACAGTTGCCCACCAGGCTCCTCCGTCCATGGGAATTCTCCAGGCAAGAATACTGGAGAATGGAGTAGCCATGCCCTCCTCCAGGAAATCTTCCCAACCCAGGGATCGAACCCAGGTCTCCCACATTGCAGGCAGATTCTTTACCATCTGAGCCACCAGGGAAGCCCCTAGGTCTTCACAGAACTGGTCAACTTCAACTTGTTCAGTATCAGTGGTTGGAGTATAGACTTGAGTTACTGTGATGTTGAATGGTTTGCCTTGGAAATGAACTGAGATAATTCTTTCATATTTGAGGTTACACCCAAGACTGCATTTCAGATGCTTTTGTAGACTCTGAAGTTTATTCCATTTCTTCTAAGGCATTCTTGCTCACAGTAGTAGATATAATGGTCATTTGAATTCTATTCACCTATTCCTATCCATTTTAGTTCACTAATTCCTAAGATGTCAATGTTCAATCTTGCCATATACTGCTTGACTACATCTCATTTACCTTGTTCCATGGACCTAACATTCCAGCTTCCTATGCAATATTGTTCTTTACAGAATTGGACTTTGCTTTCACCACCAGGCACATCAACAACTGAGGGTCATTTCTGCTTTGGCCCAGCCTCTTCATTCTTTCTGGAGCTATCAGTAACTGCCCTCTGCTCCTCCCTAGTAGCATATCAGACACCTTACAACCTGGGTAGCTCATCTTCCAGTGTCATATCTTTTTGCTTTTTCCTCCTCCAATGGATCACATTTTGTCAGAACTCTTCACTATGACCTGTCTGTCTTGGAAGTTTGGCAAGACATGGCTCATAGCTTCATTGAGTTATGCAAGCCCCTTCACCACAAGAAGGCTGTGATCCATGAAGGGGATAAAGGGTTTAGAAAGACCTTAATGATCTAGGCCCTCATAATCATCCTAATCTCTTTTTCGACCTCACCCCCGTCTTTCAAACAGGTCCCCTGCCCATTATACTGGCCTCTATTACTCTAATTTGCCTCCCATGATCCTGTCTTAGGACCTTTGTACTGTCTGTTTCCTCTGCCTGGAGCACTCCTCCAAGTTCCTGTAACCCCAGGGGGGGATATGGCTAACTCCCTAACTGCCTGTCTAATCTTTACAAAAATGTCATCTTCCCAATATAGCCTACTCTGATTACCTTATTTTACTTTGCAACTACAACTTTTGTCACTTCTATTTCCTTTATATTGTTTTACTTTTGCTTATTCCAATAATATTATTTTTTAATATTCTGTTTAATTAGTGTATTCATTATATTTCCCTATATCAATTAAAATATAATTTCCACTGAGCAAAACAACTTGTCTATTGTTGAGCAAAACATCCTCAAGGATGCAATACAAAGACCTAAAACAATACCCTAGAAAGTATTTAAAAGATATTTTGAAGAGAACAGAATATTTTAATATAATGCTAGTGACAAAACACACACATACAAATTTAATTCTAGGAAGAGTAAGACAAGAAACATAAGCAAGACAAGAAACAAAGTATTTTTTGATTGGTAGGAAAAAGTATATTATTTGGATGGAAATAAAAATAAGTGCTTTCAAAAGACTGTATCTGAGATGAGCCTCTAAAGATTGGTAAAATTTAATAAGTAGATAATCAAGGTGTAGGAACTATAAGAATTAATTAGAGGAATTAAGAATAAAACTAAGTATCATTTGCTTTGTATTTTCTATCATTCTATGTGACAATGGACAAACAAAGATGAGTAATCTGGTCACTGATTTCAAAGCACCTGCTGCTAGTGAAATGTGTGTGTATGTGTTTCAATTCTAACACTCAATCAATAGTAAAATAAAGTGCTAAAATGAAGAATATTTAGAATACATCTCTGAGAAGACATCTTCTCAGAGGAAGTTGCAAAAGTAAAAAAAATCCCAAAATATCAGTTTTTTCCATAGTCAATGAGTAGACTTTACCTATATGGAATATTTGATAATATTGTCAAAGGAATAAAATGGCATAGTATCTAGAAAGTATCTCAGTTCATGCTCAGATGGGTGTTTACTTGCAGCTGATTTTATAAAGCTTATTTATAAAATTTTCAATTTGGACATAATGTTCACATCCTTGCAGATTTCAAATCTATTTCTTGCCCAACAGTAAGGACTGCCAACCAGGAAGATGAATAAAAGGGAAGTTACAGACAACTCCATGACTTTTATTCCTGGACATAAAATTTCTGTTCTCTTCTCCCTATTTGTCCTATTCCAATAAAAATGGTTGAGCAACTTAGAAAAACACAAAAGAATCTTTAGCATTACTTGGAGCTAAACTCCAGGCCAATCCTAAGCTTTCCCTCTTCCAAGTAAGTCTCATTTCATCACAATCTTTTAACATTCTGCAACAAATTACTTCCCAAAGGTTTTGCACAAATGAAAGAAAAAAATGGAGAAATGAGAATGACTTAAACAATGCTCCAAGAATCCACCAATAGCAACCCCATTGTATCACACACTTAAAATTCTATAATCTCCAACACTCCATAGAAAAAAGAACATTCCACCTCTTTTGCCTGCAGCAGATTTGAGTTTCATTTTGATTCATTTGTTCTTTCTGCCAAAGTTAGATCTTTATTTGTGTATTTTCAACTCCCAGAAGTAGTAAGATAAATGAAAATAAGCAAGAGCTTCCCTTTCATTTTTTTGTTGTGGTTAACCTATTTTCTCTCAATCTGTATTCAGTAAATTCCAAAAGAATAAATAGAATCACTGTAAAAGGATGCTTCCCTTCAACTCATATACTGAAAGTGACCAAATTATCTTTTAAAGAACAGCTGCTACATTTTATCTCCACAAGTTTTACTAGCAAGGATATGATGAACTTAATTATTTTTAAAATTGAAGTATTTGTAAATACCTTAAGTAATTACAATCTTTGTAATAATTCTATAATATGAATGAGTTGGTACCTAATAGCCAAGGTGAACATCAACAAAATATTTTAGTGAAGGTATTTTCCCTTGGCTTTGCTCCCTTCTGGTATCAACTGAAACATCATTTTCTTCCGATAGCCATCTGTTCCACTAACTTTGGGTCATTATTTACAGAACAAAAATTAAAATATACATGAAACTGGCCAAGGATTTTTAAACCATGTTTACAATTAGATGAATTAAAATAATATTGGAGACAGGAGGAAAATAAAAAACATGCTTTACCATCTTATTTTCTGCTGAAGCTGAAGACTAGAACAACTAAACTACATCCAAAAGAACCAAGATTAGAACCTTTGTTTCTTACACTTGTTCTGTGTTGTTTTCCCATTCTATCACATTCCATGTTGCCTCTCTATATTTTATGAATTAAAAAAAAATCTTCAGAATAGAACACTTCATAAAATTGTAACATTTCATAATTTTTTACACATGAATATAATCTGTTTTTAAAAATTGTTAAATCTGTAGTCTACCCTTTTAGGTATTTTAGACACCTGAGATACTATGTAATTATGTAACACTGAACATTTCACATGGAAGAATGAAATATTTCTGGAGCTTTCAGGGGGAAAACAGAAACATTCATTTAAGAGAGAACTGAAAAAAGAAAATATTAATAAAGTTCTCTTCAAGAGGAACATACTATTTTAGACTACAATTCTATATATCATAAGGCCCAAACTTTCCCATGCTATTGCCTTGACTTTTTGAACTTCACAGGTCCCCTTGCTCTCACCAGGTATGCTTCCACACAGGAAGAAAACTTCCCACCTGGCCAGATCTTCTATCAGCTAGACCATCTGGATGCCATCTGATGATCCATAACATATGGGTTTTACCTGCTTGCAAGTCCTTGAAATCATTCAAATAAGCCAATCATACCCTCCCAGACCCTGTAGAAAGAAACGGCAACCCACCCCAGTATTCTTGCCTGGAGAAATCCATGGACGGAATGGCCTAGTGGGCTATGGTCCATGGGATCACAAAGAGCTGGACATGACTGAGCAACTAACACACCCTCCCAGAGTTACCCCTGCCCTCTTTTTACCACAAACCCTACCTCCTAAAGCCTGTTTATTCACTGTATTCCTGAGTGCAACTCTGTATCCCTGTGTGGCATGTTACATCCTCCTCTGGGGCTGTGAGTATATTTGATTAATAAACTTCCATTTGATTGCTGAAGTGAAGTTGCTTAGTCATGTCTGACTCTTTGCGACCCCATGGACTGTAGCCCACCAGTCTCCTCCATCCATGAGATTTTCCAGGCAAGAGTACTGGAGTGGGTTGTCATTTCCTTCTCCATTCGATTGTTGGGTGGCATGTATTTGCCCATGACTGTGGGTGAAATCCAATTCACCACATTTCACTAATCAACATCATTTTAACACTTGCTTGTCCTCCAGGCAGCACACAACCTAAACAATACTGTAAGATTTCTGCCTAAGTTATTTTCTAGGAATTTGGAGTCAACTGCGTCTAATTCAAGCTGAGTTAGTTAAGACAGACAGGACCACCAACCCTTCAACTGGACAGGCACAAGTGTCCTCAGTGACTCTGGACATCAGAGGGCTGAAAATTACCTTAAGAACAAGCAGAGGCCTGTAGTCCAGTTAAGTCTGTGCAACTGGACAATTAGCATACTTTTCCCGGTCACCTTTCCCTATAGTTCCCATGCCTTGGACTACTTTGCTTCTCTATTCTTTACCCCATAAATGCTGGAAGTCCCTTGCCTCCAGGGAAGCAAAACTGAGATTTGTTCTCCTATCTTCTCACTTGGCTGCCTTATGAATAAACCCTCTCTCTCTTTGCTGCAAACCTTAGTGGCTCAGCATTTTGACTTGTGTACATAGGGCAAATTGACCTGGCTCAACATCAGCCATTTAACACTATTTAGAGTAGAGAATCCCTTACTCACCAGCAGAGTTAATAAAAGGTGATCAAACACTATAATATGGTGCAACGAAAAGACCAAACGAAATTTCTCAAAACCTACTTTGGGACAAAAACTGCTATACTTTAAATTCCAAATATTCGATTTTAAAACCCTTTTCATCCTTAGATTGCATTAGCTAAACTTAAAAACTATTTCAACTGCAGAGAACGACAACTTGCACTGCATAGAACAGGAGAGTAATAGAGAAGAGCAACAGAAGATCTGCCCTAAACTCCTATACTGCTAGAATAGATTTGCAAATCCTGGCTTGAAGATTTCCATATTCATCTAATCCTTATAAACACTAGTGTTCCATACAAATGATATTTTACAAATTAAGAAACACAAAGAAGCAAAAGCAATTTGATTTCTTTTCATCTCAGCTGTTCTCTGACTCACTGTAGTATAATTTTTAAAAAATTAGCTTAATTGAGATTTAATTTATTTAATTTATGATCACAATGAAATACATGTAATAGAAGTGTGGCAATAAAACACAACTCTTTATGATAGCATGAAAATTTTGATTTTGATATGAAGAAATTTTTCATTTAATACTAGAGTGATTTAGAAGAATATGTGTTTGTGCTAATTTGCTTCAGTCATGTCCAACTCTTTGCAACCCTATGGACTGTAGCCCCCCAGCTCCTCTGTCCATGGGATTCTCTAGGCGAGAATACTGGAATGGGTTACCATGCCCTACTCCTGGCCATCTTCTGACCCAGAGATTGAACCCTCCTCTCCTGTGGCTCCCACACTACAGATGGATTCTGTACCACTGTACCTTAGAAGAATATAAGCAAAGGTCAACAAAATTGAAGCTAATGATTTAAAAAAATTTTTAAGTCAACAGAATTTTACATTTTATATTAAATATTATAATATAACATTTTATATTATAAATTTAATATTCAGTTTTAAAAATATTCAACAACTCTAGATCCTAAAAGGTTTGTGGGAAGAGTCACTCATTTTATTCATTTTATTTACACTGTTCAATTCCATTGTAAGTTTTCAGTGTTTAATAGCACAATCTCATTTCACAAAGCATGCATTTAAACTTGAAACTATACAGTAAGCCTGTTTATTTAAAATATACATTTTCACAATTTTTAAAATATTAATTTTATATTAAGCTATATAATTTATCAAAAGCAAATAGATTATATTCATAAATTTCCTTTTTAGTAAGCACAACCAAGACCATACAGATTTGATTTTCTCACAAACCACATAAACTTATGAAGAACATCTCCACATGCATCATACTTCCTTTAATTTTTTCCTTACTTAATCCTTGTAGATTAAGTTTATAAGTTTTATTTTGACCTATCACATTTATGATACTTTGAGAAAGGATATAAATACATTTCCATCCTGACCCCTGTACCTGGATAAACATATTTTCTTGACATTGCAGCTTCTGTGAGGACTAAACTGGTAGAAATGTCTTAGAAAATCTCAGAATTTCAGGTGTTATCAATGTATGTTGCTGCATTTCTAATTTCAAATTTACTACAATATAGCTTTGTGAATTAAACGAAGTCATTAAACATTCTAAAGCTCAAAATCTTTTTCATCAGTGCAGTGAGGAATTTGGAACTATTTCAGTAACAAAAAAATGTTATGAATACACCATTTTGACTGACTGACTTTTAAATATTTATTTTCATATGTTTACACAGTTCAAAAATCCAAAAGACAAAATTGTAAACAATGAGAAGTCTCAGACTCACTCAATCACCATCAATCTAATTTACCCCACCTCATTCCATCAGAGGCAACCATTGTTATTACTTTTGGGTACATCACCCTGGGGTGCTTTGTGCAAACATAAATATATACTCATTTTCCCTTTTTGTTTTAAAAAAAAACGTAAACTTGATATAGACAATACTATGAAAATTGCTTTTTCAACTGATAATGATGTATCTTGAGCTCTTTAATATCAGCATATAGAAAGTTTCCTCATTTTCTTTACCTGCTTTACTAGAGTGATATATTACTAGTCCCCTATTGATGAACACAGGGTTCCCTTGTGGCTCAGATGATAAAGAATCTGTCTGCAATGCAGGAGACTGGGGTTCAAGACCTGGATTGGGAATATCACCTGGAGAAGGGAATAGCTACTGACTCCAGGATTCTTGCCTGTAGAATTCCATGGACAGAGAAGCCCAGCGGGCTACAATCCATGGGGGCGCAAAGAGTTGGACATGACTGAGTGACTAATACATACACACGCATTGATGAACACTTGGGTTATTTCCATTCTTCTGGTGTTACAGACAATATTTCAGTTACCTACTTTATAGCTATATCATCTTATCTATACAGAAATATATTCCAGATAAATTCTAGAAAGTGAGATCAGTTGGTCATAGGATACAGGCAAATATTTCAATATATTATTCTAACTCCTTTTATTGGCATTATAGCACTTGTCCTCCCACCAGCAATGTATCAAAGTATCTGTTTCCCCTTAGCCTGGCCCACAGAATATTTTCTTATTTTCTCATCCTTTTGAATTATTGCTAATCTGAGAAGTAAAAAATGGTATCTTGTTTTGTTTTTACTTTGCATTTCTCTTTTGAGCAAGGTTGAATTTTTTTAATTACTCTTTAATGTATATATAAATTTGCTTTCTTTTGTTCATTCTTTCATCTTTTATATGTCTATAAGATATTTACATAAATTAGAAAGATTAAATCTTCTTCTCACAGATGAACTGAAAATAATTTTTCCTAGTTTGTCACTTGTTCTCAGAGTTTGTTTACAGTGCTTTTTTTCCCTTCATTTTGCTATGCAGAAGTATTTGATATTGTTACAGTCAAATTTATCAATATTTTCCTTTATGGATTATGGATATTAAATCATAACTGAAAAAAGCTTCCATACTCTAAGCTCATAAAAGGATTTGCACATATTTTATCCTAGTATATTTATGATATTTTTCTTACCCTGAAATTCTTGCTCTTCTCTAGTACATTTATTACCAGACTTCTAGTACAATTTTAAAAAGGAATGGTGAGAAAAAACATCCTTGCTTTATAACTGATCTTAGTGAAAAAGATTCAAGTTTCTCATCATTGAGTATGATATTATCTGTATGATTTTTTGTAGATATTCTTTTTAAAGATGAAGAAGTCCCTTTGTATTCCCAATTTACTGAGAGTTTTTATCATGAGTGTGCACTGGATATTATTAATATTTTTTCTGCATCTATTGATATGATCATGGGGTTTGTGCTTTTTTAGGCTATTGATGTGATGGATTACATAAATTGTTATTTGAATGTTGAACCAGCCTTGCATACCTGGTAAAAAATCTCATTTGGTCATGACATATAATTATTTGTACACATTGTTGAATTTGATCCACTAATATTTTGTTGAGGACTTTTACATTCATTTCATGAGAGATACTGATCTATAGTTTTCTTTCTGTCTTTGTCTGGTTTTGTTTTTAGGGTAAGCTGGCCTCACAGAATGGGTTAGCAAGTATCTCTGTGCTTCTATTCTCTGAATGAGATTGCAGAGATTTGGCTTAATTTTTAACAAAATGTTTAATAGAATTCACCAGTGAACCCATGTGGGCTTGGTGTTTTCTGTTTTGTAAGATTATTTATTAACTCAGTTTCTTTAATAAATAAACACATATTTGAATTATCTATTCTTATATAAGTTTAGAAATTATGTCTTTCAATGAATTGGTGCATTTCATCTAAGTTATCAGATTTGTATACATAGAATTATTCATAATAAATCCTTTATTATACTTTTCATGTCTTTGGATTTGTGATTTCACATGTTTCTCACTTCTCACATTAGTAACTTGTCTTTTTTCTTTGTTCCTTAGTTAGCATAACTAGAGGCTTATCAGAGTTATTGATCTGAGTTGAGTATTTCTCTGTCCTCTAGATACCTTAGGCTCTGATAATATGCCAGCAAGTTAGGCTCAGGTTAACTAGCTTCACCAGAAGGGAGGCCTTGTTAACAAGAACAGAGTACTCTGGATTATTTCAAAATGGGTTCCTTTTCCCCTTTCTCCCTGCCCAAAGCCTGAAGGCATTTTTTCCTGATGAGTAATGTGGGAGCTGGCAGACGTCCTGAAGGTAAATCCCACAATACTGAAGCAGGGACTCCCTATGACTGGTTTTCCCTGGAGTTGTTAAACCTCAGATTTGTCCATACTGGCCTCCAACAATGTTGTCAATAACAATTCAGATTTTCCTTCCCCACCACTGGTACCTATATTACTTCCTGACTATATGTCTCTGCTCTAGTAAGCCATGACTCCCTGTATTCACCTATCTTTTTCTCCAATCCTGGAGGCAGCAATCTGCCATGTGATCTCCCCTCTCTTATGGATACAAAAAAAGGTGTTGATTTTCAGTCTGCTTAGATTTGTACCTATTCTTAGGACAGAGGGGTGACTTCCAAACTCCTTAAATGTGGAAGCAGAAACTGTTCCAACCCTTACTCAGATGTTTAACTATCAGCTTCACTTGCTGCTCCTGGCCAACAGTAATTGTCAGAGCTCTGAACAATTTAATATTTGATAATTATCTTGAGTAATTTTCTTTAAATTATAATAATTTTACTTCTTATTCTTTTCAATATAACTTTACCTCCTACATGTATTTTACTAAAAAAATAAATAAATAAATAAAAGTAGTTGGGAGGGAGGGGACGGTGGTTGGGAACCTACATCCATATCCTTGCTAAATGCTTTCACTTCCTAAGAAAGCTTAGTAAAAACCATTGTTAGCAGAACACCTCAAGAGGATGAGAAAAGAAAAAAAGTTATTTTCCTAAGGACTTTGGGATTGGAGAAGCTGGGCATATTTCCAGCCTCTCCCACTTATCTATCTTGGCTCCAGTGCAGCAAAATATCTTCCCCAAAACACAACCATGCTTGAAGGACAAAAGTAAGTTAACCCTTCAATCACCATATATTTAGACCAATTTCGTATACAGTGGAATCATGAATCACTCTGGTAATAGTGAAATCATTTGGACATGTGAGGCAAATATACCCTCTCAGAATCTCCCTAACTGCTCATGCATCATGCTTTCACTTATATCATTCAAAGAGAATTTGCAAGTAACTTTTCTTACTATATACATCTTAACAACAAAAATTCTATATCACCTACTTCTAACTCTACACTGGAAGAGATAGAGTCCACATATGAAATCATTTCTGAGATCCATCATTAAGATAACTTTTAAAAAGTAAAAAATGTATGGAGTATATGTATAGTAATTAAGTCATCAAGCTCCAAATGTGCACTTAATTCAGAAAATGCCTGTAATAATGGAGATTAACTATTCATCCCATACTTGAAATTTTATTTTCCTTACTCTGCAATCTGCTTTCTTTTCCCTTTTTCAGAAAGCTTCAAGTTTGTTAAAGTCAAAGAACTTCTCAGCTCTTGTATGTTTTTACTTATGATAAACTCCTATTTCAGAGAGGATGAGGTTGATGCAGCCCTCTGAACATCAACATTTCTAACATTAACACCCCTAGTATTTAGTTATAAAGACACAAGAATCCATAGTTTTAGTTCTTATTTCACTTACCTACTAGATCTCTGGTTTAGCGCTTCTTAGTTTCAGTCTCTGTTGGGAATTCTCAGGCATCTCTACTCCTCCAGGTAAAGCCAATGAACTCCAAAATCTAAAGGAAAAATGTTCACTTTACCATTTTTGCACCATACTTTATTTTTAACCCAGTTTGATAAGCCTTCTGAAATCTTAGGATATAATGGTCATAGTTTACTGAAACAATCCTTCCTCACTGGTAAATACATATAGAGCATTTGCTCAGAATGGTCTGGGTGCAACCCTAGCCTTCTATATCATTTTCTTGCTCAACTACTTTGTTGTTGTTGTTCCTAATTACTTCAAATCAACCCTAATAATCAGATTCTAATTTCTTCAACTCAACTTAATTTTTAAGTTCTAGGTCTTGGTGCTAATCCATATTCTGACACCAACCTTTGAGGTTGATGGAAAGATGTTAACTGACAAAGATAAAGGATACAAATTTTCTTAAATGAAAAAAATAAGTGAACAGCTACTAAGACAACCACACAAATTGGGAAATCTAATATTTTCAGGCTCTAAGTCCCCAGTTTCCTATTATTTCTGCAGAGGATTCTTCCAGCTATAAGAAACTTGCTTTTCTATTACAAAGAGGAATTTGTTCTGATAACTCTTCTGTAAAACTTGGCTACTATGATGGTATAAATAACTAATGCAAATAATCTCAGTGCATTTTTTAAATTTTTCTTGGATACCGAATGAATCTGAATTATCAGTTTTCAAGGCAGTACAAGCTTTAGATTTTCTTGAGGTAAGTAACTTGCATGGGGATCCATAGGTAAAGCCAAACCTGGATTCAAAACTAGTTCACTATCCTTTACACACTCTGCTCTACTGCCTGTGCCTTGTCACTAACTTTGACAGAACTGATTTCACCTCATTAAGCTTTGAAACTGACCCTCAAATTATACTGATAGACAGACATAGACGCAGAGCTTGCCATGCATTTATTAGAAGTCTATAAGAGAAACTACTTTAAAATGTAAGCATTTAAAATTTTTCCTTCTACTTAGCACCCATCATTTTCTCATGGATACAAAAAATTATGTTAATAGTCACATTTTCTTATTTTGTTTTGGCTATTGAGAAATAGTCAAATTTGGGTACATATTTTGCAATGCATAGGAAGTTCTGGTCTCATTCCATTTATATTCTCCTCGAAGTTGCCAATTTAACAATTTTATTTAACAATGTTTTATAAGTGCAAAAACATCCATAACTTATAGATGGTTATGGTGACTGCAGCCATGAAATTAAAAGACACTTACTCCTTGGAAGGAAAGTTATGACCAATCTAGATAGCATATTCAAAAGCAGAGACATTACTTTGCCAACAAAGGTTCGTCTAGTCAAGGCTATGGTTTTTCCTGTGGTCATGTATGGATGTGAGAGTTGGACTGTGAAGAAGGCTGAGTGCCGAAGAATTGATGCTTTTGAACTGTGGTGTTGGAGAAGACTCTTGAGAGTCTCTTGGACTGCAAGGAGATCCAACCAGTCCATTCTGAAGGAGATCAGCCCTGGGATTTCTTTGAAAGGAATGATGCTAAAGCTGAAACTCCAGTACTTTGGCCACCTCATGCAAAGAGTTGACTCATTGGAAAAGACTCTGATGCTGGGAGGGATTGGGGGCAAGAGGAGAAGGGGACGACAGAGAATGAGATGGCTGGATGGCATCACCGACTCGATGGACATGAGTTTGAGTGATCTCCGGGAGTTGGTGATAGACAGGGAGGCCTGGCGTGCTGCGATTCATGGAGTCGCAAAGAGTTGGACACGACTGAGCGACTGAACTGAACTGAACTGAATAACTGATTTTATTCTGTTTTACATAAATTATTTTATTCAATTCTCACATTTTCCTTAGGACATATAGACCATTAATTTTTCCAGTCAGTAGAAATTTTTCCAGTCAAGGGTAACCTTCTTTAAGGCTGTGATATGGAAGCTGCATATAATTCTGCCTGCATACAACTGGACCCAATGTATCCTTATAAATATAGGCTAGGGATGCAGATTACAGACCAGTAGCAATATATTTGTATAAATAAAAGTAAGGAAGAAATAATAGACTATAAGGGATGGAAGAATCCAACAGAGTTTCTTAAGATAAATGAGAAGAAATAAAAAAGCACCTAAATTGATATTTATTTAAATATGAAGCAATTTGGCCTGAATTACCCAGTTAGACTATTCACATTGTTCACTTAAACCAGTAAATTTTCCATTTCCTTCAAGTCATTTCTACATATAAGATTAAATTACACCCTATCAATCTTTATTCTAGAATATGCAATGATATAACAAAAATGATTTAAAACTGCTTGAGCATATTATAAATTGAAGACTATCCTATATTTAATTTGAAAATGCTTGTATCACCACTCACGCTCTTTTACTATAATTTTAGTTTACTCTCCCATAAAAAATGCATAGGTGCCATTCATTGATTAATATTTTATATTGAATATGATTTATAACATTCTCTTTTATTGGGGACATGTCAAGCACATCAGATTTTAATGCACTGGCTATCCTGCATCATGGCACATAATTTATTTTTATTCCACTAGTCATAAATTTGGCTATAAATTTGTGTCAGGAAACTGTTTTCAATAAATACACTGAAATTAATTTGTATTGACCTCAGTCTTTAAGAGGGATTCTGAAATATAACTATAGATCAATAACTAGTAAAATTCAAAATCACTCTGTTTTGACAAGTTTTTTTCCTTATTGGTAGATTTCATCAAACCAAATATTTATTGGGTACTGGGGGTGTACCCAATATCCTTTTTATGCCTCCTTTTTATGCTTCTAGCATTATCTTAATTTTTAGATGGTTATAAAAACATCAAAAAACATGGATTATTTTCAGAGATACTTAGAAATTGAAGCCTCCTGGGAAGATAAGATAACTTAACCAGAGATATCCTAGCCAATTTGACCATGTCTGAGGATGAAGATGGAAATGGTGTACTTTTAAAAAGGAGAAAAAAACACAAATGTTTAGCCTTGCTTATGGAATTATATGGTGACTGTATACCTTACTGATAACTTTAAATGATACTTCTTTTCTAAATCAATCATAATTGTGTTTGAAAATGAAATCATCTCTTTATATATTTGTCTCTTATCACGTCTTCTCTGTAACTGGAAATCAAGAATCTTGTGAAAAGAACTATGTCAGGAATGACTGAGAAGTGACCTGAGGACCTCCAGGTTTACTGCTTATGCTAGACTTTTGCTGAGCACTCTAAATTAAACTGCTGAATAGTTGCTGAGTTGCCAAAAGGAAAGAATAATGCTGAGACCTGGAGTTTTCCTGCACTAAAGAAAATATACCTTTTCCTAGTAACAAATGCATACATTCTATAACCCAATCATATGTACAGAACAGTTTTACTCTACAACCCAAATTCTTGGTAAATAACTTGTATAAGACTACATTAACATCCCCCCTTTTCCCCATAAAAACCCTTAATCATTTTCCTCTGGTAGGACACTATTATGGGTTCCTCCTGAATCTGAGAACCCCAAATTGTAACTGGAAGTTTTCAAATTGCCTTTTTGCCTCCTTGTATTAGTTTGGGGTCCTTTAGGTTGACAGTCTTAGAATTGATCTAACTCAACAATTTTATAAATAGGTAAATATAACTGTAAGAATATTGAATTATTCAAATTAAAATTGCAATAATTAATAAACAATCTCGTGCTTATGCAAAGTTGTGTTCAACTCTCTGTGACCCTGGGACTCTTTGCGATCCCGGGACTCTTTGCAACCCCACAAATTGTAGCCTGCCAGGTCCTCTGTCCACGGGCTTTCCCAGGCAAGAATACTGGACTGTGTTGCCATTTCCTCCTCCAGGGTATCTTCCCAACCCAGGGATTGAACCCAGGTCTCCTGCGGCTCCTGCACTGGGAGACAGATTCTTTACCACTGAGCCACTAGGGAAGCCTTTAATGAAGAATATGTCTATGTATTAGATATAATACATATGTCTATGTATTAATGTAACAGTATTTATCAAATACCTCTATGCCAGATTCCTGAGCAAGTGTGGAGATAGTGTGGTAATCAGATCATATTCATTTTCTGCCCTTGTGAAGCTTCCGGGTCTAGTGAGAAAGAGGGATGCGTCAACTAAATACCCTGTGATGTGATTACAAAGCATTGTCAGTACTATGGGGAAAAATAAACAGGGAGAACTACAAGATATAAGAAGGCATTGACCTTATCAAGCTCACAGAACCAAGCAAAGGGTCTGTGAGAAAACGTACTTTTACCTAAGATAGGAAGGAGGAAGTGCACATTTTCCTGTCAGGATTTAAAATTTCTGTATTTAGGATAAAACTTACTGTCAGTGGAGTATCCTTAGTTGACACTCTCCCTCGCGAGCGAGCTCTCTCCCTCTCCTTCATCTCTCTCCCTCAGGCTGGCTTGCAAGTTTTCTACCATGCCGGCGCGCTTTCTCGCGAGACAGCGCTACCACGCAGGGTTCTATACAGTGCAGGCGCACTTTCTCGTGATATTGCCATCTCGCGATCTCACCAACTGGCTCTGCAGCTCTCAGCTCTCAAGTCTCCTGCGCGCTTCCATCGTTCCTCACGTCTCTCCGGCACAAGAAATATTATTATAAAACCAAAACAACACATCACTACACGTCTATCAAAATGGCTTAAAAATAATCTGAAATGCTGGCAAGGGTACAGAGGAACTTGATCACGCGTACACTGCTGGTGGAAATGGAATATAAAATGGTAAGCCACTCTAGAAAAGTTTAGCCAGTTTCTTATATAACTGAACGTGCATTAACCCTATGACCCGGAAATTGCACTGTTGGGCATTTAGTCCAGAAAAGGTGAATGTTCCCTAGCAACTTTATGAATAGCCGAAAACTGCAAACAGCCCAGATAGCCTTCAACCCTGACTGATTAAACAATGGTACACCTATACCAGGATTCCATGGCAGCTCAGACAGTACAGAATACACCTGCAGTGTGGACAGACCTGGGTTCAATCCCTGCGTTGGGAAGATCCCCTGGAGGACGGCATGGCAACTCGCTCCAGTATTATCGCCTGGAGAATCCCATGAACAGAGGAGTCTGGCGGACTACAGTCCGTGGGGTGGCAAAGAGTTGGACAGGACTGAGCGACTAAGCACAGCACAGCACACCTATACTGTGAAGGCAAAATGAGAATGGGGCCGAAGAGGAGGTGATGGTTGGAGTAGAGTAATGGACTCAAAGGACATGAATTTGAGGAAACTCTGGGAAATTGTGAAGGAGGAGGGAATCTGGTGTGCTGCAGTCCATGGGTTCACAAACAGTGGGATAGGACTTATCGACTGAACGACAACAATGCTATGAAATACTGCATGTTAATAAAATCAGTTCAGTTCTGTTACTCAGTGGTGGCTGACTCTTTGTGACCCCATGGACTGCAGAAGGCCAGGCTTCCCTGTCCATCACCAATTCCCAGAGTTTATTCAAACTCATGTCCATCACATTGGTGATGGAAACCAACCATCTCATCCTCTGTCGACCCCCTTCTCCTTCTGCCTTCAATCTTTCCCAGCATCAGGTCTTTTCCAATGAGTCAATTCTTCACATCAGGTAGCCATAATATATTGGAGTTTCAGCTTCAGCATCAGTCCTTCCAATGAATATTCAGGACTGATTTCCTTTAGGACTGACTGGTTGGATCTTCCCAAGTTTGGAAAGGAATACATCAAGGCTATATATTGTCACCTTGCTTATTTAACATATGCAGAGTAAATCATGCAAAATGTTGGGCTGGATGAAGCACAAGCTCTAATCAAGATTAATGGGAGAAATGTCAATAACCTCATATATGCAGATGACACCACCCTTATGAAGAAGACCTAAAGAGCCTCTTGATAAAAGTGAAAGAGCAGAGTGAAAAAGTTGGCTTAAAGTTCAACATTCAGAAAATTAAGATCATGGCATCTGCCCCCATCACTTTATGGCAAATAGATGGGGAAACAGTGGAAACAGTGACAAACTTTATTTTGGGGGGCTACAAAATTGCTGCAGATGGTGACTGCAGCCATGAAATTAAGAGACGCTTGCTCCTTAGAAGAAAAGCTATGATCAACCTAGACAGCATATTAAAAAGCCAAGACATTACTTTGCCAATAAAGGCCCATCTAGTCAAAGCTATGGTTTTTCCAGTAGTCATGTATGGATGTGAAAGTTGGACTATAAAGAAAGCTGAGCACCAAAGAATAGATGCTTTTGGATCATGATATTGGAAAAGATTCTTGAGAGTCCCTTGGATTGCAAGGAGATCCAACCAGTTAATAAAATGGACCACAGTATTAAAACATATGTATATAGTGAGGTCACCTTACACTCTGATTTTAGTTTCTAAAAAAAAGTTTCTAAAATTCTCTGATATAAGGATCCAGGGATCCTTCAATAAATAGCTGATTCTAGAACTGATGAAGTAAATATAAACAACGAGCCTGGGATATCGTGTACTGCCAGCAAGTGAGAAAGTCAACAACAATAAGGAAATGAACAAACCCAATGAAGGGGCATGCAAAAGGGACACTAGAGTCAATTAAATGAGCTCCCAAAGCTGAAACAATTAAAGCAAAGAAATAAATAGTATTGGAATATAATCTAAGTATAGAATAAATATCCATGAGTCTATAATGATTAAGTAGACGATTGAATAAATAAGCGCAGAAGAAAAGACAAATCTCCTGCAGAAGAATTCTATGTAATCAATGTACGCACCTTACCATCAAAGAGCTGGCAGGTAACTCCCATTTCTTAAGTATGACTATGCATAGTGACTTCCTTCCTAACATTACCATTTTGGAAAAGGAGAAAAAAACACTTTTAAGTGGAGAAACTTAACAAATACTACTCAGATGATATCAACAATGATAGGCTATACCCTGGAAAATGAAAATGACCTTTTACCTTTGTGGTCTTTGTCCCCAAAACCCATAACCCCAGTCTCATCATGAACAAAAACATCAGACAGATCCAGTAGAAGGACATTCTTCAAAACACCTTAACAGTACACCTCAAAACTGTCAAGGTTATCAAAAACAAAAAAATTATGAGAAACTGCCACAGCCAAGGGAAACCTAAGGAGATTTGACAACTAAATGTAATGTGATATTCTGGATGCAACTCTGGTACAGAAAAGATGATATTTAGGTAAGTACTAAGAAATGTGAATAAAGTCGAATTTAATGATAATCATTTTTCATTAAATGTAACAACTGTCTTGTATTAATTATAAGGTGTTAATAATGGAAAACTGGGTGTGGGGTACATCAGAACTCTAAGCCATCTTCATAATTTTTCTGTAATTCTAAATGGCCTAAAAATTTTTAAATATATTACCAAAAAAAGTAAAAAAAAGAAAAAATTAAAAGCTTACATGCATTCCATTAGTATAATATCCTTGAAAGGACAGTAATATAGAAATAAGAGAACAATTAGAAGTTGCCTGAGGAAGGAAGATGGCTGTGGCTATAAAATGGTATGACAAGAGATCACTGTGATGGAGTTATTCTATATGTTAGCTAAGATAGTAGTCACATGACCCTACACATGATAAAATGGTATGAAAATATACACACAATGCCTGCATATAAAACTGGTGAAAACTAAATAATGTTGGTGTATTATATACATGTTAATTTTCTAGCTATGATAGTATCCTGTAATCATGCAAAGTGTTAATTGGGAGGAACTAGGTAAAAGGTTTACAGGAATAACTCTGTGTTATTTCTTAGAATTGTATGGGAATCTATAATCATCAATAAAGAGTTTAATTTAAATATTATTGTGCCATATAATCATGGCAGTAGATTTAATGGTGTACAATTGGGAAAGTAGGATAGAGATGCAAGATTGTAAAGATCTTTCTAGAGAGAGAGAATATCACTTGTAAAATGACCTGACATAGAAATTATGCTGCATTCACTGAACAAACATGAAAAAGCAGCCCATGTAGCTTGAGTTTCTGAGTCTAGGATAGAGTAGTTCAGTGTGGGATTGGTGGAAATAAATGGTGACCATCTTGTTGAGCCTTTTAGGGCACATCAAAATTTTGTTCTTAGTTTTAAGTGCCTTTGTAAGTCATGAAAGTGGGAAAGATTGTTTAGCATTAACTTTTCAGTCAATAGAGCAAGGGATAAATTTATATTTTAGAATTGCTGTGATACTTAGGAATTCTTATTCTTGTAAGATTAATTATATGTGCTTCTTGGCCAGATTTTTCTATATATATATACCACAGATCCATATCCTTACTGGATATTTGACATTGAGCTAATTACTCAACCCTCATAAACAGCTTTTCACATTATATTTACACAGACTCACCTACCTAGTGATCACCAAACCCTCATATGTATATGACTTGGACTAAACAAAATAATACATATGCAGCACTTAGTATAGTGTTTGGCACTTATTAAGCTTTACAAGACTGCTGTTAATTTCAGTTTTTCATAGACTTTTAAGAATTATAAAGCTAATATTGTTAATTATATAAAAGGTCAAAAAAATGAAGATGAAATAAAATTTAAACTACTTGTTACAGCACCTTGCATCCAAAATCACCCTTAAAAGGTCATACATTAGTTAAACCTAATTATAATGAAAAAGGAGGATCATGGGTGACAACCCTACAGTATCACTACTCTGTCCTAGACTCAGAAACTCAAGCCACATGGGCTGCTTTTTCATGTTTGTTCAATGAATGGAGCATAATTTCTATGTCAGGTCATTTTACAAGTGATGTTCTCTCTCTCTAGAAAGATCTTCACAATCTTGCATCTCCCAGAATAACACTTTTTTACTGCTATACATCCAAAACAAAGGAACACAAAATATTTGCTAAATGGATGGGGAGGTTAAACTTAATATATAATGGCTTTTATTTTCCCTGTGAAATAAGATTTATTCAACAAGGTTTATTCAATAAGGTTCAACAAAGAAAAGAGTGAGGGATAGAGAGGATTTGAGTGGTGAATCTTTGAAATAACATCTACAGAAGTGTAAAAGATGGCAGACACGTAAAAAAAGATTAATGTTAAAAAGTGCTAAAGTTCCAGCTGAATGTGAAGCCCATAAATGTGCAGTATCACATATTAAATAATTTTCTGTAATATTCTTTTCAGTTGTAGCCTAGGATTAAAATCAGAGAACTGTGTAGCCAAATTAAGCTAGTAAGTAAAAGCAGGCAGAACAAGTGATGCAGGATACTGGATGCTTGGGGCTAGTGCACTGGGATGACCCAGAGGGATGGTATTGGGAGGGAGGAGGGAGGAGGGTTCAGGATGGGGAACACATGTATACCTGTGGCGGATTCATTTTTATATTTGGCAAAACTAATACAATTATGTAAAGTTTAAAAATAAAATAAAATTTAAAAACAAAAAAGAAAAAGCAAGAGAATTCCAGAAAAAAAAAAAGAATGGTGAATGTAGAAGAAACAAGACACATGGGTGTTGATTAAGGAGTGTATTCCACATAAAAGGAAAGATGGAGCTGAGGCAGGGTAGACTGTAGATGCTTAAAAGAAAATATAGAAACACAGATAGTATTAATGTATATACAGAGCTATTATAATAGAACTAAGTGAAAGTGGAGAACATTAGAATGCTGAAAAGGGTATATTCAAATGGTTTTATACCTCATCTTGCAACAGGACAATGTTAAGATTCAGGTAAGGTCTTGGATTCATTTTGCTCACTTTATTATCTTCATATAATATTCACTTTATTGTCCTCATATATTATCTTCAATTATTTACTTTGTCTCACATATTATTAAATAAATTACTTGAATCTTAGCCAAGTTATAAATTAGAAACAACTAGTATGAACACAATAATTATTTAGCTGCATATCTTTATGTTTATTTAATCAATTGATGTTTTGAAAACATGTTTCATAATGTATAAATGTACTTGTATAGTGCCATTTTATCAAATATATAAATAAGTTAATGTAATGGGAATACATATCATATGTTTAAGAATTGGTTGTACAATCAGAACAGATTTGAAGTTAATATCGAAGAGGATAAAAGAGCAGGGGTCAGTAGGTTTAATTAGCTGAAAATGTAAACAAAAACTTCAATTAAAAGAGTTAAGCAACTAGCCGCCTCCCTAGTCGCTCATATGGTAAAGAATCTGCCTGCAGTGCGGGAGACCTGAGTTCGATCTCTCCCTTGGGAGGATCCCCTGGAGGAGGGCATGGCAACCCACTCCAGTATTCTTGCCTGGAGAATTCCATGAACAGAGGAGCCTGGCAGGCTGCACAATGCGTGGGGTCACAGAGTCCACCGCTACTGAGCAACTAAGCACAGCACACAAGCAACCAGAAGGGGGAGCTCTCACACCCTGAGACGAAAGCAGAGCCCAACATGAAAAAAAATTCTTTCCTGGCAAGTACCCAGCCAATGAAAAGCGATGGTCTTTTTGTTAGTACCGCTGAGAACTTTGTTTTCCTCTCTATAAAAATTTTCTCTTTCCCTTGCTTGGGGGGGACTTGCACGTGTCTTCATCATGGTTGCATATCCCTAATTCTTTGCTGATCCCGAATAAAACCCATCTTTACTGGAGAACCACCTGGCTGCCTTTTTGATTCAGGTCAGCTTTAGACATTAATAAGAAAATAAATATTAGAGAAAAATTGAACTGTAGATATAGAATAGTTACTGAAAAGTGAACCTTATTTTAAATTTACCTGATATATTTATTTAGGAAACATTTATACTTTCTTTAATGATTAGAGAACAAAAGAAGTTATAAAAAGAAAAAAATTAGTTTAATTTTGAAAGAAGGTGACCCTGGGCAATACAAACAAACAAAAAGACACATGCCCCTGAATAAATCACTTACCCTCTCTCCTCTGCTGAATCTTACTTTTCTCATTGGAAATGCAAATAATTTGTTTCTATTTCTAGCCTGATTTTTTTTCCCCAAAAGTTCTTGAAGGCAACACAGGAAATAGGTATGATAAAAATGATTTTAATATAAGAAAACTATGAATGTAGGGACAAAAGAAGAAAGGCAATTAGATGAAGCCAAGAGAAATAATCCTACCCATGAGGAATATAGAGCCAAACTGAGCCAGTGTACAGGATTATTAGGTTTTGTAAGTCATTGTCTATACAAATGCAAAGAATTGTTTTTGTTACCAAACATGTGAAATAAGAAAGATCAGTGGCTTTGGTATGCAGAGAACTGATATTTCTTACATCAGCCCTAAAGTATCAGTATGACTTAAGCTTCCATTAATGCAAGAAAGAAGGGAAGGTTTTAGGAAGATGCCTTTAGTCTTTTTGTCCTCACGCACAAAAATGACACAATTCTTTAAAACAAAATGAAGGTTACTGATGTAGCAGATCATGTATAGAGAAAAGGGGTAGCAAGACCAAGGAAGCAATGATGCCAATGGAGAAAGCCTTAAGTGGAATGTCCAAGTCACCCATTTGAAGGAAAAGAAATTTGTTGAAAGAGAGTGAGTCAGTCTATGACACAGCTGGTCAAAGGAATAAACCACTTCTAAAAATATAATCACTGGCTATTTGTATAGAATTCATAAATAGAAAAAAAAAACTTTTCAAGTGGCTAAGATCCTTTACAGACTTTGGATAATGTATTATCAGACATTGCTTTTTTCATTTACTTTAACTCTTTATTTGTGATTTTGGTTTTCAGTCTATCTGCCCTCAGCTGGAGAAGGATGAGAGGCTTATGGAAGCTTCCTGATGGGAGAGACTGACTGAGGGGGAAACTGGGTCTTATTCTGATGGGCAGGGTCATTCTCAGTAAATCTTTAATCCAATTTTCTGTTGATGGGTGGGGCTGTGTTCCCTTCCTGTTATCTGACCTCAGGCCAAATATGGTGGAGGTAATGGTAACTTTCAAAAGGTCCCATGCATGCACTGCTATATTCAGTGCCCCCAACCCTTCAGCAGGCCATCACCAACCCATGCCTCCACCAGAGACTCCTGGACACTCATGGGCAAGTCTGGGTCAGTCTCTTGTGGGGTCACTGCTCCTTTCTCCTGGGTCCTGGTGCACACAAGGTTCTGTTTGTGCCCTCCAAGAGTCTGTTTCCCCAGTCATGTGTAACTTCTGGCCACCCTATGGGCGGCGGGGGGGCGGGGGGGGGGGTTGGGGGTTAATGGCAACCTCCTCCAAAAAGGCTTGTGCCATAACCAGGTCTACTGCAAAAAGGCAAAATGTTTGTCTGAGGAGATCTTACAAATAGCTATGAAAAGAAGAGAAGCAAAAGGCAAAGGAGAAAAGAAAACAAATACCCATTTGAATGTAGAATTCCAAAGAAGAGCAAGGAGAGATAAAGACTTCCTACTGATCAGTGCAATGGAGAAGACATTGGCACCCCACTCCAGTACTCTTGCATGGAAAATCCCATGGATGGAGGAGCCTGGTAGGCTGTAGTCCATGGCGTCGCTAAGAGTCAGACATGACTGAGCAACTTCCCTTTCACTTTTCACTTTCATGCATTGGAGAAGGAAATGGCAGCTCACTCCAGTGTTCTTGCCTGGAGAATCCCAAGGACGGGGGAGCCTGGTGGGCTTCCGTCTATGGGGTCGCACAGAGTTGGACACGACTGAAGCAACTTAACAGCAGCAGCAGCAGTAATTGGTGCAAATAAATAGAGGAAAACAATAGATTGGAAAAGACTAGAGGTCTCTTCAAGAAAATTGGAGATGCCAAGGGAACATTTCATGCAAAGATGGGCACAATAAAGGACAGAAATGGTACAGAACTAACAGAAGTAAAAGATATTAAGAAGAGGGGGCAAGAATACAAAGTAGAACAGTACAAAAAAAGATCTTCACAACCCAGATAATCATGATGGTGTGATCACTCACCTAGAGTCAGACATCCTGGAATGGGAAGTCAAGTGGCCCTTAGGAAGCATCACTATGAACAAAGCTAGTGGAGGTGATAGAATTCCAGTAGACCTATTTCAAATCCTAAAAGATGATGCTGTGAAAGTGCTGCATTCAATATGCCAGGAAATTTGGAAAACTCAGCAGTGGCTACAAGACTGGTAAAGGTAAGTTCTCATTCCAATCCCAAAAAAAGGCAATGCCAAATACTGGTCAAACTACTGCAAAATTGCACTCATCTCACATGCTAGCGAAGTAATGCTCAAAATTCTCCAAAGTAGGTTTCAACAGTACCTGAATCGTGAACTTCCAGATGTTCAAGCCAGCTAGGAAAAGGCAGAGGAACCAGAGACCAAATTGCCAACATCTGTTGAATCATTGAAAAAAGCAAAAGAGTTCCAGAAAAACATCTACTTCTGATTTATTGACTGTGCCAAAGCCTTTGACTGTGTGGATCACAATAAACTGAAAAATTATGAAAGAGATGGAAGTACCAGACCACCTGACCTGCCTCTTGAGAAATTTGTATACAAGTCAAGAAGCAACAGTCAGAACTGGACATGGAACAACATACTGGTTCCAAATCAGGAATAGAGTACATCAGAGCTGTATATTGTCAACTTGCATATTTAATATATTTGCAGAGTCATCATGAGAAATGCCAGGCTGGATGAAGCACAAGCTGGAATCAACATTTCCAGGAGAAATATCAATAACCTCATATATGCAGATGATACCACCCTTATGGCAGAAAGTGAAGAGAACAAAAAAGCTTCTTGATGAAAGTGAAAGAGGAGAGTGAAAAAAAATTGGCTTAAAGCTCAATATTCAGTAAACTAAGATCATGACATCTGGTCCCATCACTTTATGGCACATAGATGGAGAAACAGTGACAGACTTTATTTTTGGGCGCTCCAAAATCACTGCAGATGGTGACTGCAGTGATGAAATTAAAAGACACATGCTCCTTGGAAGAAAAATTATGACCAAACTTGACAGCATATTAAAAAGCGAGGCATTACTTTGCCAACAAAGGTCTGTCTAGGCAAAGCTATGGTTTTTCCAGTAGTCATGTATGGATGTGAGAATTGGACTGTAAAGAAAGCTGAGCACTGAAGAAGTGAAGTTTTTGAATTGTGGTGTTGGAGAAGACTCTTGAGACTCCCTTGGATAGCAAGGAGATCCAACCAGTCCATCCTAAAGGAAATCAGTCCTGAATTTTCATTGGAAGGACTGATATTGAAGCTGAAACTACAATACTTTGGCCATGTGATGCGAAGAAATGACTCATTTGAAAAGACCCTAATGCTGGGAAATATTGAAGGCAGGAAGAGAAGGGAATGACAGAGGATGAGATGGTTGGATGGCATCACCAACTCAATGGACATGAGTTTGAGCAAACTCGGGGAGTTGGTGATGAACAGGAAGGCCTGGCATGCTATAGTCCTTGGGGTTGCAAAGAGTTGAACATGACTGAGTGACTGAACTGAACTGAACTAACTCTTTATTGAGATTGAATTTTATGTCTGTATTTTTCACCATAATGTTTACATAACACAGTGTGTAGCACACAAATATAATTAAGTTATATGCACTTGGTATCTTCAGAAATGATGACTGTAGCCAAAAAATAAAAATTTTAGTTATCATTAGTATCATTTTTGATATTTCTTATTCATACAGTTGAATATCAAAAAAAAGGAAAGATCTTAAAACACAGTCTATAAAGATGTGATAGTTTTAAAATTTTAAATCTAAAAATAACATTTAATAAAATTTTATTAGTTTTTTCTCTTTTGACATGTAATAAACAATTTTGTCCAGCTATATAAGTGTGCACTCAGTCGCTCAGTAAAGTCCAACTCTTTGCAAACCCATGGACTGTAGCCCAACAGGCTCTTCTTTCATGGGATTTTCCAGGCAAGGGTACTGGATGGGTTGCCATTTCCTACTCCAGGGGTCTTCCTGACCCAGAGATCAAACCTGTGATTCTTGCGTCATGGGTGAACATTAACAGGAGGATTAACAGAAGGATTCTTTACTAACTACACAACCTGGGAATCATTTATTTACCATTACTTTGTAGTTACATTTTACTTAACTTTGCTATGCATTTATTATTATTTAAAAGTACATTATCAATGAGCACTACTAAAGCATTTTTCTATAGCTATTTGCCTTTTTGTGAACTTGTAATCTTACTGTCCTACGCCCCCATGCCCGAAACTAGGGGCGGTGGCTGGGAGAAGCAACCCCACGTCCAAAGCCAGGGGCGGCGGCTGGGAGGACCAACCCCAAGCCCAAGGAGCCATGGCTGCATGGGCGCAGGAGGGCCTAGAGGAGCTATCCCACATTGAAAGTCAGGAAGGGCGGCGGTGAGGAGATACCCCTCATCCAAGGTAAGGAGCAATGGCTGCGCTTTGCTGGAGCAGCCGTGAAGAGATACCCCACATCAAAGGTAAGAGAAACCCAAGTAAGACGGTAGGTGTTGCAAGAGGGCATCAGAGGGCAAACACACTGAAACCATACTCACAGAAAACTAGTCAATAAAATCACACTAAGACTACAGCATTGTCTAACTCAATGAAACTACGCCATGCCTGTGGGGCAACCCAAGATGGGTGGGTCATGGTGGAGAGATCTGACAGAATGTGGTCCACTGGAGAAGGGAATGGCAAACTACTTCAGTATTCTTGCCTGGAGAACCCCATGAACAGTATGAAAGGGCAAAATGATAGGATACTGAAAGAGGAACTCCCCAGGTCAGTAGGTGCCCAATATGCTACTGGAGATCACTGGAGAAATAACTCCAGAAAGAATGAAGGAATAGAGCCAAAGAAAAAAGAATACCCAGCTGTGGATATGACTGCTGATAGAAGCAAGGTCCAATGCTATAAAGAGCAATATTGCATAGGAACCTGGAATGTCAGGTCCATGAATCAAGGCAAATTGGAAGTGGTCAGACAAGAGATGGCAAGAGTAAATGTTGACATTCTAGGAATCAGCGAACTAAAATGGACTGGAATGGGTAAAATTTAACTCAGATGACCATTATATCTACTACTGTGGGCGGGAATCCCTCAGAAGAAATGGAGTAGCCATCATGGTCAACAAAACAGTCTGAAATGCAGTACTTGGATGCAATCTCAAAAAAACAGAATGATCTCTGTTCGTTTCCAAGGCAAACCATTCAATATCACAGTAATCCAAGTCTATGTCCCAACCAGTAATGCTGAAGAAGCTGAAGTTGAAAGGTTCTATGAAGACCTACAAGACCTTTTAGAACTAACACCCCAAAAAAATGTCCTTTTCATTATAGGGGACTGGAATGCAAAAGTAGGACGTCAAGAAACACCTGGAGTAACAGTTAATTTGGCCTTGGTATACGGAATGAAGCAGGGCAAAGACTAATAGAGTTTTGCCAAGAAAATGCACTGGTCATAACAAACACCTTCTTCCAACAACACAAGAGAAGACTCTATACATGGACATCACTGAAATCAGATTGATTATATTCTTTGCAGCCAAAGATGGAGAAGCTCTATACAGTCAGCAAAAACAAGACCAGGAGCTGACTGTGGCTCAGATCATGAACTCCTTATTGCCAAATTCAGACTTAAATTGAAGAAAGTAGGGAAAATCACTAGACCATTCAGGTATGACCTAAATCAAATCCCTTATGATTATACAGTGGAAGTGAGAAATAGATTTAAGGGCCTAGATCTGATAGATAGAGTGCCTGATGAACTATGGAATGAGGTTCGTGACATTGTACAGGAGACAGGGATCAAGATCATCCCCGTGGAAAAGAAATGCAAAAAAGCAAAATGGCTGTCTGGGGAGGCCTTACAAATATATGTGAAAAGAAGAGAAGCGAAAAGCAAAGGAGAAAAGGAAAGGTATAAACATCTGAATACAGAGTTCCAAAGAATAGCAAGAAGAGATAAGAAAGCCTTCCTCAGCGATCAATGCAAAGAAATAGAGGAAAACAACAGAATGAGAAAGACTAGAGATCCGTTCAAGATATTAGAGATACCAAGGGAACATTTCATGCAAAGATGGGCTCGATAAAGGGCAGAAATAGTATAGACCTAATAGAAGCAGAAGATATTAAGAAGAGGTGGCAAGAATACACAGAAGAACTGTACAAAAAAGATGTTCACGACCCAGATAATCACTATGGTGTGATCACTCACCTAGAGCCAGACATCCTGGAATGTGAAGTCAAGTGGGCCTTAGAAAGCATCACTACGAACAAAGCTAGTGGAGGTGGTGGAATTCCAGTTGAGCTATTTCAAATCCTGAAAGTTGATGCTGTGAAAGTGCCGCACTCAATATGCCAGCAAATTTGGAAAACTCAGCATTGGACACAGGACTGGAAAAGGTCAGTTTTCACTCCAACCCCAAAGAAAGGCAATGCCAAAGAATATTCAAACTACCGCACAACTGCACTCATCTCACATGCTAGTAAAGTAATGCTCAAAATTCTCCAAGCCAGGCTTCAGCAATATGTGATCCATGAACTTCCAGATGTCCAAGCTGGTTTTAGAAAAGGCAGAGGAACCAGAGATCAAATTGCCAACACCCACTGGATCATGGAAAAAGCAAGAGAGTTCCAGAAAAACATCTCTTTCTGTTTTATTGACTATGCCAAAGCCTTTGACTGTGTGGATCACAATAAACTGTTGAAAATTCTGAAAGAGATGGGAATACCAGACCACCTGACCTGCCTCTTGAGAAATCTGTATGCAGGTCAGGAAGCAACAGTTAGAACTGGACATGGAACATCAGACTGGTTCCAAATAGGAAAAGGAGTACGTCAAGGCTGTATATTGTCACCCTGCTTATTTAACTTACATGCAGAGTACATCATGAGAAACGCTGGGCTGGAAGAAGCACAAGCTGTAATCAAGATTGCCGGGAGAAATATCAATAAACTCAGATATGCGGATGACACCATCCTTATGGCAGAAAGTGAAGAGGAACTAAAAAGCCTCTTGATGAGAGTGAAAGAGGAGAGTGAAAAAGTTGGCTTAAAGCTCAACATTCAGAAAATGAAGATCATGGCATCTGGTCCCATCACTTTGGGAAATAGATGGAGAAACAGTGGAAACAGTGTCAGACTTTATTTTTCTGGGCTCCAAAATCACTGCAGATGGTGACTGCAGCCATGAATTTAAAGACGCTTACTCCTTTGAAGGAAAGTTATGACCAACCTAGATAGCATATTCAAAAGCAGAGACATTACTTTGCCAACAAAGGTCTGTCCAGTCAAGGCTATGGTTTTTCCTGTGGTCATGTATGGATGTGAGAGTTGGACTGTGAAGAAGGCTGAGAGCTGAAGAATTAATGCTTTTGAACTGTGGTGTTGGAGAAGTCTCTTGAGAGTCCTTTGGACTGCAAGGAGATCCAACCAGTCCATTCTGAAGGAGATCAGCCCTGGGATTTCTTTGGAAGGAATGATGCTAAAGCTGAAACTCCAGTACTTTGGCCACCTCATGCAAAGAGTTGACTCATTGGAAAAGACTCTGATGCTGGGAGGGATTGGGGACAGGAGGAGAAGGGGATGACAGAGGATGAGATGGCTGGATGGCATCACTGACTCGATGGACGTGAATCTGAGTGAAGTCCGGGAGTTGGTTTGGACATGGAGGCCTGATGTGCTGCGATTCATGGGGTTGCAAAGAGACATGCACGACTGAGCGACTGAACTTAACTAATACTTCAGTTTAAAAATAGCTTTTGCTCTAACACACACAAAAAGCCCTGTCTACAAATGACAGTCAAATTCTGAGATACTGGCAGAATTTGTGGGGACATAATTCAGTCTTTTAATAAGTGAAATCTTCCTGTTTGTTTAATTTAATCATAAAATTAACTTTGTACATGTTAAGCTCTCATATTTTCCTGCATTTTGGAGGCATTTTTAAGCTATACTTATGTAACTTATTTTAGAAAATAGGCTATTATTATTTTCCCTGATTATAAAAACCTAGTGTCATGTAATAGAGAACTTGAAAATATATAAAACTGAAATTATGATGACAATATTATCCATAATTCCAGAAATATATTAGTGTTAAACAGACACTTTGTTTCATATAAACTCACATGTGCATGTACACATACAAATACAAATTGAAACCAGTGAAAATTCAGTCTTATTTCATATTCTTTTTCAGTTACTGGTAGAAATCATCCCTATGATTGTTTTTTTAAAAAAATCATTTTTAATAATGAATAGCATTCTTCTATATGACAATAATCTTCTTGATAATTTAGATTTTCTACTTCCAAGTTGAATAAACATGACTCATGGCTTTTCTCAGAACTCTCAGTAATAAAAATACCTACAGTAATGTATTCTTTGTTAAATACTGCCCCACCATGATAATTATTATGTCCAGTGCCATGTGGTATCAAGTCTAAAGTTGTTTAAATATTAACTGAGGTGCTTTCTCAGTAAGTAGTGGAATTATAATATTCTTTTTCTTCTACCTTTTCTAATCTAAGCTTCTAGTTCTCTTTTTTTCATAATGATAATCATGGCTTCTGGCCAGTTCATAGGAAAATGTGTTGAATGGGGCTTCATACTTCCTCTGGGCTCTCCCCTGAGGTTCTCTTTAGTTAGGTGAATGCATTCTTTTCTGCAAGTCACTTATACCATCCTCAGAAGCTAGGAATTCAACATTTCACTTCCAGTTCCTCCTTTGCTGAAGCTTATTTGCTCCTTTAGAGGGTTTATAGGAAAAATTAGAAAGGTAGTAACCTCCACCAAATTTATTTTTATATGTGCTTCATGGATAACTTTGAGATTCTTTGCATGGACACTCTCTGTGAGTGAAGGCTGATCCAAAACCATTAGAGAGTCTGTTCCTGAAGTATCTGGCAAGTATGTCATTTTTGCTCTGGATTTCCATAGGTAGGAAAAGAAAACACAAATCAAACTGTTTACCTGCAAATAATCTTATGGAAGCTCTGCCCTTTTTACTTAAGATTAGAGGAAGTCACAACCTATCCTTCCTGGTAAGTGGACTGGAACTTCAGAATATCAGCATCTCTCTCAAAAAAAAAGCAAAAATCTGAAAAAATTCTCCTTATGAATTAAATGTCTCATCCATGTTTATGACCTTTTTGATTATTATGATAGTGGTGATTGTGGGCATAATAATAGAAAAAAAATGACAGGAAATAAAATACATTTTAGCTGTGCATGTAATATAAGCATTTAGTGAAAACACAGAAATAAATGTGACAAAATGTTAACAGCAGTTAATATTGGAGGATGGATTACATGTGTTCATAATTTAGTCTGTTCTTCCAAAGACCAAATTGCCAGCATCCGCTGGATCATCGAAAAAGCAAGAGAGTTCCAGAAAAACATCGATTTCTGCTTTATTGACTATGCCAAAGCCTTTGACTGTGTGGATCACAATAAACTGTGGAAAATTCTTCAAGAGATGGGAATACCAGACCACCTGACCTGCCTCTTGAGAAATCTGTATGTAGGTCAGGAAGCAACAGTTAGAACTGGACATGGAACAACAGACTGGTTCCAAATAGGAAAAGGAGTACGTCAAGGCTGTATATTGTCACCCTGCTTATTTAACTTATATGCAGAGTACATCATGAGAAACGCTGGGCTGGAAGAAGCACAAGCTGAAATCAAGATTGCTGGGAGAAATATCAATAACCTCAGATATGCAGATGACACCACGCTTATGGCAGAAAGTGAAGAGGAACTAAAAAGCCTCTTGATGAGAGTGAAAGAGGGGAGTGAAAAAGTTGGCTTAAAACTCGACATTCAGAAAACAAAGATCATGGCATCTGGTCCCATCACTTCATGGGAAGTAGATGGGGAAACAGTGGAAAGAGTGTCTATCAGACTTTATTTTTGGGGGGCTCCAAAATCACTGCAGATGGTGACTGCAGCCATGAAATTAAAAGACGCTTACTCCTTGGAAAGAAAGTTATGACCAACCTAGATAGCATATTCAAAAGCAGAGACATTACTTTGCCAACAAAGGTCCGTCTAGTCAAGGCTATGGTTTTTCCTGTGGTCATGTATGGATGTGAGAGTTGGACTGTGAAGAAAGCTGAGTGCCGAAGAATTGATGCTTTTGAACTGTGGTGTTGGAGAAGACTCTTGAGAGTCCCTTGGACTGCAAGGAGATCCAACCAGTCCATTCTGAAGGAGATCAGCCCTGGGATTTCTTTGGAAGAATGATGCTAAAGCTGAAACTCCAATACTTTGGCCTCCTCATGCAAAGAGTTGACTCATTGGAAAAGTCTCTGATGCTGGAAGGGATCGGGGACAGGAGGAGAAGGGGACGACAGAGGATGAGATGGCTGGATGGCATCACCAACTCGATGGACATGAGTTTGAGTGAACTCCAGGAGTTGGTGATGGACAGGGAGGCCTGGCGTGCTGCAATTCATGGGATCGCAAAGAATCAGACATGACTAAGCAACTCAACTGAACTGAACTGAGTTCACTTTAAAATGTTCTCAATAAGATAGAAATAAAACGTTGTTAGTTCAGGTCAGCATTTCTCTTGCCAACCTATATGTTATTTGAAAATAGTTTTAAAATGGTATTTATCCCCATTCTAAGCTCACTATCTTAGTAACACAAAGTAGAGTTTGCAACAGTAAGTCTTATTATTAAAAATTTATATAGAGGATTTTTTGATGCTTTCTGTATTATTTTTCTTCTTCTTAAAACTTAAACTAAAAGAATAGAAGAAAACATGATCCCTACACCTTCTACTCCTTATTCTGTATAATACTCAAAGGCATTGAAAATGTCATGTAAACTCTTTTTGGCAGTGTCATTCTATCTCACTTTAATTCATAAGACTGAAATTAAGTTGTGTGTGCATGCTAATTTGCTTCAGTCGTGTCGGATTCTTTGTGACCATGTGGACTATAGCCCACCAGGCTCCTCAGTCCATGGGATTCTTCAGGCAACAATACTGGAGTGGGTTGCCATTCCCTTCTCCAGGGGCTCTTTCTGACCCATGGATTGAACTCATATCTCTTAATGTCTTCTGCATTGGCAGGAGGGCTCTTTACCACTGGCACCACATGAGAAGCCCCAAAATAAAGTCAGCACCTTTCTAAAACACTGGCAAGTTTTTCACCAGACCCTGGGATAAACTGACGTAATTATGTTATTTTATGCCACACTAGTCTAATATTTATTGTATTCAAAAATTATAATAATTGAGCACCTACACTGTACCTAACACTATTCAATATATGAGAATATTGCAGTAAAACCAATATAAACTAAACTAATTAAAGCTAGAAATCATACAATCTAACAGTTAATACGAGGTCCTCCTTAGAGTTGCATAGTTAGATCAAAGATATTTGATAATAATATTAAAACTTAGCTGCAAAAATTGTATTTCAAGGGCACTATTATAATTCCTGGGAGAGGTGACCTTTGACAGAACCATGTTTCTGGATAGACAATAGGAGGATAAGAGCTCAGATATCAGGAACGATATCGATGGCCTATTATAGACATAACTTGTGGAGGATGTGGGGATTTGCAGGGGATGGATTTCAAGGGCTGGAATGTAGGATTCATGAAGCAGGACTAACAGACTTATTGATTCAGTACTGAGAAGATGACATGTTTTCCCATTTAAATGATGTAAATGTATTTCTTAATCTGACTCTGTCAAATACACACAACATAAAAGCACCAAGTCCTGACCAATTTTACAAGTAAAGATACCAAGGAGTTACTTTTAGATTCAGAGACTTTATAGAGAAAAAAAATGAACAAAATTGCCAGCTCCCAAGATAATCACAATGGTATGATCACTCACCTAGAGCCAGACATCCTGGAATGTGAAGTCAAGTGGGCCTAAGAAAGCATCACTACGAACAAAGCTAGTGCAGGTGATGGAATTCCAGTTGAGCTCTTTCAAATGATGCTGTGAAAGTGCTACACTCAATATGCCAGTAAATTTGGAAAACTCAGCATTGGACACAGGACTGGATCCCAAATAAAGGTAATGCCAAAGAATGCTCAAACTACCGCACAATTGCACTCATTTCACACGCTAGTAAAGTAATGCTCAAAATTCTCCAAGCCAGGCTTCAGCAATACATGAACCATGAACTTCCTGATGTTAAAGCTGGTTTTAGAAAAAGCAGAGGAACCAGAGATCAAATTGCCAACATCCACTGGATCATCAAAAAAGCAAGAGAGTTCCAGAAAAACATCGATTTCTGCTTTATTGACTATGCCAAAGCCTTTGACTATGTAGATCACAATAAACTGTGGAAAATTCTGAAAGAGATGGGAATACCAGACCACCTGACCTGCCTCTTGAGAAATATATATGCAGGTCAGGAAGCAACAGTTAGAACTGGACATGGAACAACAGACTGGTTCCAAATAGGAAAAGGGTGTGTCAAGGCTGTATAATGTCACCCTGTTTATTTAACTCATATGCAAACTACATCATGAGAAACTCTGGGTTGGAAGAAGCACAAGCTGGAATCAAGATTGCTGGGAGAAATATCAATAACCTCAGATATGCAGATGACACCACCTTTATGGCAGAAAGTGAAGAGGAACTAAAAAGCCTCTTGATGAGAGTGAAAGAGGAGAGTGAAAAAGTTGGCTTAAAGCTCAACATTCAGAAAACAAAGATCATGGCATCTGGTCCCATCACTTCATGGGAAATCGATTGGGAAACAGTGGACACAGTGTCAGACTTTATTTTTGGGGGCTCCAAAATCACTGCAGACGGTGATTGCAGCCATGAAATTAAAAGATGCTTACTCCTTTGAAGGAAAGTTATGACCAACCTAGATAGCATATTCAAAAGCAGAGACATTACTTTGCCAACAAAGGTCCGTCTAGTCAAGGCTATGGTTTTTCCTTTGGTCATGTATGGATGCAAGAGTTGAACTGTGAAGAAAGCTGAGTGCTGAAGAATTGATGCTTTTGAACTGTGGTGTTGGAGAAGACTCCTGAGAGTCCCTTGGACTGCACGGAGATCCAACCAGTCCATTCTGAAGGAGATCAGCCCTGGGATTTGTTTGGAAGGACTGATGCTGAAGTTGAAACTCCAGTACTTTGGCCACCTCATGCAAAGATTTGATTCATTGGAAAAGACTCTGATGCTGGGAGGGATTGGGGGCAGGAGGAGAAGGGGACGACAGAGGATGACATGGCTGGATGGCATCACTGACTCGATGGACAAGAGTTTGGGTGAACTCCGGGTGATGGTGATGGACAGGGAGGCCTGGTGTGCTGTGATTCACGGGGTCACAAAGAGTCAGACACGACTGAGCGACTGAACTGAACTAATGGCTTTTGTCCCAACAGCAAAAAGGATGACACTGAAACAAAAGGGGCCAATTGAGGACAACATGAGTAGTGGGATACTGTGTCGATGAGGAGCCCATTCGTTACTGCAGCTGAATAGTTCTATGTTTTGCACTTTATTGTGACTGTGGAGTTACAGAAGCCTGCTATCTCGTTAGAACCCAGAAGGTGATGAAAAATAGTCTCATGATAACCCCAGGGTAGATGGAGGGGAGTGAGTAGGAGATGCCTTATAGAAGTTCTTTCTTCAAGGCAGCTGCCAATACTCAGTTTAGCTCTAAATATATGCAAGTTTGCCGTGGTATCATGTGAAAGTGAAAGTGAAAGTCACTCAATCATGTCTGACTCTTTGCCACCCAATGGACTATACAGAGCACGGAATTCTCCAGGCCAGAATACTGTAGTGGGTAGCTGTTCCCTTCTCCAGGGGATCTTCCCAAGCCAGGGATAAAACCCAGGTTTCCCATATTGCAGGCAGATTCTTTACTGGCTGAGCCACAAGGTAAATTAGGTATCATGTGGCATGGCCACAAATTTTGGAAAACATCAAAAATACTTAATGTGCTGCTTTTTCATTTTTGTCTACAGATTTTCTAACGTGGTATTTAAGAGAAATTGAATCAACTATCACTGTGTGTGCTGTCAATTTTAAACATCTTTCAGATAATCTAAAAGATATGGTATAAAATAGCATTTTTCCTAGGTCTCCACTTCATTTAATATCATTTGTAATAGACTACCCTCACTCATTATTCTGAAAAATCTGTTTTACCCAAATGTAACTGAATATTAGAGCTTCCTTGGTGACTCAAGAATCTACCTGTAATTTAGGAAACATGGGTTTGATCCCTGGCTTGGGAAAATCCCCTGAAGAAGAAAATGACAACCTACTCCAGTACTCTTGCCTGAGAAATCCGATAGACAGAAGAGCCTGGCAGGCTACAGTCCATGGTCTTGCAGAGTCAGGCATGACTCAGCAACTGAGCACACACAACTGAATAGTAGAATCCACTTCAGGATCACCTTTTCAAAGCTTGTCCAACTAAGTAACAGATACCTCTTGCCCACCATATTATTTGTGTTTCCATTATTATGCCTCAAACGTAATTCCCCTAAAATGGCTACTGCAACCCCTAATAAGTAGTTTTTCTCTATGTAAATGATGTTTAGCTAGTCTGATTAGCCAACACTTTATGTTTTACCTCTTTTTAAAGAATAAATAGCTTTGCAAGGTTTAAAGTATAACCAGGACTGGTTATTCATCATAGATTTTAGTGCATGTAGTCTAGTATTTACTGCTACACTTTTTTTTAATTTAAATTTATTTATTTTAATTGGAGGCTAATTACTTTACAATATTGTATTGGTTTTGCCATATATCAACATGAATCCACCACAGGTGTACACGTGTTCCCCATCCTGAACCCCCCCTCCTACCTCCCTCCCCATAACATCCCTCTGGGTCAGCCCAGTGCACCAGCCCCAAGCATTCTGTACTGCTACACTTTTTAAAAGCATTTAAACCTAAGTAAAATTGAATCATGCAATCATACACAATGCATATTGTAAGGACAGCTAATGGACTCTATCATTTTGGTGCTAACAGCTGTTTTCTCCTCATAAATTCTATTCTTAGACTCTATCCACACTACCAACCAAAATAAAACAGGAAGTTAGAGGAGAAAAATAGAATAGAAACATTCTCTTAGTCTTTTAAAACCAGGACCATTGTCTCTGGTTTTAAATGACCAAATAATTCAGGTGTATTTTAAAAATCTTCTTGTTTCCTGCAGAGAGGAGGAGAGAGAGCAGGAGGAGGAGGAGAAAGGGGGTAGGAGGGGGAGAAGAAGAGAGAGAGGAGGGCAAAAATAACTAGCCCATTAAGGAAGATAAATCAGATTTACTCATTTAATCATACGGCAATCATTGTGCCGTATTCAATTCTAATATTTGTTAAAGAACTTAAATATTGTAAGAGAAGCTGAAGTCCCTGGTATCTTTTCAATCCCTTTTCTCATCTTTACTCCGTTAAAGTGAATATTGCATCAGTTTTTGTGATACTACTGCTCTTGCTAGCATAAGTTAACCATGTAAGTATCAATAAATTTTTTGTGTATTGGTTATATTTATAGTTTTATAATGTTACAAATACCTTCATTAAAATAAGCATTGATAAAGCTCACCTTCACTTTCCTTCTTTTTCAAAGTTTTTGTTGATCTTGGCTTTTTTTTTTTTTCAGTTTTGTTTACATTTTAGTAAGAGTTTGATGAAATTCTAAGAAATACAACAAATGGCTAGTTTGATTGGCCAGAAATGGGATTTCCAGTATGGATTGTGCCACCCACAAGCACTATATATATCTTCACTTATTTAGCGTTCTTTTTTTTTTCTAAAGTTTTGTAAGCTTTTTTCCATAAATATGTTGCACTTCTTTTGCTAAATTTATTAATTTATAACATAATATTTCTTACTACAGAGATTTATTTTTAACTAAATTTCTTCTAATTTTTTCCTTTATTTTCTCATAATTATACTTGTAGTAAATTTGAATATTGTAATATTATCCCCAAACTCGTTTTAAAAAACTAATAAGTCCACATATCAGGAAAAAGGAAAAGATATACTCATTATGTCTTTTTAAAATGAGGCAACAAGAATATCCACAAATCTCAAAATAAGAATGAGGTTAACCAAACCACCAAAACAGCAGCAATAGAACAGCAGCTGATGGTGGGAAAAGCAGAGTGAAAATAAAATACAAAATTAACCTTTAATCATGTAAATAACTCTCCCTCCCCAAAGAAACCCCAAACTTACTACCACTTATTGCAGTGTATTCCACTCTGACCAGTGAAATTGAGAAATTGAGAAAATTCCTCACAGAGGCAATGCAAAGTGTATGAGCAGATATGGAAGATTAAATATTGCTATTTCAGCATATCCTACTGACAATTTCATATATATCAAGCTAAACTTCTCTTAGGAAATGGCTCACACAGAAACCAAATACTAAGTACAAAATTAAAACTGAGCAGGACAAAACCTCCGAACCCTCAGTTCACATAGTGTAGGAGGGTAACCCAGGTAGCAAATGCTTGTAAAAGCCATGAAGTTTGAAAATGTGCCCCAGCCATTTTCCCTGGAAAACTTTCATCATTTAAGCATAGGATACCACAAATAAATAAAACAAAATCTAAGCTCATGCCAGTGTACTCCAAGATTAAAAGATAAAAATAAATCAGATGTTTCTATAAATAATGAGAAAACACCAGAAATAAACGGCAACAAAGAGATAAACAGATAAAACAATAATCTACTATATACAAGTGGGAAAAATAAATCTTTAAAACTTGTGCAAGCCATGGAAGATCAGCTAAAATTAGATATATAGTAGCTCAGAAATATATGTCTAGGAATCCAGAAGACCTCTCAGATATCAGGAAAGAGATATGGTGTGGGGGATTCATGGGAGCAAACAAAGCAGAAGATCCAGTAGAGAGAAAAAAAGAGCAAGGGGGAAACAAAAGATGGAAAAGACGAATGTATAACAATATTAGAGAAATAAGAAAAACTGAGCAGAGTAGAGAATAACAGGTAACACATCCATAATCACATCTGTATCAACCAAAGAACACAGACCCCCGAAAATGGAAACAATAGTGGAATTTTTTGCATATTTTATAAAATAGTTTCCAAGTTTCTTTGCATAAGCATTTGTGTTAAATTTTGTTTTTTACTAGTAGTATGTGAGACAGTCTCTTCCTATTTTAAAGTCTTATCTGATTGGAAAAACATATTATTTTAATTTTTATTTCTTGATTAATAAAACTGAAAATAATTTATGTAGTCATTCATTTTCCTCCCTTTATCTCTTCTATCTACTTTTCAGATTGTGTGTCTTCTTTAATTAAGATTTTATTTTTTAGAGCATTTTTATATTCACAAAAAGTTGAGAGGAAGGTACGAAGATGTCTCATATATCCCTCACCTCCACAAGTGACTGGCCTCCCATCTTATCAACATTTGCCACCAGAGTGGTATATTTGTTACAACTGATGAACCTTACATTGACACATCCTAATCACCTAAAATCACTATGTGCTTTATAGTTCACACTAAGAGTCACTCTCTGTGCTGATCATTCAATGGATTTTGATAAATGTATTTGCTATCATACAGATAGCAATAGTTTTCAAGATGCTGAACATTAGGCCATATAAAATGGTGATAGTCTGAAAGAAGGACAGAAAGCCTTCGAGCCTTGCATTTATCTCAGTTTGTTGCCTTGAGAAAGGCTTCAAGTATGGTTCAGAATCCTGGCACACTCCCTAAGTTAAGGAACCTGAGAAGAGCCCTTAAGGAGAACTGCTACTGCTGCTAAGTAGCTTCAGTCGTGTCCGACTCTGCGCGACCCCATAGACGGAAGCCCACCAGGCTCCCCGTCCCTGGGATTCTCCGGGCAAGAACACTGGAGTGGGTTGCCATTTCCTTCTCCAATGCATGAAAGTGAAAAGCAAAAGTGAAGTCGCTCAGTCGAGTCCGACTCTTAGCGACCTGGACTGCAGCCTACCAGGCTCCTCCGTCCATGGGATTTTCCAGGCAAGAGTACTGGAGTGGGGTGCCATTGCCTTCTCCCTTAAGGAGAACTAAGTGGCTATAATTTACAAGAGAAAGTAGTGGAGAGGAGAAAAGTGCACAAAATTCTGAATATCTGCAGTCTCCCCTGAGTATTCAACAAAGTACTGAGCAACCTGAGGATGTGGGGGAAAAACATTAGACAAGATTAGAGAGGACAGTTCCGGTGCTTTAACAGGGCTTGAATACTACCTGTTTCTATCTGCCAGACTGAAAAAACTCAAGATTTATAAAGCACCAAATGGAATACTCAGGAGAGTTTTGCCTCAGTAATGGGGAACGATTAACCCACTACTCAGCACTGTTCAGGAAACATCTAAAAAGAAATCATAAAAGCAAGACCAAAATTAATCCAACCATTTTTAGGTAACTAAATGAGGCAGTTCGGTTTTGCCTTCTAGAACAAAGATACAGGGTATTTTAGGAAATCAAACCATACAGCACCATTTGAATGTAGAAATCAAAATGTTTGGCATCCAAACATAGAACTAGGATAGGAAAAAGGAAAACATGACTTTTAATGAGGGAAAAAATAATTATTATAAGCTGACAGATACTGACAAATGTTAGAATTTGTAAAAAAAAAAAAAAAAGGGTATTAAAGCCATTAGCGTAGCTGTAGTTCATATGTTAAAAAAATCAAAATTCTCAAGATAAAATCTTAATATCTGAAATGAAATTATACACTGAATGATATTAATGTAAGATTATACATTGCAGTAGAAAAGATATGTGGATTTGAAGACAAAACAATAGAAACTACAAAATGAAACAGGAAAGAAAGATTACCTACAAAAAGTACAGTTAACATTATCCTTAATATTAAAAATGCTTTCACCCTAAGGTTGGACCTAGACAAGTATATCTGATTTCCTTCCATCTATTCAGCATTGAATTCATAGTTCTTGCTAGTACAATAAAGAAAGAAAAAGAAAGAAAACTAGACTGGAAAGGAACATATAACATTTTTCTTATCCACAGACTTCACCACAGGTTTATTTTTGAATATTTATCTTGTATCCAGCAATCTTGGTGAAGTCTAATTGTAACAATCTGTTTTTTTCAAATGAATTTTCATGTTGGTAATAGGTTTTATGAGAATTCTTTTTTCCTCCTTTGTAAAGCTAATGCCCATATTTCATTTCCTTTTCTTTTTTTTTTCTCCACTGGCTAGAACTCTGAGAAGCTTTTTAAAAAAACCTTATTTTGTCCCTGTTTTCAAAAGAGATAGATCTTATTATGTTTTAAGTATTATTCTTTCAAATAAAATGTGTTACTTTATCAAAATCTCCCTTTCTATTTAAAGAGGTAAACTTATATTTGGGCTATTTCGATCATTTTATTTTGTGTTTTGTATTTCTACTCGTTGTATTCATTATCCTGGCTTTCATTCCATTTTTGACTTCTCTAAAATTAATAGAACATTTTATATTACCTTTCCCCTTTACAATTTCAGATGTTACATAGCCCATATTTTGTGTATTTATACCTAACATTGTTTACCTCTTATCTTTATAGATCATTCTTAATTTTACAAAGCAATGAATTTTCTTGAAGTGAGCATGGCATTCTTAATCATTCTCCAGGACAGGCAGAAGTTCACAAACATCCAGGAAATCTCTGGTGCTCCCTGCCAGTCACTATCACTAGCTACACAAGCCTCCTCTCTGGGCTTCCCAGGTGGTGCTAGTAGTAAAAACTCGCCTCCCATTCCTGGAGATGTTAGAGATGCAAGTTCGAATCCTGGGTTGGGAAGATCCCCTGGAAGAGGAAATAGCAACCCACTCCAGTATTCTTGCCTGAAGAATCCCATGGACAGAAGAGCCTGGTGGGCTACAGTTCATAGGGTCGCAGAGTTAGACATGACTGAAGTGACTTAGCAGGTGGCATATTAGGTGATTTCTTTAGAACTATCTCCCAGTTCACCAATTCTCTATTTAGCTCTATGTAATCGTTAGTCTTTCAACTGAGTTTTCAGTTCAGTCATCATATATATATATTACTTCAAGTTCTATTTCTTTTTCAAATTTTTATTTTCTTTCTTAGCTCTTCAAAAATGTTAAGCATATATTTGGTAGTTTCCTTCTGTTTCTTGCATCTACTATGAACACTCACAAAAGGCTCACTTCTCATGTTTTGAATTTTAAGAGGTAAATTTCATCAAACATTTTTTCATATCTGATTACATTATTTCAGTCTCCCTATTTCTGACAAAGTTGAGTAGTTTTTAATGCCCTTGGAAAAAATTGTAGGTAAATATAAATTTGAAAGCTAAGCATAGTTTTTTTTTTTTTTTAATTCACAGAGTTTTGATTTTTCCCAGCACATTTTCTCTCTTTATACTAAAGACTAGACAGAACAGAAATTTTATGTCCACATTTTTTCTTTATGTGTAGTTTTTCCAGTTCACTTTTAATGGATGAAGAATCTCTGTGAAAGAATTTTCAAGACTAGAAAGTAGGGCTTAACTAACTTCAACAGCCACAGGCCAACTCCCTATCATTTTGTATGGATTAAAAGTCTAGGCTTCAGCCTTCAAACCCTGTGTAGAGGATAAAATCATTATGGATTATAGAGTCATAAATTCACACCATATTGATTTTTATTATTCTTTGTGCTCCTTAAATCTTTTCTTTTATTCCTTTGTGTTTGATTACATATTATTTTTAGAGTTTCATTTTATCTATGATCTCATGTTTGTGACAGAAGGAAAATTATCTGACTCAGCTTAGGACATTCATTGTGCTTTTCAAATAAGTTGTCTTAATAAGCAGCTGGACTCCACATCTGTGTCTTTTTTGTTATAGTTCTCTCATCTCCAATCCTCATATCCCCTCTTCTCTTTTCTACATTTCTCTCTAGCCTATTTTCTCATCATGTGTATGTGACATTTCCACCATTTCACTCAATTGTTTCTAAACATCAAAACTCTTTCTTGATCTTTAGTTAAATTTAATTCACAGAAATAGTTTCTCTAACTACAGGTTTGGGGAAATCAATTGATGTCTCCTCTTTTAAAATTAATTTTTAATTGTTGATTTTCAGTATTCTGCTTTAAAGAGATACTTGCTGTTAGAGAAAACAAACAAACAAAAAAGTCAAAATCCACAAAAATCAGGCACACACATTGTAAGGAACTATCATGAAAACCATGACTTTGTGTAACCCTTGATTAGCTGGAGTTCAGTTCAGTCCCCAGTCATGTCTGACTCTTTGCAACTGCATAGACTGCAGCACGCCAGGCCTCCCCCGGTGATACCATCCAACCATCTCATCCTCTGTCATCCCATTCTCCTCCTGCCTTCAATCTTTCCCAGCATCAGGGTCTTTTCAAATGAGTCAGCTCTTTGCATCAGGTGGCCAAAGTATTGGAGATTCAGCTTAGGTATCAGTCCTTCCAATGAATATTCAGGACTGATCTCCTTTAGGATGGACTGGTTGGATCTCCTTGCAGTCCAAGGGGCTCTCAAGAGTCTTCTGCAACACCACAGTTTAAAAGCATCAAATCTTTGGCACTCAGCTTTCTTTATAGTCCAACTCTCACATCCATACACAATTACTGGAAAAACCATAGCTTTGACTAGATGGACCTTTGTTGGCAAAGTAATGTCTCTGCATTTTAATATGCTGTCTAGGTCAGTCATAACTTTTCTTCCAAGGAGTAAAGTGAAGTCACTCAATCGTGTCCAACTCTTTGCAACCCCATGGACTATAGCCTACCAGGCTCCTCCCTCCATGGGATTCTCCAGGCAAGAGTACTGGAGTGGGTTGCCATTTCCTTCTCCAAGGGATCTTCCAGACCCAGGGATCAAACCCAGGTCTCCCGTATTCCAGGCAGATGCTTTAACCACTGAGCCACCAGGGAAGCTTCCAAGGAATAAGTGTCTTTTAATTTCATGGCTGCAGTCACCATCTGCAGCGATTTTGGAGCCTCCCAAAATAAAGTCACTGTTTTCACTGTTTCCCTACCTTTACCATTAAGTGATGTGGCAAGTCCATCCTAAAGGAGATCAGTCCTGAATGTTCATTGGAATGACTGATGCTGAAGCTGAAACTCCAATACTTTGGCCATGTGATGCGAAGAACTGACTCATTTGAAAAGACCCTGATGCTGGAAAAGATTGAAGGCAGGAAGAGAAGAGGACAATGGAGGATGAGATGATTGGATGGGATCATTGACTCAATGGACATGAGTTTAAGTAAACTCCGGGAGTTGGTGATGGACAGGGAGGCCTGGTGTGCTGTGGTCCATGGGAATCTGAAGAATCGGACAGGACTGAGCAACTGAACTGAGCTGAACTGAACTAATGGGACCAGATACCATGATCTTAGTTTTCTGAATGTTGAGTTTTAAGCCAACTTTTTCACTCTCCTCTTTCACTTTCATCAAGAGGCTCTTTTGTTCTTCTTTGCTTTCTGCCAAAGGGTGGTGTCATCTGCATATCTGAGGTTATTGATATTTCTCCCGGCAATCTTGATTCCAGCTTGTGCTTCATCCAGCCCAACGTTTCTCATGATGTTCTCTGCATATAAGTTAAATAATTAATGTGACAATATACAGCCTTGATACCCTCCTTTTCCAATTTGGGTCCTGCCTGTTGTTCCATGTCCAGTTCTAACCATTGCTTCCTGACCTGCATACAGATTTCTCAAGAGGCAGCTCAAGTGTTCTGGTATTCCCATCTCTTTAAGAATTTCCCACAGTTTGTTGTGATCCATGCAGTCAAAGGCTTTGGCATAGTCAAATAAATGTTTCTCTGGGGTCAGAAAAATCCCCTGAAGGAAATTGCAAGCCATTCCAGTATTCTTACCTGGAGAATCCCCATGGACAGACGAGCCTGGCGGGCTACAGTCCACAGGGTTGCAGAGAGTCGGACACGAATGAGCGACTAAGCACCAGCTGCAGCAAATGTTTTTCTGGAACTTTCTTGCTTTTTTGATGCTCGCAGCTTATTATATATCTTGTTAGTCACTCAGTCTTGTCTGACTCTTTGTGACCCCATAGACTATAGCCCACCAGGCTCCTCTGTCCATGGAGTTCTCCAGGCAATGATACTGAAGTGGGTAGCCATTCCCTTCTCCAGGAGATCTTCTTGACCCAGGGATAGAACCCAGATCTCCTCCATTGCAGGCAGATTCTTTACCATCTGAGCCACTAGGGAAGTCCATTGTATATAGTAGACCATATTAAATATTAATATTAATCCTAAAGGATCAATAATACTTCCCTGGTGGCTGAGACGATAAAGCATCTGTCTACAATGCGGGGGACCCGGGTTCGATCCCTGAGTTGGGAAGATCCCCAGAGAAGGCAATGGCAACCCACTCCAGTACTATTGCCTGGAAAATCCAATGGAGAGAGGAGCCTGCCAGGCTACAGTCACAAAAGGGTTGGACACAACTTAGTAACTTAACAACAACAGGGATATAGGAGAGGACGGGGAGTGTGGTGTGCTGCAGTCCATGGGATCACAAAGAGTTGGACACAACTTAGCAACTGAACAATGAGAAGACCCTATTAAAAGCCGTTAGTCAACAATGATTGAAATCAGTACCCTGGAGGAGGCATGGCAACCCACTCTAGTATTCTTGCCTGGAGAATCCCCATGCGGTCCACAGGGTCGCTAAGAGTTGGACACAACTGAGACAGTAAGCACACGCCTATTTCAGATTTCTCTTTTTGTTTCTTTTTATTTGTTTCTTCTCTAGAGTCAAATATTTTCCCTCTCAATTTTCTTCACACTCTTTGTTTATCTGCTTCAAAGCAAACCATGCTTATTAAAAGTGAAGCACAATAGTGAATGTACTAAATGCCACTGAACTGTACATATTAAAATGGCTAATTTTATGCTGTGTGAATTTCACTACCACAACAACAAAACTGGGACTTTTCTTCCTGCCAGGGCTGATAGAGCAGAGCCAATTAATTTCTAACTGTGCACTGCATTTACTCCTTGGTACTTGCTTAAATTCAAATGTGGAAATACAACATTCCAGAGATTTCACGTAGCATTCTTAATCTATGCATCCAGTTTCCTATCAATATGTGCATTTTACTGAGTTGGAAGAGACTGCCCTGCTCTTTCCACCAGCTTATCTCCTATTCACTTTTTAACCCTCTACAATCAGGCTTTCACCTATGGAATTCCAGGAACAGATACTTCTAATGACAGTTTCCTACTGTTTAACAAATCCAATGGGTATTTTTTAACCATAGGTTTCTGCAATGTTGAAATGGAGATAGCAATATTCTTTGAATATCTCTTGTAATTTGTTTTTTTTTTTAAACCTTGTGTGACTCTCCACCTTTCTCATTCCTTAGTATAATTTGCTCATTCTAATTTTTTACTTCTCCTTTAAAATGTGGAAATTTCACATTATTTAGTCAATATAACTCCTTTCTTATAGATCCTTTATGCAATTTAGGTTCACATATCACTTCTAAGAACATCTATTGTTCTATTAAAACTCAAAAAAAAAAGTACATTATGTGCAGTCTTTACTGCTATCAATAAATTGCCGAATACCTCTAGATAAAATTACTCTATTTTGCAGCATACCAATTACATCTTTTCCAGTCTCAACTGTGCTCTGTTATTCTTTTCTATGTCTTCAATCAACTGCCTATCTTAATCTCCAGGGCAAACATTCCGAACCTCAAACATTCTTCAAGAAAATTCAATTAATGTAAATTCCATGAGAAAATTAGTAGTTCCATAAATATATTTACTTAATGAACTCATGAATGACAATCTGTATTTTACTTGCATAATTGGAATCTGTATTTTTATTTAGTACAACAAAGATATTGTCTTCCATACATTTCTTACATAGTAATGACACTCTATACGTATTTGTTAAAGAATTAATTTATGCAGTAGGTACATTTTGTGTTCTAAAATGATCTGTTCATTCTTTCTTGAGTCTGTCAGTAAGCTTTAACTGGAATGCAGCCTAATTACTGCTGAAAATTACTTCTTAAATGCATGAAAGCTCTCTTTAGACCAATGTCAATATTTTTACTCTAACATTACTTTTTCAAAGAAAAATTGCTGCTATTAAACTTATAGTTAAGGAAGAAAAAAATTCTGTAATTATTTCTGAGCATTGAATTATGCAATGAGTAAAAATACTATTCCTTTGAAATAAAATAATTTTTACTTGCATGTTTTCTTTTGGCTATCTAAAGATATCTTTTAAAAGTTATCCAATGATTATAATGTTTAATATCTTAATAAATATCCCAATATTTCATTATAGAAAAGTATAATAAGATCTTCCTTAATTCTTCTACAATTAAAACCAAATATGTTATACAATATCATAACTCAGATTTTTTCCAACTTTTGATCAATACCATGTAATAATAGACCTCGTAATAACCAATCATTATGTCAAATATAAATATAAAGTGAAAGTCGTTCAGTCATGTCCAGGTCTTTGCAACGCAATGGACTGTAGTCCATGAAATTCTACAGGGCAGAATACTAGAGTAGGTAGCCTTTCCCTTCTCCAGGGGATCTTCCCAACAAAGGAATCGAACCCAGGTCCCCCACATTGCAGTCAGATTCTTTACCAGCTGAGCCACCAGGGCAGCAATAATCAAGACAGTGAAGTTACAGTTCTATTCTGTCCATCTTTTCCAACTAATTTTAAATTAACTTCAGCTTTTCCTTATTATTTTTTTGTTGTGAAAGTTTACCTTTATCTTCAATTCAGTTCAGTTTAGTCACTCAGTCATGTCCGGCTCTTTGCGACCCCATGAATTGCAGCATGCCAAGCCTCCCTGTCTGTCACCAACTCACAGAGTTCACTCAAACTCACGTCCATTGAGTTGGTGATGCCATCCAGCCATCTCATCCTCTGTCGTCCCCTTCTCCTGCCCCCAATCCCTCCCAGCATCAGAGTCTTTTCCAATGAGTCAACTCTTCACATGAGGTGGCCAAAGTACTGGAGTTTCAGCTTTAGCATCATTCCTTCCAAAGAACACACAGGAGTGATCTCCTTTAAAATGGACTGGTTGGATCTCCTTGCAGTCCAAGGGACTCTCAAGAGTCTTCTCCAACACCACAGTTTAAAAGCATCAATTCTTCAGCACTCAGCTTTCTTCACACTCCAAATCTAACATCCATACATGACCACTGGAGAAACCATAGCCTTGACTAGACGGACCTTTATTGGCAAAGTAATGTCTCTGCTTTTGAATATGCTATCTAGGTTGGTCATAACTCTCCTTCCAAGGAGTAAGCATCTTTTAATTTCATGGCTGCAATCACCATCAGCAGTGATTTTGGAGCCCTGAAAAATAAAGTCTGACACTATTTCCACTGTTTCCCCATTTCCCATGAAGTGATGGGACCAGATGCCATGATCGTAGTTCTCTGTATGTTGAGCTTTAAGCCAACTTTGTCACTCTCTTCTTTCACTTTCATCAAGAGGCTTTTTAGTTCCTCTTCACTTTCTGCCATAAGAGTGGTGTCATCTGCATATGTGAGGTTATTGATATTTCTCCCGGCAATCTTGATTCCAGCTTGTGATTCTTCCAGCCCAGCATTTCTCATGATGTACTTGGCACAAAAAAGCTGAAGTTGAGTGGTTCTATGAAGACCTACAAGACCTTTTAGAACTAACACTCCAAAAAGATGTCCTTTTTATTATAGGGGACTGGAATGCAAAAGTAGGAAGTCAAGAAACACCTGGAGTAACAGGCAAATTTGGCCTTGGAGTGCAGAATGAAGCAGGGCAAAGACTAATAGAGTTTTGCCAAGAGAACACACTGGTCATAGCAAACACCCTCTCCCAACCACACAAGAGAAGACTCTATACATGGACATCACCAGATGGTCAACACCAAATTCAGATTGATTATATTCTTTGCAGGCAAAGATAGAGAAGCTCTATACAGTCAACAAAAACAAGACCAGGAGCTGACTGTGGTTCAGATCATTAACTCTTTATTGTCAAATTCAGACTTAAATTCAAGAAAATAGGGAAAACCACTGTACCATTCAGGTATGACCTAAATCAAATCCCTTATGATTATACAGTGGAAGTGAGAAATAGATTTAAGGGACTACATCTGATAGATAGAGTGCCTGATGAACTATGGTCGGAGGTTCGTAACATTGTACAGGAGACAGGGATCAAGGCCATCCCCATGGAAAAGAAATGCAAAAAAACAAAATGGCTGCCTGGGGAGGCCTTACAAATAGCTGTGAAAAGAAGAGAAGTGAAAAGCAAAGGAGAAAAGGAAAGATATAAGCATCTGAATGCAGAGTTCCAAAGAATAGCAAGGAGAGATAGAAAGCCTTCCTCAGCGATCAATGCAAAGAAATAGAGGAAAACAACAGAATGGGAAAGACTAGAGATCTCTTCAAGAAAATTAGAGATACCAAGGGAACATTTCATGCAAAGATGGGCTCGATAAAGGACAGAAATTGTATGGACCTAACAGAAGCAGAAGATATTAAGAAGGGGTGGCAAGAATACACAGAACTGTACAAAAAAGATCTTCACGACCAAGATAATCATGATGGTGTGATCACTCACCTAGAGCCAGACATCCTGGAATGTGAGGTCAAATGGGCCTTAGAAAGCATCACTATGAACAAAGCTAGTGGAGGTGATGGAATTCCAGTGGAGCTATTTTTAATCCTGAAAGACGATGCTATGAAATTTCTGCACTCAATATGCCAGCAAATTTGGAAAACTCAGCAGTGGCCACAGGACTGGAAAAGGTCAGTTTTCATTCCAATCCCAAAGAAAGGCAATGCCAAAGAATGCTCAAACTACTGCACAATTGCACTCATCTCACAGGCTAGTAAAGTAATGCTCAAAAGTCTCCAAGCCAGACTTCAGCAATATGTGAACCGTGAATGTCCAGATATTCAAGCTGGTTTTACAAAAGGCAGAAGAACCAGAGATCAAATTGCCAACATCCACTGGATCATGGAAAAAGCAAAAGAGTTCCAGAAAAACATCTATTTCTGCTTTACTGACTATGCCAAAGCCTTTGACTGTGTGGATCACAATAAACTGTGGAAAATTCTTCAAGAGATGGGAATACCAGACCACCTGACCTGCTTCTTGAGAAATTTGTATGCAGGTCAGGAAGCAACAGTTAGAACTGGACATGGAACTACAGACTGGTTCCAAATAGGAAAAGGAGTACGTCAAGGCTGTATATTGCCACCCTTTATCATTAACTCATATTAAATCATTTTTCTACTCCTTAGCCGTTATTGGAAAACAGTACCTTTTTTTTTTTACAGCATTGTCATTTTATTTCTGTTAGTTTTATGTTTTTCTAAGCTGATTCAAATATTCTGACTTTCAAGCCATTCTATTTTCTCCACTACTTTTCTGAATAAATTATTTGTAGCTGCATGTCTCTTTTCCTTTTTTCTTCTTATGGCACCCCACTCCAGTACTCTTGCCTGGAAAATCCCATGGACAGAGGAGCCTGGTAGGCTGCAGTCCATGGGGTCACTAGAGTTGGACATGACTGAGTGACTTTACTTTCACTTTCATGCATTGGAGAAGAAAATGGTAACCCACTCCAGTGTTCTTGCCTGGAGATCCCAGGAATGGGGAAGCCTGGTGGTCTTCCGTCATTGGGTCACACAGAGTCCGACACGACTGAAGCGACTTAGCAGTAGCAGTTAGGTCAATGAAATTACAAGAAAAATAGACAGGCTTTTAAATGTTCTTCCTTTAACCAATCTATCCTTACTAGTGGGTGTCTGAAGTCTAAATATTTGGTTCAGAGCTTCTGCAAATCATTGAGTAAAGCAGAGCCCAACTAACATGGCAACAGCAGGAGGGAGGCTTCCCCTCAAGAAGCATGACTCTAATTTTTCTTTCCAGAAGGCTGGTTTATTCTCATACCTTCAATTGCCTTGACCAAGCCTTCTGAGAAACTCTTTTTGTTATAGCCAAGTAGTGAATTTGGGATGACAGTCAGTTAGAAGAATACAAATGCATATATTATTTCATAATTTGGAACAAGAAGAGAAATATATGATAAAAAGAAAAATGTGTTACAAATCAACCTTAATGTCTCTATTTTAGGGAGTCTTTATTTCCTCTTATTTCACAGACATTAAAATGATTGTCTTTTAGCTATCTTACCCTGGATTTCCTACTTCACTTATTATTCCATAAAATGGTGCATTTTCTTGATCATTTTTGCATGTGATTAAGCAGGATACTTCTATATTTTACAAATATACCATACAGATCTATGTCTAACTCACAGCCTTCACAATTTAACAGCATTTACTTTCAAAACCAACTTTGGTAAAATTCCACCTTGGCAGACTTATTCCAAGTTATTTTATCAACAAGAGAATTTGTTTAGACATGTAAATGGTCTTGAAAATACTAATATAAATGTTCATTATTGTAAATTAAATGAATGAAAAAATAAACCTGGATACAAATTCTAGCCTCATCATTTAGTATTTGCATAAATTTACAAAATTATTTGACTTCCCTAAACCTAAAAGACTTCACAAAGTTCATGGTATGCCAGCTGTTGTACAGCCTTGAAAATAAAGTGTGGTAGCCCAGGAAAGAAATTTAATCAATTGAATTGAATGGTAATATAGATCTTATGTTATTGTATCTTTTCAGGGGGAGGGAGATTAAATTATATAATCTATGCATTTAGAAGGGTGTTTTGAACACAGCACTTTTCCAGTGATTAAGGGGTATTAGTTTTCATAGTTTGTAACCTCTCATCTACCTTTGTTGCACAACTACTTTTCAGAATTTTAAACCATAGTATCCTATGTTTCAAAAACTCCAATTAAATCCACTATGTACTGCCATTCATTTTAATTACTCTGTGTCAGAAGTAGCATTAAAATTGGTCATATAATTTATTATAATGTCAATGTTAAAAAGACAGAAAACTACTCATTATGCAGCAGTTTGGTGGTTTGTAAAAAATATTGTACTATCATACAAGGAATAATTAACCAAATTACAATATCTATAGATCTATGAATCTATGATTACTTATTTTAAATTCCTCTGACAATATACTTTTCCAATAACACTTTATAACTTCAAAATCCTTTGAAACAGAGTATATAAAGACACAACAGAAATCTGTTAAGCACTACTTCATTACTCTAAAATAGTTCATCATAATTAACACATAATTTCAACAATTAACTTACCCTTGCTCTACTTCAGTCTCTTCTTGAGTATTTTATGTTAGAGATGAAATGATATGCTCCATAGAGAAAACCTTTTACTGAAGACAAATTGAATGTGAGATCAAGAGAAGACAAAAGAAGGTTCACAGTGTAACCATTAATGTGGAATTGCCCAATGTCCTTCCTGCTCCTTAGTTGTCTTTCAAAAGTGTGAGATTGAGAGGAGGTTTGGGGATTGCCTCTGATTCGTAGTTCTTGTTCTGAATTGTCTGGAATTCTATTTGTTTTCTAGCCTGGTGCTGACATGGGGTTGATGGCTGTAAGTTTCTTGTCATTATACCCATAGGATCCTTTTCCTTATCTGCTCTTGGCAGATTGTGACCATTTAAGGAAAGACTTCTTTACTGGTTTATCAACCTTATTTTCATAGCTTCTTATTTCCCAGTGTCAAAAAGTATTATGTATGTTAAAAAAAAATAGATGTTCACTCATCCATACCAGGCAATTGTAAGTAGAATTGTATTTTAAGTGATACAGCAAACAAAATTGACCTTGGCAAGCTTCACGGCTTGTCAGAAATATGACTATTGCTTCAGTTCAAGTTATATTTACAGAATGCAAGAGCTAAGCTAAAGGAAAGTGGACTGTTTTACGAAGAAAACACAACTATTTTTAAATATCATGCCATTGTGTACTGCTCAGCAAATGACAGCCTGGTATTTTATTTGTACAAAATAACTAAAGTCCAGTATTCTGTCCTGTTCTACAGAGATGATTTCCATAGTGTGGGCCCCTGACCAGCACTAGCAGCATTGCCAGGAAACTTATTGAAAATTCAAATTCTCAGGCCCCACCTCCCAGACCTACAGGGTCAGAAATTGGGGTGGGGCCCAGAATCCATTTAGTTTTAAAGAGCCCTCTTGATGATTCAGAAGCTCAATCAAGTTTGAGAACCACTAGAGTATAAGCAAGCTGTAGGCTATAATTACAAGTGAGATGAGCTCATGTTTTTAACTGCCATTTATTTCTACAACTTTCTTGTTTATGAAATTCCTCATGTTAAGATTAATTGTCACTAAAATCAGTTTTTCAGAGAAAACTAGAATATGAAAGCTTACAAATTTAAAGCCCAACAATTCACTCTAATAAAAACCCACCAAGGTGGGGGTGTGTGTGGAAGGGTTACTGAGGTGGAAAAAAATGCATATATTAATATTAAACAGAAAAAAAAAAAAGTCTCTAAATGGAAAACTTCAAAATCAGAAAGGAAAGAACCCAGTCCCAATCCTTGCAACAATTCCTTTGAGTCACTGATAGTCACAACAATTCCAGTGATATGTTACCAAACAAGGCAAGCATTCCAGACAAACATGTTAGGGATTTACCCTATGAAAACAGTAAAAACACATTTTCTGCCACTAAAAAAAAAAAGAAAAAAAGCGTGTACAGAAATTTCTTGAGAAAATATTGCCAAATTGGGTAATAGCTTTATGAATAACCTGGAAAGTAGAGGGCTATATGGAACTTAATAGTCAAGAGAGAGTCAAGGAGTTGTAAAAAATGCATTTTGTCTTCAGTAATTCACATAACAGTGGTTTTATTTTAAAAGGTTTCATGCTGAAAGTAGAAAAGCTCTGAAAAGAGAAACAGTGAGAGTCCCCATTTTTAAATGAGCTGAGTAGGAGTGAAAATATTGCCAAGTGGGCTGGCTGCATCTCAGGATCGTTGTAAAAATAAGTTATGGTGAACTCAGGCCTGAGTCAAAGGCTACAGCCACAGAGGGCAGGATAATGGCTGAGTGCTGAGGGTCACATTCCATTCCCAGTGCTATGAAAATAGAAAGCAAATATGAAGAATGAAGCTTTGGTGTGCACAGAGAAAGGCAGGCATTTCAGTCACAGAATAGGACTGCTCTTTTCTCAACGGTGAAAGGATGTATAAAACAGTGTGTATTTATCTTCAAATTTATAAAACATGCATACTACTAATAACACAATGATCATATCCTTGCTCTGTGCAATTGTTTTTTTATGGAAATGAATACAAAAAGTTAGAGTGAATCACTTACAATATTAAAAATGTTATTTCCTTGTAATATGTATTTTACAAGGCAGAAGTCCCCTTAATCTTGGATGGCCACATTTTGAAAATAAGTTTTAAATTAAAAATCAAACATAACACAACTTCCAAATCATAATCTTTAATGCATATTATAGCTTTTCAACTCCTCAAACCTCACATAAACAGTCTTTTTTCTAAATGTAGTTCATCACCAGTTGACTATCTCAAAATAGTAATGTTCATTTAATGTTTATTAGTGCTAAAACCTGTGATTTGCTATTGGGCCACTGCATTTCCTTTTTATTGATAAATTTTTCCATCAGCCTTTGAGGTTAACTTTCATTGTTTGATTAGGGTAATTTATCTGGGACTCTAAATAAAAGAAAACATGTATAGAGCTCAGTACATGAATACAAACTATCAATTACTAACTCCCTACTTTGAATTAAATCATTATAAATAATGTATACATTGGAGGATAATTTTCAATACAGAGAATCTTTAAATATTGAATCTTTAATATTTTAGGACTATAAAGAAATTTTACTGAAACATGGTGTAGTGTAATTCTCATTGCATAGGTAAGGAAACTGAACTTCAATTACAGTAATTCAACTGTACCACATAGTGGCAACATTAAGAGCCAAGTGAATTTCTAGCGGATTATAAACTCTTTGAGGGAAAGGTACATTTTTTTACCCTTTAAGTATGCAGAGTGCATAATGCAAAGTCTTGAACATATTTGCTGTTATTTAGTCATTAAGTTGTGTCAAACTCTTTGTGACCACACGGACTAAAGCCTACCAGACTCCGCTGTCCATGGGATTTCCCAGGCAAAAATACTGAAATGGGTTGCTATTTCCTTCTCCAGGGGATCTTCCTGACCCAAAGAGTGAACCTGCGTCTCCTGCTTGGCAGGTGGATTCTTTACCACTGAGCCGCCTGTGAAACTCCCTTGCACATATAACTACTAGGTAATTAATGAATGAAATATACATTAAAGCTTTCTTTAGGTTGAAAACTGGGGTCTACAAAGTCAAGACAGCATCTCACTGAAGTTTAAACTTCTCAAGTGTATAGGGGTAATATATTTATTGTATGTGTCTCAGAACAAAGCACAATACCCTAGAGCATGCTGCTGCTGCTGCTAAGTCACTTCAGTCGTGTCTGACTCTGTGCGACCCCAGAGATGGCAGCCCACCAGGCTGCCCCGTCCCTGGGATTCTCCAGGCAAGAACACTGGAGTAGGTTGCCATTTCCTTCTCCAATGCATGAAAGTGGAAAGTGAAAGTGAAGTCGCTCAGTTGTGTTCAACTCTTAGCGACCCCATGGACTGCAGCCTTCCAGGCTCCTCCTTCCGTGGGATTTTCCAGGCAAGAGTACTGGAGTGGGGTGCCATTGCCTTCTCTGACCCTAGAGCATAGTAAATGTTTAATAAAAGATAGCTGAGTTAGTGAATATAATTGTTTACATATTGATTGTATTAATTGATATTGACTAAATTTCTAATTAATGAATATTGGGCTTCCCTTGTGGCTCAGCTGGTAAAGAATCCACCTGCAATGCAGGAGACCTGGGTTCGATCCCCAGGTTGGGAAGATCCTCTGGAAAAGGAAAAAGCTACCCACTCCAGTATTCTGGCCTAGAGAATTCCCTGGACTGTATAGTACATGGGGTTGCAAAGAGTCAGATACGACTAAGCAACTTTCACTTTCACTTTCAATGAATATCAACATTAATTAATTGAATTAATGAATATAAACATATTATATCTAATATATCTAAAATATATCTCACTTTAAAAGAAAGCAAACTCAAAAACAGATAGCCAACTGTGATTGTTAGTTTTATGCATCAACTTGGCAAGATTGGGGGTGGTGGTTTATTCACTAATTCGTGACCAGCTGTTGCAACCCCATGGACTGTAGCCCGCCAGGCTCTTCTGTCCATGGGATTCTCCAGACAAGAATACTGGAGTGGATGGCCATTTCCTTTCCAGGGCATCTTCCCAACCCAGGGATCAAACCCAGGTCTCCTGCATTGCAGGCAGATTCTTTACCTACTGAACTACCAGTAGTTACTAATTATTTAATCAAATACTAATCTAGGCATTGCCGTGAAGGTATTTTGTAGATGTAGCTCACACCTACAATCAGTTGACTTTAAGTTAAGGAAATTGCCCTGGATAATATGAGTGGGTCTCATCCTATCAGTTGAAGACCTTAAAAGCAAAAATTGAGGTTTCTTGAAGAAGGAATTCTGCCTCAAGATTATAACCTGGAAACCCTATCTGAGTTTCCAGCCTGTCAGCCTACCCTACAGATTTCAGATTTGCCAGCCTCCACAATCACAGGATCCTAGTACTTAACATAATGAACACACATAAACAGAAAGGGGGAGAGAGAATATATAACTGTATCTATATATCATCAATTCTGCTTCCTAGAGAACTCTGATACACTGGAATTGTCAACTTGGAAAATATCTGGAACTTCCTGCTACCTGTTTTGTCAGAAAGTTACTGTCATTCTTAATATTAGAGTATTTAAACTCTTATATTAGTATTTAAACCAAGACATGATCAAAAATTTTAAAATAATTTAATATTTTGCTGATCAGTTGGCCAAAATTTGTACTTTATTTATTTGGTTTCTCTTTCCTAAACAAATCATTCACTCTCCACTGGAACCTGTTAGGTAATGATTTTGAAGAAGATGTTAGGATGTTCTATAAGCAAATGCAGTTTAAATAGTTCTACTTTGTAACCTACTTTATATTCAATTACTTGAATGTAACCACCTATTTCTCTATTGTTTGTCACATTATAAAACAATCTTTAATGGTATGTTGCACCCAAAGATTGAAATATCTTAAATTAACTGATATATGTTTTTTAAAAAATAACAAATTTGTAAAAACCAGACATCTGAACTGTTTGGTGTTTCCTTGCTGAGTGTTTTGGTAAAAGTTTAACTGAAACCATCTGTTGATGATTCATTCACTGTTGAATCATCTAAAACAAATTTTTCTTTTTTTTTTACCAATTTGTTCCAATGTCCAAAATGCTTTCTAAACTATCTGAATTACCATTTTCCTCTATGAAAGGAAAGTCAATCAACAAAGTAAAGAAATAAATGAATTAGTAAAGCTTTTTCTGCCATTGATATGATCATGAGAATGTCTTCATTTGTCTGTTTTTTCCCTCTGGAGTTTTATCTTTTATTTTTCCAGCCTTATTGAGGTCTAATTGACACATAACTTTGTATAAGTTTAAAGTGTGCAGCTAAGTGGTTTCAGTCGTGTCTGACTCTGCAACCCTATGAGTCTGCCAGGCTCCTCTGTCCATGATATTCTCCAGTTAAGAATACTGGAGTGGGCTGTCATGCCCTGCTCCAGGGGATCTTCCCACGTAAGATCTTGTGTCTCTTATATCTCCTGCATTGTCAAGTGAGTTCTTTACCACTAGCACTGCCTGGGAAGCCCAATTTAAGGTGTACAAAGTACTGATTTTGTACACTTGATACATTTATAAATTGCAAAATGATTACCACCATCTAACTGAATGGACATGAATCTGAGCAAACTCCAGGAGACAGAGGAGGACAGGGAAGCCTGGTGTGCTGCAGTCTAGGAGGTCACAAAGAGTCGGACAGAACTTAGCAACTGAGCAACAAAAATTAGCTACCTCTTCCATCCATCCTCTTCCATTCCTATCAGATAGTTAACACTTCTTTTTTTTTGAGAGAATATTAAGACCTATTCTTTTAGCAACATTCAAATATTGTTGATCTGTACAATAGATCTGTAAACATTAGGAATCTGTACATTAGATCCCCAAACTTTATCTTACAACTAGAAATGTACATCCTTTGACCAGTATCTCTCCATTTCCCCTACCCTTAACCCCTGGTTACCACCACTTTTCTCTCTGTTTCTCTGAGTTTGTCGCTTACAGATTCCACATGTAACTAATAACATACAGTACTTGTCTTTCTCTGCCTTATTTCACTTAGCCCTCAAGTTCCCAAGTTATCACAATGTCAGGATTTCCTTCTTTATAATGGCTGAATAATATTATATATATATATATATTTATCTTCTTTATTCATTTATCAGTTGATGTGGTTTTCACATCTTGGTTGTTGTGAGTAATGCTGTAATGAATATGAGAATGCAGAAAGCTCTACAAGATCCTGATTTTAATTCTTCTGGCTATATACCAGAAAGGGGCTTGGTGGATCATATGGTAGTTCTATTGTTAATTTGTTAGGAACCTTCATACTGTTTTTTTGTACTGGTTATACCAATTTACATTCCCATTAACAATGCACTTGTAGTGGTTTAGTTGCTAAGTCATGTCCAACTCTTGCAACCCCATGGACTGTAGCCCACCACACTCCTCTGTCCATGGGATTTCCAGGCAAGAATACTGGAGTGGGTTGCCATTTCCTCCTCTGAACAGAATACTATGGCTTCCTTTTTTCCACATTCATGTCAACACTTGTTATTTCTTGCCTGTTTGGTGATAGCCATTCTAACTGATGTAAGGGGTGAGTTAGGGGAGAGATATTTCACTGTGGTTATGATTTGCATTTCCTTAACTATTAGTAATGATGAGTGATGATTAGTGATGTTGAGCACCTTTTCATTATGCCTTCTTTGAAAAACTGTCTATTCAGTTCCTCTACCCCTTTCCTAATTGTGTTTGAATTTTTGCTATTGAGTTGTATGTACTCTATATATTTTCATGATGTGATCGCTGGTGTTGGCAACTCTCTGTGGCCATGGAAAAACCAGAGCTGGAGGCAACACTGGAAAGATATGATGCTTCATGGGACAAGGCAGGAAAACTAAAGCTTCAGGCACAGAGCAGGAAATAGAAGCTTCAGGAAGCAGCAATTAGGAGGTGGTAACAAAAGCAACAGAATTCAAAACTAAGGCCAGAAGCAGGGTTTTAGTAAAGCAATTGGTCAATAATTTGAAGTAGAGGACATTTATTTTTCTGTAATAAAACTAATAAAAAATCAGAATCTGCCTGCCAATGCAAGACATGGGTTCAACAGCTGGGTTGGGAAGATCCTCTGGAGGAAGAAATGGCAACCCACTTCAATATTCTTGCCTGGAAAATCCACTGGACGCAGGAGTCTGGCAGGCTACTGTCCATGAGGTTGCAAAAGAGTCAGACATGACTTAGCAACTAACTAACAACAAATAGAAGCATAAACAACACCATCGACCAACTGCTTCTAATTAATATCTTTAGAACACTACACTCAACAGCAGAATATACAGTTTAGACTTTTTAAGTGCAGGTGAAACATTCACTACAGTAGACTATTTGGGGAGTTATAAAAACCATCTCAGCAAATAGAAAAGAATAACAAGTTATGTCCTTTAACTATAGAGGAATTAAACTAGACTAATAACAAAATGATAACAGAAAAGTCTTCAAATATCTGAAAATTAAACAGTAAAATTTTTTTGAAGCTTAAAACTTTTTTTATTATGTAAGTTTCAGAGTATAGCGTGACAATTTGATGTCTGTATACATTAGAGAGTGGTCACCTCCACAAATCTAGTTACCATCTATCATCAAACAGTTGACCCCTTTTCCCCCATTTCATCCACTCCCTACTCCTTCCTTTCAGGTAATCACTGCTCTGATCTCTGTATCTATGACTTTGTTTTTTTTGTTTTTTTTTTTAAATTTTATTTTATTTTTAAACTTTACAATATTGTATTAGTTTTGCCAAATATCGAAATGAATCCGCCACAGGTATACCTGTGTTCCCCATCCTGAACCCTCCTCCCTCTTCCCTCCCCATACCCTCCCTCTGGGTCGTCCCAGTGCACCAGCCCCAAGCATCCAGTATCGTGCATCGAACCTGGACTGGAGACTCGTTTCATACATGATATTATACATGTTTCAATGCTATTCTCCCAAAACTCCCCATCCTCTCCCTCTCCCACAGAGTCCATAAGACTGATCTATACATCAGTGTCTCTTTTGCTGTCTCGTACAAACAGTAAATTTTTAAATAATTTATGGGTCAAAAGGAAATCTCAAAAAAAAAAATAACTGAATGGAAACAAATACATCAAATACATAATACATCAAAATTTGTGGCCATGGCAGTCCTTAGAGAGGAAGCACTAAAGCAATGCTAAAGCAATGGAACAGCTAACACAATGCTAAGAATGAAGTTTATAAAAAGCTCATATTAGAGCAGACATCATCTCAAGTTAATAATCTAAATTTCCACCTTGAAAAGTGAAAGTAAACATCTAAATAAACCTAAGCCAAGCAGAAGGAAACAACTAACAAAGAACAGAAAACAATGAATTGAAAACAGACTATTAGCATATACCTACATTTAGAAATGTGGTAAACAGTGAAAGACTAAGGAGTCATGAGAGTAGGAAAGAAAAAATAAAAAAGAGAGATAATTTTCTCTGGATTTTTGGGAGAACTTTCAGGAGGAATAAGCTGGTCAGTAATGTTAATACTGCAAAGTGTGTGCATGCTTAGTCACTCAATCGTGTCCAACCCTGCAACCCCTTATGGACTGTAGCCTGCCAAGTTTCTCTGTCCATGGAATTATCCAGGCAAGAATACTGGGGTGGTTTGCCATTTCATTCTCCAGGAGATCTTCCCAACCCAGAGACTGAACATATGTCTCCTGCATTGGCAAGCGGTTTCTTTATCACTGTGCCTGCTGGGAAGCCCAATACAGAAATGGATAGCAACCTTAAAGAGTTCATATTAGATTGTTGTTATTTGTAAATTAAGAGACAACGATAACTCACTCTTTTCGTAGGAGGGTCAGAATGGCCTTGTGACCTTCAGAGTGATAAAAATGCTGCAATATCTGCACTTAGGATATATATAAGGATTTATTTATGTATGAGTAAGAGGAACACTGTTGGGCAGAGAAGACCTAACTGAGGTTAGAGGCAATGGATTTTAATGAAACAAAGAAACGTGACTAAATAATTTCTCCAAAATCTAGTGCAAAATGTCTCTACCATTTTTTTGATACAAAAGGGAAAGGATTGCAACCTGAAAAGGAGAGGAACTTTGGATATCAATTAATGGGTACCTGAAATTTACAACATTTCTATGACAATATTTGAGTTATAAAAGTAATAGCAGACATTTACTATTTCTGAAAATCTAACATAATACAAAAAATTATTTTAGTATTTTCATTCATTATAATCTGCCGTCTTAGCTCAGTTATTTATAGTTATTTTTATTTCTCTCCTGTGTTTTCCTGGACTACTTTTTCTCTCCTGTAATTTTAAATGTCTCTTTATTCCACCATTTTACTTTCTTTTTATTATATTGTGCATTCTCTCTCTCCTCATTCCTCCATCTAACTCTCCTGGAAATCTATATTTTAGCTTGTTTAAATGTCAGTATTTTCTCCACATTTTAAAAATTAATTCTCTAAGAAAAGAAATACTTATAGGGCTGAAAGTGAAAGTTTCTTAGTCCTGTCCGACTCTGCAACCCCGGGGACTGTATAGTCCATGGAATTCTCCAGGCCAGAATACTGGAGTGGGTAGCCTTTCCCTTCTCCAGGGGATCTTCCCAACCCAGGGATCAAACTCAGGTCTTCTGCATTGCAGGCAGATTCTTTACCAACTGAGCTATCAGGGAAGCCAATAGCCAAACTTATAAAGCTAAAATTTTTTAAATTAAGCAACACTCTTTAATATTATAGCAATCTAATTATACATATTAATTTTTAACCAATACTAAGATTTTCTTTAAAACCTAATTTAAAACAAAAACTGAAAACATATGAGCAGGGAAAATTATCAAAATAAACAATAGTAATGTGTCCTTTTCTCCATATTTGATTATTACTTGACCTATCATTTTTATCATTTTATTCACATTCATTAAATCATAGAACTTATTAAAGAAAAGAAGCACTTCAATATAGTTTTAATTTTTGATCATAAATACTAGTAGCAAAGCAGTTAACAAAAAAGACAAAGAAATTCAGCTTTGCATATGAGCAGAGATAATTTCTTATGCCATGAAGTTCTAGTAGATTTTCAGAATTTTAGTATTATCTGAGACGTGATGAATCTGATGGCAATAAGAATGCATATCAGAACAATGTTAATACTTAGATTCACGTTTTCAACTTAATTAAAATTCCTCCCTGTCTTTAGATTGTTTTCCTTTATATCTGAAGTTAAATCCCTTTGTATCCTCTGCCCATGGGCCCAAACTGATTTATGTGACTGTACTGGTAGACAGTTCAAAAACATGCTTAGAATATTTTATTCCATTTTTGCTGTTTTGATTTAAATACATGCTTCAAACATCAAGGGTAATCACCTCCTGAGGCCTATAGGAAAACTGTACAAAGCTTTTATTCTGGTTTTCTATAATTGTTATAGTACTAGGCCCACTAGCATGCCTAGTCTGAGGACTACATTTAAAGGCATATCTAAACTGTTATGAAACAATTATAACTAGAAATGACATCAAACAAAGCTGAAAAGCATAGTCAGTGAGCCACATTTTTCACAGTAAATGAGGGCTCAGGCTTATAAAACCTTGACAAAACTCTTGGACTTGCACTCTGAGTTTAATTGAAATGAGGATACAAATACAATATTTTAATTTGTAAATTGTATATCCAATTTGATTGGTAGCATACAAAATTACAAAAATGTTATCTTCAATTAAAAAACAAAGACTCTGAAGGGCACACAAAGGAACAGTATTAAATGTTATTCTCTTCATAATTCTATGTTGTGAAGAAGACACTTATTCGAAGTTGAATCATAATCTTTGGAATCAAGTATTTCTCCATCTTCAAAATATAGTAGGAAATGTCCAAAAATTGATAAATTTCCATTTTAATGTGGAAAATTTGAGGTGTTTATTTTGCCTGTAATGGAATATAACACTTTTATATAAAAATATATTTATTGGTGGCCAATGACATTGAAGTTAGTTCTTCAGTGGACTCTAACTCTTCAATGGACTCTAACAAACACACACAAACACACAAACACAGAACAAATGAGTAGTTTTAGAGAAATACTCCACCCATTATATACCAAATTCCCCCAAATCAACTCCTTTATTTATTTGTTAAAACTTTATAGTGTTTCTTGTGTCAAACACAATTTTAAGCATTTTATGAATACAGGCATATCTCAGGGATATTGCTGGTTCAATTCCAGACCACCACAATAAACCACATACTGCAATAAAGTGAGCCACAAAATTTTTTTTAGTCTCGTAGTGAATATAAAATTTATGTTTACACTATGTTGTAGTTTATTAAGTATGAAATAACATTGTGTCTGAAAAAACAGTGTACATACTTTAATTAAAAAACACTTTATTGCTAAAAATTGATAACCATCATCTGACAATGCAGGGTGCCACCAATCTTCAATTTTTGAAAAACATAGTATCTGCAAGACGCTATAAAGCAAAGTGCAATAAAATGAGGTATACCTGGACAAATTTATTTAATGTTCATAAAAATGCTAAAGCTATACCCTATTAGTGATACAATTTTACATATGAGGAAACTGAGATACAAAGGGGTCGTGTAACTTGCTCAAGGCATTGTGTCAGAGCCAAATTGTGAGCATCTTCTAAGATGAGATTCAAACCCAAGCACTCTGTAATTTCCTTTAGCAGAGGCTATATCAGCTACTGCTAAAAGGAAGCAAATTTAGGGTTGCAGTTCTCTACAACTTATCCACATTTATCTGTTTTGGATAATTAAACATTCTCATCAAGGTGTCTACACCTGTTTTCTTCTTTTCTCCTTCTCCCCCTCACCACTTCCTTTTCTTCCTTCTTTATTTCTTTCAAGGCTAAATGAGCATCAGGCATTTTGTCAAGTCTCTGAGGATACAAAAACAAAAAGCTCTCAAAAATGCTTAAAACAAATCCAATGCATGGATAGGCATACATAGGATACTGTGATCTGTACCTAGGTGCTCACATCATATGAAGAGGCACACAGGATGAAAATCCTTGGCCACCCTAAATATAGGACTTTACTAGATATTCTGAAAGTGACAACTGAAGGGGGCTTTGTAAAAAGTGGTGATAAGCAAACAGCAGGGGACTAGATAGCATAGAGCATATGATACAAAGATGAGAGAACATAAACAGTTTTGGGGACTGCAGTTCATATAGAGTCAGAAAGTTAAGCAGGAATTGGGACATAAAAAGGCAAATTGAGAAGGTAAGATTCCATCCTCCAGATTACACAAGACATTGAACCTTCAGTTAGGTAAGTATCTAAATTCTGTGTAGTAAAAAAACAAACAAAAAAAAATCCTAGAAAATTCACCAGTTAAACATAAGGATACTTTTAATCATTCACATGTGAAATTGCTGATAGATGACAACTTGACCAGAGCAGGAAAATGTAGAGGAGCCATATGTGAAGAAAAAATTTCCCTGGTGGCTCAGTCCGTAAAAAATTGTCCTGCCAAGCAGAAGACCCAGGTTCAGTCCCTGCATTGGGAAGATCTCCTGGAGAAGAAAATGGCAACCCACTCTAGTATTCTTGCCTGGAAAATGAACAGAGGAGCCTGGCAGGCTACAATCCATATGGTCACAAGAGGTGGACATGACTTAGAGACTAAACCACCACCACCATATGTGAAAAATAAAAAAATTGATAACAAGTATGCTGCTGCTGCTAAGTCACTTCAGTCATGGCCGACTCTGTGTGACCCCATAGATGGCAGCCCACCAGGCTCCCCTGTCCCTGGGATTCTCCAGGCAAGAATACTGAAGTGGGTTACCATTTCCTTCTCCAATGCGTGAAAGTGAAAAGTGAAAGAAGTCACTCAGTCATGTCCGACTCTTAGCAACCCCATAGACGGCAGCCCACCAGGCTCCCCCGTCCCTGGGATTCTCCAGGCAAGAACACTGGAGTGGGTTGCCATTTCCTTCTTCAATGCATGAAAGTGAAAAGTGAAAGTGAAGTCGCTCAGTCGTGTCCGACTCTTAGCGACCCCATGGACTGCAGCCTACCAGGCTCCTCCGTCCATGGGATTTTCCAGGCAAGAGTACTGGAGTGGGGTGCCATTGCCTTCTCCGGGTAACTATAGTTTAGTATATTTACATGTTTTGATAACAATGGGGCATTTGGGCAGTGATGTAGAGTGATATTTCAAATAGAAAAATAACAGATAAAGAAAAGCCTTAGACTGAAGGACTCTTGGGCATCTCCAGTTTCTGGAGAATAGTTGAAGTCATTAGAAATGATAAGAATTTTCAGAAATACTGCATATAATAGAAAGAATAAAGGAGTAAAGATCAAACTGCAGAAGGCACTGATATTTAAAGAGTGGGTTTCATGTAAGAAGCTCAGGATGGAGACTGAGAAAAAATGGGTAGATAAAAAGAAAATCAGAATAGACAAGGCCAAGAAAACCATGAGAATAGAAATTGTTTTAAGCATGGAGAGTTTAATGCTTTCAAATGATGCAGCAGTAATAAATAAGAGTGGACCATGCCAAGTGAGTGGCTTCCCTAGTAGCACTAATGGTAAAGAAACTGCCTGTCTAAGTAGGAGACATAAGAGACATGAGTTTGACCCCTGGGTTGGGGAGATGCTCTGGAGAAGGAAATGGCAATCCACTCCAGTATTCTTGCCTGGAAAATCCCATGGACAGAGGAGCCTGGCAGGTTACAGTCCAGGGTCACAGAGTTGGACATGACTCAAGTGACTTAGTGCACACTCACATGCTGAGTGAATTTGGCAACAAAGATGTAATAAGCAACAGAAGCACAGATAGTTTTGGTGACTTGTTGAAGTGAAAGGTATTGTAGCAATATGAATACTGAATGAGTAAAGAAGAATAGGAAAAGCAAATATATTCTACTTTTTCAAAAAGGTTTAGCCACACAGTTCCTTGGCTTCCTTATTCCCATAAAATTTCTCCTGCATTCATGTCCATTCTTTCCCAAAGTATCCCAGCCACAACTGAAACTCACCATGCAGGGAAATTTCTTCACACCCCAACCATGGTGTACTTGTACCCACAAGCATATTCTCATACACTTTCTAAGCCTTCCACTCTTGCTTTCACTGCTTCTCAACTCTATAATGACCATTCTCTGTAAATTCATAATCTCCCTGTATAACTTAACACAATCAGCCTATTAAATGACGCCCTTAAGTGCCATAGAAGCTTTTCTTCTGTGCATTAGTCAAGCTTTTGGGGCTAAAAGTGACAAAAATCCAACTCCAACTAGATTCAGCATAAAAGAAACTTTATTGACCAATGTACCTAAAAAGCCTATGAGCACACCAGAGTTAGGCAGCTAGACTCAGGTAATCAAACCTTACAATCATGAACACGTTTCTCCATTTCTTGGCTCTGCTTCCTTCTGTGTCACAGTAATTCTCAGGCAGATGTTTTTAATATGTTGGTAAGGAGGATGATTTCCAGAAGCTCCAGACCTACATACTTGTCATGGCTTGTGTGATACTGTGATTTATAAAAAGAAATATATGTTTGGTCTTTGTCCACTACTCCTGCACAGAGCTCCTAAAGCCTGTGAAAATGAATAAAGGGAAATTCACTGAAACTCTGAAGGGGAGAGCTCACTTGGATGGCGCTCACCTTAGCTTATAGACCCCAAGAGGAAGAAAGATTTTCAGATCCAACAACAATAGATTGGCCCTGGTCTCCATCCAGACAGACACATCCACCACAGCACTCCCTAATTTCCTCCTTTCCTCTAGAAAAGCAAGCCCTTCTTCTCTGTTCTCTGGATTTGCCTATGGTTCCTTGTAGCTTGATTGCCCTGAATTGCAATTCTGTTTTTCCCAAATAAACTCATTTTGGTGGTAAAATAATGGGTTCTTTTGTCTTTCAGAGGTCAACAAACTTTGGGATTTTCCTAAGCAGGAGTGCATGCTCAGTCACTTCAGTCATGTCCGACTCTATGACCCCATGAATTTTAGCCCTCCAGACTCCTCTGTCCATGAAATTCTCCAGGCAAGTATACTTAAGTGGGTAATCATTCCTTTCTCCAGGGCATCTTCCTGACCCAGGGATCAATCCTGGGTCTCCCACATTACAGGCAGATTCTTTACTGCCTGAGCCACCAGGGAAATCCCGAAGCAAGGACAGAGAGCAATAAAGCTATCTTTTTGCTATGTTAATGAAGTGATTTTTGGAAACACCCTAAGGACAGGGCATGGTTGCCAAGAAACCAACCCTGTGATTAGAGAACCAGAGCTTTCCATTGCACCGTGTGACCTTCCAAGAGGACTGAGGGGCTGGAGGTTGAATTCAATCATTGATGGCCAATAATTTTTATCAATTATGCCTATGTAAGGAAGTCTCTATTTAAAAATTCAAAAGGACAGGATTTGGAGAGCCTCTGGGTTGAGAACCTTGTGAAGATTCAGGGAGAGTGCCAGGGGCTTCATAGAAGTTCCACATCTTTTCCCTATACCATGCCAATTCATCTTTTCCATTTTTGTTATATCCTTTTATTATAAACAGATAGACTAGTAAGTAAAATGTTTCTCTGAGTTCTGTGAGCCACTCTAGCAAATTAGTTGAACCTGAGGAGGGCATCCTTAGAACCTTCAGTCTAAAACCAGTCAGTCAGCAGCACACATCTGCGTTTGTGATTGATATCTGAAGTTGAACAGTGGTATAGTCTTGTAGGACTGAACCCTTAACCTATGATCTGATGCTATCTCCCAATAGATAGTATCAGAATTGAAATAAGTTAAATTATGTGCCTGCAGTGCAGGAGACTGGTGTTCAATTCTTGGGTCAGGAAGATCCCCTGAAGAAGGGTATGGCTGCCTCCTAAATCTCCTTACCTGGAGATTTCCATGGACAGAGGAGCCTGGCAGGCTGCAATCCGTGGGGTCACAAAGAGTCAGACACGACTTAGCAAAATCTAGTTTTGCAGAGAATTGCTTGGTGGTATTGGGAAAACCTCACACACATTGGCATTGTGATCAGAATTGTAGCTTGCAGTTCAGTAGGCTGGGAACTTTTTATTTTGATTCCGATGGGCCTACTAACCTATCCTTAAATTTGAGGAAAAGGATCAGTCCCTGTATAAAGCACATAGGATGAGAAGGGGGAAATGGCATCTGAAGGAAACACATTGTTTTAAAAACAAAAGAGGGAGGGATACTACTTGGCAAACAAAACTAAGGTCCACAGCAAAACATTATCCTTACTTGCCTTTTGAATACCTAAAACTTATTTCTTCATTTCTCCATTATGGTATATTGGAAGACTCATGGGTTTGAATCAGGTATACCCTACAAGGATTAACTTGACAACCAATGTTCTGTCAGACAGTCTGCCACAAAATGTGTTAGCCTCATGTAAATCTCCATGGAAACCCACTAGGGCCTAGTACTTAAGGTGGTTGTTCAGCGTCCCCCAAATTCGTGATCATGCCCGGAATCATGGCTGGCCTATGAGACATTCTGCCCCTACCATGCCATATTGTAAAGCTGCAACTGCAAGGCTTGGAATAAGCTCCCTAATCACACTAAGGAATGAGATGGTTCTCTTACACACAATTTGTAACCACAAATCCTGAATAGACAAAAGAGGGCTGGAGCAAAAGTTCTGTCAAGGCCTGCTGCTACAGTAACCTGACTGGTGACCAAGCTATGGGAGGAGCTGGTGTTTCTTTAATCGGGCAGTTTACAAAATTCAGAACACATGGTCATGTTTCCTCTTCCAGAGTCTGAGCCATGTCTGCTAGACCTCATTCTTCAGGCCTAGAATGGACAACAGGCAGTGAAGGACCCACACCCCAGATGCTAAACTCTGTTCTGACTCTTCTTTGAGAAACTTTGCTCCTGCAAACCCACTTTGTGTGTGGTCCTGCATTTACCTTTGTCCTATGGCAAAATATAGAGTTGGACTATAAAGAAATCTGAACCCCGAAGAATTGATGCTTTTGAACTGTGGTGTTGGAGAAGACTCTTGAGAGTCCCTTGGACTGCAAGGAGATCCAACCAGTCCATCCTAAAGGAAATCAGTCCTGGGTATTCATTGGAAGAACTAACGTTGAAGCTGAAACTCCAATACTTTGGCCACCTGATGCGAAGAGCTGACTCATTTGAAAAGACCTTGATACTGGGAAAGATTGAGGGCAGGAGGAGAAGGGGATGACAGAGGATGAGATGGTTGGATGGCTTCATTGACTCGATGGACATGGGTTTGGGTGAACTATGGGAGTTGGTGATGGACAGGAAGGCCTGGCATACTGCGGTTCATGGGGTGACAAAGGGTTGGACACGACTGAGCGACTGAACTGAACTGAACTGAAAATATCTATTTCACATCAAAGTCGCTGTTTTTTTTTAGAATAATTACTTACCCAAATGGATCTTTGATTTTGAAGGGAAAGGACATTTTATAATAGCTTAACCATTCAGTTCCTTGTGTATTCTAAAATTTCCTGAATTTACTTACATTCAGTTGACTTTCCAAGATCTTAGATGAAGCAATCTGCTTTTCCCTTTCCACTTAGACTCTTGATCTTATATTTGCTACAGTAAAAAAAAAACTTTCTACACGTTTTCTTTTTTGTTTACAACATATGTTACTAATGATTAATAGTATAACACTCAGAAAAAGGCAGAAAATTTAAACAATGCCATGAATTAGCTAGTGTAAAAACCAAATAACTAAAACAAAGGTAAAAAGTTATAACATTACCATAAACCAAAATACCTCCCCCAATTTCTTTCCCTAGTCGTTGGACTGTCCTACCATGCCACACTGGAAAAGTTCTTCCATTTTACAGGAATCATTTCCTTGTTTTTTTTGTATGTTTTGTTGTTAGTGGTTTTGCCACCAAATTAAGCAGACCCAAACACTCTGTTTAATTTTCAGCTCTTATTTTATTGTCATTGTTTGATGATGTTGTTGTTCTTCATAAAAATTGAATAATAAAATATTTCTTTGGGGGCCTGATTTTCTCAACATCTTATCTAATACTTAATTCTTTTGAAAATCACTAATTTTTCTTTTTATGTCTTTATTAAAATATAGTTTCATACAATATTATATTAGTTCCAGTTTTACAACGTACTGATTCTACATTTATATGTACTGTGAATTGATCCCCATGGTAAGTCTAATAATCATCTGTCACCATACAAACGTATTGCATATGATTGACTGGTGTTGGAGAAGGCTCTTGAGAGTCCCTTGGACTGCAAGGAGATCCAACCAGCCCATCCTAAAGGAGATCAGTCCTGGGTGTTCATTGGAAGGACTGATGTTGAAGCTGAAACTCCAATACTTTGGCCACCTGATGCAAAGAGCTGACTCATTAGAAAAGACCCTGATGCTGGGAAATATTGAAGGCAGGAAAAGAAGGGTGATGAGAGGATGAGATGGTTGGATGGCATTACTGACTCAATGGACATGAGTTTGGGTAAACTCTGGGAGTTGGTGATGGACAGGGAGGCCTGGCGTGCTGCGGATCACGGGTTCGCAAAGAGTCGGACATGACTGAGAGACTGAACTGAACTGAACTGAACTGACTGTATTCTACATGCTTAAGATTAGGTATCTGGGACTTACTCCTTATTTTATAACTTGAAGTTTGTACTTGATAATCACCTTTACCTGATTTTCCCAACCTTCCCAGTTGCCTCCTCTCTGGTGCCTACCACTTTGTCCTTAGTATCTGAGTCAGTTTCTATTTTGTTTTGTTTGTTCATTTGTTCTGTTATTTTAGTTTGCACAAATAAATATAACCATATAGTATTTATCTTTCTCTGTTAGACTTAGTTCACTTAGCATAATACCCTCTAAGTCCTTCCATGTTGTACCAAATATATATAGACACACATACCCACACCTCCTTAATCCATTCATCTATCAATGGACACATAAGTTGCTTCCATATCTCGGCTACTGTAAATAATGCACCTATGAATACTAGGTGCATATATCTTCTTATATTACTCTTTTCATTTTCTTGAAGTAAATACCCAGAAATGGAGTACTGAGTTGTATGGTTGTTCTTATGTTTAATTTTTGGGAAACTCTCATACTGTTTTCCATACTGACTGCATCACTTTACATTCCAATCAGAAGTGTCCTTGGATTCCCTTTCCTCCACATCATCCCCAGCATTCGTTATTTATAAATGTTTAATGATGGCCCTTGCAACCAGAGAGAGGTAATACCATCTGGTAGTTTTGATTTGCTTTTCTCTAATAGTTAATGATGTTGAGCATCTTTTATCTACCTGTTGGCTATCTGTATATCTTCTTTGGAAAAATCTCTTCAGGTCCTCTGCCCATTTAATAATCAGATCCGCCACCCGCCCCCCCATATTGAGTTGTGTGAGTTTTTTACATATTTTGGATATTAACTTTTTATCAGATGTATCATTTGCACTATCCAGTGTTTCCATCCTTGGAGAAAGTTACACCAAATTCCTGCCCCTCTGGCATACACTCTAAAATAAGTCAACAAATCTCCTTTTAATATGACCCAAGCACTTTAAAGCTGATGCCTCTATTCTGGGACTCAAAATGAGTTCATATGCAGGTTCAAAGTCTTATTTTCCCATAGCCCTCTGACTCTCTTGATGTAAACCCCACCTGTTTTCAAAGCCAGGCATTAGGTGGGCTCATCTTTCTTGGTGCATGTCCCCCAGGCTGAGGAGCCTGATGTGAGTCTCAGACCCCTCATTCCTCAGGGGAGGAACTCCACAATTGTGATGTGCCTCCTATTTGTGGGTTGTTGGATCAAGAGTGTGGATTCTGACCAGACAGTGTCTCTCATCCTCTTGCCTATTTTACTATAGCCTGTCCTTACTTGTAGAAAAGCTATTCTACCAGTCTTCAGGGTGTTCTCATAGATAGTTTTTCTATATTAGAGATAGTTTTGATGGGTGGAGGTGTGGACAGGATCCTCCTATTCCATCATCTTGACCTGGACCTCTCAACATCTTTTTTAGATGCATCCATGTGGTTGAAAGTATCTGTATTTAATTTACTTTCATTTCACTTTTGTATAGTAAGCTAAGGGTAATGCCAACACCAATGATTCCAATGATGCCAATGCTACCAATGCTACATTCTTGTATGTATTTCTTAGGGCACAAGCATGTGCATTTTGTGGGACATAAACCTAGGGATGAAATGAACAGGCCTATCGTCAACCCTAGTAGATAATGCAAAATAGTTTTCCAAAATGGTTGCAGCTGTTTTCGTTCCCACTTGCAGGGTATTAGACTTTCTGTTACTGCACTTGTCTAATTAAAGTATTAAGTATTAGACTTTCTTGTCACTGGCATTGTCAATTTTTTTTTTAATTTATTCTTTCAGGTGGTTGTCTAGTGATATTATACTGTGGTTTTATATTGAATTGTTTTGAATTTCATTCAAGTTAAAATCTGTTCATTATATTTATTAGGTATTTGGCAATCCTATTATGGGGTTGTCTGTATTTTTTCTTATTGACAAAAATTTATTGTTTATTTCAGATTGATCATTTTGTTAGTTATATGTGTTATAAATATTTTAACCCTACCTGCAGCTTCCTTTACATTCTTTTAATGGTCATTTTAATGTTTTGCTAACCAATTTTGATTAAAAAAATGCTTAGATTAAGAGTAGTGTAAACCCAAGGAAAATGCAAAATATTTTAAATACCAATTAACTAATACATAAAACCATAGAAATTAATCATTCTCTAGGAGACACAATATTTGAATATAAATATTTTTAGTTAAGTATAAACACATAAACACAAATCATCAAAGTTCATCAATTAATCAAATTGTTTTATCAATTTTGTGGTCAAGAAATAAGTATTATTAGCAAAACAGAAGTCTCTCTTTTGTTCTCTCCTAATTACTGGCCATTCTTCATTCAGAGTCATTTCCGCTCTGACTTCTAAACCAAAGTCTAGTTTTGGGAGTTTTTGGATTCTATTTACATAGACTTATTCCTATGCGTATTTCTTTCTCTCTCAATTTTATATTTGTCAGAGTCATCCATGTTAATACATGTAACAATAGTGCCTTATTTTGTTGGTCTATATTGTTTCATTGTATGAATATGTATCATGCTTTATTTACTCTTTGTAGCTTGCTGTACATTAAAGTCATCTCCAGTTTTGAGTATTAAAAAAACAAAATTCAACTGAGAAAATTCGAATGTCTGTTTTCATTTTCAGTGATTTATGAATTAATAAACAGAGGCATCTTATGTAGACAGTAGAAAAACACTCTAGAAGGCTGAAGGAAAGGAGAAGCTTCTAAATAGCAGAAAAGACATAGAACAAAGAAGTCATAAATGAAAGAAAAGATTATTTCAGGCAAGATCACATTCTATTGCCAAAAAGTAAGGATCCATCAGGCAGCTTGTCTCCCTAATTCTGGCCAAGAAATTCCAGACTTACAGGCTAAGATTATGTTCCTAGGAGAACTTGAAACTGCAATAGATTAGGTGTTAAGTCCTGGTTTGCTGACATGGGACTTTGCAAAAGTGACTTTATTTTGGAGCTGTTTATTTTTCAGCAAGGGACATTCTAAATAACACTGCTATGAGCATTTATGCATATCACCTACACAGAAAATTCTGTTGCATCTACAATAAATAGGAAAAGGAGTACGTCAAGGCTGTATATTGTCACCCTACTTATTTAACTTATATGCAGACTACATCATGAGAAACGCTGGGCTGGAAGAAGCACAAGCTGGAATCAAGATTGCAGTGAGAAATACCAATAACCTTAGATATGCAGATGACACCACCCTTATGGCAGAAAGTGAAGAGGGACTAAAAAGCCTCTTGATGAAACTGAAAGTGGAGAGTGAAAAAGTTGGCTTAAAGCTCAACATTCAGAAAACAAAGATCATGGCATCTGGTCCCATCACTTCATGGGAAATAGATGGCGAAACAGTGGAAACAGTCAGAATTTATTTTGGGGGACTGCAAAATCACTGCAGATGGTGACTGCAGCCATGAAATTAAAAGACGCTTACTCCTTGGAAGGAAAGTTATGACCGACCTAGATAGCATATTGATAAGCAGAGACATTACTTTGCCAAAAAAGGTCCGTCTAGTCAAGGCTATGGTTTTTCCAGTGGTCATATATGGATGTGAGAGTTGGACTGTGAAGAGAGCTGAGTGCTGAAGAATTGATGCTTTTGAACTGTGGTGTGGGAGAAGACTCTTGAGAGTCCCTTGGACTGCAAGGAGATCCAACCAGTCCATTCTGAAGGAGATCAGCCCTGGGATTTCTTTGGAAGGAATAATGCTAAAGCTGAAACTCCAGTAATTTGGCCACCTCATGCGAAGAGTTGACTCATTGGAAAAGATTCTGATGCTGGGAGGGATTGGGGGCAGGAGGAGAAGGGGACGACAGAGGATGAGATGGCTGGATGGCATCACTGACTCAATGGATGTGAGTCTGAGTGAACTCCGGGAGTTGGTGATGGACAGGGAGGCCTGGCATGCTGCGATTCATGGGGTCACAAAGAGTCAGACACGACTGAGCGACTGAACTGAACTGAACTGAAGGGGTACAATTCGAAGGTCTAAGGTAGGCATATTCTAACTTTTGCTAAAATGCCAGTCAGATTCCCCAAATTATTTTATCAGTACACATTTTATTTAGCATTGTTTGAGTTTTATGTGCATCACATTCTCATCAATACTAGGTATAATCAATTTAATCATTTTAGCTAGTCTTATTGGAATGTAGGAATATCTATTTCTGATTTTAGTTTTCATTTACCAGATAAGATTAAATATTAATATATTTCTATAAATATGTTGACCATTTAGATATTCTCTTTTCTTAAAGTAAATGTTCAGTTTATTTGTCCATTTTTCTACATTTTTATTGATTTGTAGGAGTTATCTATATGCATCTGAATATGAAGTCTTTTAATTTATTAAAAACTTCAATTTTTATTTGGAGGTGGGACAAAGAAATCTTTTTATACATTCTTAATTTTCTTCATTTTCACTCTTAATAATAGCTTTTAATGAAAATAAGTCCTGAAATTTTATATGGTTCAATTCATTAATCATTTACTTTATGTTTTGTGCCTTATGTATATTTGTCTCATTAATCTTTTTAAACTATAATTGTCTGATGATATACTCTTGTATTACCTTCCAGGGACATTTTGCTTTACCTTTTTGTATGTAGATATTCAAATGCCTGGAATTGATTTTTATGTATAGTGCAAGGTAGGGATCAAGTCCTTTTTTTTTTTTTCTAAATGTATATTGAACTGATTCATTACTATTCAATAAAAATAGTGTAACCTTATTGCTTTTACAGTACCATTTTTGGTATAAATCAATCATCTATTTGAATTCTGGCTTCCACTGTTCATGTTGAAAAATCAAGTAATAGTCTAATTATTGAAAGTGGGCTAACAAATATATTTTTCACTCTCATGCTTTAAAAGTATATCTCTGTCTTTAATATTCACTTGTGTTACTATAATGTGTGTGTACAGATTTTAAAAGAAAAATTGTCCTGCTGTGATTTTGCATCTTTCTTCATAATTTGGAAATTTGAGTCATTATTTTTTTCAGATATTGTTTCTTCCTCACTCATTATTTTTTCTCTCTGGGCTTTATTCTAAACATCTTGTTTTGATATAACTCCCAATTCATTGATTCTTTCTTCAGTTATTTCTCATTTGCTATTTAGTGCAATCATTTCATTTCAATACATCATTTTATTTCTATTTCAAACATTTCCTTTTTTAATCAATATTTCATGCCCTCTATGAATTTCCATTTTTAAATAAAGTTTTAGTTATGCTTTTTATCCCCTTGAAGAATACAAGCTTGATTATTTAAAAGTCTGATAGAAAATTCTAGTATCTCAGGCCCTTGATTTTAATTTCTATTGTTTCTGGTGGTTCTCCCCACATATACTCCCTTTTTCATGTACCTAGTTATTTTATATAGTGTGCCAGGGTTTTTATTTGAAAGCTTGTTAAAGTATTTCAGATTTAGGATAATCTCATCTTCCTCCAGAAAGAACTGCTTTTGGTAAATTCATGGATCAGCCTTCTCCAGTTTTAGGGTGGAGATCTTAACCATCTCAAACCAAAGCAAAAAAGAATTTCAACATCTGTTTTCTCTGTTCAGTCCTTGGGTATGCCCTGATCTTCAACCTTGGTCAAATTAGACCTGAGATACTTTCAAAGTTTCTCCTTAGTCTTTCAGCCATTTCTCTGTTTCTCCTGGTATTAGCTAATACCTCAAGTGAAAAGTGGCTCCAGATAAGTAGTTCTAATTTCTCTTGATTGTTTCTTCTCCATGATTTTTATCAGGTAGTTCCTCCTTGGTTTATTGGATCTTCGATGCTTTGATTAAAGTAAAACCACAAATATTTTCATGATTTTTTATTTACTTATTGAGAAACATTCAACTCAGTTTCCAAATCTGTCATTACTTTGAAATAAAGAAGCTTTACTCTGGTCATGTTTTGTGTGTGTGTGTGTGTGTGTGTGTGTGTGTTTTTGGTCACTAGAAAAAAAAAAAGAATCCCTCTTCATGAATTGTTTTATTCTTCCTAGTGAAATATTAGATATTCTAAAACTAAAAAAATTCTCCCAAATTAACTTACCTTCTTAAAATAATAGTGCTAAACTTTAAAAAATTAAGAGTGTATTTAAAAAATATACTCTTAATCACCAGTTTCTTATGAAACATTTACTTTCCTAAATCTTATAATATTGGTTTTTATCTGTATACATTCAGCAAGTATTTTATTGAGTAACTAACATTTAGCCATTCCACATGAATTGATCACTTGTAAATAACTGAATTTCTACATGTAACTGGTAACTCAAGATCCATTAAAAACATGAAACTCCAGTAAAACCTGCTCAATCTTACGTACTGACTTATCTACAGTTTTGACCATTTGGGTAACTTTTTTCTATTTAATTTGCAGTATGTGAATAATTACCTTTGTTTAATTTTCTCTCTTCCTTGATTCTTTTTCTCTTGCTGCATTTTCTAAAGCTTTATGTATGGTCCACTTATGTGTCTTCTTTGTAGTTCTGAAGTGAACATTATTACTAGTTGATTTTGGAAGAAATCTGGTTCCTTCCATAATGCTCTGAAAAAGTTTTTTTTTTTTTTTATGACAGGTATCAATGAAACACCTTCATAGCACTCTTCAGCTATGCCTATCCAACACAAGCCACTGGTTTATGCTTACTGCCTGAAATAATCAAGACTCTTGAGTGTTCTGTTGTAATGGGGGGGGATCATTTTTCGAGGTAACAGTTACTTTCTGATGAATTCTAAGATGGAAATCACTTTGTCATATTTTCTGCATTACCTCCTCCAAGAAACAGAAAGGAATTGTCTTAGCCATCCCATGCACAGACATATATAGATCTATAGTTTCCAAATCTGATTGGTTTTTAGAACAGTTTTCTAAGAATACATAACTTCATGATGCAACTTAGGCCTGCTGCTGCTGCTGCTAAGTCGCTTCAGTCATGTCCGACTCTGTGCGACCCCATAGATGGCAGCCCACCAGGCTCTCCCATCCCTGGGATTCTCCAGGCAAGAACACTGGAGTGGGCTGCCATTTCCTTCTCCAATGCCTGAAAGTGAAAAGTGAAAGTGAAGTCGCTCAGTCGTGTCCGACTCCTAGCGAACCCATGGACTGCAGCCCACCAGCCCCCTCCATCCATGGGATTTTCCAGGCAAGAGTACTGGAGTGGGGTGCCATTGCCTTCTCTGAACTTAGGCCTACTAAAGCAGAACTCCTGAGGACAGAACCTAATAACTTCTTGTTATAGTTCTGTTTTGTTTGCCTTATGATCTCATTTAATAACTGTGATAATCAGCCAGTATTTAGATCTGCTGTGGTAGACTGCTTATACCTCTCACATCAGTTCAGTTCAGTCGCTCAGTCATGTCCAACTCCTTGTGAACCCATGGACTGCAGCATGCCAGGCCTCCCTGTCCATCACCAACTCCTGGAGTTCACTAAAACTCATGTCCATTGAGTGGTAATGCCACCCAACCATTTCATCCTTTGTCATTCCCTTCTCCTCCTGCCTTCAATCTTTCCTAGCATCAGAGTCTTTTCAAATGAGTCAGCTCTTCACATCAGGTGGCCAAAGTATTGGAATTTCAACTTCAACATCAGTCCTTCCAATGAATATTCAGGACTGATTCCCTTTAGGATGGACTGGTTGGCTCTCCTTGCAGTCCAAGGGACTCTCAAGAGTCTTCTCCAACACCACAGTTCAAAAGCATCAGTTCTTTGGCGCTCAGCTTTCTTCACAGTCCAATTCCTACATCCATACATGACCACTGGAAAAACCATAGCCTTGACTAGACGGACCTTTGTTGGCAAAGTAATGTCTCTGCTTTTGAATGTGCTATCTAGGTTGGTCATAACTTTCCTTCCAAGGAGTAAGCGTCTTTTAATTTCATGGCTGCGGTCACCATCTGCAGTGATTTTGGAGCCCCCAAAAATAAAGTCTGACACTGTTTCCACTGTTTCCCCATCTATTTCCCATGAAGTGATGGGACCGGATGCCATGATCTTCATTTTCTGAATGTTGAGCTTTAAGCCAATACCTACAGTAGTAGGTATTGTCATTATATATACCATTATATATACCATTTAAACTTTGTCTCTCCTTTTCCTCTTTACCCAACTACATATTTGTCTATTTACCCCAAACCTTCTCTATACTTTTTAGCTTTAATCTGTTTGTTTTCACCTATTTGGCAATGCTTTCATCTGACTTGTCCTTTCTCTTTTCTTATCTGTTTAAATATATTTATATATCAAACTAATTGCAGTGGTTCATTTGTCTTCACAATCGTATTTCCTTATGTTATATTAATAATATTTTGCATGTAGTTTTTCTGCCTTCATTGCTTATAACTCACTGAAAGTTGAAACTGTAAATTACTCAACTTTCTCTGCTCTAGAATGCCTGGCACAATGCCGTGCCCACAATGAAGGATCAGTAATTTATGGAATAAATTGGTAGGTGCATGAATAAATGGCTATACTGAGAATAATAAAACAGCAGTAAAATGACTACCCAGGCATCACTAAAATTTGCTTATAAGATTCTAATGGGAGAAATTGAGAGTAATAGAGAAACAAACATATTAATGTTAGTTAAGAATTATTTCACTTTGATGAGATGAATAAATGCTTATCTCTGCCTGAACATGTGATGACAGAGTATATAGAAAGCTCTACTTAGTGCTTATTTGGAATGAACCTATTTCCACCATAATGTTTAGGTAAATGAATTCCAAATATAAAATATTGCATAAACTTAGGGAAGATTTTTTTATTGTATTTTAAAATAATTCTTATCTGGAAAATATTTTTAAGATTAGGTAGTAAATATTTATATATGTTTCTGAAAGCAAGTTACCCAGTACATGTGTGATAGTTTCAGGCAAAATAAGTAATTGTTTCTGCATTCATTATCTAGACCACCAGTAATTGCTCTTCAAAGTAGTTGTCATTTACTGAGGAACATCTTGCTGCTTATGGAGTTTATTTTTATCCATCTTAGACCATGTTATGTCTTTGTTCTTTAGAGGTAGTAATATACATATGCTATCTAAATACAAAAAATTTGGTCTGTATATTGTCATAATATCATGAGTTTATGTTTATCAGCAGAGAATAACAGTTATTATATAAGAGTTCTGCAATAGACCTAAAGATAATAAGATATCAATTCTAAAAATGCAATTCATTGTTCATGGTTTAGATTTTAATGACATATTTTTTAATATTAGTTTAAATAAGCAAATGACCTCTGAGGGTCTTCATAGAATTTATGTTAAACTAATTTGAAAGTGTTAGTCGCTCAGTCATGTCCATTTCTTTGTGATCCCATGGACTGTAGCCTACCAGACTCCTCTGTCCATGAAATTCTCCAGGTTGGAACACTGGAGTGGGTAGCCATTCCCTTCTCCAGGAGATCGTCCCAACCCATGATCAAACCTGGGTCTCCTACATTGCAGGCAAATTCTTTACTGTCTGAGCAACCAGGGAAGCCAGTGATTTGTAACTTGAAGCAAATGATTAAAATCTTACATTAGTTTCTATGTTTTGTTCCTTTCTGCTCATGCTTCTCTTAACATTGACTCTCCTTGCTTTATAACTCTGGTTATTGTCATTCCTCCTCAGGCTGCCAGAAACTGCTAATGGACTATGCTCATTCTTTTTTGATCCCTAGATGTTGTTTTCCCCTTGATGTTATTACTTTATTTGTTTGGTTTGAGGATATTATGATATCCCTTATTAAAAAAAAATATTGATTGCTGTGAAGTGCAAGGTCTGACTTCTTTATCTCACTACGAAAGTTCAGTTCAGTTCAGTTCAGTCACTCAGTCGTGTCCGACTCCTTGTGACCCCATGAACTGCAGCACGCCAGGCCTCCCTGTCCATCACCAACTCCCAGAGTTCACTCAGACTCATGTCCATCGAGTCAATGATGCCATCCAGCCATCTCATCCTCTGTCATCCCCTTCTCCTCCTGCCCCCAATCCCTCCCAGCATCAGAGTCTTTTCCAATGAGTCAACTCTTCACATGAGGTGGCCAAAGTACAGGAGTTTCAGCTTTAGCATCATTTCTTCTAAAGGAATCCCAGGGCTAATCTCCTTCAGAATTTACTGGTTGGATCTCCTTGCAGTCCAAGGGACTCTCAAGAGTCTTCTCCAACACCACAGTTCAAAAGCATCAATTCTTCGGTGCTCAGCCTTCTTCACAGTCCAACTCTCACAGCCATACATGACCACAGGAAAAACCATAGCCTGGACTAGACAGACATTTGTTGGCAAAATAAAGTCTCTGCTTTTCAATATGCTATCTAGGTTGGTCATAACTTTCCTTCCAAGGAGTAAGTGTCTTTTAATTTCACGGCTGCAGTCACCATCTGCAGTGATTTTGGAGCCCCAAAAATAAAGTCTGACACTGTTTCCACTGTTTCCCCATCTATTTCCCATGAAGTGATGGGACCAGATGTCATGATCTTCGTTTTCTGAATGTTGAGCTTTAAACCAACTTTTCCACTCTCTACTTTCAGATGAGGCTTTTTAGTCCCTCTTCACTTTCTTCCATAAAGGTGGTGTCATCTGCATATCTGAGGTTATTGATATTTCTCCTGGCAATCTTGATTCCAGCTTGTGTTTCTTCCAGTCCAGCGTTTCTCATGATGTACTCTGCATATAAGTTAAATAAGCAGGGTGACAATATACAGCCTTTACCCAATGTTACAAAATAAACTCATTCTGTGGTACTTCTTTTCCCTCCATTTTAATGATGTTCCATGACTATAAAAAGAAAATATGTAATAAAGACATCAACCCTTAGTAAAGTATAAAATAATTTTTATACTTTTGTTTTTTATTTTGACATCCTATTTGATGTATAATTACTAGCATGAACTACATTACTATATAGGGTTATAGTTTTCATGTGCCTAGAAGCAAGCAAAATTTAATGCACTGAAACTGGAAAGATAGGTAATTTTATTCAGTTTTCGTAGGATTTGAGTTAGCTGAGATCCTTTTGTTTAAAAGAAACAAATATCTGTTTCAAAACAGTTTAAACAAACACCGTAAGAGGAGGTTATTGGACTATATGGCTACCCTATAGGATAGACATGGCTTTAAATAGGGCTGGATCCCAGGACACAAAGAATACCATTAGGATTCCAAGTCCTTTCATTTACTCTTTCCTATGACTAGGTTTCTTTCAGAAATGTAGCCCACATCTTTATGATTTGTGATCCTGGAAAACATGGTGGGCATTTTTTCATGGCATTGGTAACCGAGGTACAACTCTGCTTCAGCAAAATGTTAACAGCATGGACAATATGATTGGTAGATTTATCAAGCAGGAGGGGATAGTTTCCAAGAACAAAATCATTTAGGAACGACAACAAGGATCTGCTGTTGACAACAGGTAGATGTAAATCAGCAACTCTATAGGTACAGTAATTGGTAAACATCTGAGAAAAGAGTCACCAAAAATGGACCACCTGACAAAATACTCTAAATACTCTAAAACAGAACAAAAGTCTTATTGGATAGTCTGAAGACATTGAGAATTAGATTTTGCCGATGAGTGCTAATTTCTTTTTTTTCTAAGATGAAACAACAGCTTCCCTGCATAAGTCTTTTTGACCAGGATATAGTTCATATCTTTTTATTCTTCTTTCTTTTGAGAAATAACAGTCTTCACATGTGTTTACTCTCACATCTATAGTAATAGCTAACTGGAGGGGCTTTCTCTATCTTCTCCACCTACCTTTCTCAACTCAACTAATCTATCACATTCCTATTTTTCAAATGTGTCTTGAGTACATTATCATCACTTTACCTGTCATGACAAAAAGTCTGGCATCATAGAGAATCTCTACTACTGAAATTATCCGTAAAGTATTCTCATGTTTTCCCTTCTTACATATGGTCACAGGGTTCAATTCAGTTCAGTCGCTCAGTCATGTCCGACTCTGCGACCCCATGAATCACAGTACGCCAGGCCTCCCTGTCCATCACCAACTCCCGGAGTTCACTCAAACTCATGTCCATCGAGTCAGTGATGCCATCCGCCATCTCATCCTCTGTCATCCCCTTCTCCTCCTGCCCCCAGTCCCACCCAGCATCAGGGTCTTTTAAAATGAGTCAGCTCTTCACATCAGGTGACCAAAGGATTGGAGTTTCAGCTTTAGCATCAGTCCTTCCAATGAACACCCAGGACTGATCTCATTTAGGATGGACTGGTTGGACGTCCTTGCTGTCCAAGGGATTCTCAAGAGTCTTCTCCAACACCACAGTTCAAAAGCATCAATTCTTCAGCACTCAGCTTTCTTCACAGTCCAACTCTCACATCCATACATGACCACTGGAAAAACCATAGCCTTGACTACATGGACCTTGGTTGGCAAAGTAATGTCTCTGCTTTTGAATATGCTATCTAGGTTGGTCATAACTTTCCTCTCAAGGAGTAGGCGTCTTTTAATTTCATGGCTGCAATCACCATCTGCAGTGATTTTGGAGCCCACAAAAATAAAGTCTGACACTGTTTCCACTGTTTCCCCATCTATTTCCCATGAAGTGATGGGACCAGATGCCATGATCTTTGTTTTCTGAATGTTGAGCTTTAAGCCAACATTTTCACTCTCCTCTTGCACTTTCATCAAGAGGCTTTTTAGTTCCTCTTCATTTTCTGCCATAAGGGTGGTGTCATCTGCATATCTGAGGTTATTGATATTTCTCCTGTCAATCTTGATTCCAGCTTGTGTTTCTTCCATCCCAGCATTTCTCATGATGTACTCTACTTAGTGACTAAACAACAACAACAGCAGTCAAACGTAGTTCTACTACACTCAGTTTCCACTGTAGTTCATTCATAACATAATGAAAAAATTAAATAGTGCTTAAATTAAAAGATGAACCAAAAGTGTTCTCTATACTTAAATATCTTAATTATAAATCTTAATAATAGGAATATAAAGAGAATTAATTTACAATATGGTAAACTGCTCTCAAATTCTTTAACTCTCTGTAGGAGCTTCTGTGCATGCTAAGTAAGCATTCTTTATTTTTTTCTACTTAGAGCATCCCTACCTCTGTTCAAAAGATCAAACAAGACTGCTTACCTAACTATCAGTTAAGAATTGCAGAAATTACAGATGTATAACATAAATATAGGAAGAAATTTGTTAAAAGTAGAAATGAGTCAGTTGTATGACTAGATACTTCTAAGAAAGGAAGGACAGAAGGAAGTTTTTCTATTAAAACATTTTTCTTGTTCAGTTCAGTTTGGTCACTCAGTCATGTCTGACTCTTGTGACCCCGTGAACCGTAGCATGCCAGGCCTCCCTATCCATCATCAACTCCCAGAGATCACCCAAACCCATGTCCATTGAGTCGGTGATGCCATCTAACCATCTCATCCTCTGTCGTCCCATTCTCCTCCTGCCTTCAATCTTTCCCAGCATCAGAGTCTTTTCAAGTGAGTCAGCTCTTTGCATCAGATGGCCAAAGGATTGGAGTTTCAGCTTCAATATCAGTCCTTCCAATGAACACCCAGGACTGATCTCCTTTAGAATGGGCTGGTTGGATCTCCTTGCAGTCCAAGGAACTCTCAAGAGTCTTCTCCAACACCACAGTTCAAAAACATCAATTCTTCATTGCTCAGCTTTCTTCACAGTCCAACTCTCACATCCATACATGACCACTGGAAAAACCATAGCCTTGACTAGACAGACCTTTGTTGACAAAGTAATGTCTCTGCCTTTCAATATGCTGTCTAGTTTGATCATAACTTTCCTTCCAAGGAGTAAGTGTCTTTTAATTTCATGGCTGCAGTCACCATCTGCAGTGATTTTGGAGCCCAGAAAAATAAAGTCAGCCACTGTTTCCACTGTTTCCCCATCTATTTGCCATTTAATTCATATTGGGAAGTCTATTCTTTAGAGTATACTTTTGCTAATTAATTCTTTATCTTTCAGATGGTTTGAATTATATTAATTGAAGAGAAAAATTAAAGATTTTTGTGAAATCTAGTGGCTGTACTTGTTTATTAACAAACAGCAAACAGCTGAAGTATTCATACAGCAATGCAGATACATTGAAAGTTACTTCTGAATAAAATTATATATTAATTCAGTCAAAGCATTTCTGTCAGCCATTGGCCAAGGCCTGGAGATGGGAGTAGTAATGTGGAGTAGGCAGCACCTGGGAGTTACAGCAGCTGAGGAATGGGTTTATTAGTCCTGAAGGTGATATGGGTAGATGTGAGAGTTTCAATTTTCCTGATTATAAATGCAAAGTTTTTATTCTTTAATATTTTCCTACTCGATTTCCTTTTATACAGTCAAGTATTCCTTGCTCTTGATACTTCAGCTAATTGTCTTTTTCCTCAATCTAAACCAAAATATCATTCTTTGCCATCCAGTCCAGTCTGCCTTGATGAGGTGCCATAAAAATGAAGTAAATGAGGCTCTGATTTTCAAGTAAAATTCTACCACAATGCCTAAGAATTATCAGTGAACTTTCTTTGCTTATATTCTTAGGCTATCCTATAACATGCATTGTATAATAGACATTTATCAGTTTCAGCTTGACCTGATTCTACTATTTACTCCAAATTTTTCCAAAATTAGTTTATAGCAATTGTAATCTAATCAGTGAAAAGTAGAGTGTAATTTTCTTCCTTAAACTAATGAAAGTTAAGTAAATGTTATTAATATAGCTTATATATTTTAATTACAGAATATAAAATTAACTTTTATTTATCATTTTAGATATTTCTAATATCCACTTTGATTAAATAAAATAATTATGTTTTGTCTTTCTTTAATTGGATAATCTAGTACACCTGTGGTAATTATTCAAGGAAGAAATGTGAAAGTATTTTTTACATTTTTTGTTTTCTACATCTCTATAAACTAAATATCTATGCTGCAAGAAGTTTGCTGATATTTCAGAAGAACAATGTAAATGGGGATTATGTTACGTTCTCCCTTAAGTGTGAATGCTATTTACTAAAGACTATTTGTCTTACCTGTAAGGGATTAGACATCTCAAGATTATTTTAAGAAAAATCTAAAAGAAAAAAAATGCTTTCAAAATGACAATGACACCAATTATGGAATATTACCTATTATAACTTTATGAAGTCATTATTATAGATGAATTTATCTTCATTCTAAAACATGTGGGCATATTATTAAAAGAAATATACACTGAAAATTGTGTGTGTGTGTGTGTGTGTATATATATATACATATACACATACATGTGTGTGTATATGTGAAAATGAAAGTGGCTCAGTCAGGTCTGACTCTTTGCAACCCTTGAGACTATAGAGTCCATGGAATTCTCCAGGCCAGAATACTGGATTGGGCAGCCTTTCACTTCTCCAGGGTATCTTCCCAGCCCAGGGATCAAATCCAGGTCTCCCACATTGCAGGTGGATTCTTTACCAGCTGCATCACAAGGGAAGCCCAAGAATACTGGAGTGGGTAGCCTATCCTGTCTCCAGTGGATCTTCCCAACACAGGAACTGAACCAAGGTCTCCTGCATTGCAGGTGGATTCTTTACCAACTAGCTATGAGGGAAGCCTGTATACTCACTTGTGTCTGACTCTTTGCCACCCTTTGGACTGTACCCCACCAGGCTCTGTCCATGGGATTTTTCAGGCAAGAATACTGGAGTAGGTTGCCATTTCCTCCTCCAGAGATCTTCCTGACTGAGCCCATGTCTCCTGTGTTTCCTGCATTGTAGGGGATTATATACCACTGAGCCACCGGGGAAATAGTTCACAAATGTTGTTTTGTGTCAATATAATGGTTGACTTCTATTGTCCAATTTCAGTTTTGAGAAAATGTCTAAAATAATCAATATTCCATGTGCTATTTTTAGGAGTTTAATATCTTCAACTATTATATTACTTTGTATTATATCCATTTTTAAATGTTTATTTAGTGTTCAGATGATATTCTTCTTATGTTCTTCTTACTTTAGTGGCTAGGACCAATAAATTTCTTAGCATGTCTATATGGACCAGGTTACACAGAGGCATAGGTGGACCGGTAGTCTTAAGAGCATGAAAGTGACAGAATTCTCATCCAATAAGTTTTTTATCTCTATTCAAGAATTGACCTATTTCATTACAAATTTTAATGCTATACCAGACAATTGAGGTGGATAATATAATTATCTTCTGATATAAAGAAAACTGGCCATCTGGAGAAATTAGGCACAAAAGCCAATGATCCAACCAAAATGAACACACAAAAAATAAAACACACAAAAAATTAGCTTAAGTATTATACTTCATTATCCATAGTTTTAGCTTTATTGAGTGCACTAATTTTTCATTTATATTTTATTATATTTTCATATATAATAACTCTGCTTAACATGCTGATAACATAAACCAACCAAGAAAAAATAGTACACATATAATGAAAAAAAAGATACATGTATATGATTTCTAATTTTCCTTTGAAATCTTCATGTGACTAGGAAGCTAAATAATACATTTTAAATGTATTATTAATATTGGTCCCAAATAAGTAATAGATAGCTAAACATAGAGAGTATCAATGCTGCTGCTGCTAAGTCACTTCAGTCGTGTCTGACTCTGTGCGACCCCATAGACGGCAGCCCACCAGGCTCCCCCGTCCCTGGGATTCTCCAGGCAAGAACACTGGAGTGGGTTGCCATTTCCTTCTCCAATGCATGAAAGTGAAAAGTGAAAGTGACAATACAATCATTTAAATTTAATAGAAATTTACTGACTAGTTTATATCTGGCATTGTTTTCACAGAATTTGCTTCATTTTGCATCTTTGTGTTTCATAATTTGAGAAATCAACAAGGTAACTATGAAATAAAATTTTACCTTTTGATAGAAATTAAATGTTTGACTCCCCTAAATAAAGGTTGTTTTGGAAGAAATGGCAAAAAAGTGCTAGTATGCAGCTGAAATCTTGGCTCAAAATAATCTGTTCATAGTTTTAAAAAATTGGTCATGAAATTTTCTTCATAACAAGATGAACAGAATATAAAGACCAGTGGGAACTCCTGAGTCATAAAAAATGTGCATCAGGAGGTGAAAATTGAATTTATTCTCACTCCATTATTTTTTGGTGTACTACATAAAACATATGCATCAGTGACAAAAATCTGTTTCTTTCAAATGTGAATATAAATCCAAACAATCTATTCAAATAAAGTCCAGTACATGATTAGGTCAAAAGAAGGGTGAAAATATTATTTTATGCCTGAAAGATAAACAATCAAGGGATTGATGAAACAGGAAAAGAAAAAGCTTTTAAAGGCCAACCACAGAACTCTCCCTGCCAATAATCCTCTATTATCCAATCTCAAGATCATGAGTTAGAGTTGTCCTGCCAGTACAAAGATAAATTGTAGTCCAAGATTTCTATGCCAAGAAATATCCAGAGCCAAACATCAGAAATATCCCAGGAGATTTAAAGAACACTTTCAACGGCTTTTCAGCAGAACAGCTGGTGTCATCAAATGGTCAGAGAAATCATAGGCAGCATGGTTGCTACGACTTTATTATTGCATTCACCTGCTCCAGGGTTGATAGAATCTCTGTCTTTAATACTCCTTGTCTAATCTTTAGTATTTTAAAAACGTTTTTTAACAATTCCAGTCAAAATCTTAGGTCTTTAAAAGAGATATGCTAAAATATTTCACCAGTCTGTCAAGCCACATTCTGCCATCATCCCACATAACGTTCCAGTTCCAAAAATAAATAAATAAATAAAACTCTTTTATTTTGGAATTTTCTTTTATCTTCCAAATTTATTTTTTTTCAAAGAAGAGAAAATCATCAACGTAGGAATTTAGATTCTCATTTGACTAAAATGTTGCATTGCAGAGTAATACTGCTTACCCCATTCTACATCAGGTAGGGAGATTTAGTGAAATGCAAAGCAGCTGCCTGGAATCTGATGAACAGAGTAAATAATAACTACATATCTGATCTAGAATGAGCAAGTATACATTTATAAGGTATATCCTTATATATTATTGCAAAAACAGAATAGTGGTGACATGGGAATGAATTCTATAGCTACCAGAGGTAGATGGGTGTCCAAATGGAGACTGTTTATTCTAGTCAGTAAGAACTCTTGTGTCAGAGAATCTTGGTTTTATACCCAGTTCTACAGTTAGTATCAACCAGGTGGCACTACTGGTAAAGAACGTGCCTGCCAGTGCAAGAGACCTAAGAGACTTGGGTTTGATCCTTGGGTTGGGAAGATTCCCTAGAGAAGGGAATGGTAACCCACTCCAGTACTCTTGCCTGGAGAATCCCATGGACACAGGAGCCTGGCAGGCCACCCAATTCATAGGGTCACAAAGAGAAACAGCCCAAGTGACTTAACACACACAGAACATGAGGCCATGGACAAGTTAATATCTTTAACTTTTAAATCCTCACATTTAAAAATAGGTTAATCATAGAGTCTGCCTCAGAGAATTGTTGAGAATAGTAAATAAGCTCCCATAGGTTTAACATGCAATATAATACCTGGTGTGTTATAGTACCCCACCAAAAAATAGACAATGCTTTATATCTATTATATGTTATCATTTAGTGAGTACCTAATATATTCCAGACAAAGTATTCTGTAGTTTATTGGATTATTCCAAATCATTACAACAGCCCTAGAGTTTAATAGAATTAGCTGCTTTATATAAAAGTGGATCTTGAGGTTCAAGCAGGGTTTTATGGAACACGTTTATATGATTATTAAGTAGTTTCATGACAATTCTACCTATATCTGTCCAATTATTTTTTGTTTCACAGATATAATTGGAAACAAGAGTTGTGACAGTAAAATACATCTTAATTATGTGTGACCTTAATTGAATGTGACCTATTCAGATCTAACTGGAACCTAGTTGTAGATCTGGTACCTCCTAAAGGATTTTGGAAAGGACATGTGCCTCTTGCTTCCAAATACTATTCCTATTTACAAAACACAACAACTTTCACATCACAAAATGTGATTTCTCTAAGTTAAACACTTGTTTTACAAATATGTTTCTCTCTTAAAATACAAACATTTCCAAAGAAAGGTAAAAGGTGTAAGAAATTAAGAGATCCTAGTCTCTGTATTTTGTTTGTTTAAGAATTGTTTTCATAGTTTCCAGAGATTTACAGCAATGGAAACCATATTGGGTGCCTATAGCAGTGAAAATTAAAACAACGATAATTTTTTAGTTTTCAAATGATGCTCAAGATCTGGCTTGTCTTTTAAAGCAATTCTGTGTTGTTCCAAATCCCTGTTGAAGTTCTTGCCTAAATATGAAATATTTAAAAATTGGTCTAGGGGGTAGGGGAGGAATAAATTAGGATTTGAGGATTAACAAATTCAAACTTCTATATATATAATAGATAAACAACAAGATACTACTGTATAGCACATAGAACTATATTCAATGAGTAAGTGAGTGTTAGTCACTCAATTGTGTCCAACTCTTTGAGACCCCATGGACTGTAGACCACCAGGCTCCTCTGTCCATGGGGATTCTCCAGGCAAGAATACTGGAGTGGGTTGCCATTTCCTTCTCCAGGAGATCTTCCCAAGTCAGGGATCGAACACGGCTCTCCCGCACTGCAGGCAGACTCTTTACACACTGAGCCACCAGGGAAGCCCTACTATATTTGATATCTTATAATAAACCATAATGGAAAAGAATGTGAAAAAAGAATATATATATCTGAATCACTTTGCTGTATACCAGAAACTAGCACAACATTGTAAATCAACTATACTTCAATTTTTTGAAAAAATTGTCGTGAAGGCAGCCAGAAAACTCTTAGACTAAAACTGCTGCAGCAACCTTGAACTCAATCGATACAATACACCTCAAACAACTTTCTATGCAACTCTTTTCATAAAAGAATATGAAGGATGCTTTTAAAGAATGTTCTGATAAACACTAGATTTATCATCTCAAGTAGTTATGTCCAAAAGGATCCATCTGATCTATCATAATATATATTTGAATTTATGGTGACATAGGTAAAAGCCCTGACTTTTAAACAGAGAATACAGATACATAAAACAGATTTTCTGAAAAGGTTATGACAATAATAGCATTTAACCATTTCAAAATGTTACCAGATAGTCAAATTATAGATTCAAAAGTGATATATTAACAACCAGATAATTTACTAAAACTTTTTAAAATCTTTTTCTCATAAGATAATTACAGATTTTCACTTGGAAATAATTATAATCATGACTTTTTCAATAAATATGGTGTTTTAAATAATATTCAGATAAATCATAGTAAAATAAATAAACCAGATGGTTTGCATCCCTAAGGAATAGAAGCAAATTTTCAGAACTCTAAAAACTCTCAATGACAAGGATAGGATTTTGACTGGTTTAGCTGTTGAGAAGCCTTTTTCATTCTTTACATCTTGTCACAATTGAAAATGAGGCAGAAAAAAGTTTGAGTCTCAAAACATACATGTCAAGATTTTTCTGACTCCTGTTGGGACCCTACAAACCATCAAGTCTTTATAGTACATTCTCCACAGAACAAATAATGAGGTGAAAAGCAGCTCCATTTCTGTTTCCTCCAAGTTGGAAAATGTGGAACAAAAATTGGACAGACACAAAGTGAGCCGTGAGCCACATGCCGTTGTCTGAACTCTGAGAAAAGGAAGCATTACACATGCGCACATCTGCACAAGACCATATGCTTCCCAGATTCCGGCTAAAGAAGAAACTAATTCTTTATGATTCAGGGGAACACAGCCGATCCCTCAGCACAGCTGCAGAGTGGGCATCATAGTGAAGGACCTGCAGAGAATAAAGTCACAAATGAATTACTAACAGCAACTGCACATTTCAAACCTGAAAATTCTTTTGAATGTATTTGCATTGTTTGAGACCAATTACTCTTTCTACTCCCCTATATTTTTGTTTTGGGTAGTATAGTCCTTTCCTGAGTTCATAATTCTAAACCACAGTGCCAAATGCCATGTGGTCTTAATAAAAATTAATCTGACCTTAAGCAGAAAAACCAGAAAGACTGTTTGCTTTTAAATTCCTTTCCAATACATCTCTCTCCTAAATATTTATAGTTAAAAGTATCTGTTATTTAATATATATGTAATATAATATTATGTTAATATTTTATTATATAAATAAAACTCTTAGCTAGTCATTTAAAATTCTTAAATACAGTCTCCTCTAAAACTTCATACATGCTCAAAACTTACCTGCCTGCTGGCTACAATGGACAAAAACTGCTTGCCCATAGCCCCATGTTACAAGTGAGGACCTTTTATTCTTCTAATCCTACAAATATCCAGATGCTAGGATGAATTTATAACCTCAATTTATTTCCTCATGAAATATTTCAACTTTAACCCAATAAATATTTTTACAAATCACACAACTGGTTTCTTCAAACACAATCAACAAGTGATTACCCAAAAGGCAGAAAGAGCTGTACAGAATCACTTGCAGAAACTTCCTTTGGAGCTATGAAGATTTTTCAGTTCAGTTCAGTTCAGTCGCTCAGTCGTGTCCAACTCTTTGCGAATCCATGGACTGCAGTATGCCAGGCCTCCCTGTCCATCACCAACTTCTGGAGTTTACTCAAACTCATGTCCATTGAGTCGGTGATGCCATCCAACCATGTCATTCTCTGTCGTCCCCTTCTCCTCCCGCCCTCAATCTTTCCCAGCATCAGGGTCTTTTCCAGTGAGTCACTTCTTTGCATCAGGTGGCCAAAGTATTGGAGTTTCAGCTTCAGCATCAGTCCTTCCGATGATTATTCAGGACTGATTTCCTTTAGGATGGACTGGTTGGATCTCCTTGCAATCCAAGGGACTCTCAAGAGTCTTCTCCAACACCACAGTTCAAAAGCATCAATTCTTCCACACTCAGCTTTCTTTATAGTCCAACTCTCATATCCATACATGGCTACTGGGAAAACCGTAGCTTCACCATAGTGAAGATTTTTAGAGCAGCACTAATTTTATCTGTTTAAATTCTAGGCTTTGCAGCAAAATTTTCTTTAAATACAGGGATATATACATTTATTAAATTTTGGAAAATGCTGAGATATAGACAAAAAAACAAAACCAAGCATCATCAGAGGACATTAAATGACTTGCCAAAGTCAAACAAGCTATTAGTGATAGATCTAAACTTACAACTCTGACCCAGTGTCATGTAGACCACTCACATATATATATATATATATATATATATATCTTTCTGAATTTTTTCTTTAATGAATTAAGAAGCAGACCAGGTGTATACACAGCCTACTTTCTCCTCTGCACTCAGTGAAACCTGATATATTTCAACCTATGTTTAAAAGTTCAAAATCCAAGCCTAGATAGCCCAGTGATTAAGAGTCACTTAAGCAAATATGGGGAAGCCTTAGAAAAATATAATATGTGTTAGCAATATACACTTGAGCACTGAACTAAGAAAAAGATAAGTATCAATAAAATAATTTCACTTGTATATACTTATGTCAATTATGTTAACCTTTATTTACATTTTAAACATCCAAATAAAAAGGTATAGTCTTATAGAATCATGTTTTAGAGTTCAAATATATCTTGTTCTTAAACTTTTAAATATTTCAATGTAATGAAAAATTTCAGGGATATGACTGCCTTTTCAAATCCATTTCCTTCATCACTTTGTTTTTAAGCACTCCTGTCATATCTTTACAGCATGACAAAATGTCATTTCAGAATCCATCCTTTAGATATATTCCAATTAGGCTTTTAAAGCAATTTAGAAGAGTGCTGGAACTGCCTAAATTGAAAAGCTTAAAGTTGAGGAACTAAAATGAAGTGATTTACAATCTAGAATTATTTGGAAAGTTTTAGAGTAAGATAAACTTCTAGAAGACTGATGTCCCATACATATTTTAACATTTTGAAGTATTTTGTCCAACTAAAACTCAAGTACACTGGCAAACTGAGCAGTCAGTTTACTTAAGCTTGAAAATCCCATTTCATTCAAATTGGATACAGTAGTTAGGTAAAACAATGGGCCTTCTATTTTCTGCCACATGTTATTTTTTTTTTTTAAGAAAAACGTATACAAGAGCTGTCATATGAGCAGCCTGTGTGCCTGCTCAGTGCAAGGTTTTATGTTTCTGAAAGGCCTCCACCCCCATCTCTTAATGCCTAAAATAAATCAATTTCATCTGTTGGTTGTTTTATTTCTAGTTTTTTTTTTTTTTCCCCTGCTTCCTTTCAGGCCAGTTTCCACAAAGCCATATGGCAGCTGAGAGAAAGAAAGCAATGAGCTGTATTTTCAGATCCAAACAAAAGGGTCTGTGGTGTCAGAGCGGTCCATGAATGCATGAGACACAGTCATGTATAGAAGGGCCTCCAGCCCTGTCAGTGAGTACTAAAGGCAAGGCTGATGGAGCTGCCTCTGCTTAAACAGAGAAATATTGAGTGCTTTCCTTGTTCATGTCATCCGCTTTCATCCACCCCCACATCTACCACATCCCTTCCCAGTCAGTCTGGTGCCAAAATCCCATTAGCTATATTAATGACATATGGCTGAAGGAAGAAGTGTGTGGCAGGACAAGAAAGGCACAAGTTGAACATTCTTTCTATTTATTTCTAATAGTTGTATCACAAGATGCAAGAATCCCAACAAAGACTGTGCCTATCAATTTTTTAAGAGTTCAGAATGTACTACAGAAAACAGCCCATAAAGCACTGACTTGTCTCTCATCTACTCTTCTCTTCTCTAGTGACAGAAAAGAGTTAGTCGATCTCTAAGTGTAGAAATAATATAACATGTTTTTTAGGCTTTAAATTTTTGAGTCATAAGTTTTGACACAGTATGTTAGAAATTTCGGATCTCACTGACTACCTACACGGACGCGTACACACACACACACACACTCACTTGCTCACTCATACATCTTTTCTTTTGTAGTTTTAGACTATATATATGTATATATATATATATGGGTGGGGTTGCTTCCCTGGTGGCTCAGACGGTAAAGACTCTGCCCACAATGCGGGAGACCAGGGTTCAATCCCTAGGTCGGGAAGATTCCCTGGAGAAGGGAATGGCAACCCACTCCAGTATTCTTGCCTGGAGAATCTCATGAACAGAGGAGTCTAGCAGGCTGCAGTCCACAGGTTTGTAAAGAATTGGACACAAATAATCATGTGTGTGCATGCACACGTATGTGTGTGCTCCGTTGCTTCAGTTGTGTCCAACTCTTCAAGAGCCTGTGGACTGTAGCCCACCAGACTCCTCAGACCATGGGATTCTCTAGGCAAGAACACTGAAGTAGGTTGCCATGCCCTCCCCCAGGGGATTTCTCAACCTAGGGCTTGAAGCCCCATCTCCTGAGTCTCCTGCATTGCAGATGGATTCCTTACCCACTGAGTCACCTGGGAAACCCATAGGTACATATATATATATATATATATGTACATATTAAAGCTGCAAGATTTTGAAATAGTTAACTTCAAACCTTTTAAAACAAGTGCTTCGGTTACTATTTAGAATAACAAGTCATTTTGCACATAAGACAATGGACATCTTCAGATAAGTAAATTAAAAAAAATATATATGCTGCTTCCTCTTATACCAGTGCCTTATACTGAACATTATATTCATATCAGCAAGTGGTTAATAAGATGGAGAAAAGTTGGGTATGCATAATGCTTATTCTTTATAAAGTGAGGAAAGGAAGAGATGAGGAATAACCTTTCTTCATACATGTGAGTATTCCTTTCATTCTATCAACTTAAAACCATGGCCAAACAAATTGGAATGTGCTTCTTATTCTGCTCAGCCTCTTAGAATCCTTTACTCAGTAACTGGATACTAGAATTATTTTTTAAAGTAATATACATTTAGATATTTAGGTTATAAAAATTAGACAATGGAGGCAGAGGTTAATGGAAAATTAATGATACAGCATTAGAAAACATATAAAGGCTGATGGCAGGGAAAACTAGCAGTCCTGGAACTTGAGCAATGATAGTGATAATCTAAGCAGTGCTTCAAAGTGATACATCATCTTAGATAGTTTGGAGCAGGTGGATAAAATATTGTGTTGCACCAAATATACAAGTGAGATTATGAAATCATCCTAAAAGAAAAATGTACAAACATAGGTAATGATGCTAGTATACCTTGAAAAGAAATGGAAATTAAAATGGTTAAAAATGTATTTGGGGCTTCTGATAATGGCAGATATTTATAAAAACTTCACCAAATCATTACAAACAGTCAAAATTAGGCCAAAAAATGAAAAAGAAGTTTTATTTTAAAAAATATTACTCTATTGGGTAAGAGATGTGAGCATCTGGCTTTTAGCCTGAGTTCATCTCCCAACTCCAGTTCAGGAGAAGGAGTTGCACCTCAGTTTTTACCCTCGCTCCCTAGTGGCTTCCCTATGCTTACATCATTTAGAGATTAGCTGTGGATTTGGGTAGAACTTAGATTTTGAGGGTTACTCTTCCTGTGATTCTCCCTAATTATATGCCTTACTAGTTCAAGATGGCAGATGATTAGATTCAGGGAAGGTAAAGAAAAGTCACAGAATAGCTAAAATCCAAAATTGAATATAAATTATTTCCAAATCTCTGGAAGACTAATGATGACACAGGCATGTGGTAGATCCCTGACAGCATGAAGTACAAACCTGTAGAAACTAGGGAGAATTCTACCCTTGAAAGACATACGTCTTGTATGTTACTTGTTGCATGCAACATACTTGGAGCATGTGACTTACCTGAACACAACATAGACATCAGCAAGCTAAAGCCTTTTTTGGTTTGTGGTTAAGAAGTTGAACTCTGGGATGACTGAGCAACTAGAAATTTGGAGAAAATGATGGCACCCCACTCTAGTACTCTTGTATGGCAAATCCCATGGACAGAGGAGCCTGGTAGGCTGCAGTCCATGCGGTCACGAAGAGTCGGACACTACTGAGCGACTTCCCTTTCACTTTTCACTTTCACACATTGGAGAAGGAAAGGGCAACCCACTCCAGTGTTCTTGCCTGGAGAATCCCAGGGATGGGGCAGCCTGGTGGGCTGCCGTCTATGGGGTCACACAGAGTCGGACACAACTGAAGTGACTTAGCAGCATAGAAGAAAGAAAATTACAGGAAGAGTAATCCTCAAAATCTAAGTTCTACCCAAATCCATGGCTAATCTCTCAATGATGTAAGCAGAGGGATGCCACCAGGTAGCCAGAGTAAAGACTAACGTGCCAAAATGTAAGACAAAGTGGGAAGAGGTATCATTATGAACCACTGTGGATAAACAAATTTCGCTTTTTAAATTCAGCCACCTGCCTACTAGAATAAACATTAAACAGTCTCAGAAAAAAAAGTGAAAATCCTCAGCCAAAAAAAAAAACACCTTGATATAAAATGTCCAATTTTCAACCAAAAACTAATAGATATGTGAAGGAATAGAAAAATGATTCATACTTTGGGAAAGAAAAAAATGATTAATAGAAACTGACTCCAACTGGGTTAGATATTACATTTAGTCAATAAGGGCTTCCAATTAACTAGTATAATTATACTAGTATAAAGTGTAGAAAACTGCATTAAAAATTATAGGACAGTATGAGATCAATGAATGAACAGAAAATCAATAATAACAACAAATAAAAACTATTAAATAATAGAAAAATCCAGAGCTTAAAATTGAATAACTGAAAAAGTTCTAGAGGATTCAACAAAATATGTGATATGACAGAATACCTTAAAGAAAGGTAACTAAAAATACATAAAGTTTAAAAAGTAAAAGATATGAATAAAAATAAACTATACCTCAGATATAATTAAGACATAAAGTGTAACTCAGATATAATGAAAGAAAATTATAAATACATGAATATACATAAAAGAAAAATGTGTATCAGTTCAGTTCAGTTCAGTTCAGTTTTTCAATCGTGTCTGACTCTTTGCAACCCCATGAATCACATACACATAATTGCTTAAATAACAGAGCTCATTGTTGCTCTGGTCTTCAAAGTTCATTATGATGCTCTCCACTGTATTCACCCCAATATTACTCCTAAATATCCTATTAATAGCGATAAATTGTGTCACAAGTATATATAGCACATTCTCTCTGTATATTCCCATCCTTCTTGAATTGCCTTAGGTCCTTAGACTAGGTTCAGAATCCCTAGGACTTGCTTATATGAGATTTTACTTTTTTTTTCTTTAAGGGCACTGATGACAGTTGCCTACTCAGTGTCCATTTTTCTCTTTTTCTTTACTACTAGGTCTCTGATACTCTTTAATATGAAATATCACCCATTTAAAAAAATGTAATTCAGTTTTGGCAAAGGGGAGGTGAGAGCTATTCTACAGATCAGGGCTTACATAAAAGTTATTGTTTTTCTGATTAGAAGAACAGATTCAGCAGGCATTTTTTTTCCTTCTTTAAAATAAATGTTTATAGTACTCATGTTTCTGGCATGATTTCAAATGCTTTATCCTTATTAATGTATTAAGGAATGAGATAGCTATGAGGTAGCTACTGTTATTAATGTCATTTTACTAATTTTGAATTTGAAGCAAGAGAGTCTAAATAACTTAGGCAGCATGCCCTTAGCCTTTAACCTCCCTCCTATGTGGAATGAGATGCATTCTACAGGTGCTATGGCCATCTTATGAATATGAATATAAAATTACCATGCTTAAAGCGGCAAAGCAGACAGATAAGCTGCTCGGGAGTGTTAGTGATTTTTGTTGTTATCTATGCCCGGTATGCCCTCTGGATTTGATATTTGGTTGGAAATAATTTCTTAATGTTAGCATCTTTTCTTCTATACAAATAATGTATATAAAATATATCTAAAAACACAATGAGAATCTCCCTGCCTGATTAGGACTTCTCAGCAAGTCCTGGTTCACTTTTATCTAATGTTTCTTTCTTTAGCCTAGAACTTTCCTTTCTTGTTTTATTAGAAGCAGCTTGAAGAAAGTGGGCAGCATCTTCAACACTTTGCCTGGCCAAGTTCATTAGACAAATATGCTGTTTTCCACATTACTGTAGGTGACAACATCCAAACTATTACCACACAACAAGTGGTAGTAGAAAGTAGTTTCTCCCCTTCCTCCAGATTACAGTGATACTTTCCTTACTATCCTTAAAGTTCTCACTGACAGCAAAAGGCTATTAAAAAGTGAGGGCCATGAGGTTTCTATTAATAGTCTCTCCTTTTTTGGCTTTTACTAACTCTCACTTCAAGACTTTTCAAGCTTCCTTTTGTCCACTTTCCACTAGTTCCCAAAGATATATAAATATTTACATAAAATTTTCTAGCACACAATTTAAAGTTACCAAAGCATGCTCAAACAATTCCAAAATGTTGTAGTTTGTATAATACTAATTCTAATTTTATTCACAAGTGTGAAATTTGATCTGGGTCTCTCAGGGATGGCTCATCTCTACTCCAATGTCAATTGGGAGCAGTGTTGGAATCGTCTGAAGACTGACTCAAATAATAGATATTGATTGATAGATGTTGATAATAGATATTGATCTAAAGTCAATAGACCTTACTCTCGACAGACTTCAGCTGGACCTGGGGCTGGGGCTGGGATGGCTACATATGGTTCTACATAGCCTGGTAGCTGTTTTACAAAATCAAGTGTAACAAGAGGATGAGGCAAAAGCTTTATTTCCTTTTAAAATTTAGTCATGGAAGTCACATGGTGTCACATTTGCCATAGTTGAATCCTACCAAATTCAAAAGGAGACAATATAAGCTCTACCTCTAAATTATAGGAAGAGCATTTAAGATAGAATATATTGGTGTGACCATTTTTGAAAATTACAGTGTCACAACAAAAGTTCTTTAATGTGAGCCAATAAATCCATATTTGATTAAGTCGTTACAGTCAAATTCCTGTAACAGGCACACATTGCTATAGACACATATTGTATATGTTTTTATTCTGTATTTATTATCTGTTTCTCCTACTAGACTATAAATTCCATAAGAGCACAGATTATTTCTACTGTATTCCCCATCCTGTTCACACTGCCTATTAATTTTAATAAGCATTTGTTGTGATGAATAAATGGATGTACACTGAGGCAATAGAAAGAGAAGGCTGAGAGCTTTGGGAGTTAAATGTTTTTCACTGAGGTTGAGTGTGAAGTTCTACATTGTGGTACACTCTGACTCACAATGGCAGCAGGACAAAGCCTCATGGACCTGACATACTCTTGAGCCTTGAAGACGAACTTTACTCTCAGATCGCTCAGGAATCCCAAGTAGTGTTTGTGTGTGTGTGTGTGTGCGTGCATGCATGCGTGTGTGTGCATGCACGTGTGTGTGTGTGTGTGTGTAAGCACCAGCATAGGCCTGAAAACAAACAACCAAAAAAAATGAACAGAGTTCCTTGGCAATACATTTCTAAGGACATTTTATTGGTAAGCTCAGTCCGCATTACAATTTTCTAATAGAAGCAATTTCTAAGTAGCCTTGAACTTACATAGTACAGCAAACTAAAAGAGGTGAGAATGCAATTAATTCAAGTACTATGGCATGAAAATATTTGAATTTCACATTAGATAGGAAGAAATAGTAGCAGTAATATCATACATTCACTAGAAATAAGACACTGTTACTACAATTATTAAATATATTGATTAAAGTAATTTTGCATAATTTCATGAATATTTATATTCATATTTCTTCCAAGGCTTAAACTCAGTGATTGGGGGGGGAAAAAAAAGTGTCTTATAGAAAATATGGAAACTTCTTTCCCTCCCATATGACATATGTGATTACCTCATGCTCGAAGGAATGTATGTTGTAAATACTGGATTTATAGCAACACCTCAGATAATTACACAGTTTTAAGGGTATTGAGCAGAGAAAGAATTGCTGACTGTCCAGACAATGCCCTCTTTCATTCAGTATTAGTCTCAGAAGAATGTGACGGTATGGGTTAACTATGTTTACGTTGTCCTTAAGGAGAAGAAAGTTTATATTATTTTAAAGGGCAATATTCTTTTAACAAGCTCAACCCATAGGAAAGAAATAAAGCCTTATAAAAACTGGAATAAATGTCTTCAAACCAATATGTTATTTGAAACACTATTTTACATGGTATATTCATTTTTTGTCTCACCCTCACATAACTCAGCAAATAGCTATTGAATTTAAGCTGTCTCAAGGGTAAAAGCATAAAGCTGAATGTTGCTGTTGGATTTACTTGAGCTCAAACAGCGTCTGGATTTGTTGGTCATGGCACTCCCTCTTAAATCCTCAAGTGTCTATTTGAGCCCAGTTATACTAGAACAATTCAACAAGTCAGGGTTTCCTTTTCTATATAAAAACATCTGTTTACATGGCTTATACCTAAATGAATATGAGCATGTTATCATTTACTGAAAAAATGACAAGATGGTATACAGCTTTTGTCTGAATAATCACTATTCAAGTCATGCTTCAATACTTTCATAAATTGTAGGATGCAGTCTAACTCTCCTTGCCTTGAACTATTTCTTGTAGTAAATAGATTACCAGAAGACACAGATTCAGAATCAATCTTTATGAAAACATTTTAAAAAGCCCCACTATTTGTTCTTTCTATTTCAGTTCAGTTCACTCTCTCAGTCATATCCGACTCTTGGTGACCCCATGAATCGAAGCACGCCAGGACTCAATGTTCAACACCAACTCCGGGAGTCCACCCAAACCATGTCCATTGAGTCAGTGATGCCATCCAGCCATCTCATCCTCTGTCATTCCCTATCCTCCTGCCCTCAATCTGTCCCAGCATCAGGGTCTTTTAAAATGAGTTAGCTATTAGCATCAGGTGGCCAAAGTATTAGAGTTTCAGCTTCAACATCAGTCCTTCCAATGAACAGCCAGGACTGATCTCCTTTAGGATGGACTGGTTGGATCTCCTTGCAGTCCAAGGGACTCTCAAGAGTCTTCTCCAACACCACAGTTCAAAAGCATCAGTTCTTCAGTGTTCAGCTTTCTTCACAGTCCAACTCTCACATACATGCACAACCACTGGAAAAACCATAGCCTTGACCAGACGGACCTTTGTTGGCAAAGTAATATCTCTGCTTTTTAATATGCTATCTGGGTTGGTCATAACTTTCCTTCCAAAGAGTAGGCATAGGATACCACAAAAAAATAAAATAAAATAAAATCTAATGTCTCTGCTTTTTAATATGCTGTCTAGATTGGTCATAAATTTCCATCTAAGCATTAAGCATCTTTTAATTTCATGGCTGCAGTCACCATCTGCAGTGATCTTGGAGCCCCAAAAAATAAAGTCTGACACTGTTTCCCCATCTATTTCCCATGAAGTGATGGGATCAGATGCCCTGATCTTAGTTTCCTGAATGTTGAGCTTTAAGTCAAATTTTTCACTCTCCTCTTACTTTCATCAACAGGCTTTTTTGTTTCTCTTCACTTTCTGCCATAAGGGTGGTGTCATCTGCATATCTGAGGTTATTGATATTTCTCCCAGCAATCTTGATTCCAGCTTGTGCTTCTTCCAGCCCAGCGTTTCTCATGATGTAGTCTGCATATAAGTTAAATAAGCAGGGTGACAATATACAGCCTTGACGTACTCCTTTTCCTATTTGGAACCAGTCTGTTGTCCCATGTCCAGTTCTAACTGTTGCCTCATGACCTGCATACAGTATTCTCGAGAGGCAGATCAGGTGGTCTGGTATTCCCATCTCTTTCAGAATTTTCCACAGTTGATTGTGATTCACACAAAGGCTTTAGCATAGTCAATAAAGCAGAAATAGATGTTTTTCTGGAACTCTTGCTTTTTCCATGATCCAGTGGATGTTGGCAATTTGATCCCTTGTTCCTCTGCCTTTTCTAAAACCAGCTTGAACATCTGGAAGTTCATGGATCACATATTGCTGAAGCCTGGCTTGGAGAATTTTGAGCCTTACTTTACAAGCGTGTGAGATGAGTGCAATTGTGTGGTAGTTTGAGCATTCTATGGCATTGCCTTTCTTCGGGATTGGAAAGAAAACTGACCTTTTCCAGTCCTGTGGCCACTGCTGAGTTTTCCAAATTTGCTGGCATATTGAGTGCAGCACTTTTACAGCATCATCTTTTAGGATTTGAAGTAGCTCAACTGGAATTCCATTACCTCCACTAGCTTGTTTGTAGTGATGGTTCCTAAGGCCCACTTGACTTCATTCCAGGATGTCTGGCTCTAGGTCAGTGATCACACCATCATGATTTGTATAGTTCTGTGTATTCTTGCCACCTCTTCTTAATATCTTCTGTTTCTGTTAGGGCCATATCATTTCTGTCTTTTATTGAGCCCATCTTTGCATGAAATATTCCCTTGGTATCTCTAATTATCTTGAAGAGATCTCTGGTCTTTCCCATTCTATTGTTTTCCTTTGTTTCTTTGCACTGATCACTGAGGAAGGCTTTCTTATCTCTCCTTGTTATTCTTTGGAACTCTGCATTCAAATGAGTATATCTTTCCTTTTATCCTTTGCTTTTCACTTCTCTTCTTTTCACAGCTATTTGTAAGTCCTCTTCAGACAGCCATTTTGCTTTTTTTGCATTTCTTTTTTCTTGGGGATGGTCTTGATTTCTGCCTCCAGTACAATGTCACAAACCTCCATCCATAGTTCATCAGGCACTCTATCTGTCAGATCTAGTCTCTTAAATCTATTTCTCACTTTCACTGTATAGTTACAAGGGATTTGATTTAGGTCATACCTGAATGGTGTAGTGGCTTTCTCCACTTTTTTCAAATTCAGTCTGAATTTGGCAATAAGGAGTTCATGATCTGAGCCACAGTCAGCTCCCAGTCTTGTTTCTGCTGACTGTATAGAGCTTCTCCATCTTTGGCTGCAAAGAATATAATCAATCTGATTTCGGTGTTGACCATCTGGTGATGTCCATGTGTAGAGTCTTTTCTTGCATTGTTGGAAGAGGGTATTTGCTATGACCAGTGCATTCTCTTGGCAGAACTCTATTAGCCTTTGCCCTTCTTCATTCTGTACTCCAAGACCAAATTTGCCTGTTACTCCAGGTTATTCTTGACTTCCTACTTTTGCATTCCAGTCCCCTATAATGAAAAGGACATCTTTTTTGGGTGTTAGTTCTAGAAGATCTTGTAGGTCTTCGTGGAACTCTTCAACTTCAGCTTATTCAGCATTATTCGTCGGGGCATAGACTTGGATTACCGTGATATTGAATGGTTTGCCTTGGAAACGAACAGAGATAATTTGTCATTTTTGAGATTGCATCCAAGTACTGCATTTTGGACTCTTGTTGACCATGATGGCTACTCCATTTCTTCTAAGGGATTCCTGACCACAGCAGTAGATATAATGGTCATCTGAGTTATGGAGAAGGCAATGGCACTCCACTCCAGTACTCTTGCCTGAAAAATCCCATGGATGGAGGAGCCTGGAAGGCTGAAGTCCATGGGGTCGCTGAGGGTCGGACACGACTGAGCGACTTCACTTTCACTTTTGACTTTCATGCATTGGAGAAGGAAATGGCAACCCACTCCAGTGTTCTTGCCTGGAGAATCCCAGGGATGGGGGAGCCTGGTGGGCTGCCGTCTATGGGGTCGCACAGAGTCGGACACAACTGAAGCGACTTAGCAGCAGAGTTAAATTCACCCAATCCAGTCCAACTTAGTTCACCGATTTCTAGAATGTGGATGTTCACTCTTGCCGTCTCCTGTTTGGCCACTTCCAATCCGCCTTGATTCATGGACCTAACATACCAGGCTCTTTTGCAATATTGCTCTTTACAGCATCAAACCTTGCTTCTATCACCAGTCCCATCCACAACTGGGTGTTGTTTTTGCTTTGGCTGCATCCCTTCATTCTTTCTGGAATTATTTCTCCACTGATCTCCAGTAACATGTTGGGCACCTACCGACCTACCACTTCTTTCTATTTAGGGTTAACATAAAATGTAAAGGGAAAGATCTCATCAGAAACATTAGCATTGTTACATCCACGTGTGCATAGATCTTCATAAAATTCAAATGGATACAGAAAACAGGTAATAACTTATTAGATAGGTATATTTCTCCTTACTCAGAAGTTGTGCAACAACTTCCATACCTATACAAACAGAAGAATGTCACCTAGGAGAGTAGGTTAAAAAAGGAGATGTCGATTTTTTTTTTTTCTGTTTCCTCATCTGATAGCTACCACTCCTTTATTTTGCAAATTCAGAGCTTGAACTTTTCAAAGTTGATGGAAGTAACAGAAAGGAAATAGAAAGGAATTGGAAAGTATTTACTTCCCTTATAATGCTATGATGTTACAAAAATTTAGCAAGTCAGTATCATAAAAGTAGGGATACTTTGTGCAATCTGAATGCAAAACTAAAGTGCTTAAACTAATAATGTACACTAGAGAGATGACTTCCTCTTCACTTGAGAATACTATGAACATCATGTCTACATACATAAACTGAAGAATCTAACTAACACAATGAAGCAATTCTGCTCCTGGACAGTTTTTGTGTGTTCTTTGGAAACTCCAATTCTGGGCATATCTGGCATAAAATTCTCTTGTTAAGGATGCAAGAAATTTCATGGCTGGTCATTTGCAAGCCCTTGGGCATCTTAATAGTTCAACCAGTTCTTTGGCCCAAGGTATTTTCACCCTTTCAGTTGATTGTAATAGAAGCAGAGATGATCCTTTCATGGTTCTCTTTCATGAGTGAACCTCTTTGGAGCATGTGTACTCATGCATTTTTTTCCTCTGGATGGTGACTTTGGAGAACAGGCAGCTTTCCAGGCATCTATCACTTCTTCCTTCCTATAGTGTGGCCTCAATTTTGCTTTTCAGTGAATCCCAGGGGGCATACATCAAGCTCTCTTCCTGGTCACTTTGAAGACTTCTTCTCTTTACTTAAAGTAAGGGGAAGGACTTGCCTGTCTCAGTCCATTATGCTGGAGTAGGGGTGGAGGAGGGGAACCAGAACACTGAGTTCCTCATGTAAAATCTCTTCACTTTTAACAAGACTTCTCTCTGCTTTGTAATCTCTTCGGTAACTGATAAAGATAAAAGCCGCTTTATTCAACTTAGTATTACTAGACACTGCAGCTGAAACTGAAAGGAAAAGAACTGTATTTATAATCATGTCACATAATTACAAGAACCATATTTGTGCTCTAAGTTAGGAGTTCTAGATAATCCACTGAAGGAAAGTGACTAGTCCAGAAAAATAAAACATGAGATTATATTGCGACACTGACAATAGAGGGATTTTTCTGAGTCTTGAGTACACAACTGTTTTTATCTGTATATGGAAGGCAAATTAACATTCATTGAACAGGGAAAGTTATATTTTGCAAGTAAGCGTTATATGACAAATCTGGTGATAGGCATGTTAGCACAGATAATATAGTTTTATTTAATGACATCCTAATGATCTTCCATTGTAGTAAAGAATCTGTCTGCCAATGCAGGAGACACAAGAGATGCAAGTTCAGTCTCTGGGTAAGGAAGATCCCCTGGAGAAGGAAATGGCAACCCACTTCAGTATTCCTGCCTGGGAAATTCCAGGGACAGAGGAGTCTGGCAGTCCATGGGGTCGCAAAGAGTTGTACACAAGTGATTGAACACAGCACACAGCACTAGTAAAGGAGATAGTTAATATTTTTCTTACATCCAAAGAAATAAATTTCATACAGAAAGCTAATTTTTATTCTCAGAATGAGTTATTAAGTAACAGGGTAGAACTTTTTATCCAAAGCTTATTGTTTCGGGGGACATCATATTGCCTCTTCATAAAGTAGGAACTTTTTACTACTACTATATATTACAGTTTTAGAAATTTAGAATTGTGTCCTTTGGTACAAAATTATTGAACATTTTCCCCCACTAAACCTTGTATTGCATATCTACTTTGGCTATGATCTTGCAAATATGCATATAACTTAAAATTTTCAGCAATAAATGGTAAAAGCAATTTTGGAAATCATGTAGCTAGAAACTCAGGGAAAATAAAAATGATATAGAAGGGGGAAAATCTGGACTAAAAAGTTTCTAAATTAGGTATCTAGGGTTAATCCAAAATAATTGTGCCAAAACTGTTCCAGTTAGGGGCTGGAGAAGGAATCAGTTGCCAGTATAATAATTGGGGGCGTGTCATACACTGGCCACAGTGGAAGGGGTCAGAGTGAGGAGACAAGTTTCCTACATAAGAGGCCTGGGATCAAATTTGGATTCTCAGCAATCTTTTGTTAGTTTGAAAAAACCTTCAATTTTAGAAATTACTAATTGGTTTTTTGGATTTGATTTTGCTTCATTGACATCTTTAGTATGAAGTGACTTCACTTTCACTTTTCACTTTCATGCATCGGAGGAGGAAATGGCAACTCACTCCAGTGTTCTTGCCTGGAGAATCCCAGGGACAGGGGAGCCTGGTGGGCTGCCGTCTATGTGGTCGCACAGAGTTAGACACGACTGAAGTGACTTAGCAGTAGCAGTATGAAGCAGCAAAGACAGGATTTAATGAGATGAGTAGATTGAGTTTATATTTGAAATCTACAAAAAAAAATGTATAAGTTTATGATTCATTTTGTTCTATTGTTATTGCTATGGTCTGATGTGTCCATTCAGATTCAAACACTGAATTGCCCAGTGTGAGGTTATTAAGAGATACGGCCTTTGGTAGATGATTAAGTCAGGAAGGTAGAGAGATTAGTACCCTTGATATTGGTCCTAGGTGTTCATTGGAAGGACTGATGTTGAAGCTGAAGCTCCAATACTTTGGCCACCTGATGTGAAGAGCTGACTCATTTGAAAAGACCCTGATGCTGGGGAAGATTGAGGGCAAGAGAAGGGGATGACAGAGGATGAGATGGTTGGATGGCATCACCGTCTCAATGGACATGGGTTTGGGTGGACTCCGGGAGTTGGTGATGGACAGGGAGGCCTGGTGTGCTGCAGTTCATGGGGTTGCAAAGAATTGGACACGACTGAATGACTGAACTGAACTGAAGAGACACTATAGCATTTAGCTCCTTCCATTGTACAAAGTTACAATGAGAAGTCTGCAAATGTAAGGGGACTCTCACTTGACTATTCGGACAGTCTGATCTGAGACTCCCAGCCTCCAGAACTTTCAGGAAAAGTTTCTGTTATTTATAAGCTACTTAGGCTGTAGTATGTTATTATAGCAGCTTGAGTAAACTAATACAGTATAAATATGAAAAACATCTGTGTACTTTTTAATAGGAAACTATGAACATGAACAATTTCTCATGATTTGTTCTAATATTTTGTTGACTAAATATACTTCTTCATATGACCAAATGCTGCCTTTAGTTCTCAATTATTTTTCCTTGCCCACAGCAGTTTTACCTGAAAATACTAATAAACTATAATTGATTTATTTTAAAAATAAATTCCTAAATTATAAGTGATCTAGAGTGGCTTCTAAATTGGTGAATGATCTCAATCAGTTAGTTTGAATTAGGGCCTGATTGATTTAGTGTTTTTAACTGGAGATCAAGTTTTAAATTTAGTTTCTCAAGATAAAATTTTCATCAAAGAGAGTAGTCCATATGTCTGTCTTCCTTTCATCATTTGGATTAGCCAAGGAAGGGGAAGATATCACTGTGAAGTGACATGCAAATGAAGTTCACCACTAGGGTTAGTAATAACCATTTTCTGAAAGAAAAAAAAATAGAAAATGGTGCAATTCACAGGGGTATACATTTCTGTTAAAGGATAATAATAAAACTTTCTTTCAATGTATTTCCCTTCCCCTATATCCTAATTTCATAGACCATAATCAAAATGGCAAGTTTGGCATCTCAAGTCTCTGTGGCTGTAACAATTTTTCCCAGCTAGTAACAGATTCATTTCTGCTAAAATTCTATTACTCTAAGCAATTTCTCTCAAGGATTGTAACAATTCTTCTGAAAACAGATCAGCAGCTTTCAGTATAATCTTACTTCATCTAACTGGAACAAGGTCCACTTCTGGTAAATCCTGCAACTGGATGTGACAAGAATAGAAAACTCTATTTCAGTATCTTGCAGAATGTGGTGAAAGGCATTTGGAAGGTGGTTTGGATTGTTTTTTGTTGTTTTCAGTTCTTCTCTTAGCATTAGCTTTTGTTCTATTTTATTTTCAGTAATACTTTAAAGTGACAGCTTGTGTACTTTAAGAGCAATAAAATGAAGGGATAAGGGACGGCTGTCTTTCAACTGTTCACTGAACATATAAAACAATATAAACAAGACATTTTGGAAATATTTTTAAATTCTTACATTTATTGAAACTCCAGTACATTGGCCACCTCATGCAAAGAGTTGACTCATTGGAAAAGACTCTGATGCTGGGAGGGATTGGGGGCAGGAGGAGAAGGGGACGACAGAGGATGAGATGGCTGCATGGTATCACCAACTCGATGGACATGAGTTTGAGTGAACTCTAGGAGTTGGTGATGGACAGGGAGGCCTGGCATGCTGCAATTCATGGGGTCACAAAGAGTTGGACACGACTGAGTGACAGAACTGAACTGAACTTACATTTACTACATTAAAATGGGTTCAGAAATAAGCTGGGATTCTATGCTCAGCTATGCATGTATATGCACTAAGTCACCTCAGTCGTGTCCGACTTTATGTGACCCTATGGACTGCAGCCCACCAGGCTCCTCTGTCTGTGAGATTCTCCAGGCAAAAATACTGGAGTGGCTTGTCCTGTCCTCCTCCAGGGGATCTTCCTGACCCAAGTCAAATCTGAGTTTCTTGCACTGCAGGCAGATTCTTTAATGCTGACTCACTGGGCAAGATCCACACTCAGCTATACTCATTCATAAATAGTTTAGTTCAGTTCAGTTCAGTCACTCAGTCGTGTCGGACTCTTTGCAACCCCATGAATCCCAGCACGCCAGACCTCCCTTTCCATCACCAATTCCCAGAGTCCACCCAAACTCATCTCCATCGAGTTGGTGATGCCATCCAGCCATCTCATCCTCTATCATCCCCTTCTCCTCCTGCCCCTAATCCCTCCCAGCATCAGGGTCTTTTCCAATGAGTCAGCTCTTCGCATCAGGTGGCCAAAGTATTGGAGTTTTCAGCCTCAGCATCAATTCTTCCAATGAATACCCAGGACTGGTCTCCTTTAGGATGGACTGGTTGGATCTCCTTGATCCAGTCCAAGGGACTCTCAAGAGTCTTCTCCAACACCACAGTTCAAAAGCATCAATTCTTCAGCACTCAGCTTTCTTCACAGTCCAACTCTCACATCCATACATGACCACTTGAAAAACCATAGCCTTGACTAGACGGACCTTTGTTGGCAAAGTAATGTCTCTGCTTTTCAATATGCTATCTAGGTTTGTCATAACTTTCTTTCCAAGGAGTAAGCGTCTTTTTATTTCATGGCTGCAATCACCATCTGCAGTGATCTTGGAGCCCAAAAAAATAAAGTCTGACATTGTTTCCACTGTTTTCCCAACTATTTCCCATGAAGTGATGGGACCAGATGCCATGATCATAGTTTTCTGAATGTTGAGCTTTAAGTCAAATTTTTCACTCTCCACTTTCATTTTCTTTTTTTTTTTTTTAAACTTTACAAAATTGTATTAGTTTTGCCAAATATCAAAATGAATCCGCCACAGGTATACATGTGTTCCCCATCCTGAACCCTCCTCCCTCCTCCCTCCCCATACCATCTCTCTGGGTCGTCCCAGTGCACTAGCCCCAAGCATCCAGTATCGTGCATTGAACCTGGGCTGGCAACTCCTTTCATACATGATATTTTACATGTTTCAATGCCACTCTCCCAAATCTTCCCACACTCTCCCACAGAGTCCATAAGACTGTTCTATACATCAGTGTCTCTTTTGCTGTCTCGTACACAGGGTTATTGTTACCATCTTTCTAAATTCCATATATATGCATTAGTATACTGTATTGGTGTTTTTCTTTCTGGCTTACTTCACTCTGTATAATTCAAAGAAGACATACAGATGGCTAACAAACACATGAAAAGATGCTCAACATCACTCATTATCAGAGAAATGCAAATCAAAACCACTATGAGGTACCATTTCACACCAGTCAGAATGGCTGCGATCCAAAAGTCTACAGGTAATAAATGCTGGAGAGGGTGTGGAGAAAAGGGAACCCTCTAACACTGTTGGTGGGAATGCAAACTAGTACAGCCACTATGGAGAACAGTGTGGAGATTCCTTAAAAAACTGGAAATAGAACTGCCTTATGATCCAGCAATCCCACTGCTGGGCATACACACTGAGGAAACCAGAAGGGAAAGAGACACGTGTACCCCAATGTTCATCGCAGCACTGTTTATAATAGCCAGGACATGGAAGCAACCTAGATGTCTATCAGCAGATGAATGGATAAGAAAGCAGTGGTACATATACACAATGGAGTATTACTCAGCCATTAAAAAGAATACATTTGAATCAGTTCTAATGAGGTGGATGAAACTGGAGTCTATTATACAGAGTGAAGTAAGCCAGAAAGAAAAACACTTTCACTTTCATCAAGAGGCTTTTTAGTTCCTCTTCACTTTCTGCCATAAGGGTGGTGTCATCTGCATATCTGAGGTTATTGATATTTCTCCTGGCAATCTTGATTCCAGCTTGTGCTTCTTCCAGCCCAGCGTTTCTCATGATGTAGTCTGCATATAAGTTAAATAAGCAGGGTGACAATATACAGCCTTGACGTACTCCTTTTCCTATTTGGAACCAGTCTGTTGTTCCATGTCCATTTCTAACTATCGCTTCCTGACCTGCATATAGGTTTCTTAAGAGGCAGGTCAGGTGGTCTGGTATTCCCATCTCTTTCAGAATTTCCACAGTTTTTTGTGATTCACACAGTCAAAGGCTTTGGCATAGTCAATAAAGCAGAAATAGATGTTTTTCTGGAACTCTTGCTTTTTCCATGATCCAGCAGATGTTGGCAATTTGATCTCTGGTTCCTCTGCCTTTTCTAAAACCAGCTTGAACATCTGGAAGTTCATGGTTCAGGTATTGCTGAAGCCTGGCTTGGAAAATTTTGAGCATTACTTTACTAGCGTGTGAGATGAGTGCAATTGTATGGTAGTTTGAGCATTCATTGGCACTGCCTTTCTTTGGGATTGGAATGAAAACTGACCTTTTCCAGCCCTGTGGCCACTGCTGAGTTTGTTAGATGTTAGCAAAAGCACATAGCTGCACAGACAAAAGAGAATTGTAGGCTGAGAAGAAACATCACCTAAAACAAATGAACTTCTATTACAAACAGACTCTAAAATATAGATTGCTCAAACATAACAAAGTTTCTTTCTTTCCTATATGATGGCAGTGGGAAATGCCATCCTCCATCCACTCACTCAGGAACTTAGGTGGATAGAGTTCCTGCCATTTTCAAAAGGTGCCTTCCAAAGGGCTTATCTTCCTTCCAAAGAGGAGAAAAGCATTCTGGACTTCAGCAGTCCAAAAAATGCTCCTCTCCAACCTCTGATTACAGGGAGTGAAACTGACTGATGGTCCCAGCTGCTGCACTCTGAAACCCAACACGGCCATTTGTGCCCAAGTCACACTTCCCATTAGCCAGGGACTGAGCGTGGCTAAAATTCTATGGCAGGCCTGTTCCTCAGAGACAAACAGTCCTCTGATGTGCAGCTTTGGCTTGAAGACTTCCCATCTGCCTTGCTGGAGTTTTATTAGAGCTACGCTACACTCTAAGACTTTCCCTACATAACTTTCTTTTGTTCTTCCTCTCCATCATAGGAATCGAACCTACATCAAAGTCTGAGAACTCTACCAACATCTTCTGACTCTCAATTTTTCTCATAATTTTCCACACACACAAAAATGACTTGCACATGTAAGCTTATCCAACATCTGTTTCTCCAAGAACCCAAACTAATGCAGGTAGTGCCAGAAAACAGGCAGTAAAATGGGCTTCCCTGGTGGCTCAATGGTAAAGAACTGCCTGCCAATGCAGGAGACACAAGTTTGATCCCTGGGTCAAGAAGATCCCCTGAAGAAGGAAATGGCAATCCATCCAATATTGTTGCCTGGAGAATCCCATGGACAGAGGAGCCTGGTGGGCTACAGTCCATTGGGTCACAAAAGAGTCTGAAACAATTTAGCGACTAAACAACAAGAACAAAATGGGCTCAGGGACTAGGTCATTCACTAACTGGCAGGCAAATAGGATGTTATTCTGAAGAATGTAGGGTCCTGGTAATTCCTGTCACATGGTATACTCTATAATCAGTAATGATTTCATAGTGGTGACCTGGGAAGCTATCCCAGTGGAGAGAAATTTCTTTATAGATTTAATAATTAAGGTATTTGAAAAATATCAAGGCAACAGTGCCTAGAAAGCACTGGAGCTTATTATTGCAAAGTCGTAAACATTACTGATCAGGGTTTTTGGCCTTCCGCATTCAATAGAAATTGCTTAGAGGTCAAACAACGCTTTACCGGGGCCCCTGCTGCAGTAGTGGGGAGCAAGAACAAACAAGTGTCCCTTGCTTGCTCCCTGGCAGTGGGGGGAGAGGGGAAGACGTTGTTCCTCATATGGGGTCGGGGTAGAGGCAGGCCCAGGAGTTGAGCGGAAAGGTGGCTTAGGTGGTTTGTCCACCCCTTAGGTGGTGTTCAGTGCAGAGGGCGTGGCTTTTGCTCTGGGCTCTTCAGAAGTGGTAGTCAGGTTTTTTTGGTCTCTTTGTATCTTTTGTCCAGAATTTACCCTAACTTGTGCATCCATGTAGTTATTTTTAGTCCCATATATTTTCTTTGTAGTTTGTTGATCCAGGAGAGGTGTGTTCAGCTGCAAGCATTGCAGCACTTCAGCAAAGTGTCCCAGGTTCCAGTTTGTTTCAGAATTATTGCCCTGTAGAATGATAATGTGAAATTCAGGACTTAAAGACTAAAATTGAGAGTCAGAAGGCCTGTATGGAAGTTTACAGAGAGTTCCTTATCCCGCAGTGGAAGAGGAGACTTTGAGTAAAGTAGATTACCCTCCATTACCCTCTAGTTAAGCATCCAACTTCAATAATTAGAGCTTTGGGGTTGTAGACATTTTTAAATGCTTATTTAAGGCAGGTATGCCCCACTAAAATAAGGGCCTGATTTGGGAATCTGAAACATGGAATGAGGACTCCTGAATAGACTTCTGTGAAGGAATTGTCTCAACAGATACTCATGCTCCAAATCTTTAGAGTTCACACAGTTTGATTCCTTTTCCTTAGTAAGAGCTAGATGTTTTGCTGGAAGATACTGAAGAGGCTCAACCCCTGAAAGATTACAGGGGCTCCTCTCCTGGGTACTCAGCCAGTTATAAGGGTTAAATCCCAGGATGGCTGGGCTGGGGAAATGCTCAGCTGAGAAGGAAGGAAAGGTATTATACCCAAAAGGAAGCATAACAATTACTTACGTGCCAGTAAGATGAACCAGGGGACTGCCCCTAGGATTGGATTTTGTCAAGGGAACAAAATCTTATCTATATGCTTATCTACATGACTAGATAAGCAATATTTCATTGACATCAGGAAACATTCTAGGGTTACATAGATTTATCGCCCTAGCAAGGATCCCAGGGAATGGGACATTCTACCCACCACTAGACTGACTATGACAGACCTAAGAAAAGGGATCTAACCAATGCTGGGAAAACTGTAAAGGCTTAAGCTGCCGTGAATTACAGTAGAGGAAGGAATAAAGGAACCAGGTAAAGAGGGTGTGGTGGAGTGGTTAATAATGCGAGGCCAAAAAAATCACCAGGTTATGCTCTATGCCAAGTTCCAAAAGATATGGTTTCAAGACCATCAGAAATGTGCTGGTGAGAGGAGAACAGATGTCATACAAAAAGTTCAGTTCAGGCCCTTCTCTGCAGTCATGGAGTTGGCTCTTTAACATTCATAATAATGATGTGCCATAAAGTAATAGAGGTCTGATGGCAGTATTTCACTGCTGGAAATCAAGAGGCCAAAATTACCAGGATGGAAGAGAAGACAAAAAGTTGACTGGCAGGGCGGTTAGAGGTAACTCATAGAGAGTGGCCTCAATAATGTCAAGTAGCTATACACAGTTACTTCAGTCCTGTCTGACTCTTTGTGGCCGCATGGACCATAGCCCACCAGGCTCCTCTATCCATGGGATTCTCCGGCAAGAATACTGAGTGGGTTATCATGTCCTTCTCCAGGGAATTTTTCCCACGCAGGGATCAAACCACCATCAACTGTGTCTCCTGTATTTCAGGCAGATTCTTTACTGATGAGCCACCAGGGAATCCTATGGACAAACAGACTAGTATCTAATAAGGGTGTTAGGGGCTTCCCAGGTTGGGCAGTGGTAAAGAATCCACTGGCCAATACAGGAGACATAAGAGAAGGGTTGGATCCACGGGTCAGGAAGATTTCCTGGAATAGGAAAGGCAACTCACTCCAGTTTTCTTGCCTGGAGAATCCTGAAGACAGAGGAGCCTGGCAGGCTACAGTCCAGGAGGTCGCAAGAGTCAGACACTGAGTGAGCGTGCATACGCACACACACACACACAAACACACACACACACACCTTAATAGTCAAAAACACATACACACACTTCGTCAAATTTTACAATAAGAAAAAGGCAAGAAGGAAGGAACAGGACGCTGAGGGAAGTTGTCCCAATAGACAGTAATTATCACTTGCTCAGTTCTCATACTTGAACCAATTTTCAGCTCCAGAGTAACTGAGGTTGCCACGCACCTACAAAGAACAGAACACAAAGTTGCAGAGGTGCCGCTCCGCACTGAGTCACAGGCAGCCCAGCTTCCAGCCCTGGTGCACACCGCGCAGGCGCAGTAGTGAGAGGCTTGAGGCAAGCGCCCCACGGCCACCCCGCCCGCCGCCCTCGGACTCCCCGGGGCCCCACGCGCTCAGGCCCAAGCCTGCCCGCAAGCGGCGCGGCAGCTCCTCCAGCCCTGGGGCGCCCCGGGCACTTGTACAGCACCAGGTTACCTCGCGGAGGAGGGCGGCTGGCGCCATGGCTGTCAGGCGGTGATCTGGAGGGACGCCGACTCCTCACACGAGGTCTATCGATGAGATTAACATTTAAATTCATGGACTTTGAGTAAAGTAGGTTACCCTCCATTACCCTCCATAACGTGGATGGACCGCATTAAATCAGCTGAAGGTCTTAAGTACAAAGACTGACCTCTGCGAACAAGAAGGCATTCTGCAGCAAACTACCTTGGGATTCAAAAGGCAGCTCTCCCCGGGGCCTCCCGCCTGCTAGCTTACCTCGTCAGAGTTTGGACTCACCAAGCCTCCACTATCAGGTGAGCCAGTTCCTTAAAATAAATCTCTGTACCTCTGTGCAGTACTCAGTCATGTTTGACTCTTTGCCACCCCGTGGACCGTAGCCTTCCAGTCTCTTCTGTCCATGGAATTTTCTAGGCAAGAATACTGGAGTAGGTTGCCATTTTCTGTTCCAGGGGATCTTCTTGACCCAGGGATCAAACCCGCGTCCGTTGTGTCTCCTGACCTGACAGGCGGATTCTTGACCCCCGAGCCTCCTGAGAATCCCCTCTGTGTATATGCTCACAGCCTGTTGGTTCTGTTTCTCTGAAGAGCCCTCACTCCTACACCATCATTCCAAAAACCCACTGAAGCGTTTGCGGTTCAAGTTTCTACAACTCTAGTCTTTGCAGAGTTAGAGGTTTTAGTCCCCCAAGGGGGTGCCCTTTCGTCAGGACAAACAATAAAGGTTCTGTTGAAATATGAGCTGTGGAGCATTTTATGTCCTTACATTAAGGAACCAGCAGGCAACAAATGTGTGTCACTGTTGTTCAGTCGGTACGTCGTGTGCGACTCTTTGTGATGCCATGACTGTAGCCTGCCAGGCTTCTCTGTCCATGAGATGATTCTGGCAGGAATGCTGGAAGAGTTGCCTTTTCCTTCTCCAGGTCTCACCATACTGGCAGCTCTAATTAAACATGATTAGAGGTAGAGATGATTCTGAACTATAGGCATAGAGAGGAATTTGTAACGCAGGTGATCCATTTGGGTGCCCCTAGGGAATTGTAACCGTCAGTAGACAGGTGCAAATGCCTTGGCTTGATAAAAGTATGATTGCCAAGGGCTCAGACTCCTCAAGAATGAAAGTCTGTGGAAGTATCACCAGCTAAGCCACCAAAGAGCTGCCAGGGTACGAGCCAAGGGTAAAAGAAATTTGGAACTTTCCCAGAATTGAAATATACTTTTAAGACGTTTTCCACGCAACTTTCCTTTCCTTTCTCTCCTCCCAAAGAGCTCAGATTTGGAAAAGAGACTGAAGGCTTTTCCACACACGTTTCTTAGTTATTTTTTTCTCACAGGCTTTTTCCCAATAAATCTTTTACACACCCAATCCTATGTTGACGCCTACTTCTTTGAGAAACTGAACTAAACAAGGAGGATGTGGAAATGTGTATGGGTGACCTGGAAAGGCCACCCGTTCGTTCCTCTTGCACTTCCATGCTTATGTAGTTATAACTCATGGATCCACAACAGAGTGAAGGAAACATGATCTAACTGTGCTCAGACAGAAAAGGAAAAGTTTAGTGTGCAGAAAGAAAATGAACACTGCTGCAGCAGTGTTGTAAGGGATCAATGGTATAGAGAAACTGAGGGGAAACAGTTAAAGTGGTATCTTCGTAAATGTTCAGTACTCCAGATATGAGATTTTTGGTGGTAGTGGTGGTGATTGGTTTGTTGATTTATGTGCGTGTATGTGCTCTTTGTGACCCCATGGACTGTTTTGTAATATATATTTATAAAGTTATGATCATATGTGTAATTTGTCATTATTGACTCAACATAGATATTCATGGGATCATATAAATTTCACAGTCATTTTAATAACTTCATAATATTTCATGAGTTATTTGTACCATAACTTGCTTAATCAGTCATCCTTTATTAAACTGCTAGTTTTTTCTTTCCCTATAATTACAGACAAGGCTGGATGATATTTGTACATTTAAGATTCTTTTTTTGTTCACTTGGCTGATGTGGGGCATTTATCCCTTTTACCCAAGTAATTCCTTGTATTTCAGCTCTGAACTTAAGCATTATTTTCTTATAATGTTTTCCCATACCCTCTAGACTCTAGCTTATTCTCTTTTATACTGTCTTAGGTTGCTGTATTCCACAGCATGTGTTATAGTTTGTTGCTACAAATTCTGCAAGCATTTACTTAAAAAAAATTCTCTCTTTAAAATCACTAAAAATGTGCTATGCACAAGGGTGGGAACATTGTTTTGTTTGACACATTATCTATGGCACAATAATCAACAGGTAACAAATATTCAATAATTATCAATTTAACCTATGATCAAATATGTTTTCTGAAAATTTCTAGTGAAACAGATTTTTGCATTCTTTCTTTAAATTTTAGTCTGTTTAAGAAATGTCATCTTACATACAGAAACATGTGTTTTAAATTAACTTGTAGCGGTCTTTAGTAGGAAAATTGACTTGTTGCGATATTCAGTACAAAATATTTTCTTAGCACACATTGTTTCATGTAGTAAAGTGTTGTTTAAGGAGATTGTTAAATTGGCCAGATATGTGAAGAGATTGTGGTTAAAGTTTATACATTTGACACAATATAGGGATGTTATCTACATGAGTGTGACACTGTATCTTCTTCCAAACACCTAAATGCTCAAACTAAGAAGCTCAATGGTAATAAATGTCATTGGGAATATAGGTTTGCTTTAAAAAAAAAACAAAAACAGCTTAGTCAGTAAATAATCACCACAGAAGTAACCTAAGGATAATGTCATATAGATACATTGTAAATAAAGGTATAGAAAAGAATAGGCAAGTCTAGTTGGAGAAGGCAATGGCACCCCACTCCAGTACTCTTGCCTGGAAAATTCCATGGATGGAGGAGCCTGGTAGGCTTCAGTCCATGGGGTCGCGAAGAGTCGGACACAACTGAAGCGACTTAGCAGCAGTAGCAGTGGTGTGATGGTAGAAAATTTTACTTCCTCTCAATGATGGTAGAAAAATTTACTTCCTCTCAAGAAACAAATATATGAGACAACCCTGTGGTGGCAGTGTTATATTACCTTCTTCCCCTTTATCTGTTTAAAGCTATATCATTTGAAGGAGCATGAATTTCATAGGCTGTTTTCATAAACCAACCAAGTACCACCTGGAGTGATCCTGGTACTGAGCTTGTGTTTATGTGGTGTGTATTACTTACAAAGATGAACAAGTCTCAGTCTTTGCTCTCCAAAATTAACGTTTAAGAAGGATGGGGAAGGAAATACATTTTCATTTTTAACTTTGCTAAATGAGCACACTAAGCCTTTTATGTGATTAGTGCCATTTGCAAGACATGAGCAAAATGCTGGAGGACTGATCAGAACAAAATGCACCTCTAAGGTTTGTGAGTGTCAAAAACAGACTCCACGTGGTGGGGTATTTGAGAACAGTCTTCAGTGATGGGCAGAATTTCAAGACTGATATGTGAGAAGAAAAGAAATATGTTTCAAAAGAATGAATAACATGATTGAAAGTTCAGATATGAAAAATGGGTCATGTACGTTGAATAGAGAAAGGTATTTGCTGGAGTCTGCTGGAGATGAAGGAGATGTGTGAGAGGAGAGAAGGTTGTTCTTATTCTCTGATGTGCAACTGAAAGCTCTTGTTATTTGTGAGTCAGAGACTATGTTGATAAGACCTGTACTCCATCTAGTCTCACAATGATGTAGGATGTGTCTGAGTTGAGAGAAGTACGAAGGAAGAAAAACAATTTATTAAAAAATAGACTTGAATTAGTCTGAAATAAGTATTCAACATGAAAATAAATTTCTAACTGTGCAAAGCACTTTTCAAGTTAAATGTGGGATTAGCAAAATAGTGCTTAATGTGGACATTGCAGAGACTAATTTGAAGAAATGTAAACCATATGGCTATTCTAAGTATATTACTCATTTCTGTTCAGATTTTTGAAGAAAGGTAAATTGTTGCACTGTTCTGACTGTTCAAGTATGAACTCTTCATATTTGAAATTGCCATATGTCTATATTTAAAATCCTGGGAACCTATACTGGAAAATTGAATAATTGAGAAATAATGCTACAAATGCTTTAATATGGTATGAAAAAATTGTGTAAATGTATAGACTTATCACATCCTTCTTTGAAGATTGGAGGTAACTTGGGGGTAAGGAAATTTGTTAAAATCCATCAGTACAAATATTTAGTATACTCTCAGGACTGCTACATGGTAAGTTGGATCAGGAGCTTTTAAAGCAGATAGAAAATGACACATTATTATCTATAATTGTCTTCCCTATTCCTCAGCATGTGCTGTTTTTTTTTTTTTTTTTCAGTTTCTTTGTAAGGAGTATCATATGCATCCCAAACTCACCCCACTATATAGTTGTAACAAAAGAAAGAAAGAAGAAAAAAAAAGACAGAGGAAATGAAATCATGTCTCTACACTTCTGGAAACAATCATACTGTATGAGTCAGAGAGTGGGTCATTGCTGTTTTGCCAGAATACCATAGTAGAACTCTATTGAAAAACCAAACCAACACAAAAAGTAGTTTAAGGGGGAAAAAAAAGACAAGCAGTCAAAATATCGCAACCTCTGTAGATTGATGCTGTATGGATGGTCTTTGTTTATGGCTAGGTATTGGAAAATCTGTTATATGAAAAATAGGGATTATACTTTGAAAATAAAAGACTGGCAGTGATTCCAGGACAGGTTTTATAACAACTGTTTATAACAGTTTATAACAACTGATTTGAAGGAATTTTTCAAATTTCAAGGCCACCTAGTGCCTGTCCTTCTAACTGTGGAACCATAGATTGTTTTTCAATTTAATTTACACATATTTTGTGCTCAAGGTATCCTGTAACAATTAAAAATAATACTATCCTATGGATGCATATTGCTAACTTTTAACTCCAACATACATATTTTAATTCCACAATGCATTTTGTTAGTTTGTTTGCTTAACCATTATTAATCAGGATAGCATAGATCTGGAAAACATGATTTTGAATTCACACTGATATGGCTACATTTCTAAACATAGGCAATTTCTTTTCTTTTATTGCTTTTCATTTTTGTCTAGTGGTGATAATATGCCCTTGTTGTATATGTATATGTGTTTAGACATAATTACTTACAATTTTTTTTGAAAAATTTAACCAATGTATCATGCATCATTGGAACAATATTTTTTCTCTATGAAATCAATGAGAAAAAAGTAATGAGTTCATTAAAAATATTCAAAGTTTGATATCTCATGTCAGATATTAAGTTGCTTAGAGTTTCTGTAATCTTAAGTCCATCCATACGAAGAAAAGCAATGTATAGCTATGGCTGTTAATACTATTAAGATGAATATACAGATGATAAATGGATAGATAGATAAATACGTAGATGATAGGTAATGGACACATACATACACATATACTTACATGTTACCACACACACACACACACAACTGTATATACACTATTGCACAAATTGAGGCTGCTTGGAATTTATGATGACGGTCAGTAATGGGTGTTTATACAAGACCTCTGAAATTCTCTCATTAATTTTATATTGTTTACAAAATAAAAAATGACTTAAGTTCTCAGTTAAGACATTAACAGTTTTCCTTTTAATAATACAGAAATTTCTATCTTTCAAATCAAACATTTACTTTATTTCAATATTATAACCAAATGATTGTTTTAGCAATATGCCATTTTATTTCTGTAGAGTCTTCAATATAATTGATTATATAGCCCCCATATTTCTTCTTCACCCCAAAGATAGTCTTTGCTCAGATACTGATATCATTAATAATTTACTGATAAAGTCTTCAGTTAAAAAAATTTAACATGTATATGAATAAAATATTGAAGTATTATGGGGAAACCAGACCAATTCCATTGTAATTTTGTTAATAAGTGAATATAAAACATTTAATAATAATTCCTTATTGTTTTGAGAACTAAAAGATTCGTTAAGACAAATGTCAACTAAATATATTTTTGACAAAGAATTATTCATTCTGTTATTTATTCTTTAATTTTTTAATAATAGCACATAGTAATATCTTGAGAGTCCCTTGGACTGCAAGGAGATCCAACCAGTCCATTCTAAAGGAGATCAGTCCTGGGTGTTCTTTAGAAGGACTGATGCTAAAGCTGAAACTCCAATACTTTGGCCACCTCATATGAAGAGTTGACTCATTGGAAAAGACTCTGATGCTGGGAGGGATTAGGGGCAGGAGGAGAAGGGGACGACAGAGATGAGATGGCTGGATGGCATCACCGACTCGATGGACGTGAGTCTGAGTGAACTCCGGGAGTTGGTGATAGACAGGGAGACCTGGCATGCTGCAATTCATGGGGTCACAAAGAGTCGGACACAACTGAGTGACTGAACTGAATATTGACAGGTGACTATTGATGAAACTGATGGAAGGATTTCATTCATTTACCAAATTTTTATTGCTTTCAAAAGGTCTGTTAAATACTTGGAATGCATAAATGAATGACCATTATTCCTACCTTAGTAGATTCCAGTCTATGGGAAATGGTGACTTGCAAATATTCAACATTATGCATAAAGTGCTAAACATAAAGACACATTCAAAGAACCCCATAACCCATAAAATTTGTTTTTTCATGTATTTTCTTCATTTACAAATGTAAGGAATTTTTAAATGTTTCTTCTTTATTATTACAAAATCTTTGTCTTCCTGTCCTTCACTGTTGTTCTCTTCTGTAGCAGTAGATGCATTCTTATATTAACTGTCAGTTTTCTTTGTTTATGCCTGGACAACAAGACAGACAAACTGAAATACTAAATGTATAAGTCAAATTACTTACACAGAAAGTTATTTTACCAAATGAACTGAAATTTGAGGGTTGCTATGTTTTGTTTTTCTTGTGTAAGATTTACATGATTTTAGATATTCTGGAGAATAAATTATAAAACTTTTTAACTACTAAATGAATATATCTGTACTTAAATTTAAAATTTGAGCTAATATTTGCTTTATCTGTATGCTATTTACCAGTATTATGGTGAAAAAGCAGTGAGGCAACTAGGTTTGTAGAAGCCCAGATAGTTTATTATCATGTTAGTATGGAAAATTTCTAGCTTTCAATAGGTAGTTGTTTTTTTTTTTTAAGTATTAATTCTTTAACAAGATAAAACCTATTGAAAAAGCTGTTAATATAGAAATCATTTTGTTCTGGGAGCAAATGTGAAAAATGCTGTAATCTTCAGACAATGAAATTATGGTTGTTTTGAGGTCAAAATGATCAGCAACACAGGAAGTAAAGGGATTTTTTTGTTAATTCCATCTGGATCACAGATGTCATTTATTGTGAAAATTGGTCATATATGAAAACCTTATGGCAAATCTGTTTTGAAACACATTCATTTTTATGGGGAGATAAAAGGCCTAGTACATATTATAGGCATATTTAAAGATGATATATTTACCTATTCACATCTAAAAAAATTATGTTGGTAAATAGTAATCTTTTTCAACTTATGATTCTTATCTAAAATAATATTTAGCATTTTTCCAGTCCAAAGGATGACATTTGAATAAAATGTTTTTAAAGAAGTTTACTTCTATTACTAAAGGATATATAGATATATGTAGTGAGTATATTAGGGGAAAACTCTTATTCTTTTAATAATGTTTTTGATGTTTTGGCTTATGAATCATTTCTTTGAAAATTCTGCTTCATTCTTTATTTCCATTTAAATTTGATTTCTAAGAAAACATTAACTAGATGATTTATACTTTTAGAATGTATAAACAATGTAGTATTTTAAAGTTTTGGTTTTACAAATAAAGAAGGAGACCTTTAAAATGATGTCCATAGTCTTGCACTGTCAGTTTATATATATATATATGTTTATATATGGTTTTTATTCCATATCCAGCTTTCTCTACAGGACTGTCTTATGCATTAAAAACAATCTGACTGAAAATATAGTGTGTAAGTGAACTTTAATGTGGTGCCTGATATTCTTCTGATGCAGTCAGTTACCCCGTGCCTGAGTCTTACTTCCCTACTGTTCTCCCCACTGGGGCATAAATTCTCAAATGTATCTAGAGTCCTTGCTATTATAAAGTCCTCCTCCCTCCTGTAGGTCAGCGAAGAGGGAAAGGTTACAAGTTCAGAAAATACTGCTGAACCAAGCAGCTTATGCATTCACCTGGAAACTTACAGGCACACAGATATATTTTCTCAATATCCCGTCGTAGTTTCAGGTCACGCGTCTGTGCTGAGATGATAACACTAAGGCCCAGTGAATGCCACATTACTGTGATGTACAGGTTTCTTTTTAAGCCAACAACAAGATTACACTTAATTATGGCCTCATTGAAGCCAAGTTAGATGTGCAATAGGCAAAAATAGAAGTAGGTAGAAGAGTTAGAGGAGGTTGATGTATCATAAAGAAAATGCATATCTGTGCCTTTCCTGCACATTTCCTGTACAATATGTGAAAACAATTTGGAATTTTGATTCCATGAATACATCCCACATTCTTTTCATTTCTTTGACCAATATGTACTATGTTTCTTAGGCAAGATGTGTATTGCTAAAATGGCATCAGGAATTTCATTATTGAGTTTAGATTTAAGGAATTGAAATATGATGTCATAGAACTAAGTGATAATTCAATGCAACCAGGATAACTTAATAGCTTCTCTGAGCATGTGGTGAACACTTTAGGCAACAGCAGTCTCTTTTCACATATATGAACTTGGCTTTTGAAAAAAATAAGGGTGTAAAGTAGGCAAACAGAATAAAACCAAATGTATCCAAGTTGCCTACCAAATCCACCCAGCTGAAGGTTGAAGTTACATGTAAACTTTAAAGTTCTTTGCATTGTTGCTTACCCAGTGAGGCACTTGTAAAACTAACAGTGCAAATGATTGCAATATTCAGTACAATTTCTGACACAATTATTTGGAGCCTCAGACCCAGGACAGTTTTGAGCTTCTCAAACTAACAACTCTGCGATCAGTGTAATATTTGTCACCTTCTAGAATTCTGATAGGTACCATAATTTTGTAGTATTGATCAATATTTTGTACTGATCAATGCTTTATATCAATATAAAAAACAAATATCAATTACAGTTACTTGGGAAAGTTTATCAGAACTCATGAAAGCTTTTCATCCATTTTAACAGTCTCCACTGAAGGACTCAGCAAATCTTATCCTTTCTTTATGAGCATATAGCTTTGCCTAGGAAAATCAAGTAATCAGGTACTATTCAAGCGAAATCATCTAGTTAGAAAAATGCCAATGTAAAGGTTTTGTTGATGTTTGTTTTCCAGTTTCTTGGCTGATCAGGGTATATTTATAACGGAAAATCTTTTGAGCAAACTATAATTGTATTATTCAAAATGTAGATCTAGAGCAGATTTATCAGCTGTTTTTCAGTGTACACCTGCGTAGTACAATGGAATTATAGGTTTTAAAAAGGAGTGCTTCAAAATACAGTGTTGATTTTCTCCCCTTTCAGTGCAGGTCCACACTTTTCTTGGAGTGTGTGTGTGTTCAGCTGGTTCTCCACACCTTGGTCACAGTCTCACTGACCTTCGTTGCTTGGTTACAAAATCCTCTTTGTGATTTGTGAGATGCTTGTCTTGATGGAGAGCAATGGATTTCTTTTTCCTAAAGTAAACTTTCAAGAGAGTTTCTGTATCAGAGTAAAACATATTAAAACCAGTATATCTTGCCAAATTTAGAACTTGCACTTCTTAGGGACTAAAATTATGAACTGGAATTTTTCTTGTCCAAATCCTATTTATTATTGCCAACATTTACTTCCTGGTTCTAGAGAATAGCACCCCAGACTGCTAGAGTTAGAATCTAAGCTCCTTAAAAAAATGAGGCAACTTTATAAAACTTAAAACATGAAGTATAAATATGAGAATATGTTACAAAATGTCATTGTATGTCTTTGGAAGGCAAATATTTTTAAACAAATCCATAATGTAACACAACTTCCGTAAGCAAACTTGAGAAGAACTATATTTTTAACAATCATTGATACTAGAAAAAATGTTACATACATATCATTATGTTCATTATCACAGTATTTTTCTCTTCTAGAATTCCATATCCCTGACCTAGTATCAAAATATGACATCAATGGGAGCACCGCAGTATGTAAGACAAATCCTAACAAGTATGAAAGGAGAAATTAACAATAACACAATAATAGTGGGAGACTTTAATACCCCACTCACACTTATGGATAGATCAACTAAACAGAAAATTAACAAGGAAAAAAAAAAAAAAAAACATGTATCTATAAAGTTCACTAAAGCAAAGCACAGTAAAATGAGGTATGGCAATAAAAGGCGTTAATTTATCAAATAAAAAAAAAAATAAAGTGCTGAAAAATTAAAGCTGTCAATTCTGTAATAGATATTCATTGAAAGTATCTTTTGAAATGGGGGTGAAAACACCTTCAGAGAAATGAAAGCTAAGGAAGCATGCACGAGCTATAAAAAATGATAAAGTCCTTTATGAATGATGATAATATCAAAACAAAACTTGGAAATACAGGAAGGAGTAAAGAGCACTATGAACAGTCAATACATGGATAAACATTAGAAACTATTCTCTTTTCTTAATTTCTTCATGGTAAACTATCAACATTATATTGTGAAATTTTTCAGAAAAAAAAAAATAAAAAAATAAAAGCTAGTGATCTCCAAACACCTGAAAAAAAAAAAAAAAGAGAGGACAATACTGAAGTATTAAAAACAACTTCTATAATTCTCTTGGAAAAGAAAGAAAAAATAGATTTAAAATTTTGAACTGTGTATTTGATAAATAAGAAATTAATATGTCTACTGAGTAAGTGAAGAGAAAATTAATCATTTTTGTCAAGTGTCTGAGAAGTCAGGATTTGAGGAAAATAATAAAATGAACAGTGAAGACGACAAACATGACTGAGAAAATTAAGTGTGACACACTGGAAGAGAGAGCTAGATAATAAGTGACGGTAAAAGCAAATAGCCTTGCAGAATAAAATACTGCATTTCATGTTGAAAGTGTATGATAGAAATAAAAAATAGTGAAATTATTTATGTTTAAATTATTAAGAATTATATAAGAAAGTAGAATTTCAAATATGGAGATTCATATCAAGATTCAGTATTGGATTTAATATTAGTGTATTTTGGAGATCAGCTTGAAAAAAACTTTTAGTTTGACTGCCATGTCCATACTTACAGTGTTCCTAATACAATTGACAGATTTTGAAAAACAATTCATATTACAATCAGTAAAATGAAATATGCTCTTTCAAGTTCCGGTAACAAAATAAATAAATAAATAAATAAAAGTTACATGCTGTTGGCTTGACTCAAGTCATAAAAAAAAAAAAAAAAAATATGACATCAGATAAATACTTGTTCAAACTTTTATATCCACTTTTCTATTTTTTTTTTTACTCCAGTAATTTAATCAGTTTATAAAGGCACACAAAATAACAGCACTTGCTTACTGTGAGATTTAGGTATATGATTCTAGAGATTAAATAGAAGGCAATGGGCAAAGTGAGTGCCAACATCATGGTCAAGTTACAAAATAACAAATCCATTGTATCATAGATCCAGTTTGCTTCTTGACACTTGAATGTGGAGTCCCACTGAAGTTAGGATAATTGGTACCAGCTGTTTAACTGTTGATATTTTTGTTTGTTTATTTTCTTTTGGACACAAGCCAACTTGACTTGAAAGCAGTGCCACTAGAAAGAAGAGACTAAAGACTGATGCCAGTGTATATGTATGTATTTCTTTAAAATGATTCTCCTCAAGCAGTTCATTTTGAGGCCTTGATGATTCAAACACAATAATAGTGATAATCAGTTGCTTGACTGCTAAAAGGCATCTGGACTGATTGATGGCAAGAAGAGTAGGGAAAAAACATTTCCTTTTTAAGCTCTTTTTTACTGAAAGAATGATTTCCACTCAACAGTGGCAAAATACTTATTTTCATCCTCCTATTAATAATACTTTCTATAATAATATAGTATTGTTAATACTACTAATAATATAATATTCTGTAAGACTTATTTGTAACTAAGGTAACAAATTGGCCCTGAATTTCCAAATTTTAGTGTCTTCATAATTATTTTCCTTCATGAAAGTATTGAGCAAAATGTATATTTTTCTAGAATCCAAATATCAGATAATATCTTTCCTCCCTCTAAATTTCAGTGACATAAGTCACTGTCTAACTGAGACATTGCTCAGATATCATCTCAGAGATTTGTCAAATTCTCAGAGGTTTATCAAAATTCACACTATTTAATATTAAAACCTAGATTATCACTTAAAGTCTCTTAATTCCTAGCTACTGACAGTCCTGCTGCTGCTAAGTCACTTCAGTCGTGTCCGACTCTGTGCGACCCCATAGACGTCAGCCCACCAGGCTCCCCCATCACTGGGATTCTCCAGGCAAGAACACTGGAGTGGGTTGCCATTTCCTTCTCCAATGCATGAAAGTGAAAAGTGAAAGTGAAGTCACTCAGTCGTGTCTGACTCTTAGCAACCCCATGGACTGCAGCCTACCAGGCTCCTCCGTCCATGGGATTTTCCATGCAGGAGTACTGGAATGGGGTGCCATTGCCTTCTCTAACAGTCCTTCTCTATACCATATTAACCTTCTTCCCTATTTTTTGCCAAATAGTGATTTTTAAAAATATATATAATAGTTTAATTAACTGTAGAATTGCAAGGTAATTAGTGAAATCAAATTGATAAAACAACAGTTGTAACCTAAAAAGATAAAAGTTTCACTTTAGATAACAGAGAACTTTTTAAAAGTAGTAGAAAGTACGCAAAGAGATATATTTAAAAGGAGTAATTTGGCAGCAAAGTGATCAAAAGGATGTTAATATTAAAGATTTGAGAAACAATCAATAAACCAAGGCAAGGATGAATGTGTCTCTCTCAGAGTCACATTCAGAAGATACAGGAAGAAAAGAATGTGATAAAAGCTGTGAGGAAAGAAAAGTCTAGGCTTGAAAACAACTGGATAAAAGAAAGGAAGGATATTAATGCATTAAGGGAGAGTTCGTGCTTTGGATGATGAACTGTTTATTCATCTAACCAACGTTTACTGAGCTCCTGCTACCTGCCAGATGCTCTTCTCTGTACTTTGATTAAAAGAGAAATAGTCTTTCATGAGGGCTTCTCTGGTGGCTCAGACGGTAAAGCATCTGTCTGCAATGCAGGAGAACCGGGTTCGATCCCTGGGTTGGGAAGATCCCCTGGAGAAGGAAATGGCAGCCCACCCCAATATTCTTGCCTGGAAAATCCCATGGATGGCGGAGCCTGGTAGGCTACTGTCCATGGGGTCGCAAACAGTCAGACATGACTGAGCGACTTCACTTCAGTTCATTTCACTTCACTTCGGTCTGTCAAGGAAGTGGACAAGATTGTAGTAACCATTTTATCATTGCTCATTGCTCAACATCTTTGTCTTTAAACACATCTGTTTAAATGACCTTTTCACACTTCTTATGTCTCTGGAAGAACATGGAAAAGAATAAGTATCTAATGTGTAGAATAATAACTAGAATGGACTTGAATTATAACACAGCATTAAGCACATAAGTAATTTGACACAGCTGAAGATAAAAATGAATAGCCCTTCATAGTTTATGAATTACTCTCTTTTCACTTTTCCCAGATCTCCTGAGCCTACCTGTTCCTTTCTCCACTATCAAGGATCTCAACCACTATCAAGGATCTCTGCTTCTTCTGAAGGAACCCTAAAGTCAACATTTGATTTATGGGTGGGGAGAACATATTAACTCTGTTACCTGAATACAGGTACCTGAATTCAGGTAACCCTGGTACCTGAATACACTCCCATGAGTTAACTGAGCATTCTTGCCAAAAGGTCTTTAAAATAGAGAATAAGTTAGCTTCACAAAGAAGCATTTGCATTTACTCATGTATCCCACCTCTAATTTCTCCCCCATGTTACTGAGGATGGGTGAGGGTTGGCTAGTGCTGGATACAATTAGGCTTTTCTTGGACCATACGTTTATCAGTAGGTGGGACTCCAACCGCAGCTCTCAACAAGGCAAAAATAGTGGATCAGCTCAAAGTTCCTCTCCCTTGGTACCGTTGACATTTTGAGCCAGATACTTTTTTGTTGTGAGGGACTGTTTCATGCATTGTAGAATCCTTAGCGGCATCCCTGGTTTCTCTATTCACTAGACACCAGTTGAATGGCCCTTCTCCCGCACCCCAATAATGACAATCAGATGGCTGCAGATATTTCCATTGTCCCCTGGAGGGAGCAAAATCACCCCCAGTTGAGAGTCACTGGTCTAGCTGGGTCAGTCTGTCATACAAATACTCAGAGGCAGTTCAGTTAATAGGGGTCATACCAGCTGACCCATGCTCTCCGACTTCATATAGTGCTATCCTCCATCTGTGGATCAAAAGCATACCTTAAGGTCTTTTATAAGAAATAAGATGTTTCTTCTCTGTGGCTTAAAATACTTTTAAGTCTATCCATTGGAAGAAGAGGTTGTATTCTTACTGGGCTTTTCTGCTTAATAAAGGCTTCCCTGGTAGCTCAGACAATATAGAATCTGCCTGCAATGCGGAAGACCTGGGTTCAGTCCCTGGGTTAGGAAGATCCCCTAGAGAAGCACATGGCAAGCCACTACAATAATCTTGCCTGGAGAATCCCCATGGACAGAGGAGCCTGACGGACTACAGCCCATGGGGTTGCAAAGAGTCAAATGTGACTGAGTGACTAAGCACAGCTACTTAATGAGATGAAGTTCATTAGCACTATAAACCAAAATACTTTCATAGTCAGTATCTTGTTTGCCAGGAACATGGTTTTACTCCTTTTTTTGTGTGATCCCATTGTATAAATTTTATAAAACAAACAAAAAAAATGTTTTATTCTCACATTACAAATCTAAATAATCACAAAGGGAACATTAAATCTGTTGATCAGATTTACTTTGAAGTCTCCGAGTTATCATTGTGCTGACCCAACCTACTAGATACGCCCATATCAAATTGGGGTTCTGCTCTGAACAACTCAGACTTTAATATGATGACAGTCTCCGTATGTGTGCTTTACTAAATTGCTCATGCATTTCACATAATAGGTAAATATACTATGCATAATTTTTAATCCTTTGGCCATAATACATAATATTTATGTTTTTCAATAAGCATATATCAGCTTAATGAAAAGAATCCCATATATCATTTCTGCTCATCCTCAAGCACCATTTAATAGGAACATGCATTCTCATCCAATCTTTATGTATGTCTAGATTTAATCAGGAAGAGAACAAATTAAACCAAGTGCTTAGGATAATTGGCACTATAAACAGAAGCAAAAACATTTGCCTGATTTTTCTTAAGCATTGAATAAAAAGACATAAATCTTCTATTCTTTAATATGTTTCAATGCTCTAATGCTTATGAAAGTCACTTTAATGCCATGACAACTCTGAAATTTTTCTTTTGCAACAATGATTAGGTTTAAGCTATATAAAATGACACATTGCCTATGTTGTCAAGGGCCAAGTTGCATCTATATTGTCTATTTTTTTCCTTCCTTAACCTTTCTTCACTCAGTTAGTCAATAAATGCACTGAATTTGCAGTAAAGCCTACAAATGATAAGTTTCTAACTGGAATGCATCATTTGAAAATAGTGTTTTACCAGCTAATGTTTAGAACAGGAAAAAATATTTTAAAGGCTTTTCAGTTTATAGTATTCTCTCATTTACTTGATATCCTTATAAATGCTCTAATGATGCTGTTTGAAATTTATATTTTCAAATAGTTTTGGAAGCCTGTATTGCCAATAAGAACCTAACAGACTCCATGTTTATGTATTGGTCACCAACTATAGATATTCTAATACTTGAGGTCGTGAATTATATCTTTGTATCCTGTATGGGACCTATACACAGTAGGTGCTCAAGTAATATTTGTTATGGGTTATACCCATCAGAGCAAGACCCAGATTCCCCATAACCAATCCCTCCCATCAGGAAGCTTCCACAAGCCTCTTATCTTTATCCATCAGATGGCAGACAGAATAAAAACCATAATTACAGAAAACTAACCAGACTGATCACATGGATCACAGCCTTGTCTAACTCAATGAAACTATGAGCCATTCCATGGAGGGCCACCCAAGATGGATGAGTCATGGTGGAGACTGACAAAACATGGTCCACTGGAGAAGGGAATGGCAAACCACCAGTATTCTTGCCTTGAGAACCCCATGAACAGTATTAAAAGGCAAAAAATTATGACACTGAAAGATGAAATCCCCAGGTTGGTAGTTGCCCAATATGCTATGAGAGAAAAGTGGAGAAATAGCTCCAGAAAGAATGAAGAGTCTAAGCCAAAGTGAAAACAATGCCCAGTTGTGAATGTGACTGGTGATGAAAGTAAAGTCTAATGCTGTAAAGAACAGTATTACACAAAAACCTGAAATGTTAGGTCCATGAATGAAGGTAAATTGGAAGTGGTCAAACAGAAGATGGCAAGAATGAACATCCACATTTTAAAAAGCAGAGACATTACTTTGCCACTAAGGTTTGTCTAGTCAAAGCTATGGTTTTTCCAGTGGTCATGTATCGATGTGAGAGTTGGACCATAAAGAAAGCTGAGTGCTAAAGAGTTGATGCTTTTGAACTGAGGTGTTGGTGAAGACTCTTGAGAATCCCTTGGACAGCAAGGAGCTCAAACCAGTCAGTCCTAAAGGAAATCAGTCCTGAATATTCATTGGAAGGACTGAGCTGAATCTGAACCCCCAATACTTTGGCCACTTGATGTGAAGAACTGAGTTACTGGAAAAGACCCGGATGCTGGGAAAGATTGAAGGTAGGAGGAGAAGGGGATGACAGAGGATGAGGTGGTTGGCTGGCATCACCGACTCAACGGACATGAGTTTGAGCACCGGGAGTTGGTGATGGACAGGGAAGCCTGGCATGCTGAAGTCCATGGGTCGCAAAGAGTCAGACATGACTGAGAGACTCAACTGATGTGATTCATAATACATGTGATTGATTTTATGCTTCTCTAACACTGAATGATGGAAAAATAGAGAATTTACAGTAGTGAGATGATAGGGTTTTATACTATAAGTGAACTGATTGCACCCATGTTTTCTAGGTACCCAGTTATTCTTATATATTAATGTTAAATTTTAAATGTGATTGCATGCCATTCAGTAGGTAAACTGAAATTTCAAATGTGTTTAAGAAACAACATGGCACATGTTGAGCTCACTTATCCTTTTCAATTTAGAGTTTACTTTCAGGAAATACAAAAAAACTGATTTCAAAATTTGGAAAACACTCACAAAGGAAAAAGTTTTGCTTATGTGTTTGGCAATGGAAATGAATTACATACCAATAATTTCCTCTAATTAATTGATTTTCATATTTGAAGAAAATTGCCTGGAATGTTTCATACATTTACAACAATTTTGACTTCCAATTTAAAGCTGTATTTGAGCAAGAAGAAAATGCATTATTTTATTTTCACTGAAGATAATCTTTAAGTTTTTATTGCTATAATTCTTCTATATGTGATTCCTTGGCCATTTCCACATAAAGCATCCCTTTTTTAACTCCCTTGATGAGGCTTTGGTGTTTTTTTAAACTAAAATATTATTAATAGCAGAAGATTATTATCAGTGTCATGACCCCTTATAAAGACCATTTTAATATTTGTGTATGTGGTACAAAATATTGTCAGAGACCCTGACACAAGCCCCAGTTAAGACCCATTTAGTCATCCCAAGTCTGTGCTTCTGATTAATCATGTGGGCACAGTGAAGAGCCAGGCATTTGTTTACTGACTTGTATTTAAATATGTAAACATTTCAGATATAGATGCATAGGGAGTCATAAATTAAAATTATTTCTAAGGGTACCACATTGTTATCTCTGTATTATGCATTTTAACGGACTTTCCAGGTGGCACTAGTGATAAAGACCCTGTCTGCCAATGCAGATTAGACATAAGAGACTTGTGTTCGATCCCTGGGTGAGGAAGATCCCTTGGAGGAGCACATGGCAACCCATTCGAGTATTCTTGCCTGGAAAATCCCATGGACAGAGGAGCCTGGCAGGCTACAGTCTGTGGGGTTGCAAAGAGTCGGACATGACTGAAGGGACTTGGCACGCATGCATTTTAACACAAGAAAAAAGTAAGGAATTCTAACATTTAATGTACACTTATAATTTATAAAGTGCAACTGAAAAAATAGGGATGGCTGACTTCTAAGCCTGTTCCTAGTAGTCGCTCTAGAGTTTATAGGCCCAATCCAGTGATAGTCCCAACTTATTAGGCATTCTGGAAAGACTCTTGGGAAGTAGCTTTATAGTTTGTGGTATATTTTATTGAGTCATCCAGTAGTGTTGGACTTTTATACTTTAAATTTGGATTTCATTTGAGAAAAAAGATGGATCTTATTTGGAACCCAAACTCATGAAAAATGTAAGTGATGGAATTGGGCTGTGCTGTTTTTAGCCCCCAAATAGTCTGTGCTATTAATATTTCTAAGATTGATTTTTGTTTTTGCATGACTTACATATTTTCAGGGAAAAACAATGAAAGAAGGTTTTCCAAATTTTTTGGTAATAGAATAAATATACCCTTTCCCAAGTTATCCATTTTAAAGAACAGCTGTGCTTTGATGGAGTAGATTTAGGCATGTTTATTTAAAAAGCAATTATTTATAGTTACAATTTGTATTTTCACTTAGGAAAAATAAGAGGCTATCAGATCTGGCTGAGGCATAAACTGACTTCGAGGATGTCCTAGGGCTTGTCAGTGTTCTGCAAGGCATGCAGAGATGATACCACAAAATGTTGTTAACAATAGCTTTTTAAAAAAAAATTTGAAAGACAAAATGCCTTTCCCTGTGATCTTCTAACTTGGTTCTTGCTGCTGCTGCTGCTAAGTCGCTTCAGTCGTGTCCAACTCTGTGCGACCCCGTAGACGGCAGCCCACCAGGCTCCCCTGTCCCTGGGATTCTCCAGGCAAGAACACTGGAGTGGGTTGCCATTTCCTTCTCCAATGCATGAAAGGGAAAAGTAAAAGTGAAGTCATTCAGTAGTGTCTGACTCTTAGTGACCCCACAGACTGCAGCCTACTAGGCTCCTCCATCCATGGGATTTTCCAGGCAAGAGTACTGGAGTGGGGTGCCATTGCCTTCTCCAAACTGGTTCTTACCTTTAGTAAATTAACTTTTTATTGTTACTTGGAATTTTTTTAACCTGGGTATTATTTGGGCTTAAACAATCAACATAAGCTAATAATTCCCCATTTTTCATACTAATCTAGTAGTCAAGAAGCTGGGCCTTTGTCCAACAAAGAAAATGCTGATTACAAATTAGAAAAAAATACAACTGAAGAAATATGTCCCGAGTTTTCAGTTGTTACCTTAAATTGGGAGGGGGAACAACCAAAGTGACATCTTAAAATTGGGTCTAAATGTTCATAAAACAAAATGTGAGTTCCTTCTGGAGAGCCTGTGAAAGCAGCTATAACTGAACAGCTATAATTTTGTGAAATTTAATTCCATGGAAAGTTAGAGCTTCTCTCTAAACTCTTTAATTATATATCTTCAGGAAAGATTTCTTTGTTTCCTGAGGCTGGGCCCATACAGACTTGAACTTAGAAGTTTTGAGTCACATTTCCTTTTTAAGTGTTATTTGAGGTAGTTATTGATCTCTTTTTAAATTAATGTCTTAGTATAATAATTGGGGGTTCATGTAATGTACATGTTGCTAAAATAATTAACAAAGTCAAATAAATGAAGTATCATTTCCAAATTCATTAATACATTCATTTAACATATATTTATTGAGTGTCATTTTGGTTTGGACACTGCTGAAAGTTAGAGCTATAACCGTAAAATGAAAATGAAGACTTCATGCCCCTGTGGACCCCACAGTTTATCAAAATCAAGAAATTATTTCAGAAAGCTATTATCCTATTGTAAGCCATACATCTCATGTTTATCTAAATTGTCACATGTAGGTAAAGCCAATGGTATTATCATTGATATTACCATCTTTGAAATAGATATTTAGGTAAATGTTAATTTTGAAGACTGATTTTCATTATCATTATATATTATGACTGGGTAACACTCTATACAGTTTTGAAAGGAGTCAGCTCTATGACTTAATTATCATTTCAGAAATTTAATTCATACCTGTAATTTTTGCTTCTTTAAGCAAAAGAAAAATACCTAGCGTATCGCCCATTTGTTAGTTTTGTTAGTTTTGTTTTTCCCAATAGAAACAGGAAACATTTTATTTTTTACAAAATTAAAGCCAGTATTTTACACTTAATTAATTACTTCTTTGACAATCAAATTCTAATTAATTACTTTTATTAACATTGTGTGTGCCTAGATACTAGTTTTATTCCCTACTGATATGTTCTATACTTCAGGCAGATATATTTTACTTAACCATATCTCTTGTAAAATAAGGATCCAGAAACTCTGAAGCAAATCCAATTTTTAAGCACAATAAGCATTAAGGATTAGGGAATGTATCTAGTGGAAACTGACTTGACATTTTAAACAATAAGTACAAAATTATTGTGCTTAATAAAGCCAGTTAGAACATTATATGAATTCCATTTTTAATTCAGCCAATGAAAAATGTTTAACTGTTAAGGAATATTTTTCTCATTGTAATTCTGATTTCATACTGACATAAAATTAGGTCCTCCTGGTAGCTCAGTTGGTAAAGAATCCACCCGCAATGTGAGAGACCCCGGTTAGATTCCTGGCTTGGGAAGATACCTTGGAGAAGTGATAGGCTACCCACTCCAGTCTTCTTGGGCTTCCATTGTGGCTCAGCTGGTAAAGAATCTGCCTGCAGTGTGGGAGACCTGGGTTTGATCCCTGGGTTGGGAAGGTCCCCTGGAGAAGGGAAAGGCTACCCATTCCAGTATTCTGGCCTGGAGAATTCCATGGACAGTCCATGGGGTCTCAAAGAGTCAGACACGACTGAATGACTTTCAGTTTCACTTTCAAAATTATGTTGGCTTCCCTGGTAGCTCAGCTGGTAAAGAATCTGCCTGCAATACAGGAGATTCCAGTTCGATTCCTGGGTCGGGAAGATCCCCTGGAGAAGGGATAGGCTACCTACTCCAGTATGGTTGGGATTCCCTGGTGGCTCAGCTAGTAAAGAATACGCCTGCAATGTGGGAGACCTGGGTTCGATCCCTGGCTTGGGAAGATCCCTTGGAGAAGGGAATGGCTACCCACTCCAGTATTCTGGCCTGGAGAGTTTATAAAGAGTTGGACACCACTGAGCAACTTTCACTTTAAAAATTAATATGGGTTTTTTTCCCACACATTTTGTGTTTTAATCAGAAAATTTTATGAGTTGCTTTTAGAAAGAAGCAAAGTTTTTGTAAAAATAAATCTTTTATCTTTTACACCTAAATCAGGGATTAGAGTTGATTTCAATATATAATAGTAGATATATTAAAGTTTATAACGTTAGCAATGCATATAACATTTGTTAAGTGAAACCTCTTTTGTTTGGCTTAATAAACAAAAAATACTTTAGTTATTTGAAGCACATTTAAGCCACATTTAAGCACATTCTAAATAAGATTTTTCTATTTAAAATAAATACTCCTTTATTTAATAATCTATGGCTCAGATGGTAGAGCATCTGCCTGCAATGCCGGAGACCTGGGTTCGATCCCTGGGTCAGGAAGATCCCCTGGAGAAGGAAATGGCAACCCACTCCAGTACTCTTGCCTGGAAAATCCCATGGATGGAGGAGCCTGGTAGGCTGCAGTCCACAGGGTCACAAAGAGTCAGACATGACTGAGCGACTGAACTGAACTGAACTGAAAGTTTATGTATAGAGTTTCTTTCTTTAGTATATATGAAATCAATGATCTTTCCATGCCAGAAAAAGTGTCCAAAATGAAGAGAGATCAGAAAATATTATGATGATTATTTTATGGAATATAAACTTGAGAAGCATTGTGTCACATCCAAATTTATTTGACTTTGTATGTATAATTAGAAGTAACATAACATTGACCATAAATACAAGAAATATTTATTGTGTACTGCTTGCTAGGTTCTTTAAGTGAAAATGCAATTTTTTTATTTTTTATGAATGGCAGTGTAAGGGCTGATAAATATGAAACACACTGATAGTGAATGGTAAGCTCATAATGAAGGAATTATATATTATGAATAGAAAATGAATATTCTAGGAAATAAATGGTAATTCTAGATAAGACATTATAAAAATAAAGAGGAAAAAAGCATTATTTCTCCTGAAACATTTGACTGTTAAAAAATTAGATATGGTCTGTCTTAAAATTATGTGGTTATATCAATGGGGTGACTCTTTTTCATGAAAAGAAACAAACACAACAAACCCATGTAAACAATGAATGGCAGTCAAAATGTACAATGTTCTTTTTTCCCCCTTGAATGTATTACTCTAGAATAGTCAAAAGTATTTTCAGTGGTCATCTTGTGAATATAATTAGCATATTGATAACTGCCAAAATCCATCTTCATATCTACATTTTAGTTTTCATTGGTAACTATAATTAATAAATAAATTTGCTAGGTTTTATATAGCTTCTTCTGTCAAGACATCTCCATGGTGCCAATCTGGCATGATAGTAGTCATTGGATTAATAATTATGTCTGATGGCTCAGTGGTAAAGAATCTGCCTGCCAATGCAGCAGATGTGGGTTCAATCCTGGGGTCGAGAAGATACCCTGGAGAAGGAAATGGCAACCCACTTCAGAGTTATTGCCTGGTAAATCCCATAGAGAGAGGAGCCTGAAGGAGTCCTTGGGGTCACAAAAAGCTGGACACGATTTAGAGACTGAACAACAACTGATTAAAAATGACCTGGGCTTGGATTATGATTTACACAGTCTATATCTGGAAAAAGATTAAAGTAAAACTGAAAAGAATATCGTGAGAAAAATAAGATACTAGAAGATTTAAAGGAGGAAATGCTGTTGTCATGGTTTTGCTTATAAAACTTATGATTTGGGATATGTTATTTGCTTTGCCTTTGAAGAATAAAAAATATGCAATTTAACAACATTTGAAGCTAGAAATATGCTTTTGAGAATTGTCTTATTGAAGGCATAGTTAAAATCCCATTGTGAAGTTGCTCAGTCCTGTCCAACTCTTTGTGAACCCATGAACTGTAGCCCACCAGGCTCCTCCATCCATGGAATTTTCTAAGCAAGAGTACTGGAGTGGGTTGCCATTCCTTCTCCAGGGGATCTTCCCAACCCAGGGATCAAACCCAGGTCTCCTGCATTGCAGGCAGACACTTTACCATCTGAGCCACCAGGGAATTGCTACAAAAAAATCTCATGATTAGAGAAAATGGACAAAGAAGGGATAAAGGCAAGTCTGTCCAAGGTATTCAGCTTGCTGCTGTATACAAGGTGTGAAACTTAAATTATTCCATTTCATTTTATCAGATGGATTGTGACGCAGGTTTTATTTCCACTTACTACAGATGAATAAACTTAGGGTCACACAGGCTATACAACCTGTCAAAAATGCCAAAATTTATAGAGTGTAGATCAAGGAATTGACCTGATGGGGCTGAATCTAAAGGCCATACTCTTAAAGAGAAGACATGTATATGGAAGACATAATAGCATGCAGGGCCAAAGCAAGGCCAAAGAAGATGCAAAAGATGCTACATATTTACTAAATTCTGAACTTAACATTTTCCTTTTGTTGAGTGAATTTCATTTGCTACCAACTAAGTTTTTTCACAGGGGCAAATATGACAGCCTAAAACTGAATTGCTTTCTTGAAGAGTGAAATCATTGCCCTTAGATTATGTGGTATGAATTAATCCTGTAATATCAGTAAACAGAAGTTCAGCATCCACCTTGTTCTTTACTATTAATGATACTCTCACAGTCTGTCATTCCTACCTACTTTCATGTTTCCCTTTCCCTTCAAAAACTCAGGTGAAACATAGTATCAGCAATATTTGTAGCACTGCCCTGTTTGTTGGCAGGTAGAAAAAACATGCTCACTTTTATGATGTAGGCACAGGAAGACGTCTAGGGAGAACTTTATCCTGGAGGGCAGACTAGATGGTGATTAAGTCACTAGATTTTGTACTGAAGGTCCAAATTTTTTTTTTAAATATTAAATTTTTCTTATCAGAGAATAAGTGCTTTGCAATATTATGTTAGTTTCTGCTGTATGACCAAGTGAATCAGCTATATGCATACATATATCTATTCCCAATTAAACCTCCATTCCAACCTCCCCACCCCTTCCCTCTAGGTAATAACAGAACACCAAGCTGAGCTCCCTGTGCTATACAGCAGCTTGCCTCTAGCTGTCTTGTTTTACACACAATAATGTGTATATGTCAATCCTACTCTCCCAATTTGTCTCACCCTCCCCATCTCCCCTTGTGTCCACACATCCCTTCTTTCTGTCTGCATCTCTTTTCCTACCCTGCAAACAAGCTCATCTGTACATCCTTTTAGATTCCAGTCATCAGCACTTACCAGTGACATGACTTGTTTAGTTGTTAAGTCACTCAGTCATGTCTGACTCTTTGAGACCCCATGGACTGCAGCATGCCAGGCTTCCCTTTCTTTCACTATCTCCAGGAGCTCACTCAAACTCATGTCTATTGAGTCAGTGATGCCATCTAACCATCTTATACTCTGTTTCCCCCTTCTCCTCCTGCCCTCAATCTTTCCCAGCTTCAGGGTCTTTTCCAGTGAGTCAGCTCTTCACATCAGGTGGCCAAAGTTTTGGAGCTTCAGCTTCGGCATCAGTACTTCCCATGAATATTCAGGGTTGATTTCCTTTAAGGTTAACTGGTTTGATCTCCTTGCAGTCCAAGGGACTCTCAAGAGTCTTTACCAGCACCACAGTTTGAAAGCATTAATTCTCTGATGCTCAGATTTCTTTATTGTCCAACACGCACATCCGTACATGACTGCTGGAAAAACCATAGCTTTGACTATATGGATCTTTGTCATCAAAGTGATATCTCTGCTTTTTAACATGCTGTCTAGGCTGGTCATACCTCTTCTTCCAAGGAGCAAGCATCTTTTAATTTCATGGCTGCAGTCACCATCTGCAGTGATTTTGGAGCCACTCCCCCAAATAACATCTGTCACTGTTTCCATTGTTTTCCCATCTATTTGTCTTGAAGTGATGGGACCAGATGCCATGATCTTCATTTTTTGATTGTTGAGTTTTAAGCCAAGTTTTTCACTCTCCTCTTTTGCTTTCTTCAAGAGGCTCTTTAGTTCCTCTTTGCTTTCTGCCATAAGGATGGTATCATCTGCATATCTGAATTTATTGACATTACTACTGGCAATCTTGATTCCAGCCTGAGCTTCCTCTAGCCAGGCATTTTGCATAATGTACTCTGAATATAAGTTAAATAAGCAGAGTGACAATATACAGCCTTGACATACTCCTCTCCCAATTTGGAACCAGCCCATTGTTTCATGCCTGATTCTAACTGTTGCTTCTGACTTGCATACAGGTTTCTCAGGAGGTAAGGTAGTCTTGTATTCCCATCTCTTTATGAATTTTCCACAGTTTGTTGTGATCCACACAGTCAAAGACTTTAGCATAGTCAGTGAAACAGAGGTAGATGTTTTTTCTGGTATTTCCTTGCTTTCGCTATGTTCCAGTGAATGTGGGTAATTTGATTTCTGGTTCCTCTGCCTTTTCTAAATCCAGCTTGAACATCTGGAAGTTCTTGATTCACATGCTATTGAAGCCTAGCTTGAAGGATTTTGAGCATTACCTTGCTAACATGGTGGAAAATGGCTAACAGTTACATTATGATAGCTACCACTTACTGAGTTCCTACGATGCTCTAAGTGATACAGTGCATACTGTACTCAGATTTTCTCAAATCCATATAACAACCCTTTAAAATAGCTATTGCTCCTTTCCTTTTGCAATGAAGGCAGCTGATGTGAATTATAGTTTTAAATTAGGTCTGCTCAACTCCAAGTTACTTACTGTTACTCACTACCGTCTGTGTTTTCTCCAAACAATGTTAAATCTGTTTCTTGATTCTTCTCATTTACTTATGTTTCTTCCGTCTTCATGAGAACCTGATTTAAGAAGTCTCACCATTCTTATGACCTCAGCATCGTCTCTTGATTCCTCCCCATCAATATTTAAGACTCAAGTCTTTTCTATCTCAGATGGTTCCTTTCATTCTTAAGCAAACTTTGTTGCTGTATGCTGCTGCTGCTACTGCCAAGTGGCTTCAGTCATGTCCAACTCTGTGCAACCCTAGAGATGGCAGCCCATCAGGCTCCCCCCTCCCTGGGATTCTCCAGGCAAGAACACTGGAATGGGTTGCCATTTCCTTCTCCAATGCATGAAAGTGAAAAATAAAGTCGCTCAGTCGTGTCCGACTCTTAGCGACCCCATGGACTGCAGCCTACCAGGCTCCTCCATCCATGGGATTTGCCATTGTTGCTGTATAGAATCCCTCAAAACTTGTTAACTACTCAGACCTCAGTTGAATACAATGGTGACTGCCACCATCACTCCTGGGAAATGAACAGCTTATGTAAATTTTAAACAATTAGTTTTACTGAATCTTATAAACCTTAGTTAGAGTTTATTTCACTTGATGAGTCTTAATAGCATATCCACATTCTTGACCACACTCTTCTTATCAATCCACTCAAAATCCTGGTTAATAGATGGGCATTGAATTTAGTTTTATTTTTGTTCTTCAGTCACTCAGTCATTTCCTGTACTGTTCATGGGATACCCAAGACAAGAATGTTGATGTGGTTTACCATTCCCTTCTCCAGGGGACCACGTTTTGTCAGAACACTCCACCATGACCCTTCTCTCTTGGGTGGCCCTACACGGCATGGCTCATAGTTTCATTGAGTAAAACAAGGTTGTGACCCATGTGTTCAGTTTGGTTAGTTTTCTGTGATTGTGATTTTTAGTTTACATGTGTTTAAATCTAGTTTACATGACTCTGAATCTCTGTTCCATCTCCTACCTGTAAATTTCTGACAATGTTGTACTTTTTTGGGGGGAAAATGCCTAGGGATCTATTTGGAAAAGACAAAACATGCAGACACAAAAATATATTGGCATACATGTAATTAAAAATCAGAAAAAATAGAGAGTTTCTCATGTCTACTTCAGATTGGATTCACTGGGAGAGCTTTTCCAAAGAGGCTGTGTTTAGGCTGATACATGATAAAGAACGCTGGCATGATAATCTCAGACCAATCAGAATGAACAAGTTTGCTCTTTTTAAGGACTCAAAAGGCCTCTGTGTCTAGAGAATCCTGAGCAAATAGGAGAATAATGTGACATGGGTGGGAGAGATAAGCTAGTGTTAGATGTAGGGCTTTGCAAATGAAGGTAAGGATTCCATATTTTAGTCTAAATGTAAAAGAAAAAGAATGTAGAGGTTTAAACATAGAAAGAAGAGCCTTAATCTGAGTTTTAAATGCTTACCCTTGCTGTATATATAACCGATTTTATATGAGCAGTTGATCAAAAATACTCATTAGTAAGCTACATCTCATTTGACTATAAATCTGAAATTCTTAGAAGGGTATGAGGCTAGATATAGAGATCTCTATTTTATATCAAGAGAAAATAAAATGAAAAACACTTAGCTCAATCACAGATGAGCAACTAAAGCATTCAGTCCTGATGGCTTCTGCTCTATTATCTATACTGATGGATTAAGAATGGAAGGTTGTAACCAGTTCCCCCCATCCAATGTTGGTAGGAATCCTCATGCCATTCACTGATGAAATTCTTTGAAATTCACCAACATTGGTGAATTCACTAATAACTGTTCAAAAAAATTTCAAGAACAGTTCAAGGGATATTTCTCATAGTGATTTATGGTTGTTAAAAGGATTATTGTGAAAACGCAACATTTATAACATAGTAGGTGCTTCTGGTGAGGGCTTCCCTGGTGGCTCAGTGCTAAAGAATCCACCTGCAATTCAGAAGATCAGGGTTTGATCCGTGGGTCAGGAAGACCTTGGAGAAGGGAATGGCAACCTGCTTCAATGTTCTTGCCTGGGAAATCCCATGGATAGAGGAACCTGGTGGCCTCTAGTCCATGGGGTCACAAAGAGTTGGGCATGACTTTGTGACTAAACAACAACAGTAAGGGGCTTCTGATATGGATAGATATAGATTTATATTTATTTGTATATTTATATATTCAATGCAATATAGGAATCTCATTTTCTGTAAGCAAAATGGAAGGCATAAGGCACTACATATAATTTGTTTAACTGTATGGCAAAAATTACCCAAAACTAGTGTATATGTAGAAAAAGATTAGCTTGGGAAATATTTGCAGCACAATGATAGCGAAGGATTAATGCTTACCATAAAGAATAGCAAATATGCATCTATGCTTATCATAAGAATAACAAATGCAAACTAATTGAAAGACAATCAGTAATATTGGCCAAAGGATATGGTGTTTCAAATACAGGGAGTCTAAATGGCCAGAAACATATGAAAAGATACTTACTATTAGTAATCAGATAAATACAAATTAAAATATAGCACATTAGCTTGACAAAAATTGTTAAAAGGAAATACCAACTAGTAATGGGGACAATTCTCCTTCTGGTGGATAGAGTAGAAATTCGAGTGATCTTTGGAAGTAAACTGGGAATTGGCATTAAAAAAAAAAATCTGTCAATAACTGTTAAAATTTAAAATACTATAATATATTTGACCCAGAAATGCCATATTTTAAAATGACCTTATAGAAATAAAATAGCCAAAATATAACATATGTGCAAGAATTTTTACTGCAAGGATCTTTTTTAATCTTTCAAAAATTTTTATTATTTTTTAATTTAATTAAAATTTTTTTTACAATGTTGTGTTGGTTTCTACCGTACAACAGTGCATATCAGCCATAATTATACAGACATCCTCTCTCTCCATAGCCTGCCTCCCCTCGCCTTATCCCACCCCACCCCTCCAGGTCATCACAGAGCACCAGATTGGACTTCCTGTGCTGCACAGCAACTCCTCACCAACTGCCCATCTTACTCCGTAGTGTGTATATGTTGATGCTACTTCCTCCTTTCTTCTGATTCTCTCCCTCCTCCACTCTGTCCACAAGTCCATTCTCTACATCTGTGTTTCCTTTCCTTCCTTACAAATAGGTTCATCAACACAATTTTTCTAGATTCCATATATATATGTTAATGTACTGTATTTTTCTCCTTCTGACTTACTTCACTCTGTAAAACAGGCTCTAGGTTCATCCACATCACTAGAACTAACTCAAATTCATTTTTTATGGCTAACATTGCATTGTATATATGTACCACATCTTCTTTATCCATTCATCAGTTGATGGACATCTAAGTTGCTTCCGTGTCCTTTCCTGGTAGCTCAGCTGGTAAAAAATCCACCTGCAATGCAGAAGGCCCTGGTTCAGTTTCTGAGTTGGGAAGACTTTGGAGAAGGGATAGGCTACCTACAGTATTCTTGGGCTTCCCCAGTGGCTCAGCTGTTAAAGAATCCACTTACAATGTGGGATACCTGGATTCGATCCCTGGGTTAGAAAGATCCCCTGGAGAAGGGAAAGGCTACCCACTCCAGTATTCTGGCCTGGAGAATTCCATGGAGTGTATAGTCTATGGGTTCGCAAGGAGTCGGACACGACTGAGTGACTTTCACTTTCACTTTCATGAACATTGGGATGTATGTGTCTTTTTCAATTATGGTTTTCTCAGAGTATATGCCCAGTAGTGGAGTGGCTGGGTCATATGGTAGATGAATTCCTAGTTTTTTAAGGAATACCCATACTGTTCTCCATAATAGTTGTATCAGTTTACATTCCCAGCAACAGTGTAGAAGGGTTCCCTTTTGTCCATATCCTCTCCAGCATTTATCGTTTGTAGATTTTTTTGATGATGGTCATTCTAACTGGTGTGAGGTGATACCACATCCTTAGTTTTGATTTGTATTTCTCTAATATTTAGTGATGTGGAACATCTTTTCATGTGTTTATTGACCATCTGTACGTCTTCTTTGGAGAAATATCTGTTTAGGTCTTCTGCCTATTTTCTGGTTGATCTTTTTGTTTTCCTAGTATTGAGCTGTATGAACTATTTGTATGTCCTGTAGATAATACTTTGTTAGTTGTTTCATTCTGTAAGGATCTTTCTGTACATGGATTTTATATATTTATAGCAACAAAAAGAAATAATAATAATCAGTGCAGAGTTATTTAGTAATTATATCAAATCTGAATTAGATGCATATTAATTTAATGAGAAAAAAGGCCATTATATTTTTAAGTTCAGGAATTTATATAAATTATAAAAATACATTAATGTGTATAACAGCTAACAGACTTTATTGTAAACAACTATACCAGTAAACCAAGCATACATAATGTGTACATTTTTATGTATATCCATAAAATATACCTAAAATATGTAAATTTTATGTATATAAGACATATATACATATGAGACATATATACATATGGGACATATGAGAATATATATTCTCATATGGGACAATATATATATGTCTCATATGGGACATATGAGAATTCATGAAAGTATGGAAAAATACACCTCATGCTGTTATTGGTTAATTCAATATGGTGGAACTAGATTAAGAACACATGCTTTATACTTTGAATGGATTTGCTAGCTTAAATAAGTTTTCTACTTTCATAATTTATATAGGTAATAGATTTTAAAAAATAAAGTATAAAATTTTAGTGGAATAAATGAAATAGTCAACTTTTACAAAAAAATATTTTGAAATTCTTTTCAGTATTTTCTGGCTTCAGACTAAATTTCCAATGCTGCTTTTTCAAACTCACTTCATCGTAAATTGTTTATTTGAATATTTCTCTGATCCATGGTATCACAATTCGAATTAAAGGTTAAAATAACTGAAGTGCAGTTTGTGCTCCACAGAGCCCTAATATGGCTTAGAATATGTAGCAGTTTGGCAGATGAAACAAACACAAGCCTACTTTCTTTTTAAGAAATGAGAATTGTATCACTTCAGTAGAAGACATTTTTCTTTCAAGTTTCTCTGCTTTTTCTGAATATTCAAAACATTGCAATATAATCAAATAACCAAACAGTGCTTATTTATCTTTTTAATATAGCAGTGCTCTGCCAGACAGTGTACCAAAGAAATTAAGCAGCAATTATCACTTTATCCCTGCTGCTCAGAAACTAATAAAAACACATTAATAATGAAGTATAGTTAAATATAAAGGGTCATGTAACAAGATGAAGCAATACAAAAAGTAAACACTATACAATTAAATACAGACCTTCATAGATTCTCATCACTGAAACTGGTCTGGCTGCAAGAAGAGCCAGAATTATGATTAGGGAAAAGAGAATGAGTGAAGTTAAAATATAGAAAAGATATCTAGACTGTAGAGAGATGTGTAAGGATCTTACATTAATTGATTCTTACATAAAGAATAGGCTGAAGATGTCAATTCTAAAATATAAAGCAAGTTCAGTTCAGTTGCTCAGTCATGTCCAACTCTTTGTAAACCCATGGACTGCAGCACGCCAGTCCTTCCTGTCCATCACCAACTCCCAGAGTTTACTCACACTCATGTCCACTGAGTGGGTGATGCCATCCAACTATCTCATCCTCTGTTGTCCCCTTTCCTTTCCGTCATCAATCTTTCCCAGCACCAGGGTCTTTTCCAATGAGTCAGTTCCTCACATCAGGTGGCTGAAGTATTGGACTTTCAACTTCATCATCAGTCCTTCCAATGAATATTCAGGACTGATTTCCTTTAGGATTGACTGGTTGGATCTCCTTGCAGTCCAAGGCACTCTCAAGAGTCTTCTCCAACACTACCGTTGAAAAGCATCAATTCTTCGGCACTCAGCTTTCTTTATAATCCAACTCTCACATCCACACATGACCACTGGAAAAACAATAGCCTTCACTAGACAGACCTCTGTTGGCAAAGTAATGTCTCTGCTTTTTAATATGCTGTCTAGGTTGGTCAAAACTTTCCTTCCAAGGTGTAAGCAACTTTTAATTTCAAGGCTGCAGTCACCATCTTCAGTGATTTTGGAGCCCCAAAAAATAAAGTCAGCCACTCTTTCCACTGTTTCCCCATCTATTTGGCATGAAGTGATGGGACCAGATGCCATGATTTCAGTTTTCTGAATGTTGAGCTTTAAGCCAACTTTTTCACTCTCCACTTTCACTTTCATCAGGATGGTCTTTAGTTCTTTTTCACTTTCTGCCATATAAGGGTGCCATATATCATCAGCATATCTGAGGTTATTGATATTTCTCCCAGCAATCTTGATTCCAGCTTGTGGTTGATCCATCCCAGTGTTTCTCATGATGTACTCTGCATATAAGTTAAATAAGCAGAGTGACAATATACAGCCTTGATGTACTCCTTTCCCGATTTGGAACCAGTCTGTTGTTCTATGTCCAGTTCTAACAGTTTCTTCCTGACCTGCATACATATTTCTCAAGAGGCAGGTCAGGTGGTCTGGTATTCCCATCTCTTTCAGAATTTTCCACAGTTTATTGTGATCCACACAGTCAAAGGCTTTGGCATGGTCAATAAAGCAGAAATAGATATTTTCTGGAACTCTCTTGCTTTTTCGATCATCCAGCAGATGTTGGCAATTTGACCTCTGGTTCCTCTGCCTTTTCTAACACCAGCTTGAACATCTGGGAGTTCACGGTTCACGTATTGTTGAAGCCTGGCTTGGAGAATTTTGTGCATTACTTAACTAACGTGTGAGATGAGTGCGATTGTGTGGTAGTTTGAGCATTCTTTGGCATTGCCTTTCTTTGGGATTGGAATGAAAACTGGCCTTTTCCAGTCCTGTGGCCACTGCTGAGTTTTCCAAATTTGCTGGCATATTGAGTGCAGCACTTTTACAGCATAGTCTTTTAGGATTTGAAATAGCTCAACTGGAATTCCATCACCCCCATAAGCTTTGTTCGTAGTGGTGCTTCCTAAGACCCACTTGACTTCTCATTCCAGTATGTCTGGCTCTAGGTGAGTGCTCACACCATTGTGATTATCTGGGTCGTGAAGATCTTTTTTGTATAGTTCTTCTGTGTATTCTTGCCACCTCTTCTTAATATCTTCTGCTTCTGTTAGGTCCATACCATTTCTGTCCTTTATTGTGCCCATCTGTGCATGAAATGTTCCCTTGTTATCTCTAATTTTCTTGTAGAGATCTCTAGTCTTTCCCATTCTATTGTTTCCCTCTATTTCTTTGCCCTGATCACTGAGGAAGGCTTTCTTATCTCTCCTTGCCATTCTTTGGAACTCTGCATTCAAATGGGTATATCTTTCCTTTTCTCCTTTGCCTTTTGCTTCTGTTCTTTCACAGGTATTTGTAAAGCCTCCTAGATAGCAATTTTACTTTTTGCATTTCTTTTTCTTGAGGATGCTCTTGATCCCTGTCTCCTGTGCAATATCATAAACCTCCATCCATAGTTCATCAGGCACTCTGTCTATCAGATCTAGTCCCTTAAATCTACTTCTTAGTTCCACTGTATAATCCTAAGGGATTTGATTTAGGTCATACCTGAATGGTCTAGTGGTTTTGCCTACTTTCTTCAATTTAAGTCTGAATTTGACAATAACAAGTTCATGATCTGAGCCACAGTTCGCTCCCAGCCTTGATTTGCTGATTCTATAGAGCTTCTCCATCTTTAGCTGCAAAGAATATAATCAATCTGATTTTGGTGTAGAGTCTTCTCTTGTGTTGTTAGAAGAGTGTTTTTGCTATGACCAGTGCATTCTTTGGGCAAATCTCTATTAGTTTTGCCCCACTTCATTCTGTAATCCAAGGCCAAATTTGCCTGTTATTCCAGGTGTTTCTTGACTTCCTACTTTTGCATTCAAGTCCCCTATAATGAAAAGGACATCTTTTTTGGGTATTAGTTCTAGATGGTCTTGTAGGTCTTCATAGAACTGTTCAACTTCAGCTTCTTCAGGATGACTGGTTGAGGCATAGACTTGGATTACCATGATATTGAATGGGTTGCCTTGGAAAAAAACAGAGATCATTCTGTTGTTTTTGAGATTGCATCCAAGTACTACATTTCAGAGTCTTGTTGACTATGATGGCTACTCCATTTCTTCTAAGGGATTCTTGCCCACAGTAGTAGATATAATGTTCATCTGAGTTAAATTCACCCATTCCAGTCCATTTTAGTTTGCTGATTCCTAAAAAGCCGATGTTCACTCTTTTTTAATTTAATTTTATTTTTAAACTTTACATAATTGTATTAGTTTTGCAAAATATCAAAATGAATCCGCCACAAGTATACATGTGTTCCCCATCCTGAACCCTCCTCCCTCCTCCCTCCCCATACCATCCCTCTGGGTCATCCCAGTGCACTAGCCCCAAGCATCCAGTATTGTGCATCGAGCCTGGACTGGCAACTCGTTTCTTACGTGATATTTTACATGTTTCAATGTCATTCTCCCAAATCTTCCCACCCTCTCCCTCTCCCACAGAGTCCATAAGACTGTTCTATACATCAGTGTCTCTTTTGCTGTCTCGTACACCGGGTTATTGTTACCATCTTTCTAAATACCATATATATGCATTAATGTACTGTATTGATGTTTTTCCTTCTGGCTTACTTCACTCTGTATAATAGGCTCCAGTTTCATCCACCTCATTAGAACTGATTCAAATGTATTCTTTTTAATGGCTGAGTAATACTCCATTGTGTATATGTACCACTGCTTTCTTTATCCATTCATCTGCTGATGGACACCTAGGTTGCTTCCATGTCCTGGCTATTATAAATAGTGCTGCGATGAATATTGGGGTACACGTGTCTCTTTCCCTTCTGGTTTCCTCAGTGTGTATGCCCAGCAGTGGGATTGCTGGATCATAAGGCAGTTCTATTTCCAGTTTTTTAAGGAATCTCCACACTGTTCTCCATAGTGGCTGTACTAGTTTGCATTCCCACCAACAGTGTTAGAGGGTTCCCTTTTCTCCACACCCTCTCCAGCATTTATTACCTGTAGACTTTTGGATCGCAGCCATTCTGACTGGTGTGAAATGGTACCTCATAGTGGTTTTGATTTGCATTTCTCTGATAATGAGTGATGTTGAGCATCTTTTCATGTGTTTGTTAGCCATCTGTATGTCTTCTTTGGAGAAATGTCTATTTAGTTCTTTGGCCCATTTTTTGATTGGGTCGTTTATTTTTCTGGAGTTGAGCTGTAGGAGTTGCTTGTATATTTTTGAGATTAGTTGTTTGTCAGTTGCTTCATTTGCTATTATTTTCTCCCATTCTGAAGGCTGTCTTTTCACCTTGCTAATAGTTTCCTTTGATGTGCAGAAGCTTTTAAGGTTAATTAGGTCCCATTTGTTTATTTTTGATTTTATTTCCAATATTCTGGGAGGTGGGTCATAGAGGATCCTGCTGTGATGCATGTCAGAGAGTGTTTTGCCTATGTTCTCCTTTAGGAGTTTTATAGTTTCTGGTCTTATGTTTAGATCTTTAATCCATTTTGAGTTTATTTTTGTGTATGGTGTTAGAAAGTGTTCTAGTTTCATTCTTTTACAAGTGGTTGACCAGATTTCCCAGCACCACTTGTTAAAGAGATTGTCTTTAATCCATTGTATATTCTTGCCTCCTTTGTCAAAGATAAGGTGTCCATATGTGCGTGGATTTATCTCTGGGCTTTCTATTTTGTTCCATTGATCTATATTTCTGTCTTTATGCCAGTACCATACTGTCTTGATAACTGTGGCTTTGTAGTAGAGCCTGAAGTCAGGTAGGTTGATTCCTCCAGTTCCATTCTTCTTTCTCAAGACCGCTTTGGCTATTTGAGGTTTTTTGTATTTCCATACAAATTGTGAAATTATTTGTTCTACCTCTGTGAAGAATACTGTTGGTAGCTTGATAGAGATTGCATTGAATCTATAAATTGCTTTGGGTAGTATACTCATTTTCACTATATTGATTCTTCCAATCCATGAACATGGTATATTTCTCCATCTATTAGTGTCCTCTTTGATTTCTTTCACCAGTGTTTTATAGTTTTCTATATATAGGTCTATCTTTAGGTAGATATATTCCTAAGTATTTTATTCTTTCTGTTGCAATGGTGAATGGAATTGTTTCCTTAATTTCTCTTTCTGTTTTCTTATTATTAGTGTATAGGAATGCAAGGGATTTCTTTGTGTTGATTTTATATCCTGCAACTTTACTATAGTCATTGATTATTTCTAGTAATTTTCTGGTGGAGTCTTTAGGGTTTTCTATGTAGAGGATCATGTCATCTGCAAATAGTGAGAGTTTTACTTCTTTTCCAATTTGTATTCCTTTTATTTCTTTTTCTGCTCTGATTGCTGTGGCCAAAACTTCTAAAACTATGTTGAATAGTAATGGTGAAAGTGGGCACCCTTGTCTTGTTCCTGACTTTAGAGGAAATTGCCATCTCCTGTTTGACCACTTCCAATTTGCCCTTATTCATGGACCTAACATTCCACGTTCCTATGCAATATTGCAGCATTGGACCTTGCTTCTATCACCAGTCACATCCACAAATGGGTATTGTTTTTCCTTTGGCTCCTTCTCTTCATTCTTTCTGGAGTTATTTCTCCACTAATCTCCAGTAGCATGTTGGGCACCTATGAACCTGGGGAGTTCATCTTTCAGTATCCTATCTTTTTGCTTTTTCATACTTTTCATAGGGTCAAGGCAAGAATACTGAAGTGGTTTGCCATTCCCTTCTCCAGTGGACCACATTTTGTCAGTACTCTCCACCCTGACCTGTCTTTCTTAAGTGGCCCTACATGGCATGGCTCATAGTTTCATTGAGTCAGACAAGGCTGTGGGCCATGTGATCAGATTGGTTAGTTTTCTGTGACTGTGGTTTTCAGTCTGTCTGCCCTCTGATGGAGAAGGATAAGAGGCTTCTGGAAGCTTCCTGATGGGAGAGACTGACCAAGGGGGAAACTTGGTTTTGTTCTGATGGGCAGGGCCATGCTCAGTAAATCTTTAATCCAATTTTCTATTGATGGCTGGAGATGTGTTCCCTACCAGATATTTACCTGGGGCCAAACTATGGTGGAGGCCATGAAGATAAAGGTGACCTCCTTCAAAAGATCCCATGCATGTGCTGCTACACTCAGTGTGCCCAACCCTGTAGCAGGCCACCACTGACCCACGCCTCTGCTGGAGACTCCTGGACACTCACAGGCAAGTCTAGGTCAGTCTCTTTTGGGGTCACCCCTCCTTTCTCCTGGTTCCTGGTACACAAGGTTCTGTTTGTGCTCTCCAAGAGTCTATTTCCCAGCCCTGTGTAAGTTCTGGCAGCTTTATGGTGGGGTTAATGGTGACCTCCTCCAAGAGGGCTTGTGCCATACCCAAGTCTGCTGCACCCAGAGCCCCTGTCCCAGTGGCAGTCCACTGCTGACCCATACCTCCACAGCAGATATTCAAACACAGTTCTGTCTCAGTCTCTATGGCTTCCCTGGGTCCTGGTGCGCACAAGGTTTGTTTGAGCCCTCTGAGCATCTCTGGAGGGAATGGGGTTTGATTCTGAATGCGAATTCACCTCTCCCACAGTCTTGCTGGGGCTTCTCCTTTGCCCTTGGACATGGTGTATCTCCTCACAGCCGCTCCAGCGCCTACCATCTTAATGGGGTTTCTCTGACCTTGGATGTGGGGTATCTCCTCAGGACCAGTCCAGGGAAGCGGCAGCCAATGGCAGCTGCAGCTCCTGAGCTTGGCTGTGGGGTATCTCCTCTCAGCTGCTGGCTCCAGGGCCTCACTGGAGGTCATTTCAATCCCATGCGAACTCATCTACAGTTGGAGAAGGATGGGGCAGCAGACCTGACATGTGCAAGGCTCAGCAAAACAGTGTCTTCTGATTTGCATACAGTGAATTTCAGCCAGGGTTTGGACGGCAGTATCAAAATCACACAAAATCATTTATAACATTAATTTGTGGAGCTTAGTATTCAATCCATCAGCACTGAACTGATCCTAATCCATAATCTTATACTGAAAAAAACTGAGTGACAAAGGAAATGTAATTGTGTTTGAACACATAATTTAAATAAAAAATTATGATTTCCTAGTGTTGTTGGATTTATAGTACTGTTTATCAGTTCTGTCTGATCAGCATCAGGTCCCATACTCTCTAGAGACTTTTCCAAATGTTTGTTTCATTATTTTAAAAAATTCTGCAAATCTATCCACATCATTCTTAAATCTGCATCTATAAAATACTTGCTTCTTCTAATAGGCTATAGTGAAGACTGAGTTGTATATATACCATCAAATTCCCAGCTCACATAAGGTATTCTATTTATCATATCCTCTTTTCCTATAATGAAATCACTACCTCTCTACCAGTTTCTCATACTGTAATCTATTCAAATATTTGGTTCTTAAATTACCCTCCTTTAACGTCTCATGCCTTTTTTCTTTCCACCTCAGGCACACAACCTGCAAGAATAATTCCCACTCATGATTCATAGGTCATTGTGGTCTAGCATATACACCAGCCCTAGTGGCAAAGGCAGGCAACAATCTGATTGCTCTCTCAATGGGGTTCTTTCTTTGTCTTACTTGAGCTTTCAGGAGTTTGACACTCTTTCGTTTTAAATATTCAGATTCCAAAACAGTATATTCTCCCAACTCAAACCTCTCTTTTTGTTCTCTTAATTAAAGAAAAGTTGATCCTCTTTTTCTTTCTCTTAGACATCAATATCTTTGTAACTGATCCTTTAGAATATTTTTTATTTAGCATTAACAACCCTTTTATAATTTTGATCCAACCTTTTTAACAGTAGCTACTAAATGTTTTTTTAACCCAGGCCAGTCGTATTAATGTTTATGGAGCTTATTAGGTACATATTAAATAATTCATTATATATTGACCTAAATCTCTGAGGAACATTTCAAGTATATCATTTTATGAATTCAACTAATCATATTTTCCCCAAATTTGTTATTTTCTTTAAGTGGATTTTTCTATTTCCCAAACAGGATCTTAAGAGTCATGCCAGAACCTTTCCCAGTTATTTTCCCTGTGTCAGATTAATTATAGAGTCCTGTCAGTGATGTATTGCTGTTTCAACTCTATTATTCTTTTCTTTTAAATGTTAACCTAATCTCTCATCAACTCTTTTGCAAATTATTACATACCCTCCTGCTTCTAGTCTTGCCCTTTTCTTCTTTATTCTTCATATTGCCATCCAAGTCTTCCCTCTAAAATACAAACTTTAGCTTGATTCTCCTGCTTATAATGCTTATGACCCCTAATTTCTTATACTGTAAAGCCTAAGTTAGCTTACAAATCCTTTTTTCTTATGGTTCCTATGTAAATTTCTTGCTTCATGTCTTTTAAACTTATTTTATGTTTTAATAGAGTAGATATTTTATATCCCCATTCCTTTCAGCTAGGAATACTTTCTCTCTCTCTCTCTCTCTCTCTCTCTCTCTCTCTCTCACACACACACACACACACACACACTTTGTATTCCTCATCTGCCTGACAAGGATAGCTTGAAAAGCTTCTGTGTATTCATACTTGGTGTTAATTGCTACCATATTTGTGACAGTGCCCTGCACTGTGTTTCTACTATTGGATTTATCCTATTCAACTGTCATGTGTTTGTGTCCATATTTGCTGGATTACCGTAGTGTTCTAGGAGCTGCTTCTTGCAAACAGCATCTTATTCTGTCAGGCATCTTCAGTGTCTGGCATGAAGGGACTCAAGAAATGTATGAATAAATAAGCATTTATGTTTGTGAGGAATGATATTTTGCTAGTGTAGAAAGCTAATGAATCATCATCCCAATATACACTAATAACCTTTCACAAAGAGTAATGAGCATGCTACAAAGAACCTGAACTCTCTTTGCTTCCAAATTAGTGTGTATACATGCTTCCCAGCTGGCTCTGTCTTAATATCTATGACAAAAATATCACATAAGAATCTCTCTAAATTAATAGATAATCCTCTGGATATAGGAATTACTGAACATATAGACAATCTCCATACTATAAAATTGTTCTACTAATTTTTTTTTCTCTGAATTCAGCCATTTAGAACTAAGGAGCTCTTTTCTATGAAAGTACTATTGTGCGGTGTTTATTTTTCCAAGCTGGTCTCAAAAATCTATTCTACCCGTAAAATATCTGATTATAATGGTGACCTCTTTTTCAATTGTACTTAACCATTATTCTACAACAAGTGTGTTCAAAAACATACATTATCCCCTTTTGAAGACTTTCCATCTCCCACCAAAGTGTTCTTTATCAAAATACTGAATCTTAGGCAAGAAACAGGATGTGGATTTGAGGTTTTTATGTTTCAACAGGTTATCTACATTTTTGTAATAGTGTTTTCATGCACTTGAAAACGTAACCATCTAGTCTTCCTGCACACCGTGGTAGATGCTATAGAAGAAACACGAAGATCTGAGACGCTGGCTCGGTTTTAAGGACATTAGAGAAAATAGGGAACTCAGTGTCTCCACTTGCCTATCACATAAAAAACTCAATAATGATAAATGTGGCTGGGGAGATATGGGCTATTGAATATCATGCTAAGAGGTCTACCCTTAAGTAAGATGCACTAAGATGTCATTAAAAGCTTTGAACACACTTTAGGTAGTTTAGGAAGTTTGGGATTGACATGTACACACTGCTGTATTTAAAATGTATAACCAATAAGGACCTCCTGTATAGCACAGGGAACTCTGCTCAAGATTATGCAGCAACCTAAATGGGAAAATAATTTGAAAAAGATTAGATACATAAATACATATAACTGAGTCATTTTCCTGTATACCTGAAACTCACACAGCCTTGTTAATCAACTGTACTCCAATATAAGATAAAAAGTTAAAAAGAGAACACTGGCATAAATTGATAACTATAAAACAATGTGCTTATATAAATATATAATTTGTATGACAATTATATCATAAAGGAGGAAGAAATAAAGGAAGCTATATTGAAGCCAAAAAAAAAAAAAAAAAATCCTTTGGACATTTACTTTAGGAAGTTTAGGAAGCAATAGCTTTGAAAGCTTAGTAGGGAGAATGACTGTTAGTGGACCAGTTATGCTGCTGTCGTAGTTCAGTCTTTCTCCTTAAAATTGAAGAACTGGAATCAAATGTCTCTGATGTTGAAACAAAAGCTTACGTGGGCACAAAAGTGCTCGGTGAAACTTTATGTGTAATGGTTTCATAAGATGAATGTTACAAGTTCTTAAAACGTCAGTACTCTCAGGAATTACTACATATAAGTTATGCAAGAAAGTGCAAATAGTTCACATTCCGTTCAGTTTAGTCTCTCAGTCGTGTCGGACTCTTTGCAACCCCATGAATTGCAGCACGGCAGGCCTCTCTGTTCATCACCAACTCCCAGAGTTCACTCAGACTCACGTCCATCGAGTCAGTGATGCCATCCAGCCATCTCATCCTTTGTCGTCCCCTTTTCCTCCTGCCCCCAATCCCTCCCAGCATCAGAGTCTTTTCCAATGAGTCAACTCTTCACATGAGATGGCCAAAGTACTGGAGCTTCAGCTTCAGCATCATTCCCTCCAAAGAACACCCAGGGCTGATCTCCTTCAGAATGGACTGGTTGGATCTCCTTGCAGTCCAAGGGACTCTCAGGAGTCTTCTCCAACACCATAGTTCAAAAGCATCAATTCTTCGTCGTTCAGCTTTCTTCACAGTCCAACTCTCACATCCATACCTGACCACTGGAAAAACCATAGCCTTGACTAGAGGGACCTTTGTTGGCAAAGTAATGTCTCTGCTTTTCAATATGCTGTTAGGTACCTTTATATTAGGCACCTAAAAACAAATTACTATCATTTGAGAAAATATCTCCTTTTCTTGGTATTTCACAATGACGTATAATCAGGTTGCATGGAAATGTGCACCATGAGGATGAAAATGCTTTGAAAAAGTATGTGATTTCCCATCTGTTATACAGAAAGCATGGGTGATTGCATAAAGTATTACAGGTATGTCAATTCTGAAAGTCTGAAAATAATGCTTCCAACTAATAAAACAATTAACAAAAAAAGTAAATTTCAAAAAATGGAAACTTTAACAGATGCTTAAATAAATTCTGATATTAAGCATTGCAAGGCACATCTAATTTTTTGGATTGCTGAGATCCCAATCTGCAGTAGCTGCTTACAAGAAAATACTATGCTCCATGAAGAAATGTGATAATTAAAGAACATAGTGGCAACATGTATGCCATCACGCTCTGGCATTTTCCTTTTCAAGATTCCACAGCAGAAGAAATTCAAGCATCTTGGTTTATGGCATCTATCTTTTTCTATCAAAAAGAGGAAAATATTTGGATTATTATATTTTCTTTGTACATACATATATACATGCAGAAGAAAAATGCCACCATTTATACTAGAAAGCTGTATTTTATACATAAGTATGTATTTTAAAATCCAACTGAAACTTTTGAAGGGAAATTTTTTTGACACTGAGAAAACTCCCTGAATATGATGAGCTTACTAGGTCTCCCTTTCTTTGCAAGTTGAAAGCTATAGAATTTTAGATACTGAATCCTTGGTAAGCTATATCATTTTGATGTCAGCTTTTCCTTTTAGGCCTTTGCCTAGATAGTCAAGCCATTGGTTACTGCCAAAAATCTGCACATATTCTTACCTTAAGCCAGTTTTTCTTCTACATAAAGTAGATGGCCTGGTACCCTACTCACAGTTTGGTCCACTGGGAAGGTATTGTCTGAATATCTTCCAGAATCACCCCTGAATGTGACTGTCATGTAGCTCCCATCCATTCTTCACATTTGCTTTTAAATAAAAATGACCTATCTATCCATAAATCAGAAATTGTGAAATTTCCATCTCTGTTAGCTACTGGTATGGACTTCTTAACTCCGATATGTGGAACAGCCTCTGGTGCTACTCTGGTGGGTGACCTGGGGTGTCTGGAATCCTACTCACTCAGATCATCTATGTCTACTCTTCTTGCTAAGTCTCAAACATAGTATTTATGTTTTAGAATGAACAGCTCTTTGGCTTTGCCCAACTTTAATGACTTAAGGGTGTATTAGTCTGTGTGAGCTGCTGTAACAAAATAATACTGACTGGGTAGCTTATAAACAATAGAAATTTATTTCTCATAGTTCTGGAGACTGGAAGTCTGAGATCTGGGTGCCAGCATGGTTGGGCGAGGACTCTCTTCCAGATTATGAATTCTCTTTATAACCTTACATGGTAAAAGGGACTGAGATCTCTCTTAAGCCCCTTCTATAAGATCACTAATCCCATTCATGAGGGTTCCACCCTCATGACCTAGTCGCCTCCCGAAAGCCTCACTTTGTAGTGTCATAGCTTTCAGGAGTTAGGACTATGCCATATGGGTTTGGGGGAGACACAAACATTCAGACATAGCAGAGAGTCTGACAGGAGTCATATTATAGGAGGAATCTTGTCAGTTGGTGGCCTGTTATCTAGTGATCCATCTTTCCAAAATCCCAGCACCATGCCAAGAACTGTTTCTAGAAAGGTATGTATGTATCTGCTGAGGATGGTTTGACTTAGTTCCAGAATCCCAGGGGACTTTGTTGTCATTTTTTCCACAGGGACTTGACAAACATTACATACTGTGTATTTTTCCAATCACTTACATCTCTAGCACCATAAGGCTTAAGGTGTCACACTGACCCAATAGAAGAACAGCTTGCTTTATATTTAAGACCTGCTGTACAATCCTTTTGTGCTTCAGATGCTACTCAGAACTGGATAGCCTCTGGCATTCAAATCTGTGTCACCCAGCATGTCAGACAGGAACAGTATTCCCAGGTCTAATATGTTGCCTCAAGAACTCAGGGGCTATCAAGAACGTGTTTCATTCATTTTGGTTAGGGATTGACATGACCCTAAATAAAACCTGACTGAAGTGGAAGGTCACTGCATCTTAACAGTGTTTGTCTTCCACAGTCTGGACATGTATGTGATACACCAATTTAGCTACCACTTCTTCATCCAGATGTCATTGCTTTAATGGATCAGTGTGATACACTGTGGACTGAGGTGGCCCACTGTGAGCTGGGCTTCGGCTAGAACTTCATTTATGACCCGGCCCCGCAAAGCTTCTTTCTAAGAATGGGATCATGATGATACTTTGTGTTTCCAGGTATCAGTGCCAGCTTAGTCTTTATGTCCAGTAAGCATCAAAATGTGTAAGAGCCACTTTCTCCAGTGTCCCTGAGTAAATTGGCTATCATTTCCTTTGGGCAAGGCCTGGAGGAAATCATTACTATCTATAGTCACCACAATGTTGTAAACTCCTCTGTATTAGACACCTAGAGACTGGTTCAGTCAATAGATTTCAGGTTTAAAAATTGGCTCGGGGTGGAAACCTAAGCAGAAAATTATATTTTCAGTATCTAGCTTCTCTAATTCTTGCCTTATTCTAGGTCTAGATATTAAGTAACATCTTTTCTGGCTGCCCATCTATTTTGTTCCCCCAAACACTATATTCTGTGAACCATTTCCACAGTTCTTTGCAAGTCAGTCCTTTATCTATCCCTCCAATCTTACTGCTTCTTAACACAGTTTTAGATTCCTGGTCTATTTTGTGGTTAAGTGTGGTTAATGAAAATAAATCACTTTCTTAGAGATATCTGTACTCCTATGTTCATAGCGGCATTATTCACAACAGCCGAGGTATCGGAACAACTTATTCTCTGTTGATTGGTGAGTGGATAAAGAAAATGGCATACATGTTCCATAAAATACTATTCAGCATTGAAAAAAAGAAGGAAATTCGATCATCTGTGACAGCACAAGTGGACCGTAAGGGCACTATACTAAGTGAAATAGGCCAGACATGGAAAGATAAATATTATATAGCATCACTTATATATGGGATCTGAGCGGGGAAGAGCATCAAATTTATAGAAACAGAGAATAGAAAAGTGGTTACTAGTGGTTTGGGGGAAGTAGGAAAGTGAAAGTGTTAGTCACTCAGTCATATTCAACTCTTTGCAACCGCATGGACTGTAGCCTGCCAGACTCCTCTGTCCGTGGGTTTCTCCAGGTAAGAATACTGGATGGATCACTATGCCCTCCTCCAGGGGAGATTCCCAACCCGGGGATAAAACCTGTGTCCCTTACATCTCCTGCATTGGCATATGGGTTCTTTTACCACTAGTACCACCTGGGAAGCCCAGGGGAAGTAGGAGAAGTTGGTAAAAAGGTACAAAGTTTTTCAGTTATAAGTTGAATAACATTGTGTGTATAGTTGATTACACTGTGTTGTATAGGTACTTAAGTCAAGAATCCTCTCACAATGTGTATATATGTCAAAACATCAAATCATCATGTCATACACTTTAAATATCTTGCAATTTTGTCAGTTTTATCTCAGTTGAACTGGGAAAAACCATGATTAAAATAAGTACTACAGCCACTAGAGAGAAATATATGGAGATTCCTTAAAAAACTAAAACCTAGAGCTACCAAGGCCCAACTGTCCAACTCCTGGGCATGATCTGAAAATATACCTGCACCCCCATGTTCACTGCAGCACTGTTTACAACAGCAAAGACGTGGAAGCAACCTAAGTGTCTATCGACAGGAATGAATAAAGAAGATCTTGTACATTTATACAATGAAATATTCTTCAGCCATTAAAAAGAATGAAATAATGCCATTCCAGCAACGGGAATGGATCTAGAGATTGTCATACTGAGTGAAGTAAGTCAGGCAAAGAAGGGAAAATATCATATGACATCCCTAATATATGGAATCTGAAAATAAATGATACAAAAGAACTTACAAGCAGAAATTCATAGACTTAGAGAATAAACTTATGGTTGCCTGTACACACTGCTGTGTTTAAAAAGGATAACCAACAAAGACCTAATGTACAGCACATGGAACTCTGCTCAACGTTATGTGGCAGCCTGGCTGGGAGGAGAGTTTGGGGTAGAGTGTATATGTATGGCCGAGTCCCTTCGCCGTTCATCTGAAACTGTCACAACATTGTTAGTTGGCTATGGTGCTGCTGCTGCTGCTGCTGCTAAGTCACTTCAGTTGTGTCTGACTCTGTGCGACCCCATAGACGGTAGCCCACCAGGCTCCCCCGTCCCTGGGATTCTCCAGGCAAGAACACTGGAGTGGGTTGCCATTTCCTTCTCCAATGCATGAAAGTGAAAAGTGAAAGTGAAGTCGCTCAGTCATGTCGGACTCTTTGCGACCCCATGAACTACAGCTTACCAGGCTCCTCTTTCATGGGATTTTCCAGGCAAGAGTACTAGAGTGGGTTGCCATTGCCTTTTCCAGTTAGTTGGCTATACTCCAGTATAAAATAAAAAGATTTTTAAAAATCTAAAAAAATAAATAAAGGACTTCCCTGATGGTTTAGATTCCCTGGTGGCTAAGATGGTAAAGAATCCATCTGCAATGCTCATGACCCGGGTTCAGTCCCTGGGTTCTTCCCTCCAGGAAGATTCCCTGGAGGAGGGCATGGCAACCCATTCCAGTATTGCCTGGAGAATCCACATAGAGAGAGGAGCCTGGCAGACTACAGTCCATGGGGTCACAAAGAGTTGGACATGACTGAGCAACTAAGCACACACACACTCCCTGGTGGTTCAGATGGTAAAGAATCTGCTTGCAGTGCAGGAGACCCGGGTTCAATCCCTGGGTCAGGAAGATCCTCTGGAGAAGGGAATGGCTACCCACTCTAGTATTCTTGCTGGAGAATTCCATGAACAGAGGATCCTTCAGGCTATAGTCCATATGGTTGCTAAGAGTCGGATATGACTGAGCAACTAACATTTCTCACTTCTCAAGTACCAGAAAATGCCAAAAGTAAAAGCAAAACACGAAAACCTGTGATCTGGGCATTTTTGATAATAATACTCTCTTTCATTCTCAAGAGTCTACATTACATGATAAATTTTCTAGTCATCCTGATTAGAACACATAACAGATATATACTCTTATTTCTGTCAGTGATAAAGCTATATAATTTATTGAACATTCTATGCCAGGAATAAACCTTTATCTTATTTAATCCAATAAATTATCATTTCATTTTGAAAATGAGGAAATTAAGTCTAAGAGGGATGAAATAAATTGCCAGAAATTGTCTAGCTGATAAGGAGTAGAAGCAGAATGTGAAACCAAATGAGTCTGATACCATAGCTTCTGTATTCTATTCATCTCTGTTGACATGTTCTAATAATAATTAACTGAAAATAGTATTATTTCTACCACTGATTTCACTGGGGCTTAGTTTCCTCATCTCTAAAAGGAAGAGACTATATGATTTCAAATGTTTCTTTTAAATCTAAAATTCTATGACCTAAATTGAGTCAGTTCCGTCACTCAGTCATGTCTGACTCTGCAACCCTGTGGACTGCAGCATGCCAGGCTTCCCTGTCCATCACCAACTCCTAGAGCCTACTCAAATTCATGTCCATCGTGTCGGTGATGCCATCCAACCATCTCATCCTCCGTCGTCCCCTTCTCCTCATGCCTTCAGTCTTTCCCAGCATCAGGGTCTTTTCAAATGAGTCGGTTCTTCGCATCACATGGCCAAAGTATTGGAGTTCCCACTTCAATATCAGTTCTTCTAGTGAATATTCAGGACTGATTTCCTTTAGGATTGACTGGTTGGATCTCCTTGCAGTCCAGGGGACTCTCAAGAGTCTTCTCCAACACCACAGTTCAAAAGCATCAATTCTTCGGCGCTCAGCTTTCTTTATAGTCCAACTCTCACATCCATATATGACTACTAGAAAAACCATAGTTTTGATTAGATAGACCTTTGTTGGTAAAGGAATGTCTCTGCTTATTAATACACTGTCTAGGTTAGTCATAGCTTTTCTTCCAAGGAGCAAGCATCTTTTAATTTCATGGCTGCAGTCACCAGCTGCAGTGATTTTGGAGCCCCCCAAAATAACGTCTGTTACTGTTTCCCTTGTTTCCCCATCTATTTGGCATGAAGTGATGGGACTGGATGCCATGATCTCAGTTTTCTGAATGTTGAGCTTTAAGCCAACTTTTTCACTCTCTTCTTTCACTTTCATCAGGATGGTCTTTAGTTCTTCTTCGCTTTCTGCCATAAGGGTGGTGTCATTTGGATATCTGAGGCTATTGATATTTCTCCCGGCAATCTTGATTCCAGCTTGTGCTTCTTCCAGCCCAGCATTTCACATGATGTACTCTGCATATAAGTTAAATAACAGGGTGACAATATACAGCCTTGATATACTCCTTTCCCAATTTGAAACCAGTCTGTCGTTCCATGTCCAGTTCTAACTGCTGCTTCTTGACCTGCATACAAATTTCTCAGGAGGCAGATCAGCTGCTCTGATATTCCCATGTCTTTAAGAATTTTCCACAGTTCGTTGTGATCCACGCAGTCAAAGGTTTTGGCATAGTCAATAAAGCAAAAGTAGATGATCTAAATTAAGAACTTGGCTTAATACTATGACTGTCAACGAAGTTGCCCTGGCCTGAATTTTGCAAGCACAGCAGAAATATAACCAATTAAAAACACAGTGGTGTTTAGGATTCTTTTAAAATAAGCTGGCAAATTTCCTGGAAAGTTCAATTATTTTTTGAAAAATAATATTTCTCAAGGGGCAGCACCTTAGAGATAAGTTAATATTGTTCAACGATATCAAATGTTGAGGCACAGCTATACTTTTTCTTTAATTTAATTTTTATTTTTAACATAGTTTCAACAATCAAATGATCTATAAAACCTATTAAAAGCAATGGCAGTCATATGCCCTTATCCCATTCTTTCAGCTCTTTCTTTAGATGTGTATCTTCATGTCTATAAATAATTCACTTTCAGTGCTACTCTGAATTTTTTAAGCCAATATATATTGGCTTCTCCTATGAAAATTAAAGACTAATTTCTCTCTTGTTCTCCATGTTTCAAATCACTGTTTGTGTGCAGTTAGACACACAATCACACACTTCAAACTTCTCCTCACCTTTTCAAAATCTGTTTATGTTTAATCGTAATAATTTAGTTAATATTTTTGGCTTTAATTATGACAAATAAAGTTCAAAGACTAGTCACAGTTTACCCCTACTGTGTGTATCAGGGGAGAAGGCAATGGCACCCCACTCCAGCACTCTTGCCTGGAAAATCCCCTGGACAGAGGAGCCTGGTAGGCTTCAGTCCATGGGGTCGTGAAGAGTCCGACATGGCTGAGTGACTTCACTTTCACTTTTCACTTTCATGCATTGGAGAAGGAAATGGCAACCCACTCCAGTGTTCTTGCCTGGAGAATCCCAGGGACGGGGGAGCCTGGTGGGCTACCGTCTATGGGGTCACACAGAGTCAGACACAACTGAAGCGACTTAGCAGCAGTAGCAGCAGCAGTGTTTATCAGGATGGTGTTTATATTCTCATAAAACTTTCTTCGCAGTCTGAGAACTTATCACTAGCTTATTCCAAAATCTCTTCCATTAGTATCAACCTGTCCTTACTTCGGAGAAGGCAATGGCACCCCACTCCAGTACTCTTGCCTGGAAAATCCCATGGATGGAGGAGCCTGGAAGGCTGCAGTCCATGGGGTCGCTGAGGGTCGGACACGACTGAGCGACTTCACTTTCACTTTTCACTTTCATGCATTTGGGAGGGAAATGGCAACCCACTCCAGTGTTCTTGCCTGGAGAATCCCAGGGATGGGGGAGCCTGGTGGGCTGCCATCTATGGGGTTGCACAGAGTCGGACACGACTGAGGTAGCTTAGCAGCAGCAGTCCTTACTTCAAACATTCAAACACATCAGATCATTGACTGACTTGATCTCTTAGAGAAATCTGAGGGTGGCTAAAATTCTCTGATCTGGGTTGACTGCTTTTGAGGGTTGTGACTCAGTTGTGCCACTTAGAGCACCTTTTTCTCTCCTCCTTGAGATTTCTTTCTCCTCTTTTTGCACCAGATTTTCTCCCTAGGGTACATGGCTTTCTTTTTTCTCTCTGAACTTCCTTCTTTTATTTTGGTGGAGTTCCTCAACCAGTCATGTCCTGAGAAAAGAGACGATGAAGATAATTTTGAGGTCTGCATGTCTGGAAAAAAAAATGATTTTCTACCATCATATTTGTTTGATAGTTGATTGAATATACAATTTTATTTTAGAAACATTTCCTTCAGGACTTTGAAGGTGCTGCTTTTTATTTTCTCCTTTCTGCCTGTGCCACTGTTGAGTTACTTGTGGCCATTTTGATTCCTGATCTTTTTCAAGTGACCTCTACCTTCTTTCTCTCTGAAGCTTTTAGTACCCCCTCTTTGTCAAACTTCAGTGTTCAAGCATTTTAATGTGATATGCTTTGGTAGAGGTGGTACTGGGCAGCAGGTGATTTCTTTGTGTCTAGGAAACATGTTCTACTCTTTTGAGAAACTTTTTTGAATAGTTTCTTTGATATTGTACACCTCTCCTTTTCTCTGTTTCATTTTGGAAATATTGTTTTCGAGTAATGGAATACTCTCTAATTTTCTTAATTTCTATCCACTATTTCTCATGAATTTTTAAAAGTTTTCCAACTTTCTAAGAGAGTTCTTCAGTTTTATTTTCCAATCTTTTAAGTGAATTTTAAAAATATCTCTAAATGTACACATACAGACACGCATTTACTTTTCCCCCCAAAAGTTCTTGTTAGCTCTCTAAACACTCATTTGGTTTCATTGCTTATAATATCTTCTCTTATCTAAGTATATTAATAAATTACTTGAATTTTTTTATCCCTGAATTTTTTCTGTTTTATTAAAGATACTTTGAACCTTTTCCTGTTGTATTCTTTGGTCTCTAATTTACCTGTTAGTTCTTTCCTCAAATTAAAAAGTGTTAAAATTTATGATTAGTGCCTTAAAAGGAGAATTGGAAATTCTCTGGGCATGGATGAAACTTATGTGCTGACAGGCTGTCAGAGCCTCAAAGAAGATTCTTCTCTCTTCTGAGAGAGTGAAATGTATTTGTGAACATTCTGATGGCCAAGAGAAGAAGGGATCAGGAAATCCCACATTTAGTATATGAACTTTCACCTCATCTTCTATTTTTTAAGTGGTAACTGTTCTTTCAAATGAAAGTGATAAAGGAAATTTCTCTTATTTCCTGTTTATTCAAATTATGCCCCAAACTATTAGATATTTCTGTGGAAGTTAAATGTGAATGTCTTTTAGATAAGCCTACTCAACGTAAAAAATAAAGAATATTTGTAGATAAAGATGTTAAGGCATTGGAGACAGAGGACAGGGGAGCCATTAGGGTCGCAAGGAGTCAGACACTACTGAAGCAGATTAGCATGCATGTTCAGACATATGACTAGAGATATAGTATAATGCATAATATGTACAGTATCATATAGAACATACCAAGTCTATTGGTATACCATATACCAAACATACCATATTTGACAAAGTGTTCCAATAAGGATCAAGATGGAGCACAAGACAATCATAATTCTCCCAGGTATATACTATGTATCATTCTGTTCTATAAAAAATACCATTTTACATCTTAAGTCTGATTCTGGAGAAGAATTAGAATTCCTTTATAATTATATTCATTTGTACCTGGACTGCTGTGTGTGGGGAACCATTGTTGATTTCTTCCTGATAATAATGTAAGTCTTCACTAAGAACTGGAATTCTATTCTCTGCTACTACTTTATGTGGTAGTAGAGTATCCTATCAAAGTCATTCTTTGTATTATTTCTTTTTTAATATAAATTTATTTATTTTAATTGGAGGTTAATTACTTTACAATATTGTATTATTTCTTTTTATATTACTCTTCAACAGTGAAATCAAAGATAAATCTTCATGTAAAAAGATTGCTTTCCGTATAATCATTTCAAAATTTTCAGTGAAGATTGAGCTTTCAGGTTTGATTCTCTCATCTCTTTAGATAAAATTCATAGGTATTGTATAGGGTGTGTGATGGGTGATGGAAGGAAGAACTGGTGAATTTTAAAAGCTTTTTCAGTATGGGGGATGGTGGTTTATAATGTATATAAATCTTTATAGTGTTCTCCCTTGAACCAGGTGTCAAAAAAAAAAGTAGGCAATCCCTACTTTTGTGAAAGTATCAGACCTCATAAAATCACATCTTATAAAATTCAGCAGGTCAAAGTATTTCTGCCTTTTCTAAATTACATGGGAATTTCATACAATGGAGTAATTGAGATAATCCATATAGCAGTAACTTTTGCTGTCGCCAATCAGCTGCAAATCTCTTACTGTAATACTTAATTTCTGATTCTCCTAACCTTGATGAAATATGCATGAGCCCCAAATTTCTATAACACAAATGGTGGGATTTTTAGAAAGTTTTATTGTGTGAGAAAGCCCCTCATGACTGCATATGGCAGAGGAAGTCTTTCTCTAGTCTTTCCCTACAGAGCAAACAGGAATTTGACTTCCATTGTGTTCAGTTATTCAGAAGAGCCCTTATTTTCATCAACACATTTGCTCCTTTGCTTTCCTTAAACCAAGCAGAAATATTTTGCTACTTACAGAAAATAACCTAATTTGTTTATCTCATCAGTTAATGCTGTACAGGCTTCCCAAGTGGCACAGTGGTAAAGAATTCACCTGCCAATGCAGAAGCCACTGAAGACTCGGGGTCGAAGATCCCCTGAAGGAGGAAATGGCAACGTACTCCAGTATTCTTGCTTGAAAAATTTTATGAACAGAGAAGCCTGGTGGACTATATAGTCCATGAAGTCGCAAAGAGTTGGACATGACTGAGCCACTGAGCATGCATGCATGCACTCAATGCTGTACAGCAAGGGAAGATCCAGGCAGTAGGTGGGCAGGTAGTAGAAGGACAAGTGAGTTCACTTCCCAGGGGCCCAGCTTCAATTGAGACTCTTCTTGTGAAACCTTTGGACTTACATGAAGTGAAGTGAAAGTCAGTCGTGTCCAACTCTTTGCAACCCCATGGACTATACAGTCTGTGGAATTTTCCAGGCCAGAATACTAGAGTGGGTAGCCTTTCCCTTCTCCAAAGGATCTTCCCAACCCAGGGATCGAACCCAGGTCTCCTGCATTACCAGCTGAGCCACAAGGGAAGAGCAATAATACTGGAGTGGGTAGCCTATCACTTCTCTAGCAGATCTTCCCAACCCAGGAATCAAATCAGTGTCTCCTGCATTGCAGACAGATTCTTTACCAACTGAGCTATCAGGGAAGCCCCTTTGGACTTATATATCCATTACATTTTTTACTAATAGTCACTTGGTACAGCTTCTCTGTTGATATGAGAGGTTAAACTATCTGTGTTTACACTATACTTGTCAAATATTAGTGTATTTACCACATTAAAATTCAGTTTTATCATCCAGGAAGAAGTCTGCTGAAACTTCTTACTATGTATAAAATAGCAACGACAACAACAATAAATATTTTGCTCATAAATGACATTACCAAAAAACTCATCAGCAGTATACATAGGAAAATAAGTTAAAAGACACTTAACATTGATTCATATTGCAATAGTTCAGGCAGTGCTACTTAATCGAACTGAACATTTTTAATACTAGGTTTATTAATACTAATTTTGATACTTTAAGACAGGCTATAAAGAATATTGTACACATTGTCAACAACTTCTCAGATAGATGAGTAGAGTAAAAATGAATAAATAACACAGTAAATTAAAGAGTGCATAAATAAGCCAATACAGTCTACTATATAAATTCTCAAAAGAGTTAAGCTTGGGGGAAAAAGTTTGTTCAGTTTTCATCATTTTTTGCCTCACAATTTTGCTGCAGTTTTTTTTTTTTCCCTCTGAGTTTATAAGTGACTATAAGTTGGCAGTGATATTGAGTCAACAGAATTCTCCCTCAGTGATTACACATTTTCTGTTCACTTTGATATTTAAAGGTTATTACAGAAATGTACCATTTCCTCTAACCTCGTTTTTTTAACTTATAGCACACGTCAAGAGTTAAATGGAAGGATTCATTTATCCTAAGTCAAAGTGTGTCTGAGAACCTATAATAGATTGTGGTATTTGGAAATACTGTAATTCTCTAAGCAATTTTATATAAACTAAATTGGATTTGCAAAAATGTAAATAAGGTTAATTTAGCTATTCTCCTTTGTTCATTGTTATTACCATCAAAAAACATTTATTAAAAATTGTTATTTCACTTAACCTAGTTGTGGTTGCTATACATAAGCTATAATTAGGTATAATTATTGACGATTAATGACAGACTCTTATGATAGTATTGATAATATACAGTAAACCAGAAATTCTTATTGCAGTTTTCCCATGGCTTATCAATGCAGACAGATTATTTAGACCAAAATACTTATCCTCATGTGTGTAAACCAAAGTTATTAAATTGTCATGTATTTGTTTTCATTCTTATTTTACAGTTAACACAAATAATTCAGCCTCTAATCTATGAGGAATTAGAGTGTTAGGGTTCATTTATCTCTCATTTATACATTTTCATATGTGTAGAAATGCACTTATAAAAACAGAAGTCTAAAATCAGAATGTGATCCTGTAGAATGAAGTGGTTTTTATATTAGATCTAATGTTCTACATTACTTCCTTCATTTTGAGATGGCTTTACAAATCCTCTGCCAACACCATCACATAAGAGAATTTCAGATCAGAGATTTTCAAAATGAGCAAAACAATAGTATAAAGAGAAATTTTTCTCCTTAAAAAATGAGTTCATGAAAAATAATATGGAATGAGAAATACAAATAAAGTGCAAGGTGGGGAAAAGTTCTTAAATGAACATGAACTCAGAGAAGGGTTGTAATGGGATACATGCTCTGTGAACCCCCAGAGAGAAACAGCAATGTGGAATTACTATTAGTTTTCTGAGAATGTGGAAACTTTATTTCTCATGCCAGGATATGTGAAGTGAAGCCGAGTTCCCAAATGTGAAACTGTCTGGCAGGCAGAGTTTTATTTTTAAAAATTTTACAACTGTTGGTTAAACTTCAGCCATTTTGAGATGCTGGATGGATTAAAAAAAAAAAAAATCCTATTGCAAAAGTATTGATTTGTATTCATTCAAAGTTTGATACTATCCAGAAAAGTTAAATAGAACCAAATAGCTAGATAACTTAGGAAAACACATTTGCTTTTGACAGAAAAACAAACAATAAAACCATTTGGTTTTTACATTTAAGTATATTGCGGTGCTCTTACTGAGTAAGCAATGAAATGACATTCTCAGAATAAGAATAGGGGTAGAAGAGGGGACAAATGCTTCATCTGAACAATAAAATATCAGTGAACAGTTTTGGCTGTAAATTGCCACCTTCTTGAATGAATATGCTAGTTTCCTTATTTCTCCCACAACAATCAGTTTTTTCTACTATAAAAATGAAAATATTTTCAAATGAGCTGAAACATTACTCTCATAGAAGTGTAATCTTCAGGTTCCACTATAGAAGTTGAGTGTGGAACAGTGTTTTAAAATAACACCCTGTTCATGTGGTCATTCCATTTTTACATTTTAAAGAGCATTATATTAATTATAATGATATTTTGAATATTTTAACTCATTTTTATTTTCTATATTTTATCCAGTTTCCCTTCATTTCTATTTTTTTGCATTAAAGTTTTAAATCTAATAATCATAATATTTTTAAAAACGATTATCAGTATGGAATCTATGCTAATGAATAATAGAAGATTGCATTCACAATTAATGAGAAAACGATGCACAGAAGGTTGAGAAAATATAGAATAGTGTAAACTTGAATGTATTTATTCCTTGTGTCTATAATTTTATTTTAACATCCATGTTTGATCTTTAGGATGACAGAACTCACAGCTCATATAGCTGGCATAATTGAGCATTGATGCAGTTAATAGTCTTATACTCTCAGAAGTCACACATCACATATTCAAGAAACAGAAAGTAGGATTTCCCCCGAAACATGGAAACTCTTATGAAACAGACACACAGAAACAAATTTTCATGGTTACTTGGATACCTGGAATTCTCTCACCTTTGGAAATTTTTGTAACTTTAACTCATTCAGGTGCTGATACTGCTTTTAACTTTTTGTGAGATGTTTCTATGTATTTATTTTATTTTTTCTTCTTTATGTCCTCATTTACCTCCATGTCTGAGCTTTCTTTCTTCCTTTCTTTTTTAAAATTCTAATTTAGGGAACCAATCATTTGAAAATCAGCACTCTACTCTGTAAGCCTCGTCTTTGAAGTTCACCTCAGTGGTAGATACATACTCCTTGGACTTAGTTTTTTACCCATGGGCACTTGAATGTATTGCTGATCTTGACTGCCATCCTAGGGGCCTTGCCCTACATACAGAATCCTTGTATTCCTGCCTCTGAACTTTCCCAGTGCCATCTTTTGTCTGCCACTCAAACTTAGATTTTCAAGATTCACCTCCATGATATCATTAGCTAACCTCATCTCCAGATTAAATGTGTAACACAGATAAAGAAAGACTTCTACAACATTACTTAAACCTATGCAGCACAAAAGATAACATTGCTTTTAAAATCTTTTTTCTCTCTTGTTAACCAACGAAACTCAAATGAGAGCTTATATGTCAGTGATAACATCCACAACTGTATTATTTGGGAATTCTTAGAGATCTGGGTTCTTCTTACAAAATTAATCAGCAATATTAAAAGCTTCCATGAATAATATACAGTATCTTTATAAAATATACAGAGCTTATGATATAGATATCATAAGCCTCTCCAGTTAGTGAGTAAACTAGTCATGTTCTTTCTATCTTCAAATGGTACTGATCTCTGAACTCCACTGCACAGCTCCAAGAAACCCAGTGAATTACAACAAACTCTCTCCTAAATACTTGCAAGAGTCCAACATGTAACTTTGTTATCCATAGTCTTGGGTAGTTTATGGCTTAGTTTTGCTGCTGCTCCACTGGGACAGCTCAAGCCTGATCAGTGTACCAAGGTGTTGCCTAGAAATGGCAATTCTACTCCTATCTTTTTTACCTTCACTGCAGTTACTATTGCAGTTGGAATTCCACTTCATCATTCTTCTGAACTGAGAGAAAAGTGTCATTATCCATGACAGGTGTAGGGAGATCTCTTAATTAGGCTCTTTGAGACTCAGAAATTTTCAGTACTGAGTTTTGCCCTTTCCATTATGGCCAGCTAATGCATCTTTCAGAACCTGGACTTTAATGCACAGTCCTGATAGAGATTTTACCATGAAAACTCTATCTGGTTACCATCATCAGAGTTCTCACTGCCATTATTATTGCTGCCGTTTTAGATATAATGAGAGATCGATCTGATATTACAGTTGAGGACACAACCTAGGCTAGAAGTTTGCAGCATGAACCATACTCTATGCCTTTTTCACTGCTCTCCATTGCATTCCGAGTTGTTTATTTCATTTGTCCAATGTTTATAATTACTGCCTATGGGAGGGGTAGTCCAATAGAAGTTGTGCTATCATTACTGGAAGACGATTCTACATTCTGTTTTGGATCTTCCTTCCCATTATGCTGTCATACACATTCAGTAGATTGTGCCATATTTAAGTTTATTGTGGGAAAATTCCTTTAGATTTAATACTGTTATATAGATCCAAGATTTATTTTGAATTTGTTTACATGAAGTAGTATTGGTCATTTTTTACCTTTACAGCTTTTTTTCCTGTTAAGTGTATTCTTATATCTCATTAATTTTCACACTAGCTCTATTATTCTCCTATTGAGAGCTGTCCATTTTTTCCTGTCATAATTCTCAAGCATGCATACAAAGGTGTGGAATGACTGCATAGAACCACAGTCCTGGTATGTTTTACATGATCTACTTCTGACTCTGTAAGATAATTGGCTTTATTTCACATCAAATCCTTTTGAAATATGAATGACATAAATGCCAAGAATGCAACCTTGCTTTTTTCTTTTTCTAACTTTCTTTTTGAAAAATTAAATGTTTTAGGCTTTCTGTTATTTTATCCAGCTTAAAAATTCTGTAACTTTATCTTTTGGCTTATTTTCTCCAAGTTTTTCTGCCCTATTTTAATATCATGCTTTATTTTTCTTTTCTTCCTTAGCTCATTTCCTCCACTTCCTCCAGGCAACCACCAGACCATGAGTGAGTATGTCAGGAGTCCTAAAGGTGGACCATTTCTGCCCAATATGTCACTCCTTTAATGAGAAACCATTCTCAGAGTCTCTCCATCAACTTTCTCAGAGCAGTTCTACAATATGAACTCTTTCCTATCTCATCCTCTTTCTCCCTGCTCTTTCTTCATAGATGTCAGACTGGCCAGCACATTGTAAAGGCTCTTTCCACCACTCTTAAGCCCTTCTCCTTTACTTTAATGGTCATTTACCACAATAAATCTCATTTATGTCTAATTATATATAGATATCTTCTTCTGAGATGACATGACAGAATTAGTACCGAGAGTAGTCCAAGAAAAGAAAAATTAAAAATGGATTTGGTGTCTGGCTCACTTGTTGCCTGGATGGTAAACAGAACCCAATCTTAAAGAAAAAAAAATGGAACAAAAACTGGTGACCCATTGCTTACTATTTCTCTGGTGGTATCTTAGGGAAATTCTCTAATGAAAGGGAATACTGCTTTTGGTGTGGTAATCCAGTAATTTGAATGATGGCTATGGGGTGTGGGGTGGGACTGGAATTGGGGCAGTGCTATAAGGAAAATGGGTTTATATGGTTACTTCTTAGTTATATTTATGTAATGCAGAGGGAAAATATGGTGGACTATGAAAGTTAATTTGGCCATGTATAGTATGGACTAAGATTGCTTCACTTTTGCATCCCCTATCACACACACACACACACACACACACACACACACACACAATGAACCTAATGTCTGGAATGCCTCAAAGAATTCTAAAGGCAGCACACTGCACACTTGGAATTACTGTGTTGGCCCTTATGCTTGGAGGTTCAGAAGACTGTTAGGCTTGAGTGGGTTTCTGAAAAAAAGGATAGAAAAAGAAAAAAGGCTTCACAGCAGGTCCTGGCTGTAGTGCAGGAAGCCTGTGGCTTGGATCACAGTATCTGGCAGAATTTATGGACTTGGAGATTTCAGTGATGAAAACATACAAGTGTTTTCAAGATTCAGTGAGAATCATAATGCAGTTCCTTGAGACTTGAGTGCAAGGCCATGTGATCTGCACTAGAAAATTATATATTTTTCAAGAAACAGCTCTTGGGGTGCTATTGAGCCCTGGTAGTAAAAGAAGGCTGTCTATGGGGCAGCAAATGAACATGCATCCAGACATACCCATTATGAGCAGGGCTTATCAGATGGGTTCAGTCATACAGTCCAACAGGGCCAGCGGCAGTTCATTACTAGCTCAGGTCTAAATGGGACATCAAGGATCAATCTGAGAAGGATAAGTGGGCATGAATGGGCAAATAGCAGGTAGCCCAGATCTCCATACCACCCACCCTGACTATATCCTTCACCTGTACCTGTGACCATGTGGACTATACCTATGACTAGCTGAAAAAGAAAGGGAAAAATCCTACCTGCTTTAAGGGTGGGTTATTCTGGTGTGTGGATACAAGTGAAACTAGATGGTGTCTGCATTACAACTGTTTTCTGCAAATGAGTTGGAAGACAGAGAACAGGGAAAGTCTTCTATTAGGCAAATCTGCAAGTGATTCACCTGTCATACTTCGACTGGAAGCAGAAGTAGCCCTAGGAAAGATTACAGTCAGATTTTTGTACAATGGTAATGATCCGGTTAGTTGGTCAGAGTCCTGGAAGGAAGAAACTGTAAGATTGAATGAGGAAGTCTGCCACAGAGACAAGTTGTTTGATGGATGAATAGAGGCACAAAGTGGGAAGATTTTTGTATCACATGTTAACACCTACCAGAGTACGACTCTCAGAGAAGAGGTAGAAAAACCAAGGAGAAAAATTACTTAGTCAATAGATAATTAGGTAGATTTTGTCAATGGTCAACTGCCAAGCTGGCTCAGTGGGCCCCTGTACAGAGTAGACACGGTGTCAGAAGTGAAGACTACACCCAACAATATGTTCTCAGGCCAATCTGACCACTGTCACCTCTGAATTTCCTAACTGCCAGTGAAAGAGATCAACATAGAGCCCCGAAAAAGTTATGAATTTTCAAGGAAACCAACTGGCCACTTGGTGGAAAGTTGACTGCATTGGACCCCTTCTATCTTGGAAGTACAGGTCTCATATTCTTGCCTGCAGAGCCCCATCTGGCACCGCTAACTGGGGGTTGATGGAATGTGTGATCTCTGAGTGTTGAAACCTGTAGAGCAGTGCTTTTTTTCCTCCCACATTTTCATCGCCTCTTTCTAGCCAGCTTTAAAATTCAGCAAATGCTGATAAAATGTAAACTAACAATATCAAGTTCACTTCCCTGAGCCTACCTCCTCTCTGGATCTTGCCCTGTGTTGGCAGCCTTGAACACAGATGTTTGTCTGTCCAGCCATTTGGCATCTCCAGTTGTTCTTCTAACTTCTCTGTTACTTTCCTAGGCCCATTTGTCTGTAATTTCTTTTCAAACAAAGGCAAAGATTGGCAGATGTGCTAAAAAGAAAAGCAGCATGAAGAATGATGACTAATTTCTCCATGGTTTCCTTCTCTTTGGAGACTTAGCTCCTCTAGGCATGGTTGTCTTCAGCTCAGTTCAGTTCATTTGCTCAGTCATGTCTGACTCTTTGCGACCCCAAGGACCACAGCACACCAGGCCTCCCTGTCTATCACCAACTCCCAGAGTTCACCCAATCTCATTTCCATCAAGTCAGTGATGCCATCCAACCATCTCATCCTCTGTCGTCCCTTTTCCTTCTCATTCAATCTTTCCCAGCATCAGAGTCTTTTCAAGTGAGTAAGTTCTTCGCATCACATGGCCAAAGTATTGGAGTTTCAGCTTCAACATTAGTCCTTCCAATGAACACTCAGGACTGATCTCCTTTATGATGGACTGGTTGGATCTCGTTCAAGGGGCTCTCAAGAGTCTTCTCCAACACCACAGTTCAAAAGCATCAATTCTTCAGTGCTCAGCTTTTTTTTATGGTCCAACTCTCACATCATACATGACCACTGGAAAAACCATAGCTTTGACTAGATGGACCTTTGTTGGCAAAGTAATGTCTCTGCTTTTGAATATGCTCTCTAGGTTGGTCATAACTTTCCTTCCAAGGAGTAAGTGTCTTTTAATTTCATGGCTGAAGTCACCATCAGCAGTGATTTTGGAGCCCAAAAAAGTAAAGTCTGCCACTGTTTCCACTGTTTCCCCGTCTATTTGCCATGAAGTGATGGGACCAGATGCCATGATCTAAGTTTTCTGAATGTTGAGCTTTAAGTCAACTTTTTCACTCTCCACTTTCACTTTCATCAAGAGGCTCTTTAGTTCTTCACTTTCTGCCATAAGGGTGGTGTCATCTGCATATCTGAGGTTATTGATATTTCTCCCTTCAATCTTGATTCCAGCTTGTGCTTGATCTAGCCCAGTGTTTCTCATGCTGTACTCTGCATATAAGTTAAATAAGCAGGGTGACAATATATACAGCCTTGATCTACTCCTTTTCCGATTTGGGACCAGTCTGTTGTTCCATGTTCAGTTCTAACTTGCTTCCTGACCTGCATACAGATTTCTTAGGAGGAAGGTTAGGTGATCTGGTATTCCCATCTCTTTCAGAATTTTCCACAGTTGATTGTGATCCACACAGTCAAAGGCTTTGGCATAGTCAATAAAGCAGAAATAGATATTTTTCTTGAACTTTCTTGCTTTTTCGATGATCCAGTGGATGTTGGCAATTTGATCTCTGGTTCCCCTGCCTTGTCTAAAACCAGCTTGAACATCAGGAAGTTCATGGTTCACATATTGCTGAAGCCTGGCTTGGAGAATTTTGAGCATTACTTTACTAACGTGTGAGATGAGTGCAATTGTGTGATAGTTGGAGCATTCTTTAGTATTGCCTTTCTTAGGGATTGGAATGAAAACTGACCTTTTCTAATGCTGTGGCCACTGCTGAGTTTTCCAAATTTGCTGGCATACTGAGTGCAGCACTTTCACAGCATCATCTTTCAGGATTTGAAATAGCTCAACTGGAATTCTGTACCTCCACTAGCTTTGTTTGTAATGATGTTTCCTAAGTCCCACTTGACTTCACATTCCAGTATGTCTGGCTCTAGGGGAGTGATCACACCATCATGATTATCTCATCAGGAAGATCTTTGTGTACAGTTCTTCTGTGTATTCTTGCCACCTCTTCTTAATATCTTCTGCTCTGTTAGGTCCATACCATTTCTGTCCTTTATTGTGCCCATCTTTGCATGAAATGTTCCCTTGGTATCTCTAATTTTCTTGAAGAGATCTCTGGTCTTTCCCATTCTTTTGTTTTCCTCTATTTCTTTGCACTGATCACTGAGGAAGGCTTTCTTATCTCTTCTTGCTATTCTTTGGAACTCTACATTCAAATGGGTATATCTTTCCTTTTCTCCTCTGCTTTTTGCTTCTCTTCTTTTCACAGCTATTTGTAAGGCCTCCTCAGAGAGCCATTTTGCTTTTTGCATTTCTTTTTCTTGGGATGGTCTTAATCCTTGTCTCCTGTACAATGTCACAAACCTCTGTCCATAGTTCATCAGGCACTCTGTCTATCAGATCTAGTCCCTTAAATCTATTTCTTATTTCCACTGTGTAATCGTAAGGGATTTGATTTAGTTTGAATGGTCTAGTGGTTTTCCCTACTTTTTTCAATTTAAGTCTGAATGGTTGTCTTGGCATCTTCCAACACTTTTGAAACAGGTTATTGTGGTACTTTACTCAGGTTTTCTAGATTTTCACAGGGAGGGACATTATAGTGCCACAAGATACTTCTTCCTAGCTGAAAGTAGGAGTTATTTTGATAATATACCAATATCTGTATTCAATTATCTACTAAATATTTCTTTTAATCATTATACTTTTATACTTCTGTAAATGGGAAACCAATATCACCTGAAATCCACACAAAGTAATATGAGAAAATATTCAGTAATTAACAACTTTGAGCTTATGTTATGTGACAGAAAATAAATTTTTGAGATACTTTACATGAATAAATGTTATCTCATTATAGTCTAACACCCTCAAAAGTAGATATGAACATATATGAGGAAAACTGAAGCACAAAGAGGTTGAGAAACTTACCTGGGGTCATCAAGCTAGTAAGTAGTAAAGCCCACAATTGGATAAGGATTGTCTGCTATCAAAAAATACATACTTAACAGCTATATTTTATTACAACAGTGAAAATATTTCAGTAGTATTAAGTTTTAGTTAAATTCTATCTCATGCTAAGGAAGAATGAAAAGTGTTAAAACAGAGTTCAAGCATTAATAGCAACAAACTGATTTTTGTCCTTCATGAATTAAAGTTGAAAGGAAATTGATAAAGAAATAGTTACATGATTCAGTGCTACTTTGTTCTATGCCTGTCTCCCAGCTACAGCCATCTTATGTACACATTCTGAACTTTGGAAAACACTGTTCTAACAGTAAGCTTTAGCAAAAATGGTTGTAACAGTTGATTTTTTTAAGTAAATAGAGGGATGGGTATGCTTTGTATAGAAAATTATTGTTAAAGTTCTAAAAGGTTTTCTAATAAAATTTCTATTAGGAATCTTCAGATAAATTTATTATGTACTGAAAACTTAGAACATTGACTTTAGACTATAAAAATTGTTTAAGGTTATTTGGTCCAAATGAATGAATTCTGATCTTTGTGGTGTTTGGAATGATGAGGATTGCCAATACAAGAAAAACTAAACAAATAAATTTTAAATGTACCTGAATAATTGTAGCAAACCAGTAAAAAAAAAAAAAAAAAACACGAGCTTTTTAATAAAATATTTATTGTAGTTGAATTGTCTAGGTTGTCTATAGTAATCAAATTAATTAGATAATTTATGAGATTTTCCTAATTTTTTTCAGTGTCCATTATCCCCTCAAAAAACTGTTGTAAAACCATATTGGTTGAGTGCTACTAGATGCTGATTAAGAATACCAGTTAGTTAATATTTCTTTATGACAAACATCTGACACATCAATTAGTTTTTTATTCATTTTCAGTGAAAACAAATGATTGAAACTCTTTTGGTTCAAAATAAAATTTCTTATCATTTATTTTCTTAATTTCTGCTACTCCAAAAAAAAATTATTTAACCAGAATTTTTGTCAAGTAATTGTAACTTATTCCTGTTTCTTTTTCAACTGTTTTTAACCAGCTATACACAGAAGGATTTGAAAAAACTAAAATATCATTGAGCAAGTTTTGGATAAAATGCTGTAGAAGTATCATGTACTTTGCAATCTTGGGGCTGATATTTTGGATCATTCAGTTAATGGGAAATATCTGACATATAACTTAATTCCCAAAGTCAGGCCTGATGTTAAACAAGACAGCAAGATCATTTTTACTTCCTGTTAGAAAAATCCTGCCTTAATTTTCCAATATTAAGTAAATATCTCAACAATAATCTCACTTCTGAATTTTAATTCTGAGATACATAGATAATTAAATGGTATTAGATACATGGATAGATAAAGCACTGGAGCCTTGCTGTGAGATTGATGCCTAATGGCACAATGCCTTTTTCCCTCAGGGACAGTGTATTATTTGGTGAGAACTGAGCAATGAATAAGTTGAAATCATTAAGTAAAAATAATTGCAGCAAAATCCAGAATTTGTAAGAGATTTACCTTTCTTTTGTAAGATGAGAGCATGGCAACTGTGAAAAGGAAGGTGGGAAAAAAGATGCATCATCAACTGTCTCACATATTGGAAAAAAATACAGTATCTCCCTATACCTGGGAGATATTGCAGATCTGGTTCCAGACTACCACCATAGAGCGAATATCTCATAATATAAAGTGAGTCACAGTTTTTTGTTTGTTTGTTTGTTTCCCAGTGCATGCAAAAGTAATGTTTATACTATGCTATAGTCGGTTGTGTGAAATAGCATTATGTCTAAAACAATGTACATGGTTTAATGAAAAGGCACTTTATTACTAAAATATGCCAACTATCATCTGAGTCTTCAGCTTTGCTTGTGTTAATGGCTGCTGACTAATTAGGGTGGCGTTTGGTGACAGAGTGGCTGCGGCAATTTATTAAACAAGACAACAATGAAATTTGCCACATCAATTGACCTTCCTTTTTTACATAGTATTTCTCTGTAGCATGTGATGCTGTTTGGTAGCATTTTATTTACAATAGAACTTTTAAAATTGGAGTCTGCCCTCTCAAACCCTGCCACTGTTTTATCAACCAAGTATAAAGCTGAAACTCCAGTACTCTGGCCACCTCATGCAAAGAGTTGACTCATTGGAAAAGACTCTGATGCTGGGAGGGATTGGGGGCAGGAGGAGAAGGGGATGACAGAGGATGAGATGGCTGGATGGCATCACCGACTCTGTGGACGTGAGTCTGAGTGAACTCCGGGAGTTGGTGATGGACAGGGAGGCCTGGCGTGCTGCGATTCATGGGGTCGCAAAGAGTCAGACACGACTAAGCGACTGAACTGAACTGAACTGAACTGATATATAATATTCTAAATCCCTTGTTTTCATTTCAACTGTCTTCAGAGCATCTTCTTCAGGAGTAGTTCCCATCTCAAGAAACCACTTTCTTTGTTCATCTGTTAAGGTTTTCTCATGAGATGGCAACAATTCAGTCACATATTCAGGCTTCACTGCTAATTCTAGTTCTCTTGCTGTTCCCACCACATCTGCAGTTACTTCTTCCACTGAAGTCTTGGGCTCCTTCAAGTCATCCATGAGGCTTAGAATCAACTTCTTCCAGACTCTTGTGTACAATGATACTTTGAATTTTCCCATGAATCCTGAATGTTCTTAATGGCATCTAGAATAATGAATTCTTCCCAAGAGGGTTGTTGATTGACTTTGCCCATCAAAAAATCACTATGTATAGCAGCTATTGGCCTACAAATTTATTTCTTAAATAATAAGACTTGAAAGTCAAAACTATTCCTTGATTCATGGGTTGCAGAAAAGATGTTGTGTTAGTCAGCAGGCATGAAATCAACATTAATCTTATTGTACATCTTTACCAGAGATTTTGAGTAACCAGGTGCACTGTCAGTGAGCAACTGTATTTGAAGGAAATATATATATATATATATATATATATATATATATTAATATATATTTATTTATTTATTTATCATTAAGTCCTAACAGTGGGCTTAAAATGTTCAGTAAACCATGCAAACAGATTGCTGTCATTTAGGCTTTGTCGCTCCATTTAGAGAAGACAGGCAGAGTAGGTTTAGCATAATTCTTAAGGATTCTGAGATAATTGGAATGGTAAATGAACAATGCAAAGTCACCAACTTCATGAGCCCCTAACAAGAGAGTCAGCCTGTCGTTTTATTTGAAGCTAGGCATTGACTTCTCTTTAGTTACAAAAGTCCTAGATGAAATCGCCTTCCAATAGGAGTTTCACTTGCATCAAAAATCTGTTGTTTAGTGTAGCCACTTTCATTAATTATCTTAGATCTTCTGGATAATTTGCTGCTACTTGTACATCAGCATTTGCTACTCTACTTTGCACTTTGATGTTATGGAGATGGTCTCTGTTCTTAAACCCCATGAATAAATCTCTACTAGCATTAAACTTTACCTCTGCAGCTTCATCACCTCTCTCAGGCTTTGTAGGCTTGAAGAGAGTTAGGGCCTTGCTCTGGATTAGGCTTTGGCTGAAGTAATGTTGTGACTGGTTTGGCCCTCTCTTCTGGCCACTCACAATTTCTCCATATCAGCAACAAGGCTGTTTCACTTTATTATTCATGTTATCACTAGAGTAGTACTTTTTTCTTCAAGAACTTTTCCTTTGCACTCACAGCTTTGCTGTTTGGTGCAAGTGGCTTAGCTTTTCCTATTTTGGCTTTAGATATACTTTCTCACTAAGCCTCATCATCTCTAGCTTTTGATTTAAAGCAAGAGACATGTGACTCTTCCTTTCACTTGAACATGTACAATCCTTTGTAGACTTACTAATTGACCTAATTTCAATATTCTTGTGATTCAGGGAATAGGGAGGCCCAAGGAGAGAGAGAGACACAGGGGAATGGGTGGTCAGTGTAGCAGTCAGGATATATACAATATTTATGGATTAAGTCTAATATTGGCTCATTTTGTGATGTGCTAAATTAGTTATAATAGTAACATCAAAGGTCACTGATCACAGATCACCATAAAATATATTTTAAAAAATAATGGAAAAGTTTGAAAGACCATGAGAATTATCAAAATATAATTTCAGAGTCATGAAGTGAGCAAATGCTGTTGGAAAGATGGCACTGATAGACTTGCATGAATCAAGGTTGCCACAAACCTTCAATCTGTAAATAGCACAATAGCAATGAAGCACACGAAAATGAGATAGGCCCATACATATAGAGCTTGAAAATCTGAAAACTGATTTCCTTAAAACTATCTCTGCACACATATACGAATTGGAAAAATGTCCTGACCCTCCCAAGGGTATTCATATCCCAGTTGATGATTGTTGCTATATTTTGTATGATTTGTTTATATTTCAAGTCTTTTGAGTCATTTATATAATTTACCTAATTTGAAAATCTTAAACACTGCATCCTATCATCAGGTATTATTTTTCATTTTGAATTTAAAGTTGACTGTATTTTCAGTTGCCCTGAAAACATCATCAAGTTTAGGACAACATGGAAGACATGTATTTATATAAGAAACCTATCAGATGTCAGCAGACCCATTCTCCCAGCACATATGGGCATTATTTTCATTGTCTTTTTCAGTTTTAAATATTTCCTTAGTGTAGTTAATATGATATATCAGATACATTCAGATCTGTCTGTAGAATAATAGAATAAGTTATAACCTAGCATCACTCCAAATTTGCTAAATGATTCATTTTATTTCATTTAATAGAACAAGACAAGAGGAGACATAAGCAAGTGGTGTTTTGAATATCACTACACATGTCCAGGAATAGATTTTCAAATGCATAGCAAGCAGCCCTTTTATAATTTTTCTTTAAAAATCCCAAGCGAGCACATTTTAATTGGAGTGTTTAATATATAACAGGTTTTTCTGAAGAGGGCATTCAGTTTGACTCACAATAGGAGGAAAGCATTCTGGATCCATGTTCCCACTTGGGATAGGACTCCTGTATTGTTTCTACAGTCCAAATAGATCTTTGAGAGAGGTTACTAAAAATGGGATTAAATAGTAATGAAGAAAATGAGAGACAGAAAATTTTTAAAAGCCATAAGCAGCTGAGTCCCAGGTATATGATGTTACAGCTAGGAGCACAGTTTCTAACTAATGAAAAGCTTTCCATGCCATAGAGAATAACAATAGCAATGTCCGAAGGCCCCTTAAAATGAGGTGGAATTTTTTCTGACTCTTGTTTTAATAAGAAAATGTTATAGAAATTTAAGAAGTAGAAGTTAAACTCATTCTCTCAAACAGGTTTCAGGTGTATTGAACCCTATTTCATTGTTGCTGACTAGTTTCAGTTTGGCTTTGAATAATTCATTTGTAGATTTTTTTTTTCAGGAAGCAGACTCTGTAAAGAAGTCTGTCCTCTTCCATTGCTGACTCATTTTATTCCTTCTTCCTTCCCACCTGACAACTATGTTTCTAATTGAAATGCATAGTAACATTTGCCTGTTCAGGAAAAGAAATGGAGAAAAATAGTTTATAGTTAATCTTACTTTAGTTCGGCTGCTTACATTCAAAATTAAATGCTCTTGAAGTCCTGAATAAATAAAAAAGAATAAGGTCACATTTGTCAAGCAACATACATTGTAGACTTATTTATAGCAAAAAATAGATTATTATTTCTAAAATAAATGCTTTCTATAATAGCACACTTTGTTTTATATCCCAGATGAGTGGGTGAAAGAGCAATACATTCTGTATAGAATGCTAAGAAAAGCACATCAGGCATGCTGTACTATTAAGGAAACTCATATACTTCTTCATTATTTATAATGTGAAAATTGAAAAGTTTGAACAAATGTATTAAAACTCATTGCCAAGTACAGACTTTTGGAGTTTTCAGTATTGTTCACAGTTTAGTGGAACTGACTGCTCCTATCACTGTGCAGCTTTCCTCTGTTAACTGGCTTTGCCATTATAATCATCTTTGTTCTCCAAATAGCCTTTTTCCTAATATGCCTATTTCTCTCTGTGGCACCATCAGCCTTCCAGCAACTGAGTCTCAACTCTTTGTATCATGTTTAAGCCTTTTCCTTCTTTGCCACCCACATGCAGGGAGAAAAATGTTGTATATTCCACTTCTATGGTTTCCTTACAGGCATCCCTTCATTTCCATTGGCACTGCTATCAGTGAGTTCAGACTTTTGTTAACTTTCACCTTATAAGCTGCGGTCTCCAAGAAAAACCCAGGCTGCTATTTCCTTTGTAAATAAAGCTTTATTAGAGCATAGACATGCTCATTCATTTCACTTTGTCTGTGGCTGCTTCTGCTCTTTACCAACAGAGTTGAGTAGTTGTGACAGAGACCCTGTGACCTGCCTGCCAAGATGAAACTGTTTGCTATCTGGCCTTTCATAGGTCATTCCCTGACCTAGAATATTGTTATATGCATTCTAAATAGTCTGCTCATGTCCAGGCTCTTCTAAAGTCAATCCTGTTGGTTGAATCTTCTTTAAAATTAATATTCATGACAGTCCCATTCACACATTCCTCCTAGGTTCATCATCCTTGTAGAACATATAATTCTGATTCTGAAAAGAAATCCTGTACCTGTACACCACATAAACTGGGGTAGATTTTGTATCCTGGGGATACATAACTTTGCACATCCCAGTTCCACACAAAATATCCATCTTTCTTCTGTAGAGATACTGTGTGATGTTCAGTTCAGTTCAATCAGTCGTGGCCAACTCTTTGTGACCCCATGGACCACAGCACACTAGGCTTCCCTGTCCATCACCAACTCCCAGAGCTTACTCAAACTCATGTCCATCGAGTAGGTGATGCCATCCAACCATCTCATCCTCTGCCTTCCCTGTCCTTCTGCTGTCGATCTTTCCCAGCATCAGGGTCTTTTCAAATGAGTCAGTTCTTCACATCAGGTGGCCAAAGTATTGGAGATTCAGCTTCAACATCAGTCCTTCCAATGAATATTCAGGACTGAATTCCTTTAGGATGCACTGGTTGTATCTCCTTTCAGTCCAAGGGACTCTCAAGAGTCTTCTCCAACACCACAGTTCAAAGGCATAAATTCTTCAGTGCTCAGCTTTCTGTATGGTCCAAATCTCACATCCATACATGACTACTGGAAAAACCATAGCTTTTACTAGATGACCTTTGTTGGTAAAGAAATGTCTCTACTTATTAATATGCCGTCTAGGCTGGTCATAGCTTTTCTTCCAAGGAACAAACATCTTTTAATTTCATGGCTGCAGTCACCATCTGCAGTGATTTTGGGGCACCCCCAAAATAGTCTGTCACAGTTTCCATTGTTTTCCCATCTATTTGGCATGAAGTGATGGGACCAGATGCCATGGTCTTAGTTTTGTGAATGTTGAGCTTTAAGCCAACTTTTTCACTCTCCTCTTCCACTTTCATCAAGAGGCTTTTTAGTTCTTCTTTGCTTTCTGCCATAAGGGTGGTGTCATCTGCATATCTGAGGTTATTGATATTTCTCCTGGCAATCTTGATTCCAGCCTGAGCTTCCTCCAGCCAGACATTTTGCATAATGTGCTCTGCATATAAGTTAAATAACAGGGTGACAACATATAGCCTTGGTGTACTCCTCTCTTGATTTGGAACCAGTCTGTTGTTCCATGTCCAGTTCTAACTGTTGCTTCCTGACCTGCGTAGAGGTTTCTCAAGAGGCAGGTCAGGTGGTCTGGTATTCCCATCTCTTTCAGAATTTTCCACAGTTTATTGTGATCCATGCAGTCAAAGGCTTTGGCATAGTCAATAAAGCAGAAATAGATGTTTTTCTGGGACTCTCTTGCTATTTTCATGATCCAGCAGATGTTGGCATTTGATCTCTGGTTCCTCTGCCTTTTCTAAAACCAGCTTGAATATCTGGGATTTCAGGTTCATGTATTGTTAAAGCTTGGCTTGGAGAATTTTGAGCATTACTTTACTAGCGTGTGAGATGAGTGAAATTGTGCGGTAGTTTGAGCATTCTTTGGCATTGCCTTTCTTAGGGATTGGAATGAAAACGCCTTTTCCAGTCCTGTGGCCAGTGCTGAGTTTTCCAAATTTGCTGGCATACTGAGTGCAGCACTTTCACAGCATCATCTTTTAGGATTTGAAATAGCTCAACTGGAATTCCATCACCTCCACTAGCTTTGTTTGTAATGGTGTTTCCTAAGGCCCACTTGATTTCACATTCCAGGATGTCTGGCTCTAGGGGAGTGATCACACCATCATGATTATCTCATCATGAAGATCTTTGTGTACAGTTCTTCTGTGTATTCTTGCCACCTCTTCTTAACATCTTCTGCTTCTGTTAGATCCATACCATTTCTGTCTTTCATGTGCCATTCTTTGCATGAAATGTTCCCTTGTTAACTCTAATTTTCTTGAAGAGATCTCTAGTCTTTCCCATTTCTTTATTTTCCTCTATTTCTTTGCACTGATCACTGAGGAAGGCTTTCTTATCTCTCCTTACTTTTCTTTTGAACTCTACATTCAAATGGGCATATCTTTCCTTTTCTCCTTTGCCTGTGTCTTCTCTTTTTTTCTCAGCTATTTGTCAGGCCTCTTCAGACAACCATTTTGCTTTTTTTGCATTTCTTTTTCTTGAGGATTGTTTTGATCACTGCTTCTTATACAGTGTCAAGAACCTCCGTCCATAGTTCTGCAGGCACTTTGTCTATCAGATCTAATCCCTTGAATCTATTTGATGGCCCATTTAAAAATAATACCTACTTCAGGGGAATCAGTCCTGAATATTCATTGAAAGGACTGATGCTGAAGCTGAAACTCCAATACTTTGGCCACCTGATGCGAAGAACTGACTCATTTGAAAAGACCCTGATGCTGGGAAAGATTGAAGAACGGTTGAGAAGGGGATAGAGGATGAAATGGTTGGATGGCATCACCGACTCAATGGACATAAGTTTGAGTGAACTCTGGGAGTTGGTGATGGACAGGGGGGCCTGGCGTGCTGTGGTCCATGGGGTCACAAAGAGTCAGACATGACTGAACGACTGAACTGAGATGAACTGAACTGAACTGAACTCCAGGGTTCAGTTCATCTTGCTGCAGTTCATCCAGCCATATATAAACTTCAAACTTTTCTCAAAGGATTTTCCTTAATCTTCTTTTTGCTATTGTCATTAGTCTTTCACTCTCATTAAATTACAGGCTTACTGAGGAATTGAACTTTGCCTTATGTCTCCTTAATGTGCTATTAGTCATGGTTTGGGTCTTTGCATTTGTTTATTTATTTAATAGGCATTTGTTTTGCAACTTATTTTTATTCCAAACACAATGCTAATAAATGAGGATACAAAGGAAAGAAGAGTAGTCTTGGTCCTGAGAGAGTTTTCTCTTTACTCTTAGATTTTTAGGAGTAAGCAACAAAGTGTCATGAATTTAAAATAAGTATATGCCCAAGAGGAAAATGTGACTCCTTAAGTCTGATTGAAAATAAGGGAAGGAATCTCAATGAACTTGGCAACTGAATTGTCTGGAATAGAGACTAGCCAAGTACAAAATAACAGAAGCATTTTGAAGAAAAACATATTGTGAAATGGCACAGGGGAAGCTCAGGGGACTATGGATAGTTCTACAGCTCTGTAACTGAGCATGTGTTGTGAGTGAAACTATAAAAGAAAGAAGGAAGCAAGTCATTAAAATAGAACTCTGAATGTCTTATTGGGTAGTTCAGTCTTCATGCTGTAGGCAATGATTCAAAATAAGTTTCAAAGAGTGTTGGTATTGAAGGATGTTAGTAATTCTTAATAGGAGAAAAAAGAAGACCTGAAACTGATCAGGACCATATGGGACCTTCCTAAAAATAGACCTCTAACCCCATAGACCCACCTTTTTTGTGGAAAACTTTTGCCTCCTAAACCTTCTCTGATTTCCAAAGATCAGATTTAATAAGTGAAATGAGAAAATGCAGAAACAAAAGACAATAGTCAAGCAAGACAAAATAATAATGGTTTAGTCATAACACAAAGTCAAAGACATTCAGTCCCTCCTCAAAGGTTGTAGACAATATCCTGAGCCATATCCTTAAGTTGTTTTGCATGTACTGAAGTCCCCACCAGGGAAGAAGTTAACTGCATGCTGACCACCAACATTTAGATCCCGGATCATCAGTTGGAATAAGCAGGTCGATAATTGAGAGTCCCAAAACATCATCCTGTTACCTCACCATTAACCAATCAGAGATTAAGTATGAGCTGATCATGTACCCCACAACCCTCTTTCTAACATGTGTTTAAAAGCCCTTTCCTGAGAGCTCATGCTCAAAAGCATCAGGAAGTCATTAGTCTTTTGAGCATGAGCCGCCCATTCTCCTAATTTGGCCTTGTGATAAATGCTGTACTTTTTGTCACAACCTGGTATCAGTAGATTGGTTTTTCTGCATGTACAGAAAGCACACCCAAAATTGGTTTGGTAACAGACCAGGTCAGTTGACCTTGGGAAATGCCTGATTAAACAAAGGTAATTAAAATCATCTCTGCAGGATTTGCACTGTTAACTACCAAGTAAGGGATAGATTATGGCACACTTCTCAAATTTATGTTGACCATAAACATGATGAAATCCTTTCTTCTCAAAACTTCTCCATGGACTGAGAACTTTAGGAAGTTCTACAATGACTCTATATAACAGAATGACATTTAGTCATTTCCCCAAGGACAATAAGGAGATGCCTTGGCAGAGACAGAATAGAGGCAAGAAAATGAGGTAGAATACTGTTGCAGCAAAAATGAGAAAGGCAACGACAAAGAATAAGGGGACAAATTCAAGCAATATTTAAATGTTAATAGAAATAAACATAATTGTTAACTATATGTGAGGATGTTTTGAAAAGTGTTGATTATATCACTTCCTTGCCTAAAACCTTACTCTTCTTGGAGAATCTTTATAAGTTCTATAGGATATGCATGTTCCGCTCCTTTATTCTCCTCCTTCTAATCTGTCATCATACTTCCCAGGCTTCTTTCCCTCCAGTAACTCTGGCCTTCCTTTAGCTTCTCTCACTTTCTATGTTTCCTCTGACCTGACAGCCTTTATACTTACAATTCCCTGCCTAGAAGTCTGTCTTTTCCATCCCACAATCAGTAAATTTAAAACTTATACTTTAGATCTTGGCTCAAGTTTCCCTTCCTCTAAAAAAGCGTTTCCTGATCTCCTCTAATAGGTTGAATGTTTCATTATTTGCTGGCCTAGAATATAGTATCTCTCATTCTAAATTGTTGTTTTGCTTCTTTTTTTTTAATATGAGAAGGCATTTTATTCTAAATATAGTGGTCTAGATTTTTAACATAGCTATGTTTTCATGGTATTCATGTGTATATGTGTGAAATTATTTGTTTAACATATGTCTCAACACCTCTAGCAAAATCTCCTGGAAGGCAGTGTTAACACTGAAGCTTTAATACAAAGAAGAGTTGCTGTTACATTAAACAGCTTTATGATACTAATTTAATATAATAAGAAAATAAATGGGAAAGGAAGAAGTCAAAGACAACTCTAAGGTATAGGACTTGGCAATGAGTACCTGGTTATGTTTATTGAATAGGAAACACAAAAGCACAAGAAATTATCAAAGATGTGAATGTATTTGGCTTTTAACGTAATAGTTTTGCTATCCCTAAGCAATTAGAATGTGAATCTAGAGATGAGGAGGAAAAGTATGAGTTAGTAGTAAGCATTTGAATCCCTCATTGTAGTTAATGAGATAATGCAATAAGAGTATGTCTAATAAAATGGGAAACCTTGAGAAATAACTGTCTAATGGTAAGACTGTGTAATAGAGGTCTCTGAAAGACATTTGATTGGACTAATGGAGTGGTGGGAAGTAAAACTAGGAAAGAGTATTTAGAAACCAGTAGGAGAGTGATTTTCAAATAAGGAGGAAACTTCACTGACAGACAGGAGAGTGCTCCAATTGTAAACAAACTCACTTGTAAGATACATATTTTAAAGGACATATAGATGGAGATAAACAAGGTTGTATGCATGGGTAGTACATACTATTTGGATATAATTAAGATTCTAGAATTTTTCCTCTAAAGAAGAGAAAAAAATTCAAGTCATTTGTTAATCACTGAGTTTCATTAAGTGTGAGGATAGGAGGTCATAGATTTAGGAGGTGGCTAGGATATAATGTACTTATAAAGTAGTAAGATTAAGCTTTTTATATTTTACTTGTATGACTCTGACTATATTCCTTTGGGTTCCATGCATGTACATTGAAGGTAATAATACCTATTTTCAGAGTTATATGGTTTAAATAAAATATAAATTCGTAGTGTTGTTTCATACTTTGGTCTATATTATATAGTTGCATGGACACTAAATCTACCCTAATAAGTTGAAGATTAAGAAAGTTAAAAATGCTGGCCTAACTTTCCCCTAACAATAATATCTTAAAAACTGTGTAATGTAACAAAAAATACAATTAAAGTACATTCTGAAAATGTCCCATGCTGCTGCTAAGCTGCTTCAGTCATGTCTGATTCTGTGCGACCCCGTAGACGGTAGCCCACGAGGCTCCCCCGTCCCTGGGATTCTCCAGGTGAGAACACTGGAGTGGGTTGCCATTTCCTTCTCCAGAAAATGTCCCATAGCCTTTGCAAAAAATCTATGTAAAAAGGTCAAAAAGAATTCAGAAAATCCATTTTATAAATTTCCTTCATCTGCAGTATAAACCACTATTATAAACAGAATCCAAATTCAAATTAAATTCTAGATATTTAACTTACTGTAGATTTCCTAAAATGGTGTGAATGATTGTTATCTTCTAGCCCTATTTAAATCAGTCAATATTATTTGTAAATAGCATTGCAATAGATAAGAAAATAAGACTAGAATGTCTGATGTTTCAACTCGGCATTATAAAATTTCTGCAATAAAGGGTTTCATCTACCTCAGAGTTATCTATTATACAATTTTGTCTTAATAAATAAATTTCTAGAATGTTTTAAAAAGTAGTTCTGCTCTAAAGACATGTTTTTTCAAATAGCATTTAATCAGTTCTTTCTTAAGTGGTGTTCCTTTTGTATTATCCCTGGACTAATTTGAAGAACTTAATCAAAAGTAATTAGAGATATGGAGAATGAGATAAATATACTACCAGAAAATCTATCCTGTCTTCTTTAAACTACTCAATTTCCAACTATAATGCTATATGCTTTCATATTTGATTTTACTCTAGTATTTTTGATGCTACTTGACTGTATACATAGCATTTGAATTTCTTTCTTAAAAGGTGGTGTATAATACCTCAATCATTTAAAAACATATATTAACCTGGTTAAGGTTGTGTATAAAGATCTGTCCAAAAGTGAAAGTTTCTTCACACTGTGTTTCCATCATAAAGTGAAATGATTGATATTTCCCTTGAAAATTAAATGTTAAATTGTCCAAAAAAATTAACATATGCATAAAATATTCAGACTGTCTTAAATTCTATTTCCCAAGTTAAATAAAATTTAAGTAATTTCTAAATACTTTTTGAATTCTATTTCAATGCTTTGTATTTTGTGTGCTCAGTCTTATCTGACTCTGTGACCTATAGACTGTAGTCTTCCAGGCTCCTCTATCCATGGGATTTTCCAGGCAAGAATACTGAAGTGGGTTGCCATTTCCTACTTCAGTGGATCTTTCTGGCCCAGGTATAGGACTTGCATCTCTTACATTGGCAGCTGGATTCTTTACCTCTGAACCACTAGGGAAGCCTGCCCTATATTTTACATATTAATATAAATATGAATCTGAGAAAATATAGTAATTATAACAGATATATGCATATCAAATATATCACAATGTTTCATCTTTAGTGAAGATCTATCATTTTATTTAAGATACATCTTTAATCATCATAAATTCTACCGAAGAAAATAAAAGAAAAAAATATACTTCTAATAGCCAAAACACACTCTACAAAAGATAATTTACTTTCTGAAAACACTAAAACTTGGATATTTTCTCTGAAGTAACAGAGTGGCCATTTCTCTATGTAATCTGATTGATAATGTTAGCCAAAATGGATGATTCAGAACTTTATTTGTCAGTGTTTTATTGTTCAGATGAACTAGTACTAGTATATTCATTTCAAGCTTTTCAGTGGATGATAGTCAAACATTTATGAATGTACTTTAAATAGGTTTAAATAGGTATAGTTTAATATACTCACTTTCAGGACCTGGTCCCAAAATAATTTAAATTTCATCATTTTGAGCAAACATACATCTGTGAAGCCTTTGGAAAACTTACCTTAGTTGGCTATAATAGAAAATGATAATGAAGAAATATTCATGTTTAAAGCCAAATATTTTTTATGATGAATACTGCCCAAAATAATGATGGCTGGCCAGTCTATGTATGACCCACTTTTCATCCATATGGAAACAAAAAAGAAAAGACAAGTACATAAATATAATAATTCAGATCATTTTGCTCAGTTTTAAAAGAAATGTGATTTTAGTATATCTTACAGTGACTGCTGAATAACTGCACAGCAACAGAATCTGGGTCTGTCATTTCTTTAATTTTGAAATACTGACAATAACTAAAAGGTCATTAGCAGAAAGAAGATTCACTGACACCTCTAAATAAGACATGAAGTAAACAATTTGGAAGCCTTCAGCATGACAGGTAATACCTATGTTGCTCCTGTTGTTCAGGCACTAAGTCATGTATGACTCTGCAGCTCCATGGACTGCAGCATGTCAGCTTTCCCTGTCCTTCACCATCTCCCAGAGTTTGTTCAGAATCATGTCCACTGGGTCACTGATGCTAATATCTTTATGTTAATATAGATAATACAGATAGGTATAAAGCATCTGTCTACAATGTGGGAGATCCAGGTTCGATCCCTGGGTTGGGAAGATCCTCTAGAGAAGGAAATGGCAACCCACTCCAGTACTCTTGCCTGGAAAATCCCATGGACAGAGGAGCATGGTGGGCTACAATCCATGGGGTCACAAAGAGTCAGACACAACTGAGTGACTTCACTTTCACTCTCACACATATCTATATGTAACATCTATATGTTAATACAAAACCCCACTAGCTAGTTACTCAGGATCCTAAAGAGACTTCGGTTACTCTCAGACAAATTATTGTTCTAGTGAAAAACATTAAGAACACAATCTCTTCAAAATACAGTTTCCATTTAGGTGCAATCAGCAAGGCTTAATTAGAAAACATGAATAATTGAACATGCTTGCTGCTCTCTCTGAGCTGCAACTTAAGAGTGGTGGAGAAGAAGCTTCTTGTTAGACAAAAGGGCATGTTGTACTGAATCATTCTCAAATGTTTCCCCCTCTGACGGCAACCTTTTCAGTGATAATTCAAATGAATGCCCTCTGAGCAAATGCTATAAATATAGGTCTTCAGTTAGAACAGAAGAAGACAAACAAAACAAAACAAAAATTCCCACACTGTCTACATAAGGCCAAGTTTCTGAAGATAAAATAGAAAAGGGGAAAGGAAATGGTATGGATTGAAAGCAAGTTAGAATATTGATGTCTTCAGAGAATTAATCATTCTAGCGAACAGTATTAACAGATCAGGCTCACAAATATTCTCTACTGGAGCACAGTTTGAAAACCGGCATCTGTTTTTCATTGTATGTAAGTCCCTCCCTCATATGCTCATAGTGCAAATGCTCAGTGCTTGCCTACCATCCCTGGAGACTGGTTCAGGTTCAGTATGTTTAGGTGTTCTTTAAAAAATCAAATCAACCTAAGAACTTTTTATTTTATTTTATTTTATTTTGCTTTTTATTTATTTTTTTTTAATTTTATTTTTAAACTTTACATAATTGTATTAGTTTTGCCAAATATCAAAATGAAGGAAACTTCATTGAGGCCTTCTCAAAGGCCCTTACAGATGCTAATAAGAGCAATTAATTAAGAGTATCAGCAAAAAACTTGAAAGAAAAGAAAAAAAAAAGGTCTATTATTTCAATGAGGTAAAATTTTTTTTAAAGTTATTGCAAATGAATTAAAAAAATTCTTTGGATGGGATATTATTATTTAATATAATATATATTATTATATTGTTATTTAGAATGGGATAAATAAAATAGACATTTATGTGATTAAAACAAGATTTTTTATTGCTACGCTTTACCTGAAGTTGGCTTCCCTGTTGGCTCAGACTGCAAAGAAGCTGCCTGCCATTTTGCAAGACACCCAGGTTTGATCCTTGGGGCAGAAAGATCCCCTGGGAGAAGGGAATGGCTATCCACTATAATATTCTTACCTGGAGAATTCCGTGGACATAGGAGCCTGGCAAGCTACAGTCCATAGGGTCACAATAAGTCAGACAGATTGAGTGACTAACACTTTCAAAATGTCACAGAAGAATTAGTTGAGGTGATTAAGAATATATCCATTGTTAAGCAGTATATGAATGAACTCAAGATGTGTAGACACAAATACACCCAAATACCCAAAAACATTAACAACAACAAAAACTGCTGAAATATAATAAAAAATAAAAAGACAGGTAACCTTCTTAGCTTAACCTCACCTCACTAAGCCCTGATTTCCCTGGGTCCATATGCAACACTGCTAATTCTCTTACTTTTTTTGTTTTTATTCTCTTTTCCTATTCAGAGCCACATGCTATCTTCTTGGATCCCCTGTTGATGGGGAATACTAGCCAATGGAGCCTCACCTCTTTATGTGTTTATTAGTTTGTCTACTGTAATGAGGAATTATAATCCACTCCCCAGAAGATACAGCCACTGCTACTGTTATTTTCCTTGGTGACCTTGCATGGCCCTCCATGCCCTCTCTATAACCTTCCATTATATTACCTTTGTCTCTCTCAACTTACTTTTTGTTAGGTGGTTAGAATAGGAAAAGGAGTCCAAAACGGTGGTGGATAAAAGACAAAGGAGGGAAAGGCCTGGGGAAAATAGAACGCAGGAAGGTCCGAGGACCAGAGTGAGGACCACAGGTAAAATAAACAGCACCCCTGACTGGCCCAATTTACATAGGGCAGGCCCAGGGAGAGGAGAAAAAACATATAAAAAGAGGCCAAAATTAGGCTGGAGGCCTCTCTTCTCTTCACGTCTTTTAGGATGACATGCCCTCACGCCTCCAGGGTGTATTTTCCTTTACTTTCTAAATAAAACTGAGCTGTAACATGGAGCTGTAACACTGGTCTGTCACTTCAGATTTTTGTTGTGATGAGCCAGAACCGAGGAAATTACAAACTCCCCTGACACTTCTCTTTCCATGTTGTGTACTGTGCCTCTGGACTCCTGGACCTGAAGAAGGAGACATTAAAGTACACCTTTAAAGCCCAAGATTCGTGGAGGTCACAGGACAGTTTTTTCTCATTGCTGATACTGACCTTGACTGAGCCCATCACAGTGAGACTAGCACACACTGACTAATGCTACTTCTGCTTTCTTGGGTCTCTCAGCCCTTCTGCTTGCTTCTCTCAGCACTCCTAGAACAGCCAAGACAATTATCTCTGTTAGAAATAACATTCTAGGAACTTCATTTTAGAAGGTAGCTCCTCACACAGGCCTCAGAGATCTACCCCTATCTCTGCAACTTGGTCTTCAAACTCTAGGATGCCAGGATGGGACATTTCCACAAAGTAACTGCCTAGAAATGACCTTGAAACACCTTCAAATTTTTATCCCAGAAATTTGAACCACACACAAAAAATTCCTTAGCCAACTCCCATTTACTTACTGCCATCCTTGAACATTTTTATGCATGAAATTTTAAAAGGGATCATTTAAAATAACACAATTTGCAGAGACAGAATAGTGCAGGAGTTCAGAATGCCTACTGACCAAAGATTGGAATGCCTGAGATTTCATACTCAAGGTTGCTACTTCCTACCTAAATAATTACCATCAAGTCACTTTACATCTTTATGCCTCAATTTCCACACCTGTAAAATGGTGCACTATTTCTCTTGAGATTAATAGGAGAAATAAATGTGCTTAATTATGGAAAGTGCCTAGAAAATGCCTGCCACATAATAAGCACTGTATCAAGTGTTAGCTATTAATATTATGATAAGTATTAATAGGAAACAAAAATTAAATTAAAAAATTCACTGAATAATTTTTAACCATTTTAAGTTCTTTACAGTATATTTTTTTAAACAAAGAATTGCCAGCTTATATCAAAGATCTTTTCCAATATTAAATATATAAATTACTCAAAAATTTCCTTGGGTAACTGTGTCTTTGAAACTGTAGCAAAGCTTTTCTTAAATTATTTACAATTAAGAGGATTTAGGACTACTTTGTCCTTGAATTACCTAAGACAACTCTTAGATATGATAGAATAATTACTTTTAAGAAATTTTACTGACTATATCCATATCTTACAGTGTAATTTCATTTTCAACTGAGTAGATATTTCTCTTATATTACTGTTTTATGGCCCTATTACTGATATATGCAATGTTTATCTTGAATAACTATTTACAATTATTTCTAGGAAGAAGAAGAAGAAAATGTTGAAATTTGTTATTTCTACTAATGAAATTCTATGTGGATAAATGAATCTGATATTTCTTCTCATTTCAATTCATTTTGCATGTAATATCATATAGCCTGAAGTACAAACAAAAACTATAAATATGAACACACATTCCTTCGCTTATAATAACTATGATATGTTTCCTGTAAAGAACAAATAACTTACCAAGACAACAGTTTCAGAAAGCATCCCTTCAAAAAGAAATTATTTAGAAAAAATACAATCTTAGATTTTGGAAAGAACTGAGAATGTCAAATATTCCACTCAGTATATCAAAAGCTATAAGGCATCCTTTTTTCCTAACAATCATTGGCCTTGCTCAAAAATACCTGGAGTCCAGAACTCGTCATTTAGTAAGGCACCCTATACCATTGCATCTATGAAACATTCAAACTGAGTCAGAACTCAGCTCCATGTCATTTCCCTTCATAAATTCTGCTTCTGCCATCTGAAGTAAGAAGCAAGTGCATTATCTTAAGATATATCTTATGATATGATGTCCATTTTCTAACTATTGTAATTGTCATTCTCTAATCATGTACTTATTTGCTAGTTTCCCTCTGAAAATCTCAAAGCAGTTTCAAAATCCTTTCTCACTTTAGACATAAAACATATCAATTTAATGAAACACATAGTTAAAACTCAGAGGTTACATTTATTTTTCTTCTTCCTATTCTGCTTCTTTAGCAGTTTCCTTAGACAATAGTAGCAAAAAAATACATATTGAATACATTTAGTCCAAAATTTAGAATGACCTGTTTTAGTATATCCTCGAATCTAAAGAATACCTTTAATGTCTTTGTTTTTCATATTACCATCAAGTATTGGGTTATTAGTTTTGAAGTTCATTCCTCTACTTACCAAGATTTATTTGTGACTGAAACTCAGTTCTCTGGACTTTCTATTATTGGGCAAATCAGTTCTAAAATGAGCAGTGAAGATATTGTACACTATTACAAGATTAAGAACCAGGAAATAAACCTGATTAAATGCATTTCTCAAAGTTGGAAATAACTATGAAACACAAAATATTCTCTGCTTTGTAGCTTGTGAGAAATTGAGCACAAATCTTCTCAAAACTTCGCCCAGTACCTCATCTCTGAATGGATAGTTATGTATCTTCTATCTTTAGTCACTCTTAGTGAAATCCCAAGAGTAGATTATATAAGTATAGTGATAAATATTTAAGAGGTGATGTCACAAAAGCTGCCACACTCAGAATTTCAGGTGATTGCTTTGTATCTGGAGAGCATAATAGAGGCTACTCATCTACTTGTGGAAATTAGAGAGAGAAAGTGAGGAATGATTATAACCAAGAGGAAGAGGAAAATGTAAACATACTGCTTTTCAGAATTTGAAATAATCATGATCTAGCCAAGTTGATTTTTACAAAAATTGCATGAAAACACCAAAAATCAAATGATATGAAATTGCTGAATTGCTTTTAGCAATGGTGCTTGTGGGATTTTGGGGGAAAACCTGTTGTGTTTAAATAAAGTTAATGTTGGTGAATCACAAAATTATGGGAAGAGAAATAGCCATTCTGATCATTTTGTACTGTGAAGTACATGTTCTTTGCATTTATGAAAATGCCTCCATAAATTAAACAGTATATTAAAGAATGAGAGAAAAGACAAACATCTTATTCAAACCAGTTGTGTTTCATTTCCCAGTTTTATTATATAGCATGGAAAAGTAATTTAAGATTCATAACTAAATCCTGTCTTGCAGCAGAGAACAATCTTCTATTCCATTTTTAAACTTATTTTTAAAATGAAAAATATGTATTTTACTGAAAATGATTTTACATCTCACACTAAGCTTTGGCTCTTTATGTAATATTTTGGCCAGAAACCCTGAGCTTTATCCTGTGTACTTTCATTTATCTGGTACAACCTAACGATAGTTCTGCAACAATTTAGGCAATACCAGTTTAAAAATGGCAATTGTTTAATTAAATTTTTTAATTTAATTTAATTTTTAATTAAATGGGGCAATGGCACCCCACTCCAATACTCTTGCCTGGAAAATCCCATGGATGGAGGAGCCTTGTAGGCTGCAGTCCATTGGGTCACTAAGAGTCGGACACGACTGAAGTGACTTAGCAGTAGCAGTAGCAGTTAAAAAAAAAAAAAAAAAAGACTTTCAGTTAAAGTGAAGCAAAGTTCTACTGAGGGTTTTGGCATCATTTGCAGTAATTTCCAAGTGAAACAGGCAACTGCTAATGTTACCAATTCAAAGATGGTTAGGTACTGTTCTGAAGGCAAATATCACATGCAACTTGAAAACAATCTTAGAATTTAGTTTAGAATTTTCATGATAACTGGGAGAGAATTTGATTCCAGATTATGTCTGGGCACCTCAGAAAAGAAATAATATAATTACATGTGGTAAAATTAGAGTTCATACTTCTTATTTGTATACTAGGAAAACAAAATCGACTCAAAAAAAAATGGATCTTTTAATCTTAACATTATATATGATATTGATTGATCATCCTTTGCTTTGTTGTTGTTGTTCAGTCTCTAAATTGACTCTGATTCTTTGCAACCCCATAGACTACAGCATACCAGGCTCCTCTGTCCTCCACTATCTCCTGGAGTTTGCTCATATTTATCCATTGAGTTGGTGATGCTGTCTACCATCTCATCCTCTGCTACCCTCTTCTTTTGCCTTTAGTCTTTCCCTGAATCAGGGTCTTTTCCAAGGAGTTGGCTCTTCACATCAGGTAGACAAAAGTATTAGAGTCTTAATGTCAGCCCTTCCAATGAATATTTAGGATTGACTGGTTGCTCTTCTTGCAAGACTCTCATGAGTTTTCCCCAGCACTACAACTGGAAAGCATCAGTTCTTTGGTGCTCAACCTTCTTTATGTTGCTCAGCCTTCTGACCTGGGTGGGGGGAGGGCTCATCTTCTGGTATCATATCCTTTTGTCTTTTTCATACTGCCTGTGGGGTTCTCCAGGCAAGAATACTGGAGTGGTTTGCCATTTTCTTCTCCAGTGGATTATGTTTTGTCAGAACACTTCACTATGACCCATCTGTCTTAGGTGGCCCTGCACAGCATGGCTCATGGCTTCATTGAGTTATTCAAGCACCTTTGCCATAACAAAGTTGTTATTCATGCATCCTTTGCTAGTCTTGTCTATTTATATGCCATTCTGGTCAACTGAGTGTGACACTACATTTGGCACTATTAGGAGAAGTATAATATGGCTTTTACTTTCTTCAATAAATAACCATATTTGAAGAGGATCATTCAAAGTTGCCTTCTTGGACTATAAATACAGCCCAAGGCCCCAATTACTAATAGCCCATATTCTCTAAACACTGTGTGAATGTGCAGTTTACAATTTTTAATCCTAATCTGTGCAATGGATCACTAGAATTTTGTGTAAATTAATATTTAATCTCTTCAGATAGAGACTACTAATGTCTAGCAAACACATGATGGAAAAAATACTAATCACCAACTCTGGGGAATTAATCTAAAGAAAATAATTCAACAAAAGAAAAGTAAAGTAAAATTATAATTATATATTATTTATAATAATTAAATATTATTTATAATTGCAAGCCATTGTAAATATCCTATGTCCAGCAACAGAGAAACACTTAAAGATTTTTGAGCATCTGTTGAGATCAAATTATATTTATGAACATAACTTATAATTATGAACATAACTCTTAAGAGTCCTTTGGACTGCAAGGAGATCAAACCAGTCAATCCTAAAGGAAGTCAGTCCTGAATATTCATTGGAAAGACTGATGCCGGAGCTAAAACTCCAATACTTTGGCCACCTGATGGGAAGAACTAACTCATTGGAAAAGACCCTGATGCTGGGAAAGATTGAAGGCAGGAGGAGAAGGGGACGACAGAGGATGAGATGGTTGGATGGCATCACGAACTCAATGGACATGAGTGTGAGCAGGCTCTGGGAGTCGGTGATGGACAGGAAAGCCTGGTGTGCTGCAGTCCATAGGGTTGCAAAGAGTTAGACACAACTGAGTGACTGAACTGAACTGAACTGATAATTATGAAGATACTTATGAAATAATGTGAACTGATAAAGGCATAATATGATAATGATATAAGAAATAAGTAGGCATGTGAAATTGAGTAGAAGGACAAATGGACTTAGTCTTGAGAGGATTTTTGTAATTATAAACAGATTTTTTCCTTTAAAAATGTTCTATACTAATGTTGTTACACAGACATATATATTTATATGATTTTATAGTGCATAAAGTTAGTCCAATCATCTGGTTTGCAATAAGGCAGAAACTGCAGAATCCTAGCTCTGTCAGAAAACTGTCCATGCCCTGTGAATGTCTAATTAAAATCATAAGGTTGATATAAGTTTGACTTTCCTCTATTCTAGGTAAGTATTGCACAGTCAACTAGGAAATGAGATCTCTTGTATATGGAGGGAAAAGAGCCAAAAAATATATAAACAATAACATTCTATTAAAAATTGAGCCATAGGTGTGCACGTAAATAATATTAATACTATTATTGACCCTGTAGTTGCCCTTCATTTTGCCTTATATTACTTATGTCACTTAATTGCTGCAATTATGTTACATGATTGCCATATTGTCAACTCCATTTCATAGATGAGGAAATAAATCCCTAAATTAAATGACTTGCCTGAAATCATAGAGCAAATAAAAGGCCTAATCAGATTTAAAACTGTATCTGTCTAACTGAAGAGACTTGTTATCCCCATCCTGTACATTTGCACATTTACTCCACAGAAATACTGAGTATGTTGGGAGGTGGAAAGCGATACAAGTTACAGTGTAGTTTTGTTGTCAGATTCAAATTGTTCATTGTGAGCATAAACACAGCCATTTACTTCTGCCAGTTTCAGATTCTTCTTGGTGAGATGAAAACAATAGGATTACCTTTCTTTTTCCTCCAAAGGATTATTACAAGGCTTAGAGATATAAAACATGTCCTTTGCTCCATTTATTCAGCCAGTGCTCATTATACAGCTACTTTGTACCAAGCCTTCAGGTAGGGCCTAAAGATACAAAGATAAATCAGTGTAGGAAGACAGAAAAACATTAATTAAAATACTTATGTAAATCAAGCATGATTACCAAAAGTCTTAAGTACCATGAAAGAAAAATAAAACAGGGCAGGGTCTTTAATAGTTCAGAGGGTAGAAAAGTCCTCCTCGAGGAAGTATTGCATCATACATATCTGAATTACAAGAAGATAATTAATACACAGAAAATGTGAGGGAGACTTTCTGACAGAGGGCAGCATGTGTTAAGACCCAGAAGCAGAAAGAAGTGTGTTTGAGGAATCAAGATAAGGCAAATAAGTGACATTTTACCCCTGAAGCTGAGGAGCTGCATAAAATGATACTTGAGAGAAAAGCAAGGGTTAGATAATGAGCCATTTAGACCCTTTAAAGATGTTCTTTTGAGGAAAAGTAGTGATGAGCTATTCAAAGATTTTGAGTAGAGGACCTAATCAGATTTGGGTTTAAAAAGAATTGAGAAACCATGTGAGAGGTTTGGATTTTATGGATGTAGGGTGTTAAAACTGCCAACACAGTGTGAAGTAGGAGATGCAGGTAGTTTAGATGACGGCTGAATTCTGAGGATTTCCAATATTTAAAAGTTGGCTCAAGGAGAATCAAACAAGCTCCTTGACAAGGAGCAGCTGACTGAGAGGTGAAGGAGATTCAAGGCCAGCCAGGGCACTGAAGCCAACAGCTACGTTTCAAGGCAGCAGTGGTTAATGGTGCTACTGCTATGGCTACTGCTAAGTCACGTCAGTTGTGTCCGACTCTGTGCGACCCCATAGACACCAGCCCAACAGGCTCCCCCATCCCTGGGATTCTCCAAGCAAGAACACTGGAGTGGGTTGCCATTTCCTTCTCCAATGCATGAAAGGGAAAAGTGAAAGTGAAGTCGCTCAGTCGTGTCCGACTCTTAGCGACCCCACGGACTGCAGCCTTCCAGGCTCCTCCATCCATGGGATTTTCCAGGCAAGAGTGCTAGATTGGGGTGTCGTTGCCTTCTCCATAATGGTGCCAAGTGCAGGTTAAATATCAAGTGAGATTGGAAATAAAAAGTGCCATTGGATTTAGGAACGTTGAACTTACTGTAATGGAAGATGATTTCTTTGTTTTTATTATGCCCAGGGATTTAGGTTTCAGTTCAGTTCAGTTGCTCAGTCATGTCCGACTCTTTGTGACCCTATGAATCGCAGCACGCCAGGCCTCCCTGTCCATCACCAACTCTCAGAGTTCACTCAGACTCACGTCCATCGAGTCAGTGATGCCATCCAGCCATCTCATCCTCTGTCTTCCCCTTCTCCTCCTGCCTCCAATCCGTCCCAGCATTAGTCTTTTCCAATGAGTCAACTCTTTGCATGAGGTGGCCAAAGTACTGGAGCTTGAGCTTTAGCATCATTCCTTCCAAAGAACACCCAGGACTGATCTCCTTTAGAATGGACTGGTTGGATCTCCTTGCAGTCCAAGGGGACTCTCAAGAGTCTTCTCCAGCCCCACAGTTCAAAAGCATCAATTCCTCGGCGCTCAGCTTTCTTCACTGTCCAACTCTCACATCCATGCATGACCACTGGAAAAACCATATCCTTGACTAGATTTAGGTTTGGGTCTTGTTAAAAGACAAATAGACGCATATTAAAAATTTAAGTGTTTATGTCAGCAAACTTTGATTTCTACCAGGCAGGGCCAAACTGGAGGTGGTTCGCAGCTCTCCACCAACAGGAGTTAGGGGCAAGGTGTTTTAGAGAATATGCAAAAGCAAAGGGGAAATTTTTGATTGGTTATTGCTTAAGTGGTTGCATGACTTGGGAAAACCTAGTGCACTACTTGTGATTTCTTGTTCTTCTCACCCTTGAGGCTTTTTCAGGAAATGACTCTGGTTCAGGTTTCATTGCTTACTCAGGGTTCCAGGGTTCCAAACTACTAGAGCCACCTCTGTGTAATGGCCTCCTTGTTTGATTACTTCAACAGTTCTGCTTCTGATCTAATGTGTTTCTTCCACACTTATATTTCCTTGTTCAGTAACAGTGGACTATCACCACTGAACTTTGTAGAAACTTATAAGGGCATTCCTTTTTAAAAAGTTTTTAAACCTTACAAGAAAGAGTGAAAATAAAAGGCATTTGGTATCAACAAAAGCAAATCAGTTTCTCTTGAGAGCTTGGATTTTTCCTGTGTTATGCCAGTGAGAAAGGTGATTATTTTCAAGGGTGACTAGCTATTTACTACTGTCGAAAGGGAATGTTACCTGCTATTCCAGTCAATGAAGAATTTTTTTCTTCAGAAAAAATTTTTCAGAAGAACTGGAACCAGTCATTCCAGTTCTCCACAGATCCAGCCACCAGGCCCTGCAGCCTCCCACTTCCCCAGAAGGGGACCTGAGGGGAATTCAGCATGGAGAAAAACAGGAAACTTTCTGTGCTTGGATGCTGGCCCTGGATAGTTAAGATTCGTGTCTCAGGAGTAATTTCAGTGAGCCCAGGCTCTTGCATCTTCTCATACATAGAAAAGTCTTTCCTCATTAACTTGACACATCTGCTCCTTGTGATTAGCAACACTCTTTTGATGTTGGACTACATGTCTCCCCACCACCACTCCAACAAAACGCTCCTGTATATCCTGGCTCCTCCCGTAACTCTGCAGAGCAGTACCTCAGAGCTATCTGGGAGGCTTTCTCCCAGGCTACAGTCCTCAGTTAGATACCTGAATGAAACTTAAGTTGCTACTTTAACGTTGTGGATTTTTCTTTAGTCACACTACTTAGAGAGATGACTCAAAAACTTTCATCATATGCAATAAGATGACTGAAATTTAACTCTAGAACTTTAGGCCAAGGACAGTAAATTGAGCAAAGTTCATTTGTTCTCATTTATTTTCTCAGTTAACTGAGAAATAATTTAAATATAGTTGCTGCTGCTGCTGCTGCTAAGTCGCTTCAGTCGTGTCCGACTCTATGCGACCCCATAGACAGCAGCCCACCAGGCTCCCCTGTCCCTGGGATTCTCCAGGCAAGAACACTGGAGTGGGTTGCCATTTCCTCCTCCAATGCATGAAAGTGAAAAGTGAAAGTGAAGTCACTCAGTCATATCCGACTCTTAGTGACCCCATGGACTGCAGCCTACCAGGCTCCTCCGCCCATGGGATTTTCCAGGCAAGAGTATTGGAGTGGGTTGCCATTGCCTTCTCCTAAATATATTAAATATAAGTTAAATAATTTAATTCTCAGAGTTTGAGAATTTAATTTTCTCAGAATTATAACTCCTGATATGAAATGCAGCCCCATGACCAAGTAGATACATTAAATTCAAACTGATATCCATGCTTTCTGGGAATTCCAGTTTTTAAAGGTTTTATAATACTTTCACTTGATTCTGTTGTTTGGTTCTAATAAATATTTTCTGAAAAGAAATCCCGTATCTCTTATCTACAGAGACTATCATTTATTTCTTTACTCTATGAGCTAATATGTAATCAAGTTAGCAACTTTTTATGTCTTTTAAATCTTATTTTCCTTGTTTGTACAATTGCTTAACAAAGCCAGAGGTCCCCCCCTCCCCATTTTACTTCTATGAAGAAAAGTACCCCAAAATCATAAGTAAATTCAGATTTTGGTTGCAAGGACATTTTAACATCTGAATTGTACTTACAAACCTTTGAATATATTCTCATGGCCAATCATTGTCCTATGGGCAAGTAGTAGCTATTAGGATTTGTGAGTAAATAAAGGTATCAAGAACATTGTATAATAGTGAGAAGTTTCTGATTTCAGACTAGTTTGACCTTGTATCATCTACAGAATGTCACACGTTAAGAAATAAACTGCTGAAGTAGAAGACAACAAAAAGAGAGAACGTGAATTTAATCAGTGAGACATTTTACTGCCTTGAGGAACTAAACTATCTCATTCTACATGAACTGAATGATATTTATAAAAGTGCTGCTCCTTTGGTCTTATGCTGCCTCTCCTCATCAGCTTCCCAAGGCGTGCGGAAGCTGCTGCTTGTGCTGTTGCTCAGCTGCTCCGTTGCTCTTATTGTTCCAAAGAAGTTGCTGTCATGTGTATTAAATGTCACAGACATTAACTCAAACTAACGCATTCTTACTAGTTAGTTTCTAGTTTAATGAGACTTGTGAAGGACAAGCAGAGCTCTTCCCAAGTTTAATGTATTAAGTGCTAAAAGCTTAGAGTGAGAGCATATTCAAATCTGTCATGTGAAAGCACCAATATGGTAACACTTATGCCCCTATACTATAGGTGTAGAACCTATATAATTAGAAATGGAACATTAACATAATGTCAACTTAATTATCTAGTATTCAATAAATAACACAATTTTGAGCTATATTATAATTTTTTTCATATTTGTATAAAGGGGATATTACTTCAAGTTGAAAAAAAAAAAGATAAAGGAAAGAAATACCTGCTGTGTAAGTTGTTAAAAATGGTATTTTGGATAAATTTCTTCACTTTTGTCTTTCTTATCCTTCCTTTTCCACTGTATACTAACTCTGAATTTCTTAATCTATGTAGTTTCTTTTAACAGCCGAAGCCTCCTGGTCCACTTACTGTTGTTTTTCAGCAAATTCTTACAGGGTACTGTTCGTCAGATCTCCTCCTAGGCTCTGTTGACACAGCAGTGGACAAGAACAAGCATTGCCTGTGCCTTTGTGGTACTTAGAATCAGGTTGTAAAGAAAGAGCCAAATAACCTCTGAAATAAGCTACAAATTGTAGTTTTGCAGTTGTTGTAGAGGAAAGATACATAACAGAAACTTGGTAAGACCAAAGAAGTCAGGTAACGTGGATCAGCTGCACTAAGGAATCTGCTCAGAAGGAAAGCATATCAGATGGAACAGATGCGCAAAGGAATAAACATAAGAAACATAAATAATTTTGCTGTGACTGGAGCAGGAAAAAAAAAAAGAGCAAAAATCACACTAAAGAAGTGATTAAGCATAGACAGGGTACTATTTTGGGGGGGTGAGGTTAAGGATATTGTTTTTATGCTAAGAGTAATCGCAAGGCTTTGAACTGTGTTGAGCATGTGATAAAATTTTGAAAGGATTTTGACTACCTCGTGGAGAGTGGACAACATTAAGTACGAATAAACCATTGGATGTTAGTTTTGTGTTATCTAGGTGAAATGTAATGGTAACTAATCAGGGTGATGGAGAGCTCTTTAAGAGATATAAGGGAGTGGTGATGGATTAGATAGAAAAGCTTTCAGTAAATATCAGTGGTTCTCAAGTTAAACACTTGTTTTTTTGGCTCTGTTATTTAGTGAGATAAATAAGTCTAGCTTTATAAGGTTGAGTACCGTGGTTGGATTGTCTATGTATTTAGTTTGTTTAGCATCAAGGAAAAGTAACTGTTCTCAGGAACAGGGGTCAGAAACCTATAACCAAATCCAGACCACTGCCTGTTTTCATAAATATAAGTTATTGTATCTCAGCATCATCCATCCATTCATTTATGCATCATCTGTGGCTATTTTTACATAGTGTTAAAGTTGGTAATTTCAACAAAGATAATATGGCCCACAAAGCATATAACATTTACTGCCTGGCCTTTACAGAAAAAGTTTACCAGATCCTGCTCTAGAAGATGGAAATGGTTTTATCATATTTTAATTTTTATTGTTATACATCCTATTAATGTTTTTGACCAAAAAGTTTATTTCTCCTTCTAATAATCAGCATTAATTAATTTGTTTGTTCATGTCAAAGTTAATTCTTAAATTTCCACTACTTGGAGCACGGGCTGTACTGGGGCCCTGCTCCTATTAATACTTTAAGGCAACTCACAGTTGCATCCAGTCAGTGTGAAAGCACTGCATGCTGTGGCAGCTTCCTTTACAGAGCATCTTTGCCCAAAGAATATTCCCCCAAAGCAAAACAAATACACAAAGAGTCCACTTTTTGTATAATTTTTAATACTTTAGGAAATTACTCAAGCATAACAATTTTATTTTTTTCCTTCAGTATCTTGTGTTTTGGTAGTATGTCTTTCTCTACCTTGTAAGATAGACTGAGGCATAAAATACGCCAACGGTCACACAGCCTGACAGAGCCAAGATTCTAACCCGCAGTGTGTGTTAAGAAGCCATTATCTTGAACTCAATCTATTTCATGTACTAAAAGACCACTGTAGTAAAATTCTAAATAAAGATTTAGCCATGTATAAGAAATCACTGCAGATGGTGATTGCAGCCATGAAATTAAAAGACGCTGACTCCTTGGAAGGAAAGTTATGACCAACCTAGATAGCATATTCAAAAGCAGAGACATTGCTTTGCCAACAAAGGTCCGTCTAGTCAAGGCTCTGGTTTTCCAGTGGTCATGTATGGATGTGAGAGTTGGACTGTGAAGAAAGCTGAGCACTGAAGAATTGATGCTTTTGAACTATGGTGTTGGAGAAAACTCTTGAGAGTCCCTTGGACTGCAAGGATATCCAGCCAGTCCATCCTAAAGGAGATCAGTCCTGGGTGTTCATTGGAAGGACTGATGCTGAGGCTGAAACTCCAATGCTTTGGCCACCTCATGCGAAGAGTTGCCTCATTGGAAAAGACTCTGATGCTGGGAGGGATTGGGGGCAGGAGGAAAAGGGGACGACAGAGGATGAGATGGCTGGATGGCATCACTGACTCGATGGACGTGAGTCTGGGTGAACTCCAGGAGTTGGTGATGGACAGGGAGGCCTGGTGTGCTGCGATTCATGGGGTCGCAAAGAGTCGGACACAACTGAGCGACTGAACTGAACTGAACTGAAGCCTTGTAACCCTGTTGCCTCATTCGGTCCAAATAATGATAATTAGGATTATAACTAGAAAATACTTTAAAATCTAGTACATATTGTGTTGGCCAAAAAGTTTTTTTGGCTTTCACTTCTCCTAGAAACAAAGATTTTTGTTGAAGGTGTAAACCATTAAAACTGTTTTTGAATTCTCTATAGCAAAGATTGGGGCTTCCCTGGTGGCTCAGACAGTAAAGAATTTGCCTGTAATGCAGGAGACCTGGGTTTCATCTCTGGGTCAGAAAGATCTCCTGGAGAAATGAATGGCTACCTACTTGAGTATCCTTGACTGGAGAATTCCATGGACGGAGGAACCTGGCGGACTATGGTTCATGGGTTCACAAAGAGTCAGACAGGACCAAGTGACTAACACTTTTACTTTCATAGCAAAGATCGCATTTCTAAAGTAAGGTTATTGAATGTTTATGGAATGAAAAAATTAGCTGAGTCCTTTATTGATGACAACTCTTCCAGTCTGGCTTCTTAAATAGTCGAAGGGGTGAACTAAATTACCTTTCATGTAGTAGTACCTTTCAGTAAACCTTTATGACTGCGGTACTGTGTCTCTGGGGTACAAAAGTGTATCAAACACAGGGAAGCCTGATGTGTGAATAATAATGTTTGGGAGATATTCAGCGTCATCTTCTTGTATAAACAAAACATGTAATTGAATACAATCATATTAACAAACAGCCACTTACTCTAAAAACAACTGGAAGGAAATACAACAAAATATTAATTTGGTGCATTGTTTATTCTTATCTAATTTCTTTGTCTTCCAAATGCGTATTTGTGAAAATGCATTGACTTTTCAATAAAATACACTTTATATAAAAAGATTAAAAATATTATTTTTCAAGATTTGTACACATTAAATTTAAACATAAACATTGCATATCTATGACATTGTTAGAAAAGAAAATGATCAATTTGTAAATTATAAAGAAAATGTACTTTCAAGGTTAGTAGCTAGAGGCCAAAAAAAAAAGAAGTTAGCAGAACCCAAATCTTCTGATTTTTAACCCATGGATCCAATGATACTGGGGCTTCACAGGTGGTTCAGTGATAATCTGCCTGCGAATACAGAAGGTGTGGGTCTGATCCCTGGTTTGGGAAGATCCCCTGGAGAAGCGAATTGCTACCCATTCCAGTATTCTTGCCTGAGAAATCCCATGAACAGAGGAGCCTGGTGGGCTGAGGTCCACTGGGTCGCAAAAAGTCAGACACAACTTAGCGACTAAACGACAGTAACAACAGCAACCAATGATATTAGCTCTCCCTAATAGTATAGCATAGTGTCGTTTATGCTCACCAGCCTATTAGTGACAAAAACCATTAATAAGCATGAAAATGTGTTCACGAAAAAGCATTGTCATCCCTCACTTGCACCTTAATTGGAGTATTAAATGATAGTACAAAGAGCATCCTCACAAAGGTCTGGAGTAAACTGGATGTCTTTAATTTCTCTCTTGTTATTCCTAAGCATTGTCATAGCTTCTTCATCTTTGAAAGTGAGGTTAAAATCTTTTACATTACTCACTAAATATTAATTTGTGTTTCTAACAATAGTAGCTAAATTTTGCAGAATGTTTCCTATGAGACAGGCACCTTATATCTATTAAAATTATCTGTTTAAAGTGGGATCCTTGTTTATGGGTGAGAACATTGAGGATCAGAGAGATTAAATAACTAGGTCAAGGTCTTACAATTAGTAAGAGCATAGCTGGGAATCACACCCAGTCTCATTTTGAGTTCAAGCGCCTAACAACTATAGATAACATCCTCCTTTTCTCACAGAAACTTGCTTTGACTTTTCATCTCACTGATCTGCTAACCCTAATACTTTGGTTTCACTAACGTCACTCCAGTTTCTTTTCTATCAAAAAATGTCTTTAGGCTTTCAGATGCATAGAGATTCATAAATTCATCCAATCTTCCGCTTTTGATTACAAGTATTTCTATTTGACTTAGCTACAAAGATTTCTCACAAATGATTTTGTAGCAAAACTCTGTTATTTGTTTGCTGATAATTCAATTTGAAACAAAGCAAAGAAGAAGGAAAGTTTTTTTGTTTTTATTTTTTGACTTATTAATCCTTACCAAGTACATCCTTCTAGAAAGCTGCAGGGTACTATAAACCAGGTCATTTTGACTAAACATAAATACAGCACAAATTGGATGTCCCCTCAGGCCTTTGAACTGACTTGAAGCTAAGACTATACCCGAACCTTGGGTTTTATCTATGCCTGTTCTTGGAACAGAGCCAAATTCTCAGCAGAAACACACATTTGCAGGAATAGGACAGCTGCCGTAGGTTTTGAAACTAGGAGCACTAGCACTTTCTAAAAGCTGAAAAATACAGACCATCTCTGAACTTTAATTACTTGACTTCTGCAATGGCACATGAAGAAACTCCCGATGTCTTTGCCTAAACTATTTATTGCTGTGGGGTAGGATGGTGGGAAAAACTTTGGAGCTTGACTGGCTGTGCAGTCTTGGCTTGCCACTTAGTTGTAGCATATCACTGACATTTTATTCTAAGTTTTATCATACCTTAATGGATTTTTGTGAGTGTTCTTGAAATAGAGAGGAACATCAAAAAATAGTTTCATGGCAGCTGTTATGTTGAAGCTAACCACTTTGCATTACCAGCACCCTGAAGTGTGTCCCTTTAGATATTAATTTATTTCATAAAATTTAAAACATCTTTCTCCTTCTGTAGTTATCTTTTGTTTTCCAGTGGTAACAGTTTTCCTCTGTAGCTATCTATTTAATGACAATCATTTTGCCCAAACTTTGTATGGCAGGATCATATTTTAAAGCAAATAAAGCACTCAGATTTGTAGAACATTCATGAAATAATCTTAAAATGTATTTAAGCTGAAATGATATGGTCTCAAGTACCAAATTCCTAAATAAACGTAAATGATTTTGAAGTTCAATGAGAGGAAAGTGTTTCCCAAGTCTCATGAAAATAAATGCATAAAAGCAGTTCAATTGGGAAAGACAAAATAGATTTGCTCTTTAAAGTATACCAGTGGAAAGAGGCATCTTGCCAGATGATGTCTTCTGAATTCAGGTACATTTATTGATTTTTTCGAAGATTAGCTTATCTTATTGAATCTTGCAATTGTATCCTGTTATATCATATACTGTCCCAGTTTGATGGCATCATGGCTGTGTTCCCTTTCCTTAGGAAAGGATGAATAGGCTGAAGGGGATTGTCATTGTTACGTGTCCAGAAGTGGAGAGAGTACCATGTCCTGCTTCAAGGATGTAAACATAGCTCTCAGGCCTGCCTGCTAATAATACAACTTAAAAAATGACAAATATCAACTTTAGAAGAATACTGAAGGAATGAATTTGAAGTAACCGACAGAAAGCTATTTTCTTTTTCTGGATTCTTTCTTATTTAACAATAAGGTGCTTAACATGCTCTCCTAAGTAACCTGAAGGTCTTTCAAATTAGTCTAATAATTTACAGCCAATTAATAACTTAAGATACCTGAACTGTTATTGATTAAAAACATTGGCTTCCACCTGTGCTGAGTATTCTGGGGTTAACAGAACTTTCCAGCATATACAGAAGACATTCACAGCTGAAACTCTGGAACATAGAAAAAGACCTTCAAAGTCTGATGGATGATATGCCAACCCAAGGCCCTTGTAGCAGCAGACTAGCTCACAGACTGAGGGATAAATCAAAGCATTAATCGGTCTTGTCAGTAAAGCAGGTGTTTTGATGGCCTTTATGGTGCATTTTCATGCAAAAGGGTGGTGAGATACAGGAATCACAGGGGATTGCAAATAAATGGCACTGACAGCATTGATCCCACCAGACGAGGGGGCCCAAACCAGCCTGTCTTTTCATATTATGAAATACACCTAATAGCAGTGCCTCCTTAAGCTCTAATTCTTCAGTAGCCTATTTGTGAGCTCAGGATTTTCTTTCTCTTTCTTTTTCTTGTCTTTTCTCCTTTTTTGTTTGTTTCTTTCTTTTTTTAAATCATATGCCAAAAACCTTTCTTTTCTTTTCATGATAAACCATTGCAGCAGCCATAGCAGGTTTAGAATGTTAAAGAACCAGGGTGCACATGACTTGACAAAAGATTTTTGTTCTTAAAAGATTTCAAGACAGGATATGCAAACTGTGTAATCTGGTTCCAAGATGGAAGGGGAAGTGGGGGAGGAGGAGAGGCAAATCTGCTCTTCTACTTCAAAATTCAATGATAAAAGAATATATTATCCCAAAGATCCAGGAACATAGACAACTCTCAATACATGCTGCTACTGCTGCTGCTAAGTCACTTCAGTCGTGTCCGACTTTGTGCGACCCCATAGATGGCAGCCTGCCAGGCTCTGCCATCCCTGGGATTCTCCAGGCAAGAACACCGGAGTGGGTTGCCATTTCCTTCTCCAATGCATAAAAGTGAAAGGTTAAAGTGAAGTCGCTCAGTTGTGTCCAACTCTTAGCGACCCCATGGACTGCAGCCTACCAGGTTCCTCCATCCACAGGATTTTCCAGGCAAGAGTACTGGAGTGGGGTGCCATTGCCTTCTCTGCTCAGTACATGAGCTCATTAGAAATTATGTATCTTAAACTATGGCTAAATTTGGAGAAATAATTTAAAACTTAGAAAATTTCAGGTACATTTATGGTCAGTTTGGCATCTTATAGAAAGGCAATTTTGATTTAACATTTTGGGATTTTGCTAGATTTAAGTGACCAGTTATTGATATAGTAATAAGTTGAAAAACATAATTAAAATTACATTTGTAAATTCTCTGGTAGGTTTCATCATTTTTCTTCTGTAGAGTAGTATGTGTGAAGCCTGGGAAGCTTCATAGAGTAGTATGTGAAGCGAAAGTCTCTCAGTTGTGTCTGACTCTTTGTGACCCCATGGACTTTATAGCCCATGGAATTTTCCAGGCCAGGAAACTGGAGTGGGTGGCTATTCCCTTCTCCAGGAGATCTTCCCAACCCAGGGATTGAATCCAGGTCTCCCGCATTGCAGGCAAATTCTTTAACAGTTGAGATACGAGGGAAGCCCATAGAGTAGTATACTTTTGGATAAATCTCAAAATTACTTGTCAACTTATTAATAGGCAAGTATTGAGTAGTTATTATGTGTGTCGTAGGGATTAGTCTAAGTACTTTATATGTGCATTATTCATAAGCGCATGTGGAAAATAATATTATCTCCATAAGAAAACATAAACACGGAGAGGATTAGTAATTTTGTCCTAGGTCCTACAGCTTTGAGACTGGAATTTAAACATAGGGGAGCATTGAAACATGTATAATATCATGTATGAAATGAGTCACCAGTCCAGGTTCGATGCAGGATACTGGATGCTTGGGGCTGGTGCACTGGGACAGCCCAGGGGGATGTTATGGGGAGGGAGGAGGGAGGAGGGTTCAGGATGGGGAACACATGTATATCTGTGGCGGATTCATTTCGATATTTGGCAAAACCAATACAATATTGTAAAGTTTAAAAATAAAATAAAATTAAAAAAAAAAAAAATAAAATAAACATAGTCCATCTCCAGAGCCCTGATGCTCCTTCATAACACTCTTCTGCCTCTAGAAAATAACTCATAAGATCCCTTGTTCTCAATACTAATATTAATATTTTGGATTGTTACACTAAATATGTAGATCTTTTGCAATTCAGATTTTTTATTTAACAAAAACTGAATTTCTTAAGTCAAATTATGTTTTCCACATGATTTTACACAAAACTTTTAGTTCATAATATGGAATAAAATCTTACTGGAGAGTTCATACTATCTTTTCTAATAACTCTGAAGAAAATACAATAATTTCTTAATTTTCCTGAGTACTCTAGAACCTAGGATTTAGGAACAGGAAATGGCTGTTGGTGACAAAGAAGCTGAAAGGTAGCTTGGAGAAAACATTACCTCAACCTACAATCTGATATAAAGTTTGTTTAATTTCTATGTTATGAAACTAGCAAGAACTATCTTCTTGCTATCTCCAGAAAGAACTGGAGAATATTTGTTTGCAGACCTCTAGAATGATAAATTTCCAAGGAAACGAAATTGGTCACATCACCTGGAAAGTGCATTAGCACCATGCAGACAATCTGCATGAGGAATCTGCCCAAAGCCAGGAATTTGTTTGTTGACTGTAGATTCCCAGAGGAAGAGTAGAGTGGCCTAACACGAATGCTTTGTGACATCAGGTTAAGAATACCCCATACATCCATCACCACAAAAGGGAGATAGAATTCTTCAGTAAGAGTGATTCATTTTAATGATAGCATTTCCTGGGTTATTCACCTTTCTTTACAATCTGAGGTTAACTCTCTTTGATTGTCACATTATTTTTAGAGTTGTAAATATAATATATACAATCTTAGAGCAATTATAGCTTATTGGCCTGGTTACATTTTGTCTCCTTTGGAAAGAATTCTTAATATGAACATTCAAAGTTAGATCTTAAAGGCTCTCTGTTGAAATTGCATGCTAATTAAAATTAAATACGGAATTTGTATATTAAGAGCATATGAACTTGTGCATTTCTCTGAGAATATAATCTATTAATTGCATTATATTTTCAGAGAATGCATGTTTCCAAAAAAACTAAGAAAGCCTAGTGCAATGATTTTGTAAAATTCTGCTCTTCTTCATTCTGTGTTGCCAGCAAACATGATGCTTTAAGAAGAGACTGCAGTTGTTGTTAATATTGATTTTTTTTCCTTACTGATGAATAAAATGTATGCTATTTTTTTTTACTGTGATAACATATATGTGACATTTTACTGTTTTAACCATGTTTAAGTGTACAGTTCAGTGACTTTAAGTACATTCACATTGTTTTGTAACCATCACTACTATCCATCTTCAAAACTGTTTCATATCCCAAGAGATTGTTGTTTTTTAAAAACATCAATAGCATTCCCAATTCTAAGTATGGAAGAAATTAACTTTATTATTTTGGTTAAGACTATGATTTCCTAATTGATTTTAGAGACCATTCTCCCTCCAAGTGTATTATACTTCTATCTGAATTACTTCTGAGATTGTTATTAGATGCCTCAACATGAACATATATCATTTAAAAATTTTCAATTTAAGCTCAGATTAAAATAATATAAATCAAAAGTAGATATTTTTCTAATAACGTTAAGTAAGTCAGCAATGTGACTATGATTTCAACAGAAATCAATCCCTTAATTAAAAACCAAAGGTGAGAGTATGTTAATTTTAAAAACATAAAACTTTAATTTGTATTGTTGAAAAACATGTTACCCTATTTCTTTACTTTGTAAAATTTTGTACTATGTTAATAACCAATCTAATTGAATTACAGACTGGATCCTAATTTAAAAACAAAAGAAGTTCTTTTTTTCACTGATGACAATTAGTATAGAAAATGTACAAGTATGAATAAAAGGGGAAATAAAGGGAAAAAAACATAAGCTTATCCATAGGATCTCAAATTATGCTTTAAGGATGGCACCCCACTCCAGTACTCTTGCCTGGAAGATCCCATGGACGGAGGACCCTGGTAGGCTGTAGTCCATGGGGTCGATAAGAGTCAGACACGACTGAAGGGACCTAGCAACAGCAGCAGCAGCAACAGTTAAAAAAATGTTTGTATAAAAACTGTGTCAACTTTTCTGGTAACTTCATGTTTTATGTGAAAAAATTAAAATTCATATTGTGTATTTATGTTAAAAACTTTTTAATGTTAAATTATTTTGAACAGGGATCAACACCATCCCCATGGAAAAGAAATGCAAAAAAGCAAAATGGCTGTCTGGGGAGGCCTTACAAAAAGGTGTGAAAAGAAGAGAAGCAAAAAGCAAAGGAGAAAAGGAAAGATATAAACATCTGAATGCAGAGTTCCAAAGAATGGCAAGAAGAGATAAGAAAGCCTTCTTCAGCGATCAAGGCAAAGAAATAGAGGAAAACAACAGAATGGGAAAGACTAGAGATCTCTTCAAGAAAATCAGAGATACCAAAGAAACATTTCATGCAAAGATGAGCTCGATAAAGGACAGAAATGGTATGGACCTAACAGAAGCAGAAGATATTAAGAAGACATGGCAAGAATACACAGAAGAACTGTACAAAAAAGATCTTCATGACCAAGATAATCACGATGGTGTGATCACTGACCTAGAGCCAGACATCCTGGAATGTGAAGTCAAGTGGGCCTTAGAAGCATCACTATGAACAAAGCTAGTGGAGGTGATGGAATTCCAGTTGAGCTATTCCAAATCCTAAAAGATGATGCTGTGAAAGTGCTGCACTCAATATGCCAGCAAATTTGGAAAACTCAGCAGTGGCCACAGGACTGGAAAAGGTCAGTTTTCATTCCAATCCCAAAGAAAGGCAATGCCAAAGAATGCTCAAACTACCGCACAATTGCACTCATCTCACACACTAGTAAAGTAATGCTCAAAATTCTCCAAGCCAGGCTTCAGCAATATGTGAACTGTGAACTTCCTGATGTTCAAGCTGGTTTTAGAAAAGGCAGAGGAACCAGAGATCAAATTGCCAACATCTTCTGGATCATGGAAAAAGCAAGAGAGTTCCAGAAAAACATCTATTTCTGCTTTATTGACTATGCCAAAGCCTTTGACTGTGTGGATCACAATAAACTGTGGAAAATTCTGAAAGAGATGGGAATACCAGACCACCTGACCTGCCTCTTGAGAAATTTGTATGCAGGTCAGGAAGCAATAGTTAGAACTGGACATGGAACAACAGACTGGTTCCAAATAGGAAAAGGAGTACGTCAAGGCTGTATATTGTCACCCTGCTTATTTAACTTCTATGCAGAGTACATCATGAGAAACGCTGGACTGGAAGAAACACAAGCTGTAATCATGATTGCCAGGAGAAATATCAATAACCTGATATGCAGATGACACCACGCTTATGGCAGAAAGTGAAGAGGAACTCAAAAGCCTCTTGATGAAAGTGAAAGTGGAGAGTGAACAAGTTGGCTTAAAGCTCAACATTCAGAAAACGAAGATCATGGCATCTGGTCCCATCACTTCATGGGAAATAGATGGGAAACAGTGGAAACAGTGTCAGACTTTATTTTTCTGGGCTCCAAAATCACTGCAGATGGTGACTGCAGCCGTGAAATTAAAAGACGCTTACTCCTTGGAAGGAAAGTTATGACCAACCTAGATAGCATATTCAAAAGCAGGGACAGTACTTTGCCAACAAAGGTTCGTCTAGTCAAGGCTATGGTTTTTCCTGTGGTCATGTATGGCTGTGAGAGTTGGACTGTGAAGAAGGCTGAGCGCCAAAGAATTGATGCTTTTGAACTGTGGTGTTGGAGAAGACTCTTGAGAGTCCCTTGGACTGCAAGGAGATCCAACCAGTCCATTCTGAAGGAGATCAGCCCTGGGATTTCTTTGGAAGGAATGATGCTAAAGTTGAAACTCCAGTACTTTGGCCACCTCATGCGGAGAGTTGACTCATTGGAAAAGACTCTGATGCTGGCAGGGATTGGGAGCAAAAGGAGAAGGGGACGACAGAGGATGAGATGGCTGGATGGCATCACTGACTCGATGGACGTGAGTCTGAGTGAACTCCGGGAGTTGGTGATGGACAGGGAGGCCTGGCGTGCTGCGATTCATGGAGTTGCAAAGAGTCAGACATGACTGAGAGTCTGATCTGATCTGATCTGATCTGATAGACACCTGGGTTATTTTTTATCACTTATTTAACAAATATTTATTTAAACACATGACATATCTTTATATTATAATTATTGCAGAAAGAATTTCACTATTTATTGTTTTTAAACACACAAAATATAGATATAAGGACAAGAGATCAAGCATTTGTTTTCAACTTACAATGAATCAAAAGCAACTCTGAGAACGTTATGGCAGCCTGAAACTGAAAGTGTTACTCCCTCAGTCATGTCCGACTCTGCAAACCTATGGACTGTAGCCTGCCAGGCTCCTCTGCCCATGGGATTCTTTAGGCAAGAAGAATGGAATGGGTAGTCATTCCATTCTCCAGGGGATCTTCCCAACCCAGGGTTTGAACCTGGGTCTCCTGCATTGCAGGCAGATTCTTTACTGTCTGAGCCAACTGATTTAGAATGTTTTCACAGGATTGCATATTGACACTTTTCACACTTAAAGTTGATCATGAACAAGATTTGAAAATTTTGCTCTTCTAGAGCCTGTTCCAGAGAGTAACTTTTAAGATAAAAGTTGACATAAGAAAACAAGTGTAATGCATTCATTTTTATAGATAGTCTTTCTTCACCCACTCTGACATCCTAACTTTATGTTTATAGGCAAATTGATCAAGGCTGTGTAAAATAGAGTTCCTAACTCTGCAAATAACCTCTGTAAATAATGTACCTAGGTAAATTCAACTACAGGTTGTGTAACTGTAGAAGAGACATACATTGATTTTTCTTCTAAATCTGAACATCCAGAGAGTAATATGCATGTCTTTAGATATTAATATGAATGACAATGAGTTTAAAAATCTAATCCATTCAACTGGGTTTATGAAACATTTTCTAGCAACTTTTATAGCCAATTTCAAAGTAAAAGAGTCATATATTCTTAGCAGAGCCATTTATTTTGGGAAGGAGAAAATTATCAAGAATGGTTTACAAACATATATACAAATGTTTGGCTTACTTATGGGAAAATAAAACTCATTTAATAAAAGCAGAATTTCTCTAGGGGTATTAAAACATCTTAGGTAGATCATATTCATGGCAACCTGTATCCCTCACTGCCATATGCCTGCTTCACTGCCTCTTATTGTGGACCTGCCGAACCCAGAACAATTTAGAGGCTGTGATATGGGCCAAACAATCCAACTTCTAGTTTTTGAATTGGGTCCAATGATAGCCACACATGGCACTTTAATCAGAAACATTTAGCAGATACAGCTACTAATCTTTGAAACTGAATGTAGCTGTTGCCAGCCTTCAGTTTTAACTTGGACAAGAAAACAGAGAACATGCCTTGTGTACTAAACAGAGGAACCCCCAGATCTACTACTATAAGCATTTCCTATGGTAGCTGTAACAAATCACCACAGACTTGGTGGCTTACATCCACAAACTTTATCCACTGATACTTTTGGAAAATGAAAGTCCAGAATTAAGGTATAGGTGGGGCTATGCTCCCTTCCAAAAACTCTCAGGAGAAAATCTTATCTAGCATCTTCCAGCTTTTGGTGACTCTAGGCTTTTATTCTAGCAGAAGAGCTTTAATCTCTGCCACTGTCTCCAGATGGTCTTCATCTTTTCCCTCTGTCTCTTATTATATTTGTCATTCAGGTTGAGTCCCACCCAAGTAATCCAGATGACCTCGTGTCAAAATACTCAATTACATCTACAAAGACCCTTCAGTAAGCTCACATTCAGTTTCCAGGGGCTAGGACATGACTGTATGTTTTAAGGTGGCCACAGTTCAACCCAAGCAACTATTGTTTTTATTTATTTTTAATTGGAGGATAATTACTTTACAATATTGTATTGGTTTCTGCCACACATCAACATGAGTCAGCATAGGTATACGTATGCCCCTCCTTGAACCACGTCCCACCCCTCTCTGGTTGTCACAGAGCATCAGGTTTAAGCTCCCTGCATCACACAACAAATTCCCACTTGCTATCTATTTTACATATAGTAATACATATGTTTCAATGCTGCTGTCTCAACTTGTCCCACCCCCTTCCTCCCACACCATGTCCACAAGTCTGATCTCTGAGTCTGCATCTTCATTGCTGCCCTGCAAGTAGATTCATCAGTACCAGCTTTCTAGATTCCATATATATGTGTTAATATACAATATTTCTTTTTATCTTTCTGACTTACTTCACTCTGTATAATAGGCTCTAAGTTCATCTTCCTCATTAGAACTGACTCAAATGCATTCTTTTTTATGGCTGAGTAATATCCCATTGTATATATGTACCACAAGTTCTTTATCCATTCATCTGTCAATGGACATCTAGGGTACTTCCATGTCCTAGCTATTGTAAATAGTGCTGCAGTGAGCATTGCAACCCAAGCAACTATTATCACTACTTATGCTGCTGTATTGTGGTATATATAAATTTAATGGTCATGTTACACTTTTATTCTGTAACAGCTACCTGCCTGTCCAATACAGTGGCACACACACAACAAAACTGTTTAATGAAAATAATAATAACTGTGATAGTTAATATATATTGAATTTCATTTTGTGAATGACAATTTTTTAACTTATTTACTCTATAAACAGCAACTCCATAAAGCAGACATATCATTATGCCAGTTTTACAGATCAGTGCATAAAGACACAGAAATGTAAAGTGGGTTGTCTGATTTACACAGGTGAAGGAGCTGATTTCAGAACCCTTGCTCTTAAACTGACATCTATATTTTGCAGCCTTTCATGTAATTTGAAGATTATATAGGAAAAAATCTTATTCCTCTTTGAGAAAATTGCTTGCTCATATTTCCAGAACCCATACAAAGTTTGGAGCCACAATAATTTTAACCTTGAAAATTAACTACTGTATTTCAAGTATGAATAATATTGAAAAATACTGGAAGAGTTATTTTATCACAGATGGAGAAATAAAATTTCTCAAAAGCAGACTCCTAAGTTAATGAAGTTAACTGAATAAATCAGGAATTATAGACAGAGAAGTCAGTCTCATGTCTGACTTACAAGACTGTTTTTATTTTCTCTTTATATTTGCTAAAATAAAATAAAACAAATTTAAAATAAGGTTAAAGGGAATGTGGTAGACCTTTTTGCTCCAAAAATGGCTTCACTAATATATCTTATTTCTTATCCTTAAACTTGAACGTAGTTCATTAAGAGGTAGTGTCTATTATACTAGAGCCTGGGTAGAACTTGTAACTGCTTGACGAATGTGGCAGAAGTGACGCTATGGGAATTTGGAAGCTAAATGCTTTTTGTTTGTTTATTTATTCAAGTGCATTGAGTCTTAGTTGGTGCACATGGGATCTTTGATCTTCACCGAGGCATGTGGGGCTTTTAGTTGTGGCAGGCAGGTTCTTAACTGTGGCATGTAGACTCTTAGATGCAGCCTATGGGATCTGGCTCCCTGACTGGGGATCCAACCCTGGCCCCCTCCATTGGGAGCATGGAGTCTTAGCCCCTGGACCACCAGAGAAGTGCCTGGAAGCTGAGTCTTAAAAGGGAGTATAGATTCCATCAACAGTCTTTCTCCCTCTCTCCCTCTCATCTTTTTCTCTCTCCCTCATGATATTTGCCCTTGGGATGCAGACATTATACTCTGAGGAAGTCCCAGCCACCTGTAGAGGCCATGTGTGATTGCTCGGATTGGCAGCCCCTGACTGGTCCTCAGCTGATAGCCCACATCAGCTGTCAGACCTGTGAATGAGTAAGAGTTTAGATAATAGCAGCCCTAAGTCTTTGAGTTTTCTCACTAAAGCTGCAGACAGACAATCCATTCCTATTGTATTATGAGTTGTTTAGCACAGAACTATAGGAAATTATAAAAGGGTGGTTTGTTACACAGTGTTAGGTAATTAAGGTAGAGGAAATGTCATCATGACCTACTCTCTACATTACATATTAGTTTGCCATTTAACTTACTAGTTTATTTTTTTAACTAGTCAGCTTTCCATTGTATAGCTTTTAGTGTGTTAAATAAATATCTATTTAGTATCTTCCATGTACCAGGCCTGTGGTAGGCCCTAGTAGTATGACGATATAGGAGACAAAGTCTGCTGTTATAGAGCTTATGTTCTAACTTGGTCGAAATACAGTTCCTCCATTGACCCCATAGTACTTCATATCTAAATCCAGAGACATGGGACAGCCTCTGACAAAGAAGATAATTCTAGTCACCTTTTGTGTCCTAGCTGAAGTTCCCTGCGAGCAGAGCCTGAGATGTATGCTTGTTTACAAGTAGTAATTTATTAGGGAAAGAGTCCCAGGAAAAACCAAAAAGGAGAGGAAGAAGCAGAAAAAGCCAAGCAGTGGTACAAGTTAAACCTTCAGGCAATGTCCCAGACTCAACTTGATTAATTCCGCAGAGTAGCTCTGTGGGTACATTGCATGAAGGGTTTATCTCCATCAGATATGGCAGAGCTGGGCCTTTACACTGTCTGATCAGTCAGTCATCTTAAAGGGATGTAAATTGCCAGGCACTCTATTCTTTCTGATTTTGAGTAATATAATTCCAGATATGCAAGGGAGGTTTTGGGAAAAGACCTTCATAAGACAGGGGAAAGATACAAAGAAATAATAAAAGTGATGTTAAGAGATCTGGGATATGCATGGATACTATCTCCTAACTTATTGAGGATAAATAATTTAGGATACCAAAAAAGTAAAATAATTGAAACATAAAATGCGCGGAATGAAAATTAAGAACCAAGAAGGTAAATACTGATGTAGAATTCCTGAAAGTAAAATATTTTGCATCCCCAAAATAGAATCATAGCTTCTCAACCCAAATGTATTTATTATTTTGCATAGATTGTTATGTTTCTTTATTGTTTGAAGTTATTTAGTAATATGCTGTTGTGTGATGTCATATGATAGCTATTTAATGATATGATACTATAGTAATATAATTTTCCAGGAGAATCAAGAATAATATAGATAGATGAAGGGATGGGGCAAAGGGGGCATCCGTGTGTATATGCCGTGTGGGGGTTTGGTCACTAAGTCATGTCCGACTCTAGAAAAAAATACATATGCAGAAAATATTCAGACTGTCTTAAATTCTATTTCTCAAGTTAAATAAAAGTTAAGTAATTTCTAATCACTTTTTGAATTCTGTCTCAATGCTTTGTATTTTGTGTGCTCAGCCATTCTGACTCTGTGACCTATAGACTGTAACCTGCCAGGCTCCTCTGCCCTTGGGATTTCCCAGACACAACTACTGGAATGGATTGCCATTTTCTTCTCCAGGGGATGCACTCTATACAGATATTATTTGTTCCCTTTCCAATTTGGACTAGGTATGGATAAGTCTACTGATTATAATTAGTGTAACTTTTGCTTCTGCTACCCTTTGACTGCTTTCCACCAACTGGAAATTATTTCTCTCTCCAATAGGATCTTACTTCCCCAATCAGGGATTGAACTCGTGCCCCCTGCAGTGGAAGCATGGTGTTTTAACCACTGGACTGACAAGGTAGTCCCAGTGACTCCCTCTTTTGAGTTTGCCTCCCTGGATAGAGAAGAGGGAGCTCTGAATGTGTGTTTTATGCATTTATTTACTTATTTTAATCAGACAAAATTTTTAAATGTCAAGACACGTTTAAATTGAGAGGTAGTAACTGAACATAGGATATTTAGAAGGAACATGCAGCTCTGTGTGTTGATTTCTAACTATTCCTGTAGTATGGTAAAAAGAACCAGGCTTGGTGCTAATATTAGAAAATTCATTTGATTTTTCTAACAAGGGCTGAACTCATGTTCTTTACTCTTCACAGTTAAATGAATGAAAAAGTTTCCATTGACACTTTATTTGTTTATTTTTAAAACTTTAAAAGTTTATTTGTTGAATAACAGATGTTCTTGTTTGACTATTCATTTGTATCCATTAAGTTAAAAAGTTGGTCTTAGTACAAATCAGTCATTTCATAAAACAAAGCACAGTAGATAGAGCTTAGCGTGATTAAATGTATATATCATTGTATTAGTTATCTGTTGCTGCATAATAAATTAACACAGTTTTTGTCGGTCAATGATCTAGGCATGGCTTGCCTGGGTCCTTTGTTTTTCTCACAAAGCTGCAATCCAAATCAGTTCTGGGCTGAGGTCTTATCTGAAGCTCAGGTGAGAAAGAGCTCATTTCTAAGCCTAAGTATTCTTTGACAAAATTCCATCTTCATATTCTGTCCAGTTTAGGACCTCAGCTCTTTCTTTGCTGTCACCTAGAACTCCCCTTAGTTCCCGGCCACTTTGGCTTCTCTATTTGGCAGCTTATTCTATCAAATCCAGCAAAAGTCAATAGAAAAGGGTCTTCTAGCAAGATGCAGGATAGTATCTTAGGCAGTGTAATCATGAAAATAATATCCCATGGTCTGTATCATATTCTGTTGATTAGCAACAAATCACAGATACCACCCACCCTCTAAGGGAGGGGATTGTACAGAATCATGAGCAACAAAAAAGCAGGGAAAATCAGGGGCCGTCTTGGAGTCTATCACAACATCTTAGCATGGTGACAAAAATGAATAATTTCATTCGATGTATGAAACAGCTCTTTGTTCTAAGAATTTAAAATCTGGTAATGAAAATATGACAGTAAGCAGTAACCCTTGCAACCTCTTAGTAAAATCTTATATGTTGACATATTCTTATTTCATTTTCAACACGTGCATAATGGACATAATTTCAGAGGAACTGAGCAGCACAAGTTTACCACCTTACTTATCCAAAATGGCTATTAGGCAAAGAAGGCAGATTAACAAATAGGCACATGAGACCTGAAACAGTATTATCGGGGAACATAAAGAGACAAGAGCAACAGTTATATTGTTCCCTCTTGCCTGCCATACGCTAAGGCGGCACATAGTGAAGCAGTGGGACTGGAAGAGAGATCCAGTGTTCTGGGCTGGGAGCTTATATAAGCTTCATATTAGAAGAAGCTCAGTCACCTCCACCAGCTTGCCCAAGAGTGAAGTTCAAGACTTGAGCCTGCAGCTGTGTGATGTGCTGTACAAGTGACTGCCAGACCTGATCCATCATCTCAGCACTTTACTAGAATGGATTGTCTTAGCATTGAAGCATACAGCTGGTTTTGATGGAGTAGATTTCAGTTCCCAAATATGCTGCAAAGGGCCAATTCCCTCTTGGATGAGTTAATCCTTAACTCTGAGTCAACACCCCAGATTCCAAAGGAATCAGCAACCCCATCAGCAATCCCTGCTGTTTCAACCCACATGAGTTATTTGCTAACATTGCAGTGATGCAGCATTCTCACATGAATCTGAGTTCAACTCAAAAGCAGGTTATTTCGTTCATGTTTTGAAGGCTCCATATGATTTACATTTCTTCTATATAATTCTTTTATGGAAGAATATTTTAATTTTAGAAATTTTTATCATTCCTCTATAAAGTTGTTAATCACCTAAGTATTTTATTTTCCCTTTATATTATGCCCCTTTTATTAGACTCCACAATTTCTTCTAGAAGAAATGTTCTAATTTAACTTGAAAAATATATACATATGGTTCCTGACTCAACTTATGATTAGTTAACTTTATAACGGTGCAAAGTGATATGCATTCTGTAGAAACCATATTTAATTTTGAATTTTGCTCTTTCCCTGGTTAGTGATATGCAGTATACAGTACCCTCTTGTGATGCTGGGCAGTGGTAGCCACAGCTCCCAGTCAGCCACATGCGACCACGAGGGTAAACAACCCATACGTTTACGGACATTCTGTGCCTAGACATCCATTCTGTTTTTTACTTTCAGAATAATATTCAAAATATTACATGAGTTACTCAAAACTTTATTGTGAAATGGTCTTTGTGTTATATGATTTTGCCTAACTGTAAGCTGATATAAGTTTTGCCTGCGTGCTCAGTCGCTTCAGTCATGTCCGACCCTTTGTGACCATATGGATGGTAGCTGCCAGGCTCCTCTGTTCATGGGATTCTCCAGGCAATAATACTAGAGTGGGTTGCCATGCCCTCCTCCAGGGGATATAAGTAACTAGGAGCATGTTTAAGGTAGGAAGGCAATGGCACCCCACTCCAGCACTCTGCCTGGAAAATCCCGTGGAGTCGGACACGACTGAGCGACTTCACTTTCACTTTTCACTTTCGTTCATTGGAGAAGGAAATGGCAACCCACTCCAGTGTTCTTGCCTGGAGAATCCCAGGGACAGGGGAGCCTAGTGGGCTGCCGTCTATGGGGTCACACAGATTCGGACACGACTGAAGCAACTTAGCAGCAGCAGCAGCAGCAGGCTAAGCTAGCTTGTTTATTGCATTAGGTGTATTAAATGCATTTTTGACTTCCAGTATTTTCGATTTATGATAGGCTTATTGGAAAGTAACTCCAGTATAAGTCAAGGAAGATCTGTATCTTTCATTTTTCATGTCATTTTATTTCATAACTCTGGATAATACTTTTTAATACATTTTACTGAATGGGGTTACCTTATAGGCAGGAGTGTTTTATTATGAAGTTCTACTAGTTTCTGATGAATAGTGCTGTTTTCAGTTGGTCCAGGAGATTTGCTACTTATTCCAAGTTCTGTTGGAAACCAGTAATACTAGAACAAAGTTCCAATATATTTCGTTTTTTGTCTTTTCTAAAGGTTAATGCTCTAGTTTCTGAAACAGTGATTTAGGAAATGTTAACTTTATGCTAATTCAAATTATTCTCCAAAAATCTGCCCTGAAATAGCCTCTTGCCTTTTTTATCCTACACCTGGAAAAGAAGAAAAGTACTAAAATTCTGATGGTGGATCTGGCAAATGGAAAGAAAGTGCATTAAACATGTATTGCTAAACTGGCTAAAGGAAGGTTTTGGGTTTTTTTTTTTTTTTGCTAGAGCTACTTGGCATATATCTTGACTATTTCTTTTAACTGGAGAAAATTAAAATTAACCATCAGTGCACAGAGTCAACTTTTTTTGCCCTGGTATTTGTATCATAAAAAAAAGAAACCCACTTGGAAAACAAAGAAATGTTCAAATAGGTAATATGGAACTTATGGTTTGAGTGATGAATGCATCAGTTTAGAAGTATAAAACTGAGAGAACTGATGACCCAGGGCTGGTTTGGAGTATAAATTTAAAACTTGTGTTCTTTGAAAATTCACTGAAAGGAGATAAATGGATAGTGCTCTTTTCACAAAGTTTCAGGAATCCAAAATATCAAGATGAAATATTGCCCAAGGGGAAAAGGTTAAATTTTCCAGATGCCTCAGCATTAAAATATTGGAGCAGAGAGACAAAGATTTAAACAATAATTGCTAACTACCCTTTTGTCTGCTGTTAGAAAATTTGTATTCTTCAGACATTTCCTGTTCCATCCTAAAGGCTAAATTCATTAGGCTCTACTCATTTTATTTAAGCAAAAACTAGGAATATGAATAATATTTAGTTATTTCTTTCAAAATATTGCTGCTTAGATATTGCTGCTGTGTAGTGTTCTCAGAAAGCAATTAGCCTTGCAAGCAACAAAGAGTCAGTGCATTCCAAACTGCTCTAGACCATGTCTTATTTTGAAAAACAGACAAAAAAACTAAAAAGTAAAATTGAGTGCTCTCTTATAATACTTTGAAATGTTTAATTAATATGTAAATATTGAGATTATGAACAAATAAAAGTAAATAAATTTTGAATTCATATTGTATAACTCTGCATGACCCTTCTGTTAAATCAGAAATCTGTTATATTCCCCTAGCTCTTCCTGTCTGTCCCAATCTGGTACCCCCAGAAGAGAACCACTGTGAGAATACTGTTTTCCTGGGCTTGTCATTTGAGTTACACAAGTCTAAGCCACAAAGATGATTTGAGTTTAGATGTCTACATATCCTAACACTAGGATAGAATGCGTGGAATGAAGAGATAGTCAAAGAGCAACTGGAGCAACTCTCTGAGGTGCATCAACACTCTGTTGACGAACAGAGAAGTGTAGACAATATACTTAAGAAAAAGAAGACTGAGAGAAGAGACCTTTAGAAGTTGTGATTAGAGGGCTATGGTAGTTTTAAAATAAGCCCACAAATTATTTGAGCTCCTTCCTTCAAGAAGTAGAATATCATTTCTCTCTGCTTAAGTTTGGCTGGACTAAGTGATGCACTTCTAATGATAGGAATGACTAGAATAGAATAGCACCTTACCAAAGGTGCTGTGACTTCGTGAGTCACTCACTCTGAAGACTGCCAACTGCCATGTTATGAGGAGAAATCTGCAGAGTAAGGAATTCATTAAACAGCCGTGCAAGTACCACCATCCAATAACCATGCAAGTGAGCCATCATGGAAGCAAATTATCCACATCCAATTAAGCCTTCAGATGACTGTATCCCCAGCCTGACTGCAACCCCAGGACAGGTCCTGATCCAGTATCATCATCTGTGCCACTGCCAAATTCTTAAACCATAGAAACTGAGAGATAATAAATGTTTGTTGGTACAAGTCACTAAGTTTGGGAGTAAGTTATTGCAAACACTAAATAATTAATGTAAGAACAAAGAGAATAATATGATTTTTGAGAGATGGTATGGTTGATAACGTTAACTGTGGTTCAAGGTCATGTAAAATGAGGACCAAAAAGCATCCATGGACTTTGTCAACTTGAAGGTTCATCATAGCCTTAGGTGGAACAGTTAGATGGAAAAACGGGAATGAAGGTAAGAGACCATCCTACCTCATCTATCAAGAGGCAGATAGAAAATGTGGCTGCTGCTGCTGCTGCTGCTAAGTCGCTTCAGTCGTGTCTGACCCTCTGCGACCCCACAGACGGCAGCCCACCAGGCTCCCCCATCCCTGGGATTCTCCAGGCAAGAACACTGGAGTGGGTTGCCATTTCCTTCTCCAATGTGTGAAAGTGAAAAGTGAAAGTGAAGTCACTCAGTCGTGCCCAACTCTTCGCAACCCCATGGACTGTAGCCTACAAGGCTCCCCCGTCCATGGGATTTTCCAGGCAAGAGTACTGGAGTGGGGTGCCATTGCCTTCTCCGGAAAATGTGGCTAGTGAGTATGAAAAAAGTGTACTTAAGAAATGTGGTTATAGAGTACAGGGGACAGTTAGGGTGGTAACTGAAGTAATGCCTGTGTTCCAGAGAGAGTTATTTAAGATGAAATATATTTATAAGAATATATATTGAAGATGATATATACATATTAAATATATATGATATATATATTATTGTATATAATAATAGTGTAGGATTTGACATGTAGAGAGAATAAATATAGACGATGAAAATACCAGGGCGGGAAATGGGGCAATGTCCCCGTGAAGGGAAGGTTACAGTAAAGTGGTGGCGACACATCTCTTCACATTTTATTCATTTTTAATAAAAAGGGAGTATAAATTAAGGTTGCAGGTGGAAACAGATTTGCATGCAATAAGTTAAGGTATGTTTATTTTATTGATTATAGTAATTCTGCAAGCTTAAACTTAAACTTAGCACTTAACTTTGAACAACGTGTTAAATGAAATGGAAACTAGGAATTTTAAAATAGTGCCATAAAGATGGAAGTTTCCCCCTCTTTTGCATACCACACCAAAATCAATTAAAAAAAAAAAAAAGTAACAGAAGGAGTCGTGTCACCATGGTGGTGGGGTAGGAGATCATGGCCTCTATCCTCCCACGAAGAACAAGAATTAGACAGTTATCCATGAATGAAATAGGTCTGCAAGACCTCAAGAGTCCACTTAAGAAACTTTAAGAACAGAATGAAGTGAAAACTCCAAGAACTGCACCAAAGAGTAGGAAGATGTGTTTTACTTTGCCTGCATTGTCCCATTCCCCAGGCTGACACTGCTCAGAGCCAAGAGGGAACTCCCTGGAGTAGGAGCGCTCTCCGACTTGGGAAAAGGAGAGTCAGGTGAGCAACTAGCTGCCCTAGCCTTTCTGGCCCCAGTTCACTTTCACCCCTCCCAGAGACTGCCAAAGCTGAGATGTCTAGAGATGCTTGAAGCCAGAAAGGAAGGCAGCGAGTAGCAGTTTTGGCTACCATGTAGCTTCAGTGAACTCAGTTCCCAGCCTCCCTGTCAAGGACCTCCATCACCCTTGCTGATGCTGCAGACCGACCATCCTCCCAAACCACCAGCTTTCATCACAGAGGACCTCATCACAGACTATAGCAGGCTGCTCCACAGAGGACCCCAGCAGCTTTTGCCCCCAAGGAAGCCATAGCCTCCCCAGAGCCCCTGAGGTTTCACCACTGAGGTTTTTGCCCCCAGCATTTTCATGTTTGCAGATACTACCTGCCTGAGACCTTTCTCATTCCCTCTCCCACCCCCACACTGAAGCCTGAAATCAGCGCCAGCAGCAAGTCCGGTTCTTGTGATCACACATGCAAGACAACAGCCCCCATGGCATGCTTGTGCCTTGCTAGCATTTGCAGTCGTCAGTCCCTGCCAACAGTCTAGGCTCTCACAGCTGCATGGGCTTGCATCTGACCCCAACTTCTGCCATTGGCCTGCACCACACATGTGCCAGCAGCAAACTCCTGAAGCCATATATTGTACGTGGCAGGTCTGACTCCTGTCACTGGCCCCCACCACAGTGTGTGCACCTGTGACTAGCTCCTATAGCCACACAAGTTCACACTGATGACTAGAGCTCCTGCAGCTGCTCATGTACTCCCAGTTGGCCCCAACCACTTCTGCTGGCCCGTCCCTTGCCACTGCACTTCTTGCTGCAGCTGGCCTTGCCACCAGACAAGCAGCTGCAGCCAGCCCCCACAGCCAAGCGTATGCCATTGGCTCAAGCCAATAATACCACCTGCCTTGGCCTATGGCCCTGGACCTGAGTCACCCCTGGGTGCCCCAACAGCCCTTGTAGCCAGGTTCATGAAGTTCTTAAGCCTCTCAAGCAAATTCAATACAAAAAGATTCTCCTCAAGACATGTTATAATAAAACTGTCAAAAGTTGTACATGGAGAATCAGCAAGAGAAAAGAAGAAATCACTTACAAGGGAATTCCCCATAAGACCATCATGGATTTCTCAGCAGTAACCTTGCTGATCAGGAGAAACTGGGATATTATATTCAAAGTGCTGGAAAAAAATGTCAGACATGAATACTTTACTTGGCAAAGCTGTCCTTCAAAAATGAAGAAGAGAGAGACTTTACCAGAGAAACAAGAGGTAAAATAATTCATCAAACCAGACCTGACTCACAGTAAATGCTGAAAGGAGTTCTTAAAACTGTAATGAAATGAGGCAAATTGGTAACTTGAAAACCAATAGAATGAAAATGTATGGTAAAGCTATGTACAGATCAAATTCAGAAAAGTCCAGTACTGTAATATGGTAGACTTAATCAGCCCTAGTATAAAAGTTAAAGGGCAAAAGTATTAAAAATGACTATAACTACAATAAGTTTTAATGGATACACAATATAAATGTATGTAAATTGTGATATTAAAAGCATAAAATGTAGGGGAGAGGGATTAAAAGGGTAGAAATTTTGTATGCAATTAAAATTAAGTGATCAGCTTAACACAGACTATATTTTTATAAGATGTTTTATGTAGACCTGATGATAAGCACAGAAAAAAATCCACATAGACATACAAAAAAGAGAGAAATCAAAGAATGTCACTATGGAAAATGATCAAATCACAAAGGAAGACAGCAAGAGAGGAAGAAAGAGAGAAACTATTAAACATCCAGAAAACAATGAAGAAGATGGCATTAGTATGTCCTTACCTATCAATAGTTAGTTGAATTGAGGATCTACTCTGCACAGTGTTGATCATAATGAATCATACTGTGGTATATACCCGAATGTTGCCAAGGGAGTAATTTTTTTTTAGTATAATTGCTTTACAAGGTTGAGTTAGTTTCTTTTGTACAATGAAATGAACCAGCTGTATGTGTACACATACCCCCTCCCTCTGGGAACTCCCTCCCACCTCCTGCCCATCCCACCCATCTGGGTCATCACAGAGCATGGCACTGAGCTCCCTGTGCTATATACTAACTTCCCATTAGCTATCTGCTTCATAAATGGTCATGTATTTATGTCAAACCTAATCTCCCAATTCAACTCACCCTCTTCTTCCCCCATGCCCCATGTCTACACATCCATTCTCTACATCTCTACGTTCCTGCCCTGCACCTAGATTCATCTGTACCATTTTTCTAGATTCCACATACATGGATTAATATACAAAATTTGTTTTTCTTCTTATGACATGCTTCAATCTGTATGACAGACTCTAGGTCCATTTACATCTTTACAAATGACTCAACTCCATTCCTTTTTATGGCTGAGTAATGTTTGAGTGTATGTAGTACCACATCTTTATCCATTCATCTGTCGATGGACACTTAAGTTGCTTCCATGTCCTGGCTGTAGGTCTTAAATGTTCTCACTACAAAAAGGAAATGGTTATGATATGATGGGATGAAGGTATTAGTTAATGCTATGGTGGTAATCATTTTGCAATATATAAGTGATTCAGAGCAACACATTGTACACTTCAAACTTATACAATATTGTATGTGAACTACATCTCAATAAAACTTGGGGAAAAGGTGATAAAAAAGGCAAAAATAAAACTCATGTTCTGATAAAACATAGAGATATTTATAGCCTCAAATTATAAGTTATGAAGAAATGACCATTTTTTGCCGAAGTTGGAAAGGCCAATAGAAATTTGCTAAGATCTTATAATTGATTGAATTTGTTGTTGTTGTTGTTGCTATTGTTGAATTGCCAAGTCATGTCAGATTCTCTGTGACCCCATGAATTGTAGCATGCCAGGCTTGTGTGTCTATGGGATTTCCCAGGCAAGCATGATGGAGTGGGTTGCCATTTCCTGCTCCAGGGGATCTTCCCAAGCCAGGGATCGAACCTCTGTCTCCTGCATTGGCAGATGGACCCTTTACTGTTGTGCCACCAGGGAAACCCCTCAGAAGCTGTGAAAGTGACCTTATTCGAAAAAAGTGCTTTTAAAGATACAATTAAATTAAGGATCTCAAGATCCTGGTTTAAGGTTTGTTCTAAATCTAAAGATGGTTGTCCATTTAAAAGGAGGGGAGAAGATAAAGGGGAGAAGATCATGTGAAGGCCCATATGAAAATCTAGGCTAAGACTGAGGTTATTCTGCCCTATGCCAAGGAATACCAGGGGCCACTGGAACCTGGGAGAGGCAAGGAAATGTTCTCCTCAAGAACTTTCAGAGGAAGCATCGCCCTGCTGCCATCCTGATTCCAGACTTCAGGCCTACATTATATATGATAATTTATTTCTATTGTTTTGAGCCACCAGTTTGTAGTAATTTGATACCCCTATGAAACTAATGCACATCTCCTTGCTTTTAAAATTCAGAAAAAGAAGGCAGGACACATTTACCAAATAAGGGCCCACTCTGTGAACAGTTCATCAGTCAAAAAATTGTTTAGAAACCTAGTCAAACAGTGGGACATTAGAGGAACTGTTTTATATTAAAGCCTCATGATGCAAAGAGAACAAGCCTTAAAGAGGAGTCATACACACATGCTATAATTGCAAGGAAGAATTCTCAAGTTTAGCAAAGTGACCACCTTTATAAAAACAAAAAACATAGAGTATAGTTCAAAAAGCTCAGGCACTTATGGTGAGAATTCAGAAGGAATAAAATACGAACAGGCAAAGCACAGGAAGAAAGGCTAGAGAAGAACAAACATAGACCCACACATGTTCAAAACCATCAAAAAAAAAAAAAGAGAGAGAGAGAATAATGAATGGTAGGAAAGACAGGCAAGTGGTATCTATTTTGCAAAATTAGTGGCCCCAAAGAAAATGATTACTAAAAACGAAAACAATAAAATTATCCTAAGATAACACAAAACTTTCCAAAATGAAATAGTACAAACTTGCTAAAAATTAAAGATGTGAATCTATAGATTTAAGAACCAAAAAAGCACCTATTATAAGAAAAGCTAACACAGAACAATCAATACATGAATATTGTGATACAGACTGGTAGATTTTACTATACTTTAAACAAATAGAAGGAAAAACAGTTTAGGAATCTAAGCAAAGTAAGTCAAGACATCTGTAAGGGAATAAAATTACTCTGGTTTCCCTCTTCCTTGTTGCATCATTTAACCCTGGAAACAGGAAAGCATATCTATAAAGCCTTCAAAGTAGGAATGGGCAATATAAATAATCTATGTGGATTAAGTATCAAGGCAACCTAGACTAAAGAGCTGACAGTGGACATTAATTTATGTGAACAACTAGGATAAAGACAGATGTGAAAATAAGACTAATAATGAAAATACTATATGCTCTGAGAGTGTAGAAATGGTGTACTGGAAGGAAAATAGTGGGAACTGTGGTAAATGGGATGATTGTCTAATCTTTTATGAATACAAGTTGAATGAGCCATTTAATGATATAGACAAAGCTGTAAGTGTTACAAGTTTTACACAAAGTTACAAGTGTTACAAAGTTACAAGTTTACACATACTTTAACATATAAGGCTAAATAAACAACAAGATAGGAAAAGAGAGAATGAAAGGAAGAGAAAGGAAGTAAAAACATTGAATTATGCTCTTGCCCACAGCAAGAAGTTCATAGACATTGTCAAAGAAAAAGAATTTAATTTTTTTATATAAAGCTATAGTCATAAATGTATAAAAAATAAAAAGAAGATAAAAGAAAACTAATTAATACCATAATTATTAAAAAAAAAACATTAAATAGGTTAACCTAAACATAGAATTTGAAGAGACAAGGAAAACACATGTCAAATCACTAAAAAGAAATGCACTACCTACCTATTATTTACTAAAATAATAAAATTCTCAGGTTGGACCTCAAAGCACAATCTGGTATAATAAAACATTCTTAGCACAAAGATATTTATATTAACTAGAAATTAATAAATGGGCAAAGGCAAACCAGGCAATTATGCACCCCAAAAAAAAGTTTTCGGAGAAGGCAATGGCACCCCACTCCAGTACTCTTGCCTGGAAAATCCCATGGATGGAGGGCCCGGTGGGCTGTAGTCCATGAGGTCGCTAAGAGTCGGACACGACTGAGCGACTGAACTGAACTGAGCTGAAACCTATGAAAAACACAATGAAAATAGAAGAAAAGTAATATATATCAAAAGCAGTGTGCATTCAATTTTTAAATGTCCGAAAAAAGACAAATGTAAGAAAAGAGTGAGTAATAAAGATAAAAGCAAACATGTTGGAACCAATAAATAGGGCCTATTGTCCTTTTTGCTGTGAATAAAATTGATTGCACGAATAAAGAGAAAAGTTATTTATTATCAATGGCAATAAAGAAAGAATGACAAACATCATAGAAATTAGTAGAATTCTAAACACCCAATTGTTTAAAATTTTTGCTTTTAGTTTGAGAACATGGATGCTTTCCTTGAAAAATATAAAGCACTAAAACTGACCCCACAAAGTGGGGCTGGGAAACCACACACATGATTTACCGCTCAAAAGATAAAGTATCCAATAGCTATTGCCCAGATGGTTTCACTAGGGAATTCTTAAAAAACTTCAAGTAATGGATAACTGCAATTATATTTCAACTGTTCAAGGCATAGAAAAAAACTTTCTACCTCTTTTAGAATTATCATACATCGCATTGATACCAAAATCTGATTGATGGTATGCACATACAAAAACCCACAGAACTTTTAAATTTATTAATATAAAAGCATTTAAAAATTACCTAGCAGAAACCAACTGCTTATTTAATAAATAATAGAACAAATACAGTTTATTCCTGAAATGTTAATGTAGTTAAATATTAGAGTAGCTGTAAATTTAAATCAACATAATTGGCAAGTCAAAAGAGACATATACATCTAGCTATAAAGATATTATTTTAATTAAATTGACTACCTAATTCTTTATTTTAAAAATGATAATAAAGGTAGTTTCTATATGATCCTGTATATTTATGTAAAAATAGCTTGCATATGCAAATTGAGAAAAATTAGATATATTCTCTTTGAAACCAATAATGAAACAAAATTTGCTATCAACATTTTGATTATAAAATTTTCCAGAGGCATTAGGCAATAATATTGAGGAATGCATTGGGTAATAAATTTAGAAACAAAATTTGGAATGCAGAATTTTAAATTATTACTATTTGAGAATAATATATATATTTTTTTCCTTACAAAATCTAGAAGGACCAATTAGAAGACTATCATAAAGAATAAGACAAAGCAGTTGCAGGGCTCAGCACAAAACTGTTTCATAGAGAATAAATGGGTTTCTCATATGGGCGATAAAAAGGTATGAAAATAAGACACCAAAAGATAAAATCAAAACAAGAAACATGTACAGTTTTTTATGTAGAAAACTGTTTATGCCACTGAGAGACACGGAGGAAGACTTTAGCATAAGAAAAGATATTCTCAGAAAAGAAAATGCAACATCATAAGAATGTCGATTCTCCTTCAAATTAACTTGTAAATTTAAATGTGATCTTAGTAAAAATACCAACAGTATATATTTGCAAACTAGACAAATTGGTGCCAGTGTAAAACTAACAATAAAATAAGAATGTCCTAAAAATAGAGATACAAAAGGAGATAGAATTATGATTCTCTGTCCTTACCATTTTAAACTTGTCATAATAAAAACAACATGATATGGAATAGAAAGCCAATTCAATGTGCTTTAAGCATTACAAGGATGATATTTTTACATTATTATTAGTTTATTTTTTTAACTAGAATCTAATCAATTGGCCAGCATTATATAATTAATTTTTATGTTTTCAGTCAAAAAATTTTTAAAAAGCACAGTTAAGAGTTTTATTAAAACAACATTATACATGCTGAAGGAGAACATTTATCAAGAGTAGATTTTTGCCTACACTAGAGTTAAATAAAATGAGAAAAGTGTAAAGAGTCAAGGAAAGATGTGATTAAATCAAATTTTCTCATGATATTCAGGATATAATATCCTGAAAAGCTTTTAACTTTTTGTGGGCATGTTAGGAAAAAAAGGAAAATTGAAAAACGCTTAAAATAAAAACTAATTTTTTTCAGAAGAGTTGATCAATCCTGGAGTAAAATGGATTTTTCCGAATAACATTTTAAACCACCATCAAAACAATGAGTAATTAATGAGTACTTTTGAATGTGGATATTTTCATTGAAACTGAGAATTAAATACCAATGGAAATTTTTAATGCTAAATGAGAAGAAACAATCCCTTCAAATTAAAAGAAATTATGGAGTTGAGAGATTCTTTCTGTGGAAAGTCAGTTCAGTTCAGTTCATTTCAGTTGCTCAATCGTGTCCAACTCTTTGCAACCCTATGAACTGCAGCACACCAGGCCTCCCTGTCCATCACCAACTTCTGGAGTTTACCCAAACTTATGTCTGTTGAGTCAATGATGCCATTCAACCATCTCATCCTCTGTCATCCACTTCTCCTCCCACCCTCAGTCTTTCCCAGCATCAAGGTCTTTTCAAAAGAGTCAGCTCTTTGCATCAGATGGCCAAAGTATTGGAGTTTCAGCTTCAGCATCAGTCCCTCCAATGAACACCCAGGACTGCTCTCCTTTAGGATGGACTGGTTGGACCTCCTTGCAGTCCAAGGGACTCTCAAGAGTCTTCTCCAACATCACAGTTCAAAACCATCAATTCTTCGGCTCTCAGCTTTCTTTATAGTCCAACTCTCACATCCATACATGACTACTGGAAAAACCATAGCCTTGACTACATGGACCTTTGTTGACAAACTAATTCTCTGCTTTTGAATATGTTGTCTAGGTTGGTCATAACTTTCCTTCCAAGGAGTAAGCATCTTTTAATTTCATGGCTGCATCACCATCTGCAGTGATTTTGGAGCCCCAAAATATAAAGTCAGCTACTGTTTCCACTGTTTCCCCATCTATTTCCCATGAAGTGATGGGACCATATGCCATGATCTTCATTTTCTGAATGTTGAGTTTTAAGCCAACTTTTTCACTCTACTCTTTCACTTTCATCAAGAGGCTCTTTAGTTCTTCTTCACTTTCTGCCATAAGGGTGGTGTCATCTGCATATCTGAGGTTATTGATATTTCTCCCTTCAATCTTGATTCCAGCTTGTGACTCATCCAGCCCAGTATTTCTCATGATGTACTCTTCATATAAGTTAAATAAGTAGGGTGACAATATACAGCCTTGACAAACTCCTTTTTCTCTTTGGAACCAGTCTGTTGTTCCATGTCCAGTTCTAACTGTTGCTTCCTGACCTGCATATAGGTTTCTCAAGAAACAGGTCAGGTGGTCTGGTATTCCCATCTCTTTCAGAATTTTCCACAGATATTGTGATCCACACAGTCAAAGGCATTGGCATAGTCAATAAAGCAGTAGTTAGATGTTTTTATCTATCAATAACATCAAAACATCAATAAATAGATGTTTTTCTGGAACTCTCTTGCTTTTTCAATGATCCAGCAGATGTTGGCAATTTGATCTCTGGTTCCTCTGCCTTTTCTAAAACCAGCTTGAACATCTGGAAGTTCACGGTTCACATATTGCTGAAGCCTGGCTTAGAAAATTTTGAGCATTACTTTACTAGCATGTGAGATGAGTGCAACTGTGCAATAGTTTGAGCATTCTTTGGCATTGCCTTTCTTTGGGGTTGGAATGAAAACTGACCTTTTCCAGTCCTGTGGCCACTGCTGAGTTTTCCAAATTTGCTGGCATATTGACTGTAGCACTTTCACAGCATCATCTTTCAGGATTTGGAATAGCTCAACTGGAATTCCATCACCTCCATGAGCTTTCTTCATAGTGATGCTTCCTAAGGCCCACTTGACTTCACATTCCAGGATGTCTGGCTCTAGGTGAGTGATCACACCATTGTGATTATCTGGGTCATGAAAATCTTTTTTGTACAGTTCTGTGTATTCTTGCCACCTCTTCTTAATATCTTCTGCTTCTGTTAGGTCCTTACCATTTCTATCCTTTATCAAGACCATCTTTGCATGAAATGTTCCCTTGGTATCTCTAATTTTCTTGAAGAGATCTCTAGTCTTTCCCATTCTGTTGTTTTCCTCTATTTCTTTGCATTGATTGCTGAGGAAGGCTTTCTTATCTCTCCTTGCTTATCTTTGGAACTCTGCATTCAAATGGGTATATCTTTCCTTTTCTCCTATGCCTTTCCAGTCTCTTCTTTTCTCAGCTTTTGGAAGGCGTCCTCGGATAATCTGTAAAGCACTTGCTTTGTGTGTTTCTTCATCTGGGACATTAATATCTGGCCTGTCTTTGCTTTTATCAAAATGAAAGCATTATAATAAAAATGAGGGATATGGCGGAGGAGATTATTCTTTTGTTTTCTTGGCTATTTCTTTATTTGCTGGTTTTCATAAAAGAGATAACAGTGTGAATTACAAACCTTCAACAGTGACTCACTCAATGAGAAAGTTTTTGCAAACTCTTCCCAGTTGTGAATAGCATATTGTTAATTTCATGTGCACTGCCTAATACTCTTTGGGCAGTTTGGATACCTAAGGCTTGTTGTAAGTTCTAAACTGACACGTCATCATCAATACTAGGAACAATTGGTACGTACTTTTGATTATGAATATTTTCATTTTGACAGATTTTTCTGCCTGTTTGTTTGTAATTTTAGAGCAACAGTCTTATTGCTACTCAGACTCTTCATGTGATAGCTTTGGGTAACTCTCAGATTTCTCCTATAGCTGATGTGACATATTCTAAAAGGACTCTCAGAAAATTTAGTGAGAATTCTGTTACATACATGATGTATGTTACACTACACACACAGCCTTCCCTGATAGCTCAGTTGGTAAAGAATCCACCGGCAATGCAGGAGACCCCCAGTAGATTCCTGGGTTGGGAAGATCTGCTGGAGAAGGGATACGCTACTCACTCTAGTATTCTAGGGCTTCCCTTGTGGCTTAGCTGGTAAAAATCCACCCACAAAGAGGGTGACCTGGGTTCAATCCCTGGGTTGGGAAGATCCCCTGGAGAAGGGAAAGGCTACCCACTCCAGGATTTTGGCCTAGAGAATTCCATGGACTGTATAGTCCATGAGGTCACAAAGAGTCGGACGTGACTGAGTAACTTTCATTAAACACACACACACACACACACATACAGGCTGTATGTTCAGGCCTCCCAAGAGGGCTGTTCTCTTGCTCTCTGTATATCTTTTGACCAGCACCTGCTTCAACCTAATCACAGGACTGACTTTCTTACATACATGCTCTGGCCCCAGCCAGTGCTTTTTCTAACTATTAGATTAGAACATCTCCACCTGATAGCTTACTAGATGATAGACCAACAAAGGTCTGTCTAGTCAAAAGTTATGATTTTTCCAGTAGTCATGTATGGATGTAAGAGTTGCACTATAAAGAAAGCTAAGTGCTGATGAATTGATACTTTTGAACTGTGTTGTTGGAGATGACTGTTGAAGGTTCCTTGGACTGCAAGTAGATGAAACCAGTCCATCTGAAGGAAATTAGCCCTGAATATTCTTTGGAAGGACTGATGCTGAAGCTGAAAAACTCCAATACTTTGGCCACTTGATGCGAAGAACTGACTCCTTGGAAAAGACCCTAATGGGGGAAAAGATTGAAGACAGGAGGAGAAGGGGACGACAGACGATGAGATGGTTGGTTGGCATAACCAACTCAATAGACATGAGTTTGAGCAAGCTCTGGGAGTTGGTAATGGACAAGGAAGACTGGTATGAAGAAGTCCATGGAGTTGCAAAGAATCAGACAGGAGTGAGCAACTGAACTGAACTGAACTGAACCTGATAGCTTACTAGATGGGCAGTGAGGGATGTGCTCCTCTGCTAGTTCCCCTGGTAACTGATGAGCCAACATGATGTCAATTCTCCCTATAATTGGTAACCTCCCTCTCTTTCCAGAGTGAAGACTGCTGCCATGTCCTGCCTGCTGACAACAGCACACACTGCGGTGTCAGTCCAGGACCTTGCTCAAACACGTAAGCCCTCCCATCCATTAAACCATTGATGTCTCTGTCACCAGCTCTGGGCTGTTTCTCTGGTCTTGAGGATGGGGAAATGTAGGGCTTGGAGGGCTCTGCAGTGCAGCCCAACAATTGGCGGAGCAGCTGGGAGATAGAAGAAACTCTTTTGAGACCCATGGTGTCAGAAAATAAGGATTGGAAATGGATGGTTGTGGGGGATGTCCACTAGCATGTGGGGCCTGAAAGTTGTGGGGATAATCCTGGGGTGGCCATTCATGAAGATGCAGGGTTGCAGGGGAAGCTCCAGGGTCCCATCCACCATGTGGGGCCCTGTGGGGCCTGTCTTGATAAATGGGGGCTTCAGGAGTACAGAGAACTCATAGACATCCCTAAGGCTTTTGCAGAGATATTAGCTGCCATTACATGGAGAAAAAAGAAGTGGAAAGGCCACAGAAGCTGAATGTGAGTGAATGTCTGTTACTGTTATTTGCTTAAGCTGAACTGGCAATTTGAAAACTGAAAAAGAATCCCTGAAGATATCCTCTTTTGACAATCTAAGACTGGATTTTGCATATGCCTTTAGAGGAAGTCAGCTTTAAGGAAGGAATTGGTATTTCTCTTTCTGTGCCTTTGAGAAGTAAATGATCTACCTGGGCTTTCAGGAACTTTAATCGTTTGTGTCTCTAAAAGTGAAACGGAAAAAAAGAAAAGACTTTTAAAAACTCTGTAGGAATAATTTGGGGTATGTCTATCTAAAATAATCTCTCCAGATTTTGGTAGCTTGAAACTCAACTAAGTTAAATGAAGAGAATCATTGATTATTTGAGTCATTCTGTTAGGTAGTTAGTATAGGAAAAAGAATCAGGCCAAGGATCAGGCCAATGAAAACTGTTAGCACAGGTCAGGTATTTAGCAGATTTTCCCACAGTTTATGAAGGGGATTCCTTGGCACGTGTTTCTCACTGCTTTTTCCTCCTGTCCTTCAGCTCTCTCTCCCAGGACTTGAGCCCAGCCAAAACCCATGGTGCCTGGCTTCAGGACCTAATGAAGCTCAGGCTCTGATGTCTCATTGCAAAAATTCAGTTAGAGACACAGCTATAGGAAAGAGGTGGATTTGTTCTGATATAGAGAGAAGCACACTCTGCAGGGTGTGGGCCATTGCAAAGGGCAAGTGCCTGGGCCATGGAATGTGATGTGGCTAGTTTTTGTTTTTTTTTTTCCCAGATAGGTGAATTCATATGCTAATGAGTTGAGAGGATCATCCCAACCATTGGGGAACCACCCACACCTCTGTCTTTTGACAGGTCCTTGCCACCTGAGTGTGTCATTTAGCTTGCAGATTAGGGATCAAGGTTTAGTTGTGTCAGGCAAGTGTAATCTCCTTGGTTCTGTCTCGTCTCAACAAAAATTTGAAGCGACAGACATTAAAGCCCTCAGCACGTTGCAGCTCTTGGACAGACCGTGTTATAGCTCTCGGGTCTCGAACAGACAGTGTTACAGCTCTTAGACCGATCAGTGTTACAGCTCTGTGTTACAGCTCGGTTTTATTTAGAAAATAGCAGGAAAATACATCCTCGAGGCGTGAGGGCATGCCGACCCAAAGACGTGAAGAAGAGATAGAGAGAGAGAGAATGAACGCGCCTGTGTGTGGGAGACAGAGAGAGACCTGGCCCTTTGGCTCCTCTTTTTATATGTTTTTTCCTCCCCCATGGGCCTGCCCTATGTAAATTGGGCTAGCCAGGAGTGCTATTTGTTCTACCTGAGGTCCTCACTCCGGTCTTCGGACCTTACTTTGTTCTATTTTCATGGGCTTTTCCCTTCCTTGTCTTTTAGCCACCACCATTCTGGACTCCTTTTCCCTATTCTAACTCCCTAACATTCCCCACTCAAAGAGATGAGGGTCCCAATTCTTTGGGAATAAGGGCTTCGAGGTCTCTCTGGCTACTTCCTGCTGACCTGGGGCTGGAGGGGCATTGGGCCTCCCCTCTTGCCAGTCTCAAGCCTCAGAGTCCTTATAGCAGTGTCCATCTAAGGGTGAGTGATATTTTCTGTGGTCAGCTGTAGTTTTATATATCCTTATTGAACTGACAACGCATGTCGTAGCTTGTTGACCTGGTGGCAGAGGTTTAGCCTCTATGGTCTCAAAATTGGAGACTAATGCATATCCAGCTCTTCTGTTTCCATGAAAGATAAAGCTGCTTCCATCAGTGTACCAGATTTCCTCAGGATTGGTCAGAGGATCTTCCAACAATCCCTCTCGGGGTTTTGCCCAGTGGTCCAAGGCAAGAGTGAAAGGGGAGAAAGCCCTCAGGGGTAGGCAGGAGGGTGGCTGGGTTAAAATCTCACAAGGGGATATAGTGAGGCCTGAATTTTCCATCAGCACTACTTGATATCTGAGGATTCTTTGATCAGACATCCATAATGGCTTCTCCCATTTAGGAGGTTTTTCACTTGGTGGCTGGTAAAAATAGTTAGTTTGCCCCCAAAGGAGAGTTTTAAAGCATCTTCTATCAGGATTGCAATAGTTGCAAGATTTTGAAGGCAGTGGGGCCAGCCTTGGGCAGTTGGGTTGAGCCTCTTGGATAAGTAAGCTACGGGCTGGGGCTCAGATCCCAATCTTTGAGTTAACACTCCCATGGCTATTCCCTCTCTTTCGTGGACATAAAGTTGGAATGCTTTTTCTGGGTCTGGCAATCTCAAGGCAGATGCCTGAGGTAAGCCTTGTTTTAGTGTAGCCTCTGCCTTCTTTTGAGGAGTTCCCCACATCATTGGGATTGAATCATCCTGTCCCTTTAAGATAGGCAATTAGACCATAGTTGGTTATCCAGATTCTACAAAACTGGGTTAGCCCCAGGAAATCTCGCAATTGTTTTAGAGTCATGGGGGAGGGCAACTGGAGGATTCCTTGTACATGATCAGAGGACAGCCTCCTAGCCCTGTGTGTAATCTGAACTCCTAGGTAAGTGACCTTTGTCTTGACCATCTGTGCCTTAGCATGGGAGACTTTATATCCCCTCTCTGCAAAAAAGTTTAGAACCTGAATTGTATATTGTTGAGCATTTTTCTCATCTGGAGAGCAGATTAGTAGGTCATCTGTGTATTGTAATATTTTTCCATTAGGTCCCAGGTCCAGATCTAGGAGATCCCTGCTAAGGGCCTGTCCAAACAGGTGGGGCTATCTCTGAACCCCTGAGGTAATACTGTCCAAGTCATCTGTTGGTGTTTTTCTTCTGGGGCCTCCCACTCAAAGGCAAAAAGGTATTGGGATTCTTTAGCGAGTGGTATTCAAAAAAAAAAAAAAATGCATCTTTGAGATCCAAGACTGTAAACCACTTGGCCCTGGGTGGGATTTCTCCCAAGATTACATACGGATTGGGTACTGTGGGAAGGATGGGGACTACAGCTTCATTTAAGATCCTGAGAACTTGAACCATTCGCCAGATTCCATCCTTTTTCTCTACTGAAAGGATCTGGGTGTTACAGGGTGAATTGGTGGGGACCAATAGCCCGCAAGCAAGGGGATATTGTTTCCCGTTGGGAAACCGAGTGGGATCTCAGAGGACAATGACGATCGGTTCAGCTTGGTGGGCTTGTCCAGGAGTCCCCTGGTCCCACACCTGGTGGTTAATTTTGTCCTCCCAGAGTTTTTGGCCCCTCTCTATTGGAGAGGGTGTAATGGGTTCTTTAGTAGTAACCAGAAGCTGTAGGGCTCTAGGAGCTGAAAAGCTTCCCATCACAAGGGTGGCCCCCAATTTAGTGAGTATATCTCTTCCCAATAAGGGGGTAGGACACTCAGGGACCACCAGAAACATGTAGGGGGAATGTTAGATAGGTAGCATAGGAAAAAGGAGTCCAGAATGGTGGTGGCTAAAAGACAAGGAAGGGAAAAGCCCACAAAAATAGAACAAAGGAGGGTATAAGGACCAGAGTGAGGACCTCAGATAAAACAAACAGTACTCCTGACCAGCCCAATTTACATAGGGCAGACCCAGGGGGAGGGGAAAAAAACATAAAAAGAGGAGCTAAAGGGCTGGGGGTCTCTCTTCTCTCTCTCTCTTTTCTCTTCGCGTCTTTTGGGTTGGCATGCCCTCATGCCTCAAGGATGTATTTCCCTGCTATTTTCTAAATAAAACTGAGCTGTAACACAGAGCAGTAACACTGGTCCATCCGAGAGCCGTAACACTGGTTGTCCAAGGGCTGTAACGCTGGTCTGACACTTCAAATTTTTCTTGTGATAAGACAGAACCAAGGAAATTAAACACTTTCCCGACAATTCCAAGTAGGATAAAATATTGGAACATTAATTGCTGGGTGGGTCTGAGTTTACCTAACTTTGCCTTTTTAGGAGAGGAAGGCTAAAGCATAAGTTTTCCAAACTGGAAATTCTGATATAACAAAGAGTTCACAATCACTTGCTTCTTGGTTTTTGCCATAGATTAAGGTTTTTAATGGTTAAGATTAAAACTGACCATAATTCTAGTTATTGTCATCATTTCTTTATTGATTACCTTGTAACCAGGTGTTTAAATGTGGCTTTTAAAGTCATTTGTTATTTATAGCCAGTTATTGTTATACTCTGATGCTTTTGGAAAAGTTCTTCATCTTTAAGAATAGCCATAGAAAGGGTTTTTTATGAGTTCAGGTTCCTGATGAATTTCATATTCTACTGTTGAACTGGATAAGAAATTAAAGACACGTAAGGGGAAACCTGATGAGTGTACAATAAGTTAACAAAGGATTGGTTATTGAGTGAACTGATGAATATGGTATAATTTTTATGGTTTTTGTCTAGATTATTACCAATTTTGATCTGTGTTTTCAAGATATATGGAAGCCCTTCCCCTCTAGTTAGTTATGATGTACAGCAATTTGGCAATTCTACACCTGTGGGTAGAACTGAAACATTTTTCTTTTCTCTTGCCCACTCCTTCCAGAATTGGAGACTCTGAGTTCTGAGCAGTCTTATGAGGTGAATGGGAAAGGGTGTCTCCTGGCCAGTGCAGGAGTTTCAATATTTTGGGGACCTCTAGAAGAAAGAAATCCACTGAGGTGAAGCCTGATGGCAGGCCTTTGGCATGGCATTCCTGTCCTTGAGAGGAGTTTAGTCTGAGGTTGCACCACTGCCAGTTTGGAGGATACTATGCGGTTAATTAACCAGAGTATTTTACAAACAAAAATAACTTATTTTTCAAATTGTTTTGATTTGGCTTTGTTTGGGGAAGATGAGGGTAATTTTAAAGAGAAAAATAGTTGATTCAGTGGATATTAAATTCTAGTTCTGCTAATTGAGAATTAGCAGAATTTGTTCTGCTAATTGTATTTATGAATGTTTTTGTGTTAGCCATACTTTTTCCCCGATGTTCAGGATGGAAAGAAAATTATCTAGTGAGGTTGTCACAGAGTATAATTACTCATGATATATCACTGCTTGCTTTAACTCTGCCACTGAAAGGACATGTACAATGTTTGTGTAACAGTTTGATATGATAAAATGTGATAATATATTATTATAAGTGATAAAATGTATAGCCTGTAATGTTTTTCTCATTAACATTCCTCTGTGCTTCCTCACAGTATCTGATCAGTGTTCCCCCAGTGTAGATAACTAGCCAAATATTAATACAAAGGAGGCATAGGATCAAGGGACATGATCTAGACACAGGGCAGGCAACATTCACCCTGGTTTCAAGGGATGTATACTTTGGTGTTTTGAAAGATTTGCAATCAAAAGGGGAAATGATGGAAAAATCTTCATGTATGGAGGTATGGGGAAGTCATTCTGGTTTATATATGGTTTAACTTAAACTTTACTGGGCAGAGTGGCCTGTAACGTGTTCTATCAAACATGCCTTGTACATCTACTTTGGCCATTGAGGAGGGGAATACATTTGAAAGTCAAAATGGAGTAGCTGTGGTTCAGACATTCAAGATTAAAACTAGGTGGTCATTATAGATGTGATTTCAGACACATTCCTATCTTACTAAAACCTTGAGTTTTCTGAGCTCTTTTGTAGACCAGGACAAAACCCACAGATGGGTATGGTATTATCTCAGAATGTGGTTACTGCTAGTATTTTGCTGATTGCCATAATCTCCTCTGCGTTGTTGTTAGATGTCTTGTACTTTATCCTTAGCCTGAATGGAGGAAATCTGTTTGAGGACTGGGAAGCAACCATGGCCTCACTGCAAAATGAGTCTAATTGCTGGGTCTACAGTGAGATACTGTTGTTATCCTCCTCTGGATGTCCATGAAAAGTCAGCCTGGCTAATGGGAACACCTGACCATGAGAAGATTCTCTCCATCTTCCACTTGCACACGACAGTACATCAGATGGACCCTCATCAGTACACATTACTATACAACTGACTGCTCATGAATACCCCTGAACTCTGCTGTGTTGAGTGGAATAAGGTGACTTCTGGACACACAAGTCCAAGTAGTGAGTTAATTGTTTCTTGTTTGGAGAGACCTAATGGGTACACCCCTAATGGCACTCAATATAGAATAGGGTAAAGACCTGTCAGAGAAGGCAATGGCACCCCACTCCAGTACTCTTGCCTGGGAAATCCCATGGACTGAGGAGCCTGGTAAGCTACAGTCCATGGGGTCGCAAAGAGTCAGACATGACTGAACAACTTCACTTTCACTTTTCACTTTCATGCACTGGAGAAGGAAATGGCAACCCACTCCAGTGTTCTTGCCTGGAGAATCCCAGGGACAGGAGCCTAGTGGGCTGCTGTCTATGGGGTCGCACAGAGTAGGACATGACTGATGTGACTTAGCAGCAGCAGCAGAGACTGTACTTGTGACTTCTGACTCCTGGCTAGGCCAACAGAATGTTTCCTCCCTGTGAGGGTGGCTCTGGGTTTGTAAAAAACAGAAGTGGCCTTACCTTCATTACATAATTGGATAAAATGCTACCATCATTGACTCCGTCTCCACTGACCTGGTAAACACTTGGCTTCAAAATTTGCCCTCATCCTGATAGATGACATACTTGATGTCTTTCTCTTCGTACTCTTTGGCTGCTACTGGCTGTATTGTATTTGTGGTATCTGATTGCAGTGCCCCTGTACATACCTCAGCCCAGGAATATTGCTGAAAAGGTGCAGACCAAGATTATAAGGGTCTTACAGGGTGTGTAAATGTGGAGTGTATGATCAGGCCACCTAAGATGGCCATTCTTTTGCTCTCTGTAGATCCTCAGTTTCAGGACCTTGCTTCAGATGCTTAAGCTCCCCCATCCATTAAACTATTCTTTGGTCTTAAAGCTGGGCAAGTACGATGGGGGTACAGCCCAATATAAGTACAATCACAATATATTTGCAAGGGGAGAGGGTGTATATTTACTCTCACATAATGTTGCTATCTTGACAATGCACACAGATTGCTCTCCTATGTCACAATTTGTGTTTCTGTTAAAACTAAATAAAATCATAAGTTATTTTCCCTGTGTATGGAAAGCTCATTAACTGAAATTTGGTCTTCAGCATTCATGGTGGTTTCTTCAGTGCTTCTCTTGTCACACCCGATGGTGTAAAGTGAAAATGATTAGATACCATTAGCTGTTATCTTCTCTAAGAAACCTAAAGTTGTAACAGGAAGACAAGTAGCTAGGTCATAGAACTGAGTCACTCCTAATGCTGTATGGTCTAGAATATCCTGCTGAGGACTTTCTCTGAACTAACTTCCTGATGAATTAGAGAAGATTTGATTTGATTCAGTGAGAAGTCTTCATATTCTCCATTTTTGCTTTCCAGCATCATTGAATTGTGATTTTTCTCATTTTATTGAGATATAATTTACAAATATTAAAATGCACAGATGTTAAGTGTAGTTCAGTGATGTTAAGCGTAAGTTTGGTGAATTTTGACAATTGTAATGGACCACCCCCAATCCAGATAAAGAACATTTCTTTACCATAAAGGATTCTATCTCTCTACTTTGCATGCAGTCTCCACCCTCATCTCTCCCTACCCTAGAAAGCACTTTCTTGATATCTATCAGGATTTGGGAAAAATAGTCATATTTATTTTATAAAATGGGTTGATTCTGATAACAGTATCTACCAATCTTCCCATCACCACTGTATCTTCTACCAACCTTACCAGCCACAAAAGATTACTGTGAAGGATTTAAGTGTTTTTTTTAACATTAAAAATTTTTTTTTCTTAATTTTAATTATTCATAGATTGAGTACCTTTGACAGGTCAAAGACTATACCGGTCTCTGGAAACACAAAAAAGGATTGAAAACAAAAATACACACTTTCTGTGTCAAGTCACTGAGATTCTAATGTGAGAATTCCAATAGTGAGCTGAAAATGACTGTAGAAATTATGTGGATGACTCGTGACATTGTGAGAGTGCAGGCATTCCTGAAGATTGCGTGGTAGAGACTGTGCTGCTGACAGAATATAGCAGGCAGCATTTCATAGCCTCCCTTTGTGGTCACGTGACTCTTTCTAGCTAGTGCGCTACCAGCACACAATTAGGACAGTTCCAGGCTTGGTTTCTGGTGATCTCCTAGTTGTAATACTCCATGACCATTTCCCCTGTCTGTCTGGAAAGGAGCTCCCTCTCAAGGTAAACTTGGAAATGATGGGTTAATGATAGTAGAGTCCTCATGATGCTGGTCTTCAAATGACCTTCACTTTAGATTGTATTAAGTGGGAAGAAACTCACTACATTTGAGAACTTACTCATTTTGAGTTTGTATTTTGCAACTGTTAGCCCTCTCCACTGACAGTGTTGTGAATCATAGTTTCTTTTCTTTATATAAAATTATTTTTTTCTTTCAAGCCAAATAGTGAAATCTCAGATGGCAAAGAAACATTATTTAATCCCCCCTCTCTGCACCAAAACTAATGAGCTCTTCTATAGAAAACCGACACAAGAAAACAGATGGTTCGTATTATAAATTCTCTGTGTTTTCCTCTTCTAATTTAAAGGTTTTATTATTTTCTTCACTTGAGGCAATTGTGCTATTACTATTGTATTTATTAACATTGTAGTATAAGTGTGGAAACCAGATTTTTCACTGATCATGTGACTTATTGAAAGCATGTTGCCAGATAAGAGTGGCTTTGGAGCATCAGCTTTGAGATATAGACTGCAACATCCAGTCCAGACACAAATGCCCAAATATAAGGACAAAATATTCCAAAATACCTAAATGTTCCTTTAAAAAAGTGAAAAAGAGACCTAAACAATTATATTTGGTCTCAGTTTTTCTTGATTTCCAATTCATGCTGTTAGGGGAAAACACTGAATTTTATTTTATTACCACTATCTTAGTTTCTTGGGTCATGCAGAACATATCTTAGTATGCTTGGATCATAACTGAATATTTAATGGTAGTAATATTTTTTCAGTCCTTCTCTCTGACTAGCATTCAGGTTCAAGGAGAAGCATACAGTCATCCTTGCATTCTACAAGTATTTGTTGAGAATATATCAGAGGCCAGCTGCTGTTTGGGGGCTGGAGGTGTGTTGGTTAACAAAGCAGGGCCTCTATTCTGTTCTCTGTCCTGTTGAAAATTATACCTGATATGAAGTGTCTGTCTGCTCTGGTGCTGTGTATGGTCTTTCTGTCATGACAGTTAGAGTCTGGGGCTTTCTCTCTGCTGGCTTTGCCATTTACCCCTCTCTCTCCCTCTTTTATACTTTGTTAGTTTAGACCAGTTTCTGGTCAATAGCACAACTTAGAGAAAGGTACAGAGATTTTCTGTACACCCTGTGAACCCACACATGCACAAACTCCCCCGTTAACACCATCCCTCAGATGGTACATCTGTAACAATTGATGAACCTACACTGACATACTATAATCACCCAAAGTCCAAGGTTTACATTATGCATCACTCTTGGTATTGTACGTTCTGTGGGTTTGGAAAAATGTATAATGGTATATATCCATCTTTATAGTATTATACAGAATATTTTTCCTGCCTAAAAATTCTCTGTGTTCTGCTTATTCATTTCTGCTACTAGACCTCTGGCAACCACTGACTTTTCACTGTCTTCATATATTTGTCTTTTTCAGAATGTCATATAGTTAGGTGTCATGCAGTACGTGGCCTTTTCAGATTGTCTTCTTTCACTTAATACACATTTAAGTTTCCTCCACATCTTTTCATGACTTGGTAGCTCATTTCTTTCTAGCACTGAATAATATTCCATTTCCTGGATGCACCATAGTTTATTTTTCTGTTCACATACTGAGGGGCATGTTGGTTGCTTCTAAGTTTTGGCAATTACAAAAAACATCCATAAACATCTGGGGTAGGCTTTTGTGTGGACGTAAGTTTTCAGCTTCTTTGAGTAAATACCAAGGAGCACAATTGCTAGATCATGGGCTTCCCTGGTGGCTGGGCTTCCCTGGTGGCTCAGACAGTAAGAATCTGCCTGCAGTCCAGGAGACCTAGGTTTGGTCCTTAGGTTGGGAAGATATCCTGGAGAAGGGAATAGATACACTCTCTAGTATTTCCAGGAGAATTCCATGGACACAGGAGCCTCGTGGGCTACAGTCCATGGGGTCACATAAGAGTTGGGGACAACTAGTGACGAACACACTGTGGTAAGAGTATGTTTAATTTTGTGAGAAACTCCATATTCTCTTGCAAAGTGCCACTTTGCATTCTCATCAGCAATACATGGGAATTTCTGTAGCTCCATCTCTGTGTCAGCATTTGGTATTGTCAGTGTTCCAGATTTTGGCCACTCAGAGATACCAAAGGAACATTTCATGCAAAGATGGGCTGGATAAAGGACAGAAATGGTATGGACCTAAAAGAAGCAGAAGATATTAAGAAGACATGGCAAGAATACACAGAAGAACTGTACAAAAAAGATCTTCCCGACCCAGATAATCACGATGGTGTGATCACTGACCTAGAGCCAGACATCCTGGAATGTGAAGTTAAGTGGGCCTTAGAAAGCATCACTACAAACAAAGCTAGTGGAGGTGATAGAATTCCAGTTGAGCTATTCCAAATCCTGGAAGATGATGCTGTGAAAGTGCTGCACTCAATATGCCAGCAAATTTGGAAAACTCAGCAGTGGCCACAGGACTGGAAAAGGTCAGTTTTCATTCCAATTCCAAAGAAAGGCAATGCCAAAGAATGCTCAAACTACCACACAGTTGAACTCATCTCAAACGCTAGTAAATTAATGCTCAAAATTTTCTAAGCCAGGCTTCAGCAATATGTGAACCGTGAACTTCCAGATGTTCAAGCTGGTTTTAGAAAAGGCAGAGGAACCAGAGATCAAATTGCCAACATCCACTGGATTATGGAAAAAGCAAGAGAGTCCCAGAAAAATATCTATTTCTGCTTTATTGACTATGCCAAAGCCTTTGACTGTGTGGATCACAATCAACTGTGGAAAATTCTGAAAGAGATGGGAATACCAGACCACCTGATCTGCCTCTTGAGAAATCTGTATGCAGGTCAGGAAGCAACAGTTAGAACTGGACATGGAACAACAGACTGGTTCCAAATAGGAAAAGGAGTTTGTCAAGGCTGTATATTGTCATCCTGTTTATTTAACTTATATGCAGAATACATCATGAGAAACGCTGGACTAGAAGAAACACAAGCTGGAATCAAGATTGCCGGGAGAACTATCAATAACCTCAGATACGCAGATGACACCACCCTTATGGCAGAAAGTGAAGAGGAACTCAAAAGCCTCTTGTTAAAAGTGAAAGAGGAGAGTGAAAAAGTTGGCTTAAAGCTCAACATTCAGAAAACAAAGATCATGGCATCCGGTCCCACCACTTCATGGGAAATAGATGGGGAAACAGTGTAAGACTTAAGTTTTCTGGGCTCCAAAATCACTGCAGATGGTGACTGCAGCCATGAAATTAAAGGACGCTTAGTCCTTGGAAGGAAAGTTATGACCAAACTAGATAGCATATTCAAAAGCAGAGACATTACCTTGCCAACAAAGGTTTGTCTAGTCAAGGCTATGGTTTTTCCTGTGGTCATGTATGGATGTGAGAGTTGGACTGTGAAGAAGGCTGAGCACCGAAGAATTGATGCTTTTGAACTGTGGTGTTGGAGAAGACTCTTGAGAGTCCCTTGGACTGCAAGGAGATCCAACCAGTCCATTCTGAAGGAGATCAGCCCTGGGATTTCTTTGGAAGGAATGATGCTAAAGCTGAAACTCTAGTATTTTGGCCACCTCATGCGAAGAGTTGACTCATTGGAAAAGACTCTGATGCTGGGAGGGATTGGGGGCAAGAGGAGAAGGGGACGACAGAGGATGAGATGGCTGGATGGCATCACTGACTCGATGGACGTGAGTCTGAGTGAACTCCGGGAGTTGGTGATGGACAGGGAGGCCTGGCGTGCTGCGATTCATGGGGTCACAAAGAGTCGGACACAACTGAGCAACTCATCTGATCTCATCTGAATAGGTGTGTAGTGATTTTCACGTCTTTGTTGTCTGTTTTGTTCAAGGAACACCTGGATCGGTATCTGATACAAAGTGCACAATAAACATTTGTTGAATTAAAGAATGGTTTACATAGTGCCTGTGTACTCAGATGCCACCCAAGGAGAAAGTAAGAAGAAAGGGAAGAGAGAAAAGCAGTGCGGAAATGAGTCAGGTGTCGTTGTTGGGACTTTGTAGATTTTTGGTACTTTCCTCATTGCCATGTAGCCTTGTCATATATTTGGCAGTCTACATTTTTGGCAGTTACTAAAATCTCTAGCAGAAGTTCACAAAATCCACACTGACAGCCACCAGGCATAGGTTTGCAGAAAAGATACAGATCCCAAGGCAGAGACTGGAAAATATTTTTCTGGTGAGAATTTTTGAAACATTCTTAATGCCACTTTTGGATTGAATAGTATTTACTGCAAGTTGTATAGATGATTTGGCACCTAACACAAAGGTCTTCTTCCAAAGAGAAAATCTGTGCTTTTTCTGCCTAGAATATTTTGTGGTTAGCTGTTTTCAACTGCAGAATGTACCATTTAATAAAACAAGAATGCACCTGAGGATTTTAGAACAGTTTCGTTCATTTAGATAAAAGTACTTTGAGAGGTAAATACAGTTTATAACATCAGCTTCTCCCCCATTTTGGATAAGAAAGAAAGTCTGAATATCCTATCGTTCACCCAGAGGCAGTGAGGAGGAGAAACGATGCCCAGAGGCACGCCTGCACCTCTTCCTTCCAAGTCTGCACTCCTGCACAGGGTGGGTCAGGGAAAGGGAAGACACCTTCCCCAAACAGGACCCAAAGGTACTCCTTTGTTGTACAGCTTTTTCTGAAGATCACTGGAGGTGGGAATAAAGACACAAGCATCTGCTATTTTACCCTTCTCACGTTATTCATCTCTAGGGCTTTATGCTCTCAATTGCTTGTTATCTTCCTTTTCTATGGTTATGGCCCTTTCTTACTTACTATTCATTTTCTTGTACTTAACTTAGTAAAACTCCAAGCTTACCTTTCTAGCCTAACCCTCAGTACGTAAACAGAAGTGTTTCATATTTAGGAATAAAATATTTCCTCCCTCAATGAAAGTAAAGTTTTCTACACTAGTTTGTCTGTAAGCACTCAAAAAGTTTTAATTTAAAACATAGAGCAAATAAAATGACCCCTTTGTTAATCATTTGAATTTACCCTGCTATTAAACTAGTGAATCAGAGGAGCAAGGTTTATTGAGAATGAAAAGGTATTAGCTTCATACCTCAAAAATATGATTCCTATTATATCAATAACAAAGAAAGACATAAAAAAATTGATAAAACCTGGGTGGTTATATAAAGAACTATATGCATGCAAAAATTTGGAGAAGATTGCTATAAAATGTGGACAGTAGGATAAATTATCAAGGAGGAGAAGCATAAAATAAATAAATTGAAGAGATAAAATCTGAAAAAGCAAACAAGAATAAAGAGCAACTTGCAGAAGTCATAAAAGGAAATAGAAAACTATTATTTTAAAGTGTCAGGGTAGAATGTGTTTTGCGGTTTTAAAAGTCAGGAAGTATGTAAATTTTGGTGGCAATTTTTGCAATGTCAGTGCCTCATAAAATTATTTTAACAGCTCCACAACTTGTATAAGCTATCTTATAATAAAAATACAAATTAATGAGAACTATAGACTATCACTTTCAGATCTATTGTATGGTGCCTACCTGTTAATTATTTTTTGGTTTACATTATATTAAAGGTCTTATTATTTCTGGTATACAAATATATCTACTTGACTGTATGACTACAGTTACACAGATGAAGAATGAAACCACAATTGGGCATTTTTTTTTTCAATTGCAATGTAATACTTTAGGTATCATTCAATTATTTCCAAAAAGTTACTTACAGCTTGTTCTAGAAACTAAACAGAGTGACGTGACTCTTCAGTGGTCCTAATTTACTAAAATGTTACGTAGCCATATAGGATTATTTCCAACATTCACATGTTAGAGACATCCTAATATATTAAAGGGACTTCCCTGGTGGCTCAGTGGTAAAGAATCTTCCTGCCTATGCAGGAGACCCAGGTTTGATCCCTGGGTTGGGAAGATCCCCTGGAGAAGGAAATGGCACCCAACTCCACCAGCATTCTTGCCTGGAGAATCCCATGGACAAAGGAGCCTGGCAGGCTACAGTACATGGGATCTTAAAGAGACACACTGCTGCTGCTGCTGCTGCTGCTGCTAAGTCGCTTCAGTCGTGTCCGACTCTGTGTGACCCCATAGACGCCAGCCCACCAGGGTCCCCCGTCCCTGGGATTCTCCAGGCAATAACACTGGAGTGGGTTGCCAGTTCCTTCTACAGTGCATGACTGAGCTACAAACACTTCACTTACCATATTAAAATTATCACAATCAGTTTGGCACCTTACACTTTCACAATATATAAGACAGCTTAGAAATATAAGATAGCTTTGTTTTATGAATTTAACTTGCAATGAAGGAAGTCAATATACAGGCATTTTTAAAAGAAAAGTTCTTGCACTGTTTTTTCCCTTTAATATTCAACACAAGTCTTTAAGACTTTCACATGGTTTGGCTTTAATTTTACATAGTGATATTTATTGCCTATTCAGTGTATCCTTAATCTTCAATACTGTGATGATATGTTATCAAGATATATTGAATTGGAACAGAAACATCAAAACTTTTCAGTAATTTGGCAAATTGACTGAATTGTTTTGGATCAGTTCTGTGAGCTCCTGCAGGATTGCAAGTTGCTATGTCAGGCAATCCATTTTTCATCCACAGAACTAAATTTCACATAGATCCACTTTTCCCTGAATTTTAATGTGTCAGTAATTCAAACTCAGTTTTGAATATTTTCTGACCTTAGCTGGTATCAAATGGATGAAACAATGAAGCTAAGCTGATTTTCATAAATCACACTTCTTTTGTGACTCCAAAGATGGTATAACTAACTCATCTTTTACCTTAATTGTTATCTATTGGTAGGTGGCAAATTTGATATAAGTGTGATGGAATGAACAAGAATTTAAATGATTAACACAGTTATAAGCCCCATCTGCTAAGTACCAAGAAAGAAAGAAATGATAAATGAATAACCGTTTTAAGAACTTGTAAGAATTTGATGAAAGTCAATACTAATCCACCCTATAAATAGGCATTTTATTAAAAGAAGGATTTGTTAATCACCCTATAAACAAGCATTTAAAAGGAAGATTTGTCTAATCACCCTATAAATAAGCATTTAAAAAGGAATAGATTCACTGTCAAATTATACTTTTGGAAGAAAATTGTCTTGATGGATGATTATGATTGAAGAACATTGAGAGGAATCGAGTAAAGTCAACATTTAAAGGAATCAAGTAAGGTGAAATCCAGTAAGGAATGGAAAAAGAAATCTCCTTAAGTGCTTTTTAGTTGTTTCAAATAGAGGAAGGGCATGATATCAAAAGAGAGGAAATATAAATCTGATGAGATAAGTTGCTATGATGGAACAGATATTCCAGCCTTCACTGAGAAATTATCTGTGAAAAGTGAAAATTTTGCACTAATATCCTTAACCTGTGGCATGGGAAGTAATAAGAAGTGAGGGAGACTGGAGAAGCAAGGAATTTGAGATGAAATGCTCACTGTATAGACAATAGACAAAGGTCTTCTATTTAATACAATAGTGCATTTTATTTATTTTACATCATCCAAACATTGATTTCCAGCTTTGCTTCTTAAATTACTGTTGATGCTTTAAATTAAGAACAGTGAAATTATAAAAGTCTTTTTCTTAATGATAATGTGTACTGAAAAGAAATGAAGTTGAAAAGCAAAATGTATTTCAGTGTGGTTAGCATTTATATGTATAACCTGCTGAAAAATAAACTGAAATTTCACTTGTAATTGCAATCCTTTCTACAAAGGAAGATGTGCCTTTTGAAAGATATAACATATCTATATGATGTGGTACTCATTTGAGAATTTAAATACCTGAGTTTCAGCCATTTTAAGGTTATTTAACTTTTCCAGTCTTTTATTTCCCTACTAGTAAACCAAGGGAGATAAAATTTTCACCTCTTGGAAACACTCTAAGGGTATAGACTTTTTTCCCTGACACAGTGTAACACAATATGCTCTGAGAAATAATTTGAAAAGTGTTCAAGCAGTTACTATTGATTATTATTTTTTTATTTATACTTCAAATGCATTTAAATTCTTTAATCAGCTGGAAATATGGTAGACTACTTTCATTCCCATTACAGATCTCAAATTCATTCCTTTTCCATTGTAGTTTTTCTTGTTTGCCAAGCCAATTGAATGTTCCCACTCTACTATTCAAAACCCAACACTGAAATACGCTCTTATGAAGGGTATGCTTCTTGCAAAACTTTTGAATGTATATGTAGGAACAGGACTCTGATTTATGGACAGTTCTTTAGCTTTACTTTAATTTTCCTTTTATTTTCACTGACAGTAAAATTTTCTGGAGAGTACAATCAAGATAGTGTATTCATAGAAATAACATTAATAGAAGCTTGGTCATAAACGAGAACAGTCATAACACCAATGTCCCTTACCAAGGCATTCCACACAGAGACATAACAGCACAATAAATAAAGAATTTGCCGTTTGTCACGCAACAACTAAAACAGAATTGCAGTAAAAAACTGTAATTTTATCAATGTTCCTATACTAAAAATAAAAGCAAAAATATGAGATCATGCTCTAGAGACAAAAGCTAAGAGTGAAGAGTTATAGAAAAAAAACATTGCAAAAAATAAAAATGTTCAAGTATTGTTAGAGAAGAGGGGAAGATTTGAATGGAAGAGTTTCAGGATTAATCAATTATATTTATTACTACCCTAGGAGGGACACCGACATAATTGTCTTTGTCCGTGAATACCTTATGCTGTTAAATTAAAATATACAGTTATCCATTTAAAGGACAAGATTCTATTTCCTTGGGACACCTCTCATATTACAAGGATGGAATAAAATTCATTGTTTACCTTGATTATAAGTAGATGATAATACTTTAGAAGTATTCTCAAGAACAGGCCAGTGTGACACCCTGCAATAGTAGGAGCCTGGGAGTTAAAAACGGATTCTACTCCTATTTCTTTAAATCATCGTCTGTGAAAGATACTTCCCAGTCCTGAAATAAAATTTCACTTCATGTTTCAATTTTACTGTGGGAACTGAACTATTAGAACTAGCAAGAGCAATAAAAACAATAATAACAATAATAAAATAAACAGTTTACTGATGCTTACTTTTTCCAAAAAAAGGTAATGAAAAAAGCTGGATCACTTAATGGAACTAAGAATTGAATAATGCTTTAGTGGGGTTATTCCTACAGGATAACAATTTCTTCCCCAACATAACTAATCTAAGCAGTGCGTTTATTCTTTGTGGTTGAATATTATATCAGATTTAAACAGTGGCTAGTTTCTACATGATTAGGAAAGACATGTTTGTCATGGGAGTAAAAAAATAAAATTTGTCTGTTAAATTACACATAAATATAAGGTACAAATGTATTTTTAAAATACAGATTAAAATAATCACACTTGCATTGTGTACATACGAAAATACAGTATTTAATATTCAATATACACAGACACATTTATGATAAATGCAACTATTGGGCAGTGCCAGTTCTTTGAGGGTTTTTGCTGTCTCCTATTTCCATAAACATGGAAACAAAAATGCTCTGCCAACATTCCCTAGCTCTGGCGGACATCCTGAAGCAGTTTGTTAATCTCAGCCACTAGCTCACTGGCATCCATGAGTTCATGTTTGCCGTCATTGAGGTGGTTAAGCACATTGTCAAAATCATCCTCTTCATAATTCTCAGGGATCTCCTCCATGGCCGGCAGCCATTTTGAAGAAGGCTGCACACTGGAGTGAGTTCCAAGTGGGGGCCCAGAGTTGTTGGTCGGGTTTTGAAAATGCGTACTGGCTGCCCAGGCCGCCACCCCCTGTGGGTAACCCACAGTCTTGGCTGGCAAAGGTCCCTTCCGGCGTTCCAGTGAGTTGGATCGGTCCATCTCAGTGCACTCAGAATAGGTGTCCAGAGAAGCGGGCAAGAGGCGCTGGAACACGCTGCTCATCTCCGAGAGCAAAGAGGAAGTGCTGGTGTCCCCAGAGTCCTCCTCACTTGGGGAGTCCTTCCCAAACGTGGAAAAACTCTTCTTCTTCTCACCAGAGTCTACAGGCTGCACGTCATCCTCAAGACTCTGATGCGGATGCTGCTGCTGGGGCTGCGCTGGGAATTCCTCCCCGGGGATGAACATGTTGCTCCTATAATCCGAGGAGGGTGAGGGCAGCGGCGGCATCCAGCACTGGTCGGAGTGTCCCAGGACCCTGCACTCTTCCGTGCACAGCCTCATAGCTGTACTCAAGGAAAACAACAAAAGCAACAAGGATTCAGTGTTACATGTCGTGTGACTCAAACATAATAGAAAATTTCGTAATTTTTTTTTCAAATACACAATTTTAAACCATCATCATGATACTAACCTATTACTTTACACATTAGATGGACTATAATTACGACTTGAATATGACTGCTGGTTTTATGGACCTAGTGTATGTGTATGAAAGTCTCTTAGTCGTGTCCAACCCTTTGTGACCCCATGGACTATATAGTCCATGGAATTCTCCAGGCCAGAATACTAGTGCGGGTAGCCTTTCCTTTCTCCAGGGGATCTTCCCAACCCAGGGATCGAACCCAGGTCTCCTGGTATATATACTTTTTCTTGTCCATCAAATAAGAAAGGAGGATTATGACTCATGTACTTCTCAGGAATATCATCTGCTCCTCATGCAATAATAAAATGGATGGATAACTTACAAATGAAAATGTCTGGAAGAGAGCTAAGGTGTGAGTGATGAAATATTTGCTGAACATAAACTCTATGAAAACCCAGAGGTATACGGTGAAATCCATAACTTTAGAATGCTACCAGATAAGCCTTGAGTAACACCTTTGAGTACCTTCTATAATGTAGTCTATCTGACCTACTTTACTTTTAGTGGAGGCACTTATAATAAAATAATAAGTAATTATACTTATCAATCTCTCATAAAAATATACTGGATTATTTATTGACTGTTACTTAAAACAGCAGTGCAAATTATCCTCAACTACCAGCCATCTGCAGTTACTCTGTTAAGAAGAAATCTTTTAGAGGTTTTAAATTCAAAAAGTTGGAAAAGTTATCAACAGATGAAGAATATGAAAAAAACACTGGTTAGTTCTTCCAGATGTTATGATGCCCCATTGGAATGTGAGTGGCTACACTCAGAATATAATCAGTGATATGAGAAAACCAGAAAAATGAAGAAGAAGGGAAAAATCTCTAAATTTGGCAAACATATTAACTACATAACCACCAAGAAATGTGAAGATGTAAAATACACTCCACAAACCATCCATCTCTTTCAGTGATCATTAGGTCCTTTCAATATCATGATTTCATTTTAGCTCAAATGACAGTATGCAGAAAATGCAAACTAATTATCTTATATTTGAATTAAAACTGGATTGATATCAGCCATCCTTATACATTCAGAGCTAATTCTGTAGATCTGGCTGCTTAAGAATGATTTCTCTTCCAAATTACTGCTACAAAGGATGACTCTTGAACAATGCCAAATCCCCTGTCAGGGGAAGCAAGTTGTTGAGTGTGCTTTTTGCTATATCCCCAGCACTAGGTAAAGTGTCTGAAGTGTTTGCATAGACTAGGCAGTCGCTACATATTTTCTAATTATCAGGGAAATGCGAATCAAAACACACAATGAGAAATCACCTCCAACCTACCAGAATGACTATAATAAAACACAAACACAAAAACCCAAAGGACAACAAGTGAGAGGAGTGTGGAGAATTGGAACCTTTGTACACTGATGTTGGGAATGTAAGTGGTGCAGGTACTTTGGAAAATAATATGGAAGTTTCTCAAAAAATTAAGAGAGAACCACTATATGATCCAGCAATCCCATCTTTCGGATTTACCCATGAGAATTGAAATTAAGATCTCAAAGAGATACAGCACTCCCCCTGTTTACAAAAGCACTGCTCACAATAACCAAGATGTGAAAACAAACTAAATGTCTATCAACTGTTGAATGGATAAAGAAAATGTAGTATATGCATACAGTGGAATATTATTCAGCCTTAAACATGAAGGAAACTCTCTAAAATGTGACGATATGGGTGAACCTTGAGGACATTAAGCTTTGTGAAATAAGCTAGTTAGAGGAAGACACATACTGCATGATTCCTTGTATTTGAGGCATCTAAAATGGTCCAACTCAGAGAATCCAGGAATGAAATGGTGGTTAACAAGCATTAGGCAGACTGCTGCTGTTGCTGCTGCTGCTGCTATGTCGCTTCAGTCGTGTCCGACTCTGTGTGACCCCATAGACTGCAGCCCACCAGGCTCCCACGTCCCTGGGATTCTCCAGGCAAGAACACTGGAGTGGGTTGCCATTTCCTTCTCCGATGCATGAAAGTGAAAAGTGAAAGTGAAGTCGCTCAGTCGTGCCCAACTCTTAGCGACCCCATGGACTGCAGCCCACAGGCTCCTCCATCCATGGGATTTTCCAGGCAAGAGTACTGGAGTGGGGTGCCATATGCCTTCTCCATTAGGCAAACTGGGAAATTGCTAATTAAAAAGCACAATTTTTCAGTTAAGCAAGATTAAGTTCAAGAGATATGCTGTACAACACTCTACCTACTGTTAACAATATCACACAGCTAAAGTTTTGTTAATAGAGTAGATCCCATATTGAGTGTTCTTATACAATAAAATTGGAGAAGGAAATGGCAACCCACTCCAGTATTCTTGCCTGGAGAATCCCAGGGACAGAGGAGCCTAGTGGGCTGCCATCTATGGGGTCACACAGAGTCAGACACAACTGAAGCGACTTAGCAGCAGCAGCATACAATAAAATAAAATTTTGGAAAAGACTTATGCACAAGAAAGTGAAGAGTAAATGTCGCCTTTCAGAAAAGGAGATGTAAAGGACTTTGTTCAAAGGTGTGGAAGTCACTGCTCTTCATCATGTGCATCTCGAAGATAATTCTGTTCTTATACCTCATCCATTCTGGGCCTCAATTCTTAATAGAGAAGGAGTCAGTTGAAGAACATAAATGAGAGTAAGAACTGTAAGAAAAAATGTCTGATTGTTAGGAAGGCTAGAAATTCAAAGTATGGAAAATGATGGATAGTGTGAATGCCAATCCCGTGGGAATCACAATGGGGTGAGAGAAAGAGCAATACTGAGAATCCTTGTGTCATTTTGCTGTGAAGAAAAGTGACATTTAAATCAGCAAGAATAAAAAAGATTTAGATGTGCTGACTTCAAGCATTATTACTATTGGGGGATATTTACCAACTGTTGTTGTTTATCATATATGGACAAAATCAAAAGGTGTTGAAAGTAACTGGAATACCTCCATAGCCATGAGGTTTTCTAAGCACTGAAATAACTATCAAATGGTAATTAATTTTTTCCTTAATTCCCTGGGTCTCTAAAAGTGGAAAGGAGATCTGTCTGTATTGTCTTACTCACATCCTTTTAGAAGGAAGAGTAACAGACCTAAAGACATCTCTTCAGTTGTTTTCTGGCCTTTAATTCTGTGGGACGGTCTTAATTGTTTGATCGAATCTGTTTTGTTTTATGTTTAATGATGGGGGAGAAAAGGAAAAATTACACAAGCTTCTAAGAATCCTGAGCATGATCAGCTTTCTAGAGAACAGAATGTAATGAAAATCACAATCAATACCATCTGAGTAATTAAAACAACAGTTTGTATAAAAAGTAAATTTGGTCATAGGAATTTTTAGGCAGAGAATGCTATCTTATAACTTCACAATAAACAAACTGGGCTTTAGTTATAAAATAATAAATTAACATAAACTTTTAAAACTCAAAAATATGAAAAATTAATGAATAAAGATTAATGGGGATAAGGAAAGCTAAAATAATAGAGATGGAGGAACAGTGTGGCACAGAAGGGGCATTTCTTAATTTCATTGATATGCAACCTTTACCCCAAGACTCAACTGTGCGAAATCATTCTCAGTGTGCATACAGCTTAGTGTCACAGGTGTTCTACATCATTTCCAACGAATCAGGACTTGTTGGCTAGTGGTGCAAGGGGCTAATCTTCCTTTGTTCCTGGAAAGCTCCTGTCCAGTGATTAAACTTTCTCTGAAGAGGGAAAGTCATGGGGAAACAGAAAACTCTATTTTCCCACAGCAAGATGGTGAGTTTTGTCTCTGTACTAGACCTTATAGGCAGGACAGGAAAGAGGCATTGAGTATAAGAAGATAAATATATGCCTAACTCCTATCAAGCCATTAGTCATTGAGTTATCAATCTATTAAGAGCCTGACATATGTAAAATGGTGTGATAGCTCCCCTCTCTCAAATGGTTTCCAGTACTAGAATAATCAAGTGTGACAAATGAGGTCATAGATGTCTAAGGTGTCAAATTATATGATGCTGAGACAATATGTAAAAAAAAAAAATGTAGGATGTCACTTACATGTGGAATCTAAAAGCTATAACTGGTGAATATAACAAAAAAGAAACAGGCTCACAGATATAGAGAATGAACTAATGGTTACCAGTGGAGAGAGGGAAGAGGGGAGGGGCAAGATAGGGATAAGGGATTAAGAGGTACAAACTATTAGGTATAAAATAAATAACCTACAAGGATATATACAGCGCAGGGAACATAGCCAATATTCTATAATAACTATAAGTGAAATATAACTTTTAAAAATTGTGAATCACTGTATTATATACCTATAACATATAATATTGTATAGCAACCATACTTCAATAAAAAAAAAAAGAGTATAGGTGGATGCTGAAGCAGTTAAAGAGAAACTTGAAACAAATTTTGAGAGATGAATAGAATTGAGATAGGCAAAGTAAAGAGAAGCTCGTTTTTCAGGTAGAAAGGTGAACATGACCAAAGGATTGCTGTGTTATGTAGAAATAACCCTGCCTATTGCAAAAGATTTAAAAAAAATAAATTTAATAAGCTAGGATTGGATTTCACTGGCCTTGAAATGTCAAGACAAACAGCTAATTAGGTGTTGCCAGGCAACAAAAGTCAATAACTATTTTTGAACTAAAAATTATAAAACGTTCTGAAAAAGTTGTTCAAGCTATATGAAAGAAAGGTTTGACAAAGGAAGAAGCTATTGGAGAGTGAATACCACTTCATGTGCTGATACAGAAAAGCAACCAGAAGTAGGGTACCAGCCATGAGAATGGAGAGGACAAGGAATTAAAGAGGAATGTTTGAATTAAGTAATCATAGATGTTACAATGATAAAAAAAAAAATGAAATGAGCTCAGTTAAGGAGTATCGCAAGGACAGCCTGGTGTAGCTAACACTTTGGGAAAAGGGAGATTTTGCAAGCATTTGTATAGAGTTGTAATTCAAAGTTGAATGAGTAAGGAAGAAAGTATGCTGACAAACACGAGCCAACAGACAAAAATGCGTGCTGACTTTACTGTTCAGAATGCAGGGTCCTCCTGTGGGAATTAATAGAATGAATTAATAGAATGAATGACCAGAAATGACCCTGTTGGCAGGCAAAGCAACATAACATAATCTATATTTGATCACAGTCTAATGCAGAAAAAACAGTTGGAATAAGACACTGAAATTCTAAAAATATCCATGCTTTAAAAAAATTGTACTGATTTCTGTTAATGGCATTCAGATGTGGACTTAACATTTTTTTCTACTTGGAATATTTCCTGGGAATATAAAGTTTACAAAGCAAAACTTTTACACACTAATGTGTTGAAAGAAACTGCAAGTGTGAAGAATAAACCAGAATATGGGTAATGTATCATCAGAATGATGGTGATAATTAAGTATAGATATTTGATTATGCACATTTCTATACTAGTCAAGCATACAAAAAGCTTAAGATATTTTATGGATCATTAGTGATTTCCTGGTGCTCTGTGCCTCTAAAATAGTTTCTACAGTACCCCACATAGAGACAAGAAGCTAATAAGGCAGAAGCATATGTATTATAATACAATCTATTATAATATAGTTACATGGCCTAGCAAAAGATCTCTCCCACCACACACCTAGATTAAGTATAATTTTGTGGAATTCCTTTTTAAAGACTTGTCTACATATTAACTGGTGTTATTAATGTTAATATAAAAATGAGCCTCTAACTTTCAGAAGAAATGTGACTTACAAGGAGTCTAAAGTCACTCACTAAATAAGGCTCTAGTATCTAGAGTTTATCAATATCCACCTATTGTTTCCCCAATTATTCTTTATTCTTTAACATTTATTTTAATTACTCTAATTCAAGCATTAGATAACTCTCCTGCTATGAACATAGGTGGCAGTGGTAACTATAGGCTAGAATGAAAGAGGAGTCCTGACCTTTTTTAAAAAAATTAGACCATGATTAGCTATTGAATTAGAGAATTTCAGAGTTAAAAAAGGATTTTAGGTATCACTTGGGCCCGGTAAGGTTATCTAAGCAGGGGCAGTTGTTCTTTTAACTATAGTGATAAATGAATTGTGTCAATGAGTCAACCTTCTACAACTGAAAAAATAACAGGAAATATTGATATTATACCCATGATATGTTTCCATTTTATGAAATAATTTAAGTTGGGAAATTATATTATTGAAAATTAAGGATCAATATTCAAAATTTGAGTTCCATCAGTATTATAGAATCATAGAAATTCAGCCAACTTTTTCATTTCATGGGTAAGAATAACAAAACTGTTTCTCTATGAGCAAATTATCTGAGGCCATATATATTCCACTAGTTTTTTCAAGAATTTCTCTTTAAATTGGTTTAGAGAATTTATGAATTTAACAAAAACAAACAACCCCCCCCATGAGTGACTGTGTAAGTATCAGCTTTCAATGTACATTGATTGTAGCCCTTAATGCCACTAGAAGTCCTTCCCATACATCATCCTGTCAGAAATGCAGTATCTATTACAGTAATAGCATAATTAAATAAGCAGCATTTCATTGGTTCTCAGACAGGTAGTAAGACTTTAGAAAGGCAAAACAAATATGTCACTCAAAGTATTAAAAAAAAACACTTACTTTATATTATTCTTGATAGACATGTGTTTATGAGTAGAGGCATGGGTTCAAATCTCACCTCTAAAATATACAAATTGCTTGATTTTGTATACTTTTTTTTTAACCTTTATAAGCTTCTGTTTTCAAATCTTAAAAAAAAACAAAAAACACTACTGTTATTACCACCACCACTAAATGCTATGCCAGAGTGCTGGGTGAGGCAGTGCAGATACAGAACTCATGAGCCCAGAGGAAGCACTGGCGCATCACTGGTGACTGTGACTGCCTGGATTAATAGTAATACTCCTGCAGCTCCTGCCACCATTACGACTACAGTTTACAAGAGCTAGCATTTCTGTTCACTGATTTCCACTGAGTTTCGGTGGCTCTCTGAAGCTCTCTCAGGTCTATTTCCTAAACTATCTTATTTATCTGTATTTAGGAAACAGTTGTTCATGCACTCACACAGGTAATACAGTTTTGTTCTCCCTTTCTTTCATTTATCATTTCATTTATTCATTTATCAAGTGGCAGTTATTTGATCAACATTCAGTGGAATTTAGAAATATAAGTAGCCATAGGAATAGGTTCTGAAGGGTTGATGTAATATTATAGTCTTTAGTAACAGGGTTGCTACAGTGAGGCAGTCAGTATTTACTCAGCTGGATCTGAGAGTTTCTACTGCAGGATTAGAGAGGAGGGACTCTAAGGAAAACGTGGCTCACAACTTAATAGGGTCTCCTCCATCTAGCTGTGTGCTTATAAATTCCCCTCCTGGACTCCTGCCCCCTCTTCATTACAGTGGAGACATGAAATGAAAGGTGGCAAAAAATATTCCATGCTTGCCACCTACAAAGATGCATTCTTTTGCCTATTTTTAGTGATTGAAGTATACCATTCCCTAGTGTATTTTCATCTCTGATTATGTGAGTTGGTTCCCATCACAGGAAATGTGTCCTCCAAATTATAGTCCTGCTTACCACTAGGCACCAAAACAGGCTGTCTGAATAAAAAACAACCACCCAGTAATTTGACAGAATTGCTCAAGAGTGCCCTATGGCAGTAGTGGATAGGGGAAAAAGAGGAGGGAAGTGGTGTGGTTTTCTATCCTCCTCTGCCCACTCCTTCCTTCTTGTCCTCTTAAGCTTTCCTGTTTATTCCCTTTCTCTACCAACTGATTACTATGAATTTTAATTAAGCAGTATAAAATTGTTTCAATTTATGTTCATTACTGATAGTGTGCATATAGCTACTTTAGTACAAAGAAAAAATAAAAGCATGGGAGAAACCACTCACTCCACTGGTGCAGTAGACCTGAAAAATAAAGATTTATCTATTTGTCACTGTGGTGACACTCTTACCTGCTGGAATTCTTCCATCTGTAAGAAACAGATCACTGAATCCTTCACCCAGCAGCCTGTCTATTGGAGAATCTCGCCCCAGATCATAATCACTGTCTCCTGCTTCACTGTCACCACGGCCACTGTCTTTCAAGCTAAATTTGTCCATGTCTTGAAGGGCATATCTAGAAAGAGAAGTCAGGGAAAGTAGAGATTTTACTCTTCAGCATTAGGTTATTGGAGATATAATAGGTAACAGGAGGGTCATTCATACCTATAGCTCCTGGAATATTTGTTTCCTCTAAAACTTGGCCTTGGCTGATATTGTCCCTGGTGAAGCATTGAAAGAAGCTGGGAGACCTGCTAGAAACCAAACAGACTGTATTGATTCCTGGAAACAAATCCCCCAGTGCTCAAAAGCTTTAAGCAAGCAATTACAGTTACTACTCACTATTTCATCCTAATTAATTGAACATATTATCTTCATTTTAAAGACCTATACATGCTAGACTCTGATAGACCATGCAACCAGCCACCAAACAGAACTGAAGTAAGTCCCAGAGAGATTTAGATGTTATCATACAGCTGACATTTTCTTTTTGAAAGAGGATTCCTTTATTTAAAAAATGACTGATTACCTCTATTTTATTGTTCAGGTTAAAGTGATCAGTTATAAAAATACATGGGAAATGCTCCAGAAATACATGGGAAATGCTGTAAAATGCTGTAAAATACATGTAGTCAAAATAATGTCAGAAAAATTTCAAAAGTTGAACAAATACACATGCACTGGGATGGGATTCTGGAAGCCTCCATTTTAAAATTTTTCTTAGAGACCATAACTATGAGAATTAGAGCAAGCCCCTTTGTTTCTGGCTTGAAGTATCATAGTCTGAGGATAAGGGGACTCTAATTAGATAGTCCTTTGCTAGCTTGACATTTACTTTTCAACATTACACATAGTACATGCAAGCATATTCTTTATGAAAAACTCAAGACCAGCATGCTGAGGTGTGTATATTTGCTTTATCCACATAATGTAACGTGCATCCTATTTAATTTCCATTTTGTTAGTACTGTTACTTAGTAATGGAAACATTTAAGAACTAAGGCATAGACAACTTCTGACCACTAACAACTGAGTGTGTCAGTGAATAGGTACAGGGTGTGATCTTACCTCAACAGCAGGGGTGGCATGGGTGAGTTCTAATGAGAAATTCTCTGGCACGTGGTTTGATGAGATGGTCACCAAACTGTTGAGGGACTGGTGACTGTTGTGACTCTGCCGGCTGCCCATTTGCCCTCTTTCTAAGGTAGGAGATGAAGACGGAGATGACCTGTGATGAGATCTGATGGGCAGGGTGCCATTAACGGTAGGCACCAATGTGATGTCCCCTTTGTGGATCTGCCTGGAGGGTCTTTTGGGGTGATGCTGGTATGTCGATTCTGCTACCCTACAGTTGTAGGATCTAGTGTCTTTTTTTTCTCGGTTACACCTAGTTGCAAACAGCACCATAATAACCAACAATACTGCACAAATTGCTCCTAAGGAAATGATTATAATCATGGAGACATCCAAGGGTGCTTGGCTTACTGAGGTCATTGCTGTACTTGTCACCGACTCTGCATATTCAAAGATCACACACTTCAGAAGGACTTTGGTATGCAGCTGAGGATTGCCTTTGTCCTGGATGACAACTGAGAGCTCCCATTCTGTGTAGGGAACAGATTCCATGCTTACGTTGGTATGGATGTCACATGATCGTGGATCAATTACAAAGATATTCTCCTCGTTACCTGCTACTATGGAGCAGCTGAGTTCTGCATTCACGCCAGAGTCTCTGTCAATTGCCCTAATTCTTGTGACATGAAAGCCGCTTTCAGCCCCTTTGGGAATGGAGATTTCTGCTGTGTTATTGCGCAGTGCAGGCCCTATAACAACAGGGACATTGTCATTTTCATCAATGATGGTGAGCACCACTGTGGTATTGCTTACAAGTTGCTTTGGACTTCCACCATCTCTTGCTTCGACCACAAAAGTGATCTGACTCACCTCCTCATGGTCAAAGATTCTGAGGGCGTAGATGGCTCCATTAGATGGGTCAATGGTGACATATGTAGTAATGGAACTTCCCAGGATAAAACTCTCCAAAATGGTATATGTCACTTGCCCATTTTCTCCAAGATCAGGATCTGTGGCTGTAACGGTGGTGATATATGCCCCGGGTGAGTTATTCTCTGAGATTGCAAATTCATATCGACTTCTCTGGAAGTGGGGTGGATTGTCATTTATATCATTGATTTGAACAGTAAAATGTTTTACTGTAGAGAGACTGGGTGTCCCCTTGTCCTCAGCGATTACAGTCAAACTGTATTCAGATCTCTTTTCTCTATCCAGCGTGGCATTCGTCAAGATTAAATAATTGTTTTCATAAGTCTTCTGAAGTTTAAAGTGACCATGTCCATGAAGCTTACAAACTATTTCTCCATTCAGCCCAGAATCCTTGTCCTGAACCCTGACCAAGGCAACAAATGTATCAATAGGATCCCCTTCAAAAATATAAGAAATTTCTTCTTTTCCAGGGGACATGAGGTTTATGCTAATTTCAGGTTTATTGTCATTAACATCCACAACCTTAATTATAATTTTGCAATGTGCTGGGATTGAATTTGGACCCAAATCTTGAGCCTGAACATCAATCTCATAGGATTTGGTGATTTCATAATCCACCTGCTTGAAAAGAGTCAAATGTCCTCTTTCTGAATCAATCTTAAAAGTCTCTATAATTTTGGGAGACACATGACTGCTGAAGGAATAGACAATTTTCCCATTAGCGCCCTCATCTGGATCAGTGGCATTCAGATCAAGGAGCAGAGTGCCAACGGGGGAGTTTTCTAAGAGTTGTATTATATAAGACTGCTGCTCAAAAGCAGGGCTGTTGTCATTAGAGTCTGAAATGCTGATTTTTAGTATGGATGAGCCAGACCTCTGAGGCACCCCCATGTCGGAGGCGGTGAGCTGAAGCTCATAGCTTGACTTCAGTTCCCGATCCAGCTCTCTGACCACTATGAGTTCTGCATACTTCGCTCCATCAGTCCTGGTTCGAACCTCGATATTAAAAAAATCATTGGCAGAGAGAGAGTACGTGTGGAGGGAATTTTCCCCAACATCTGGATCAAATGCACTGTCCAGAGGGATACGGGTCCCCACTGCCGCGCTTTCTGAAATCTCAATAGGTATGAGAGATCTTGAAAACTGGGGCGAATTGTCATTAATATCCAGCACTTCAACTTCAATATGGAAAAGCTGCAGATGCTCAGTGGGCAGAGTGATCACATCAAACTCTATGGAACAGTTCAAGTTTTTCTGGCATAGTTGTTCGCGGTCTATTTTTGCTCCTATGCTGATTTCCCCGTTATCCTCGTTGACCACGAGTAGAGGAGTATTTCCCCGTTGCATGGCTCGGAAGCGAACAGTAGAAGGATTAGGTAGCTTAACTAACACATCAGCCACATCCTCTGATAGTCTTGCAATTACCGATCCAACCCTCTGCTCCTCATAAATCCTGTATTTCAAATTCTTGCCCAGCACATCCAAGTTGAAAGACACCACCAAGAGTGCAAAAACAAACGTAAAGTGCATTTTAGCATTCATTTGGTACATCGGTCAGTTTATGAGATTCCGCTCACAGATCAAATTAAAACAGCAAACCAATCCCCTCAACTTCCTTTGGCAACTTAAAGCTAATCTACATTTGGTACCGGAAACTTGAAAGCGTCTCTTAATAACACAGCACAGCAATTAACAGCTCTCAAACTTTTGCTTTATACACACCGTGTCACGCCTTCCAGATATTACCGGCATGGAGTCCAGTCCTTGCATTTGTTTGGCCGTTCGTCCTCTTGGCAGGCAAAGAGAGTGTCACCTCCGCGTTTTCCCCCTTGTGTAGTCGGAATCCATCTATTGCAGGGTGCCGCCGGAGTCCGCAATGGATCTTTCCCGAGCGATTCTCTCTCCCTTTCTCTGCTCGGCTGCAGACTAAACGCCCGTGATTGCTGACTCCAGTCTAAAATCTGTACAACTTCACTTCAACTCAGACAAAGCTCTCTTGCCCGGCGTGTGTTGAATCGCTTCCAGCCAATCAGCGTCCTTCCAAATCAAAAGCTGATGGAGTCCCCAAAGCGAGGGCTGGGCAGACTGGAGAGGGTGGGAGAAGGAGAGAGACAGGGAGGGGTGGGGGGCGGGCGGGGGCTGGGGGTGCGGGAGAGAGCGAGCCTGGGAGAGCAAGGCCGGTGGGGGCTGGGGGAGCAGGATACGAGAGGCTCCGTGACTGCTCCTGCCTTCCTCCACCCCTCTCCCTTCCTCCTCTGCATCTACTGCATTCACTTTCTCTGAGCGTGCCACGACAAAGGAGAGACAAATTACAGAAGAAAAACTTTAAATCAACTTCTGGTCGCCTTTATTTATTTGGTATTTTAAATTGGCCTGGTTTTCTTAATTGCCCTTTCTTCTTCCGCAAACATGTAATCATCTTGCTTTTCATAGTCCTTAAGTACTGGTTTAACTTAAAATACCTCTAAGTGCATTTTGTTGGTGGAGGAATTTAATAAAATTTGAAAACTTGCTTCCAATTATGCTTGTTTGCCCGCCTCCTTCCCCTCCCCCTCTGTAAATACTTGGGTCTTTCTCCTTTTGTGAGCACAGGCAGATTTTCTTGTGCTCTGTTTTAAAGAACAGAACTAGTAAAGAGGTTTCATTTTCTGTTTTTCTTTCATCTTTATTCTTTGAAGATAAGAAAAAGGCTATTTTCCACTCTTGATTTCTCTTAATTAGCAAGATTTAAAGGAACACCTTAAGATTTGAAACTAATTAACAATATAGTTCTACCTTCTAACACTTCTTGCCTGGAGTTTGGTCAAAATTGGCTATGATATTTCTTTGCCCTGTACTTCAAAAAATCCTATTTACCTTTGGTAAAAGACATTTCATGGTTTAGCATGTCAATTTCTACGGAAAAGGTACTAGACTATCTATACATGGTGAATCTTCGCAATGAATACTGGGGGGACATGGACTCAGAAATTTACAAGTCAAATTTTTATAATATATGTATTATTTATGAAAACACTTTTAGGATTTGTATTTTAAAAACCCAAAGCTTGTTTACATTGAAAAATAAAATGCCTGAGCTGAAAATTGCATTTTGTGTGCATCAAAATGCTAAGGAAATATCATGGGAGGTTTGTGCTCTATCCAGGTCACAGAAACTGATATGGTATTCTTATTTGAAAATATGATTATTTATGATGTTCTTTCTGCTCTGCAATTCCTTTTAAGTTTATCATCATGGCTCTATTCTTAATGCTTTTTTTCATACCTCTTGCATTATTCCTCAGCTGTCTTCATCCACTTGCATATTTGCTGTTTCACATAATCTCACTGTCACTTTTTTCCCATTTATTTTCTCCCACTCTCTCTTTTGCCCCCCAGAAACATATAAAAAAAGTAATTTTCTGATTTTTCCACTTTACTTACTCTCAGCAGAGCTCAGCTAAAGTAAGTAAGAAGATTCTTTCCAAAAAAGAAAGCAGAGGAGTCTCAGCGTGAATTCTCCTTCTTTTTAGGCATTCAAAAGCATTTTATAAGCCATTGTCTTTTTCTCCCCCCTCCAGAAACCAGTGCTGTGTGGCAAATTGTGCAGAATAGAAATGTCTATAATGAATGTATTTAGTACTGGGTCATGCTGATGAACATTCTGCCCCCATGAATAATACTGTTTTACAAGTTTGTAGCCCTTTCAAATTGCTGATCCCAAACCCTATAGCAAAACTAGGAAAACTACCACAAGCAACTGGGACTTTAGAAACCCATAGCCATCTGTCCTAGATCTCTAACAATCTGAGCCAATAATTATATCAATTCAGGCTTTAGTGAACCCCTTTGCCGACACCAAAAGAGCAAAGAAAGGAATTAGTGACTATTCAAAGTTGGGGTGAAAATTCAAAGGTAATCTATTAGTTCTAGGAGAGTTTTCTTTTTGGATTTGGTAAGTCTACCTCCCAATATCCCAAGAGCAATGGTTTTGATTATCTTAATGTAAAAGACATTTTTCCTATGCTTAAAAAGTAAAAATATCTTAAAAATCTTTCACTTATTTCTGACAGTGAGCTTGAACAGAATTAACTGTTGTGAAAAAGAGCTTCAGAAGTAACTGAAATATTTGAAATCGATTAGAAATTAATATAAACTGATAAGAAATGTGTTTGCATGAGTAAATCATTAAAGAACGTTGAATCCTTTCATGCAGGAGGGCTTTTTTCTCTTATTGTGTCATCCTTACCAAATACTGCTTCATTTTCAGCTGATCAGTCTCTCCCTGAGGAATTATATATATACCTACATGATGGTATTTTGCTTTTGATTTCTCCTTAGTGTATATTACCCTGCTTTTTCAAACTCGTTTTCAAAAAGTACAAAATAGAAACTAAATCTTTCCTTCGAACTTTTGATTAGTTCCAGCAATTCAAAATGTCCTTATTTGGTAGCCCTGAATAGAAAATCCTAAAAAAAAATCCGTCCCTCATATCCCTTGCTGTTTAGTAAAGGGTTTGTGTCAGGGGAGGAAAACTGATAAACTTCTGTTTGTTGTCTAATGATGATTGGATTTAACTTTCTTCTTCTTGAATTTTACAAAGTCATGAAAAAGTGATAGACCCTGAAACAACTTCTTAGATATCCTAGTGGTGAAGCAGTGATAGAATGTTCCTTAGTGTCCAAACTCGTGTGACATGGAGGCCTTTGTTGACAAGAAAGAGGAGGGCTTCTTCTCTTGAGGACTGTGGCATTCTAAGTGCTGATAGCCACTCCAATTCCTGGAGGAGAATCTCAGCTACTTCCATCCTGTTGTGCATATTTTATTCACAAATATCCTTTTACCTCATCAGCCTAAGTTGGCTGAAAATTGCTAAACCTAGAGAAAAGATACCAGCTGGCATAGGGTATATATCCAGTCACTTTTACCATGTAATTTCTTGTGATAACTTTTGGCTCTTCTGTCCATGGGATTCTCCAGGCAAGAATACTGGAGTGGGTAGCCATTTCCTCCTCTAGATCTTCCTGACCCAGGGATCAAACCAGGGTCTCCTGCATTGCAGGAAGATTCTTTACTGTCTGAGCCACCAGGGAAGCCCAGCGAAAACAAAGCTTTATAATTCTAAATCTTTACTGGTTTCTTTCCTACTGAAGGTGCTTCCCTGGTGGCTCAGTGGGTAAAGAGTCGGCCTGGAGTGCGGGAGAGCTGTTTTCAACCCCTAGCTTGGGAAGATCCCAAGAGAAGGAAATGGCAAACCACTCTAGTATTCTTGTCTGGAGAATTCCATGGACAGAGGAGTCTGGTGGGCTACAGTCCATGGGGTCACAAAGAGCCAGACACGACTGAGTGACTAACACTTTCACTTTTCTTTTTTCCTACTGAAGAAGAGAGGAAGGGTAAGACTCAATTGTAAAGCTCATATACATCTCCATTACATCAATAGATATCCATTACATTGATAGTGACTTTTTTGGTCCTGGAATACAAAATTATAGTCACTAAAATTATATCTTACAAGTAGATGTCAATTTTGTTTAAATTTTTTAGTTATTAATTTGCATTACTATGGGATCTCACAATCTTTTTGCAAATTGGCATACCATGATAACCTTTCATACCATTTGTTGTGAAATGCCTTGTAGGAGGAACTTATATTCTTGCTTGTAACAAACCTAATAGTTACTCTACTATATATCTTGGGAAATGAGGTAAGAGCAAAAGCTTTACCAGCCAGGAGTTGTTAAAGTTAAGAAATCTCAATACTCTGGAACTATTTAAAATGAAAAGGTCGACTTTTCATATGAGCCCAACTCATGTACCAATGCAGGTACCATCAGATGATAATTGTATAATCTTAGACAGTGTATTTATCTTCTCCCAATCTGGCTAATCCTGTGGGACTAATCATTGTTTGCTATAAAGAATTCTTATAAGAATTTTAAAAACTGTATAGAAGAAACATACAGCAGAGAGAGTAAGCACTAAACAAAGGTTAGTTCCCTTTTCTTAGCCTCTGTGTGTCTGTTTTCTTCCTAATATCCATCGGAGGGGTGGAGGAAGGAGTGTGAATTATAACCACAGTCCTTCTTGCTTTTCAAGCTTTTGGTTTAGATACTTATATAATTTTATGGTGGAAAGTGAACCTCTCCCCATTTTTGATTTATGAAGGCCACTTGTGAGCCATAGTTGACAAAGCTAACCGTAGTGATCCATGAAGATCTTGAAAACTTGGTGGTTCACTGAAGAACATTCCATAAGGTCCATAAACCTATTTAAGTATACCTAGACTCTAAAACATAGAAATGTATTTAATACTGCAGTACAGGTAAAAGAAGTTCATGTTGTTCTCCCCATATTCCATTTTCTAACCTATTCAAGAATATACAATATAATATCACTAAACAGTATGAACTCTTTATTGGAACATAGTTATCAACATAAGATCTAGGACTGAGACATGAGAATGGATCCTAAATTATCCTGAGACTTGTAGAATAGAAATAGATTTTATAAGAATTCTGATCAAAACAATGGGATAAATGGCCATACGAGGACCACACACCTGCAGGCAGAGCTGTGCAGGTGCCAGGAGGCAGCATCAGTGGAAGGCCTGGAAGAAATGGAGTCCATGAAATGCAGTGACAGGTGCTAAGCCAGTTTTATCTGAGTGGGCAGTCAGTATTTGGGATGCCTTGCCAATGGTAGAGTGCCAAGTTCCAGCAGATGACTTAAGGGCTGGCAGCAGGCAATCAACTGAGTCCAGAATACCAGGCACACAGGTAAGCTTTTCATTTTAGGACTTCAGGCCTTCTAAGCAGACAGGTTATGAAATTAGTTATTAACATGGAAAGAACAAGACGGGTACAGGGACCTAAGATCCAGTATTCTAGAAATGGTCATTTTTCAGGAGCCTAGTCAAAATTTGAGAAAGATTACAAACTTAAACTATGGCAGCAGAGTTGGTTTTAGGATTAATCGTTGGGACTGTCATAGGGGCTCTTAAATTTCTTTCTCATCAGGACAATATCCTGAGGCAGAAACTAAGACTACACACTGCATTCCAAAAGTTACTGCTGAGAAGATTCGAGGAACTCTGGGGGACTTCAAGTCCTTCAGTGAGTTGAGTCTGAGTTCCCAGTTTACAGCATCGCTATACAGTGTACGGTCCAGAGAGCAGCAGCCTGGGCATTATCTGGAAGCTTGTTAGAAATGCAGAATTTCAGACAGTACCCCAGACCTACTCAAACAGATTCTGCATTTTAATAAGATCCCAGGCTGATTCCTATGCACATTAAAGATTGAGACACAACACTACAAAGAGTAATCTATTGTCTGGAGTGGTTGAAACCCTAACATAATGGTACTCACATCCTATGTGCTGTGAGATTTTGCTCCTCCAGGGAGTTTAGACAGTTGGGACAGTTGGCATATGGTGAAGATTACCACAGAAGGGCAGAGACTTAGATTCCATTAATTCCCGAATGTAGGTAGAAGTGATATAAAAAAACTTCTCTATTTAGTTAAATTCATAGAAAGAAGAGGGAAGTGAGCTTCCCTCTGGATCAGTGTTTTATTATACCAGTTTGCTCCCTGTCCTCATCTATTTAGAAAGTACACTTTTCATTTGGGATGGGAATACTTTTCAAAAAAGGAAATCTAATTCTTTTTGAGAAACTATTTCTGAAGGCAAAAATGTTTCCAATGTCATTACATATATGTTTATTTGTACATATGTGTATGCTTAGGAATTCCCGATTGAGTGTTTTGTATCTGTCAAGTATATATAAATGGCACATTTGCATTCTGTTTTCTTCATGCAAATAGTCCTTCATTACTCAGTGGTGTGGGAAAGCAGATCTTGAGTACACTATTTATCCTTAACTATTTCTAGCTCAAGATTAAAAAGAAATAGAAATTGAAGTGTGACAAAAATGTATTGCCAATGCTTAAATCTTTTGTGTTCACATTAAAATCCTTTTCACATGTAGTACCTCTGAGTGTTCCCAATAAATATCTAATTCATCTAACCATTTTTTTTCCCAACTAAGAGCATCCTATAATATGTAGATTAGTGTCTACTCTTAAGAAAGCATTTCTAAAAGTATAAATGAAAACTAATATCAGTTATAAGTACTGGCATCAGTACTTATAAAATAAGTAAAATCAGTACTTATAAAATAGTGAAAATCAAATCAGTGCTATTTTAGGATATATTAGATTGGGTTAAAGCTTTTTGAAAGGCTTTAATATATTGTTGTTGCTCTTGGTTAGTTGTTAAGTCGTGTCTTACTCTTTGTGACCTCATGCACTGTAGCCCGCTCGGCTCCTCTGTCCGAGGGATTTCCCAGACAAGAACACTAGAGTGGGTTGCGTTTCCTTCTCCAGGGGATCTGCCTAACCCAGGGATCAAACCTGTGCCTGCTGCATTGGCAGGCAGATTCTTTATCACTGAGCTATCAGAGAAGCCCATTTTTTAGTATAGTATGTCAAGCTTAAATAATGTCTATTACCATCAAAGTTATACAGAAAACCCACTATTAGTAAATATGGCTAACTTAGTTGCAACTTCAGTATCCAATTGCTTGACTTAGAATTTGTGGGAAATTATTTCCTTCACAGTTACCATCCACCAGTTGAACCATTTTTAAGAGGAGCAACATAGGATTTGTAGTGCAGTAAGGTCTTTTTATCAAATTAAGGGATGTTGAATTTCACAAGGAAAAGAAAAAGTTCAAGTTACTGTCAAATAGCAACTTTGTCAAGAATAATTAAAATTTCATATAATAAAGGAAACCAATGATTAATAAATTTAGAACATGCAGCAGATACTTGGCTATATAGCTGTTCTCTGGAAGTATAAGTTCTATTCCTTTTTCAACCTATAAAAGAAATGAACAATTTGTACATACTTTTTACTTAAGTATGAATGTATGGTAGTTATACAGAAAATGTTTCAGTTGGAACAAAACAGGAAATTTGATAGGCCTTCATTGAAAATAATGCCTGTTTCCTGTAAGGCACATAGCAGGCTATCATCTGTCGCAACATGGTGCCTTTTTATTATCATTAGTACTTATTTTGAATTTGGATAGGTTAATTATAATAAATTAGCCAATTATACTCAATATTCTTTATCTTCAGAAATTTAATTTCCAAAGAAGATTCTCATTTAACTAGTAAAGCATTAAAAAAAATTTTTGCCTAAAAGCAGTAAGCCATTTTAGAAAATATCTACTCCAAAATGTATTAATAATTAAGAGGGCAAATTTAAGAGTTTACATTTAGAATGAGTTACTCATAGAAAGTACTATTCTAAAATAGTCATACCTCACATAGCAGTTAAATGTCAAGGTTTTAAAACACAATGAAAATAAAAGTAATATTTATTAATAACTGTTATGTACCAAGTAGCCTTTATATATATTTCCTCATTTAATTATTACTGTAATCTTAATAGTGAGCTGTTCATAATTGCTAGAAATATGTGGGATAAAAGTATAAAACCCAGCCGAAGTGTCAACAAAAAGGAGTTTATTATGTCAAAACACAAGATATACAGAGATTGGACGCTTCAAACATTCAATAATTAAGCAGCTTAGTAATGCTATCATGAACCACGTTTCTCCCATCCTTCTATTCGTTCATCTTGAATGTGCTGCCGTATCCTTCTTAACGGGTTCTTTCTCCTTCCCAAGATGGCTATTACAATTCTGCAAAATGTCTTCCCACTCAGCTGAAGATAGAGTTCAAAAAGGTAGTATTTCCCTTATAGAGTTATTTTCTTCTAGGAGCCTTCCACCGATATCCTCTGAAACCTCTTTTCAGATTTATGTCTTGTGATGATCCTTCAACCTCTTGCAAGAAGAGGGGAATTGTCATAATTGGCCTAAACTAATACGTTTTAGACCTGGGGTCCAGGAAGAGCTCTTTCAGTTCATATAAAATGCTAAAATATTGGGATTCAATTAACAGAGTAGAGGAAAGTGGTTGTTGAATGAAGAGCAACTATTGTCTGCCACATTACTCCTAGAACCATTTTGTTATAAAGAAACTAAGATTCACAAAGTTTAAGTAATTTTTTTACACAGGTAATATATAGTTATATTGGATTTGTATATTTTTATTTGCATCCAAAATCTACTTCTGATATAGGAATATTTACTTGTTTCTTAGTTATTAAATGAAAAAGGCTGTCCCGGTTTTTTTTTTTTTTTTTTTTTTTTTATAATCAAGATTTTTATTTTATTTTTATTTTTTTTTAATAGCAGTATTTTTTTTAATAGAAAATTATTTAATTAGTATACATGTGTTCCCCATCCTGAACCCTCCTCCCTCCTCCCTCCCCACACCATCCCTCTGGGTCGTCCCAGTGCACCAGCCCCAAGCATCCAGCATCGCGCATTGAACCTGGACTGGCATCTCATTTCATACATGACGTTTCACATGTTTCAATGCCATTCTCCCAAATCTTCCCACCCTCTCCCTCTCCCACAGAGTCCATAAGACTGTTCTATACATCAGTGTCTCTTTTGCTGTCTCGTATACAGGGTTATCATTACCATCTTTCTAAATTCCATATATATGCATTAGTATACTGTATTGGTGTTTTTCCTTCTGGCTTACTTCACTCTGTATAATAGGCTCCAGTTTCATCCACCTCATTAGAACTGATTCAAATGTATTCTTTTTAATGGCTGAGTAATACTCCATTGTGTATATGTACCACTGCTTTCCTATCCATTCATCTGCTGATGGACATCTAGGTTGCTTCCATGTCCTGGCTATTATAAACAGTGCTGCGATGAACATTGGGGTACACGTGTCTCTTTCCCTTCTGGTTTCCTCAGTGTGTATGCCCAGCAGTGGGATTGCTGGATCATAAGGCAGTTCTATTTCCAGTTTTTTAAGGAATCTCCACACTGTTCTCCATAGTGGCTGTACTAGTTTGCATTCCCACCAACAGTGTAAGAGGGTTCCCTTTTCTCCACACCCTCTCCAGCATTTATTATTTGTAGACTTTTGGATCGCAGCCATTCTGACTGGGGTGAAATGGTACCTCATAGTGGTTTTGATTTGCATTTCTCTGATAATGAGTGATGTTGAGCATCTTTTCATGTGTTTGTTAGCCATCTGTATGTCTTCTTTGGAGAAATGTCTATTTAGATCTTTGGCCCATTTTTTGATTGGGTCATTTATTTTTCTGGAGTTGAGCTGTAGGAGTTGCTTGTATATTTTTGAGATTAGTTGTTTGTCGGTTGCTTCATTTGCTATTATTTTCTCCCATTCTGAAGGCTGTCTTTTCACCTTGCTAATAGTTTCCTTTGATGTGCAGAAGCTTTTAAGTTTAATTAGGTCCCATTTGTTTATTTTTGATTTTATTTCCAATATTCTGGGAGGTGGATCATAGAGGATCCTGCTGTGATGTATGTCAGAGAGTGTTTTGCCTATGTTCTCCTCTAGGAGTTTTATAGTTTCTGGTCTTACGTTGAGATCTTTAATCCATTTTGAGTTTATTTTTGTATATGGTGTTAGAAAGTGTTCTAGTTTCATTCTTTTACAAGTGGTTGACCAGATTTCCCAGCACCACTTGTTAAAGAGATTGTCTTTAATCCATTGTATATTCTTGCCTCCTTTGTCGAAGATAAGGTGTCCATATGTGCGTGGATTTATCTCTGGGCTTTCTATTTTGTTCCATTGATCTATATTTCTGTCTTTGTGCCAGTACCATACTGTCTTGATAACTGTGGCTTTGTAGTAGAGCCTGAAGTCAGGTAGGTTGATTCCTCCAGTTCCATTCTTCTTTCTCAAGATCACTTTGGCTATTCGAGGTTTTTTGTATTTCCATACAAATTGTGAAATTATTTGTTCTAGCTCTGTGAAGAATACTGTTGGTAGCTTGATAGGGATTGCATTGAATCTATAAATTGCTTTGGGTAGTATACTCATTTTCACTATATTGCTTCTTCCAATCCATGAACATGGTATATTTCTCCATCTATTAGTGTCCTCTTTGATTTCTTTCACCAGTGTTTTATAGTTTTCTATATATAGGTCTTTAGTTTCTTTAGGTAGATATATTCCTAAGTATTTTATTCTTTTCATTGCAATGGTGAATGGAATTGTTTCCTTAATTTCTCTTTCTGTTTTCTCATTATTAGTGTATAGGAATGCAAGGGATTTCTGTGTGTTGATTTTATATCCTGCAACTTTACTATAATCATTGATTAGTTCTAGTAATTTTCTGGTGGAGTCTTTAGGGTTTTCTATGTAGAGGATCATGTCATCTGCAAATAGTGAGAGTTTTACTTCTTCTTTTCCAATTTGGATTCCTTTTATTTCTTTTTCTGCTCTGATTGCTGTGGCCAAAACTTCCAAAACTATGTATTCTTCCTTTTTTTTCAAAACAATGAAACTTTAAGGAAAGATATCAGTACCCATTGAAGTGCATTATCTTGTGGAAAACTATTACGGTCCTTGTAACAAGAAAAAATTATCACTGTTTTGTCCTTTAGATGGTATTCTTATAATTTTTCAATGCTACAAGAATAATTGAAGTGATTCTTAGGCAGAGCTGGGAAAAATAGAAGAGGTAAAGATAGACAGAGGTAATATTCTTCTGACTGTAAATCTCCCAGTCTCCCAGGTATCCTGGTTTCTCTGAGACCAGGTTCATCTAGAAGAAAACACAGATCAATCATTTGTGGTTTAAAAGATGCAGCTAGAAAGTCTGGGAAACTGAGAAAAGGAGAGTAGCCATTCATATTTCTATTTATGTTATAATCAGAAACATTGCAGTGTTTGAGCAAAAGCCAACCAGGGGACTGGGACAAGGGGGTAGCCTGATGTGGTACAAGAGAAACTGACCTGAGATCAAAGGAGCCTGCTTCCCAGTCAAGGACTCTTTGATGTTGCATCATTGTTCATACCATCACCAGTCTTCCCTGTGATAAGTCACTCTCCACAAATATTTTCTTGTGCAAAGGATAGAATCCTAATTCCTAAAGACATAAAAGTGCACCTGGATATCCTGCTTACATTGAGTACTCAAGAGTATATTATTTATTTTGACAAACTTTCCTAGAAACTCTGCCTTCTGTTGTGAGGCTAGATGAAAGACACTAACATTCCTGGCAAAGAAAGTAACATCATTTAAGGCAAGCAAATGTGCTTCATCTTTCTCAGCCAAAAGTATAGAATTTAACCATCTAAGTAAATAAAAACAATAAAACTCTTTTGTTAAATTTTAAGAAGCATATATAGCCTGCACATTAAGTGCACAGAGATCTGAATTTCTAACATTAATTTAATGAAATAATAAAATTCTCTGTCTCCACAGTTGCCAATACAATTTTTCTTAAACAAAATGGCTATGCATTTCTGTTTTAATGTGTTATTCTACTACTAGAAATACAGAAAAGCAAAGCAAAGCTCAACATCCTCCCCCCATTTTTATGCAGAGCAGTTCACCAAAGCGGGATCAAGCTGTTTTAAAATGATTTTACTAAATAGTATTAAGGTTATAGAAATCCTTGACATGCAAAAAAAGAAAAAAGTAAACATTTGAGATTTTTCAGAAATAATCAGCAACTACAACATTTGCTGTGGTTCTTTCTGTTTTGCTGGAACTCTACAGTGTTTTAAATTCAAAAGGTTTCTGCTGGCATTGGATTATGATTATTATGCAGGAGCAGATCCCAGTATAAACAGCTTGCTTGGCATTTACATATTGCTCCCACATGCTTCCATATCTGACTTCTCAGTAAGTCAGAAGCACATATTTTATTATTATGAAAAGAACACAGTTTTTCTTTATTTACTATAGAACCTTGGGTCTTTACAGACAGAATAATCTAGCACCATAGAGTTTGTACAATTCCAAACCTGCAGTGATGATAGTGATAGCAATTTAGAAAGCATGCAAATATTTCTAATTCAAACCTGTATTGCTAATGCAGTATCATCAAAGGTCTGTCCAATGAATTCAGAAATTTCAGCCTCACTAATTGCTTTTATAATAATGAGGGTCAACCAGCTGAACAAAAAGTGAGACGTGAAGCAGCTTTTATTTAACCTGGACAGAGACACTGAGCCTCTCTTCTAGGGCAGGATTAACGTGACTAATCTACCCTGTCTGCAGTCGCCATTGAAACTAACCCTATTTCTCCAATACTAGAAATAGGCCACTTTTTTTTTCCTACAAGAAATATAACACCAACATTTCTGAAAAGCAGGTGTATACATCCTCAAAAGTAAAAGTAATATATAATAGAATTTCCCACAGCGTCATACATTATTTCTGTCCTCATGGAGAGCCCTAAATTGCCATATGGAAAACTGTCCCACAAGCCTAAACACCCAGTATCTGAGGGTTTCTTCTGATTTTGCTTGATTCCACTCTGACCATTCGTTATTCTAAGACAGAGCATTCTGGACTTCCCAATCTCAGATATTTAAAAAAAGATTCAGTTACTGAATCCTCAGTAAAATTCTAATTTGTTAAAGATAGATCATTCACAGAACATTTTGGCTAAGATGATTTAAAAGGTCAAGAATTTTTATTTTCATTTAGAGTTTTTTTTTTTTAATTCAGAAATGAATATTTTTGGTAAAAAGTCTACATCATAACCTTTTTCTCTCTTGATTTTTCTGTAGGTACAGACATGGCCCTTTCTCTTCATGTCATTAAAAACCACATGGCCTTGTAAATCTTCTGTAAACAGCCTGTGGGGAGTTACAAGATGAGAAGGCAGGCATGGTTTATCAGAGAAGTATGCATCATACACAAAACATCAGTCTTTCCATGTAAGTCAACTGTTTGGGGTACAAATGTTTGTCTCTAAAGAATCAGATGTTCCTTTCCCTTCCATTCCTCTACTATGGTAAAACTGATGTCATAAAGTCATTGCAAAAGAAGGCAAACAACTTTGTTATTGTAATGGGTCTTTTTTTTTTTTTTTTAAACAATAGGTTTAGCAGGTGGCATGTGGCTGTGGCTGGGTCTAGCTCCATCTCCAGGGTGCCAAGATGTCCCTCAAAGTTTCTGTGGGAGGAATTTGTTGGTGGGATTTGGATTGTAAAGGCACGCGAGCATCTGCTGCCTCCCTGGTCTCATTACCATTCACACAATTAACTCCTGCAGCTCTCAGCTCAGCAGCCAGGACCAAGGACTCAGTTTTACTGCCTCTTTGACAGTGCTCATTATCATTCATCCAAACTAAAGTTCTCAGGCTTTCAACTCAGTGGAAAGTTTTCTCAGGAATATATCAATAGATCACACACTGGAAAGCACTAGGAATGAGAAAGAAGGAGCAGAAAAATGACTAACTCAAATCAAAACCTGGAAGGAACTTGAGGTTCTGGAATGTGAAATTTTATTTTGGTTTATAATAGCATGCCATATCTTTCAAGACAGTATCATATTTCAAAGGTCTCTGTTCCGGGTCTCCTAGTATTTTCTGTTAAGGAACTATGATGAGTTAGTTGTTATTTCAAATGTTCTCATTGATTCCAGCTCCAATTTTGCATCCTGCAGAAGCTTTGGTGAAGACTCAATCTCTGTCTCCAAAAAGGGTTTTGAGTAATTTTCAGTGGAGATCAGAGTATTTTGAAATGTTAGGAAGAAAAGATTCACGGAAGATATATGACAAATTCAGACAAGCCTGTGTTTATAAAGCCTCAGTCAGTCTGATTAATCAGTGTTAAGTTGCATGGCTGTCAGTAATGCTACCTGAAAATTAAAGCTGTACTGTTTCTTTAACCACTTGTCGACCACTTGGTGCATGATAAATATTCATAAACCCCAGTTATTAACAAGTTTATCTTGGGCCAGATTGAGGTGATAATGTATGGCTTTTTTTCTAGATTAAATAGCAGAAGTCTGTCATTTATTGACATGTAGACTATAAAGAGGTTAAAAGAAAACCTCCTTTCTTGTTATTAAGTGATATAAAAACTACACACCTTTTCTTAAAGATAAAAATTAATTTTGAAAAACAAGCATTTAAAACATTCTGGCTCAAATGGAATAAAGCTTCTTTGTGTGAAACAACAACAAAAAAATGATTGGGCTGTTAAAATCTGGGAAAACTGTGTTATGTGTGAAAGCTATGGAGTCTTTTTTGTACTTTTATTTAAAAGTTACGTTGTGAAAGAGAAAGTTGCAAAACTATTTTTCTGCAATAAATAAAACTACTCCAATGACTACAGTTGAGGAAAAAAATAATATTTGTGATATCACTATTGAAAAATTTTGTGATGATTGAGTTTTATATTTTTTTAGATGTAGGAAGCAATCTTATTGATCATAATTATACTGCTTTTTCTTTGAATTCTAGAAGTTAAGACATACAACTTCATTAACATATATACTTAAAATTTGGTATTAACAATAAAGATCCTTTTTAAAAGTATAAATTTATTGCTATAAATATAAGTTACCTGGTTGTTTATGCCATTCTATACTGCCCTTCAAAATGCACATTTTCAGAGGTAAACAAACAGGAGAAAATAAAATAAATTTTTGGGATGTGATATAACTCAAAGTCACCATTATGTGAATGGAGGAAAAAACTTTGTGTATTCTAATGCTTATTGTTTGTGATAATTCATGTTTGGAAAATAGGTAATGTGTAGTAGATGCAGAAAATGCATCGTCCCCAGATTGTTTACACAAAATGAAAGTATTTAAGTTCCTTATATCTTATCTACATGTAAGTGATAACGCACCATGAATAAACTTGATGCACCTAGAATTTCTTGACAGTTTAGAGTAAAACACTTGAAGTTATTGCTGTAGGCAGGTGTCTGATATAAACATCTCTGGAGCATACAGTAGGCTCTCTCAGAAAGGCTATAGACCCAAATCCTGACTGCTGTTTACTTCACAGAAGCATGTTTGCCGATTGTTTTAAAAGTTGCGTCCATGGGAATGACATTTGTGTCCTCAATTCTGGTACCCATATGAAACGCTATCTGGTTCACAACTTTTGTGTTACTAGTCTTTTTCATCCCAGACCACTTGAATCCCACCCTTTGTACCCTGCAGAGTTCTATCCCAGAGTATCAGGAACCAATCTTGTCTTGAGTCAGGAAGGATGTGTGGACATTGGTGCTAACTAGTAATTGATGCTTCATTGAGTCTGACCCCAAGCCTGGTCCCTGGTTCTAATTAAACTTCTTCCTTATACCTGAAGTGTCATTCTCACCTACTGTTCCAATTATAATAGTTAACCTTCAGATCTTTTCTGGTTTTGTTAGTTTTATTCTCCTGCCATTCCAAATCCCCATTACTCAATCCTGCTCCAAACACTTTTGGCTTTTGCCTTTTATCAGCTGGTGACATTTTGTGATGCTGACATTCCTTTGGGAATCTCACCTGGAATCCTCATTGTTTGCAACATCTACCTGTGAGAGTAGCAGTGATTTCATGCTGTGCTGGCAAGTGCTCAGGGAGTGACGGTTTGCTGCCAGACACTCTGATGTTCTGCCCATTACATTGAATCTTCATTCAGTGCTCTGGATGAGACTCCCAGCATTTGTTCAGCTCCAGTAAGAGGTTTTGTTTACAGTTTCTCTCCTCTCACAGCCTTGTGCTGTCATATATTTAACTCAGCCTCACTTGTCACGCTTGCCTATGTCCCTGATAAAAGAAATTTTAGCAATATTTCTGCTGGTTAATGTATTGCAGAAAATGTGAACTTCATAGAAACTGAACACATGCCAACTAGTAGTAAATTCTCTTCCAAGTATTGTCCAAGTCTATAGTATGGAATATTGCTAAAAATACCAGAACACCAGCGTATATGTTATTAACACAATTAGATCTTCGTAAGTAACAAATGGTGTCTTGTCTTTGTGAATTGCATTAGTGATTTGCCATATTTTCTCTAGGGATTCTGGTATGTATATATATATACATATATGATATGTATGTGTGTAGATATATGTATATACCTATATACTTTCATTATTTACTTATATATAGTAGTCATATATCAATATAACCCTTAAAGGAAATATAATGACATACAGCCACATGCTAAAATAAAATTAAAATAATAGAGTGCACAGTCTCTCCAGTGTTAGTTATGTCTGACAACATCCAAATGTTTACTAAAAATATTTTCTAAAAAGCATATGCTCCCAGGCATATGAGTTAAATCCCCAAGCAAATACAATGCTGCATAATGAAGCAGCTGGTATTACCTCTTACAAATTAAAAATATACTAAGTTTAATATTTTCGTGATGGGAATCGAAAGCAACCTGAATTTTCAAACTCTTAACACACATACAAATGTAAACAAATGTTACCTTATTCTTCATATGTCAAAAAAAGTCACTTTCCTTATAAAAAAATAAAATCTAGCCATTAACTTAGGAATAATCTGTGTATGTCATGAACAAAATTGATGTGCTGAATTTAGTCTTAGATATAGTATCTGCATAATACTCATGTTACTAATCAATGTTGAAATGTCATATTCACATTTTGCCTTTGAGTGCCCTTTGAAAACCATCGTGTTATTAAGATATTTTTGACTGTTTTGCCCTTACAAATGTCCCCTTAAATCATGGAATAAGGCTGTTAAGCAAATGTAAAATAAGTCAACCATGAATTGTATGGCATATGGGCAATTTCCATTAAAGAAGTTTGTATGTAGATAAAAGTAAAACTCTATAAAGTGGAATGTCAGCATCCAACTAGATTTGGAGGGTAACTATTATGAATACTACAGTAATCAAATTCCTTGGGCAAACTGAATATTATTCCTAGGGTTTTATTTGATCTTGAGTAAGTGGTTTAAATATTAGTACTTAATTCTTTCCCAAAATGTCACAATGTAGAGACAGGTTATATTTTATTCTTCAAAATATTATTTTAATGTAGCTATTTCTAAATTATAAACAGTAGATTAGTTAATGAGGTTTATGATGAATGACTGTTTTACAGACTGATAACATTGATTCACAAAATCTTTTCTGCTCTGCGTGGTAACAAACTTGCTTATTAGCCATGGCTTGCTTACCAAGTAGTGATTCTCAATTGCAAATATATGAGCCTTAGAGAAAAGCATTTTTTCAATTGTTTCCCGTTGGTTGAACCTTGGAATCACCTGAAGAGCTTTACAAACTACAGTTGGCTGGATCTCACTCCTAGAGATTATGACTAAATTGATCTGTCTTGCTTCCTGGGGAGTTTGAAAAATTCCCCAAGTGATTATACCATGCAATCAAGGTTTAGAATCATTTCAGTCAGTGTGCGTTATTCTCTCAGTCGTGTCCGACTCTTTGCAAGCCCCTGTCCAACTCTTTCCAAGCCACCAGTCTCCTCTGTCCATGGAATTTTCCAGGCAAGAATACTGGAGTGCCTTCCATTCCCTTCCCCAGGGGAGCTTCCTGATCCAGGAATCAAACCCACATCTCCTGCATGGTAGGCAGATTCTTTACCATCTGAGCTACCAGGGAAGCCCGCATTTCTGTCAACTCTTTCTAAAAATGAGGAATTTGACTATGAATATTTTGTCCAGATTATGCATGAAATATTGAAACAAACTGACTTCTGATTGGATGGAAAAATTGATGTGATTTATATCTTTTCAGATTTGAGTATAGCAGTGGATGGACACTGGTCATGACCAAGCAATAAGAGTAGAAGCTCTTGTGTCAAACTTTTTCTATCTTACAACCCTTTATCGTCTAATGGCTCACATAAGAGTACAAATTATGTATAAATGATTAAATCTTTAGAGGAGCAAAACACCACCAATAAACAATAGCATTTTGCTGCTCCATCTTAGAGAAAGACATTAAATTGGAAACAAATCCTGCATTTGGTGATTCTCTAGAAATAATGAGTTGCTTCTTGACCAAAGAGAAGCCAGGATGCAGACATTTATATATTATGTCGCATACCTCCAGGCAGCCATTCTAACAGTATGAAAATCAGATCCTAGATTCTGGCTGAAAGGTCACCTTCACTCTCCCTGAAAAATGAACTGTCAATTCAGAGGCAATCCAGAAGAGAAATGGTGATAGATATGTTACAACACAAGTGTTACCCTTTAAATAATTTAAAATGGTGTGCAGGGGAACCAATAGGAATGCTCTGAAGCAAATTGGTAAGCAATTTGCTGAATTTAAGTGCAGTAGTGTACTAAATAAACTGAATCAGGCCATCCTTATAAGAGAAATGGGATATCTTTTTTTTTTTTTCTTTTTCATCTTCTTATTTAGTGTGGCACGTGGGATCCAGTTCCCTGACGAGGGATCAAACTCGGTTCCTTGCACTGGGAGTGAGGAATCTTAGCCACTGGACCACCGGGGAAGTCCTGAAGGATATGAGATAGCCAGGCCAGGCCAGGTGAACAAGGATCCAGAAGGCAGAGTTTTAAAGAGTTAAGAGATTTCTTTTTTTCCATCACTATGAGGGAATGCCTGGAAAACTATTTAATACCTTAAACATGTGCCAAGTTACTTGAGTGATGTGAAATTGATACCTCTTGAGCACAAGTACTGAAACTATTAAACATTAATTTTTCTCTTAAATGGTTTATTGTGAAGGACAATTGACTGAAAAGGTCAAGGGGGCAAGAATTAAAAACAAAAAATAGATGAACACAATGAAAGCAGAGGCCTAATATCAGAGAATTAGAGGTCAGAATCTGGCTGGGCAGATTTCTGGAGGACACCATGCCCAGGGTGGTCTGATTTATCATAGGCTTTGCAACTGATTTGAGATTTGACCTTCAGGCAAATTAAATATGAAGAGACATTACCCTCTCTCTGTCCTAGTTTTGTGCACCAGTACCTACTCCAGTGTTGTTGCCTGGAGAATCCCAGGGACGGGGGATCCTGGTGGGCTGCCGTCTATGGGGTCGCACAGAGTCGGACATAACTGAAGCAACTTAGCAGCAGCAGCAGCATGGATTACAATTATTTGACTAGATCAATCAATTGGCCAACTGATTAAAATTACTTTCTTAGCATTTCGTTTTCTGATTAATGGTTATCTTTATTTATTAAATAGAGTAATTACCTACCTTAAAATTATTATAAAATCAAGTCATTGCATGGCAATACTACAAAATAAATTATTTGGACAAAGCTCTTCATTGCAGCACTGTTTATAATCATTAAAAAAATTTAAACTGGAAATAACTCAAGCTCCTATCAATAGTATACTGCTTGAGTAAGCTACCAAAAGAAGAAAAAAAAACAAACAAACCTCTATTGTGTAAGACTGTACAGCTGGAATGAATAGCCATCCTGTGGAGTGATCATCAGGATATGAAGAAAATTATGTTGACTATTTGCAGGTTATCTAAGAAAGTTTGGATACCCAAATGTGTGTGAGTGTACTTTGTGAAACATCAGAGGTATTATCCACAAAATTTTAAAACACTTATCAGTGGAGGAGGGAGAGAATAGGTTACAGCTGAGAAGCTGAATTTCTTCGTATATATCCTACATATATATTGAACTTTGGAATAATGTAATATTTGGAATAATGTAATATGCTCTATAATATAAAATAGGAGCAAATTTTAAAAAATCAAAAATAACATGAAAGACATATACATGTGTATTTTATTTTTTAAAAATACACACTCATTCATATGTATGTTCCTGGTATCTTGCAAATGAAAAGACATAAAATCAATGACCAGTAAGAACAAGTTCCTTTAGTGCCCTGTGATCTCTCAATACCATTTTTCACTGAAAGGATATAGGGTTCTTTGGAGAAATGGTTGCTTCTCAGTCTGAGACAGGAAATGTGTAATATGAGCTGGGATCGTCTTGTCATAACAGAAAAATGTTGGCAAAACCTAGAAGGAGAATGTCTTTAAGACTCAGGAGGAAACCTGAATATACTCTGCCTAGCTAAATATGGAATCATTTTAGTATCATTAAGAATAATAGCGGCAATGTATTAAAATACATAAAAAATGTTTAAATCCATGAATTCAGCAGTGATAAAAAAGTTTTTGCTTGCTTTTTAAAGATGCTAAAGAACCAAATATCTTGTAAATAGATGTGGGGGATTGGGATTTATTCTGCCTTTTCTAAATAACCTATACTTATAGCAGAGTTGATATGGGGATGTTCCTCCTTTCAGGAATAATTCTATCAGATAAAATAAGAGGAATAGTAAAATTAGAATATCATCATTTTTCAATCTGTAATGAAATAAAGGACATAGGCAATGATCATCACTGACTGATAATATCACAAAAGGACAACTGGAGACATTGTGTGCCTCCTGATGGAAATACACACCACCACTTAGGAAAACCATCAAAAACACGCTACAAATCTGATCAGTTCTCTAGAGTAACAAATTACAGGAGATACAGAGAAAGAAAATCATGCTAAAGACACTACTGGAATGCAATCATCAAACCCCAACTCTACAGAAAAAATAACCTAGGACTTCCAACAAAAATTCAGATAAATTAGAGATGAAGTGGTAAACTCTATACTGAAAGACATTTTAATTAATCATGAAACATGACACTTCTTTTATTTACATTTCAAGGACCAAGTCACTTAAAAAAAAATGAAACCATTGGGAAACTTTTATAATCTTAAGGAATTATTTTTCAGCAGTAATAATGATGTTTTGGCTGTGTTTGATTAAAGAGCCTCATGACAAGAAAATTAGGTAAAAAGTTTCACTTCAACCCTTAGAGTTTTTCCAAGAAGTTCCCCCAAAGATAATTTCTACAAAAATAATTAAATGGATGCATGGTAATAACTTTATATGAAAAAAGCTACTTGCACAATGCGTAGCACCAAAAATCACTGACTTATTTCAGGTGCCACTTAAGCCTGTAGATCATTGTTGTTGTTTTAATCAATAAATCGATATGGCAATATCCAGTGCCAGTAATTCAGAAATAGTTCCAAGCAATGTGGCTTTCTGGCAACTGTCCTTCCTGAATCTGACATGCGATCTAAAAGTACTAGGAATTTATAATCTCTTATTGATTTATATACCAGCAGGTAATCTGTAGGCTGTTGGTACCCATGTTTGTGTTTTGGTCGGTAGAAATACAAACATTTAATATTGTGTAATTAGTATGTGGAAGTAAGTCCCCGAGTAGCTGGAATCCAAAAGAGTGAAATGGTAAATGAGACCTGAAGCATATTTATTATCAATTAAGCTCCTTCTTTATGTTTTTCATTTAATCACCAAGGTCTTGAGTTTATATTATTTCCAGACATTTGCATTTTGTAAATGCCTAAATGAATATATTTATACATTTGTATATATACACACGTGTGTGTATGTGTACATGTGTTTGTGGAAGTGTGTGTGTGTGTGTGTGTACATGAGTTTGTGGAAGTGTGTGTGTGTGTGTGTGTGTGTGTGTACATGAGTTTGTGGAAGTGTGTGTGTGTGTGAGACAGGCATCTCACAGTGGTGAAGAGCACACACACTAAGGGATTAGATTTTCCTGGGTTTCATCCCAGTTCTGGCTCTGGCACTTACCAGTCTTGCAGATTTGGCCAAATTATTGATACTCACTGATTCTCAATTTCCTCATCTTAAAATAGGGATAAGAAAATCCCAATCTGATAGTCTTGCTCTGAGTATTAAGTGAGATAATGAATTTGTAGACACTAGCACAGTTGCTGGCACCTAGTCAGCACTTAGTAATTGATACCACAGGTAAAACAGGAAGAATTATTTATGTTGAAGTTTTTGAAATAAATTATTAGAGAGTACAATATAGAAGGAGACTCAGAATGCAGTGGAAGGGATGGTTTAGTTCTTTCTGGTGTGCTGTCATTTGCTGATAATTCTTTATTACGTATGTGGTGGTTTAGTTGCCAAGTCATGTCCAACTCTTGTGACCCCATGGACTGTAGCCTGCCAGGCTCCTCTGTCTATGGGATTCTCCAGGTGAGGAGACTGGAGTGGGTTGCCATTTCCTTCTCTAGAGAATCTTCCTGACCCAGGAATCAAACCCTGGTCTCCTGCATGGCAGGCAGATTCTTTACCAACTGAGCTATGAGGGAAGCCCCAATTCAATACATATATGTATGTATCTCTGTTAATATCTCTGTTAATATCAATAAGTAACTGGTAACAGAGCTTGCGTCTTTCAGAGGGAAACCTATTGGTAGACAAAGATGCAAAAGAGACTTAGAGTCTTACTGGTATGAACTTTTATGCGTGCTTTTTGAATTTTGTACCTCATGTTCTAATAGCTATTCAAAATTAAGTTTTAATTTAAATAAAATATGTCTTAGAATCAGAATATATTTTAAACATTTACACCACATATTCTTAGAGATGTTCCAACTTCTCAGATTTAACACACTTGGACTCCTAGCTGGGCCACCATGTTAGCAGAAGGCAGTGAGCAAGGCCTAATAGGTTGGTTTAGAAGTATTTCTAATTCTGAAATGACATGAACAAGGATAGATGACTTATCATCTGGATTAGAAGTACAAGCTTCCAAGAGTAGAGAGGGTTTAATTTTGAGGAGACTCTTCTTAATACTGTTCCTTCCTTTACTTGGATTATCCTTAATGAGCCTGGAAAATTCTACCCCAAACCACTAATCCTGTAAAGAAGATGTTTGTGAGCACTCTGCCCAACCCTAACTAGAAGCAGCATGCCTAAAGATCAAACTTGCTCTTTAGGTTTTTCATAAGTTAGGACCCTTGGATTAGAACTCATTCAAATATTTTCATAAGAAAGTACTTATTTATGCAACAAAGTGGCTCTAAGAACACAAAGGGATCAATATCTGGTCCCATAGTCATATGTCACAAGATAAATGAAGTGTCTAGAACTATGAAAGTTCTATTTATAAATAATTTTAAGATATATTAAAATGGTGTCAGCATTTCTGTTATTGGCTTCCCTTGTGGCTCACCTGGTAAGAATCCACCTGCAGTGTGGGAGACCTGGGTTTGATCCCTGGGTTGGGAAGATCCCATGGAGAAGGGAAAGGCTACCCGTTCCAGTATTCTGGCATGGAGAATTCCGTGGACTGTATAGTCCATGGGGTCACAAAGAGTCAGACACGACTGAGTGACTTTCACTTTCACTTTCTTTCATATTACTGTTATCATTTGCTTCGTTTTCCCATGACAAATTTGATTGCTTATAATAAAAATTCCAAAGCTCATTTTAAGCACTCTGTAAAGCTCAGTTCTTTCCTTAAAAGATTCATATTTAGACTAAAGTAGTTTTTCACAAATTTTTTAGTCATTCGTATAACACCTATATGGTTTTTAACATATCTTCACACCACTTATGTTATTATTTATAAAATTATGTTTTCTTCAAATTGACTCAATATTTTCATTTAAAAACCTTAAAACAGAAAATGTATATTATTACTACAAACAGTGGTAGAAGAAACTGAATGGAATACAACATTACTTAACATGTACTAAAAATATGTCTCTCTAATGAAAACAATACATTATTTTAAAATTAAAAAATTAAGATGCTGATTTTATCAATTGCACCTCATATGGTAAAGAGTGTATCTACAATGCAAGACATCCAGGTTCAATCCCTGGGTCAGAAAAATCCCCTGGAGAAGGGAATGGTAACCCACTCTAGTATTCTTGCCTGGAGAATCCTGTGGACAGAGGAGCCTATCGGGCTATGGACTCATAGAGTCACAAAGAGCCGGACACGACTGAGAGACTAACACTTTCACTTTTCACACTTTCTATCATGGACTTTTACAAGACCTTACATAATCCTTATCTTAGTTCTAGCTTGTCCCCTCATTATGCTGCCCCTCACTCTCTTGAAGGAAAATATCCTTCAATTCTATGTACTTTTCATGATTTCTCATCATAGGGCCTTTGCATTTATCATGACTTCTACGTGGACATTCTTTCCTCCTCTCTCTGTCTAGTTAATGATTATTCTTTACATCTTAGTTGGAGCATTACTTTTTCAAAGAAGTCTTTTATGATCTCTCTGATCAAATTGCCTTATTATAGGTCTTCCTAGTTAGCTCTTGTCAAATTAGTGATTTTCATTCATTTTTGAGACTAACTAATTTCTCTTCCATTAGTGTCTCACTTTCAAGAGGGCAGTGGTTAGGAATGGTAATGCATATCATTTTGTCTCCAGCAACTAGTTTCATGCCAAGCTCATGATAAGTGCTGAAAATATTTCAGATAAATGAATGAAAGAATAAACACATTTTCATCATATTTTTGAACACTAAAGGAAATTTCTTTTTAAAAACCTTTTTATTTTATATTGGAGTATAGTTGATTAACAATGTTGTGAGATTTTCAGGTGTATAGCAAAGTGATTCAGTTACACATATACATATATCTGCTGTTGCTGCTGCTAAGTCACTTCAGTCCTGTCCGACTCTGTGCGACCCCATAGACGGCAGCCCACCAGGCTCCGCCTTCCCTGGGATTCTCCAGGCAAGAACACTGAGGTGGGTTGCCATTTCCTTCTCCAATGTGTGAAAGTGAAAAGTGAAAGTGAAGTTGCTCAGTCGTGTCCGACTCTTCGCGACCCCATGGACTGCAGCCTACCGGCTCCTCCGTCCCTGGGATTTTCCAGGCAAGAGTACTGGAGTGGGTTGCCATTTCCTTCTCCAATACATATATCTAGTCTTCTTTAAATGCAAATGTTTATGTATGTTTTAGAATAACTACTTCTTTTACTCCCTTTACTCTGCATTTTTTTCTCACTCCTCACTATGTTGATTTGGGTTTGATAACTACCCAAATGACCATTAAACATGGGTTTTGAGATACTGCTGTATTTTTCCATAGAAACACTGTGTTTGCTTTCTCTGATAAGAGAAAGATTGTCAAGGTGATTTTGTTGTTCAAATTTTTGATTTTCAAAATTCGTGAGTCTGCCAAGTACTTCCATACAGTGCCATTACAATACTGGTGCACCACTGTTTTCAGATTAGATCTCTATTTTGGCTTAAATGTATGTGTTAGGTTGTAAATTGAGCAAATAATTCACATAATCATTGAAATAAAAATGAAAGTTCCTCCATGGACCATCTAAAATCATAACATGCACTTCCATAATCATGAATACCAGACTGAAGGATGGTTTTCAAGGTCATATTACTTTATATTTGTGAAGTTTTATGGTGTTCATGGCATTTTCACATATGTAAAATATTTTGATTATTTCATACGTATGAGGAGTTGGGCAGAGCAAGTATCTATATCTCATTTAATAAATGTGAAGGGGCAGTGAAATGATCAAAATCGTATTGATATTTTTATCATCTGTTTCTGGTTCTAAGAATCTTATTGTCTTTAAGTTAGAAGGGACTAGTTACTAGAGTAAATATAAATGATACTCAGGGCACTTTGAATTTAGTATTGAGAGTACCTGCATAGACACAAAAAATTGTGTATATCAATGAAAGGAGTTTGGTTAGAAAAGAATCAAAAATTCAATGTACCAAAGGTTTCAGTGCATGATAGGGAGGGATTAGAGTATTTGTAGATAGAAACAATAAAAAGGGATCATAATATGACAATTTACCATATAAACAAATGAAGTAAGCCTCAAAGAAGGTATTTAGTGATTCAAAGAGAATATCAAGATTATCTCCTAATCAGATGTTCATGAGTCACAGGAAAATTAGGGTTCTAAACTCCAGGAATCTGTAAAAGAGTCAACAACATCAAGGGGGAAGCCAGTGGTAATTATGCCAAGCAAATTCAGAGAACATTCTGAATTTCCCTGGGAGATGGGAGGGGAGTACAATGAAGAGAGTGAGAGAGAAAAACAAAAACAAAAACAAAACTTCCAAAGGTTGGAAAGGACACAGGAAGTAGAAGAGCATGTGGAGGAGGAGGATGTCCACAGCATAAATTCATGCCATGGGGAAAGAACTAGTCTGGGAGATCACTGTGGGGAAAAGAAGAGAATTCTAGACTTTGACTTTATAGGATTCTGCAGCTTTGGCAGGTAGTCTTCAAATATGGAGAGAAAAGCCCAGAGATATAGAGATAACACATGAAGAAAGACATAGTTGGAAAGACCTTTTGTGTCACTATGGCTATGAAAATGACAGGAAAGTAACAGATGGGTGAGAACTTCTGAACTATTTTCTTTGCTTTTCACATCTGCTGAGATTCTGAAAGAAAATCTTCAAAACCAATTTGTGGCGTGTTCAAACTTGTAGTTACATTTTGAATTCAGGGAGTGAAAAAAATGTTGCCAAATGTTACATTTCCATGAGTTGTTATTGTGTTGTTCCATAAATGATACTAGAAGATAGGAAAAAATAATGGAATTCAACAAAATATACTATCCTGTACTGTTGCCTAAAGGAGAAAGTGACAGAAGGAAAAAAATTAAAAAGAAATTTCTGGATGAAGACAGAAAAAAATTAGAAAGCTTCATAAACAAGGATTATTCAGATTAGATGGTCCTTTTCCTCTGCTTGTTTTTTCATGGAATGTCTGGATAGTGGACAGTTTGAAATAAACTAGAAATTCAGTTTGATTTCTGCTCACTCTGTAAGGCTTGGACTAGATTTTTGGAGACAGAAAATAAACAAGGCTTTATAGATATGTACTATAGCAAGGGAGGTGAGATGTATATAAGAGAGTAATACAAACACAGTGTTGACTCAGGTCATTGCTGGAAATGCAGCTGTAGAAGCATAGAGGCTTAATTCTTAGGAATGTCCAAAACTAATAGATGAGATGTATATAAGCTAGAGCCCAAGAATTGTGTGAAATGGACGTGGTGCAAAAGAAAATCAGCAGGAACCCAAGAATACTAAAATAGAGGGCATGTTCCAGGGGAGGTTCCTTTGTGGGGGATAAAACTGGCAATACAAGCCAAAAAGAAAACATGGAAGGTTTTAAATACTTCTAAAGGCCCTAGGAAAAGGCATTTGCATTATATTGGTTACAGAGTCCTTTCCATTGCTGATCCAGCTTTTGCTTCTCAAGTACACGTGCCCTTCAGGTAATATTTAGCACATCGTCTCAGGGTTTCACAGAAGGCTTTGTGTGTGCTGCGTGCTAAGTCACTTCAGTCATGTCATGTCCAACTCTATGCGACCATATGGACCATAACCTGCCAGGCTCCTCTGACCCTGGGATTCTCCAGGCAAGAGTACTGGTGTGGGTTGCCATTTCCTCCACCAGGGGATCTTCCCAACCACGGGATCAAACGTGTGTCTCTTATGTCTCCCGAATTGGCAGGCAGGTTCTTTACCACTAGAGCCACCTGGGAAGCCCAAGATGATCAAGTTTAAGCAATTTCTTTGTTCATTGTGGGTTTCATCATTACCCAACTAGAACTTTGGATACAACATAGTCTTAAAATTCTGATGATACTTTCTAAATGTGAAAGGATCAAAACCTTTCTCAGAGGGCTAAGCAACTCCAAGGGTGAATACTTTCAAGAAGTAAACTTCACCGTTTGAGCATATATACCTGGTTTTGTGTATGTAGATATAGCCCTCTGAGAAGTGTACTTCTTTAAATGATAAGAAAGTATTTTGAAAACTGAGAAAAATGACTGGGTTTTGTTCCGCCCATGTTATTTGCATGGAGGGATTTTTATCACGCAGACATTTCTTGAATTAGAAAGCAGCTTTCACAGATTTTACCCTTTGAAAATGACAGTATCTAATCTCTTTGCTTTCATGAGCCAGCCCTGCATTGCCAAATATCTCAGAATGGGAATAGTAAACTATTTTTCACAGATCCTCCATAATAGATGAGATATGAAATGGATTTCATGGAAGTTGAACATCCTGGAGGTTATTAGTTTGAGTTTGCCATAATATATAACATTATTCTGACATCATGTCATTATTATTATTTTCTTGTGCAACCAACCTAAAACATTTGAAAAATTTATCAATTTTATCATTTATGGATCTTTATAAAGAATATGTGTCCTTTTCTTAAAACCATTAAGCTATGAAAGACATTTTTAAGTTATACATACATGCACTGAATATTTAACATGTTGACTTATAGTATATTGGGAAAATAACCAATATTTAGCTAAAACAAGATACAGTTTTCTTAGGGAAATGCATATTCAATAGCAACACTGAATTCTTGACATTATAAAAGTATTTAATAATAGACACTGTGGTGCTGTGCTTAATTGCTCAGTCGAGTCCAACTCTGTGACCCCATGGACTATAGCCCACCAGGCTCCTCTGTCCATGGTGATTCTCCAGACAATACTGAAAAGGGTTACCATGTCCAGAGGATCTTCCCAACCCAGGGATCGAACCCAGGTATCCCTCATTGCAGGATGATTCTTTACCAGCTAAGCTACCAGGGGAAGGAAATGGCAACCCACTCCAGTACTCTTGCCTGAAAAATCCCATGGACGGAGGAGCCTGGTGGGCTACAGTCCATGGGTTCGCAAAGGGTTGGACACGACTTAGTGACTTCACTTTCACTTTTCACTTTCATGCATTGGAGAAAGAAATGGCAACCCACTCCAATGTTTTTGCCTGGAGAATCCCAGGGATGGAGGAGCCTGGTGGGCTGCCATCTATGGGGTCGCACAGAGTTGGACATGACTGAAGTGACTTAGCAGCAGCAGCAAGCTACCAGGGAAGCCCATACATCATGGTAGCAAAGGTTAAAATCTATGTAGCCTTAAAATGAAATATAATAATTAGTGATCACTTTCTAAGCATTATGCTTGTGGTGCCACCAACACATTTTTTAGTGTTAGTTTGTACACGTGTATTTTTCTTCACCTCAGTTCTGTAAGAGAGCTATTCAATTTGAATTTCTCTTAAGAATTTTCAAGCTAACATCAAGTCAGTTTGAAAAGTTGAAAATTTAGGATCTTGTCTTTTATTGGGGCTTCACTGGCGGCTCAGAAGGTAAAGCTTCTGCCTACAATGAGGGAGACCTGGGTTCCATCCCTGGGTCAGGAAGATCCCCTGGAGATGGAAATGGCAACCCACTCCAGTACTCTTGCCTGGAAAATCCCATGGACTGAGAAGCCTAGTAGGCTACAGTCCATGGGGTTGCAAAGAGTAGTACATGACTGACCGACTTCACTTTCTTCTTTTATTGACAATTGTCTCACCAAAGACTCTAGAAATCAGTATCAAAACGTTAATGAAACACAACTATGTTTGTTAAAACTAATGAAACTACATACTTGAAAGCGTGAAAGTTATATAAAATAAACCTTAATAAATCTGACTTAAAAATACAGTGTATAAGGAAAGAGATAATGTAAAATTTTTAATGTATTTTGGTTTAAAAAATAGTAATATTATTTGCCATTGTCGGTATAACCATGAACTAAAGTTCTTTTGTCAATCAAAAAGCATCTTTCCTATATAATTAGAATAAAACTTGAAATTCTCCATTGATCAATAATATTTTTTAAAATGTTAACTTAGCATTAAATTCACTATCAAAAAAACCCCCACCACATTAAAAATTAAACAAATACCTCTTCTTACGTTTCTGGTAGGAGATGTCAAAGGTTTTTCTTGATGTATATATACCACATTTTCTTGTTTTTAACATTTAAGAGATTTATGGTTGTCTATTTAGCTAGCAGATGGGAAGTGATTTTGTGATGTTCTGTATTCATCACAGAGTCACTGCTCATTCCTGTTTTCCTTCTATTTCAGAGAAAACCAAAAGAAAAATAACTTTCATTATATTGGCACTTGTTTCATAACTGTGCTGTTGTCAGAATCCATTACACTAATTCTAGATATGAGTCTGACCACAGGGTAACCACTAAAATAAAACAGACAGTCATATTGTACTGTATCCTGTAGTCTGATTGTGTGATTCTGTGCTCTTACTTTAGCAAACCAGCTCCTTGTAATTCTTGTACTTTCTGACCCTGTCTTTCCTCTCAGAATTCAATTCTCTGTCTTTTTTTCTACTCTGTTTTCTTGTCTTTTCAGTTCAGTTCAGTTCATTTCAGTTCAGTCGCTCAGTTGTGTCCGACTCTGCGACCCCATGAATCGCAGCACACCAGGCCTCCCTGTCTATCACCAACTTCTGGAGTTCACTCAAACTCACGTCCATCGAGTCAGTGATGCCATCCAGCCATCTCATCCTCTGTCATCCCCTTCTCCTCCTGCCCTCAATCCCTCCCAGCATCAGAGTCTTTTCTAATGAGGCAACTCTTCGCATGAGGTGGCCAAAGTACTGGAGTTTCAGCTTTAGCATCATTCTTTCTAAAGAAATCCCAGGGCTGATCTCCTTTAGAATGGACTGGTTGGATCTCCTTGCAGTCCAAGGGACTCTCAAGAGTCTTCTCCAATACCACAGTTCAAAAGCATCAATTCTTCGGTGCTCAGCTTTCTTCACAGTCCAACTCCCACATCCATACATGACCACTGGAAAAACCAACTTTATTCTCCCATTACGGTAAAATTAAGACCAAAGTGCTAATGCTTTATAATGGGACCAAGAAGTTTTACTCCTTTCAAAAGGAATTTAATGAGTTCTCTCCCATTTTCCAACTGTGTCATAAATAGGAGGTACCTGATCTGGTGTGAGATGTTCACAGACTTTGTATTTTCCTCTCCAAAGGCAGAGAGAGTAAGAGAGAGCTAATTACTAGCATTTGAAACACTAAGTAATCAGTTCCACCAACTCATCTAGGAATAACATGAGATTGCTCCCCAACTCAAAACAGACAAGAGAGCCTGACCCTCTTCATCCTAGATGATTCTTGGCTTTAACCCAGGAGTTAATCTCCCCCCCTTCCTCCACCCCCACATCTTTTTTTTATCCCCGGTACAAAGCATAACTTGTCCCATCTGTAATTGAAAAGGGTCCTATTCTTTTCCAAAAATCATCTCTTGGAACACCATTGTTAGTTAGCAAATTCATGTCATCTATTCAAAGGAAGAAGAACCCCTTATTAGTTAAGCCCCTGGAGGAGGAGTCTGTGTTAGAATTTGCCATTGTTCTTTTTTTTTTTTTTTAACCTGTTGTGTCATTCTTTTTAAGGGCCCTGTACTTTGAATCCATATTATCATAGGTCCTAGAGGTAACTTTTGTATAAACCCCAAAACAAATATCATTTAATGGTATTCTTTTTTGTTCCATGTTTAGAAAATATGTTTGCTTTGTTGGCAAATATGTTGTTAAATCTCAACAGATTCTGTTTAGCTACTCTTAAAATAATATACTCAATAGCTATAATTTGGATCCATCCATATGAGAAGTTATGTTGGGTGTATAGTCTTACAATGGAATAAATTGAAATATTCTAGCTTTTCATTGGCTGGTCACCGGCTTCCACATAAAGATAACACTTAGGGCAATGTATTAGACCTTCTGCTAGTTTCTTTACACATGTATAATTTGTTCCTTTCCAAAAATTTATTAAGCAAGTACTATTATTAATTCCTATTTTAATGTTCAAGAGAATGTGGTAGAATTCTTATTAAGTAACTTGCTCAAGGACAAGCAGATAGTAAAAGGCTGTGATTGGATTTGCATCCGGAAATTCTGGTTCCTGAGCTCATGCTCTTAACCATGCCTTCAATACAGCTTTAGAAGAGGTCCATTTTGACCAAGGCTCTTCCTACTTTCTGTCAGACACCTGAGTAGATTGTTATGACTCACAGATTTAGTGGAGTTAATCAACTCTTTCTGTCCCATCTCTTGTCCTCTTACGGGCCCATGATATTTGAAATAGATGGAACACACCAAAAGATGCCCTGCCAAAATGTTAAGGTAGAGAATTTTTAGTTACTGGATGGCAAAAAAAAAAAAAAAAACTGACAGATGTTGTAGGATGGAAACAAGATTTTGAGTTACTAAAATTTTCAAATTCATCAGAAGCATGTTTATTAGTAAGATTTAACAGAGGCCTTCTGAATCTTTATTCCTCATTCTTGACAGACAACTCATTGATCTTTCATTTATTTGTCATCATATACTTCAAATATTATACATGAACTGTGAGTTTGCAAAATATCTAGGTTTTTAAATGTATTTCCTTCTTCTATATTGCAATTTCTAAAAAGCAATATTATATTTCCAAGAGTGAGTTATATCAAAAGGCAGTTATTTATAGAGGCCATCCCTCATGCCATTCTTATAGATTACAGTTTCCAGAGAAAGTAAAAACTTAATCTGTTGTGGTTTAGGAAACTACTTTCTGTATATTTCTGAATTTTTTTTTCAATTGAAGTATAGTTAATTTACAGTGGTGTGTTAATTTCAAGTGTACAGTGAAGTGATTCAGTTATACATATATACACATATATATTCTTTTTCAGGCTGTTTTCCATTATAGGTTCTTACAAGATATTGAATGCAACTCCCTGTGGTGTAGGTCATTCCCAAATCTTTTTATCTCACTCCTTTAAATATGCTTGTACTTTTATTGTTGCTATTCTATATACCACCTTCTCTGTAATTAATAAAATACGTACCTCTCAATTAACCCTTGGGGTCATAAGCTCAGCACTATGACATATTGAGCAGGATAATTTTTTTGTTGCAGGGGGCTGTCCTGAATATTGTAGGATGTTTAGTAGTATACTTGGTCTCTATTCACTAGATGTGAATGGCAAATCTTCCCCTCCTCATCTTCATTGTAACAACTAAATATGTCTTTGGTGGTGGTGGTTTAGTCACTAAGTCATGTCTGACTCTTGCGTTCCATGGACTGTAGCCTGCCAGGATCCTCTGCCCATGGGATTCTCCAGGAAAGAATACTGGAGTGGGTTGCCATTTCCTTCTCCAGGGGATCTTCCTGACCCAGGAATTGAACCCAAGCCTCCTACATTGCAGGCAGATGATTTACCAACTGAGCTATGAGGGAAGCCTAAATATGTCTTTACATGTTGCCAAATGGCCTCCAGGAAATCCCTCAGGGCCCCTATCCAGGTTGTGAACTTCTGTCTTAAAGCATGGAGAAACTTCCTAAATTTCCTAAATGGATACATGGTCTTCTATGTAATTCTCAGCTTTCAATTTTACTGCAAGGAGAATTTAACATGTTAAGATACACCCACAATGAGAGGACATCATCTGTCATGGTCTTTAGTTTCAGGCTCTGCCTCTGCTGCTGCTGCTGCTAAGGCACTTCAGTCGTGTCCAACTCTGTGTGACCCCATAGACGGCAGCCCACCAGGCTCCCCCATCCCTGGGATTCTCCAGGCAAGAACATTGGAGTGGGCTGCCATTTCCTTCTCCAATGCGTGAAAGTGAAAAGTGAAAGCGAAGTCACTCAGTCCTGTCAGACTCTTCGCGACCCCATGGACCACAGCTACCAGGCTCCTCCATCCATGGGATTCTCCAGGCAAGAGTACTGGAGTGGGGTGCCATTGCCTTCTCCTAGGCTCTGCCTCTAGTACTTAGTAATTATGTAAACTCTCTTTCCACAGTCACTTTGTCAGTGGAGATGACCTAATGACCTTGTGCTGATTGTTTTCTTTTGCTCTTCCCAGATTGTCTTTGTCCTTGTCTTACCTGCCCTGCAAGAGGCTTGGCTCCAGGGACTGATCCCATTCTGATATTCTGTGATCTTAATAAACAGTTTGTCTGAGATAGTAAAGCTTGCATATGTATTTTAGACCAGTGGATTTTGTAAAAATCCATTCACATAAAATCAAACCAGTGCTCAGAACACTAATACAATGCTAACTTCCTATTTTAACAATTCTATGAATTAGGAGAGTTTTTATAACCTTTATTTAATCTTTACTACACCTCTAAAACTGTGCTTAGTTCTGCCTATGCTTTCAATTATTTAATTTTCAAAAATGTGTGCAAAGATTATCATCCTCCTCCTCTAACAGGAGGAGGATTCTCAAGACCAGGAAGAAGCTCAAGCCAAAGGCTTTTTTGTAGGGTGTCCTACTCCTTGACCATTCTTCCCCTCAGTCTCTACTTGATTTGTTTCCTTCCAACAGTGGGATCTCATTATAGATATTACCTCATCTGAGAGGACTTTTTTGGTTACCATGTTATCTAAAGTCTGTTTTCTCTATTCCTTCTTTATTTCCTATATAGCAATTATATATGATTTCTAATTATTTTATCTATGTATTTGCTTATTTGTCTTTCCACTGGGATTTAAAAGCAGAGCTGTCTTTGTTGCCTCTCCAACACTTAGCATGCCAACGGAAATAAATGTATGCCTAGTGAGTATTGAACAAATGAAGAGTCACAAATATAAGAAGTGGAGATTCCTTAAAAAACTGGAAATAGAACTGCCTTATGATCCAGCAATCCCACTGCTGGGCATACACACTGAGGAAACCAGAATTGAAAGAGACACGTGTACCCCAATGTTCATCGCAGCACTGTTTATAATAGCTAGGACATGGAAGCAACTTAGATGCCCATCAGCAGATGAATGGATAAGAAAGCTGTGGTACATATACACAGTGGAGTATTACTCAGCCATTAAAAAGAATACATTTGAATCAGTTCTAATGAGGTGGGTGAAACTGGAACCTATTATACAGAGTGAAGTAAGCCAGAAAAAAAAACACCAATACAGTATACTAACACATATATATGGAATTTAGAAAGATGGTAACAATAACCCTGTGTATGAGACAGCAAAAGAGACACCGATGTATAGATCAGTCTTATGGACTCTGTGGGAGAGGGAGAGTGTGGGAAGATTTGGGAGAATGGCATTGAAACATGTATAATATGATGTATGAAACGAGTCGCCAGTCCAGGTTCGATGCATGATACTGGATGCTTGGGGCTGGTGCACTGGGACGACCCAGAGGGAGGGTGTGGGGGGGGAGGAGGGAGGAGGGTTCAGGATGGGGAGCACGGGTGTACCTGTGGCAGATTCATTTTGATGTTTGGCAAAACTAATACAATATTGTAAAGTTTAAAAATAAAATAAAATTTAAAAAAATAAAAAAGAACAAATTAAAGAATAAAAAAAGATATAATTAAAAATTAACAAAAGATGCAAAAAAAAAAAAAAAGAAATGGTAGAGTTAGGAGTTGAAAGTTGGATGTTTCTGAATTCAGAGCAAAGCTTTAACCACTATGGCTATTTCTTTTGGTAATCCAGAAGAATCTCTAATCCTGAGAATATAAAGGCAGTCAAGGGACACAAGCTTTTCCTCCCCCCTAGCATGTACATTTATTTCATCCCTGATCTTTCTCTTGATATGAACCATACCCTCTTAGCACCCAAACCACTGGTCAGTTTCACTTTTCAAAATACATAACTAAGCCAATCACTTACTATTATATTTATTGCTTATTTATTGCTTCTTTAGTCCATGTACTGTTTTTCATCCGCATGCTCGCAACAGTTTTCTCATTGGTCTTGCTTCACCCTTTCTCTCTTGATATAATCTCCTTAGAGCAGTTAGTGGGAATTAAGTGTATATATATATATATATATATATATATATATATATATATATATAGTAACTGTATTTTTTAAAATGTTCCAACTAGTTTCCTTTAAAATGAGAATAGGGACTTCCCTGGTGGGCCAATGGTTAAGACTTTGCCTTCCAATGCAGAGAGTGTGGGTTCAATCCCTGGTTGGGGAGCTAACCCACGTGTCTTGTGGCTGAAAAAACAAAATAAACAACAAACAACATTGTAACAAATTCAATAAATACTTTAAAAATACTAAGAAAAAAAAAATTACAAACTTGTTATGTTAGCCAACAAGACCCTAGCTCTTAAAATCATTGCCTACTGCTCTCTTCCTCATTCACTACTTCTCTATGTACTGCCCTTCTTTAAATGTTTTGAGCAAGACAAACTCATATTGTTTTTGTGTTATCTGTGATCATTGTGTGTTAAGCTGCCTCATCATTCAAAATTATGTTTAAAGAAGCGTTCCATAACTCTCCTTCCCTTAATAGCTCGTTTACTGTTGCAGCTGTTTTTTTTTTTTTGTAGCCTTTATTACTACTTGAAATTATTTATGTGTTTAATGTTTACCATTCCACACTACAGGTTTAAGAACCTTTTCTAGGGCTATACTTGTATTTTCTAGAACAATGCCTGGCACAAAGTTGACTGTACTTGTATTTTCTAGAACAATGCCTGGCACAAAGTTGACACTCAGCTAAAAAATTAATGAATAAATGAATACATACCAAATGATATTCATTCTGGACATTCAGAACATTTTTAGATAATGGCTCTGTATCATATTCCCTTTTCTTTTTAAACAATGTTTCTAAGAAAAATTCAAACTACATCTAATATGCTTGAAATAAGGCAGGAGTTTTTCAGCTGCAAGTGGTATATATTCAACTCCAACTCCTTCAGACTAAAATGTAATTTTTTTAGTTCTTGTGTCTGAAAAAAACAACAGATGAGGTTAAAACACTATTGGGTTCCTTCTCTCTCTCTCTCTCTCTCTCAATTTCTGGTTTATATTCTCTGTTGGCTTCATTATCAAACAGTATGTCTATATTTGGTATCAATATGGTCACTAGCCAATCCAAGCTTATACTTACTGATCTCAAGGTAAAGGAGTTCTTTTTCTCTCTCACAGTGTACATATACTACTACTAAGTCGCTTCACTCGTGTCCAACTCTGTGCGACCCCATAGATGGCAGCCCACCAGGCTCCCCCGTCCCTGGGATTCTCCAGGCAAGAACACTGGAGTGGGTTGCCATTTCCTTCTCCAATGCATGAAAGTGAAAAGTGAAAGTGAAGTCACTCAGTCATGTCCGACTCCTAGCGTCCCCATGGACTATAGCCCACCAGGCTCCTTCGTCCATGGGATTTTCCAGGCAAGAGCACTGGAGTGGGGTGCCATTTCCTTCTCCAGTGTACATATAAGTCTTCTCAAATTATTTTTTTGCCCAACCCCAGGATATAAACCCACCTCAATAGTAAAGGAAGTAGATATTTTCTTGTTTTCTAATCCTAGAAGACCCACATAAAGCAGGAGAAAAGGCATGACTCCCCACAACTGAAGCTCTGAAAAGAAGAAAGAGCACTTAATGGCCATGATATGACATATAGTTTCTTTTCAGCGACTTACTGAGGGAAACATGCCAGCCATTCTAAGACTTTTAGAATAACCAGATTCGGGTTTGCACCAATCCTGACAAGAGAGATCCAGGTATACGGGCCTTCCTTTTGGACCTGGGTGATGTTGTAACTGGTTCAGCTTCTAGGAAATCTGTTCAACTCTGGGTTGAACTTAGTCATGAGATGAGAAAGTATAGCAACTAGTTATGTTCCACTGTTTACTCAGTGGTACTAAATGAAGGTTGGAAAAGCAGTATATTCGGTTCTTCATTAAACCATTGTACCTATTGTTATTTATAACTTATGTAGACTGATCTTCTATGTAAATGTGAATACTTGCATGTTTCCTCTGATGTTTGCATAGTATAAACAAATAAGTGTAGTAGTAAAGATATATTTCTTCATTTATAATATATCAATCACTTATGTATGTATTCTGGATTGTATGAGACATCAATTCCCAGCATGCCAGTATTAGCTGGAACAATTTTTAAAGAATTCTTATAATTTAGCAGTGAGAACAGCTGAATTATCTTAATGCCTAACAATGGAAATTTCCATGTAAACCAAGGGATTATTTCAAAAAATACTTAGCTGAAAAATCTATTCTTCTAAACTGCTTGTCTAAATTATTCCTCAAGCATTAATAATACAGGAGCAACAAATTAAAAACAATAGTTTCCTGAAAGAATGTTTGAGAGACTTTTGGAAAATTTGAAAAACTTTACAGTTTCATGAGAAGAGAAATCTTGCTACCAAAGCAATAGAATAGAATGAGATAATTTATGATCATTGTTCAAGTTTACATAAAGCTTGATTCTTTACAACAACAACAGGAAAAAAGCTTTACTGGCAACTAGGTTTAATTATGAGATGTATTAAAAATTCAAGTGGATGTTGTTTTACAATGACTAACCTGGTGTTGGAGAAGACTCCTGAGAGTCCCTTGGACTGCAAGGAGATCCAACCAGTCCATTCTAAAGGAGATCAGTCCTGGGTGTTCATTGGAAGGAATGATGCTAAAGCTGAAACTCCAGTACTCTGGCCACCTCATGCAAATAGTTGACTCATTGGAAAAGACTCTGATGCTGGGAGGGATTGGGGGCAGGAAGAAAAGGGGACAACAGAGGATGAGATGGCTGGATGGCATCACCAACTCGATGGATGTGAGTTTGAGTGAACTCCGGGAGTTGGTGATGGACAGGGAGGCCTGGTGTGATGCGATTCATTGGGTCTCAAAGAGTTGGACACGACTGAGAGACTGAACTGAACTGAACTGAACATAGTTTCTCTCAATTTTGTGCTATTTTACTACTCTTTCTTTCTACTGTATCTTAAAATATGAAATTGAAAAATATTGTAATTAAAATAGGATCAATCCATAATAAATTAATATAAAAATGTCAATGAATTCATACTACCAAGTTCTAGGTAAACAGGAAAAATTAAATACAATATAATGAACACAACTGAATGACTGAGCATACATATAGGAAACGAAAACATATTTGCCAAATTCAATGATCCATTTTTAGTTTTTAACTTAGAATTCTCTACTGTCTTAAATTAAATCTGGGCTTCAGTGATCCTTTCTCCGTGACCCTTCTTTTTTCTTTTCTCTTCCTTCATTCTTCCCTCCCTTCCTGTCTCCCTCCCATGTCTCTCTTTCTTTCTGTATTTTTGTTTATTAACCATTCCCTTTTTCCTTTAGGCTTCTCTTTAAGCTTCTTCCTTCAAAGTACAAATATCCCTCCAGTTTATATTTACCTTTGGATTTTAAAAATATATTTACCTACCTATCATCTAGGTAGCTAGCTAGAAAATTATCTATTTTCTCCCGTGGCAGTTCATTTGCCACTTAACCAGTTTTCAAGTGGCTTTGAAATTCTCATTTCTAGATCAAACTCCAGATGGGTTTTTGGTATAGTTTATATCACTTATCCTATGTGAATAGTCCAGGGTGAACAGAGCCAAGCTCAACATCCTCCCTAAATTCCTTCATCTTCTCAGTTCCCTCTCTCCTAATGATCCCACCATTCTTCATAGTCTCAGGTATACAATCTCAGTCATATTTAGTTTCTTACTCTCTCAAAGTGGAAGTCAAAGTCTCTCAGTTGTATCCAGCTCTTTGCAATCCCATAGACTGTAGACTTCCAGGCTCCTCTGTCCATGGAATTCTCTAGGCCAGAATACTGGAGTGGGTAGCTGTTCCCTTCTCCAGGGGATCGTCCCAACCCAGGGATCAAACCCAGGTCTCCTGCATTGCAGGCAGATTTTTTACCAACTGAGTCATCAGGGAAGCCCAAGAATACTGGAGTGGGTAACTTATCCCTTCTCCAGTGGATCTTCCTGACCCAGGAATCAAACCGGGGTCTCCTGCATTGCAGGCCAATTCTTTAGCAGCTGAGCTAACAGGGAAGCCCTCTCTCAAATCAACCACAATGAGTCAGTATTTAAATAATGTTATTATACATTCCAAATTCCTCTTCCTCCCAGTATCATTTTTTTCATATACTACCTTATTATCACCATCCCCTGCTAGACTATAGGTTCTCTCATAGTTTTATGCCTTGGGACAGCTTGTACAGCACCCTACTCCAATTAGGCAAGACATATAGTTGTTGAGTAGATGGCATACATAGGCTAGGTACTTTGTCATTTGTGACCTTTGTTTTCCAAAAGAACATAAACTAAAATTTGGAGCTTCCCTTCAAATAATTAGCACATGAATAAATGACATGGTATCAATGATGTTAATGTTAAATTTTACATACTGTAAAAAATGATTCTTTTTAATGTACTTTCTGCCACTCAAAATATGGGCTTTATATTAATGATTGTATAGGTGAGAAAACCCTGATTTTCAGACTGATATAACAAAATAGTAGCAACACATGAAAAGTAATAAATTCAATTAAAAAATCGGGCAAGGGGAAGGATACTAACATTTATTGAATACTCAGTGTCACAGGTACTGTGATAGATGCCATACATAGGCAGTTCAATTTAAACCTCACAATAAGCTCATGGAAAGGTATCATTTTTATGGCATTTTTACACATGGGAAAAGTTTCATATTTTTATTTCTCCATGATCACACATCAAGTCAATGTCTCCCCTGAAACTCAAATCTAACTTTTTACTTTTTAAATCACATTTACAGGGAGACAACCTAATAATATGTAACAGGCTGATGTATTACCATGCAATGTAGATAAAATTTTAGAGAAAAAATCAGTTGTATTAACATTTGGGAATTTTTAAATAAGAAATAAAAAGTTTTGGTTAAGCTAATGCTCTATCAGATCTCTAAAAGCATCAATCATACATTATCTGCCCTCCAGGCATTTATACAAACATTTTTCTCTGCCTAGTAAAATAAAAGTATACTATAAAAATAAGTGGATAACATTGGAATAATTCGTACATTCATTAATTTAATAATCAAAAATTGAGTGCACACTGTATATGGTGGTTCTGTCATTCCTGGCAATTACAATCCAATGGAGGAAAAATGTTTTTATCAAATAGATATTCTACTTATTAGCTGGGTGACCATAAATGATCTGTTTATATCTCTGAGCCTTAGTTTTCTTACTGGTATACAGGATTTAAGGGTTCTTACTGTGTGAGACTGTTGTGAAGAATAAATGTCAAAGTATCGTACTTTATTTAACACAGTTATACAACAGTTAATATAGATCTGAGTTGCAGTCATGTTATTGATTCTTTCTTATGTTACCTTTTCTCTTTCCTAAATTTTACTCATAGCTTGGCAATTTGATTATATATTGTTTTCTCTAGGAAAACTTTTCAGAAATTCCAGTACAAAATGCATTTTCATATATATTCTCATATCTACTTATGTGCATCACTATTGTATTAAAAATCAAATTATTTTGTAATAATCTACATATACTTTCCATCCCAAATTAGACTATTAGACGGTTTCTCAGGGTAGGGCAAGCTCTATGCTGTTCACCAGTGTGTTCCTAGCACCTACCACATTCCTAGAGTGAAAAGGATTCTTAATAAGTGTTTCAAAAAGGGTATGCTTGACTTCAGGGGAGTAACAGAGAGGAGTGGTGAATTTCATGACAGTTGTTTCAGTATTTAAACATGCACTGGGTCTGCAATGAATATTATAGGAAAGCCATTATCTAAATACTGTAATGTGCTGCCTTTTAGTTTAATAGTGCTTCTTAACAGGAGTGCAAAAACAGGCTTCATGCACTGTGTTTCTGGGATATTACAGAAAAGGTCTATGTATTAGAGGGAATGCTGGACTCAAGAATATTCCCACACAGCACATAGAAAGTTATTACCCAGTTTGATCTTGCTTAGGGAAATATAAGTTCAGTTCAATCAGTTCAGTTGCTCAGTCCTGTCAGAATCTTTGCAACCCCATGAATCACAGCATGCCAGGCCTCCCTATCCATCACCAACTCCCGGAGTTTACTCAAACTCATGTCCATCGAGTCGGTGATGTCATCCAGCTATCCCATCCTCTGTCATCCCCTTCTCCTCCTGCCCTCAATCCCTCCCAGCATCAGGGACTTTTCCAGTGAGTCAAATCTTCACATAAGGTGGCCAAAGTATTGGAGTTTCAGCTTCAACATCAGTCCTTCCAATGAACACCCAGAACTGATCTCTTTAGGATGGACTGGTTGGATCTTTTTGCAGTCCAAGGGACTCTCCTAGAGTCTTCTCCAACACCACAGTTCAAAACCATCAATTCTTTGGCCCTCAGCTTTCTTCACAGTCCAACTCTCACATCCACACACGACCACTGGAAAAACCATAGCCTTGACTAGACGGACCTTTGTTGGCAAAGTAATGTCTCTGCTTTTCAACATGCTATCTAGGTTGGTCATAATTTTCCTTCCAAGGAGTAAGCGTCTTTTAATTTCATGGCTGCAATCACCATCTGCAGTGATTTTGGAGCCCCCCAAAATAAATTCAGTCACTGTTTCCACTGTTTCCCCATCTATTTCCCATGAAGTGATGGGACCAGATATCATGATCTTAGTTTTCTGAATGTTGAGCTTTAAGCCAACTTTTTCACTCTCCTCTTTCACTTTCAACAGAAAGTTCCTCTTCACTTTCTGCCATAAGGGTGGTGTCATCTGCATATCTGAGGTTATTGATATTTCTCCCAGCAATCTTGATTCCAGCTTGTGCTTCTTCCAGCCCAGCATTTCTCATGATGTACTCTGCATATAAGTTAAATAAGCACAATGACAATATACAGCCTTGACGTACTCCTTTTCCTATTTGGAACCAGTCTGTTGTTCCATGTAAAGTTCTAACTGTTGCTTCCTGACCTGCATATAGGTTTCTCAAGAGGCAGGTCAGGTGGGCTGGTATCCCCATCTCTTTCAGAATTTTCCACAGTTTATTGTGATCCACACAGTCAAAGGCTTTGCATTGTCAATACAGCAGAAATAGATGTTTTTCTGCAACTCTCTTGCATTTTCCTTGATCCAGCAGATGTTGGCAATTTGATCTCTGGTTCCTCTGCCTTTTCTAAAACCAACTTGACCATCTGGAAGTTCATGGTTCATATATTGCTGAAGCCTGGCTTGAAGAATTTTGAGCATTACTTTACTAGAGTGTGAGATGAGTGCATTTGTGCGGTAGTTTGAGCATTCTTTGGCATTGCCTTTCTTTGGGATTGGAATGAAAACTGACCTTTTCCAGTCCTGTGGCCACTGCTGAGTTTTCCCAATTGGCTGTCATATTGAGTGCAGCACTTGCACAGCATCATCTTTTAGGATTTGAAATAGCTCAACTGGAATTCCATCACCTCCACTAGCTTTGTTCATAGTGATACTTTCTAAGGCCCACTTGACTTCACATTCCAGGATGTCTGGCTCTAGGTGAGTGATCACACCATCGTGATTTGTGTGATCTGGGTCATAAAGATCTTTTTTGTACAGTTCTTCTGTGTATTCTTGCCACCTCTTCTTAATATCTTATGCTTCTGTTAGGTCCATACCATTTCTGTCCTTTATCGAGCCCATCTTTGCATGAAATCTTCCCTTGGTATCTCTAATTTTCTTGAAGAGATCTCTAGTCTCTCCCATTCTATTGTTTTCCTCTATTTCTTTGCATTGATTGCTAAGGAAGGCTTTCTTATCTCTCCTTTCTATTCTTTGGAACTCTGCATTCAGATGCTTGTATCTTTCCTTTTCTCCTTTGCTTTAAACTTCTCTTCTTTTCACAGCTATTTGTAAGGCCTTCCCAGAGAGCCATTTTGCTTTTTTGTATTTCTTTTTCTTGGGGATGGTCTTGATCCCTGTCTCCTGTACAATGTCACAAACCTCCGTCCATAGTTCATCAGGCACTCTGTCTGTCAGATCTAGTCCCTTAAATCTATTTCTCACTTCCACTGTATAATCATAAGGGATTTGATTTAGGTCATACCTGAATGGTCTAGTGGTTTTCCCTACTTTCTTCAATTTCAGTCTGAATTTGGCAATAAGGAGTTCATGATCTGAGCCACAGTCAGCTCCTGGTCTTGTTTTTGGTGACTGTATACAGCTTCTCCATCTTTGGCTGCAAAGAATATAATCAGTCTGATTTCAGTGTTGACCATCTGGTGATGTCCATGTGTAGAGTCTTCTCTTGTGTTGTTGGAAGAGGGTGTTTGCTATGACCAGTGCATTCTCTTGGCAAAACTCTATTAGCCTTTGCCCTGAAATATAGTACCTGTAGATAAAATCTGGAAACATAACACTTACTGTCTCTCTAATTATAAGGATTAAATAACTGTGATATGTAGACAGAACTTGTGGACTCATGTAACATTACATACAATTTTGTCATAAGTCACATTATTTCATTATGCTGGCTATAAAGATTAAAAACTTAAAGCTACTGAATTTACATTCATATCCTGTAAGGGAATACATTTACTTTTGAAATGACTTTCAAAGCATCTTTATTCCATCAGTGGCTCTTTATGATAAACAGAGAGAGCTGCAACTTTCGTTGATAGGTGTGGGCTGCTCTGCCAATATGACGGTTTTACTTATTTTTAAGATTTTTCTTTAAGCAATATAGTTGCTGATCCTCTTCTAACAATTAGGCAAAGAATGTAAGAAGGGAAACTGTCATTTCTAACCTTCTTCCCAATACAGGAATTCTAGATAACATTTTCCTAATTTTGAGAAAATACAAACAAAACAACACAGAGAAAGTAAAAAAACAACAGCAACAACAACAACAACAACAAAAGAAAGAGGCTGGCAAAGCTTTCAAAACTTGTAAAGCTTTAATACAGTGTATTTGACATATCTCAGTGAAATGTGCACCAGAGGAGAAAAAAAGCATGTCATTGCTCTGAAACTGTCTTTTCTAATTCAGTGCATCCATGTATTGTTATAAATCTGTTTCCCAATCTTGCTTTTTCACTGAAAGATGCAGACACAAGGGAACAAGCTTCACTGCTATCTATCAGCTCAGATAAGGAAAAGTTCCTTTCAGCCTGACGCTGACAGCTTAATGAAATGGAGGCCGAGATGCATGCAAATGAGAGAAAGACCGGTAAGGTAATGACCATACACGGTGCTTAAATGGACAAGAGGTAGGGTGACTTGTAGCTGTGTTTTCATTCCCTTAGGCAAGGACAGTGAGACTGAGGGAAAAAGACTGCTTTCTACGGAAGGTTTATGGAAACTATTTTACAGCTTTATATACATGACTTAAATATGACCTACTTAAGTAATTGAAACTGTAACTTTTTTTAAAAGAAAAAAAGCTATTTTTTTTATCATTTAGATAAATGAAGAGGATGATAGAATTGCAGGCCCCATCATGTAAACTTGCATTCTGTATTGTAATTTATACCCTTTCTTGCAGCTGAATTTTTTAAATATAAGGAGAGATTGACATAAGATGGACTGAACTCAAAACATAGCAAATATTTATTAGCATTCATTTCCCCACTACTTTTGTATTTTCGCATGACTCCACCCTTCCTTAGCTTTATAGGAGAAGGAAAATGGGGGGAAATTATTGGGAAGAATTTCTTATCCCATACTCCAGATTATTAACTGTAAGCAGGAAGTATTCAAAATATCCTGAGCAAATCAGCATTGTGAGAGAATTATGGCATTAACCTTGGTTAAGAGGTGATGGTTGTGGTAAAAATGTTTCAATTAAGAATATACTTAGCTTGTACCCATCCATATTGAACTCAATCACTGACCCTTGAAAAAATTACCTATCAGTGATTAAATTCTTGATGTGTACCCATTTACACTAGATATTTGAAAAGTGTGCCTCTGTATTTAAGTTACCAGTATCCTCCAAAACACACAAGTCATCTTGTAAAACTATTAGAGACAAGAAACATAAAGATATCATTTCTATAATTTTTAAGGATTATTTAACTGCATATAATTTTGTACAGTTCTTCTGTGTATCCTTGCCACCTCTTCTTAATATCTTCTGCTTCTGTTAGGTCCATACCATTTCTGTCCTTTATCGACCCCATCTTTGCATGAAATGTTCCCTTGGTATCTCTAATTTTCTTGAAGAGATCTCTAGTCTTTCCCATTCTGTTTTTTTCCTCTATTTCTTTGCATTGATTGCTGAGGAAGGCTTTCTTATCTCACCTTGCTATTCTTTGGAATTCTGCATTCAGATGCTTTTATCTTTCCTTTCCTCTTTGCTTTTCACTTCTTTTCTTTCCACAGCTATTTATAAGGTCTCCCCAGAGAGCCATTTTGCTTTTTTGCGTTTGTTTCCCATGGGGACGGTCTTGATCCCTGTCTCCTGTACAATGTCACAAACCTCCGTACATAGTTCATTGGAAACTCTGTCTGTCAGATCTAGTCCCTTAAATCTATTTCTCACTTCCACTGTATAATCATAAGGGGTTTGATTTAGGTCATACCTGAATGGTCTAGTGGTTTTCCCTACTTTCTTCAATTTCAGTCTGAATTTGGCAATAAGGAGTTCATGATCTGAGCCACAGTCAGCTCCCGGTCTTGTTTTTGGTGACTGTATACAGCTTCTCCATCTTTGGCTGCAAAGAATATAATCAATGTGATTTTGGTGTTGATCAACTGGTGATGTCCACGTGTAGAGTCTTCTCTTGTGTTGTTGGAGAGTCATGTTGGCTATGACCAGTGCATTCTCTTGGCAAAACTCTATTAGCCTTTGCCCTATTTCATTTCATATTTCAAGGCCAAATTTGCCTGTTACCCCAGGTGTTTCATGACTCCTACTTTTGCATTCCAGTCCCCTATAATGGAAATGACATCTTAGGTCGAGTGGGCCTTAGAAAGCATCACTATGAACAAAGCTAGTGGAGGTGATGGAATTCCAGTTGAGCTAATTCAAATCCTGAAAGAAGAGCTCTGAGGTGCTGCACTCAATATGCCAGCAAATTTGAAAAACTCAGCAGTAACCACAGGACTGGGAAAGGTCAGTTTTCATTCCAGTCCCAAAGAAAAGCAATGCCAAAGAATGCTCAAACTACTGCACAATTGCATTCATCTCACACGCTAGTAAAGTAATGCTCAAAATTCTTCAAGCCAGGCTTCAGCAATACGTGAACTGTAAATTTCCAGATGTTCAAGCTGATTTTAGAAAAGGCAGAGGAACCAGAGATCAAATTGCCAACATCTGCTGGATCATCAAAAAAGCAAGAGAGTTCCAGAAAAACATCTATTCTGCTTTAGTGACTATGCCAAAGCCTTTGACTGTGTGGATCACAATAAACTGTGGAAAATTCTGAAAGAGATGGGGATACCAGACTGCCTGACCTGCCTCTTGAGAAACATATATGCAGGTCAGGAAGCAACAGTTAAAACTTTACATGGAACAACAGACTGGTTCCAAATAGGAAAAGGAGTACGTCAAGGCTGTATATTGTCATTGTGCTTATTTAACTTATATGCAGAGTACATCATGAGAAATGCTGGACTGGAAGAAGCACAAGCTGGAATCAAGATTGCTGGGAGAAATATCAATAACCTCAGATATGCAGATGACACCACCCTTATGGCAGAAAGTGAAGAGGAACTGAAAAGCCTCTTGTTAAAAGTGAAAGAGGAGAGTGAAAAAGTTGGCTTAAAGCTCAACATTCAGAAAACTAAGATCATGACATCTGGTCCCATCACTTCATGGGAAATAGATCAGGAAACAGTGGAAACAGTGCTGACTTTATTTTTTGGGCTCCAAAATCACTATAGATGGTGACTGCAGCCATGAAATTAAAAGATGCTTACTCCTTGGAAAGAAAGTTATGACCAACCTAGATAGCATATTCAAAAGCAGAGACATTACTTTGCCAACAAAGGTCCGTCTAGTCAAGGCTATGGTTTTTCCCGTGGTCATGTATGAATGTGAGAGTTGGACTGTGAAGAAAGCTGAGCACCAAAGAATTGATGGTTTTGAACTGTGGTGTTGGAGAAGATTCTTGAGAGTCCCTTGGACTACAAGGAAATCCAGCCAGTCCATTCTAAAGGAGATCAGTCCTGGGTGTTCATTGGAAGGAATGATGCTAAAGCTGAAACTCCAGTACTTTGGCCACCTCATGCGAAGAGTTGACTCGTTGGAAAAGACTCTGATGCTGGGAGGGATTGGGGGCAGGAAGAGAATGGGACGACATAGGATGAGATGGCTGGATGACATCACCGACTCGATGGACATGAGTTTGGGTGAACTCTGGGAGTTGGTGATGGACAGGGAGGCCTGGTGTGCTGCAATTCATGGGGTCGCAAAGAGTTGGATACAACTGAGAGACTGAACTGAAGTTAAGGCTATGGTTTCTCCAGTGGTCCTGTATGGATATGAAAGTTGGACTGTGAAGAAAGCTGAGCGCTGAAGAATTTATGCTTTTGAACTGTGGTGTTGGAGAAGACTCTTGCGAGTCCCTTGGACTTCAAGGAGATCCAACCAGTCCATTCTAAAGGAGATCCGTCCTGGGTGTTCTTTGGAAGGACTGATGCTAAAGCTGAAACTCCAGTACTTTGGCCACCTGATGCAAAGAGTTTACTCATTGGAAGGGACTCTGATGCTGGGAGGGATTGGGGGCAGGAGAAGAATGGGACGACAGAGGATGAGATGGCTGGATGGCATCACCGACTCGATGGACATGAGTTTGAGCGAACTCTGGGAGTTGGTGATGGACAGGGAGGCCTGGTGTGCTGCAGTTCATGGGGTCTCAAAGAGTCGGACACGACTGAGCGACTGAACTGTACTGAACTGAAATGTGTATAATACTGTTAGGATTACTAGTGTAAGAGAAACTTGATTTTCACCAATCATCAGCTAGATTTTTATTTATGTTACTCTGTATCCTCAGGACTTTTCAGATATTATACCATGGATACAATTGAAATCAGAATTAGCAGAAAGATTAATTCTAGAACTTTAAGGTATAGAAAAACTATTCCTGAAATTCTGTTAAACCTCTTTAAAACAGGTGCTTTGTCTTCATATATGAAAGTTTGACCTCTATTCTATTCTCCCTAATTTTTTCTTTATTCTCTTAACTAGAGCCATGGGGGGAAAATGAGATGCATTAAATTAATTCACTCTTTTATTTAAACTTAAGGAACACCCACTACTTCACAATCCTGGACTATTTATTAGAGGCCAGGATAAGTAACATCATATAGTGAGGGTTACTTTAAAAATATATAGTCAGTCCATGAAATCATCCATACATTTAAAGTATACTCTTAGATTACACCAGGCCACCAGAAGTCTAGGTACCTAGTAGTTGTATTTGTACTTCAGACAAAAATACATTTAGGGGAATCTTATGGCAAAAGCGATTATGAAAACAAAAGTCCTAACGAACTAACCCATTGAGAGATTGACCACGACAGTTTTTTTGAGATAAAATTGTCTAATTGTTAAAAATAAAGCAAATTTTGGTTACTGAATGCAATAGAAGCTATGTCTTCCATCTCAATCTAGTTGGTCCGCCTTCTGTTTGATAATTGAGAGATTCCAGGTCATTCTGTCCATGGCTTTCTCACTGTGAGAGCCTCAGGCTCCCCCACTGGATGCTCCCCATCTGTGCTAAAGAAGATGGAGAGAGAGCATGGGAGCTCTTATGAAAAGTATGTTAAAGGCTATACCTAGATTAGATAAACCTTAATATTTTCCATATTACTTTGAACAGAACTCAGTAAGATGCCTCTATCTAACTGCTGTGTAATATAGAATATCTGGGGTTCTGTTACAGCATGAGCTTAGCAACATATTGTTGAAGATGGTACCTCTGAGCGGCAGGAGAATTCTCACTGAGCAGTTTGATGTTGTTGACTTCTTATTATAGTCAGTAGCTGTTGTGTAAAAGACAAATCTCATTTGTCATAATATAAGTAGGTGTGTAAGTCTTTATGGTAGATGTGGATGTACATTTTCTTCTGTGATAGTTGTCTCACTTTGTTTATTCCCTTTATATAGCTGATATACTCATTGTGTATTTTATGTAATTGTATGAAGTAATTGATACTTACTGTAATAAATCCATGATCAGATAAATTTTAAAATAAATAAATGTATATATAAATAAATGCATAGATAAAGCTTCCCTGGTGGTTCAGTGGTAAAGAATCTGCTTGCAGTGCAGGAGATGCGGGTTTGATCCCTGGATCAGAAAGGTCCCTTGGAGAAGAAAATGGCAACGCACTCCAGTATTCTTTCCTGGAAAATCCCATGGACAGAGGAGCCTGGTGGGCTACAGTCCATGGGATCATAAAAGAATCGGACATGACTTAGTGTCTAGAAATTTAAAAACATAGATAATTAAATAAGTGGAAGGATAGATAACCAAGTGAATGAGAGAGAGACAAAACATTGTACAGTCCTTATTATGAACAGTACAATGTGCTAAGTGCTGAGAACCAAAGATAAAAGACTCTTGTTTCCTAAAGAAAATTACAATTTGATGGGAAAGATATTAAAGTGAGATATGTATAATGATAGATAGCATAAACATAAATTGCATTAAGGCCATTAAAGCCAACTTCTGATGGAAACTGATAGTCAATGGAACCTTCTTGAAGCAGGGGAGTTTTGAAAAATTAATTAGTATGGAAATATTCCAGGTTGCTGGAGAGTCATATACAAAGACAATGTGATATGAGAAAATGTTCCATGTTTTGGGAAGATTCAATAAAATTCAGTAGGATGCAATATCACATGCAATTATAATAGGCCTTATATTTAATGCAAAATACACGGGGATGCACTGCCTACAATACAGTGTCATGTAATTGTCTAAAGATTCTGATTCAGTTGGTAGCACTTTGACATACTCATTTTTAGCCAGCATTCCAGGTGATTCTAATGCAATAATTAGATAAAACTTTTTGGAATATTGCTTGGTAATGAGAATCCTTTAAAAGTGTTGACCAGGCAGTAACAAGGGAAGATTTCTTATGAAAATAGTAAGCACTCTTGTAGTTGGGTGACAAAACTGGGTTAGAACAGGCTGACAGTAGGGAGTCATGCAAATTGAGAAGTTGTTGAATAATCTTGGTGAAAAATGATGAAGGTCTGACTTAAGGTACTACTGGGAGTGGACAAAAGGAATGGGAAAAGATACAGAAGAATCAAATGGACAATACAAGAGCCATCGCTCTGGTATATGACATTCCTTACATAATTTAAATAAATTAGCCTTCATCTACCCATAAAGAGCATATTTTACAGATACAGAAAATTTCAATAACAGTTTAAATAACTTGCCTAATGTTACATGGCAAGGAATAAGGTGTATAGAACTCCAGCCTACACCAACTGCAAGGCTCGTTATTGTCAAGCCCTGTGATGCACTGCCTCTTTTGTGAATCAGAGAATATGAACTTCACTTTGGAAATGTTTGCCTGAAAAAGGAGGGAGAAAGGCCTATAACTAGAGGGAAATTTATGGTCTAGGAAGCTGCTTCTGTGGTTGTTGCTGAGATTTTTAAGAGGCAGTCTGTTTAAGAGTGTTTATTTGTCGAGGGCAATATATCGGTAGAAATGGAGATAAGAGTGGGGAAATTTATAGGACATGGTCATGGAGAAGCAGGAGGAGATGGCACCTGAAACATAGTCAGGAAACAGGCTATAAAGAATGACAGATGTGTTCTCTTCTGGTCAGAAGAGCGAGATGTAAGCAGGGATGTATATCAAGGAAAAAAAAAAAAAATCAAAACTGGGGGAAGGGACAGAATCATGGGGAAGGTGGCTGACTTTCCTGATAATCTCTGTTCTTGTGGCATAATCATGTTCCAAATAAGAGATCATAGCATCTATGCTAGGTAGGAAAAAACATGAATGTCATATAGCGTTCAGAATGTGATAAAACAAGGCAATGAGGATGGAGAGTCTTCATGAAGTCTAAGAAAAATTACATTAGATATACCTGATTGAGAACTGAAGAGAATAGTTAATATGGACACGTTACATTTTTCTGAAGGCAGAGGAGTTTCTGATGATAAAATGTTCAAGGATGGGCCTGTAGATATAATTGAATGAAGTTTTCCCATGAGTTGAATCAACAAATATTTGAAGGTACAGAGAAAGGCACCAGTGAAAGGAAGGCATTGAAAATAAATACTGTGGCAAATATAGAAATCTCTTTAATAGAAACTGATCATAGGTGGTTTATGTTCTATATAATAAATCATTCTAAACCAAACTTCATATTAGGAATGACAAATCTGAAGCAGAAGTGCTATTACTTCTCTCCCATAGCAAGTATTCCTTATCAATCTTATTGCTCATTTGTTAAAAAAAAAAAAAGCTTCACGTTCCATTTTAACCCAGCACTGTAGGCAACCACATTAGTTATTTCAATACCTTACATGTATTTACTATACTTGATATATGGTAAATAGCTTACATTGACAATTTTGTAGTAACAGTACTAATCATTTTGACTCTGCTGGCTTCTGGTTTCTAAGAGGTGTTATTAATATAAAATACTAGTACTGCTGAAACTACTTTTGAGGTTGTTTGGATATTATCCTGATTATGAAGGCAATTTAAAGAATACAAAAAGCTATCTCATAATTTAAATATGGGACACATTGTCAGGTACTTTGTCTAACTGTACATACCTGTACCTGTCTTGATGTATTTTTAATTGGTCTATTGGAGTATCTATAAGTATGTAGAATTGAAAGGGATTAATAGGGAAAATGAGAAAAAAATATGACATTACTGAATATATAGAAGAAAATACCCTGAATTTTAAAAAGTGCCTTCAGTTTATAAGTTTCCTGGCATTTAGAATCCGTCTGAACTCTTTTTCCCCAGCTGCAGAAATGGAGCAATTTATTCTGTAAGCACTGCTATTGTGAAGACATATTGTGCTCCATGCTCTCCATTTAGTTTTCATTTGCTAAACTTGAGTCAACGAAGGCAGGAGAAATATATTTTGAGAGCAAGATAGAAAGAAAGCAATTTAAAGAAAAAATTTTACTAGTTTTCTACAGATTCTTGTGTTTTCCATTTTATCTTTTTTTCATATATATATATATATATATATATATATACACACACACACACAGAAAACTGAATTAGTTAAACCTGGAGAATGATACATCCTAAGACTGCAAGAGAAAGAACAGTTTCTGATTTCTGATGAATGATTAAAATGTACTTTTACGGTCTGAGTTAGCAGTAGGCTCTTTCCTCTCTCATATGGACTTGTTTTATTTTTTTCCCTTTAGAGGAATGTCTTAGTGAATAATCCCTTTTGATAAAAAGAAACAAATGATACAATATTTTTAAATCTATCTGTAGCCCATGATTGAAAATATCAAATAAATCTACATCAGGAAGGAGAGGGATATATTCATGCACATGTGAAAACCCCCACATTTTAATCAGGATTTAATCATTTTAAAAATTGTTAGTGTCTGATTTTGAAAAAGTTAGAGCAGATAAAAACCAAAGAAAGCCAGAAATCGTTGTCAGGAAATGAAAGGAGGTGGATGTCATTAAAACTGAAAGAATAAACAGTGATAGTTTGCATTAGTTTGTTTTCTTTTTAATAAAATAATCTCACATAAATTAGTTCTTTAGCTTTTACCTTTGACCTTAAGTTGTTCAAGCATAAAAGGAATTGGCAGAATTCCTCTCCTGTCATTGAACTCTATGTGAACATAGATGTTTGGTAGTTCACACAGTTCACAGGCTTTTGATCTGAATATATGAAAACAGAGGATAGAAAGTCAGGAATTTCTAACAGAAATTAGGATAGCATTCTCAGAGATAAGGGCCTCTTTGGATATGTTTTTAAATAGTCTGATAAAAACTAGTGCTTTAGAAATATAAACCACTGCTCAATGGCACCCCACTCCAGTACTCTTGCCTGGAAAATCCCATGGATGGAGAAGTCTGGTGGGCTGCAGTCTAATGGGGTCGCTAAGAGTCGGACACCACTGAGCCACTTCCCTTTCACCTTTCACTTTCATGCATTGGAGAAGGAAATGGCAACCCACTCCAGTGTTCTTGCCTGGAGAATCCCAGGGACCAGAGAGCCTGGTGGGCTGCCGTCTCTGGGGTTGCACAGAATCGGACACGACTGAAGCGACTTAGCAGCAGCAGCTCTTCAGTATTCTTTGTGTGATATTTCTGCCACTTCCCCCATAAGAATCAGCTTCACTACTTCACTCTCATTTTTATATCAGACTGTACAAGGTTTTTCTTGTTTTTTAAAGTAAGATTGTGTATGTAATATATCTGTGTATCAGACTGATTAGTGACAGTTCTACGTATGTAGTGTAACATCACTCTTTGAGGAAATTGTAATATCCACTCAAGTTGTCGTCATTTGCCATTGGAGTTATTGCTCTGTGTCAGTGGTGATAAGTGAAGTGAAGTCACTCAGTCGTGTCTGACTCTTTGCGACCCCGTGGACTGTAGCCCATCATGTTCCTCTGTCCATGGGATTTTCCAGGCAAGAGTACTGGAGTGGGCTACCATTTCCTTCTCCAGACCCAGGGATCGAACCCAGGTCTCCCGCATTGTAAGCAAGACGTTTTACAGTCTGAGCCACCATTGCAAACATGATCTTACCTGCACTTGCCTCTTCATCACTGTGTAGACCAAGTATTCACTGGTCTGTGGGGAAGTTAGAAAAATAAGAACAATATGGAAAATTTAAATTAAGTTACTCGTATTCATGGGCTTCCCTTGTAGCTCAGCGGGTAAAGAGTCGGACACAATTGAGCGACTAACACACACACTATACATATTCATTGAAACTAATATATATAGTGTATGTGTCGCTCATTCGTGTCTGACTCTTTGTGACCCTGTGGGTTCTAGCCTGCTAGTCTCTGTTGTCTATGGAATCCTACAAGCAATAATGCTGGAGTGGGTTACCATTCCCTTCTCCAGGGAATCTTCCCTACCCAGGGATTGAACCCAGCTCTCCTGCATTGCAGGCAGGTTCTTTACCGTTTGAGCCACCAGGGAAGCCCATATATAGTATATGTATGTATATAAATACATATTTTCATATATTACACAGTCTATATATATATGGAAACATATGTGTATGTGTGTGTATATATATATATACATGTGTGTGTGTGTGTGTGTATATATATATACTTATGTTGCAAAAATGCTCTTTTAGAGTAAGAGTATATAAGACAAGAGCTTATTTGCTTCGTTTCTTCTCCCCACACACAAAGCCAAACACAGTGGCAGTTCCTTCATCCATCCTTGCCAATTTAAGAAATAATTTTAATTATTCCTTGAAAAGAAAATCTGAGCATTTTGCCCTTATGATTAAGAAGGACAACCAAGTCCAGGTTTTACCTGAAATTATTAAGTCATGTCTTAATAGGGTTCCCTTTGGTCAACTCTTTTATGAGATCATTTAGAAATAGGATGTGATTAAACAACAGTATGGGCTTCCCTGGTGGCTCAGATGGTAAAGAATCTGCCTGCAATGTGAGAGACCTGGGTTCTATCCCTGGGTTGGGACGATCCCCTGGAGAAGGAAATGGCAACTCACTCCAGTGTTCTTCCATGGACAGAGGAGCCTGACAGGCAACAGTCCATGGGGTTGCAAAGAGCCAGACATGACTGAGTGAATTTCATAAACAGTATATAGGCAGTTCTTGAGCATTTTAAAGTGATGGAATCCAGAACTTGAACTATCCAATATCTGTGATTATATCCAGGAAAATAACTATATAAGAAAACAAAGATCTTAAGAAGGTTCTTTGCATGATGGTGCGATAATGATTTATTTACTCTTTATCACCATACATGTAATTAGACAAAAACAAAAATTCCCAGCATAGTCATTATTGAAACTTCTCATTCATGTTGTTTAAATATATGTTAAGCAAAATTGAGATTTGTTTATTATTCTAATCTCAGAAGCAAAAAATAAGGCATCGCAATTTTTCCGTTTTATATTATATGTTGCTGCTGCTGCTGCTAAGTTGCTTCAGTCGTGTCTGATTCTGTGCGACCCCATAGATGGCAGCCCACCAGGCTCCCCCGTCCCTGGGATTCTCCAGGCAAGAACACTGGAGTGGGTTGCCATTTCCTTCTCCAATGCATGAAAGTGAAAAGTGAAAGGGAAGTCGTTCAGTCGTGTCCGACTCCCAGCGACCCCATGGACTGCAGTCCACCAGGCTCCTCCGTCCATGGGATTTGCCAGGCAAGAGTACTGGAGTGGGGTGCCACTGCCTTCTCCGATATTTTATGTTAAGATTATATATTTCTTACTTGAGTTTTGATGGCTTGAGAAGTGTCCCCAGTTCCTGTGTTACTTCTTTACTCAGGTCATGTAAGTAGATAATGAGCTAACTTCTCTCTGGATATATTCTACATCCATGAATAACTGCCAACCTAAATAAGTCCTGCTCTTTTTAGATCTTTCAATCTCATTAATATAATTTTTTTCTTCTGCATTTTCATGTACTTGGACCTGCTCTTTGGTGACTTTCAACCTGAGTTCTTCTGAACACCGTTTTCAACATTCTTAGAACAAAAGAATGTTTTCAATTCCACCTTTAATGTATGTGGCACTGGGGATCATGTTTTACTTTCTTTTAATACTAAATAATACACATGTTAGTTGCATCCACTGTAACTTGCAAGAAGAAGGAGCTCATTAAACATCTTACTAAAAAATACAAATATTCATGGGTCTTTACATTTTTCTCAGAGGATATCACAGGTTAGCAGATATATGTTACAAAGAAGTGCAATCACTCACATTGGTTTACGTTTCTCTTTGTTTATCTATCATAATAACTATCTACCCAGGGATTATTGATATCATGTTGCCAGAGGGTTATTTTTTGAAGAATGTAAGATCGATTTGAGTTATTTGCATGATTTGGGTAAATTAAAGATGAAAGAGATTAGTCGTGGGTTTTAATACATAGATACTTGAATGCAGACAGGGTCTAGGGCTCACAGTATGAGTGGCAGCAGTGGGGGGTTGGCCGAGAAATCACAGCATTGTCTATGAGTACTGAGGGTAGCACTGTGGAGAACAGAGATCAGTTGATTTGTTTTGAATTTGTATATTTCTGTGCTTACTGAGACCAAAGGTGTCTTTATGTGCTTCAGGGGGACTGAAGGAGATTATGGGGGTGGGGCTGATACACTTGAAGTTATTATTAATATGTTCTTGTTAAATACAAAATCACTAAGCATTTTTTCCTTAATCATTGTGTTGTTCCACACAGAAGGAGAAATGGGTTTGCCCTGAATGATAATCTTTGCTCCATCAAAGCACAGTGATTGCCTGGGCACATTTATATCACATTGTACCTAAAAGTTTTATCCTCTAGTTAATGAGACTTTGAAACCTAAATATCTTTTTAAATGGTACGTTTGAACTACCAATCATGTATTTTCATCCCATATAGTCCTCAGATAAAGGAAAAGCTTCTACTTTTACTATCTTAAAAGAAGTATTTTCCTTGGATAACAGCTGTAATCCATGCATTCTTGTACAAACACCAGCTCATTAAATTTTGAATTAGGTGTTTCAGTATATGTGATCCTGGAATTAGATTCTGAGCTAAATTTTATATTCACATAGTGAATTCTTTTGTTATAAAATTTCCTCGGAAGTCCAGGCCAGAAAAATCTGGGATTTTTCAAGCAATTCTCACATCAGACAATATTTTAAATGGAGATATATTCAAAATTGTTGTTGTTCAGTCACTAAGTCATGTCCAACTCTGTGACCCCATGAACTGTAGCACTCCAGGCTTCCCTGTCCTTCACTATCTCCCACAGTTTGCTCAAACTCATGTCGGTTGAGTCAGTGATGCCATCCAACCATCTCATCCTCTGTCATCCCATTCTCCTTCTGCCTTCAATCTTTCCCTGCGTCAAGGTCTTTTCCAATGAGCTGGCTCTTCACATCAGGTTGCCAAACTATTCAAAGTTATGTTGATCCATGTCTTTCTACCTAGATTAGCAGTCAAAGGCAAAAATATAGTTACTTACTCTCAACTTCTACCTCCAGCATTCCTCTGCACACAATGGTCTGTTCCCCAGGAAACTCTGTTCCTTAGAAAACATACTAAATCGATTTCAGTCTTACTCCAATAGCAACCTCTATTCCTAAGGATACTAGGTTCTTGTCAGCTACTTATTACTCTAGATCTTCATGTTTTCAGGCCAGAAGAGAGCATTCATATTCACCTGCCCCGACCCAAGTGTATTTCTAGATTTTTACTTTTTCTCTCTCATTCAAATCAAACAAAACAGCAGCAGTATAAACAATAAAACTCCTCTGGTGAAGAACTATTTTTGTAGAGTCCTCAGTTTAGTTCAGTTGTTCAGTCATGTCTGACTCTTTGCGACCCCATGGACTGCAGCACGCCAGGCTTCCCTGTCCATCACCAACTCCTGGAGTTTAGTCAAACTCATGTCCATTGAGTCGATAATGCCATCCAACCATCCCATCCTCTGTTGTCCCCTTCTCCTCCTGCCCTCAATCTTTCCCAGCATCAGGGTCTTTTCTAATGAGTAAGTTCTTCACATCATGTGGCCAAAGTTTCAGTTTCAGCATCAGTCCTTCCAGTGAATATTCAGGACTGATTTCCTTTAGGATGGACTGGTTGGATCTCCTTTCAGTCCAAGGGACTCTCAAGAGTCTTCTCCAACACCACAGTTCAAAAGCATCAATTTTTCAGCGCTCAACTTTCTTTCTAGTCCAACTGTCACATCCATACATGACCACTGGAAAAGCCATAGCTTTGACTAGACGGAACTTTGTTGGCAAAGTAATGTCTCTGCTTTTTAATATGCTGTCTAGGTTGGTCATAGCTTTTCTTCCAAGGAGCCCTATCAGTCATCATTTAAAAAAATTAAACCATGCTCATGATTTTAAAAAACCTAAAAAGGCTATAATGAAAGAATATAAAGCATATAAACTGTATCTCTCATCCTACTCTACCCAGATTAACCCATTTTAGATTTTATTTATGTTAATTGTCCACATCTTTGTTATGCATATTTAGTGGTGATTTAGTGGTTTAAAATAAAAAGCTAAAAGACAGTTACTGAAATGTTTCTTAAAGCAGGCAGGAGTGGGGTGAGATCTGCTGACTGGGTGGGTCTTGGCTGAGCTTACTCGTGTATTTATGTTTAGTTGTCTCGGTCAGCTTAGGGCATGCTGGTCTAGTAGAGTCTCAGCTAATATGGTTACTCAGTTACCCTTCACAGGTTTCTCCTATCCAAGATCTCTTATAGTTCTCAAGCAGATCAGCCCTATTCTCTTGACATGGGCTTATGGTAATTTATAGACCCAAAAGGGAAAGAGAAGTTCAAGCATTGTTTCAAATCCCTGCTTGCATCAGATTTACTGTTATCACACCCTTCAAAGCAAATCACATGACAAAGTGCAAAGTTTTCTTGAGAGGATATTACAAAAATAAATGAATGCAGGGAAGCCATTAAAAATGTCCACAGATGAAATGAAGCTGGCTTCCTCTTTTAGAATATGAGATGCGTATCTCAACCATATCCCTAATCTATTAAATTTTCTTTGTGTTTATATATATGAAAAATCTATTCTATCCTTACCTAGTTAAAAAATTTCACTACCTTATAGAATTCTAGGTTAGAAATTGTATTTTAGTCATTAAGGTAAATTGTCTGGAGAAGGAAATGGCAACCCACTCCAGTGTTCTTGCCTGGAGAATCCCATGGACTGAGAAGCCTGGTAGGCTGCAGTCCATGGGGTCACACAGAGTCGGACACAACTGAAGTGACTTGACAGCAGCAGCAATGGAAATTGTCATTTAAATTTTGTTGTCCAACAAAATTGGGGTCCAAGATTGTTATTGAGAAGCTCAATTTTGTTTTTTCTTAATTTAAAAAAAATTTTTTACCCTATTTTAACATTCTTTGGAAGATTTTAGACCAGTTATTTATTGCTTATCCCCTTCCTCTTTTATCTAAAGAAATTTGAATGGTATGCCCTAACACTGATAATTTCATGTTTGTCTGAGCACCTTTGACTCTTTTATAATGGAGACTCATATCCTTTAATTCTGGGAAGATTTTGTGTACTGTGTCTTTAATAATTTCCCTTCTTCTACTTACTCTGCTCTCTCTTTCTAGAAATTTCAATTATTTGGATGTTAGACTTCCTGAATTATGTAATCTCTCTAGCAATTCCCATTAACTTAGATTGCATACATGGACCTTCACAATCCCTTTTTTATAGATCTGCTCCTCAGCATTGCTCCCTCACAAGCCTAAATTCTAAGTCTTTCTATTTTTTGTTGTCGAAAATTAAACTTCAGTCTTCTGATATTACACTAGAAATTTTGTGATGTGAATTCTGTGTGCCATTCAGGAGAGAAATCTCCTCCTTATACAAACTGTAAAAACAGTCTTTTCCCCCCTGCTGTTTATCTTTCAGAATATCCTGTATTCTGTTGTCTTCTCTCCCAATATTTTAAGACTTTTAAAAAATTACTGTACAGTCATTTTAATGGTGTCTAAGGAGTTAAATGAATAGGACAAGTTTAACATTCTGAAATATAAGCCCATTAACATTGGACGTGCTTATGGTGCTCATATTATGGCTCTCTTGCCATCAATCCGGCTTCCTCTTGGGCATTGACATATGAATGTTCTATCTATACTTGGGACCAGTATTAAGTCAGCAATCTTAATTAAGCCATCAACCTTCCTGCTGCTGCTGCTGCTACTAAGTCACTTCAGTCGTGTCCTACTCTGTGCAACCCCATAGACGGCAGCCCACCAGGCTCCCCCGTCCCTGGGATTCTCCAGGCAAGAACACTGGAGTGGGTTGCCATTTCCTTCTCCAATGCATGAAAGTGAAAAGTGAAAGTGAAGTCGCTCAGTCACGTCCAACCCTCAGCGACCCCATGGACTGCAGCCTTCCAGGCTCCTCTGTCCATGGGATTTTCCAGGCAAGAGTACTGGTTTGGGGTGCCATTGCCTTCTCCAGCATCCTTCCTATAATATCTGTAAAATCTCAAGACATACTCTGGTATCAGGGAGGAAAAAGATTCTATGTAGCACCTGGAACAGTAGCCACACAGAGAGACCTGGACAGATACAGATACTTAGAGTAACTCTAGAAAAGTAAACTAGCCACACTCATTAAAATTTATAATCTATATCTCTTTATTTTCTTCAGTTGTTAAAGATATCTATAATAAAAGAGGTCAGATTTAGCACTTAGAAAAAAGTAAGCAAAACTCAGACTATGATGAGAAAAAGTCAAAAGTATTCAACATAGGATAAAAAGTCACTCTTTAGAAGAGTAAGAGTTAAGAATAAGAATATTATTGGCACTGAGGTGCTGAATTTGAGTTCAAGACTAGGCACTCTGATAATAAATACAAATTCTAGACAGAATAGTATAACGGGGAAAAGACAGAAGAAGCCTAGACAAGTGTCGTGATGACTGATTATTTTTTAAAATGGGCATTTGGGTATGATTTTCTAGCAGAACATTATACTTGGAGTAAATGACATCAAGTTGAAACTCAAGGAGCAGAATGGGAGAGTACCATTTATTCCAGAGACTGTATTTCCTGATTCTTTGAGGGTGACATAAAGCTATGATTCAAGAGATTGGTGAACAAGAGACACCGTGTGCCTGTGCCTGCTACGTCACTTCAGTCATGTCCGACTGTTTGCAACCCCATGGCTCCTCTATCCATGGGATTCTCCAGGCAAGAATACTGGAGTGTGTTTCCATCGCCTTCTCCAGAGGATCTTCCAACCCAGGGATCACACTCCCATCTCTTGTGTCTCCTGCATTGGCAGGCAGGTTCTTTACCACTAGTACCACATGGGAAGCCCTGGCTATTTGCAAATACATTACAATAAGGACTGATCCAGGAATAGTGCAGTATGACCATATTGAGAGTGAAGGGCATTAATAGTTTCAGCCTTTTGTAGAAAAAAGAAGGTGGCACCATTCTTAGTTGCCAAATATGTCCTTACCTTGAAATTCTAGTCCCTTTTAAATATTGCCTCCTCTTCTTTCCCAACTTAAGATCAAATAATAAATCAGTTCTTTGACTACAATATACCTTGCTTTTTAAATGTTTAAGCTGTCATTATTTTCAGATAGATCATTCCAGTCATCCCTTCACTTCAGTTGCTCAGTCATGTCCGATTCTTTGTGACCCCATGGACTGCAGCATGCCAGGCCTCCATGTCCATCACCAACTCCCAGAGTTTACTCAAACTCATGTCCATTGAGTCAGTGATTGCCATCCAACCATCTCATCCTCTATCGTCCCCTTCTCCTCCCTCCTGCAATCTTTCCAAGCATCAGGGTCTTTTCCAATGAGTAAGTTCTTCTCCATCAGGTGGCCAAAGAGATCCAACCAGTCCATCAATTCTTTGGTGTTCAGCTTTCTTTACTGTCCAACTCTCACATCCATACATGACTACTGGAAAAACCATAGCCTTGACTAGACAGACCTTTGTTGGCAAAGTAATGTCTCTGTTTTTTAGTATGCTGTCTAGGTTGGTCATAACTTTCCTTCCAAGGAGTCAGCATCTTTTAATTTCATGGCTGCAGTCACCATCTATAGTGATTTTGGACCCCAGTAAAATAAAGTCTGCCTCTGTTTCCCCATCTATTTCCCATGAAGTGATGGGACCAGATGCCAGGATCTTAGTTTTCTGAATGTTGAGCTTTAAGCCAACTTTTTCACTCTCCACTTTCACCTTCATCAAGAGGCTCTTTAGATCATCTTCACTTTCTGCCATAAGGGTGGCATCATCTGCATATCTGAAGTTATTGACATTTCTCCTAGCAATCTTGATACCAGTTTGTGCTTCATCCAGCCCAGCGTTTCTCATGATGTACTCTGCATATAAGTTAAATAAGCACAGTGACAATATACAGCCTTGACATACTCCTTTCCCTATTTGGAACCAGTCTGTTGTTCCATGTCCAGTTCTAACTGTTGCTTCCTGACCTGCATATAGGTTTCTCAATAGGTAGGTCAGGTGGTCTGATATTCCCATCTCTTTCAGAATTTTCCACAGTGTATTGTGATCCACACAGTCAAAGGCTTTGGCATAGTCAATAAAACAGAAATGTATTTTTTTCTGGAACTCTCTTGCTTTTTTGATGACTCAGCAGATGTAGACAACTTGATCTCTGGTTACTCTGCATTTTTTTAAATCCAGCTTGAACATCTGGAAGTTCATGGGTCATGTATTGTTGAAGCCTGGCTTGGAGAATTTTGAGCATTACTTTACTAGCGTGTGAGATGAGTGCAATTGTGTGGTAGTTTGAGCATTCTTTGGCATTGCCTTTCTTTGGGATTGGAATGGAAACTGACCTTTTCCAGTCTTGTGGCCACTGCTGAGTTTTCCAAATTTTCTGGCACATTGAGTGCAGCACTTTCACAGCATCATATTTAGGATTTGAAATAGCTCAACTGGAATTCCATCACCTCCAGTAGCTTTGTTCGTAGTGATGCTTGTTTCTTAAATAAGTTTTTTTCCCATGGTATTTCATTCAGCTCACCCATAGGACCCTACAATGGCATTTTTGAAGCATCAGTTCAGTTCAGTTCAGTTCAGTCACTCAGTCATGTTCGACTCTTTGCGACCCCATGAATTGCAGCATGCCAGGCCTCCCTGTCCATCACCCAACTCTCGGAGTTCACTCAAACTCATGTCCATCGAGTTGGTGATGCCATCCAGCCATCTCATCCTCTGTCATCCCCTTCTCCTCCTGCCCCCAATCCCTCCCAGCATCATAGTGTTTTCCAATGAGTCAACTCTTTGCATGAGGTGGCCAAAGTATTGGAGTTTCAGCTTTAGGAAGCATAATTCTGATATTAATTTTTCTGTTCCAAATGTATAGAAATTCATGGATTATTATTAAATATTATTTAAGTTTTTCCTTGTGATCTGATGTGAACCTCCTGTCATTCAGATACTATTTTCTAAGTCACTCATGATTTCTCATTCTTTAATGTACACTGCACATTGTGAGTTTTGTTCCTGTGTTCACACCGTCATCTCTGAAAAGACTGTGTCTTCTATTTCTGTCCATGGAAACTTATCTGAGCACCCATCTCCAGTCTTTCCTGATTCTTTAGGTCACAGTTAATTTTTTCTCTTTCCCTGATTTAATTTCACTTGTTTTGTTTCTCTACACTACATTTTTTTATGATACCACATTCAGTCTGACATACTGATGCACCAGTGTATCTCCCCATAATTTTCTTCGGACCAAGGGTAGTATCTTCTTTATCTTTATTTTCATTTTATTTTCTTGTTCAATGTCTTATCCATGGTTGTTGCTTGCTGCTGCTGCTAAGTCACTTCAGTCGTGTCCAACTCCATGCGACCCCATAGACAGGAGCCCACCAGGCTTCCCCGTCCCTGGGATTCTCCAGGCAAGAACACTGGAGTGGGTTGCCATTTCCTTCTCCAATGCAGGAAAGTGAAAAGTGAAAGTGAAGTCATTCAGTCGTGTCCGACCCTCAGCGACCCCATGGACTGCGGCCTACCAGGCTCCTCCGTCCAAGGGATTTTCCAAGCAAGAGTACTGGAGTTGCTTACTAACTGTTAAACTGAATCTGAGGAGCTCCTTCTTCTTTGTGCTGTCCTGCAAACTTGACTACTTTTCAAATCTATGTGAAATATACCATCATTCAGGCCTTTATTTTTGTGATCCCCACAAAGAAAGCTTATGGTGTACCCTGTGACCTTTAATATTTAAGTTAGCTAGTCTACTAAAATTGTGTGTTTTTATTTTGCTCTGTTCATCTATATTTTTGCAGTTTGTTATAAATTAGAAAATGGATTTGATCTTGGAATGCGTATACTAACAGACTGCATATGTGACAGGAAAATTATGTTAGCTTCTTGCAGGGAGGTCATCTCAATGCTAAGAAGAGTCAAATGAAGGTTAGCATATTTGATAGGAAATATATAGCTCTTTTTTATGAAGACAATGAATAGCGAGTTAGACTAATTCATTTGTGTTTCAGAGTCAGTTCAGAGTCAGTGTGCTGACAGATTCTTACTGCCAAAGAATGCCTGATACCCAGAAACTTTTCTTGGACTTGGAATTATTGGAACATTCTGTAACTGACTGCTTTAGTAGTAATATTAGATAATTTTAGAAAGTCAATTATAGCTTTATAAACACAGAATGTGGAGCTGGAACATTCTCAAGGAAGTAAATCTGAGGATGGTGACCTTCAATAGCATAGATAGTAAGCTAAAATAATCAAACAAAACCAGTCAATCTATGAAGAAGCAAACAAGATAAAAGCCAAGGAAGTTTATATAAGGAAAATTCTTGAAAATAAAGAGATCCATGTGAAATACAAAATTTATAAAAACAAATGAAAAACCAAATGAGAAAAGTCTCATCTTCCATGGGAAATCTCAAAAATGTTAAAATACATTTATTTACAACACAACAAATCATCCCCCTCTCAAGTATTACCTAAATCAAATTTCCTATGATTATACAGTAGAAGTGACAAATAGATTCAAGGGATTAGATCTGGTAGACAGAGTACCTGAGGAACTATGGACTGAGGTTCATAATATTGTACAGGAGGCAGTGACCAAAATCATCCCAAAGAAAAAGAAATGCAAGAAGGCAAAGTGGTTGTCTGAGGAGGCTTTACAAATAGCTGACAAGAGAAGAGACATGAAAAGGAAGGGAGAAAAGGAAAGATATACCCAATGAATGCAGAGTTCTAAAGAACAGCAAGGAGAGATAAGAAGGCCTTTTTAAGAGAATAATGCAAAGAAACAGAGCAACTCTATAGAATGCGAAAGACTAGAGATCTCTTCAAGAAAATTAAACATACCAAGGGAACATTTTATTCAAAGATGAGTACCATAAAGGACAGATACGGCAAGGACCTAACAGAAGCAGAAGAGATTAACAAGAGGTAGCAAGAATATGCTATACACAAAAGGTCTTAATGACTCAGATAACCACAATGGTGTGATCACTCACCCAGAGCCAGACATCCTGCAGTGTGAAGTCAACTGGGCCTTAGGAATCATTGCTGCAACAAAGCTTGTGGAGGTGATAGAATTCTAGCTGATCTATTTCAGATCTTAAAAGACGATGCTGTTAAAGGGCCGAACTCAGTATGTCAACAAACTTGGAAAACTCAGCAGTGGCCACAGGACTGGAAATGGTCAGTTTTCATTCCAATTCCAAAGAAAGGCAGTGTCAAAAATATGCAATAAATGTTCAAACTACCATACAATTGCACTCATTTCACGTTAGCAATGTAATGCTCAAAACCCTTCATGCTAGGTTTCAGCAGTATGTAAACTGAAATTCCAGATGTACAAAGTGGATTTAGAAAAAGCAGAGGAACCAGAGATCAAATTGCCAACATCTGTTATACCACAGAAAAAACAAGGGAATTCAAGAAAAAAGATCTGCTTCATTGACTACGCTAAAGCCTTTGGTTATGTGGATAACAACAAACTGTGGGAAATTCTTAAAGAGATGGAAATACCAGACCACCCTACCTGTCTCCTGAGAAATCTGTATGAAGATCAAGAAGCAACAGTTAGAACTGGACATGGAACAACAGACTGGTTCAAAATTGGGAAAGGAGTACATCAAGACTATATGTTGTCACCTGCTTTTTTAACTTAGATGCAGAGTACATCATGCAGAATGCTGGATGAATCACAAGCTGGAATCAAGATTGCTGGGAGAAATAGCAACAACCTCAGATATGCAGATGATACTACTCTAATGGCAGAAAGCAAAGAGAGATTAAAAGGACTCTTGATGAAGTTGAAAGAGGAGATTGAAAAATCTGGCTTAAAATTCAACATTCAAAAAACTAAGACCTTGGCATAAGGTAGCCTCAATTCATGGCAAATAGATGGGGGAAAAAATGGAAACAGTGATAGATTTTATTTTCATGGCTCCAAAATCACTGTGGACAGTGACTGCAGCTGTGAAATTAAAAGATGCTTGCTCCTTGAAAAAAAAGCTATGACAAACCTAGACAATGCATTAAAAATCAGAAGCATCACTTTGCCTATAAAGGTTTGTCTAGTCAAAGCTATGGTTTTTCCAGTAGTCATGTACAGATGTAAGAGTTGGACCGTAAAGAAGGCTGAATGCTAAAGAATTGATGCTTTCAAATTGTGGTGCTGGAGAAGACTCTTAAGAGTCCCTTGAACAGCAAGGAGATCAAACCAGTCAATCCTAAAGGAAATCAGCCCTGAATATTCATTGAAAGTACTGATGGTGATGCTCCAATGCTTTGGGCACCTGATGTGAAAAGTGGGCACACTGGGAAAGACCCTGATGCTGGGAAAGATGAGGGCAGGAGGAGAAGGAGCAACAGAGGATGAGATGGTTGGAAGGCATCATCTACTCAATGGACATGAGTTTTAGCAAACTCTGGGAAATGGTGAAGGACAGGTAATCCTTGTGTGCCGCAGTTCATGGGGTCACAAAGAGTCAAACATGACTTAGCAATTGAACAACAAAACATTCCCTAGAGTACAGGGTGAAGTGAAATTCACATTAGCAAGTTTGAAAAGAAAGTGGAAACTTTATTCACAGGTATCACCTTTCAGTATTCTTAAAAATGTTTCTAAAACTTTGATACTACTCTAATTTGAGACATATAGAGAAAAAGGAGAGATTTATGTACCTTTTACTAAGTCACTTTTACCCATGCTTAGCCTTGACATTATTCTTTTCTTTCAGCTGCATAGATATATCTTGGGATGAATAAATAATTTGCAAATATATGAGTCAACAAAGAAAGAAATGCAGACTTGCAGACTGATAATGGAAATTACAGGGGTTATAAAATATCATACAGCGTGTTGCCATTAAGACAAAAGGACTACAGGAAGTTATAAATAACTCACATAACTTTTTAAAGGACTGCTTTTTAAATATTCTTTGTAGAAGCATAAGTGATAAAAGTCCAGCCATCTTTCATGTGAAATCATTATTCTCAGTAAGCAACTTGCTAACGTGAAAAGTCAGAAGTGGACATGATGGCATTGTTGCATTCAGTTCTTCTGAATGAAATGTCATATCCTGTCTGCAGTCTCATACATGAGTGAAATGTTGAATAGTTTTTAATATACAGGTGTTACACAACATCATAAAACTCTAAAAAAATAATGGGTGTATAATGGAATGTAAAGAAAGTGAAAATGTAGGAAACTTGTGTGATCTTTACAAGTTAGGAGATATTTTCTAAATTGTACATTATTCAATTTTCCTAAGGACTCTCTAATCTGGTGATGGTTAATCTTTTTACTGGTATAGATACCTAACATCATTAAATGACTTACCTAAAATCTCATATATTTTTATTAATAGATCTTTTGATTTTAATGTCAAATGTTAGAGAAACGGTAAATCTAAGAAAAGGCAAAAAAAGTGTTTGGAGAGGGTAGTAGCCAATATTTAGAGCTTACACTTATTAAGTGACTTCACTTGCTCTATTTACTGTGAGATGGAAAGAAACAAGGTATCAGAGAACAAAAAAAGAGATACTTTATTGAAAGAACTTCATACTAATGCTCAGGTTGACAAAAGCAGTTTAATATTATTCTTTTCTTAAAAGGATTTTTTTGGTGTGGACCATTTTTAAAGTCTTTATTGAATTTGTTACAGTATTGCTTCTGTTTTGTGTTTTTGACTTTTTAACCTAGAGGTATGTGAGATCTTAACTCCTCAACCTGGGATTGAATTCACACCCCTGCATTGGAAGGCAAAGTCTGGACCTCCAGGGAAGTCCCTAATATTATTCTTGATTATAAGTTAATTATGTGACATTCTGCAAAGTGAAGGAGGCTGGTTTATTCAAATTCTGTATTTGGGCAATAAGAAATCTGGGCACATCAGGTCTTATAACTTCTACTGAAAGCTAAAGTTGAGGGGGAGCCTGGTTGATGAGCAGGATGAGTTTGCAGTAGGTAGGGCATAGTAAGAGTAGTTTATTTAATCTGTGATGACTAAATCATTCAAGTACTTCATGAGTGTCACCTTGGTGAGAGAATTTGTGAGTCATAGAGGATATACACAGCCTATTTTAATGACAAAAATATGATCCTGCCAGGATCTTGATGTGTTAGATCCCAGGACTTCCCCGGTGGTCCAGGGGCTAACACTCCCCACTCTCAATGCCAAGGGCCTGGATTCAATCCCTGGTCAAGAAACTAAGATCATACAAGTGGCACAGCACACCACCCCCCACCAAATTAGATCCGTCAACATGAGTGTATCATTTGTATGTTAATATATTTATAGCATAGTTTTTAAAGTGGCTAAAAACTAACGAAACTGGTTTTGAAGTGGAAGAGTTATTCAGAGAAGCTAGTATGCTGAAATTGATTGGTTACATAGCACAAGGAAATACTTTCCGATTCACTAGTCACTCCATCTATTTTATTTCAGGGAAATATTTGTCAAAACACTTTCTCTATGAATAAAGATGACTAATAATTGTATATTTTCTAAATATGTAAATGACTGAGGCCTCTCAAATATTTCTTCTGCCTAGAATCAATTTTCTTTATGTCTAACTGAATTTTCTGTTGTTAGTTGCTACTTGCAGGAGTAGTTTAGTTCTGAAAATAAAATCCACTAAATGTAATAATTTTTTGAGCCTTTCTCCCATTAAAATGATTTCATTTATGTAAAATCAGTGTTTAAAAAAACATATTTGTGGTTTTGTTTATAATCAGAAAAATCGATCCTTTAAATCTGTTGCAAACTGGGGTTCGATTCCTGAGTGGGAAAGATCCACTGAAGAAGGAAATAGCAACCCACTCCAGTATTCTTATCTGGAGAATCCCATGGATTGAGAAGTCTGACAGGCTATCATCCATGGGGTTGCAAGAGTGGGACATGACTTAGCGACTAAATTACCACTAAACAATACGTTTACCTGTGTAAGCCTGCATGTGTGTGAAAAAGTGGACATTTAAAAATTAACTTCATTATCATGATCAGTGTGTCTAAAAATATAAATTTTTCAAAAAAAGGATACCCATCCATTGATTGTTTTTTGAAGTCATGCTAATGAACACATTGGAAAAATCCAAAAGCATGCATATTTTTTGACACAAGATGCTCCTGTATTACAAAAGCATTTTAACAGCACAAAAGTTCATTTTTCCTCAAAAATCCTTGAGCTAAGTGACATTCCCAGAAAATGAGCCATTTTATATTGTGGTTTAAAGGATCACTGCCTCATAGCTGAAAGACAGAAAAACTATTTTGTTACCTTTAAGCTATCATATTGAGTGAGATTCCCTGGTTTTGAGCAGAGATGCTGTGTTCCAGCCTAGATTATTTTATCCAGAAAGACTATTGCCAAAATGTTTTTTATCCTTATTTAATGGAAATGTTTTTATTCTCAGCCAGGAATGTGTTCCTGTTAAGTGTTGAAAACAAAGAAAAGTGTAATGAAGAAAACATAAATCATGTGTGGCTAATCATTTTAGTACTGATATCTGTTTACCTGCTTTGTCTATTTTCCTTTTTCTTGCTCTCTTTCCTCTGACTTTCCTTCCTATATCTCTGTCTCATTTCTCTTTCTGTGTGTTTTAAAGAAAAAGGAGATATTACATAATTTTGTAACATTCTTTGTATAGTTAATGCTGAATTGTGCATTTTATACCAATAAAAACAGTTATACATCATTATTTTAAAAGTAGCATATTTCATTGCATGATTATTTTTTCAGTGTATTTAATTACTCAGCACTATCTTGAAGGGCTCTTACTTTGTTTCTATTTTTGTTCAAACTATAAACAGAATAAAGAACATTGTAAAGCTGATAATTCTCTAAGTGTAAATTTTACCAGCAGAATACTTTGTAAAATGATATGTATGTTTTTGGGATTTTGATCTATTTTATCACATTGACATTTATAATGTTTATGTCGGTTCTACAATCCTGTCAACAAGCTAGGAGAGCACCTTATATTCCCCCTTTAACCTGTTTTTAGTCTTAAAATTCTGCCATTTATAATGATAAATAATGCTTTCTCACAGTGATTTTAATATTTATCTTTGGTTCATAATTAGGTTCAAATTTTTTTCTTTTTGCTTATTTGTATTTCATATTTTATGAAACATTTGTGCATTTATTGAATGTATTTTTATTTAACTGACTTACCACATTTTTTATATACAATGGATGTTCAAACCTAAAGGTCTCATCTTGTTCAAATTCTCTTTTTCAATATTATTTATCATTCTTGACTATGGTGTTTTAGCCATTTGTATTTATTTATTTATTTATTTTTTTGATCCCTCATTTTATTTTTTTTTATTTTTCTTTTTTTTTCTTTTTTTATTTTTTTGGTATACATGTGTTCCCCATCCTGAACCCTCCTCCCTCCTCCCTCCCCATACCATCCCTATTGGTCGTCCCGGTGCACTAGCCCCAAGCATCCAGTATCGTGTATCGAACCTGGACTGGCAACTCATTTCTTACATGATATTTTACATGTTTCAATGTCATTCTCCCAAATCTTCCCACCCTCTCCCTCTCCCACAGAGTCCATAAAACTGTTCTATACATCAGTGTCTCTTTCGCTGTCTTGTGCCATTTGTATTTAGTTCTGTGTGCTCAAACCCCTTTTTATCTTTATGTTTTCTAATATTGGTAAACCTTTTGAAATCATTCAGTGCAATTTAATAGATGGTTTTTTCTCTGCTATTTTGCCGGTTGGTGGAGAGTTACTAAGAAAACATCAGGAATATCAACTGTTGACAGCTGCTCTAATAATTTGACTAACCCCAGAGTGTTACACAGCCTGAAAATATTTTTGTTGAGGGGGCCCAACTGTTTAAGCATATGCATTTCTCACAACATCCCCAATATTGGTTACTATTATCATTCCTGTCTTACAAATGGAAGAACTAGGACATGAGAATTGAAGACATTTTACTAAATTTCCATGGTAGAAATTGGTAGAGCTGAGCTTAGAACCCAATCTGTCTTTTTCAGAGTTCACACACTTAACCCCTTCACCATTACTGCTTCTTGAATGAAACACTCTTGAAGTGTTGGCACACTTTTTAATGAGCTTCCCGGTAGGTCCCCAGTGTGACTGAGTGGCCAAGATGCATCCTTTCTGGAAGCTGAAGCTGTTTATTTTAAGCTTCCCTTACATGGACCTCATTTATGACCTTCTCCTACACAGAATGATTGCATTTAAAGCTGCCCTAATTTCTATGTTTCTGGCTTCTGTGATGGACTTTCTTTAAGCTTTTTGTCTGTTCCTGGACCACTAGGAATTGCCAAAAGGAAATTTTCTTGGAGCTCCCTAGAGTAGGCGCTCTAAATGTGGGCTTTAAATAGTGTTTTTTGATACATTCAAATTGCTTATATAGAATTGTTGCTTTCCCCCCAGACTTTTAACTTTATTGCACATTGTATTGTACCTTTCAGTGAGATAGGACTAATTAATTATAATTGTGAGCAAGTCTTGGGCATATTTATCACTACTTTGCTTCTGCTACTTTCAGATATGGCAGTTTTAGACTTCAAAGACGTCTCTGTGTTGATAATACAGGAACACGTCACAAAACATCATGGCTGGGATTCACTGATTGTCTTCATCACTGGCTGTTTTAGAGAATTCTTTTTTAACCACTTCAATATTCCTAATGAATATAGACTATTTGGAAGATGTGTTTAATTAAGGCAGTACATAAAAGATATAAGATGACAAGAAAAGAACCCCCAATATGAAGTCAGAGACTGAGGTAACATTTTAGTTTTCTCACTTTATAACTTTGTGATTTCAAATATTAAGCTTCCAGATCTTAGTTTCTTCAACTGTAAAATGTAAATAATAAGATATGCCATTTAAATATGGTACAGATATTGAGATAATTGGGATGGAAATGAAGAAATGTAGTAATATGGTATGTGGATATAATTTGTTAATAGTACCCTATAAAATATGAGATTCTACATGTCATTTAATATAGAATCATCAATAAAATCTAGCAATACCAGATAATGTACATGGGCAATGAAAAAGCATATAAGTGTAATAAATTATTTTTCATTTAAATTTTAAAATAACAGCCATCCAATATTACTCTTGAGGCTACCCTGGTGACTCAGTGGTAAAGATTTCTCCTGCAGTGCAGGAAACATGGGTTCTATCCCTGGGTTGGGAAGATCCGTTGGAGAAGGAAATGGCAACCCACTCCAGTATTCTTGTCTGGGAAAGAGGAGAGAGGAGCCCAGTGGGCTATAATCCATGTGGTCACAAAGAGTCAGACATAATTTAGCAAATAAACAGAAATATTACTCTTGCTATTATACTTATAATTCTACATAGCCATTTTGATGTAGGTTATTAAATTAAGATAGAATCAGTCTCTGATGAGCAAACGTTTGCCATCATAGAGCAAACCATTCTTAAATATGTTTTTGTTTTGCAGGTTCTTGTTAAAATTAAGTAAGTAAAAATGTGTATGTTTTATATGTGTCACTGAAATTAGGGTTAAGTTGCAATTTATGTGTGTGTTAAATACTTTGTCTATGTTTCTTCCTCATTATATGTTTTTAATGGATTTCATTTGTTTTGGAGGAGATAGTATGCTAAGTGAATTCAGTGATTTGGAATTAATATTTATTTACAGAAATCATAGTTTTTCATAAAAATATTTTAAAGTGAGTGCTAATTATTCTCAGAGACAAAAAAGCTTGTCTTTTTAAATGCCAGGATTGAGTTGCCATGTTTTACTCTGAATACAGCACCTGGAGAAAATCATTTAAGGGTGACTTTGGTTTTGGTCCGTTTTAAGACTGCCTGTAATTGCTTTTGCATTGAGCTGTATTCATGAATGTGCATTCATCAAAGAATGAAGAGCAATGTGACATTTTCAAGTTTTACTAAGTCAACTAGCATCCGTTGCCATAGTACTCAGAAATGAGGAAACCAGGAAAAGGCATAGCTGGTTTTCATTATGTGTTGAAAGAGGTCAGAAGCATTAAAGTGTCAGAGCAAAAAAAAGAAGAAGAAAAAAAAAACAGATGAAGAGAAAGTGAGTTACTTTGCAAATGGTTATTAATGAGTATAAAAAGCAAACATAACAGCCAGCATTTTTTTTGAAAGGCAACAAGACATGAAAAAGATATACTAAAGGGAAGGGTGGCCTCATTATTTTCAAAAAAGCATGCACAGTGTCCTGACTTTCTCTTTTCTTTGTAAAGAGAAAAGGAATCTCCATATACCTAATGTCTGCTAATTTGAGAAGACTCTCTTCTCTATTAGAAAATGGATCAGTCTGGTTTCTGCCTTGGTTTAAAAAAAAAAAAAATCTGAGCATAATTTTGTGCCCTTAAAATATCCTTTGAGTAAAATGTATACTGAAGCGTGTACTTGATTATTGGGTCTAGAACTTTGTAAATTTGTATAATATTTAAAATTAAAGATCCAACATTATTTAAATACTGTGGCTTCAGAACCTGTCCTTATAATTCCTTGATCTCGACATTCAGAAAACTAAGATCATGGCATCTGGTCCCATCACTTCATGGCAAATAGATGGGGAAATATTGGAGATAGCGGGAGACCGTATATTTTGGGGCTTCAAAATCACTGCAGATGGTGACTGCAGCCGTGAAATTATAAGACTTTTGCTCCTTGGAAGAAAAGCTATGAGAAACCTAGACAGCATATTTAAAAGCAGAGACACTGCTTTACCGACAAAGGTCTGTCTAGTCAAAGCGATGGTTTTTCTAGTAGTCATGTGTGGGTGGGAGAGTTGGATTATAAATAAAGCTGAGGGCCAAAGAACTGATGCTTTTGAACTGTGGTGTTAGAGAAGACTGTCAAAAGTCCCTTGGACTGCAAGGCGATCAAGCCAGTCAATCCTAAAGGAAATCAGTCCTGAATATTCTTTGGAAGAACTGATGCTGAAGCTGAAGCGCCAGTGCTTTGGCCACCTGATGCGAAAAACTGTCATTGGAAAAGACCCTGATGCTGGGAAAGACCCTGATGCAGGAGAAGAAAGTGAAAGTGAAAATGAAGTCGCTCATTCGTGTCCGACTCTTCCCACCATGGGATTCTTCAGGCAAGAATACTGGAGTGGGTTGCCATTTCCTTCTCCAGGGGATCTTCCTGACCCAGGGATCGAACCAGGTCTCCCGCATTGGAGGCAGATGCTTTCACCTCTGAGCCACCAGGGAAGAATGGGACCACAAAAGATGAGGTGGTTGGATGGCATCACCGACTTGATGGAGATGAGGTTGAGCAAGCTCCAGGAGTTGAGGTTATACAGGGAAGCCTGGAGTGCTGCAGTCCATGGGGTTGCAAAGACTGGGACACGACTAAGCAACTGAACTGATACATTTTGATGATAAAAAATTTATGGTATACAGGCCACATATTTTGGTGTCATCATTTTTCCAAATCTCCCTCTTTCAAGATCAAGATTTCTAGAATTTACTTCCTTAGTCTCCACATATTATTCTCAGGTCTGTCATTTTTTCATAAGCTGAATTTTGTCCTCAGTCACCATCCCAGAGACTTGACCTCCTTTGATACACACTTCTGCTTGCCTCCAGAGTCTCCATGGTCTTGACTTTTTGTCATAACTGCCATTTCTTTCCCCAACCTTCTTCCTGATCTTGGAGCATTGTTGGAAAAGCTAAAATAAAGTGATTGATTGGATGCACTACAACCTAAGCTCCTGAAGATCATGTAGGTCTGTATCACTGCTGAGAAAACTAAAATTTCCCAGTTTCACTATTTTCTTTTGCAAATGTCTTCAAGTCTCCTTAATTTTAGCCTGAAGTCCCATTGTTGTTGTTCAGTCGCTCAGTCTTGTCTGATTATTTGCGAACACATGGACTGCAGCATGCCAGGCTTCCATGTCTTTAACTATCTCCCAGAATTTGCTCAAATTTATGTCCATTGAGTTGGTGATGCTATCTAACCATCTCATCCTCTGCCACCTTCTTCTTTTGCCTTCAATCTTTCCCAGCATCAGGGTCTTTTCCAATGAGTCAACTCTTTGCATCAGGTTGCCGAAGTATTGAAGCTTTAGCTTCAGCATTAGACTTTCCAATGACTATTCAGGACTGATTTCCTTTAGGATTGACTGGTTTGATCTCCTTGGAGTCCATAGGACTCTCAAGAGTCTTCTGCAGCATCACAGTTCAAAAGCATCAGTTCTTTGGCACTTAGCCTTCTTTATGGTCCAACTCTCACATCTATACGTGACTACTGGAAAAACCATAGCTTGGACTAGATGGACTTTTGTCAGCAAAGTAATGTCTCTGCTTTTTAATATGCTGTCTAGGTTGGTCATAGGTTCTCTTCCAAAGAGCAAGTGTCTTTTAATTTATTGGATACAGTCACCATCTGCAGTGATCTTGGATCCCAAGAATAATAAAGTCACTATTTCCATTGTTTCCCAATCTATTTGCCATGAAGTGATGAGAGACTGGATGCCATGATCTTCATTTTTTGAATGTTGAGCTTTAAGCCAACTTTTTCACCCTCCTCTTTCACCTTCATCAAGAGGTTCTTTAGTTCCTCTTCATAAGGGTGGTGTCATCTACATATCTGAGGTTATTGATATTTCTCCTGACCATATTGATTCCAGCTTGTGATTCATCCAGCCCAGCATTTCACATAATGTACTGTGCATATAAGTTAAATAAGCAGGGTGACAATATACAGCCTTGACGTACTCCTTTCCCAATTTGCAACCAGTCTGTTGTTGTGTTCCATGTCTGGTTCTAAGTGTTGCTTCTTGATCTGCATACAGCTTTTACAGGAGACAGGTAAGGTGGCCTGGTATTCCTATCTCTTTAAGAATGTTCCACAGTTCTTTGTCATCTACACCATCAAAAGCTTTAACGTAGTTAATGATGCAGAAGTAGATGCTTTTCTGGAATTCCCTTGCTTTTTTCTATGATTCAACGGATGTTGTCAATTTGATCTTTGGCTCCTCTGCTTTTTCTAAATCCGGCTTGTAAATCTGGAATTTCTCTGTTCACGTACTGTGGAAGCCTAGCTTGGAGAATTTTGAGCATTACTTTTCTAGCATGTGAAATGAGTGCAATTGTGTGGCACTTTCAACATTCTTTGGCATTACCTTTCTTTTGATTGGAATGAAAACTGACCTTTTCCAGTCCTGTGGCTGCTGCTAAGTTTTCCAAATTTGCTGGCACGTTGACTTCAGGACTTTAACAGCGTCATCTTTCAGGATGTGAATTAGCTCAGCTGGAATTCCATCACCTCCACTAGCTTTGTTCATAGTGATGGTTTCTAAGGCCCACTTGACTTCGCACTCCAGGATGTCTGGCTCTACGTGAGTGATCACACCATTGTGGTTATCTGGGTCATTAAGATCTTTTTTGTATAGTTCTTCTGTGTATTCTTGCCACCTCTTCTTATCTTCTCCTTCTGTTAGGTCCATACTGTTTCTATCCTTTATATACATTCCGTATTTATGTTGTTGTTGTTTAGTTGCTCAGTAGTGTCTGACTCTTTTGTGACCCATGGACTATAGCTCGCCAGGCTTCTCTGTTCATGGGATTTCCCAGGCAAGAATACTGGAGTGGGTTGACATTGCTTTCTCTAGAGAATCTTCCCAAGCCAAGGATCAAACTTGTTCTCCTTCACTGGCAGGGGATTCTTTGCCTCTGAGCCACCTGGGAAGCCCACTCTGTATTTATGATTAGTATTAAATGAAATGATCCTTCAACTTCCTGTTTTACCTAAAAATGTACCTTGGTTGTCACTCACTTTCTTTTTTTTCATTTTCCATCTCTGTGAACCAACAGCACACCCTCCACCCAGGCTCTTAATTGCATCTTCTTTGTATTTTAAATTGCAACTAGGAATCATGATGGATTAAATAGGACCCTAATCTAGCAGTAATGCAAGCCTAAGGAAAATCCTCTGTAGTTGATGTGTGTGGATAATACATTCAACATCATTCTAAGACTTTCTCTGGGAAATATTAGCCATTTAAAATAGTCCTGTTAATATCATGGTTCTGATTAGAACAAGAGATTAATAGTTATCTAAAAGCAAGCACTTTTTTAGTAAAGGTTGAGTTAAAATAAATAAGCAAAAAAACCTCTCATTAGCACTACTTTGAGCTGTGTTCCTTTATCTTTTGTCTTTTATAATTAATAAGAGTCTGAAACTAGTAGCTCATATGAAATGTTATACCATTTTACATAAATACATTAATTAGAACTTTATTTACAAAGAAACTTTCATGCTAGGAAAGGAAAGGAAAGGAAAGTGAAGTCGCTCAGTCATGTCCGACTCTTTGCGACCCCATGGACTGTAGCCTACCAGGCTCCTCTGTCCATGAAATTTTCCAGGCAATAGTACTGGAGTGGATTGCCATTTAATATCCATAATTTTCCCCTTACAGTTAGAAAAATTGAAATTTAGAAAGGGATTTCCTTACACCACAATGTGCGGTGGGTAGGGAGGAGAATGTTGCCCCCAGATAAATTAAACTTGTATCTTGTCATTTAATGTTAATCTCAGTGAAGCATATTTGTTGATAATATTTTCAAATGCAACAAATGTTATGAAATGATACAGACATGTCAACATTAAGGTAAGAGAATTTTTAAAATGAAAATGTCATGCTCAGATGAGACAGTGACTCAGAAAGCAGAAATTCAAAAATTGACTCATAGTAAAATTTGCCAAACTGCCTGAGGCACTTCCCCATCTGTATGTGTAACATGTATTCAGCTATTGTAAAGTTTCTCTAACAGTCTTGGGAAGGGCTATGACAGTAACAAGGAAGATTGATAGCACATTCCATGGCTCTTTGTTAATCACTTTAAAGAACACTGCTTTGTACTCTCTCGTGTTGTGTCTGGAAATATATATGCTCACCACACCATATTGAAAACTTTTATCCTATTACCCATCTGCTGCCACTAAATGATCAGTTTAAATGCAAAAATGGGTGATAGGGGTGTGAAACTTAAAGAACTGCCAAGAACACCATTTTTCTAGCCCTCATTCTATGAATCACCTTTTGAGAAATGAAAGAACCTAATGCACACCACATTTTGAAATGTTTCCTTAGGGGATTTAAATCATATTTCATGTAACTTGAGTTATATGATAATGACAAGCCTGTCTTCAAACATTAGAGATGGTAATTTTGAATATATAGATTTGGCATAGTGAGTATTATTTGTTTTTCATCATAGAGTATATGATGAAACTCATTATTAGAATATGGAGTTTATGAAAACATGTTTCCTTCCATTTAGCTGGAGGTGTTTTTCTTACTGGTTGATCAGTTCCCAACACCTATAGTCAGATAAATAAAAAGCCCTTAAGAGTTGCAGCAAGAGGAACAAAAATATAGTGGTGAGACATTTCATTTGTTGAGAAGATAGAATTTATTTCCTCAATTACTAGTGACCATCTGCAGGTTATAAAGAGGAATGTACATTAGCACAATTAACCATCTCTTTTTTCTTTTAATTGTGTTCATGGATTCATTTCTAAGTATTATAATCAGTTTTTCTTCGGTGTCAGAAGTTAAGGCCAATGCCAAACTTATTTTTGCGAATAAAGAGATTACTTAGGTAGTAGATTTTCTTCAGTGCTTCTAGAAGTAATAAATAATAGCAAAATAAAGATACAATTAGTCATACCAATAAGTTGCTCATTAGAAATATTTCGAAAAGACTAGACCATTTCCAAATTGGAAACAAAATTATTCAGTTCTGTAGAACAGTTGCAATTTGCTCTCATGGTGGAATGACTAGTTGGGACCAGCAAACAGTATAACACAGTTGTTAAATGTACGGTATAAATAGGCAGTTTCTGGGTCAAATCCTGGCTGTATCACTTAACAATTGTGTGATTTGGGGCAAGTTTCTTTATCTGTATAGCTATAAAACCTATACCAGACTCTTAAGATTACTTTAAATGTTAAATATTAAATTCACAAATCAGAAAGACTTTACTTCCATACATGTACTACCGCACTGCTTAAAAATTTCTTGAATAAAACTGTACAACCCTTCAGATGAATCATGAATGAATCCTACGAATATAATCTACTTTGTAGAATGATAAAATGTCCTTGAAAGAGATCTACAGCTCTGCAGAAGCATAATCTAAGAGAAACAGCCTATGTCAAGAAGGAGAATCAAACTCATTTTCTTTGTAAGGAATGTAAATGTCTTACTGACTACATTATTGGTGAGTGATTTCCCACATATGGCTGATTGTCTCAGTTGAGACAAGGCTTCGTTTCTTGTAACTGGGCTGTGTGTACTTTCAGAAAATGCAACTTAAGTTAAACTTGAATGAAAGGTAAACACATCAGAAAACATGAGTTGTATGTTAACAAAAGATCAATCAACCTCATACATAACAAACCAAAGTATTTTAGATAAGGCAGACCATCATTGCTTTCTTTTAGAACAGGTAACAAAAAATTAAGCCTATCACTTTCTAAAGATTTAAAAACAAGGCCTGTTATATCATCAATCAGATATTTCCAAATAGTTGCCTGAGAGGCAATAAAATTTAAGTACAGTCTTCAAATAGGCAGTAATTGCTAATCATTACTTTGATGTAGAATCTCAACTATGGTTATAAAGAATTTTTCTTCTTCTTATGTTTATTTAGTGCATTGCCCTCTTAGTAATTATTTTCACAGTTAAGGAATGCAGCCTTCTCTGTATTTAAAAACACTTTTTGTATGTAGCTTCCCATAGTAGGCTTACTCTCACAAATTAGATCCGAGAAAATGACAAATATAAGTTTAGGGTATTTGGCCTGGTAGGAGGATTGTCCAGGAAGAGAAAACTTGGATCAGTTGTTATGGGTTGGAGAAGGCAGACTAGAGACAAGAATAAGTGTTGGGATTGTATTGAAATAGTCTAATCAAAATGAGTCAGGAGATGCCTGGTAACTTATTGTTCTATGTCCTGAAACCTTCCTTCAGTAAGAGAAAATTTGAACAAAATGAGAGGATGGATAGGTGTCAGGGGAGAAAGGGAAAAGAAGGTAAAAGAGGTAAAATCTAAAGAAAGGAAAAATTACCAGAGGTGACAAAGAAGGATGTACTACTAAACAAGAAAGAAGGAACTACTAAACAAGTGATAAAGTCCACAATAACCCAAGGATTATCTGATCTGATAAATGGCTACAGCTTTTAGGTCCAAAGCAGTCCAAGGCATGGACCTGGAAGTGAGACCCACACAAAGCCAGTACTCTGGAATGAATGCAATCTCCTTGAACAAACGACAAGAAAAAAAAAATACCCACTGACCCCCAAACAGCAGATTGTTTCTACTCATGGCTTCATGTAGAGAAAGTTCTCCTGTAAAAATGAAAACCAAAACTTTGTATGGAAATAGGCTTAAAAATGACAGCACTGTTGTAAAATGGGGTGCACAAGAATGGTCATGTCTCAGGTCTTGGGTGAGTTTCAGGGATGGCCACCAAATGAGGGTCCCTGGCTTCACTCAGGAAAGGAGTCAGGAGCAGCCATAGAAAAATGAAAGCAGGTTTATTTAGAAATATACATTCCGTAGGCAGAATGTGGACCATCTCACAAGGTAACAGTAGCCCTGGCTTTTGCGGGTGGTTAGTTTTTATGTGCTGGGTAATTTCCTAACCTAACAAGTGGGAGGAACATTTTAACTATCTTGAATAAAGAGAGGGCATTTCCAGGAATTGGGCCACTGCCCACATTTTGAACTTTCATGGGCACTGTCACGGTGCCTGTGGGTGTGCCACTTAGCATATGTAAATATACTAAAATAAGCACATAATGAGGCTCAAGGTCTAGGGGAAGTGGAATCTTCCACTATATTGGACCTATTAGGTTCTAACCAGTTTTTGTTGTATCCTCAATGGCTTTGCCATTTTTTTTTTTTTTTTTTTTTAATTAAAGGTTGTGCTCTGCCTCCTTCTCTCTTGTCTCAGTATGGTTGTTGTTGTTCAGTCTCTAAGTCATGTCTGATTGTTTGCAATCCCATGGACTGCAGTATTCTAAGCTTCCATGTCTTTCACTATCTCCCAGAGGTTGCTCATATTTATGTCCACTGAGTTGGTGATGTTATCTAACCATCTCATCCTCTGCCACCTCCTTCTCCTTTTGTATTCAATCTTTCCCAACATCAGGGTCTCTTCCAATGAGTCAGCTCTTTCCATCAGGTGGCCAGAGTATTGGGGGCTTCAGCTTCAGCTTCAGCATCAGTCCTTCTGATGAATATTCAGGGTTGATTTCCTTTAGGATTGACTGGTTTAATCTCCTTGCAGTCCAGCACCACAGTTCAAAAGCATCAATTCTTTGGCACTCAGCCTTCTTTATGGTCCAACTCTCACATCCATATATGACTACGGGAAAAACCATAGCTTTGACTCTATGGACCTTTGTCAGTAAAGTGATTTCTCAGTACTGCATGATATCAAAACTCAAAAAATACCTCCCCCCCAAAAAAAATTATCAAAGAGAGGATGTTTCTACTTAGTAGGAAAAAACCATGCATAGTAGCTCTAAAAGAACCTTTCCACAATCCAGAGCAATAATATCCAGGAGTAAATGGGAAATCCTTTGAGGTGGTATCTCTGCAAAAGTTTTGAACCACAGAAATTCCATGAAATAGATTCAACAGGATGAATTCACCAAGAATTAGAGCTAATAGAACAATATAAATCATACTTTATAATTTATAATTGTAAGGTGCTACAAGAAGGAAGTTAAACAGTACTGCAAAATGCTTTGATTGTAAAAGAGGCAGATTAACAAGAGAAACAAGGACCAAATAGTTTAGAAATGAAAACGTGTGAATATAAAGTACACACTGTTGAGACAGGCAGAACAGCTGATTAGAAACACAGGAATAAATGTTGATGAACTTGAATATAGGTCTGCTGCTGCTGCTGCTGCGTCGCTTCAGTCGTGTCCAACTCTGTGCGACCCCATAGACGGCAGCCCACCAGGCTCCCCCATCCCTGGGATTCTCCAGGCAAGAACACTGGAGTGGGTTGCCATTTCCTTCTCCAATGCATGAAAGTGAAAAGTGAAAGTGAAGTCACTCAGTGGTGTCCGACTCTTAGCGACCCCATGGACTGCAGCCTACCTGGCCCCTCCGTCCAAGGGATTTTCCAGGCAAGAGTACTGGAGTGGGGGGCCATTGCCTTCTCCAAATATAGGTCTGAGGAAACCATATAGAAACTGAAAAAAGAGGTAAAGTGATAAGAAACATGAAACAAAATAGATCTAGGGAGTAGAATGGAAGGTTACTTTATTTTTAATGGGAGATTGAAGGTGGAGAATAGAAAATAAAGACAAAGCAACACTTGGAGTGGTAATAGTCGAAAACTTTCCAGAAATAGTAAAAAACAAAATAGTGAAGCCACAAAATTATTCAAGAAGAGTAACAAAATCTGTTTTGAAAATGTAAATTCATGATGAATTAAAAATAAATCTTTCTTAAAAAGATATAAATATTGTTATGCTATCAAGATAAAGAACAGCAATGTTAACATGTGATAACAACAACAACAACAAAAAAAAGACTCATTTTATTATGAACATATGACTGCAATATATTATGACTGTTACTAATAGTATTAAAAATTTACTATGACAAGTGACAGTATAGACAGGGTAAGACCATATATTGAGAAAATGTATTATAACACAAATATCTTAAAAAATGTATAATTCAGCACAAAAGAGCCAACAATCCAACAGAAAATGTTTTAAAGAATATGATTAGGTAATTCACAGAAGACTAGAATATGAATAGTTAATCATTATATGAAATGACTTTTAAAAGATAGCAAGCATTTGGAAAATATCTCATGTTATATTTTTAAAACTACTTTTGAAAGGAAGTATGTAATATCTATAGAAACTAAAACTTACCTTATGACCTAAAAATCCTAATTCAATTGCCATACTTTTGGCAGTAGTTACAGCTTAGGATAAATAAGTGATGCGGTATTATACATGAATTACTATATATTTACTTCCACAGTCTCTCCATTGTTCACGACATGAATTTTAGTACTTTGTCTACCTACCTGACTCTTCAAAAGGAAACTACACTTCTGGAAACAGTCATGGAAGAAGGAAAGCATAGGGCATCCTTTGAAGACGTGATCACTGATTGTACCAGAAAGAAATACACAGATCAGCAAAGCTGATCCTGTCTGATACAAAACACTATAACTAAGAGGTAAAATGTCAATTTGCTGAAGTGAAAGTGAAACTGTTAGTACTCAGTCGTGTCCAACTCTTTGAGCCCCAAGGACTGTAGTCAGCTAGGAGTATACTATATTACATACTATATTACAATCATATGTTCTCTGTACATGGAGTTTTCCAGGCAAGAATATTGGACTGGGTAGCCTTTCCCTTATCCAGGGGATCTTCCTGACCCAGGGATTGAACCCAGGTCTCCCACATTGCAGGCAGATTCTTTATTGTCTGAGCCACCAGGGAAATTCGATTTGGTTAGTTATATATTCTTTCTCCAGAATTTGAGCAGAAAAGTTTTAAGATAGCTCCACAGTAGCAGATCTAGAAACAAAATAATGTAGGTAATAATAAAAAGATCAAGAGAAGAGAATCTTATGAAAAGAATCAGGAAAGAGTTAGAATCAGGAAAGAGTTAACTTCCTTTCACTTGGAAAAAAAAAAAAAAACTCTCTCCCCCACCCTATTGGAAACAGATGTTTTTGAACTCTAAAAGAAGTGTAGATAACATAAAAATTTAATTAATATAATTCTAATGCTAAATTGTTGCTGTTTGCGTTTTGAACTATTTTTTTAAGAAAGTATGTAATTTTATTTTTAATTGGAAGCTTTCACAAGCTAGAGAAATTACTTAACAATCCTATTTACCTAAAAAATAAGGCAAATAAAAACCTTTCCCACATTTACAAGCATAATTCTCTTATGTGTTTTTCTCTTATGTGTTTAATGTTTCAAGGATGCACTGACTTCATAAACTGAGGTTGAACTGTGATAGCTTAATTTTTTCCCTCAATTTTTGCCTCAGAGTTGGTTCTCCCATTTCCTGATAGAATAGATAATAGAAACTTGGTTCTTCATCCATCTGACTTCTGAGTGAGAATTTGGAGAGAGTAGTTTATAAAAATAGTGAAATACAAGAAACACAAACTGGCATTGAAAATAAGATAAAATCATTCCTTAATTAAGAGTAGGATTATATATTTTGTGCCCCCAAGGAAAATTAGATCCTAACATAAATCAAGTTTTTCTTTAAAATAACAACTTTGAAAAACAAAAAAAAAACAAACAAGAAATAACTGAAGACATTATAGATGTTAACTCAGCTAGTAGTTATGAGATATTTCTGAATTAATTATGCTGATACTTTTTAGGCAGTGGTGTAGCATGAAAGTAGTAGTGTGTGGGGATATTGGTCTGATAGTTCTGAGCAGATTCCATTCCCAGGGTTGTGAAAATAGAAAGCAAAAGAGACAGGAAGCAGCAGTGAATGCAACAGTTAAAACTCAGCTTGCCTAAGGAGGAGAGGGGGAAGGGTGGAGGGAAAGAAAAAAGCAAGAGAAGACAGGTCATGTAAACCATGAGCCAGGAAGTGAATTCTTTAAAATGATGCTTGCCAGAAGCTAAATTCTTGTAAATGTGGGTCTTTTTTTATTTCCCTACGCTATTACTATTGGAATGAGGACTACTTGGGGACCGGATGGGAAAGAGGTCAGAAGTCACAAAATTGTAGTTTTATGAAGAATATAATTGCTCTGCTTCAGTTTTAACATTAAAAGCTATAGGCCAATGAAAAACAATTTGCCTTCTCATGAACCATCCTTTCCAACATCTCTGGCAGATTTATATTATATGAGGAACAAATTTTATCCTAAAGCATTGGTTTATGTTTTAAAAATGTGTCTTTAGTTTAGAGTTGCTGGGAGGAGTTGGGAGGGGGGCTCAAGGGCAGAGAGGAAGTTGTTATTCAGGAATGGCTGCTGCTTCAGTTGAATTAGGAGGAATCCAAGTGACTTAATAATTGCAGTTATCTAAAGAAGTTGGTCTGTTTCTTATCCAAGTGTCTAGTATAAAAATAATTTTTGGCCTGTAGACATAAAAAAGTCTCTCAATCATTAAAACCTCAAACATGCTAATCCAGAGTTCAGGTTATTGACTCAGTGCTTAAAAGATGAAATGCAAAAGTATGTGTTCTTACCATAGTATGTAAACTCAAACATATACTATCAATTTCAGTGATGAAAATCATGTGTCAGATGTATAGCTGTGATTGCCTTAGTGTTAAGAATCAATTAATGAAATAGGTGTTTGATTTCTAACAGTATTTTTACAGAATCATTATCATGTAAACCAAAGCAGAACCACCATTAAGGAACAGCTTGAGTAGAATGATGTTAGAGATGTTTAAAACTATAGAGTCTTTTAGAAAAAAAGCAGAGGGAGAATGAGAAATGTTCCTTTTGTATTAATCTCCTTTTAAGTCTCATTATATGAACCTTAGTTAAGCATGAAAATGTATGCTTGCAAAAGTTGCACAAACTTAATGTGACTTCTATCATTGCAAAAGTACCTTCACTTTTAAATTCCCTTAGTGTGACTGATTTTACCCTTTAGATAAAATAAGTTTAAATTTCAGGCATGTGACATACCACTATGTCAAATGTATAATGTAAAAATGTCTATCTGTGCTTTCAAGAAGAAAATTACCTGCCCAAGGGATTATTAACATCCTTTTAAAAGAAAATGTTTGTTCCTTTCTTTAAATTTAAGCTTTTTTAAAAGTCTGCTCTAAAAATACATAATCAGAGGGAACAAATGCTAGATAAATAAAATTATTCAAACTCCCAGAGGGCATTTTCCTCTTTGCATGGTTAGCAACAGAGTCTAGATTTTCATATTCAGTGGTAGTATCTTTAAAGCTGGAGGTCTCTTTTCCAAGCACTAAATTGCTTAAGAATTTCAGGAACAATTTTTAGGAATCCAATGCTCAAAGAGCGATTATGGTTAATAAATTGCATCCCACCTGGGCTTTGAGTCAGAATACTCAGAGAGCTTCTAGAAATGACAGTATACAGAGAAAGTAAAGGTAAGATACAGTAAAATATTTTTTTTACCAAAACATAACTTTATTCATACTCTTAGAATGATCAAACATTAATTTATCATCTCAGTATATATTACAATAACTGTATTATCTCCAATTTCCTCAACTATGAAGTTATACAGAAATAATATTTACTGTACTCTATTTAATAATAGCACTTTCTTTCAATAAGACATTGTATGGGAGGGAAACTATATTTTTCCTTCCAGTTTTCTAGATTCTTAGCTAGTTCTCTGTACCAAAACACAGATTAACAACAGAAAGCATACAAACCTATTTAATATAAATTTTACCTAACACAGGGGCCCTCATGAGGAAATGCAGTTCTGTAGAAATGATTAAGCCTAAACATTTTTATGCTAGGTTTGATGAAGAGTGGAAAGTTGTGGGAGAATGGGGAAGGACAGAGGGTATGAGCTTTGTCTTGAACTAAGGGAAACTTAGAAGGTCTGTTGGTTTAGATTCCTTTCAGCATCCCTCTGTCTTCAAAGTTAAGGATGCTTCTTTTCTCTGAGTACAGGGAGGGCACTTCTCACATAAGGCTCTAGTGACCAGCTTCATTACAGAAGCTCAGAGAGTCTTTCTGTCACTCTTTATTTCTCAGTTTCCTTCACCTTAAAAGAGTCAACATGCCGAAGTGCCAGATTTGGGGGTATTGTGACCTGAATCTCATCAATATCACAGTGGAGACTTCCAGAGTATGAATTACAGAAAATAAAAGTTAATCAGACAAGTAGTGACACTGACCTCATTAAGATATCTGAGTATTTATCAGAGGATGTAATATCTCAGTGCTTTCATCAGAAGGCAAGACAGACATATTGTTACCTTAATTGGATTCAAGTAACAGTGAAGGGTGACAGTATACAGCCTTGGTGTACTCCTTTTTCTATTTGGAACCAGTCTGTTGTTTCATGTCCATTTCTACCTGTTGCTTCCTGACCCGCATATAGGTTTCTCAAGAGGCAGGTCAAGTGGTCTGGTATTCCCATCTCTTTCAGAATCTTCCACAGTTTATTGATGATCCACACAGTCAAAGGCTTTGGCATAGTCAATACAGCAGAAATAGATGTTTTTCTGGAACTCTCTTGCTTTTTCAATGATCCAGCGCACATTGGCAATTTGATCTCTGGTTCCTCTGCCTTTTCTAAAACCAGCTTGAACATCTGGGAGTTCACGGATCACGTATTGCTGAAGCCTGGCTTGGAGAATTTTGAGCATTACTTTACTAGCATATGAGATGAGTGCAATTGTGTGGTAGTTTGAGCATTCTTTGGCATTGCCTTTCTTTGGGATTGCAATGAAAACTGACCTTTTCCAGTCCTGTGGCCACTGCTGAGTTTTCCCAATTTTCTGGCAACCTAGATAGCATACTGAAAAGCAGAGACATAACTTTGCCAACAAAGGTCCGTCTAGTCAAGGCTATGATTTTTCCAGTGGTCATGTATGGATGTGAGAGTTGGACTGTGAAGAAAGTTGAGAGCTGAAGAATTGATGCTTTTGAACTATGGTTTTGGAGAAGACTCTTGAGAGTCCCTTGGACTGCAAGGAGATCCAACCAGTCCATTCTAATGGAGATCAGTCCTGGTTGTTCATTGGAAGGAATGATGCTAAAGCTGAAACTCCAGTACTTGGCCACCTCATGCGAAGATTTGACTCATTGGAAAAGACTCTGATGGTGGGAGGGATTGGGGGCAAGAGGAGAAGGGGACGACAGAGGATGACATGGCTGGATGGCATCACTGACTCGATGGACGTGAGTCTGAGTGAACTCCGGGAGTTGGTGATGGACAGGGAGGCCTGGCGTGCTGCAATTCATGGGGTCGCAAAGTCGGACACGACTGAGCGACTGAACTGAACTGAACTGAACAGTGAAGGACAACTTTCAGTGGGTGTCCTTATATGAGAAATCTGTAGAGTTAAAGAAGTATTAAACTCAGGTAGTATACTAAGTAGTGTACAAGTTGTTTACATTTGAAACAGGAATTATGTTATTAGAATATATTAGTGAGCACAACATAACACCCATGTGAAAGTAGGTGTTGCCCCAGTATTCTCTTGGGTGTCTGTCTCACCTGAATATCTTCAGAGTTGGTATAAAAATAGTCTGTCAATGGTTAAAGCAGACTGAGAAATAGCAGTCCTGACTCCTCTGGCTCATTTTCCAAAATACTTTTGTGCACCAGGGAGTGAAGCTTGCTTTTAACTCAGTGGCTGTATAACAAGCATATTCCTCATGGAAAACATGTGTAGGAGGTCATATTTCCTCATCACAGCTTGTGTCAGTCTTCCTAGAAAAACACAAGAAAATGAATGCAATTATTTCACCTCAGTTAATTTCTGACTTTCCCCAATAAGATTTCAGTTTCAAATTATATTTTTGTGAAGAATGAATTTTTCAGCACTTTGAAAGTTTGAGCCGTGTGTGTGTGTATGAGAGAGAGGGGGAGAAAGAGACAGAAACAGAGAGAAAAACAGAGAAAATGATTTATGATGTAGTATGGGAATCCTTATCTCTCATTGAATAGCACAGATGGGCTCATTTTTGGCTTTAGCTAAATTAAAAAATATATGGTTTGAAAAAAAAAAAAAAGGCTGCTCTTTGGTACTGGACCCAGTGGTCCTATTGGGCAAATTGTGGAAAAAAAATTATATTGATTGAAAAGTTTATACTTAAAATATCTTGACCCTCAACTAAGCAAAGTACTACTCAGAATGTGAGAAGTCCCAGAGCCATCTACTGCAGATACCCCAGTACACTAATTTTTGTTTCTTCTAACCATCTTTTTCCATGATCACAACAAACTGTGGAAAATTCTTCAAGAGATGGCAATACCAGACCAATTTATTTGCCTCTTGAGAAATCTGTATGTAGGTCAAAAAGCAACAGTTAGAACCAGACATGGAACAACAGACTGGTTCCAAATTGGGAAAGGAGTACATCAAGGCTGTACTCTCACCCTGCTTGTTTAACTTATATAGCATACATCATGCGAAATGCCAGGCTGGGTGAAGCACAAGATGGAGTCAAGATTGCCAGGAGAATTATTAATAACCTCAGATATGCAGATGACACCACCCTTATGGAAGAAAGCAAAGAGGAACTAAAGAGCCTCTTGATGAAATTAAAAGAGGAGAGTGAAAAAGCTGGCTTAAAACTCAACATTCAAAAAACTAAAATCATGGCATCTGGTCCTATCACTTCAAGGCAAATAAATGGGGAAATAATGGAAAGAGTGGCAGAATTTACTTTATTGGGCTCCAAAATCACTATAGATGGTGACTGCAGCCATAAAATTAAAAGACACTTGCTCCTTGCAAGAGAAGCTATGACCAATCTAGACAGCATATTAAAAAGCAGAGACATTACTTTGCCAACAAAGGTCAGTCTAGTCAAATCTATGGTTTTTCCAGCAGTCATGTATGGATGTGAGAGTTGAACCATAAAGAAAGCTGAGCACTGAAGAATTGGTGCTTTGAACTGTGGTATTGGAGAAGACTCTCAAGAGTCCCTTGAAATGCAAGGAGATCAAGCCAATCGATCCTAAAGGAAATCAGTTCTCGATATTCATTGGAAGGACTAATGCTGAAGCTGAAGCTCCAATGCTTTGGCCACCTGATGTGTATAACTGGCTCATTTGAAAAGACCCTGATGCTGGGAAAGATCGAAGGCAGGAGAAGGGGACAACAGGATGAGACGGTTGGATGGCATAACCAACTCCATGGACATGAGTTTGAGCAAGCTCTGAGAATTGGAGATATACAGGGAAGCCTGGCATGCTGAAGTCCATGGGGTTGCAAAGAGCCAGACAGGACTGAGCAACTGAACTGAACTGAACTGTCTTTTTCTTTCAATAGTTTCACTTGCTGAGTGACTATTATATGACAAAAACCATGCTAAGCCTTGTTTGAAAAAGAACTAAAATGCAGACCTTGATCTAATAGAATTTATACCCTAATTGGGAAAATAAATACACATGAAGAAAAGAAATTAAAAATTATTGAGCACATGTTATATTTTAATCACATACTCACACAAAGTATATAACTTGTGCTTTGTAAAAGTTCTTTGAGGTGGATGCTATTAAGTTACAAGTGTTCAACACAAGGGCAGTTAATTTCAAAGAGGCCCAAAGTCCTACTGCTAATGAATGCCAGACCTAGGATTTGAGCCAGAGAAGATTCTATCTGCAAGCCATGGATCTTTGTTGTGAACTAAGTCCCTCTCCTCTGGGATGTTTTTCTCCATAGAACTTCTTTGCTACATTTCTCACTTTCTATTCAATCATTCCTTAATGAAGGATGTACTCAAGAATTGCAGAAGGGCTCTTGGTGATGACCGCAGTAACAGCTGAGAAGAGAGGCAGATATTTTATACAAACACAAAACAGATAGAGTTCTTGTGGGTCAAGATGAAGCTGACAGGCATTTCCTTCAAATAGATTGTATCCTAACATCACATCCTAGAAAAAGGCTTTTTGAGAAGCCTTTCTTATCTCTTAAGACTTAACTCAAGTGGCCTTGCTTTGGATTACAATCAGTGATAGGTGAAATTAAATATGGTCAATGCTCAAACTCTTAATGGTATATTGACATACCAGTTTATTGTGGCATTGTTTTTAGACAGTATATTACATGAGGATATACTGATTGAAATGAATAGTTAGTTATGCCAAGAAGTCCAGAATGCACTGTGGGAGGACAATTCACAGAAAGAAAACAAGAATTCCAAATTTAAGTTCTGTAATGTACTGATACCATCCAACTCCCCAAAGGACAGAGAGATCTGATTTTGTCAGTATTAAATTGGATTTGTATCACCTATTGGTCCTGTTTGATATTAAGCTTATTGAAATGGTATTACCTGGACTTGAAGTCACAAAATATATGTTCAATTCTGGCTTTGTTTTTATATAAAGTGTGTAATTTGAGACAAAGTATTTTAGTTGGTTGGCCTGAGGTGATCCAGCCCTGAAATCTACAGGCTCTATGGCAGGGTTAATGGCAACCCCCAAGAGGGCTTCTGTAAAAGGGCACCTCCCAGGACTGCTGCTGCTGGTGCCCGTGTACCTGTGGGGAGCCACTGCTGACCCATGCCTCCAGAGGAGAACCTCCATCACTAGCAGGTGGATCTGGTTTAGTCTTCTGTGGGGTCACTGCTCCTTTACCCTAGGTCCTGGTGCATACAGGATTTTGTTTGTCCAAGCGTGGAGTCTCTGCTTCCCCTAGTCCTGTAGAAATCCTATAATCAAATACCGATGGCTTTCAAAGTCAGATTCCCTGGGGATTCCTAGTCCCTTTGCTGGATCCTCAGGTTGGGAAGCCTGATGTGGGGTTCAGAACCTTCATAACAGTGGGAGAACTTCTTGGTACTTTTGTTCTCCAGTTTGTGGGTCTCCTACCTGGTGGGTATGGGATTTCATTGTACTGTGATTGTGCCCCTCTTGCTGTTTCATTGTGGCTTCTCCTTTGTCTTTGGATGTGGGGTATCTTTTTTTGGTGGGTTCCAGTGTTTTCCAGTTGATGGTTGTTCAATAGCTAGTTGCAATTTTGGTGCTCTTGCAGGAGGAGATGAGTGCATGTCTTTCGACTCCAGGATCTTGAACCAATCTCTTGAGACAAGGTATTTTCATCACTGTTGATCTCAATTTCAGTGGCTGAAAAACAAGAATAGGCAGTGTATATCATACAAGGTAATACAAATATTAAATGAGGGAAGGTCAATAAAAATGCCTAGTTTAATATCTGGTAATGAAGCTTAGTAGATATCATATGACACTGGGAATAATTTGTTCAATCAGAACTTGGGACTTAGCCCATCTGACATTTTGATGTATGTTACTGAGCATTTGCCCAGGTTAGATCTTGGATTCTTAGACAGTTTATGTGCAGTGAACTAAACAGAAAGCATCTCAAGAAGAAAGAGGGGAGGAGAGTGTACAAGTTGCCACTGTACTGGTTCAAATGATGTAGTAGAGTTTTACGGTGTCAAAAAGCAGAGCTCAGAATACTTCCACAGCAGATAACAAGAGTAGATGTATCAATAAAGTCTAGATGATAACTAAAAGCATAAAGGGCAGACAGGCAAAACAAGGAACTATCTAAGAATGGAGCCTGCAATCTGAAATCAGCATCACTATTTTTATAAGTAATACTTTCTGCTTTTAATAATGTCAGTTCATAACTTCATTGCACATTTTCTGTTGCTTGGCAATATGCTGTGCATTTAATGTATGTGTCCCCCAAATTGATATGTTGAAGCTCTAACCCACAGTGTGATTGCATCGGAGGTGGAGCTTTGAGAGTATTCAGATTAGAATGAGGTCATGAGGGTAGGGTTCTCATGATGAGGTTAGTACCCTTATAAGAAGAGGGAAAACGCCAGAGTCCTCTCACTTTCTCCCTTTCTGCCATGTGAGGACACAGGGAAAAGACTACCACTGCCTGCAAGTCAGGAAAAGGGCCTTCACAAAGAACTGAATACGCAGGTACCTCAATCTTGGTCTTCCTAGGCTGCAGAACTATGAGAAACAGGTGTATGTTACTTAAGCTATTCAGTCTGTGGTGTTTTGTTAAGGCAGCCTGAGCTGACAAAAGCACAACATAAGCACCCATTTACAACCACACCCTTCCTCAACATCTCAGGTACTGAAGCTCATGAATTCAACAAGTTGCTGTGCTCATGAGTTCAACAAGTTCCTGTTGATTTCCTTGAAATAAGTTATCCTCATTTTTTGAAAAATTAAATCAAGTTGAGGATATTACCTTAGGTTGAACTCAGGAAACACTTTATTTGCTACCAGGTAGGGATTCTGTGCAGAGAAGGCAATGGCACCCCACTCCAGTACTCTTGCCTGGAAAATCCCATGGATGGAGCAGCCTGGTAGGCTGAAGTCCATGGGATCTCGAAGAGTCGGACACAGCTGAGTGACTTCACTTTCACTTTTCACTTTCATGCATTGGAGAAGAAATGGAAACCCACTCCAGTGTTCTTGCCTGGAGAATCCCAGAGAAGGGGGAGCCTGGTGGGCTGCCATCTATGGGGTCGCACAAAGCTGGACATGACTGAAGCAACTTAGCACCAGCAGCAGGAGGGATTCTGTGAGATTCATTTGAGAAGCATCAGATAATGATGATCAAGGTGCCAGGTGTTGCTGTTGTTCAGTTGTTAAGTCGTGTCTAGCTCTTTGTAACGCCATGGACTGCAGCATACCAGGCCTTGCTGTCCCTTACTATCTCCTAGAGTTGCCCAGGTTCATGATCACTGAGTTGGTGATATTATCCAACCATCTCCTTCTCTGCTGCCCCCTTCTCCTTTTGCCTAAGATCTTTCCCAGCATCAGAGTCTTTTCCAATGAGTCAGCTGTACAGATCAGGTGGCCAAAGTATTGGCACTTCAGCTTCAGCAGCAGTCCTTCCAAAGAATATTCAGGACTGATTTCCTTTAGGATTGATTGGTTTGATCTCCTTGCTATCCAAGGGACTCCCAAGAGTCTTCTCCAGCACCACAGATTGAAAGCATCAATTCTTTGGCACTCAGCCTTCTTTATGGTCCAACTCCCACATCCATACATGACTATTGGAAAGACCATATCTTTATGTATATGGACCTTGTGAGTGTCTCTGCTTCTTAATACACTGTTTAGGCTTGTCATATTCTTCCTTCCAAGGAGAAAATGTCTTTTAATTTCTTGGCTACATCACCATCTGCAGTGATTTTGGAGCCCAAGAAGAGAAAATCTGTCACTGCTTCTACTTTTTCCCCTTCTATCTGCCAAAAAGTGATGGGACTGAATGCCATGATATTAATTTTTTGAATGTTGAGTTTTAAGCCAGTTTTTTCACTCTCCTCTTTCACCTTCATCAAGAGGCTCTTTAGTTCCTCTTCACTTTTCTGCCATTAGAGTACTATTGTCTGCATATCTGAGACTGTTGATATTTCTCCCAGCAATCTTGCTTCCAGCTTGTGATGCATCCAGCCCGGCATTTCACATGATGTACCCTCCATATAAGTTAAATAAACAGGGTGACAATATACAGCCTTGTCATACTCCTTTCCCATTTGAACCAGTCCATTGTTCCCTGTAAATTTCTAACGGTTGCTTCCTTATCAGCATACAGGTTTCTCAGGAGACAGGTAAGGCAGTCTAGTATTTCTATCTCTTTAAGACTTTTCCACAGTTTGTTGAACTGTTGAACTGTCAAAGGCTTTAGCATAGTCAGTGAAACAGAAGTAGATGTTTCCCTGGAATTCTCTTGCTTTCCGTATGATCCAATGAATGTTGGCAATTTGATCTCTGGCTCCTCTGCCTTTCTAAACCCAACTTGTACATCTGGAAGTTCTCAATTCAAGTACTACTGAAGCCTAGCTTGAAGAATTTTGAGCATAACTTTACTAGCTTGGAAAGTGAGTGCAACTGTGCAGTAGTTTGAACATTGTTTAGCACTGCCCATCTTTCGATTTGGGATGAAAAATGACCTTTTGAGGTTCATTGATTCATTCATTCAGTGATTGATTCACTTATTCAGGAAATGCTCTTTATATGCTAACAAGTAGGAATTCTGTATATTTTGAGATTCATTTGAGAAGAAACAGATAGTGACGATCAAGGTGCCATGGGTCCCCATTATTAACTAATCAAGGTTTCTTTCTTTTTTTTCGCTCTGGTTAATACCATAAAGAAGGTTATATAAAATTAAATTGAAATCATGAACTTCTAAATTTTAAAAGGAGGAACATGATTGAAAGTGATGTCCATACCTCTGACATATGTCATTCTATACTTTATTAGATTCGCACTGATTTTTTTGTGCAGCTTTCGTCAGTACTTTGTATGTACCAGAATGTGTCTTAGAGGCATTTATTATCATCATCACCACAGTGGATTGAGGTAGGCTCAATCCATAACAGATGAGGGAATAGACTCAGAATAATTATCTTGACAAAGCTACTGAGGCAGCTAAACATTTGAGCTGGGATATTAACCAATGTTAACCAATTCCAACGGAGAAGGCAATGGCACCCCACTCCAGTACTCTTGCCTGGAAAATCCCATGGATGGAGGAGCCTGGTAGGCTGAAGTCCATGTGGTCGCTATGAGTCAGATACGACTGAGCGACTTCACTTTCATTTTCACTTTCATGCTTTGGAAGAGGAAATGGCAACCCACTCCAGTGTTCTTGCCTGGAGAATCCCAGGGATGGGGGAACCTGGTGGGCTGCCGTTTATGGGGTCGCAGAGTTGGACACAACTGAAGCTGCTTAGCAGCAGTAGCAGCAGCAGCCAACTCCAAGTCCCAGGATTTTCCATGTGAAAATGTAACTTCTGATATCTTTGTTTGGTTATATAAATTTAAATGACCTTCTTTCCATGTTTTGAGTACTTTTTCACTGGAGAACCTAGCCTCAGCAAGTTCTTAACCATACACAGTAGCAGCAGTAGAAGAAAAGTGAGCACAAGTAAGAGTCTAGTTAGAACCTTTACTTATAGACAGTTACCAAATGAACAGAATATACCAAGTGTTTTGGTTATAACAGCAATGCATATGTTTTTCCCTAAGTTTTTCATTTAATCTACATGTTTTGAGGGATAATATTTAGGCTAATTTAGGATGTACTTTCATTTTTCTATCAATTACTTTTTTCTTTATAGAATATTAATTTTAATTTCTCTTTTACTGGCGGTTTCCCTTTTATCTTAAAATCAGTTCAGTTTGGGAAACTGATTCTGAAGAGCAGAATCTGAAGAGCAGATTTTGACATCTAACATATATCAGTTCTTCCTTTTTAGGAAAAGGCTAAGAAAACAAATAAACAATTGTAAAATGTATTTTGGTGAATCATACACTTCTAGGTAGAAAAAATAAAACCATTATTTCTATTTCTGATAGTAACTAGACATGGTAACTATAATTTAGACTTCACAAGAAGACATACCTCATATATTTTCAATGATTTCAGCGCCTTGTGGTGCTACTCTCACAGGAAGAAATTTTATTTTGGAAGTTAGAAAGTAAAACATTCTATGGGAAAAACATAACAAGAACTGGGATAATGTGTGTTGGGAGGAGGGTTACAATGTTAAATGGAGTGTGAGGACATTTTTCCCTGAAAAGATAACATGTAAGAAAAACTTGAATGAAGTGGGGAAATCTGAGGAAAAAGTGTTCTAGACAAAGAAGCTAGACAAAGACAAGAGTGTGATTAGTGCATGTGCAAAAAGTCACACCTAGCCAGTGTGATGGAGGCAAGGTTTAAGAGGTAATGGGTAGGCAGATGATTCACAGGTTTTTGTACATAAAAGGAAAAGATATAAAAAGTAGTATAAGGTTTATCCTGGCTGCTCTATTGAGAATATAATGTAAGGACAAGAATGAATCCAGAAAGACAAATAAGATTATTATGGAAAGGCAGTAGGGAAACCCTGGGAGCTTGGAGCAAAATGGTAGCTATAGAACCGGTAAGAAGTGGCTGGATCCTGGATGTATTTTGAAGATAAATATCAACAAGGATTACTGTTGAACTATGTACTGTTGTACAGTACTGTTGTACTGGTTTGAAGAAAGAGAAGAATCAATGATGACTTCAAGAATTTTGGCCTGAGGGGCTAGCAGGAAAGAGTGGTAGTTATTAATAATTGAGATTGGGAGACCCATGGGAGAAGCAGGTTTAGTGGGTGCAGATCGGGAATTTAGATTTGGACACATGGAGTTTAAGATGTCTATCACACAGACACGGGAATATGCTGAGATGGCAGCTTGAAATATGCATGTAGAGTTTAGGAGATGTGAATATGGCTGCTGTCATCATTTGGATGGTGTCTAAAAGCATGAGATTAGATAAGATCCCCAAGTGAGTAAATGTAGACAGATGAAAGCAAATCCAAAATCTGAGCAGCTGGTTAACTCCAACTTTAAGAGATAGATTTGGAAACATGAACCATGTATCCTGAGAGGTAATTGTCAAAGTGCAGGAGTAAAACTAGCAGAATGTAGTGTATTGGACTTCAAGCTATAGACAGTTTCAAGGAACCTTTATTCTTTATAAAAGGTGGCATAATTATATCTGAGATAAGCACTTGTTAACTTGTATAACCATGAAATTTGTGGGTTCTTCAATACACCTTGACATGTAAAATAGTAATATTTTCATACAACATTATCTTATCAAACATGAGGTCAGAATTAAATATGAAATATTGGGCTACTTACTGACGGACTGATCAAAATTATCAAGGCCTTCTTATGGCAGAGAGCTATATTTCTGCTTCTTTTCATCATGAAACATGATAAATATGGCTGTACATTGTATTATACATAAAATAAATGGTGGGAAAATCAAATGTTACACCCTAATTAGCATAAACTTCTTTTTCAGAGTGCCAGGTTACATGTGTTATGTATTCTGATCACTTTGACTTTAAAAATCTAACAATCTTGATGCAAAAACCTATACATTGGGAACATGCATGTGATTTAATAAAGTATGAATTGTGTCCCAACAGGTTGGCCATAGACTCCTGAAAAGGTTGGCTCCCCATATGTCCTGATTGGGAGAACATTTACTGACTAAGAGGGAAAAAATACATGTACACTGCAATTTTCGTATGAAGAGAGAGGCTTTACACAGTATTGAAAATGATCACAGAGCAAGACTGTGGGAATATGCATAAAAACAGCATATTTTTCTTGTTAACTATATCATTATGATAAAAAAATGATGTAACTCCTGACCTTGAGGAATAATAGAAGTGATTTTAAGACCGATAACAAAAGATAAACAATCATAGTGGTCATTTTCTGTTCTTAACACCATATTTGGAGAATAAGCAGAGCCCACATCTCACAGGAAACAGCTCTGGTGCTTATCTGTGAGCAGTTTCATATTCCAAGAACATCCGCTCCACATGCTCTCTCCATGTGCTGCCTCTCTCCTCTCCGTTCTCAGCCCCACCTTGCCTTCTCGCCCCTTCCACACTGGATGTAAATTAGCTTCATCTGCAGCTCTTGATTTTCTTTCTTCCCTTGCTCTTTCAGCCTTGCACTCTCCCTGTCTGTCTTTGTACTTGGGTCTCCCCTGCACCATATGGCAGCTGAGAGGAGGGAGAGCAATGATCTGGCTCTGAACAAAAGGGGCTGCGGTTTCAGAGCGGCCCATGAATGCATGGGACACAGTCCTGTATCGCAGGGCCTCCAGCCCTGTCGGTGAGGACCAAAGGCTTGCTGACATTGCTGGCTCTGTGTAGACAGAGAAAGCGAGCTCCCGAGGCCTCAGATTTAAATTCTTTCTCTCAGTGTGTCCTTTTCCCCTCTTCTTCCCTGCATTTTTTTGTTGTTTGTTTTTTAATTTTGTGCCCAAATCATGTTTGTTTACTAATGACAAAGTCAGAATGTGTGGCAGAATAGGAAATGAAGGAATTGAAGCAAGTCGTCTTATTTACCTGCTTTGAAATATTTCTAGAGAGGATGAAGAAACATACAGCTGTCTAAACATGGAAAGGGAATCAGATACATTTCAAGAAGACCATACGCTTTTTTCCTTTCCCCTAAAGAATCATTCCACACACTTAAATAAATTAGGCAGCTCATGAAAAACAATATCTGGTTAATACATAAGAATATAGGTATGAAGGAAGGAATACCAATTATAAGAACTGCAGTTTCTAAGATTATGCCTTTTATTGTATATTGCTGTTTAGTATGTCATTCGAGAAACAGGGCACATTCTCAGTGTTTCCCTTCTTCCCTCTTTCTTATTCTTCCTGAACTCGCATCCTTCCCCTATGCCTAGATATGCATCATTTGCTTCAGTGGAGAATTTCTGCAAAGCAGACACAACATTTATATTAGTGAAGTTATCACCATGCTAGAAGAATAGTAAATTCAAGCTGTAAATCCACCCGCTTTCAGGAGACTCATTTATTCTGTTCCATGTGAAATAAAAATCTACTACAGAGGAAGAGTTGAATATGACCATATACCTTTATGAAGGAACATTTTATATTTTATTGCTGTTGGCTACTGCTGGCCTTCAAGGCTGGTGTTGATTTTATTTGACAAAAATAAGAGTTTAGTAAATGGAAGAACACCTCTCAACCACTGTCCACCCACCCACTCGCTGAGGCATCCTGAATCACAGAATGCCAGGTCCCTGGGGTTATTTAAAGGAGTCTGGGCAGGCCTCCAAATTCTGGTGTCTGACCTTTTACAAGTAGGCAACAATAACAGTTCCTCATGAAATAAATCAATGGACATGTGTAGAGTACTTCAACAATGCCATGTACTTTTCCATCAAAATCTTTAATAATAGAGTGAAGGTTGTGTGGCTCATTTCAACACATTGTTCATAACACACTCTCATAACAGAGTTTCTTTTAAGAAATAGTTTTAATTTGAACACACCTTCCTTCTCTCTTCAGCTATGAAGTCATTTCGTATCTGCCAATTGTAAGGACAACTTTGAAAAACTCACATGTATTGTTTTTCTTTGTTCAGTGTAGTCTGAGACTGATCGCTTTCTGTCAGTAGATTCAAAAGCAAAATTATATGGGCTTTTCAGTTATGTTCTTCATACACTCTCTTTCACAATCACCATAAATGTTTGGTCTTATGCAAAGCATTCGTTAAAATAAACATTCATTAAAATAAACAGAGCGAAGAGCTGAGGGTGCCTGTGTTTAGCAAAGATCAGGTTCTGTATGTTTCTACAGGCAGTAAGAGTTATGTGGTACATCATCTGCCAGAAAGATTTGTATAGAGAGGACCCTCTGTGGTACAAACAGAAAGCAAGCAACAAAGCAACTATTCAACCTTTTCTATTCACTGCGGCCACATCTGTTGACATGGCCTCTGCTCGATCCTGAGAGGTTTTGTCCTCCCACCTCCATTTCATTTTACACAGCTCTCTGGGGCTGGTGGTTGGAAGATTTTTTTTTCCCCCCTTTAAGACCTAAGGATTCAGATCTGTTTTGTGAAACAAAAATCTGAAAAACAGGCTTATGGATAGCAGTTGGTCCTTTTTCTAGTCTATCCAGTTGGAGTTCTAGTGAAGGATAACTATAAACTCCAACTCTCTCATTAATTTTTAAAGTAAATTTAACACACAAGATAAGTTTCTTTAGGAGGCTAGGAGACTGTATTATTTTCCAAGTTCTGCTCATTACTGGATGTCAGTTTGCTTTCTTCTGTTTGACACAACAATTGTATTTTTTAAAAATAGACTCTTTTCAAGTGAAACTGTACGAAATGAACACACTATCTAGAAATCAAATATTACAGAATTCTCTATGAATACTTATAATAACAGATTACATTTTTATGACACTTTACATATTACAAAGTGATTCTATCCACATTCGTTTATCAGATTCTCAAAAAATCCCTGAGGAAGGTAGAACAGATATCATTATCACTGTATTACAAAAGAAAAACTGAAGCTCACAAAAGTTCAATCAAGGAACTTTGAAAGATCTAATTGGCTTTATTGAACAATTCATGAATTGGGTGGCATCCCACCTAGCAGGAAAGAAAGGACCCTTGAAGAGCTGTACAAAATGAAAGGCTTGGATAAGCAGACAGGGGGAAAGAGTAGATTATTTTCAGACATAGGTAAATTACCCATGAGGGATGGAAGGGATCTTTATGTCATATTATGTCATTGGTGCTGACCAGAAAATTCCAGACCAACCAATTAAGACTACATTCCTGTGGGAAGTTGAACTGCCAGCAAGTTAAGTATTGAGTCTTGCTTTACTGACATGGAGCTTAGCACAAGTGACTCCATTTCAGGATCAGTGTTTCTTTTTCTTGCCACTGTTGATCAAACTCAGGTTAACTGAGAGATGTGATCAAAATTTAGGCGTTCGTGTCACTCTTACCTATCTCTCTGGTTCTCAAAGCTTTGTGATCCCTTGTGTGGTATCCACAAGTCACGATGCTTTTGAAAACTCAATTCCTATGATAGTCACAGATTCTCTTCATTCCTTTTCTGATGTTCCAGTCTTAGGGAGATCATTTGCTTCATGCTTAGCAGCTACAAACACACATTTAGAGCTTTTGAGATAATACAATACACCAGAGAGATTATTATAATTATAATGAGCAAATTAATTCCCAGTGTTTGGAGGGCACTGCAGAGCCATGGTCCCCAAGACCCAAACCAATTAAAATCAACAAAGTCAAAGAAAATCATAGGTTGATGTACCATCCAACTACATTATCTTCAATTTACTTTGGAGAGATAGCTTGAAAAATATTTCTATCAGGCCCTAAATATCAGCTTTTGATCTCTTACCAACTCCAACCATAGAGCTACCTAATAAAAAAAATCCCATGAAATATCTTGCCAGTTTTTTAGCTGTTGTTGTTGTTCAGTCACGGTCATATCTGACTCTGTGGCCCCATGGACTGCAGCATGCCAGGCTTCCCTGTCCTTCACTATCTCCCAGAGTTTGCTCAGACTCATGTCCATTGAGTCAGTAAGGCCATCCAACCATCTTATCCTCTGTCACCCGCTTCTCCTTCTGCCCTCAATCTTTCCCAGCATCAGGGTCTTTTCCAATGAGTTGGCTCTTCCCATCAGACAGCCCAAAGTATTGGAGCTTCAGCTTCAGCATCAGCCCTTCCAATGAATATTCAGGGTTGATTTTGTTTAGGATTGACTGGTTTGATCTCCCTGTAGTCCTGGGGGTTATCAAGAGTCTTCTCCAGCACCACAATTTGAAGGCATCAGTTCTTCAGCACTTAGCCTTTCCTTACTGTCCAGCTCTCACATCCATACATGACTACTGGAAAAATCATAGCTTTGCCTATCCAACTTTGTCAGCAAAGTGATATCTCTGCTTTTTAATATGCTGTCTAGCTTGTCATATTTCTGGCAATATTGGTTGATTTCTTGGACTCAAGAGATGTTCTCAAAGAGGGTGCAAGTGATATTTTATTTTCCTATCTCTTCTGGGTACTAGTGACAGAGATCTGGGAGAGCTGACTCTGGTAGGAATTTTAATTTTTGTTTTCCCTTGGCTATTAAATGGAATAACATATCAATTCACCAGAGGAAAAAACCCTCAGAGTCTCATCAGCTTTGGGAGAGGGCCATATGGGTATCCTCCTGTGAAGAGAGATATGGAAGTGTCTGTAAGGCCGTTAATTGGTGACTTTTGCTTATGATTGTGCGGTCTTTTTAGAGTGAGAAAAACAGTTCAGACAGGATTATTAGAATGAGTGCTAAAGTAAAGGAAGTGAGGGAACAATAGGATTAGGTTTGTCTTATAGTCTTTTGTTTTATTTTTTTTTCCTTTAAATTTTTTTTTCTTTTTAATTGAAGGATAATTGCTTTTCAATTTTGTATTGTTTTCTCCATACATCAACATGAATCAGCCATAAGTCTTTTGTTTTAGATGTCTTGTATATTTAATTTTTGCATTAGCATTTTATAGCAAATCTCTCAGTGAAGCTATTTTGAGATTCTTTTGGAGGTTTCTGCACACCAATTACAATAGGTATCCCATTCTGTTTGCTTGATTTGGAAACCATTGTTTTTAAGTGCGCTTTTAAAAACATTTTTTTAATCTTTTATTAAAAATTAAATTACTTTCAGTGTTGTAAAGAATTTTACGTATAATTTCTTTACAGTGTTGTGTTAGTTTCTGTTGTATAACAAAGTGGATCAGCATAGGTGTGTGTGTGTGTGTATATGTGTGTATATATATACATATATATATACATCCTTTCCATCTTTGTCCTCCTTCCCACCCCATCCTCCATCCTACTTCTCCAAGTTGTCCCAGAGGACCGAGCTCTTTTTCAATAAACTTATCTTATTCAAATGTTCCTTCTAATGGCCATTGTAATTCCCCTGAGAGCTGGCAGCAGTTTGGTAAGACCCTAGCTGCAAATGGAGTTCAACCCACATTTCTGGTTGGCCATATTTTGAGGCCCCCAACCTGACAGTTGGGCTAAGCATGGGGCTCAGCAGTAAAGAATCCACCTGCAATATAGGAGTCCTGGAGATGGAGGCACAGGTTCCATCCCTGGGTTGGGAAGATCCCCTGGAGGAAGAAATGGCAACCCACTCCAGTAATCTTGCCTGGAAAACCCCATAGACAGAGGAGCCTGGCAGGCTACAGTCATGGGTGTCATAAAAGAGTCAGACATGACTGAGGGACTTAAAACAATGGCAACAACCTGACAGTTACCAGGTTAAGTTCTCAGGACTCAGTAATATTTTGCCATTTTCATACATATCTACCGCTTCTCAAGGAACTTCCCCAATGACTCAGTGGGTAAAGAATCTGCCTCAATGCAGGAGTCACAGGAGATGTGGGAAGATCTGGGTGGGGAAGATCCCCTGGAGAAGGGAATGGCAACCCACCCCAGTATTCTTCCCTGGAGAATTCCATGAACAGAGGAGCCTGGAGGGCTACAATCCATGGGGTCACAAAGCCAGAGGTGACTGAGTTACTAAAGATGCACTGCTTCTCTAATTATAGTTCCTAGACACAAAGTAAGTAGATGTTCTGGAAGGTGGCACACTTGACTAGAAATTAGAGATCTCAATTCTTTTAGTTGACCTTTATCTACACAAAGCAAAACAGACAAAATTACCAACTTTAGGGACTGCTGTTAGCTTCAGTTGTTTCTGATTTGTTAAACAATTGATTTCAAACATACAAACAAAACTTTGAAATGTTTGAAAGCTAAATAGTGAAAAACAGTAATAGTAACAGAAGAGTAGCTGGCAGAAGAAATTCTAATAGTATGCCACTCACCACATGTTGCTTTATGTGAAAGAGAGTGAGTGAGAGAAGAAGAAAAAAGACAGAAGAAGCCCTTCATTATCACAACACTAGTGCACAAGATAAAAAACTTTTATAGAGATGCTCTACAACTGTATTTCTCATCCCATAGTTAGGCAACAAATATTTACTGGATGTATTAATAGTTATTGCCCAGAAAATTTAAAAAAAAGTAGAGATAGGTCATTATTGGATAATTTAAAAAATATTAGCCAGGAAATTTGAGCAGAAAAGAGAATTTTAAAGATATCTCCCAATGAGAAGTAGCAAAATGACATTTCTTTAATTCTAATTATTTTTATTATTTATTAGAACTTCCGTGTAAATAACTTATGGTAAATTGATAATCAAGCAGTAGCACATCCTAGTCCACAAAATACTTGTAAAATTAAAAATTAGATCAGTCTTCAGCAGCCATAAAACTCAGTTTTAGCAGAGAATAGAAGATATTTCCAGTCCTCTCAGACTTAAGTATGTGAAAAAAATTCAAAACTAAACTGCGAACTAAAATCACATTTTCCCCCTTTTATTCAGAAAAAAAATTATTTGAGGAAACATCAAACATAACTTTAAAAAGAAAGATAAAAGGCACAAAAGTGAGTGACATTGATGGGGAATTGCATATAGTTGCCAAACTGGAATTCAAAACCATGCCTGCATTTTTGGGAGTTAAGGAATAAAACAACAATGAAGATAATTGGTATTTCCTGAGCTCAAGGACTAGTCTCAACAGGACATGTGGTTTCATTTTGGGGTCTCTTGTTTCTTATGAAAATGTACTATTTCTGTAGGCATCTTCATTTATGGAAACAAGAGAAATAACTAATTAAACCGAGTTAGTTCAGCTGATTTTGGTTTTATCCTTTGGTTTTCACCTTTTAGCATAGTAAATAATTGGATTCTTTGTCGGGGGCAGGGGAGGTCTGTTAAGTAGGGAAAAAGTAAAGCATTTATAAATCGTATTCTCAAATACATCTCAAATGGTATGTGTTAAAAAAATTGCAAATTTCCTTTACTGTATTTCATTGTTGCTAAGAAGTTTTATCCATTTTCAGTTTTACTTTTTCCTGAACTAGAATGTGCTATTTCTTGAATATCAATTTACCTCATTGTAATTCCAATAAATAAAAATTATTTCCCAGAAGTTATGGTATCATATAATCAAGACAGTATTTGTCCTATGACACATTCAAAAACAACTAAGAAAAGTAAGACTTCAAAGTTTATCAAGGGAAGTGGTATTTTTTAGGGATAGTAGTTTAGTTTTCTCTTTATTAGAAGGTCTGTACCCAACCCTGACAAGATTTTCTAGAGCCAACTCATCTCAGTTCTTAAATACGTTAACATCAGACGGCATTATGCTACACTGAATATACAAAATGTATATGGCATTATATCTTACTACTCAGTGGTTCGTTTATATCAAATATACAGGAAGAGTTCTTAAAACAGATCATGTTTAATTCTAAATAATAGACTCATATACAGAATACAAGAGGAAATCATTAACTATGCTATCTCAATACATAGCTTCAAAAGATTAAACTATTAATATATTTAAAAAACAGGAAGAGTTGTTTTGGTTCATTCAAAAACAGATTTTTCCCAGAGTAATATGACATTTTGCTCTTTATTACCACTGAATGTTATATATATAGTATGTATATATATAATATTATGTAAAATTTGTATATGTTATAAATATATATGCTGGCCCAGAAACTACCAGCCAATGTCTGTTTTAATTTAAATATATTGACCCTGTTTATACAGTCAAAGAAGACCCTACATTTCTCCCTTCTACTTTCCAACCTTAATTATTAGGAATTATACACTCCAAAATATCCTTTTTGCCATCATATACCCTTGGGTTAACATAATGAACCATTTAAGAGTTTTCCAAACCTGCCTCTCTCAAAGATATTCTAGTTTTAAACTCATTTCAGTTGGACTTTGAGATTAAAAAATAAAACTTTTCCATTAGTAAAATGATTTTCCCATTATAGAAAATTGCAGAAAAGGTACTAGAAAAACTTTAATGAAATATACTTCAAGATTATGGCAAAAAGAGTGGGAAAGATGAAAATCTTTACAGTGGCTCCCATTAATCCCAGATTCTTTCTCTGTTTTCCTAAGACTCAGTAAATAAGGTCAAATTCATTGAATAGACTGTTTATTCAAATGAAGTCACACTAGAGCAAGCTTTCTTGAATGGTAACTGGGATAAAGCTATGTAGTTAATTTGTCTCATGAAATTGATTTTGACTCTTTCTCTGTATTAGAGAGGAAAGACCAAAATCTACCCAAAGATGAACATTGACAAGAAGAACTTTGGACTTCCACTAGTGAAAGGAAGCTGCTCATCTTATATCTTATAACTCAATAAGAAAAAAGCACATGTCAGAAAGAAAAAAAAAAATAGATTTTTGCATATCCACATGTGTGAGTAATTTTGAGGCTTTTTTTTTTCTGTAAAATTTCCAAAAACTAACTGTGTTATTGCCAATTCATTATTATTTTCTATTTGTAAAATACTCAGTAGTTACCTAGTACTAGTAGAAAACAACAAAATTTGGAACACTTCCTAAGAAAATAATGATTTCCAGCTGACTTATAAACAAGCTTTGTGTTAATATAGCTTCCCTTTTTGTGGTTCTGTCTCATTAAGACATCTTTGGTTGGGCACAAAAGGTTTCCAGTTGAAAAACTCAGCTCTGAACCAGTGTGGTTACTTGGGTCTGGTCTACATAAACAACATTTGCTGTGGCTATATGGGTTTTTATTTACCTTAGCAGCGTTTGTTCCTGTGATCCTGAGATCCTCAGGAAAAAGAAAGGAATGTTCTGGGATTTTACGGTAGAATGACATTTGCTTTTTAGGTTGGCAGTCACCATTAATTCCAGGTTTGTTTCCTCTAGGCTGTTTTTTTACTAATTAGCTTGCCTTTGTGTGATTTTTTTCTCTACATATGGCACTCACAGATCTTTGAAAACTGAAATGCACACACATACAAAATGGTTGTGAATTCAACATGCATTCAACTTGCCTATATAGAGTGTGGAAATTAAAAAATAATGGAGCTATTTTGATGAAGCCTAAAGCATTTACAAACAGTAATGTCTCCTACCCAAGTTTATTGAGGTTTATACCTTTGTGTTATAAAAGTTAGAAAATTAAAAATGGATTTAGAATGATAAATCAGCAGAAGCTGCTGGAAAGGAAGGAGCCATAGATGAAAAGAGGCTATTGCAAGGAAGTGGGAATGAGGTGGAACGTGGATTTATTCAAGGGGCAGAGAGTTGTAGTGGACTGACAATTATATTTAATTAACTAAATAAGAGCAATTTAGTCAGGAAAAGCCCCAAAATATAGTTTGTTTGTTTTTTTTTTTCTAGGAAGGATGTATGGGACTAGGTGAGGGAGACATGTGAAGAGATAAGGGTTTTGTTCCAAGGGACATGAGAATTATTAGAATGATTTCACAGATGACATTTCTATTCTAAAAAAAAGGGAAATACAAGAGCCCAACAAGAGAGAATGTCCACTGTCACTTGGAGAAATAACAATTTGATCTATTTGATAGACACATAGTTGGAAGAGTATTCTTATCTTAATAATCATCACCCTCCCTTATTCACTGTACTCCCATGGAAGCTTAATGCTTTCTCCTTCCTAATTCCATAGCATGCTAAGTCTTATATAAACTTTTATTGTGACACAACATATTGTCTTGATTTTTGGTTTTATTTACTTTTTTTTTTTTCGTTTCTTCCCAGAGATTAGCATAGAACCTGATGCAATAGTAGATCTTCCAAAATGTTTCTTAAACTAGAGAATCAAGTTCATCTGTGTTGTTTGCTATAGTACATCTACCTGTTTATGAATTTTATGCCATAAATTACTTCTCTTACAGAAGGTCCACTGGAGAATAAAATTTTTAATCCAATTATGATCAGAAGAATGAGAAAACAAACTACAAACCGGGAGAAAATATTTGCAAAAGACACGTCTAATCAGGGATTGTTATCCAAAATATACAAAGAACTCTCATAACTCAAGAATAAAAAAACAAACAACCTAATTAAAAAATGGACCAAAGACCTTAACAGACATCTCATCAAAGGAGATACACAGATGGCAAATCAGCATATGAAAAGATGCTCTTTATCGTATGTCATCAGGGAAATGCAAATTAAGACAACATTGAGATACCACTACACACCTGTTAGAATGACCAAAACCTGGGGCAGTGGCAACACCAAATGCTAGTGAAGATGTGGAGCGACAGGGACTCTCATTCATTTCTAGTGGGAATCAAAAATGGTACCAACTCTGGAAGACGTTTTGATGATTTCTTAGAAGGCCAAGCAGATTCTTATCCTACAATCCAGCAGTTGCACTCCTTGGTATTTATCCAAAGGAGTTCACAACTTGTAACCACACGAATCTGTACATGATGTATATAGTGGCTTTGTTCATAATTCTCAAAACTTGGAAGCAACCATGATGTCTTTCAGGAGATCCATGAAAAAATAAACTGTGGTATGTCCTGAATTTTCACATTTAGTATTATTTTAGGAATATTATTTACTGTTTAAAAACATGTACCATGAAGTCATAAAAAGTCATAAAGGAAACGTGTATTACTACTGAGTGAAAGAAATCAATATCAAAAGGCTATGTATAGTGTGCTCCAATTATATGACATTCTGGAAAAGGCAAATCTATGAAGACAGTAAAAAAAAAAAAAAAAAAAGAAATCAGCGTTTGTGAGGGATAAGGTAGGGGGAGGGAGGAATAGGTGGAGTATAAAGGATTTTAAAGGCAGTGAAAAATACTCTGTATGATACCATAATGATGGATACAAGTCATTATATATGTGTCCAAACCCATAGAATATACAATGGCAAGAGTGAACCGTAATGTAAGCTAATGACTTTGGTTGACTGTGATGTGTCAGTGTAGGCTCACCAGTTGTACAAAGGTACTGCTCTAGAGGGGCATATTGATAATAGAGAAGCTGTCCATGTGTGGGTAAGGGACTATATGGGAAATCTCTATATCTTCCCCTCAATTTTTCTGTGAATATAAAATTGCTCTAAAAGTAATCTTAATAAAAATAAATTTAAAATGCTATTATGATTTATAAAAATAACTGAGAGAAATGGGGAGATGTAACGAATATGAATTTAAGGCTAGACTCATGGTTTGCCTCTCTTACAATGGAGCAATAGAGTACTAGAGCTGCGAATATTAAGAAGCTTATGTGCTGGGCTGTATGAAGGATAAGACTAGAATTTTATAATAGGAACTAAAAGACTGGGCCAGGCTGGAGGCAGTGCTTCCCTCCCCAACACTTTGGATTGATTCTTGCTGCTAATGGTTCATAGCTGGGAGAATTTAGTGAATAGAGACCAAGTAGATGAGATTTAACTGAACTATCTGTACGGCTGAATGTCCATGATACACTTGAGTGGGACCTGGGACCTGATGGATGCGTTTTGCTACCACATAATCACAAGAACCAGTATATTTAAATCTCTGCCACTCAACATAGCTTTCAGGTTAATTTAATTGGATTGATAAATTTTATTCAACAGCCTAAATGAGTCTGTTTACCCATATGTGTACAACCAATATAAATTTTTATGGCTGTTTTTTAAGATAAGTAGTATGAACTAAATGCAAGTAATTACAGGTCTGTAAATAAGGAAAAATATATGTGCACTCCAGTTGAATTGACATGGTGATCTTGATAATTGGTTCTGTAGGTGCAGGATGGGAATTTTGGCTTGGCACATGTTCATAGAACAACAAAGAATCTTTTTATGTTACTCTCTTGCTGCCACAAAGGTTGATGGTGTTGCCCTGGGATGAACTGAGGAGTAGCCAAAAGTTTTGATGAAACACTCTTAAACCAACCTAGTTGGTAATTTGATCAGCGTTGCTGATCTTTCAAATGCCAAATTCAGTAATATGTTCCATATGAAATAAATAAGGAAAATAGTGTGCAAACACAAATACATTCAGAGAAAAGTTTGGTCACTGCAGGATCTTTATCTTCTCATTTGGCTCCTTGCTCTACTGTTTCTCATATTCTCTAGGTCCAAGGGTACAACAGTCAGTCTGTGAGCCCTTTAGTCAAAGTCAAGAGGAGGAAGTACACTTCTATTAGATTTGCCGAAATGTTTTAATTTAGAATATACAGGTGTCTCATTTAGAATATATGCAACTTAGCCCTCAATTTACCAGGAAAAAAAGTAAGTGATAATTTACTCACTCTTGGCATAATGAACACTTTAAATTTAATTTTCAAAATATCCTAAATCATTTTACAAGTAATCTGTAGAATTTTAAAAGTTTACTTAATTTTAAAAACTTAATTTTTACAGTTTACTTAGTTTTTACTAAAATTTTAATAATTTTGTTATAGTAAACTATCAAATATTAACAGTAGTATCAAGACATTTACTATTTTTATCAAGTTTGACAAGATGCTTCATAAAATACATATATAATACAATACAGATATATATATCCTTCTAGCAAAATGTGATGGTTTAGGTTTTTGTCAAAAATTTTATGTTATGAAGTCCCTCTTCCTGTTGATTGGCTATTTAGATGACAAAATCATATTACCTTTTGTCTTTAGAATTATGTTGCTTCCTTATCAAATTTGAGTTTGAAAACTTCTTGTAAGTTTTCATCAATCTAAACACCTATAGTCTGCGATTTTGCTTATATGATCAGTTTTACCATCAAAGTGTAAAGTGCAATTTTCTTTGCCTTTGCATTCACCTTCTGATTTGTCTAATGATTTTGAAATGTCTTTCACTGACAGTTTTCTCCTCTTTGCTCAGATAGGCAGAAAGAAAAAACAAAACAAAACAGATTTTACTGCTTTCAATGAACGCTAAAAGCAGATTACAAAAAATAATGACAGGCAGGTTTCCTTTATGCCTTCTTGAAAGATGATGCATTACTTTGTACAACACAGTAAGAAAGCTAAAGAATAACAATTCATTTCACTTTTGTATTATTCTTCTAAATGTTTCATCATTCTTCTATATTCTTATTATTTTATGGTTTTTTGGATAGTTGAGAAAAATTGATGCACAACAGATGATGCAAAAACTGATACATAATGTATCTTTTACAAAAATAAAAGTGTTTAATGAACCCATATGGTAATTACAAAGTAGAATGAGTTAACAGTTTTCTGTTTGAACTTTGGAGATTTTTAAGAATAAGACTCATGAAATACCAATCCTTACCAAATGCTCAAAAAAGAAACTCAAAAACTAGAATTGAGTCTAATGACCTCTGAATCTGATAATTCTGAGTGTTGCTGAGACTTAAAGGAATGAAGCCAAGAGGTCACGGACATACACAAATCAGTAGACAATGAAACACAATCACAGTTACTGATTGTGTACAGAATGGATCTGCTAGAATGTTAAGAAATTTTGTAGGAGAAATCAAGTTCTACATGAAATAAGGAAACTAATGATGTAATAATAAGCTTGTATATATCCAAACAAATGGTGATTTCTATATGTTTTAAAAGGTCTAGGTGCTGAAAAATCAGAAATCCAACCCTTTGGTGTTAAGAAAAAGCTTATGTAAAGAATCTTACTATATATCATTATTCTGGCTTCACATAAATCTGATTTTGAATGACTTTACCCACCTTTAATTATAAGAGTAACCTTCTATGAGATTATGTATGGTGATCTGAGTAATGCCAAGAATTTCATGTTCAAACTCTTAATCTGATAGTTATTGGAAGGTTGTCTGCTATTTCATCATTATCAAACAGTTTAATTCTTTAGTTATTAATATAAAAACATTCTCAAAATTCATATGTTTAAAGAGGAATAATTCAATTTTGTGTTAGTTTTATTAGTTTTGTATGTTTGCTTTCAGATGGCATGTTCCAAGAAAAGATTTGAGATGTTTGCTTTGTGGACATAGATGTTTCATTGGCTGGTAAATAGAAACACGCCCTTTTGAAGGAAGGGGTGATTTTGTATCCAGTCAGAGGACTGCAGAAGGTTGGTGAGAGACCATGTCCCAGAGAAAACTGGTGTTTTGCCAAAGGAGTATTGAACAGACAGGAGTGCAGTATCAATACCCCCAGACACTTCCACACTCATGGTGATTTGGTTTTCTCAGCACCTGACAGTCCTGACTTAGAAACAGTTCTCCAAAAACATGTGTATGTTTGTATCACGAGAGAGTTCTGAAACCACTGCAGTGACAGGTACTTTAACTGTTACAGGAGCCTCAATCTCTTCGACCAAGTACAGAGAGAAAGAGAATATTAATGCCTTAATGCTTGCTTCACTTCTTTTCTACATTTAAGAATAAGGAGAAGGAAATGAGGAGAAAAAGGAGAGCAGGAAGACAAGGAGGAAAAAAAGGAGGAGGAAGGAAGGGTAGAGAGGAAAGGAGAAAGGAAGGAAGAGGCCTTTAAAAAATATTTGCAACAAATTTTGGAGAACTTAAAGTGAAAATATAGATGTCATTTTGCACTGTCAGTCAGATATGCATACTGCTATGGTTGCCAGCATCTTTTAGAAATCATGGAGGGATCACTCAGACAGACTGGGGATAAAGCCAACTGCAGGACTAAGTATTCTGGTTTAGCTCACATGATATATTCATCTTGAACAGCAGGGGGTACATTTTCTAAATAGGTCACTGGGGATCCCCACAAATCCCATTAGCTGGTAATAGGATTTGTGTGCATAAATTCTCTTGCCCCGAAAATTCAAATTTTGGTGTTTAATTTTCCATATGACCTGCATATCTATTAGTGTAAATTAGAAGGAGAGTCTCTGGGAAATTTCACATAGGTTTTTTTTTTTTTTTTCCTTTTGTCTTTTCTAAAAAGACAACTTTTTCCAAAGGTTAATCTTTGAAAATTTCTTCAGTGTCTGAAAACTTCTGAGGGAGGATTATGGAGCACAGAAAATCCTGAAATACAGTTATTCATGTTTGTTAGCTTATTAGGAAAGGCTCTAAAGGAAAAAAGTAACCCATTTCTTCTGCTATACTTTTAAACTGTGAGAACAAACAACATTATGTTTTTTAAAAGTAGGCTCATGTTTACCAATGTTTGTACAGTCAAGTTAACATAATTTTTGTTTGTGTACAGTGGGTATCCAAGACAGTGTTACCAATTTTGATTTTGTGGGAATAAAGTCTGTCTTTGGATCCAAGGGAGACCTGGGTTCGACCCCTGGGTCGGGAAGATCCCCTGGAGAAGGAAGTGGCAACCCCACTCCAGTACTCTTGCCTGGAGAATCCCATGGACGGAGGAGCCTGGTGGGCTACAGTCCACGGGGTCGCGAAGAGTCAGACACGACTGAGTGACTTCACTTTCACTTTGGATCCAAAGGTTAATTCCGGATCATGAACTTTTCAGGTGACGATCAACTTCTCAGCCAGTTAAGAAAAGCAGTATCAGCTTCTTAGCCAGTCCCTATGAACTTAAGGAAGGAATACAGGAGTTAAAGTCACAACTAGGAAAAAAAAAAAAAAACTTGATTGAGTTCTCTGAGTATTGTTTGAACCCCAAATCAAAGTAAAAGCTCAAGGGTTTATTCTCTGAGCATGGACTTGTAGAATGAGGGCAAAAACAAAGCAAAACTGTATGTGCCCTGGGCTTCTTTGGCTGAGTTTCACACAGTTCATTTGACATAATAATATGTGTCTTGCTGTGTAGTAGCAGCAATGACCATGACATGCAATGTCACTTGTTTAAACAAAAATGGAGAGAGTATGGTAAGGACACTATGGGATTTATATCTTAGTCTGGTTAAAAAGAGAATGGAGGCTGCCTGTAACTCCAGTAAATGCCTCCAATATGTCTTTCTCATTTGTCCCTTTTAATAAACTGAGAAAATAGTTTAAGAGAAAACTGTCAAAATATCCTTATTTTGACAAAGGAAGACGAAGATGCTTGGAAAATTTACTTTTGCTTCCCAGGCATACACCGTTAGTTTGTGCTTCAGTAACCTGGTTCTGCCTGGTTCTAAAGATAGCTCTGTGATCATCCAAGAGCACAAATGAGTGACTCTTAACCCCTCCTGTTTCATATCATCCCAAGAGATGTGAATGCTAGCACAATGGCAGATTTTAAGTTTCTGTTCTGTTTTGTTTTAGTGGCTCTGCGTTCAGATAATCTTAAGTGCTGGATTTAAATCTTCGGCTGTAGAGGATGGTTCAAGAAGAGATGCATATTCCCATGCATGGATTCTCCATTCTTTTTCTTAAAAAGGACCTTGCATTTTCTCCACTATTATTTCAAAAGAAATTTCTTTTAACTATGGCTTAAAAACAGGAATGCAGTTTGGTTAGGGGAGTGACCATGTTGTTACCATGCAGAGATAATAGACAAATGAAAAAGAGTCCAAGTGGAAAGGGCCCGAAGGGTTTGGTGCTGACCTCACTCTCATGGTGCCAGAAGAAATGATTAACTTTGGAGGGTCAGTGTCTGGATTAACAGTTGCTTCAATAAACCTGGGTAATGCACAACCAGAGTTCTCAGCAGCTCACAAAAGAAGAAATGGTTTATCTCATGCACCTGTGGGGCCTAGAAGGGCTGGTTAACCTAAATTGGGCTCAGCTGGGGCAGCTCTTCCCCACACATCCCTCATCTCCCTCTGATGAACTGAATACTTAAGGCAAGTCTTCCTCACGGTAACAGCAGAGGATTAAGCAAGAGACTTGAAAGTTGCAAGGTGTCTTGAGGCGCCACAGACCCAGAGCGGATACACTATCATTTCTGCTATATTCTGTTTGCCCAAACAAGTCTCGTGATGGTGGTGGTGGTTTAGTCGCTCAGTCGTGTCCAACTCTTGTGACCCCATGGACTGTAGCCTGCCAGGCTTCTCTGTCCATGGGGTTCTCCAGGCAAGACTACTGGAGTGGGTTGCCACCTCATGGCCAAGCCCAAAGTCAGAAGAAAGAAAACATACTGTATCCTTTTAGTAAAGGAGGAGCTACAACGTCACGTGGCAAAAGGCACCTATAAAAGGAAAGGTGAAGCACGGTGGGCCCAGATGCCAGTTGTTGCAGCATCGCAGAGTAATCTCTGCTTGAGGAGAGAAGACTGACGACTTGTTTGACTCCAAACCAGGAAGCTGAAGGATTTATGAACCAGGTAAGTCTGTTGAGTCTTATAACCCCCATGGCAAAAGTTCAGTTCCCAGTGGTTTGAGGAATATTCAGGCAACTGTGGTAATGTGGTTTGTAAGACTTAAAGAGTCACCGACACAGATGCTGTGTTAATTAAAAGATTAAGAGGTGTGTAATATCTTGGGCAAATGGATATTTTAGCATCTACACTACCCTCTCTCTCTTTTTTTTAATGAGTAAAGAATTTTCTGAACTACAGAAATTACTGAACTATAGAATAATTAATATCTTATTAATTCAAACCTCTCCCATGCCCTCAGGCCTTTCATTTGGTAAAATAGCTGTAATCACTTATGACTAAAACTTCACATTTGTATTGTGCTTGAATTTTTATGAAATTATTTCACATCTATTATCTCAATGGATTCCAAATAACCCCATTACATGAAAAAGACTAAGATTAATCATGCGGAATTACACATGAACCCACCCACCTAATTGTGGGCACTTGGCTGGTTCCAGAATTGTTCAAACCCTGAAGGTCTCTCCCCTTCTCATTTCCCTCTCCTCTGAAGCCTCCTTACTCCACCTCTGTTCTTCAAGTCTCTCACTGCTCCTAACAACTACCCTAATTGGTTTTCGGCTTCCAAATGTTGTTTCCCAGGGCCCTCTTCCCTCTTGCATGTGTTTCTATTTGGTGGGGGAGAGAGCAAACAAGTGTTAGAGCAGAAGCGAGGATACGAGTGTAAGCAACCATGCTTTCCTCACCCAGGGTTCTGGGCTTCCAAGTGGATTTGCAAAAATTAGTTGGCTCAGCATCCTTTCTGGAATCAGAAGAAAAAAGGGGAAAAAAAATTACTGGTGGGGTGTGTGTGTTGGAAATGGAGTGCTGGCTATTTTTTCAAATAGTAAAAATATAGAATGAAGGTGAGTGTTTTTGCATTTTTTAAATAACATCTTATATGGTACATAACTATTTTTTATACTCTGGTCCTAGATAGTACTTACCCCTCAAAATGGGCAGGAAAGAGGCTGACTGGATCTTTCTTTAGCAGGGAATATTCATATCACCTTTAAAAAAAAAAAAAAGCAAAAACCAACAGTGGCCATGAAATTTCCACACGGGCTTATTTTGTATAGCCGCTGTGGATGTAAGCTCTGCAAACACTGTTGTAGTTGTTGGAAATATCTTAGAAACTATGCTATCACTCTGTATCAAAGATCACCGAGGTCTAGCCTGCCAGAATTGGTGGGCAGTAACAGTTACTTTATTATGTGGTGTCAGAGTTCCTTGAAAAAGGTGTGATTTTTTTTTTTTTTTCTTTTTTACGTTATCGGAGAACAAAGAGAATCATTATCTTTACAGTTATATTGCTGTGCTTCTAAGGGTTCTGTTTCATTCTTAATGGGTACAATTTGAGCTCCATTGGGGAGCTAGAGGGAGGAATTGCTTTCTTATTGTTTGAATTTGTTAGTCTTATGAATAAGAGCCCTTAAGTACAACATATATCCGTGTGTGCCTGGGTAAATGCTGAAATAGGTCTCTCTGAAGACTATGTCACTAAATAATTTGCTTCATGAACAACTGTTTTTTTTTTTTTTAAAGTACTGGTTATTATGGGATTTTGAGAGAATTTCTGGAAATAGTAGCAGCAGATTGTTTTTTAGCACAATTTTGTCTTTTAATCCTGAACATTCTTGAATCGTGAAATAGCCCACTGTTTACACAACACATTCAACACCTGACTCCAGCACTCATGGACTCCAGCTCAGGGACTGTGGTATCAGCAGAAATTTTAAGAATAGATTTGCTAGAACTAAAATATTTTTATTAATGTGAAACTCTACATCTTTTTGCATGTGTGTTTTTCTGGTATTTAATTTTTGGAAAATGTACAGTTTTACCATAGAACATATGTATTATATTTATTAAAGGTGTGGATTATCTTAATTTTCTAGATATATAAAAATCTATTTAGCTACTTTTAAAATATCTTATAATGACAATAATGATAACCAGCAGTTATGTGACAATATACTACTAGTACATACTGGCATTATTTCCTCAACTTTCCCAAACATGTTAAGTAGTAGATATTTATTATTGTGTATACTTTAAAGAGGACTTCCCTGGTGGCTTAGATGGTAAAGCATCTGCCTACAATGCGGGAGACCTGGGTTCGATCCCTGGATTGGGAAGATCCCCTGGAGAAGGGAATGGCAACCCATTCCGGTATTCTTGCCTGGAAAATCCCATGGACAGAGGAACCTGGTAGGCTACAGTCCATGGGGTCGCAAAGAGTAAACTCCTATTTGGAGGCTTCCCTGGTGGCTTAGACAGTAAAGAATCTCCTTCCAATGCAGGAGACCTGGGTTCTATCCCTGGGATGGAAAGATCCCCTGGAGAAGGGAATGGCAGCCCACTCCAGAATTCTGAGTGACTAACACACATCAAACTCCTATACAGAGTCTGAGTCACTTTCCAAAAGTCACATAGTAATGTGAGAAAAATCCAGGTTTCAAAACCAGGGCCAGCTAGTGACATAGGTCACTTTTTTAACCACTATGCTTTATTAATACCCAGAATTGGGTGTGAAACTTTAGAGCAATATGAGTGCAGCTTGTACATTTTTTTCTTTATTCTATCCTAGCCTAAGAAATAGAAAAGCCAGTTGATCCTGGAGACAGTTCCTTTCACAGAGTTTGAGATAAATAAAACAATACCTTAAGTAAAAACATACGGAGAAAGGGTTTTCTTTTCTCCAACTATGTGAACACTCTCCAGTGTGTTCTAGCCTTCTATGTGGTAGAAAGATAGCACCAACTGTTGGACAAAAAGGAACTATGTTGAGAGGACAAAAAGGAACTGTGTCAAGAGGATAATGTCATCTCATCAGTGAAATGGAAAGCCATGACTCAAAGCAGTGGAGCCCGGGATGTATGGCCCCACCAAGAGCACGCTGTGTCTTTGGTCAGGGGATTATAATAGCTTCTAATGTGATTAAGGAGTCTACCTCAAAACAAAACAAAAAACATTATACCAGAGCCAAGGCTGGGCTGTCAGCTTGTGGAGATGGAGCCAACAGTGGGGCTCTTTATTCAGCAGCACACATGACAAAATTCAGCTCAAACCAAAGTGGGCTACATTTTAAAATGAGGCCTCATGGATCTCATTATTTAGTAAGGGGATTTCTGGGTATCGAGTCTTGTGCATAAAAAATCTAGGTGACCAGTTTTCCATGTGACAATTTATTCAATTAAAAAACCTGAGCAAAACAGTGCAAATGTTCTGGTAACTTTCACAGTTTTCTTTCTCTTATATCTCTTCTTTGTAAAAAATGATACATTCATTGACTAATAAATAAGCTTAATGGTAAACTTAGTCTAAAATGATGGTGTGGTATGAAGTAAATTTTAAAAATTACATGTTGTCTATATTTGATTAAATTTCTCTGATGGAAATAATAAAGTGAATTGAACCAGCACAGTCCCTGGAACCAGGAAAGACCCCTTGCATGTGTCTTGACTCTGATGAACAAGCTTCTCTGAAAAGGAGTAGGTTTTAATTATTTAGCTGCTTCTATCACACAGATGCTCTCTGGGTAGAATTGTATAATTTTGCTTTCCTTAGTGATGCTGGAACCAGGTTATAAAATATGCATGTTTTATTTATTTATTTTGTCTTGGAATTAGTGGCTGAAGACTGCTTAATTTCATAACCATGAGCTTGTTCATTTCCTTTCCTGCCTTTCAGAGTGTGGAGGGAGATTTTTATACAGGAGCTTAAATTCTGTGATGCCATTTTGCTCACATTCAGTTGAATTTTTGCCAGGTGTTATGTTCAGTGCAGTCACTGCTGGGGATTGGGTGGGTGTTACTGAAAATTACTTGGACAGAAAAACAATATGTTGGCTCAGGACAGGCTGAGAAAGTGATGATGCAGAGGCACCAGGGAGTGCTTTGCAGTGTGTGGTGGTGGCTGGAATTCTTTCTGCATCATTTCCAACCCAAACATCTCCACTCAGAGCTTTGTCACTTTACAGTGACAGTATTATTTAGGCCAAACCTTCTTCAGTTAATAGCTTTAGACATTTCTCCTTGCTTCGCACCTACCTAATCCATTAATTTTTAACACTATTTAAAGACAGTATGTCTTGGTTTAAACATGTGAAAATCAAGAAATTAGCAAGGAATGTAGGATCTTGATGAGAACTTTTAAACAAAATATAAGAGCGGTAGCCAATAATAAAAATAGAAGCTTCTCTTCCTGTTTTGTCTCTCTTTTTTTTTTTTCCCCTCTACCACTTAGTATATGTCTCTGCTTCTCTCAGCAGGGTACATAAAGGGACCATCTGTTCTTTAGCTGTTTCTCCACATCAGTGACTTTCAAATCCTTTCCTTGAGTACTCTCTCACTCTTAGTTCTGGTTCCTTAATCCAACTAGTCAAACAGAATTACCCTTTCAGACTGAGTGCCTGCAACTTAGTTTACTTTTTTATAAACTTTAGAGATTTATAAACATATAAGTAAATTTTATGTATAAATAAATGCAGTTTTTATAAATTTATGATTTTTAAAGTTTCAAAGACAAGCATGTATTTTATAATCAAAGCCTTCCTGGTTAGCCTGGAACTGTCCAGTTTTGGTACTGAAAGGCTTGTATCCTGAGACACCCAGCAATCCCAGGTACACAAGGGAAAGTAGGTGGTCATCCTAAGAAGATAACAATAGTTCTAAACATCCTGGCACCAAAGCAAAGATGAAAGGTTGCTGTTTATCATGTAACTCATTATTCGGAGGAATAAAACATATCAGTTCTTTTGTGTAACCTAGTGTGTGTGTGTTTGCTTGTTTTATTGCTAAATTACTAATTTTGAATAAAAGTTTGGTTAAGCATTATGGAGGAGGTACTGAATGACATTCAGCACTCTTGTCAGTTTCTCAAAAACAGTAAAAGCAACGACAAAATCCCCCCAAATCCTAAAACAAATATGAAACCTATAGGGCTAGTTCTTAGGTTGATTTTTTGGAAAAGGAAAGATCCAAGCCTGGATCTCACTAAATAAAAGTAATTCTGTGGGTATCTAAACAGCTGATGCCACTTTCTGGTAAGTTACATATATAAAATACTAAAGCAGTAAGTAAGTAGCTAGTTTGTCTCCTTAAGATACTATCCTATGTGTGTTGAAAGTGGCTCTGTCATGTCCAATTATTTGCAATGCTCAGGCCAGAATACTGGAGTGGGTAGCCGTTCCCTCTTCCAGGGGATCTTCCCAACCCAGGGATCGAACCCAGGTCTCCTACATTGCAGGCGGATTCTTTACCATCTGAGCCACCAGGGAAGCCCATACTATTCTGTAACAATGATTTATCTCTGATAGATATTTTGCAGGACCTTGTAGCTCAGTCAGTAAAGAATCTGCCTACAGTGCAGGAGACCTGGGTTCGATCCCTGGGTTGGGAAGATTCCCTGGAGAAGGAAGTGGTTAACCCACTCCAGTATCCTTGCCTGGAAAATCTCATGGACAGAGGAGCCTGATGGCCTGCAGTCCATGGGCTCGCAAAGAGTCAGGCACGACTGAGCCACTAACACTCACACACTAAGTAGCAGAGGTGGAGATTACTGTTTGGTATTTTAAACTGCTCATGACAGATCAACTGGTGTGATAGCTCAATGTTATCTAAAGCAGTGAGTCCAAAGTCCTAGGCCACTCAAATGTTATTAACACTTAAATTGAATTCCAGTGTTTTTATAATAAATGCTTCTCAGATTTACTCAGAGCTTCCCAGTTAGCTCAAATGGTAAAGAATCTGCCTGCAATGCGGGAGACCTGGATTTGATCCCTGGGTTGGAACGATTCCCTGGAGAAAGGCATGGCAACCCACTCCAGTATTCTTGCCTATAGAACCTCATAGACAGAAGAACCTGGAAGTCTACATTCCATGGGGCTGCAAAGAACTGGACATGACTGAGCAACTGAATGCACACAAATTTACTCAGGTGGCTATCCATATTTTCCATCATTTTCTTGGCCTTTTTGATTCTCAAGATGAGCCTGATCTCTTAAAACTAAAAATTAATTCAGTCTTTTTTTTTTTTCATTCCACATGTTTGCTGAGCACTTACTCTGGGCCAACTACTGTTTTAGGTACCAAAGATACAATGGGATACAGCAGACAGACCTCCCTGCAATCACGCAGCCTCCAGTCTACTGGGCTGATATAGACAATAAGCCAACAAGGCAGTGATCTCCTTCAAAGAAAGTCCCATTGGGAAAAGGCCTAGAGGAGATGACAGAGCAGGCCACGGAGATATAAGTGGAAGATCTGGAAACTAGTGCAGCTCTTTTGTGATACTGGTTTTCTTTGTACCACTATTCTCTATTACCCATTGGTTGGATATAGCACAAATAGAACAGTCTCAAGGCTTCAGTAAAATTTATTTTACACTTAAAACAATAAACTAGGCACAAGATTGGAGGCTTATATCTTCCCTGTATCAAAATTGGAAAACAGTTGTAGTTCTAGTAACTAAATTTTCCTGTTATAATCTTGTGGCTTCAATAGGGTGGTTTTATGAAAAATACTACTGGATTAGAGAGTCGGGAAACCAGGGTTCTGATTATGGCTACACTTCTAATAGATATGACAGAGTACAACCCATATTCTGATGTTCCGATATTCTGGTTCTGTTTATTTTTTTACATGTTAAGGAATATCAAGGTGTATCATACTGAAAATTCTAGTTCTTGAGTAATTAAGATTCTGGAATTAGACCAATTCAAATCATTACTCCACTATATAGAATAGTAATGCATCTCATGACCACTCCCTTCCCACCTCATAAATGTACTATCCTAATACTTTGATGCTTAATCACTCAGCCATGCCCGACTCTTTGGCACCTTTGGACTATAGTGTTCCAGGCTCCTCTGTCCATGGAATTTTCAGGCAAGACTACTGGTGTGGGTTGCCATTTCCTTCTCCAGAGAATCCTCCCAACCCAGGGATTGAACTTGAGTCTCCTGCATTGCAGGTTGATTCTTTACCCACTGAGCCATCAGGGAAGCCCATGAAACAGTTAAAGAACACCCTAGAGAAGCAGTGTGCCATGTAGTATAAAGCAGATTCCCAATATGTCTCTTTTTTATCATTTTATTTTATTTTTTTAAGAATCCATCTTTTTTTTTTTTTTTTAAACTTTACAAATTGTGTTAGTTTTGCCAAATATCACTCCCAAGATGATGTTACTTTCACCATATTGGCAAGAACTACAGGAGGCAATTAATGACTCTAATCAGTTGACTTCAGGGTTAATAAAAGATAATTATCCTGGGTGGGCCTGACATAATCAGGTAAGACATTTAAAATCAGGATTAGAATTTCTGAGAGTTCAGAGAAGCCTTGAAGAAGCAAGCCTCCATGAGTTTTATAACTGCAAAGAATTTGATTCAGCTAACAATCTTATGAGCTTAGAATTTTTTTAAAGCCTAGTCAAGCCTACAGATGACACCTAAATCTTGGATGACACCTGGATTTCCATCTTGGGTCCTCTACTAAGAGTTTTACAACTAAGCTATACCCAGATTTCTGACTCAGAAAACTCTAGGATAAAAAATGGGTTGTTGTAAACCATTCAATGTGTGGTGATTTATTATGCAGTAATAAGAAATTAATATATCAGTAGAAATGGAGTTGCTACAATAATCCCATCTAACTTTTAAAAGATCAACATACACTGAAGACCAAAATCTCATTTACTATCATAACATAGGTAATTTCAGTGAATTTTCTTCTGATGAATTTCTAGACATAGATTTTTATTTTCCCAATACAAAGCATAAAACACCAACCAATGCGTCACCTGTGGCATTTGTTCTGCCTGCAGAGGACTGTGGGCCCATAGACTTTAGCAGATGGAAAGTTTGTGTGGTCAGCTAGGCTACACTTCCCTGTCAATACGCAGCTTTGAGGCTGCTGGTCAGTTATGTCATTGACACCTGTTTCCTACAGTTTTATAACTCAAAGTGGAAACAATTTTTTAACTTTTAGGTCCAAAACGGAGGCACCAAACTAAAACTTAATGACATCCCACCTACATCTCAGTTGTAACTTTCTTAAGCCTTTCAGTGATTTGTTGAAACTCTCAAACCCTTGTATTATTTATTTTGCCTTACTGCTTTATTTTTAATTGAAGTATAGTTTATATACAATATTGTGTTAGTTTCATGTGTAGAGCATTGTAATTCAGTGTTTTTGCAGACTGTACTCCATGATAGATTTTCCTAAGATAATGGTATAATTCCCCATGCTGTACAGTATATTTGTTGCTTATCTGTTTTATATACAGTAGTTGGATTTGTTAATCCCATATTCCCAATTTGTCCCCCCAGTCCCACTTATCTCTCCCCTTTGGTAACACAGGTTTGTTTTCTGTATCTGTGAGTCTTTCTGTTTTGCATAAGCATTCATCTGTATTATTTCTTTTTTTGGATTCCACATGTGATATCCTACAGTATTTATCTTTCTCTGTCTGACTTATCTCACTAAGCATAATATTCTCTACGTCCATCCATGTTGCTGCAAATGGCAATATTTCATTATTTTGTATGAATAATATTCCATTGTGTGTAAGTGCATACACACACACACTCTGTGTGTGTGCATATACAACATATATGTACACATACCAAATCTTCGTAATCCAGTTTTCTGTTGATGGGCAAATGGGCTGCTTCCATATCTTCAGTGTTCACAGAAACATTGTAAATAATGTTTCTGTGAACACTGAAGTGCATGTATCTTTCCAAATTCCTGTTTTCATTTTTTCTGGATATATACCCAGAAGTGGAATTGCTGGATCATATGGTAGTTCTATTTTAATTTTTGAGGAAGTTCCATCCTGTTTTCCATAGTAGCTATACCAACTTACGTTTCAACCAACAGTGTATGAGGGTTCCCTTTGCTCTACATCCTCTTCAAAATCAGTTATTTGTAAACTTTTCAGTGATAGCCCTTCTCACAGATGTGAAGTGATATTTTATTGTGGTTTTGACCTGCATTTCTTTTAGTCAGTGATGTTGAGGATCTTTTCATGTGCCATTTGCCATCTGTATGTCTTCTTGGAGAAATACTTATTCAAGGTATTCACATTTTTTGATTGGGCTGTTTGTTTATATGAGCTATATGAGCTATACTTACCAGTTGCATCATTTGCAAATGCTTTTACCATTATATAGCTTGTCTTCTTGTTGATGTTTCTATTTGCTGTGCAAAACCTTTCAGGTTTATAAGCTTTTGGTTTTATTTATTTTGCCTTAGGGGACCGATACAAGAAAATATTTCTGTGATTGATATTGCATGTTCTGTGAATGTACTCTTCTAGGAGTTTATAATTTCAAGTGTTAAATTTGTCTTTAAGCCATTTTGAGTTTGTTTTTATATATGGTGTCAGGGAATGTTCTTATCTTATTCTTTTACATGTAGCTGTCAAGATAATCTTTTGCTCATTGTATATTCTTCTTTTGTCATAGATTAAGTGACTATAGGTGCATGGACTTATTTCTGGGTTCTCCATTCTATTCCATTGATCTGTGTGTCTGTTTCTGTGCCAAAATCACACTGCTGTTTTGGTTACTATAGCTTTGTAAGATAGTTTGACTGTAGCTTTGTAAGATAGTTTGACATCCAGGAGGGTTATGCCTCCAGCTTTGTTCTTTTTTCTCAGGGTTGCTTTGGCAATTCAAAGTTTTCATGGTTCTTTATAAATTTTAGGATTGTTTGTTCTAGTTCTGTGAAAAATGTCATGGGCTTTAGAAGGATCACATTATGTTCTGTAGATTTTACAGTATAGGTCTTTCACCTTCTTAAATGTATTCCTAGGTAATTTTATGCGATTTTTAAATGGGAGTTCTTAAAATTTTCTTTCTGAAATTTCATTATTAGTGTATAGAAACAAAATAGATTTCTGCATATTAATCTTTTATCCTGGAATCTTGCTGAATTCATTCATTTCTTATGGTTATTAGATGGAGACTTTAGGGTTCTCAGGCAATGGCACCCCACTCCAGTACTCTTGCCTGGGAAATCCCGTGGATGGAGGAGCCTGGTAGGCTACAGTCTATGGGGTCACGAAGAGTCAGACACAACTGAGCGACTTCTCTTTCAGTTTTCATTTTCATGCATTGGAGAAGGAAATGGCAACCCACTCCAGTGTTCTTGCCTGGAGAATCCCAGGGATGGGGGAGCCTGGTGGCCTGCCATCTATGGGGTCACACAGAGTCGGACACGACCGAAGCGACTTAGCAGCAGCAGCTGCAGCATATACATAGACTATCTTGTCACCTGAAAATAGTGTCAATATTACCTCTTCACTTCCAAATTTGGATTCCTTATATTTCTTATCTGACTGCTGTGGCTAGGGCTCTGTTAATAGAAGTTGTGAAAAATGGGCATCCTTGTTTTGTTGCTGAGCATAGCAGGAAGTCTTTTAACTTTAGTGTTGAGTATTATGTTAACTTGGGTTTGTCATAAATGGTCTTTACTATGTTGGGATATGTTCCCTCCATATCCATTTTTGAGAGTTTTTAATCATGAATAGATGATGAATTTTGTTAATTGCTTTTTTCTGTCTATTGAGATGATTATGTAATTTTTCTCCCTTTTTTTTTTTCTTCTTTTTGTTAATGTACTATATCACATTGATTTGCAAATGTTGAACCATGCTTTTGACCTGGGAATAAATGCAACTTGATCATGTTATGTTATCCTTCTCATGTATTTTTGGAGAAGGCAATGGCAACCCACTCCAGTACTCTTGCCTGGAAAATCCCATGGACGGAGGAGCCTGGTAGGCTGCAGTCCATGGGGTCGCTATGAGTCGGACACAACAGAGCAACTTCACTTTCACTTTTCACTTTCATGTATTGGAGAAGGAGATGGCAACCCACTCCAGTGTTCTTGCATGGAGAATCCTAGGGAAGGGGGAGCCTGGTGGGCTGCCATCTGTGGGGTTGCAAGAGTCAGACACAACTGAAGCAACTTAGCAGCAGCAGCATATATTTTTGGATTCAGTTCAGTTCAGTCACTCAGTTGTGTCTGACTCTTTGCGACCCCATGAACTGCAGCACGCCAGGCCTCCCTGTCTATCACCAATTTCTGGAGTCCACCCAAATCCGTGTCCATTGAGTCGGTGATGCCATCCAACTATCTCATCCTCTGTCGTCCCCTTCTCCTCCTGCCCTCAATCTTTCCTGGCATCAGGGTCTTTCCCAGTGAGTCAGCTCTTTGCATCAGGGGGCCAAAGTATTGGAGTTTCAGCTTCAACATCAGTCCTACCAAAGAACACCCAGGACTGATCTCCTTTAGAATGGACCAGTTGGATCTCCTACAGTCCAAGGGACTTTCAAGAGTTTTCTCCAACACTACAGTTCAAAAGCATCAATTCTTCTACGCTCAGCTTTCTTTATAGTCCAACTCTCACATCCATACATGACCACTGGAAAAACCATAGCCTTGACTAGACGGACCTTTATTGACAAAGTAATGTCTCTGCTTTTTAATATGCTGTCTAGGTTGGTCATAACTTTCCATCCAAGGAGTAAGCGTCTTTTAATTTCATGGCTGCAGTCACCATCTGCAGTGATTTTGGTTGGTTTGTTAATATTTTGTTGAGAGTTTTTGCATCTATATTCATGAAAGATATCAGCTTGTAATTGTCTTTTATTGTGGTATCTTTGGTTTTGGTATCAGGGTAATAATGGTGGCCTTGTGGAATGACTTTGGGATTGTTCCCTCTTCTCCAAATTTTGGGAATAGTTTGAGAAGGAAAGGTATAAGTTCTCCTCTATATGCTTGACAGAATTCTCCTGTGAAGTCCTGTGGTCAGAAGCCTTGTTTGCTGGGAGGTTTTCTGTTTTAGTGATAAATTCTAGTGATCTACCTGTTCTAGTGATCTATGACTTCTAGTGATCTATCTGTTCTAGTGATCTATGACTTCTAGTGATCTATCTGTTCAAATTGCCTATTTTGTCTTGACTCAGTCTTGCCATGCTGTATAATTTCTAGAAATTTTTTCCATTTCTCTAGATCATCCAACATGATGGCATATAACTGTTTGTAGTATTCTCATGACCTTTTGTATCTGGGTGATATCAATGGTTATTTCTCCCCTCTCATTTATTTTGTTCATTTGGGTCTTTTCTCTTTTCTTCTAGATGAGCTTGGCTAGAGGTTTACCAATTGTTTATCTTTTTAAACAGAAACAGTCCTTGATTTCATTGATGTTTTTAATTTTTTTCTTTTAAAACCCTGTTCTAAATATCTTTCTGCTTGAATTACTTAGTGTGGTTTATATTTTCCTAAATGATCCTAATGCATAACAGTATATACTTGTGTGTACTTAGTCATATCTTGTGTGTACTTAGTCACTGAGTCATGTTGACTCTTTGTGATCCCATGGACTACAGCCTACCAGGCCCTTCTGTCCATGGGATTTTTCAGGCAAGAACACTGGAGTGGGTTGCCATTTCCTTCTCCAGGGTAATCTTCCCAATCCAGGGAGTGCGTTGCCATTTCCTTCTCCAGGGGAATCTTCCAGACCCAGGGATCGAACCCACTTCTCCTGCGTCTCCTGCATTGCAGGCAGACCCTTTACCCATTGAGCCATCTAGGATGCCCCAATACATACTTACTGACACAGAAAAATAAGATCTAATTAGCACTAATCAGTTAGCTAATTACTGTTATTTTATTAAAATCATAAATGAAAATATAAACAATTAAGATTTTTTATTTTTGAAGATGTGTTGATACTTTCCCTGGTTTCACATTAGACTCATGGAGTCTCAAATGTTATTACATGCTGTTTATACATTTCTCATCTGCAAGAAATCTTTGGCAGAAATAAGGCAGTTTCACAGATTATGGGATGTGTTTACATACAGTTAGAGTAGCTTAATCTAGAATTCTCCTCACATCTTCTTACTTCCTACATTGTTCTTCACTTCTGAGAGAATCACTTCGGAGTGATGATTCACAACTAAAATGAACTCTTTAATATCTTCTTAGCCAGATAGTTAATTTAATGATCAGTACATATATATTTTTAGTTATTCTTTTTGTTAGTGGGTTTTACAGTTTTACAAGTAAAAATGTATCGGTAAATGTGGCATATGGAACATTGGGGAAAAAAAGAACATTGAGAAGTAAATAGATGTATTTATTTATATTGAGATATAGTTGACATATTGTATTAGTTACAATATTATAATGTTGTATACTTAGTTGTAAGTGTACAACATAATGACTAGATATGTGTATTGAAGAATGATCATCACAGTAAGTCTAGTCAGCATCCATCACTTTACATTATTTTATTTCTTGTGATGAGAATTTTTAAGATTTATTCTAACAACTTCCAAATATGAAATACAGTATTACTAACTATTTTCACCATGTCATTTCATTATGTCCTCAGGACTTATTTTATAAGTGGAAGTTTGTACCTTTTTGTCACCAGAAGTAATTTGTATAGTGTGATAGAGAGAGGGAGACTTTTATCTCTTCTGAGACCCCTCAAATGCATATGTAGATTTCTAAATTTTCCCCTACTCTTTAGGACTCCCATGTTTGTCACACAGCTTTTGTGTAACTAATTCTATAAAGACAATATTTAAACATACATCTCCAATTAGACTTTAATGTATCTACCCTTGCAGACTGAGAAGTATTGCTATGTATATTAAAACTGTTATAGTTTAACCAGCCTGCACTGAGACAGACTATCTTACCCCAACAAATACAAGAAATGGTTTTTCTCTGAATAGCCTCCATCTTGTGGTTGTGAATATGAAATCTACTGTTTGACAGGGTGAAGCATAACTGCTTAGCTATTTCTTTCAAGCTCCATATCCCCCTACAAAGGCTTATTCTTTGGGCCTGTAGTTCAGTTCACATCAGAAGAATGCAAATCTTTGATGTCTAAAGCTGGTTTAAGTACAGCACAGAACATGAAGTTTGTATCATTCTATGTGTATGCTGCAGTAGTCAAACAATGAATTCATGTCTTGAATAGGGATCAAAAAATTTAATAGAGACATGTTATTTAACACATCTGAAGTATAATTCATAAGAAAATCTGAAAGTTTTATAGTAAACCTTCTAGAAGAAAAAATCTTAAATGAAAAGTTTGTAATAAGAAAAGTCTTATGTTTATGTGGCGTTACATTACATTTAACTAAATATCACCCTTGTTGACAAGCAGAATGAAGTAAGCCAGAAAGAAAAACACCAATACAGTATACTAACACATATATATATGGAATTTAGAAAGATGGTAACGATAACCGTGTATGTGAGACAGCAAAACAGACATAGATGTATATAATAGTCTTTTGGACTCTGTGGGAGAGGGAGAGGGTGGGATAATTTGGGAGAATGGCATTGAAACATGTATAATATCATATAAGAAACAAATCGCCAGTCCAGGTTTGATGCAGGATACAGGATGCTTGGGGCTGATGCACTGGGATGACCCAGAGGGATGGTATGGGGAGGGAGGTGGGAGGGAGGTTTAGGGTGGGGAACACGTGTATACCCGTGGTGGATTCATGTTGATGTATGGCAAAACCAATACAATATTGTAAAGTAATTAGCATCCAATTAAAATAAATAAATTTATATTAAAAAATAATAAAAAAAGAGAATGCACAATCAACTTTTACCAGCATGCTTAAATTATTATTAAGGATGTACCATATTTTAGTATCTCATAGCTAATACTTGTTCTTGAAAAATTTAATGCAGCACAGGAAAGCATTGAAGTGAAGAGTTTGTATTTCACTGTCTCATACAGAGAGATCTTAGACCTCATATAAGAAATAGAAACATGGATTTCTTTTTGGAGGTAAAAGGAGTTAAAGTTAGATTTAGGGGCTATTGACTAGACATTAAACAGAGATTGTATGTTGGATTCTTACAAGTCTTATCTTTTTTTTTTTTTTCTCATCACCTGTTCCACAAAGTAGTTCTAATTGGTTATCTCAAAAAATATGAGATACAGGTTTACCAGGAGAACCAGCCAAGAAAAAGGCCATGAAGTAGGGCAATTTTGTTACCTCTCCTAGAGAAGAAATTACACAGTTACAACTGATGGCAAAAAAACAGAATGCTTATTGTTAAACCTAAACATAAATTTAAAAGTAATCCAGTTAAGTTCATCCATTTTTCTTTGGCCTTCCCAGGTGGCATTATAGAAATTTAAAATTAATCCAGTTAAGTTCATTCATTTTGCTGTATATTATTACAAAAAGAACATAAAACACATGGTAAAAAGATCAAAACAAAGATACACACACACACATATATATATATACACATATAATATTTATATACAAACAGAGAGAGGCTCTTTTAGGTCTAAACTCTAATTCTTTAGGCTCCTTCAGGTTAAATAAGTGCTAAGGACTTATTGCTCATTTTCAGAAGGGCAAAAACTAGAAACCAGGCCTCCTAATTCCTACACTCATGATAGTACATGTAAGAACAGAATGAAAAAATGTGTTCATTATGACAAAAAGTAAAATTAAGAATTTATTTTTGCTTAAGAGCAGAGTTTTATACTATGCAGAAACTGTATTAAAAATTGAAATTCAACTTTTGCAGGCATACATACAACCTACCAAGCCATTGTAGAATACAAACATATCAGAGTTTTCCAATATGTGATTGGCAAACCATTAGTGGTAGTGAGATCAACATGGTAGATCATAAAGACATTTTTTTAAATAAAATTACATAGAACAGACTAAAAAAATAGCAAGGTGTATTATTCATGGTAAGGGTAAGTAAAATTTTATAAAAGTTTTTACCTTTTAAGTTATAACTATATATTTAAGTCTCAATGTATACATGTAGTTGCAATAAAATATATTTTTTTCTTACTAGTCACAGGGAAAAAAAAGTTTTCAGACCACTGGTTATAGAAATTCCCTAAGAAATGTATCCTGTGTGAGACACAAAGAAGACAAGGAAATGAGATGTGAAGTCTTACTGCAGGAAATATGGTGATGCCAAAATGCAATATGCTTTTATAAAAAATTTCTTTGGGAACAGGCAGGCTATTTTGTTAATTAAATGCATCCCAGCAAGCCATCTCAAAGAGCTTTACTTTATGGGGATAATTTGTGCTATAGAGACAAGATCTATGACTCTTCATTATTTTGTCTCCGCCTCTGTCTGCCTTTCTGGAGTTCACAATTCACAACTCACCTCCATCATCCACAAACTGAGCCAAAAAGAAGTTTATATTAAAAATAAACTATATGAAAAACAAAAACCACCATCACTATGAGTTCTTGTTGGTTCCTAAAGATAGTGTCACAGTGAAGTTTTTCTGGCATTTCCTCACTGTAGTGTTGAAGAGTGAGGAAGATTTTATTTTATATGAACCAACTGAGCTTCCCTTGGTGGCTCAGTCAATAAAGAATCTGTCTGCAATGCAGGAGACCCAAGTTTTATCCCTGGTGGGGAAGATCTCCTGGAGAAGGAAATGGCAACACATTCCATGGACAGAGGAGCCTGACGGGCTATAGTCCGTGGGGTAGCAAGAGTCGGAGACAACTTAGTGACTAAACCACCATCACCACGGTTCCAAGCATTTAATTACAAACTCATTAACAGTCACTTTTCAAATAGGTGATATGGATGTATATTGGAATACAATTGAACACTGGCTTCTTTCTTCCTTGATACAAATGTCAGCCCTTAGCCTACTGATAACCCTCTCTTCCTTTGTTACACTGAGGAGTGTGTGATTAAAAGAGGACTTGGGTGCATTAATACAGCCCCTCCAGGAATGCTGTAGCTGGTACACACTAATGATTGACTGTCTTCAGTCAAGCAATAGCGTACAAAGTGTTAAAATCAAAATTTGGTTTAAAACTTCTGATAATCAATAACACAGTCATAGTAAAAGTAACCTGCAGAATAATGTTTCAGGCATAAATAGACTATATGATGGAGTATATCTTTTATGTACAGAGAGTGATGGCATTTCCACAAGTTCTGATTAAGCTGTTTTCAACTAAGTCATATTTAAGTGTAAGTAGCAAGCAGCCTAGGGTTGCATTTGTAGGCAGTATACGGATCTCAATAATAAATCCTGGATTCATTTAAGCGCTGAAGTTGCAAACTGCAAATCCTGATCACCAGTTCTCAGAAGCAGAAGTGAAACTCAAATTTCAAGTTCTTAGCACACATTCTCTTTTGAATTAGTAAAATATCATAGGTCAAGCTACCTCCAAAATATAGCTTTCTAATTCCAGGCATTAGAAGGCTTGTAGAAGATTTATAGAATTTGTAACATGGTTTGGATTGTGATCACATATAAAAAATGAGTTAATTTCAGAGACATACTTTTAGTGTACAAGACATAGAAAATGAAACCTCTTTCTGAAAATAGTTTTGAGATTTATCTGTGATCACTTTTCTGAGTGCCATTTCTATATTGAAATTGAACCTCCTAATTTTCTCCCCTGTAGGGAAAAAAAATGGTGTGTCAAGTTTTATGATGCCATTAAGAGACTCTGATTGCTAGAGTTGCAACAACATAAATTGTCATGTCTGTGACAATAAAGACTGACCCTTGGAGATTATATATTTTTAAGTGTGACCTTATCTACACATACAGAGTGAAAATAGAATTGAGACAATATAACTTGATAAATCAGTCTAAAGAACATGTTCACTAATTGAATCAAAGGAAGCTTCAATTTTTCTAGATAATATCTAAATTTTCCAGTTTCTTTTTATATTTATAACTGGAGCATTAGCCAAAATGATTATTTCTTGAATGTGATATTATTCCTTATATCTCAACAGAAAATAAAGTCTGAGTCAGAATCATTTAATAATTTATAGTTGCCACACATGCAATGATTTCCATAAATCAGGAGCTTCTCACCAGCCTCTACTATAAACACTTACTTATCTAAACAACACATAAGGTCCATATGTGAAATGATATTGATATCCCAAACAATGGTAATTCTAAAAGTTCTAAGTGAAAGAAGCCAGACCCTAAAGAGAATGTGATGTATGGTTGCTTTTATTCATGAAATCTTAAAAGACAAAGCTGTAGTGATCAGATACAAGAGCAAGATCTGAGTTTGTCAGGGGCTGGGCTTCCGAGAGGGAATGGCTGTAGAGTGACCCAACGGAAATTTGTGTGTGTGTATGGTTGCTGCTGCTACTGCTGGTAAGTTACTTCAGTCATGTCTGACTCTGTGTGACCCCAAAGACGGCAGCCCACCAGGCTCCCCCATCCCTGGGATTCTCCAGGCAAGAACACTGGAGTGGGCTGCCATTTCCTTCTCCAATGCATGAAAGTGAAAAGTGAAAGTGAAGTCGCTTCAGTCATGTCCAACCCTTAGCGACCCCATGGACTGCAGCCTACCAGGCTCCTCCATCCATGGGATTTTCCAGGCAAGAGTACTGGAGTGGGGTGCCATTGCCTTCCAACTCTTTGTGACCCCATGGACTATAGTCCACCAGGATCCTCTGTCCATGGAAGTTTTTAAGCAAGAATACTGGAGTGAGTTGCCATTTTCCATTCCAGGGGATCCTCCCAAACCAGGGATGGAACCTGAGTCTCCTGCATTGGCAAGTAGATTCTTTACCACTATGCAAATGTTCTAAATCACACTGATGCTGGTGGTTATGGTACTGTATCCATTTGTGAAAGGTCCTCACAAAAAAACTCTGAATTTTATTGGGTGAGAAGTACATACTAATAGAGTTGATATTTGAAAACTGAAAAAAGATAAACATTATCTGAGGTAAAGTTTGTATATTTGCTTTGGTGTTATTTTTAGTGGGAGAAACAGGCTGAAGTTGAGTAAGTTGAAACTGCACAAGATCACACGGTCTGTGAACTGGACCCACTCATGTTCAGCCCTAAGATGAAGAACTCCACGGAGGCAGGTGTGACATCACCAACTTCTGTCAGTGGGTCTTGTCTGGAGTAGACACTCAACATATACATGCAACGCATACATGAATGAGTACCTGGAAGCCCCAGTGTGGCCCGCTCTACTGCACAACCTTGCCTCATAATACATTTTCTTCTTCATAGTCTTCTATTTCTTCAGGAGAATCTGAACTGGGAAATCAGAAGCTCCTAAAACGGCAAAGATGCTATAGAAACATACTAAATCTCTTTGTACTACAAAGCCATAAATTACAGTCTTTACCTTTCAAATCAAAAGCTATTTATTCTGGAGGATTAGAAGTATGAATTTTTCATGTTGGTGTTGAAATTCTAGGGCACATTACTTGCATAAAACTCCTTTACTGTCTTACTGAAATCCTGAATAAAAATATTGGAAATGTGTATATTACTTTTTGTTTGTTTTTTGGCTATGCCAAATTTTCCTTGCATCTTGAGGTCTGGTTACTTGGGGTGTGGAGGCTCATTAGTTTAGACACATGGGATCTAGTTTGGTGATCAGGACTCATACAAGGGCACCCTGCATTAGGAGTGCAGAGTCTTAACTATTGGACTGCCAGGTAAGTCCCTACTGTTTTCTTTTTGAGTTGCTCTATGTGGGCCTTTTCTCTATGGAGTTCCTTCTAATTAGTTTGAAATAGGAGTTCCACATCTTGAAAGTGATACGGAGACTCAGTGCTCGGTCAAGAGGCCCAGCCTTGACTTGTCTGATGGTCATTCTGTTTATAAATGGTTTTGTATCCTACCACACACTCTCCAAGCATACCCAGATTTTTGGTTTTTGTTTTTCTCTGAGATTTCAGACACCACAGTCTCTGCTTGCATCTGGAATACCCCTGGCTTACTGGAGAGGGTTTCTTATAAACAATTTAAATGTGGTTGTCAAAATCCATGCCAGCTGCTTCAGCTTCCTCCTCCATGTTCAGGATAATTACATTTGCAAATTACAAGGAAACAAGGTCTCTCTCTCATTTCCTTACTCTGTGTATCTCTCTTTTCAAAGACGTCCAGACTCTCTGCCTATTTTGGATTGATGAAAAGTATAATTTAAAGAATGGTCTTTCTTCTTTCCTACAAAAGAAAAAAAAAAGCCCTTTAAAAAGCTTCAATGGAAGTATAGATTGCCTCTATATAAAGTTCATCCAAGATGCCATTAAAAAATAGCAAACAGATTGAGACATAAAAAAAGCAGATGTAGATTTGGATTGGAAACATTTCTTTATAAGGATCATAAGTCTCTTGCTATCCATTAGCTAGAAATACCACCAAATGATGCATTGTATTAACATTTAATGGGAGGAAGCAAAATAGTCAAAGCAATACCAAGGGCAGTAGCAGGACAATCATGTGTACACAAGTGAGGAAAACTCACTTCATCCCAATTATTTACAGATATGCGTCTAGTCACTTCATGCCTTGCAGGAGGTGTATGATATGTACATAGAATCCAAGGAGAAAGAGAATGTATTATTGCATTTACAAGCTTGGTCAAACGATTGAAGGTAATAAATTCCCTTTGGAAAAAAAAGAAAAGAATTAAGAATGCTTTTCCTTTAAGCACTTTACTTCAAACGAGTCAATACATATATAAACACATCAATATCATAAGCATTGCACCTTTCACTGACAGTTATTACAAGTTATATTGTTTCTATTTTAACACATAAGCTGCATTTTTTATAACTAAAAATCCTTATAAGGAAATTGAGATTGGTATAGGAACTAAAAAATGCTCGTTTATAAGTCTGAAAATTATTATGTACCAATGATATTCTTGGTGACAATATACATACATTTTAATAGTAGGTACTTCAGTGTAAAATACAAAGGAAAATGTACATAGGAACTTCTGGAGGAATTTGGATCAGGGTTGAAAGATTTGGCAAATGAAAATGTAGAAAGTTAGTCGCTCAGTCTTGTCTGACTCTTTGTGACCCCATGGACTATAGCCCACCAGGCTCCTCCGTCCACGGGATTTTCCAGGCAAGAGTACTGGAGTGGGTTGCCATTTTCTTCTCCAGAGGATCTTCCCAACCCAGGGATCGAACCTGGGTCTCCCACATTGTAAGCAGACGCTTTACTGACTGAGCCACCAGGGAAGTCATGAACATTTACTTCAATTTCAATTTCAAGTTAATTACAAATATTTTTTTTTTACTATAAATATGTCCTATGAAATGTTTGAAGCACATTATACTGAAAAATTATTTGTCTGAAATTGAAATGTAATAGATGTATTTTATCTGGCAACCCTAATTTTGGTATCAAAATGGTATAAAAACAAAACTGAGTTACACTGCAAGTACTAAACTGACTTCAAAATTAATATAATGCTATGTGATCTTGAAATCTGTTGTCAGTCTTTAGAAGATGTGATGGTGTTGGCAGCCTATTCATGAAGCTTTCATTTTTCAATGAAATTTTGTCATTGAATGTCAATGAATAGCAAGAAGTAGTTAATCAAGTTTGTAATAAAGGTAAAATGTGATTAAATGCACATTAGAAGAGAGGATATTTTTGCTATTTTATTTTTTGTTATTTTTAATTATTTTTTATTGGAGTATAGTTGATTTATAATATTGTGTTCCTGCTATATAGCAAAGTGAATCAGTTATACATATGCATATATCCCCCTTTTTTTAGATTCTGTTCCCATATAGGTCATTAAAGAGTACTAGGTGGAGTTCCCTGTGCTGTATAATTCCTTTTTATTTATTTTATCTATTGTAGTCTGTACATGTCAATTCCAGTCTCCCAGTTTATTCCTCTCTCCCTTGATAACCATGTCTGTCTTCTACATCTGTGACTCTGTCTCTGTTTTGTAAATAGGTTCATTTCTACCATTTTTTAAGATTCCACATATAAGCAATATCATATATTTGTCTTTCTCTGACTTACTTCATTCTATTTGTCATTCTCCGACTTACTCCATCCATGTCACTTCAAATGGCATCATTCCATTCTTTTTATGACTGAATAACATTCTACTGTGTATAAGTACCACTTCTTTATCCATTCCTCCATCAATGGACATTTCGGTTGTTTCCATGTCCTGGCTATTGTAAATAATGCTGCAGTAGACATAGAGATGCATGTATATTTTTGAATTATGATTTTCTCTTGATATATATATATATGCCCAGCAGCAGGACTGCTAGATCATATGGTAGCTCTATTTTTTTTTTTAAGGAAGCTCCATACTGTTCTCCATAGTCGCTGTATCAATTTACGTTCCCACCAACAGTGTAAGAGGCTTTTTTCTCCACACCCTCTCTAGCATTTATTGTTTTTAGTTTTTTTGATGATGGTCCTTCTGACCAGTGTGAAGTGATCCAACATTGTAGTTTTGATTTGCATTTCTCTGATAATTAGCAATGTTAAGCATGTTAAACATTGCTTAACATTAAGCAATGTTAAGTATGTTAGATAGCATATTCAAAAGCAGAGACATTACTTTGCCAACAAAGGTTCGTCTAGTCAAGGCTATGGTTTTTCCAGTGGTCATGTATGGACGTGAGAGTTGGACTGTGAAGAAAGCTGAGTGCCGAAGAATTGATGCTTTTGAACTGTGGTGTTGGAGAAGACTCTTGAGAGTCCCTTGGACTGCAAGGAGATGCAACCAGTCCATTCTGAAGGAGATCAGCCCTGGGATTTCTTTGGAAGGAATGATGCTAAAGCTGAAACTCCAGTACTTTGACCACCTCCTGCAAAGAGTTGACTCATTGGAAAAGACTCTGATGCTGGGAGGGATTGGGGGCAAGAGGAGAAGGGGACGACAGAGAACGAGATGGCTGGATGGCATCACTGACTCGATGGACGTGAGTCTGAGTGAACTCTGGGAGTTGGTGATGGACAGGGAGGCCTGGCGTGCTGCGATTCATGGGGTTGCAAAGAGTCGGACATGACTGAGCGACTGATCTGATCTGATCTGATCTGAAGCATATTTTCATGTGTCTCTGTATTTCTTCTTTGGAAAAATGTCTACTTAGATCTGCTCATTTTTTGATTGGGTTGTTGGTTTTTTTGATACTGAGTTGCATGAGCTGTTTGTATATTTTAGAGATTAATCGCTTGACAGTCATTTCATTTGCAAATATTTTCTCCCATTCTGTGGGTTGTATTTTTAGTTTGTTTATTCAGCTATTGTTTTAAAAATACGTTTAGTTGATGAATAAAAGAGGAAATGACAATATTAGTCCTTTATTTAAGGTTTGCAAAATCCAGAAGTTCTGGTACTACTGTTTGTTTTTTTTTTTCATCATCTGAATTCCTGTGATTTTTATCTGATTAGTATCAAAGTAAGGAAAATGTTTTACCTTTTTTAATAACTGGTTTTCTTTCTGTTGACTGATGCTCACATGATATGGATCTTTTAAAAAATTTTTTAATTCTAGCTCTTTTTTTTGCTTTGCTTCAATCACCACCACACTGAAGTAAAAACTGTTCTCTTATTTGTAATAAAATCTGCTCAAAAAAAAAAAAAAAAAAAGGCTTGCACTTTCAACTTTCTACTGATTATATTGTGCAGCTTGACTTGGACCACTTATGTCCTTTATAAACTACCATCTTGGTCCAGTTTACTCTCTCCTGTACATCTGTAGCAGCCTCTTTAATGGATTCTTCTCCTTTCCCTCCTGTCCTGCTTCACTTCACTTTACACAAGGTAGATGTCTGACTTTTAAGAGATAAAATCAGATAGTATCACTTCCTTGTGTAAAACCCTAGGGTGTTTTTCCATCCCCCTTAGAATAAAAGCCCAATTAATGACCAACCCCTAATGATCTGATAATTTAAAAATGGTACCTCTCTAGCTATATTTATCCCTATCTCTTGTTTCTCAGCCATGCCCCTAATTCATCCTCTTTCTGGGCAGTGCTTTTGTATTTCTTCCCTATGGAACATCTTTCCTATAGGTAGTTGCATTACTCAGTTTCTTATTTGAGGTCCAGCTCCGATATCCATTTCCATGTATATAATGTCATCACCTAGCTCCATCCCTCATATGCATACTTCTTCACTTTTTTCTTCCTTATCTTTATTTTTCTTTACAGCATGTCAGAATACCCAACACTAATTACTCATTTATTATATAACACTTGTTGTTTCTTCTCTTAGTCATGTCTGACTCTTTCACGACCCTGTGGACTGTAACCCACCAACTTCATCTGTCCATGGGATTTTCCAGGCAAGATTACTTGAGTGGGTTGACATTTCCTCCTCCAGGGTATCTTACTGACCCAGGGATCGAACTCGTGTCTCTGCATCTCCTACATTGCAGGTGGATTCTGTACCAGTGAGCTACCAGTTCAGTTCAGTCACTCAGTCGTGTCCAACTCTTTGCGACCCCATGAATTGCAGCATGCCAGGCCTCCCTGTCCATCAACAACTCCCGGAGTTCACTCAGACTCACGTCCATGGAGTCAGTGATGCCATCCAGCCATCTCGTTCTCTGTCGTCCCCTTCTCCTCCTGCCCCCAATCCCTCCCAGCATCAGTCTTTTCCAGTGAGTCAACTCTTCGCAAGAGGTGGTCAAAATACTGGAGTTTCAGTTTTAGCATCATTCCTTCCAAAGAAATCCCAGGGCTGATCTCCTTCAGAATGGACTGGTTGCATCTCCTTGCAATCCAAGGGACTCTCAAGAGTCTTCTCCAACACCACAGTTCAAAAGCATCAATTCTTCGGCACTCAGCCTTCTTCACAGTCCAACTCTTGCATCCATACATGACCACTGGAAAAACCATAGCCTGGACTAGACGGACCTTTGTTGGCAAAGTAATGTCTCTGCTTTTGAATATGCTATCTAGGTTGGTCATAACTTTTCTTCTAAGGAGTAAGCGTCTTTTAATTTCATGGCTGCAGTCACCATCTGCAGTGATTTTGGAGCCCCCCAAAATAAAGTCTACCAGGGAAGCCCTTATATAACTATATATATTAGAAAATAAGACAAACACACACTAACCTTGTCTTTTTTGTTTTTTGCTTTAGCTCCATCACCTAGCACCTAGATTTTTTGTGTGTTAATGGTTGTTGTTCAGTGGCTAAGTCCTGTCGAACTCTTTGCAACCCCATGGATTGCAGAACGCCAGGCTCCCCTGTCCTTCACTATCTGCTAGAGTCTGCTCAGATTCGTGTTCATTGAGTAGGTGATGCTATCCAACAATCTCATGCTCTGCCACCCCCTTCTCCTTTTGCCTTCAGTCTTTCCCAGCATCAGGGTCTTTTCCAATGAGTTGGCTCTTTCATTAGGTGGCCAAAGTATTGGAGCTTCAGCTTTAGCATCAGTCCTTCCAATGAATATTCAGGGTTGATTTCCCTTAGGACTGCCCAGTTTGATCTCTTTGCAGTCCAAGTGACTGTCAAGAGTCTTCTCTAGCAACAGAATTCAAAAGCATCAATTCAGCATCCAGCCTTCTTTATGGTCCAACTCTCATATCCTTACATGACTACTGGAAAAACCATAGCTTTGACTAAATGGACCTTTGTCAGCAAAGTGATAAATCTGGTTTTTAGTATGCAGTCTGGGTTTGCTTCCAAGGAGCAAGCGTCTTTTAATTTCATGGCTGCAGTCACTGTCTGCTGTGATTTTGGAGCCCAGGAAAATACAGTCTGTCCCTGCTTCCATTTTTTCTGCTTCTATTTGCAATGAGTTGATGGGACTGGATACCATGATTTTAGTTCTTTGAATGTTGAGTTTTAAGCCAGCTTTTCACTCTCCTCTTTCATCCTCATCAAGAGTCTCTTTAGTTCCTCTTTACTTTCTGCCATTGCTTAATAACTATTTGTGGAATAAATAAATGAAGTGAACATCCCTAAGCATAGAAACCTGGCCTAAGTCTAATAAAGTCTGGATTAGAAGACAATTTTAGTAAAATAATTTTAGTTATATTAAAATTCTCCTTTCTGTACGATCTAAAACCTTGTTTTTATCCTTTCCTTTCTGAAAGAATTTTGGTGTCTCTTGAGAACAATGACCTAGAGATTAAGAAGCATCCATTGCATAGAGGTATTTGCTCCAGGGGTTAAAGGGATATTCTTGGTACTTATCCTACTGGCCTGTCATATCTTACCAAACTGAATATGAAATTATAGGAGACAGACAGAAAAGGTTCTCATTATGAAATTCTTACTATAAATATAAAATGAAATTAAAATATGAAATAAAATGAAAAACCTTCTTATTTGAAGCCACAGTGATTGTTCTTCCAAGTAATTAACAGGAGTTTCATAAAGAGCTTTAAGTATGTTTTTCCAACTGGAACCAAAATATAGTCCTATAGATAAAAATCTTATATGATCATTTTGTCTAAGGGTTTTCTACAGCAAATAATCCAAAGAGATCACAGTATTACTGAATAATTTGAATAGGAGTGTTTATACTTACTAGAGATAAACATGCCATTAAAAGCTAAGGCTGAATGAGTGTTCCAAGGTGTTAGTCATAAGTAATATGCAGAGTACATCATGAGAAATGCTGGGCTGGAAGAAGCACAAGCTGGAATCAAGATTGCCGGGTGAAATATCAATAACCTCAGATATGCAGATGATACCACCCTTATGGCAGAAAGTGAAGAGGAACTAAAGAGCCTCTTGATGAAAGTGAAAGAGGAGAGTGAAAAAGTTGGCTTAAAGCTCAACATTCAGAAAACGAAGATCATGGCATCTGGTCCCATCACTTCATGGGAAATAGATGAGGAAACAGTGTCAGACTTTATTGTTTTGGGCTCCAAAATCACTGCAGATGGTGATTGCAGCCATGAAATTAAAAGACGCTTACTCCTTTGAAGGAAAGTTATGACCAACCTAGATAGCATATTCAAAAGCAGAGACATTACTTTGTCAACAAAGGTTCGTCTAGTCAAGGCTATGGTTTTTCCAGTGGTCATGTATGGATGTGAGAGTTGGACTGTGAAGAAGGCTGAGTGCCGAAGAATTGATGCTTTTGAACTGTGGTGTTGGAGAAGACTCTTGAGAGTCCCTTGGATTGCAAGGAGATGCAACCAGTCCATTCTGAAGGAGATCAGCCCTGGGATTTCTTTGGAAGGATGATGCTAAAGCTGAAACTCCAGTACTTTGACCACCTCCTGCAAAGAATTGACTCATTGGAAAAGACTCTGATGCTGGGAGGGATTATGGGCAGGAGGAGAAGGGGACGGCAGAGGATAAGATGGCTGGATGGCATCACTGACTCGATGGACGTGAGTTTGAGTGAACTCCAGGAGTTGTTGATGGACAGGGAGGCCTGGCGTGCTGCGATTCATGGGATTGCAAAGAGTCAGACACAACTGAGTGACTGAACTGAACTGAATATGAAAAGCATCAATGGAATATGCCTAGCACATTATAGTTGCTCCATAACTGTTAAATTATTAATTTATTCTTTTCTTTATTGAAGTCTTTAAAGTGATTGGAAAAGTGTTTACTGAAAATAGAGTTTGGGAACTCAGACTTTTCTTTTTACAATAATCCAATATCTATTTTAATTCTTCTTATTTTCTACTTAATAGATGACTTCCTCCCTTAAGTTGCCTTTTTATGTGTTATTCTGATACTCCATGAAACTGAATCCCTTTCCAACATTTTTTTCCTAAGCTATCTCTTTTGATTTCTTCTCTTCCTCTTACTAGCCCATATGTCTAAATTTCTACAAGACTCTGTATTTACCAATGACCTTTTAAGTTCATGCCCTTGGAGAGTTCATAAATTTTCATAGCTCTAAATATTTCCTCTATGCTGATGACCCAAATAGCATTTCCAGTCTTCACTGTTCAATGAAGCTCCAGCCTCCAGACTTAGAATGCTTGCTGCCACATTACTGATTCCAGAGAAAAACGTTTTTCAAGAATTCACAGTGACTCCAGCTTCTTTCCTAAATTATATTTAGGGAGTGATCCTTAGTTTAAATTCTATTTCTCCAGGTACTTTCCCCAGGGTGCCCCAGTGTGAACCCTCTCCCACTAAAGTCACTATAAATTATAATTACCTTCTCTGTATCTATATATTTAACATCATACTATTCTTTTCTCAGAGTGCCTCCTACTATTCTTAAATATCCAAAACCAGTACAAAGCCATAAAAGAAATGATCTGGTGGCTAAAAGATGGGAGAAGGTGAAAAAATAGGAATCTAATCTAATTTGCAGCTAACTGGATGACCCAGCAAAGTAATTTCTCCCTAAGTCTCAGTTTCAACATGGTGTGTTTTGGGGTTAAAACTTTAACTCAGTAATTCTGTTCAATCTCATTAGCTCTTTTTCATATGATTATAATAATTCACCATTTTTTCATATTTCTCAATGAGGAAGTAGTAACTGCTAAGCTTCTTGTGAAGTTTTTTCTTCATTGAGAAAAGGTACCTGAAGCCAGATCAGACCACTTCTTACGATAGTCAAGTGACATGATGCCAAGTGTGTCTTCCCCTCGTTGCAATATAAAGACCATATCAGTATGAAATAGAGCTAGAATTAAACCTGTGTACATCTGTGAGATGAGAGTGTGTGTGTGTGCACGTGCATACCTGAGCGTACATGTACCAGGCAACTGTTCATGGAAACTGAAGGAAATTTACATGTGGTAGAGTTAGAGGTCTTAACTGTCAATAAACCCAAAGCCTTGGGAGGTTTTGAACATTTTAACAGTCAGAAAGGCAACAGGTTTTCTTTAAAAAATAATATCCCATCTTTTTTTCCTCAAAGATTCAGGAAATATCAAGACCTAGAAATGCACTACCTACCTGTGAATAAAGAGCTCACTATTTTCAGTGTCAATAAGTAGGAACTGTGAAAATGAGATTCCATCATTGCTTAAGTCAAATAGATTCACTCCAAAACTGAACTATCATATATAATGGGTTTGTTGAGCAATCTTAAATGACCAAGTTGTAAACATGAAACCAGTTTATTTTGTTCAGTGACTGCCTACATCTTTGTAAAATTGAGGCTCATATTCTTGCTGGCTAAAAGCCACATTTGTTAACAATTCTTTGGCCCAGTTTCACTGTTTTTCAGCTGCTTTCAGTTACTTAGTCTCCTCTTGGTCTATATGACTCATCCTTATTTAAAACTTTATTTCATTTTCTAAAATATTCTTTCCTTACCCCCAGGTGAGTATAAGCTGAAGTTCTAATGGCTACCACACAAGGGGGTTTCATGCGGCTCTTCTACTACTACTTCTTTTTTTTTTTTTTTTTGTCTTTGGAGCTCTTTATTTATTTATTTATTTATTTTTCTTCTTTTTAAATTTTATTTTATTTTTAAACTTTACATAATTGTATTAGTTTTGCCAAACATCAAAATGAATCCACCACAGGTATACATGTGTTCCCCATCCTGAACCCTCCTCCCTCCTCCCTCCCCATACCATCCCTCTGGGTCGTCCCAGTGCACTAGCCCCAAGCATCCAGTATCGTGCATCGAAGCTGGACTGGCAACTCGTTTCTTACATGATATTTTACATGTTACAATGTCATTCTCCCAAATCTTCCCACCCTCTCCCTCTCCCACAGAGTCCATAAGACTGTTCTATACATCAGTGTCTCTTTTGCTGTCTCATACACAGGGTTATTGTTACCATCTTTCTAAATTCCATATATATGCGTTAGAATACTGTATTTATGTTTTTCCTTCTGGCTTACTTCACTCTGTATAATAGGCTCCAGTTTCATCCACCTCATTAGAACTGATTCAAATGTATTCTTTTTAATGGCTGAGTAATACTCCATTGTGTATATGTACCACAGCTTTCTTATCCATTCATCTGCTGATGGACATCTAGGTTGCTTCCATGTCTTGGCTATTATAAACAGTGCTGCGATGAACATTGGGGTACACGTGTCTCTTTCCCTTCTGGTTTCCTCAGTGTGTATGCCCAGCAGTGGGATTGCTGGATCATAAGGCAGTTCTATTTCCAGTTTTTTAAGGAATCTCCACACTGTTCTCCATAGTGGCTGTATTAGTTTGCATTCCCACCAACAGTGTAAGAGGGTTCCCTTTTCTCCACACCCTCTCCAGCATTTATTATTTGTAGACTTTTGGATCGCAGCCATTCTGACTGGTGTGAAATGGTACCTCATAGTGGTTTTGATTTGCATTTCTCTGATAATGAGTGATGTTGAGCATCTTTTCATGTGTTTGTTAGCCATCTGTATGTCTTCTTTGGAGAAATGTCTATTTAGTTCTTTGGCCCATTTTTTGATTGGGTCATTTATTTTTCTGGAGTTGAGCTGTAGGAGTTGCTTGTATATTTTTGAGATTAGTTGTTTGTCGGTTGCTTCATTTGCTATTATTTTCTCCCATTCTGAAGGCTGTCTTTTCACCTTGCTAATAGTTTCCTTTGATGTGCAGAAGCTTTTAAGGTTAATTAGGTCCCATTTGTTTATTTTTGCTTTTATTTCCAATATTCTGGGAGGTGGGTCATATAGGATCCTGCTGTGATGTATGTCGGAGAGTGTTTTGCCTATGTTCTCCTCTAGGAGTTTTATAGTTTCTGGTCTTACGTTTAGATCTTTAATCCATTTTGAGTTTATTTTTGTGTATGGTGTTAGAAAGTGGTCCAGTTTCATTCTTTTACAAGTGGTTGACTTAGGAATATATCTACCTAAAGAAACTAAAGACCTATATATAGAAAACTATAAAACACTGGTGAAAGAAATCAAAGAGGACACTAATAGATGGAGAAATATACCATGTTCATGGATTGGAAGAATCAATATAGTGAAAATGAGTATACTACCCAAAGCAATTTATAGATTCAACGCAATCCCTATCAAGCTACCAACAGTATTCTTCACAGAGCTAGAACAAATAATTTCACAATTTGTATGGAAATACAAAAAACCTCGAATAGCCAAAGCGATCTTGAGAAAGAAGAATGGAACTGGAGGAATCAACCTACCTGACTTCAGGCTCTACTACAAAGCCACAGTTATCAAGACAGTATGGTACTGGCACAAAGACAGAAATATTGATCAATGGAATAAAATAGAAAGCCCAGAGATAAATCCACGCACATATGGACACCTTATCTTCGACAAAGGAGGCAAGAATATACAATGGATTAAAGACAATCTCTTTAACAAGTGGTGCTGGGAAATCTGGTCAACCTCTTCTACTACTTCTTACTCACTTTTCGTGATGCTGGCTTTTCAGGTACTGGTGGGTGGAAGAGGAGAATGCAAACACAGATCCTTACTCACGTGACAGCTGCCACCCTCCAGACTGCCTCCCAGGGCACAGTGCAGGCCCACTGTTCCAGCACTTTATCCACAGCGTCAATGCAGATGGATGGAACCTCACTTAAGAGCAGTGCCCTGAGGCATTCGTAATTCCCTGAGAGTCTACGCTCTCCAGTTGAACCCCAGAAGGTAGGGGTTTCCAATGGTGAACCTCTTGGCAGCAATCTCAGCAAAACCACCGAGCCCAACTGCATCTGTTTGAGGATTAATCCTAGGGCATGTGGGTACCTTCAGGTTCCATCTCCCATATTCTTTGGGAAATGGGAACTGCTGGGGGAGGTGTGTGGTGGTCCTCGACAATGACTCCCTCTGCAAGACCTTTCTCAGTTCATTTCTGTACTGTACCATTAGCAGAAAGCATTACAGACAGCAGATTTCCAAGAACGTCATACCAGATTTGCCTTCTTGCCATTTTCCCTAATTGCTCAGGGAAAAGAAAGCAGCCCCTAGTTTCCAGAAGAATTGGGTTACATCTTTAGATTAGATAGCATGGCAGGAATCAGGAAATCTTTTACTCATGCAGACAGACTTTCTAAAACAGACAATAATGCCTCCTTTTTTTTCCCCCCTTCTTCTCCATCTATTTTATTCTATAAAGTTTCCGTGGCTTTATATAAGACAATTTGTAGCCCTTGGCATCTTAGCATTTTTACAGCCAAGAAAGGCAGAGCTATGCACTTCTGGCAAGACAATAGCATTTGAAGCTCAGCAGGCATGTGATTTTATAATCATGTCAAAGGACCAAACAACTATAACTTTTAACCCTTCATGTTTGGGGTGATAATTCCAGGCAGTTATATTATTTGACTTTTTGCTTCTCTCTTTCCAAAGTTCAATGTTGAAGCTTGATTCCCGAGGGAGAAAAAAGTACTTCCTGCATCTTGAAGCAGGATGGCATTAAGTTTCTTACTTCCTTCCCATTGTTTGGTTTAGCTGGTTGACACTCTGAGCTTACTGTGAACAGCTTTTGGAGTTTTAGGGAGGTTAACTATTGGATTTCATCTCTAGCTTCGAGAAGCATCTGCAAATAATCAAGATACAGAAAGAAGCTCAGAGTGGGAGCAGCCTCCGGGATATGATTTAACTAAACCTTCCTGTGAGCCACAGTTCTTTGTTTACATACATTCTTGCTCTGGAGGCCAACTTCCTGTCATAAAGCTGCATACCAAATTTGAGCATTTAGAAAACAGCGCTCAAACCATTATAAACTATAGAAATTGACTTTAAGTAATTATTATTTTTAAAGGATATGTTAAAAAAAAAAAAAAGTAGCACCTAACCCTCACTTTCTTTTTCTTATCATCACATACATTCACACAGTTATATATAGAAAGGAAAATTAGTGCTATTTTCTGCACAAAAAAATCTGTCAGTACAGACCTAGTGTGGAGACATCAAAGTGCCAGAGTACAAAGACTGAAAGGAAAGGAACTTACTTTTCAAAAGTGATGAATCTCCAGGAGAAGAGACACAGTGTGACCAATCCCATACCATATAAATTCGAGCAATACAAGTCTCTCAAATAATTCTGGTGTCATGGTTCCTTCAGCTCCTTCAGTGTATCATCCTTTATCAGCAGTTATTTTCTACTTTTTGGATCTATTTCTGCCTTCTTTTTCAAAACCTCATTTACTATACCCTTTCCTTCTTTCTCTTGATTCTTCCTTCTCTCTTTCTCCCAATAAATCTCTTAGTTTTCTTTCTTAGGTGATATCTATTTTTAGCATAAATGTGAGTATATGTGTACTTTCCTGGCCTACTGCTCTCCAAGATACACATCATAAGGTTCAGTGTCCAGTCTATGATTGTTGTTCAGTCACTCAGTTGCATCCAACTCTTTGTGACCCCATGAACTGCAGCACTCCAGACTTCCCTGTCCTTCACCATCTCCTGGAGTTTGCTCAAACTCATGTCCATTGACTCAATGATGCCATCCAACCATCGTACCCTCTTTTTCCCCTTTCTCTTCCTGCCCTCAATCTTTCCCAGCATCAGGGTCTTTTCCAATGAGTTGGCTCTTTGCATCAGGTGGCCAAAATGTTGAAGCTTCAGCTTCAGCATCAGTCCTTCCAATTAATATTCATGGTTGACTTCTTTTAGGATTGACTGGTTTGGTCTCCTAGCTGCCCAAAGTACTCTCAAGAGCCTTTTGAACTGTGATGTTGGAGAAGGCTCTTGAGAGTACCAGCGTGTGCTTCATTCAGCTCAACATTTCTATGCTAGGTCTGCTACTGCTGCTGCTGCTAAGTCGCTTCAGTCGTGTCTGACTCTGTGCGACCCCATAGGGGGCAGCCTTCCAGGCTCCCTGGTCCCTGAGATTCTCCAGGCAAGAACACTGGAGTGGGTTGCCATTTCCTTCTCCAATGGATGAAAGTGAAAAGTGAAAGTGAAGCCGCTCAGTCGTGTCCAACTCTTAGCGACCCCATGGACTGCAGCCCACCAGGCTCCTCCGTCCATGGGATTTTCCAGACAAGAGTACTGGAGTGGGGTGCCATTTCCTTCTCCATGGTTCTCTTGATAGTACCCTATTTAAAATCTATTCCCACCTTTGCATCTATGACAGTACTAATTTCTGCATTAATCACCATTACAGGCTCCTTTTCTTCCCACACACTTTAAATCTAGGGGCTTCCTAGTGTACCACTTTCAGATGTAGTCTTTTTCTAATCTACACATGTTCTCATTCCCTTTCCCATACCATTAGTTACACGGTATATGCTGATGATTCCCACATCTATATATCTAGCTTCTGGTTTTCCCCCACTTACTGCATCCTTTTAGTGACCAGTTTCTCTCAGTCCTGTCTACAAATCTCTCTTGAATCTACCATTTATCACTCTCTCCAGTTTTGCCTGTGTTCTGTGCTCAGTCGTGTCCATCTCTTTGTGACCTCATGGACTGTAGCCCTCAAAGCTTCTCTCTCCATGGGATTTTCCAGCCTTCAATATAGTATAATATAAAAGGACCCAGACTCAAAATTCCCTGTGTGTAAATCTTGGGTCTGTCTCCTGCTAGCTTTGTATGTCTGGGTAAGTAACTTAACTCCACAGTACCTCAGCTTCCACATCAGTAAAATGAAGATAGAGCAACATTCACAGTGCATGTCAATGTTATTATCATCATTATTTTAATTCATCATTTTTAAGAATCTCAATAGTTGTAATGACCACTGAACAGAATTCCCCCACTGTTGGCTCTCTTCACCTGAAACTACCAAAACATTGTTAATCAGCAATACCCCAATATCAAATGTTTTGGGTATTAAGAAAAAAATAAATAATATGTTGGCAAACAGCTCTATCTTCCTAAAGTGTTAGAATATCTTTTCAGTTCATTTAGTCCTGGGATGGCGCCCCTTAATTTTTATAATCTGATTGTGACAAGCCACGTTTTTATGTGGTGATTCCTGCCAGCCTTTTGAACCCTAGAGTCCCTTGGACTGCAAGGAGATCCAACCAGTCCATTCTGAAGGAGATCAGCCCTGGGTGTTCTTTGGAGGGAATTATGCTAAAGCTGAAGCTCCAGTACTTTGGTCACCTCATGCGAAGAGTTGACTCATTGGAAAAGGCCCTGATGCTGGGAGGGATTGGGGGCAGGAGAAGGGGATGACAGAGGATGAGATGGCTGGATGGCATCACTGACTCAATGGACATGAGTTTGAGTGAACTAGGGAAGTTGGTGATGGATAGGGAGGCCTGGCGTGCTGCAATTCATGGGGTTGCAAAGAGTCGGATGCGACTAAACGACTGAACTGAACCTGTTAGCGCAGAGCAGAACAAAGAATACCAGATCTCCCTTCCAACTTTGAAGCAGCAATTATGATGCCATATATGCAGCCTCTCAGTAATAGAATTATTTTCCCTTTGGCAAAAATTTCTATTTGTCTGTTTCTTAAACTGCATTCTAAACAGACAAGTTGAAAATGAGAGTTAATAATTTTTATGGGTACAGCCAAGTCATGTATTGAGCCAGCAGTACTCAAATACAAATATCATTACACAACTTTTAACCATGCCCACCTGTCATTTATATTCTTTATTTGTCTGACCTCCTTTACATTTTGTTCCTAGCATTGCATTCTACTGTCATGCTTCACTGTACTGAAAGTAATAACCATGGACATGAAATAAATTGATTGCATTCAAGAGAGATAGCGTAGATGGTAGAAGTAATTAATTATAGAGGTAAATCTTCCTACAAAACAAAAACTGACATTTTTTTTTGTAGTCCTGAAACTTTAGTTACTCCACTTTGAAACTGGTATTTACTTATGTGAAAGACAAGAACAGCCCAGTATGCACAGCACTAATGTGAGTTCTAGAAAGTGGACGATGAGGATAGTCATGAACTAGCATCCTGAGAATCACTAAAACTGTAGAGAGGAAAATAATTGAAGAGTTGGTTGGAACATTGCAATATACATGTGTACCATACTATCCAGTTTCTCAGTATTTGAAAGGACATATAAATGATATTTTTTGCTGTTTGTTATGGACAACTTCTATAGTGTTTTTTTTTTTTTTTCTTAAAGTAACTTGATTAGATTTTAGAAGTGTTGTGTGGTTACCCATCATTTTATTTGTGATAGCAAACACAGAAAGACACAGTGACTTAATAGAAAGAAATCACAAAATTGGGGGGAAAAACATATCTGTGCCAATTTCTGGGCTTTCCTGGTGGCTCAGACAGCAAAGAATCCATCTGCAATGCAGGAGACCTGGGTTTGATCCCTGGATTGAAAAGATTCCCTGGAGGAGGGCATGGCAACCCACTCCAGTATTCTTGCCTGAGAATTCCAGCGGACAGAGGAGCCTGGCAGGCTGTAGTTCATGGGGTCGCAAAGAGTTGCACATGACTGAGTGGCTAAGCACACATATCAATTTCTATATTACTTTTTTAAAAAGTGTTGATTTCCTTCATGTTTGTGGAACTGACGTGACATACTTGAGGCAACTTTATCAAATAATGTAATTTTTAATTTGTAACGAGAATTCTCTGTTCAGTTTTTCAGATTCATTACAACAGACTTTGATTAGTGTCAGTATTTTTAGGTATTTAAAAATGTAGAGTTATCTCCTCATTAGAGTTACTTACACTACTTAAATTAGTTTTTTTTAGATGTTACACAAAGCATCTTGTTATCGTGATTTCTGAGATGACAGCATTACACATTTATCTTCTAGGACTGGTATGAATTGATCATTGGCATATTTCTGTAGCACTTTGTTTTGAGGGTTTTTTTTTGGGGGGAGGAAATAACTATTTAAAGCTTCTCAAATTATTTAGACAATATATTTTAATAAATAATATTGCATATACTTACTATATCTCAGTGCCCAGAGACAAGAGAGATGACGTCTATTAAAGATAAAACTGAAAAATTCTTTCTTTGTTTACAGGTGTATGGCTCTAGAGCCATAATGTAGAATAGTTGAAAATACAGCAAAGGAGGGACTTCTTTGTTTAGCTATGTCTTCTTACATTTGTGAATATGGGTTGGGTCATAATGGCAGTAATAACAGGAGCGCTGGTGTTCAAGCAATTTGCTAGGAATGATGCTGCCTCATCAGCCCTTCACACTGCAGAAGGCAACTGTCAGCAGAACTGTTCCAAAGTTTGCTTTGTGGAAGGTAGATAAGTGGTCCCTCAGGTAAGAAAGACTCAGACAGTAAAGCTTTACAGATTCCAAGTGACACTGTAGCTGTGTTTGGATGTGAACAGGAAGTTCATGCAGTTCTCCGCTGTAATGTGAAGTTTAGATTCCTCAGTAAGCATGTGCTTTGTTCTGTTCCCTTAGAAACTTCAGAATAGATGCCAACACGATATTAATATTTGATCATCTTTAATTTTTAAAAAGCTTTAATTTGAAACAATCAAGAGGCACATGGACTATATCATCTTCCTGCGTGTTCGTAATACTGTTATGCTGTAACTGGGTTTGTGCTTATCCAGATTTAATGAAACTTATGTAAAGAGGAAGACTGCATATCAAAATATTCTATCTGTGTCACATAACCATCCAAGTCCTTCCTTTGCTGTATTTTAAACTATTCTACATTATGACTCTATTTATAGGTTTTATTTTAATATCTTATCAATTAGCCTCTAAGGTCTTTGAAGACAAAAATCTATGCCTGCCTAGGCTTATTGCAAATAATCAGAAACCAGTTAAAACTCTGAAATTGGAGGGACCTAGTTAATAACTATCGGTTGAATGAATTAATGCTTTTGTAAGTGTTGTTTTCAAGGGTGTGAGGAAGACAGTACTGTTTGATTTAATCCTAGAGCATACAGTACAGTGAAGAAACATACCCAATGCATGTTTACTTTTAATATATGAATATTATTAAGCCAAGAATTCCTTTATAAAATTTCTTATATTCTTACTATGAAAAGCTACAACAAAACCCAAAGCTATTTGTGCAAAATAAAATGGGAGAACAAATACAATATTTGTAAAAGTGAAAAAAAAAATGTGTGTGTAGAATTTCAAGTATCAGCAATATTTTTCCAGAGTCTATCCTGATATTCTTTGTAAACAGAAGGAAACATATAATAGAAAAATAATATGGCTATGTCCTTTGTGCAAAATAATATTGTTACTGATCTATCAGTATTATTCTAGGTTTATAGAATTTTCCTTGTCTGGTTCCCATTGTGACCAATAGCAGAGGTTTATAAAATGACTGGCTGGAGGAAAGGGAGACAATTTATGTCCATGGAGTGTAGAAAAATTAACAGACCTCCACAGGCATTAAACTCACGGTTTCATTGTGTTAGCTCAAGGCTTATCCCAAAGGAGCAAAGCTGCCAGGGCTTAGGGTCTGTTTCTTTTCTCATACAACGCCCTTTATAGCTCACCATTGCACTCAGCTTTTTCATAGCTTTGCAGCTTGAAAATTCCACCACTTTCTGGTTGTACAACTAATGTAAACTCCAAACTATAATCGACTTCTTAGTATAAGCAAATGTTCAAGACCATTTCCTAATATAGAAAGATATGCTATTTTGATCACGTTCTGCAGCTTTTGACTATTTTTTTTGTTTTGTTTTTGGCCCACCCTGAAACCTCATTTTAATGTGGAAAGCTCTCAAATATTTAGATAGGAATATAAATAAAAATGACTCCTGTCTTCTTTTATAAATCTATCGCTACTGTTACTCCTCTGCCATCATTTTAAATTTTTTGTATTTAACTACAATGAAAATTCTTAATTTTAGAGTGTTGTTTTCCCCTCACATATAGCACTTAAGGTTTGTAAGTGTTTCATTAAAGATCAATTCACTTAACACATCCACATGCTTCTTTGTTGGCATTCAGTATGTCAAACAATACTTATGTGTAGTGGTTGCTTAATAGTTACACTGTAACTATCTCTTGAAAAAAATCATCACAAAAGTTAAATTCGCTTGATTTATGAGAAAAAATATGTATATTTATATACATACATAAGTATGCATACATCTGTTGATCTGTGGTGGTGGTGGTTTAGTTACTAAGTCGTGGCCGACTCTTGTGCCCTGGCCAGGTTTCTCTGCCCATGGGATTTTCCAGGCAAGAATACTGGAGAGGGTTGCCATTTCCTTCTCCAGGGGATCTTCCCCATCTTCCCGACCCAGAAATCAAACCTGGGTCTCCTGCATTGCAGACAGATTCTTTGCCAACTGAGCCATATGTGCATATACATGTATAGATATAGAGAGTATGCTACAGAAAATAAATATATCAAAATCAAAATCACCATAGTAGTTATGCTATGGAAAGCATATTTGTGGCAGGTTTTATTTAAATATGGTACTTTTGAGAATAAAGATATTCCCTCATTTCAAGAAAGTCACGTTGGATCTGCTGCTAAGTTGCTTCAGTCGTGTCCGACTCTGAGCGACCCCATAGATGGCAGCCCACCAGGCTCCCCTGTCCCTGGGATTCTCCAGGCAAGAACACTGGAGTGGGTTGCCATTTCCTTCTCCAGTGCATGAAAGTGAAAAGCGAAAGTGAAGTCGCTCAGTCGTGTCCGATTCTTAGCGACCTCATAGACTGCAGCGCACCAGGCTCCTCCGTCCATGGGATTTTTCCAGGCAAGAGTACTGGAGTGGGGTGCCATTGCCTTCTCCCTGTTGGATCTAGAAGACCTAAATAAAATGGACTGCATTTAGTAGTACACTTATATACATTTATATATTATTCCAAGAATAATACATGTTATAAGTCAAGAATTGCCACAGCATTTTGCAAAATGGTCAAAAAATAACATTAAACTCCAGTGCAAGGAATACTGCAGATTATTTTGTTGAAAGTCATTTACCCTGTACTTTGACAGAAACTGTTGGTAAATTATAATCAAACCAGATCTCAACCTACACTTTGGTGTATAGGAATATATTTGACATAATACTTTGTTATCAAAGAGAAATGAGGATGGTGAGAGTATGAACATTGAAATGTTTTTCAGAGAAATTTTATTTTTTGTGTTTATCTTTAGTAAGATGGTTATAAGCTTACTGTCTTTATTTTGGGGGAAAAAATCCCCCAAAAGGAAAATAAATACAATTTTAAAATTTGAGCATTTAGTGCGAATCCAGAGTCTTCTATAAACTCTTCTTTGTTCTTTATATTTATTCTCAGACAGGAACACATTTCCTATTTTATTTGATATTTTAAATGTAAATTTTGAATATCAATATTTGTGACGTAAGAGGACATGAAACTGAAAGTACTGTGTCAATGTTAGGAGGTTTCTAGATATAAACATCAGAAGGTGCCATGTGGCCTAATTCTACGGGGGAAATTCAACAATACACTTCTGTTTACAAAGCTGTAATGTAAAACCCACATCAGATAATCGTCTGATGTTAGGAATCTTCATGGTATAAGGAGTTTATTGTAATTTTGTGTTTACATATTGTTTAGAATGTCACACATTTTGTTTTCATTAGTGTCCATTTCTCCATCTAAGTTTGGGGCAAGCTCACTGCTTTTCATCTTCCCTGGGCTTGTGATTGCTTGTCCCCAGTTCTCTGAGGAGTTACTTCACATCCCAGAGGAAAAACCACTTCGGGCTCTTATGACAGAAGTGTGACAGTGACCACACTCCTGTTCCTTTCTTACACTTACTCAAGACAGTGAATTCTGGCAGTTGAATTAGAGTTCATCCAATTTCTCAATCAACATCAACAAATAACTTTACTCTGGGAAGGCAAAACCTTAGGATCTATCTTTTTGTCCAAAGTTGGCACTGACTGGAGAAGGCATTATTAAACCTGAATTACCTTTAATCTCAAGAATCAAAACTGTAGGTTTTATTCTCCATGATCCAAATCAACCTCATTGATTTCTCAATGGTGGTACACAGTACTGCCTTCTTATAGAATTTTAATAGGTGCAATGTAGAAAAAAAAATTCCCATTAAAAAAAAAAAAAAAACTTGGAGTAGGGAATGATAAAGATGGGTTTAAAAAGTTAAAGAAGTGTCTTTAATGCAAGGACCTTGGAGTATTCAATGTTAATGTGCAGCATCTACAAGAACTTCCCTGATAGTTCAGTTGGTAAAGAATCCCGTTTGCAATGCAGGAAACCCCAGTTCAATTCCTGCATCGGGAAGATTCCCCTGGAGAAGGGATAGGCTGCCCACTTCAGTATTCTTGGGCTTCCGTTGTGGTTCAGCTGCAAAAGAATCCACCTGCAATGCGAGAGACCTGAGTTCGATCCCTGGGTTGGGAAGATCCCCTGGAGAAGAGAAAGGCTACCCACTCCAGTATTCTGGCCTGGAGAATTCCATGGACTATATGGGGTTGCAAAAGAGTTGGACATGACTGAGCAACTTTCACTCAACCTACAAAGTGTCCTTTATAAAAGGGAATTTCAAGTTTCACCCAAACCCCACTGCTGAGTCAGCATTATAGACAACTGCCTCCACCCTGAAGGAGCACCACGTGACTCAACCACATTATATAAGAGTACAGTTTTCAAAGAAAATGAAAGAGTGCACATGGGCATAATCTCTAGTCTCTCTTTTCCTCCTGTGAAGTCTAGAGAGGCTCCTACAATGTGTTTACTCTAACAGTCATAACGTAGGCAGCTCCAAGAACTGGGACCAGGAAATGGCTTTGGCTTACTCTCTGTCTCCAGGCAGAAGAGTGTGATTAACTTTGATACTTGGTTACAAACTTTGTACTGCCCAATCTTGCTTTTTCAAGTCTTTCATTAGGATTTCAGAAAACACTCTAGAGAACAACATCTTATTCTGTCTCCCTCTTACAAATATTCCTCTTAAGGGCATTATGAGTGAAATAGTTTTGACTGAGGCCAGAACTGAAGTATTATGGATACTACTAGCCAAAGTCACCTTAATATTTTTTGAAACCACACCTTAGATGCATCCTTTAATATTTCTTTTATATATAACTTCTGTACTTGCTTAATCTCATAGTTTTAAAATTTGAATCTGTGGAATAGCTGCTAATTAAGTAGCATTGAAATGTTGGCTTCACTACTTACTAGCTAGGTGGGCTTCATTTTATACTGTCTTTGAGCCTCAATTTCCTAGAATATAAATGGAAATACTAATACCCATCTCCTTGTGTTACTTCAAGTACATATTGAAAAAAATATATGTAAAGTCATTAAGATAGTACATGCCATGTCATAAGAGCTAGATAAATTGGGATAGCTACAAATTTCTCCTCTTATAATTTCCTCACTGTGCAGCATCAGATCAAATTGTATCATCCCTCTGTTTAATTCCATCTGCTGAGGTTCAATCAATTTCATTGTTGAATAGATTCTAGACTTCCTGAAATTGACAAGCAAAATCACCCGCTTCCTATTTAGCGCCCCCGATTGTGTCACTTTTCACTTCTACATCTATCCGGTCCCACCAGCGTTAAATCTGTTCCTTTAATCCATCAAGCTTGGTCTACTTACTTGTACTTGCTCTGCTTATTCCCTAGAATTCTCATCTGTAATATTTTTATTTGGTTGAATCCCTCTTGTCACTTAGGTTCCAGTCCAGATGTTGCCTTTCCTGAACATATAAACATATACTATTGTTTTAATGATATTTCCCACTCACTGAAATTCTCTCGTTTGTTTATTGTTTTTGCGTAGCTTCAGCATTAGAATGGTGTCAGGTATAGGGACCTTCTCTGTTATGTTCACTGCTGTATTCAAAGTGCTTAGAATAGTATTTGGAACAAGGTAAATACTCAATTTTTAGTCAGTAAAAGTAATGGAGTAGACTGTGGCCTCATAAGTGATTCTGCAGTGGTTTTGGCCAGGACTAGAAATTGTGGCTATTCTGGTATCTGGCACCAGAGGGAGGTGTCTGGTGGAATAGCTGAATGAGATATTTAGTCAGTATTCTTAGCTCTTCATTTTAATTATTTTTACCTTTCCTATTCAATGTTATGGGCTTCCCTGGTGGCTCAAACAGTAAAGAATCCATCTGCAATGTGGGAGACCTGAGTTCGATCCCTGGGTTAAGAAGATCCCCTGAAGAAGGGAATGGCAACCTACTCCAGTATTCTTGCCTGGAAAATCCCATGGGCAGAGGACTGTGTCAGGCTTGCAGTCAATGGGGTCGCAAAGAGTCGGACACAAGTGAGCGACTTCACTTCACTTTGCCTCCTCAGCTCTCTCAGGGAGAATACCTTTTTTGTCCTGTGTGTCCTGGTTCTCTTGGCCGATCCCCTCAACAGGATTCTTCTCGTCTCTGGGATATGACCAGACTAGGATGGAGGAGTGTAGAAGGCCTGCAAAGTCAACCAAAGAAGGGAAGGCAGAGGGGAAATGGGACAACCTATACTGCTTTTTCTTTCCTGTCACTAGGATTGCTCAGTCAAAATGGCCCATGATTGACTCTGTAGAAATGAATGATGAGTATACTCATAGTGACAGTTTAAATATAATTCAAAAATGTTTATTTAGTACTTTATAGTTGTTAATCTATTTGTGTTTATATATTGAATGTATATATGTATGAATATATGCATGAATGAATTAATGAAAAGGCAATATTTTTATTTTTGCCTATGTTATTTAAAAAGTTATTCTTTAGATATTTTATGATTTTTGACAGGAATAAAGCAAGTGGAAACGAAGTTAGTTTTATTATGCATAAATCAAGCAGATGAAAAAGAAATCCTTAGGTAATTTTATGTTAGCTAAATTTAAAACAAAATAATAGCATCCTTTTATGTAATTATTTCCATCATATAAATCAAAGGCTTTTTAGAGACATTATCTAATTCCTTCCAACATCATTATGTAGATTATAGTTTGGAAAGAAAAAATATCTTATTATATATAAAGAATAATTTAAAAATTCAGGCTGTGACAAACATTGTTTAATTTAGTCATTTCTAAGAAGCCTGAATTGACCAACTTCCTTTGGGTTGTGTAACTATTTTTAGCTTAGGGCAGTTATTTATATATAATTCCCCAAGGAAACTATTTATTCTTAGCTCTATTCTCAGAATCCTGATTTTGAGAGAGAGAGAGAGAGAGAAGATACATGAAAGCAAGATTAAAGAGTGGAAACTTATATGAGGTTTCACATATTTAGATGAAGATGCTTTTTGTTTTTAAGATTGGCAACTTCACAAAAATGTTATATTGGTACGATACAGTGAAATTGATGATTCTCCTACATGGTTGGTGATAATATTGATTGATCTCTTTTTGAGGAACAACTAGAAAGTCTCTTGAATTCCACTTGGAACTACTAATCTCGTATCTTCAAACATAGCATCGGCAAAGAATACAAAATATTAAGAAGGGGAAAAAACTCAATTCTAGAAAATGGAATTTAATATAATCTCCACTTGGAAATAAAAAAAGAAACAATTTAAAATGGACACAAATAAAGGACTGGATAAGAAAGTAATATAATATAATTGGAGGGATTTACACGGTCATTAAAATATTTGCAAACAATACTGAACAATTTAATGACTTAGTAAAAAGCCAATATGAAATAATGGATGCTCTCAAAAACATTAGCTTAATACTGATTAAATGTTGATTATTCTGAAATTTACATATCAACTTTTAACAACTATTTACCAAAGTTCAATTGATCTCAAACTTATAAAGAGCAGATTATTAGTCGTATTGTAGCTAATTCAGTTTGATGGGAGTGTGGAAAGCCATGTTTCTCAAATTGACTATTTTTAAAAGCATCATTAGTGCTTTCCTAGGGTTATTATGGTTGACTAGTAACATGACATTAAAAAATTTCCAAGTTAAACTCGTATTAGTCATGTTCCACTGAGTAAAATTTGAGGAACTCAAGTGATTAGTCACATGTTGCTTTAGACCAAAAAAAAGGGGGGGGGGTGGGGGAGAAAGAAAGGAAAAAAAGAGGAAGAAAGAAAAAGAAAAGTCTTAAAAGAGAAATTTTGGCTTTGCTTTTTGCTATTCTGTTTGCCACAGACTTTTGAAGGAGACCAGATTAAATTTTTCAGTTTTCCATGAAAGTTTACAAGCTCATCTTCTACTCACCTGATTCCTAGATCATAAGCTCTATCATTAAGCCACATATATAAGATTAGTGTGGTAGGCAGAATTTTGGTCCCTCTGGTCTTCATCCCCTTGTGCAATACCTGTGAATGTTTCCTTATGTGATCAAGGGGACTTTGCATATGGAATTAAAGTTGCTAACCACCTGGCTTTAAGAAGATTATCCTGGGCTATCAGTTGTGGCCGATGTAGTCGCATGTGCCTTTATAAGCAGACAAGGCAGAGAATAGAGGCAAAGAAGGACCGTTCTTAAAGACGAAAAAGGCCTGAGTCAAGGAACAGGCAGTGGCTTCCAGAAGTAGAGGACAAACCATAGTGACAGATAATCCCACAGCTGAATGAAACTGAATTGTGCTGCTTCCCTGAAAAAAACAGGAAATGGATTCTCACCCAGAACCCCCAGGAGGGGCCATAGCCCTGCTGACCCCTAGATCTCTACCTTGTAAGACTAAGCAGAGGCCTTAGCCTAGCCCACCTGACTTCTGAAACAATGAGATACCCACACCCACTGCAACCTACCACCTAAAAAAATTGTTAAATAATAAATCTGAATTTGTGGTACTTTGTTACAGCAGCAGAAAGAAGCTAATACACTAGTAGACCTTCCTGCCTTCATTGGAGAGTACTAGTGTCTCAAGACAATACCTTCCAAAGGCCAAAAAGATAAAAAGCCTGTTTATGAAGGAGTTGGAAAGATACAAAGTCACATTTTCCTCTAGATTATTCAATCAAATTGGATTAAGCCTGACAACATTACCCTAGTTCTGTTTAGACTCACTTTCTTCTCTTAATTGGATTTTAACACTGCCCCTTTGCCTTTATAAATGTAGGTTGGAAAAGCCTGACATGTTATTACTATAACTGTATTCACTTTTAGATTTTTGAAAAATTCACCAGAGTAAGGCAGTGGGACAGAGGCTGGCCTCTCCTGGTGAATCAGGGCCTCATGGTATTGTCACTGAGAGGAGTATGTTCTGAACCTTCCTGGTTCATTCCTAAAGATCTCCATCAGATCATTAGTTTTACAATATTGGTGACCTGTTTGCTCTTATCTCTTTTGACTGATTTCAGTTCTGGCCCAACTCAAGCCTCTCTTTGGACCACAGTTGAACAATGAAACTATCTGGTACCACAAGCATCATTGGCCTTCAGGAACAAGATTTTCTCTCCAGTGCCCAGTGATTGAGGTGATAAAGAAAATTCCTCTAGGTGCAAAATTGTCTCCATAGCCAGACCACCTTCTTTGACTCACCTTTTTGGCTACCAGCTGCCTTAAATGATTACACCACCTTTGAATATTATTCTACAATGTGGTATTTTTTTCCTGCCACTTTTTTATACTTTTGAGTTATGTGCCTATTCAGCCTAAACTGTGCTGACTCCATGAAATGTTTATGTACTCCTCTGAGATTAAAAAAAAGAAGTGCGGTTCTGAGAAATACATCACTTTCCTCCTGGAAGCTGTGGATGTGAAGATGGCTCCTGTCTCCTTACAACTTGGGAATCAGAGAAGTGTTTGAGAACTGTTACAAGACAGTGAGACTCTGGAGGGAGAGGATAGTCAATATGAGGGCAAGTTCACAGGGAAGATCCATCCCAACAGATTATACCAAAATGCATTTCCAGGATGAATTTCTTATTTCTGCCATCTTTTGTAATAAATTATTTTTCTTTTTCTATGGAAAAAAAGTCTGAAAAATTTATTCTGTGCCTCTTTATATTCTACTTAATCACATAAAACTATATGATAGGAGAAAATAGTATTTTCTTCTCTATATTGAGAAGTTTGATAACCAATTATGCTGCTTCTCTCTCTCTTCACTGATAGAAACCTGAGTGCTAATTCAGTATTCAAATCTAAGCATATGGTATTTATGGTCATAAATAAGACCAAACACATGTATCATCAGCACACTATTTTTCCCCTTTATTGACTTTCTAATTATATTCAAACATCCCATGTTCTGATTTTTATTTTAATTTTCTTCCCCTGAGCTTATTGTGTGACTTTATTTTTGTAAGATCTTTCAAATTCTTTGCAAATTAATGTGGGAATATATAAAGTATAAATATCAATCAATCAGTGTTTATTTCTGAAAATGTACCCATGTATATTTGATTTCTGAGATTGCTAAGAATGTATCAGTGTATATTTTCTGTATCAATGGATAAGAAGAACATCTAAGCTTTGGGGATTTTGTTTCTCTGCTCTGTCCATATTTTTTCCTCCTTGAACCTGCCAGTGAAGTGTATACAAAGTGCTTTTCTTGAGCAGGTTCTGTTTAATGTAGCTACTGATGTTTGAGATATGAGAACTCTCACAGGGAGAAATAAAAACATAACTAGTAATATAGCATATAGCATTTAGAAAGCTTTATCTTTTAGTATTTTGTTATTACTCTGTTTTGTGTTGAATTGTGTGTCTCCCCACTGACATGGGAAAGAAAATACGTCCAAGTCCTAACACCCCAGTATCTGTGAACGTGACCTTATTTGGAAATAGGATCTTTGCAGATCCCATTTAAGTTAAGGATTTCAAGATGACATCATCCTGGATTTAGGATGAGTACTTATTGTTACCCTTGTAAGAAAAATAGCAGAATAACACACAGTGGGCATATGAACATGATGGTAAAGATTAGAGTTAAGCTGACATTAGCCAAGGAATGCTTGGGACCACAGAAACGGGAAATGATGATTGTTGTTGTTCAGTCGCTCAGTCGTGTCTGACTCTTTGCGACTGCAGCATGCCAACTTTCCCTGTCCTTCACCATCTCCCAGAGCTTGCTCAAACTTGTGTCCATTGAATCAGAGATGTCATCCAACCATCTTGTCCTCTGTTGCCCCCTTCTCCTCCTGCCTTCCATCTTTCCCACATCAGAGTCTTTTCTAATGAGTCAGCTCTTTGCATCACGTGGCCAAAATATTGGAGTTTCAGCTTCAGCATCAGTCCTTCCAGTGAATATTCCAGGTTGATCTCCTTTAGGGTGGACTGGTTGGATCTCCTTGCAGTCCAAGGGATTCTCACAAGTGTTCTGCAACACTACAGTTCAAAAGCATCAGTGCTTTGACCTTCTTGTCCAACTCTCCATCCATACATGACTACTGGAAATGATGCTATTGTCTAATTTCCCTCAGATCTAGTTCTCGTTTGACATCCTTGGAGGGAGAGGGGAAGGGAGAGGCAAGGGGTAACCACAGCAGTGCAGGAAGAAGAAGGAGGACTAAGAGGAGGAAGAAGGAAAACAAATAGGAATATATTTTAAAAGGAGAAAGCAAAGATCACGGATATTTATTTTAAGCCATTGCTTAGTTACTGAATCAAGCTTTTTGACTCTGGCTACTGAGTCCAGGTGAAAGGAATTATCTCTATAAAATTAACAGTTCCTAAGCACAGATGTTGAACAGATTGCATTTGCACTTTCCCATCTCAATACTGTTTCACTGGAATGAACAGAAAAGAACAGTCTCTTCAAATGAACAGGTGTACCTGTAATCTACCTGTCTAACCCATTTTAAGAGACTGGGTCGCAGATTTGTCTTTGGAGGAAAACTCTTATATCAAGTTTGCTGTGGCTTATGTCAGCTAAAGTGCTTTTAATTCTGCTGTTACTCTCAATAGAAACTTAATTATCACTTCTCTTCTTTTTCCTCAGAAGTATCTTAATTACTGAAATAACCCCAGGCCTGCAGGGCCTTGGTTAAGAAGAGATCCTGCCAACCCTTAAATTCCTAGGTCGAATTAAAGCACATTTTTATATACTGAAAAGTAACAGTTTATCCTGGGATTGACTCAGGGCAAATTAATTTCTATTAATGAATTTTTTCTTCTGAGGAAAAATTCCTTTGAAAGTTATGCTGCTGTGGATTTTTTTTGCAGGGAATTGACCTGAGGAAAGAAACTTCCTAGAATGAGAAGGTTTTTTTTTTTTTTTTTTCAGTAGGGAAAATTTTAAATGTAGTTATTGATTCTGCTCCCAAATACTTAATAGAGCTCAGAGTTGCAGAAAACCAACTGTTGTAGAAGCTTAATAAAATCACAGTCAACTTTTGTATACTGGGGATTGTTAATACTAAATATTAGTATGAGAATCTATTCTAATTTCTTCCTCTATACTTTCAAACCTCCATATTTCCTCTCTATATACATAATATTTTAGGTACACCCCAAAGGCCTCTTTCCTCCAATAAGCAGTCTGCAGAGTATTTCCCAATGTGAAAAGGAAAACAGGACTGTGAATACAGCATGACATAGACTCAGATACATACTTTTGGAGGTAGACTGGGAAAAAAATTCCCTGTGGAAGTTCAAACAGGCACCAGGCTGTCCTTCCTCTTGCTTTCTAAGAAAGCTCACAGACTGCCAGTAATAACTCTGAGAATCTCACTGTGAAGCCTGACTAGCTATATTTCTTCCACCATCCCAAATCATCTAGTCTTGAATAAATAATTTATTGACCTAAATTCTGGTCCATTTCATTAGTGTGCACCCAGATACTATGTTGATTTTGTTGTTGTTCAGTAGCTAAGTTGTATCTGACTGTGACCCCATGGATGGCAGCTCACCAGGCTTCCCTATACTTCACTATCTCCCAGTGTTTTCTCAAACTCATGTCTATTGAGTTGGTGATGCCATCCAACCATCTCATTCTCTGCCACCCCCTTCTCCTTTTGCTTTCAATCTTTCCCAGCATCAAAGTGAAAGTGAACTTCTCAGTCGTGTCCAACTCTTTGCGACCTCATGGACTATAGCCTTCCAGGCTCCTCCCTCCATGGGATTCTCCAGGCAAAAGTACTGGAGTGGGTTGCCATTTCCTCCTCCTGGATCCTCGACCCAGGGATCAAACCCAGGTCTCCCGCATTCCAGGCATCAAGGTCTTTTCCAATAAGTTGGTTGTTTTCATTAGGTGGCCAAAGTATTGTAGCTTCAGCTTTAGCATCAGTCCTTCCAATGAATACTTAGAGTTGGAAGATCTCAACTGGTTTGATCTCCTTGCAGTCCAAGGGGCTCTCAAGAGTCTTCTCCAGCATCACAGTTCAAAAGCATCAATTCTTTGGCCTTCAGCCTTCTTTATGGTCCAACTCTCAAGTCTGCATGTGACTACTGGAAAAATCATTGCTTTGACTATATGGACTTTTATCAGCAAAGTGATATCTCTGCCTTATAATATGATGCTAGTTTTGTCATAGCTTTTCTTCCAAGGAGCAAGTGTCTTTTATTTTCATGGCTGCAGTCACCATCTGCAGTGATTTTGGAGCCCAGGAAAATAAAATCTCTGTTTGCACTTTTTCTACATCTATTTGCCATGAAGCGATGGGACTGGATGTCATGATCTTAGTTTTTTGAATGCTGAGTTTTAAGCCAGCTTTTTCATTCTTCTCTTTTACCTTCATTAGGTGTCTCTTTACTCCTCTTCACTTTCTGTCATAAGGGTGGTATTATCTGCATATCTGAGGTTGTTAATATTTCTCCTGGCCATCTTGATTTCAGCTTGTGATTCATCTAGCCCAGCATTTCACGTGATGTACTCTGTATAAAAGTTAAATAAGAAGGATGAGAATATACAGCCTTGACTTACTCCTTTCCCAATTTTGAACCGGTCTATTGTTCCATGTCTGGTTTAATAATTGCTTCTTGTCCTGCATACAGGTTTCTCAGGAGATAGGTAAGGTGGTCTGGTATTCCAACCGCTTTAAGAATTTTCCAGGCTTCACTGTGATAGAGTCAATTCCTAGGCAGGTTTTCCTAGTGGTCTGGAGTTCTCCAGGAGGAGAAAAGAAGAAATGTTTTTTTCTTTCAGCCCAGAGCTGCTGATAGCACAAGGAAACTACTCATCTTGCTCAAGGATATGTTTTCCCTTAAACTCTGTAGCAATGATTATATAACAACAATGTATCCAGCTTGAGGACCTGTTTCTCCTTGAGAACTTTCTGACTAATCCTGTCATTTTAAAATGAATATAATGGGAGTGGGTCAGGTAAGATCTTTCTATTGTTAGTTCTAATCCCATTATTTTAAAAGGCAAATTGTGGGAGTGGTAAGACCTGGTAAGACCTTTACAACTTGAGACATTCTTTTGATTTACTATAGTAACCAATTGAAAAAGTTATGTATATAGCTTCCTTATAAGACTAGTGACAGGGCTCTCTTTGTCCCCCTTCTGAAGTCTATGTCAGAAGATTTCTCTGTCCCCTTTCGTACTTTAATAAAACTCTGCTAGACAAAAACTCTTGAGTGATCAAGCCTGGTCCCTAGTTCCGAAGCTAATTCTTCCTCTTCAGAGATCACGAATCTGACACTTTTTACTGTAAGCTGTCATCTGGTAGCTCAGACAGTAAAGAATCTGCTTGCAATGCAGGAGACCTGGGCTTGATCCCTGGGTTGGGAAGATCCCCTGGAAAAGGGAATGGTGACCCATTCCAGTATTCTTCCCTGGAGAATTCCAAAGACAGAGGAGCCGCGCAGGTCCATGGGTTTGCAAAGAGTCAGACATGACTGAACAACTAACACTTTCACCGAGAATTTCCCACACTTTGCTGTGATCCATGCAGCCATGAAGTTAAAAGACGCTTACTCCTTGGAAGGAAAGTTATGACCAACCTCGATAGCATATTCAAAAGCAGAGACATTACTTTGCCAACAAAGGTCTGTCTAGTCAAGGCTATGGTTTTTCCAGTGGTCATGTATGGATGTGAGAGTTGGACTGTGAAGAAGGCTGAGTGCCAAAGAATTGATGCTTTTGAACTGTGGTGTTGGAGAAGACTCTTGAGAGTCCCTTGGACTGCAAGGAGATCCAATCAGTCCATTCTGAAGGAGTTCAGCCCTGGGTGTTCTTTGGAAGGAATGATGCTAAAGCTGAAACTCCAGTACTTTGGCCACCTCATGCGAAGAGTTGACTCAGTGGAAAAGACTCTGATGCTGGGAGGGATTGGGGGCAGGAGGAGAAGGGGACGCCAGAGAATGAGATGGCTGGATGGCATCACTGACTCGATGGACATGAGTCTGAGTGAACTCTGGGAGTTGGTGATGGACAGGGAGGCCTGGCATGCTGCGATTCATGGGGTCGCAAAGAGTCGGACATGACTGAGTGACTGAACTGAACAAAACTGAAATGCAGTGATGGTACAGAGTTGTGGAGCAACTGAAAATGTTCTAGTCAATTAAAATGGGGCCTTGCCTTAATGATCAGGGGAGTGGACAAAGTGCAGGTAATGCCATTCTCCCATGCACCCCAAACTTAAAACAGATATTCCAGCCAGTTTTTCTTTTCTCTTTTTAGGATATAAGTAGCTTAACTTTCTATTTGAAGCATACCACTAATGAGAAATAGAAAACTTTATCCTAAGGAATGTAGAAGAAAGTAGTGATGGTAAAAAAGAAAAATAGTATTTTTCCTGAAGATCTTGGCTACCCTATTAAGATGCTTATTGATCACATTGAGAGACTTCTAAGCATGAACAGATTCGAAAACAGTAATAACAAATGTGCAAGTCTCTCCATCTTTCAGTATTTGACATCTGTATAATAAGCCATTCATTGGTATTTGGCAATTATTTATGATTTTCAAGTGAAGTACTGTTGTTTATTTGGATCTTGATTTATAATTTGAAATAATCTTCCCAGAAGAATATTAAATATTGTGGTTGACACATGAGTTGAAGTTTAGTCATCATCTATTACTGAAATATACCAAAATGAAATATTAGGTGTTTTTCTGTCCGCCTGAAATATTTCTGACAGAGAATTTTAAATAGATCATTAATGTTCACACTTCTATTATATGATGAAAGATTCAGTTGATGATTGAAGAGACTTTTCAGTTTTCAGAGTTACGTTGAGTTTTACAGATCATAGAATCACATAGTTGGAGGAATCATAGTTACCGTTTAGACTTAGAACAGCTTAAAGTTCAAAGAGATTAAGTGACAGTTAATAACCTACAATGTGAAATTTATTTTAAGTAAGATTGCCCTTTAGTTGTGAAAATTAAACAAAAAAATTATATGTATCATAGAAATATGTAGAAAACATTTCCAGCCTTGTGAATAACAGTATCTAATACTTCAAAATGAGTTAGTACTCTAAATATTAAATAATCTGGAGAAGTATGTTCCATCAGAATTCTACAACATATTGCAACTAGATGGTTGAAATGCTTTAGAATTCCTAGAATAAGTTAATGCCATTTGAACAACTAATTTTATTTTCTCTCAACAGTGAAAGGTCAGTGAAATGTTCTAAGAAAACATAGATAGTGGGACTTTTGATAAATAGACTTTATCCAGTTTAACAAAGTTTCATACAAATTAAGCATGTTAATGTGTTCTGTTTGCTGATTGAAGCTGTTTAAATGGAAAAAGCCCAAACCATACAAATGGGAATCCATTTGCCTTCCAGTAATTTGTTTTCACTTCTTGGCCTCCAAATTAATAGTAACTAAAATATGTCTGGAAAGAAGGCCTGATTATTAACATTTCTCCCTTTTCAGACTGCGCAAACTAATAAATCATAATTAACATTGGGGACACTTAAACAGTATCCATCTATTACTATTTCTATAAAATACAATTGCAGCTACAAACTTATGCCCTCAGATACCTACTTACATACTTGTTTTAGAAAAACACATTTGTTTAAATGGTAAATACTTATAAAACAGGGGGATTGTAGGATTCCTAACCAATATAAACATACTCTGTTTTTATTCTCATTGCTTTGTTTTTTAAATATGGGAGACGTTCTTTTCCCAATGTAGCACATACTTCTCCGTTACTAGTCTGTAATGGCAGTTAATCAGAAAACACATTTTGTTATCATTTTGTCACTAACTTAAAGAATTGATGCATATTCTAAACTGAACCAGTTGCTATTTTCCCACTTAAGAAAAATAAGGCATATTTTATTAAGATACCTATTAGATAATGAGTTTCAATGCTAGTAAAGGGCTTTTTAACAGAGCTAGCCACATTTTACTCATTCCTGCAGGTAATGTAAGTGGAACTTAAGCATATTGATTCAAGTAAAGAGTTAAGAATTTAAATTAACTGAGACAGCTGTAGTATTAAAAACCTGATTGGAATGTCAAGTAAAGAATATGAAAAGGTGTGATTTTCAACCTGAAATCGCTATTAGAAAGGTCAATTCAGCATCTGTCTTTTTTATCTCTAGTTCAATATGATGTATTTAAAAGAAAACCTATGATTTCATAAAGGTCACTGGAGTCAGAAATGCCAAATCACATTAGTCTTACTGAACTGACATAAAAGTTACTTACTGCCAATCTGCTTTAAAAAAAAAAAAAAAAAAAATTCATTTTAAACTCTATTTTTTATCTTTTTACTTTAATTAAAAATTTTATTCAAGTAAAGTTGATTTACATACTGCCTATATGCATAATGTAGTGTTGCTTGATTTAGTTGTTAAATGATTATTTTAAGAGGCCATGTTTCTTGAAACATGTTTGCTCTAGGAAATGAACTTTTAAAAAACAATTGCATTGTATTAACAAAGTTAAAGAGTTCTGTTCTGCCAGCTGAGGCTCTTTGTCTTACTTGAAAGGTTTTATCCATACATTTGACCATAACTAACAGGTTAAAACTTAGCAGAAACAAATGTATGCACAGACCACAGCATTTCTCAAATTTTTTAAGACATTCTTTTTTTTTTTTTTTAATTCATGAACTTAAACAGAAAGCTGAACATTTGTGCATATGGTCACACTGTAGTGAGGGTAATTGGAACCAGCTGTTACACTTTGTAGTTTCTGGAAGCCTGTGTATTGCCTTCTAGCTACATTGACTTTGTGCAGGCCTTAATAAAAGAAATTAAAGAATGTGCAAGCCTGAATGACTTCCACATCCTTCTTCAGAAGAGCTTTAATTCAGACCAGATGCAAGAGGCATGACTTTTCTGTTACTACTTGTTTATAACCCACATGCAGACGAAATAATGATTTTTTATTGTCATGATTTAATGATTTGTAAGCTTTAACCATTCTTCATTTAAACATATCTATTTATTGTAAGGCACCTTACTAGGTTATAGTCAAAGATTTATAAACACACACGCACATGCACATGTCAAGGATATCTAGCATCTCTTATTTGTTTAAAATGTTTTCTGGTATAACATATAAAGTAGCACATAGTCAGAGATTTTTGTTTGTGAGAGACATGATAGAGTTTTAATATTTTAAGTTATCTTCTTTCAATTTTTCAGGTTAACAGCAATAGTTATTGTGAGCAATATATATGATAGTTTGGATCTTCCCTTGTAGCTCAGTCTGTAAAGAATCTGCGTGCAATGTAGGAGACTCAGGTTCAATTCCTGGGTTGGGAAGATCCTCTGGAGAAGGAAATGGCAACCCACTCCAGTATTCTTGCCTGGAGAATCCCATGGACAGAGGAGCCTGACAGGCTATGTATGGTAATTGGGGTCACAAGAGTTGGACACAACTTAGTGACTAAACCATCACCACCATATGATAGTTCAGGAGAGGATTCTGAGGGAGGAGGGAGGAGGGTTCAGGATGGGGAACACATGTATACCTGTGGTGGATTAATTTCATATTTGGCAAAACCAATACAATATTGTAAAGTTTAAAAATAAAATTTTAAAAAATAAAAATAAAATCACTACCTAATAGAAAAGGGAAAAAAGAAAAAAAAAAAAAGAAATCTCACTGACTGACTATTATCTGAGTAGGTAAAATAATAATGGCTTCCTCAAAGATACCTATGTTCTAAAGATACCTATGTTCTAAAGATACCTATGTTCTCCCTTGCTTTATAAGGCAGAAGAGATTTTGTGGATATGATTAAGGATGCTGAGATTGAAGATTATCCTGGATTGTCCAGGGGTATAATGTAATCACAAAGGCAGTAGAGAAACAGGAGTGTCACACTCAAAATAAGATATGAAGGTGGTACACAGATGACTTTGAAGATGCATATGGTGTATGGTGACCCTGTGCCAAGGAATGCAGATAGTCTCTGTCAGTTGGAAAAAGCAAGGAAGTGGATTCTGCCATAGACCCTGACTTGGAACAAGGAACACAGACCTGCTGACACCTTGGTTTTAACACAATGGGACTGATTTTTGACTTCTGACTTTTCAGAACTCAAACAGTGTATTTGTATTGTTTGAAGCCATTGAACTTGTTGTTTGTTATTGCAACAATAAGGAAGTAATATATTAATACTAGTATAAATGGGACAAAAACAATTAAATACCTTAGTAAAAATAACATGGACAGCATTTACCCCAAAAATTGAGTGGCATGGTATTCTTATGGGCATAAAATCTTAGGTGGATGGAAACGCCTATACTGTATCAGCATCTCTGTGAAAGGAAAAAGAGGGAATCAACACTGTAGCATCAGATGCATCTGAAAATAGAACATCAGCTTTGTGGAAAGCACACAGGGCTGAAACTAGCATGAGGTGGGGGTCAGAGAGCATCTAACAGCAGGTGAATGTAAAAGACTGATGGTAAGAAGGAACACAGAGCCTGAAACACTTGGGTTCCTATGAACCTCAAAAACATATTTATCAGCATACCTTTCCAAGAAAGGAAGAATGCTGTAGATGAAATGAAAATTTAACAAGATGGAATATCAGAAATGGAGTAAAACAAAGGTTTTACCAAAGATTTGGAAGGGAGTAGAGCAATGCAGGTATAGAAAACAGGGTTTTATATGTTTTTATATCATACCCAGTAAAAAGGTAGGAGAGAGAAAGGAAAACAAAAAAGAAATTCTGTGAGGTTAGAATGCTTTCTCATTTCAAAAGTCTAGGAAAACAACTTTTCAATAAAAGTAGGAAACAGGAAAACACTGGGTTGAATCCCATACAAAATGACAATAAGAAAAAAGATGGTATAGTTGTTCTTGAAAAATGTGGGTATGAACTACCTGGGTCCAGTTATACATGAATATTTTTCAGTAATAAATACTGCAGAATGACTTGGTCTGTGGTTGATTGAATCTGCAGATGTGGAGAAACTGCAGATACTGCAGGACCAACTACGTAAGTGGATTAACCCCTGAGTTTTTCAAGGGTCAACTGTAATAATTCTCTGAAGACAAGGAAAGCATACATTATAGATGACCTTGAAAAACAGATCAAAAGATACTAAGAAAATGATAGTAAAAGCTCACCAATAGGACTCCTGAGTAGAAAAGAAAAACACAACAAGCCAGTTACTAAAACCATAATTCAGTAAACTTTCCAGAAATAAAAACTTTCATGAAATAAAATATTTTAATTTAAATGTGGATGGAACACACTGTGTAACAACATTAAGATATTCTGATTATTGGTCTTGCAGAAAAAGAAAATGATTCAGACATCAATTTACACAATTTTTCATCAGACTTTTTGGCAGCAATGCTTTATGCCAGAGGAAAATGAGAAACATTAAAACCAAAGATAAAGTGTGAACCAAGGGTTTTATATCCAGCAAAACTGGCTTCAAGTATAAAGGACACAGAAGAGTTATTAACATGAAGGGTGGGAATGGGGGTTTTATTCCTGAATATTTCCTCAGTGTTGGCTGGAAAATGCACTTAGATAACCAAAGATACCTGGTCTGATAACCAGAATGACAGGAGATACATCAACACAGGAACTGGTGCTGAGCTGTATAGTATGCAGTTAGTTATATGCTCTGATGATAGTGATAATAAAGCTATTAAAATATAGGGAAGAATGGGAAGACTATACACACAAAGAATGTAATGTTTTCACAACCATATTTGTATGTTGTATTACTGTTATTCTTCTACTGCTTTGTGTAATATGAGGATTAAAGACATATTTATGTGTCCTTGAAAGTTGCTCAGTCATGTCCAGCTCTTTGTGACCCCATGGACTATATAGTCCATGGAATTCTTCAAGCCAGAATACTGAAGTGAGTAGCCTTTCCCTTCTACAGGGAATCTTCCCAACCCAGGTGTCAGACCCAGGTCTCCCACATTGCAGGCAAATTCTTTACCAGCTGAGTCACCAGGGAAGCCCTAAGTGTCCTTGAGAGCTGATATTTGTGCTATGCTAGGAAAGACATAATGGCGTTAGAAAGGGAAATAAAGCTTCCTAGTTGTGATTGTTTTAAATGTTTATTTTATATTGGAGCATAGTAATTAACAATGTTGTGTTAATTTCAGGTGTACAGCAAAGTGATTCAGATATACATATATAAATTTTTTTTCAGATTTTTTCCCATTTAGGTTATTACAAATATTGAACAGATTTCCCTGTGTGATGCAGTAGGTTCTTTTAGATTATCTATTTTAAATATGTTAGTGTGTACATGTCAATCTCTATCTAGTCAATCTATCCCTCCCCTGATCCTCCCCCCCGTAACTGTAATAAGTTCATCTGTTAGTCTGTGAATCTGTTTCGGTTTTGCAGATAAGTTTATCTGAATCATTTTTTTAAAGATTCTTGCTATAAGTAATATCGTATGATATTTGTCTTTCTCTGACATACTTAGTGTGCACTCAATATACCAGCAAATTTTGAAAACTCAGCAGTGGCCACAGGACTGGAAAAGATCAGTTTTCATTCCAATCCCAAAGAAAGGCAATGCCAAAGAATGCTCAAACTACCGCATAATTGCACTCATCTCACACACTAGTAAAGTAATGCTCAAAATTCTCCAAGCCAGTCTTCAGCAATATGTGAACCGTGAACTTCCAGATGTTCCAGCTGGTTTTAGAAAAGGCAGAGGAACCAGAGATCAAATTGCCAACATCCACTGGATCATCGAAAAGCAAGAGAGTTCCAGAAAAACGTCTATTTCTGCTTTATTGACTATGCCAAAGCCTTTGACTGTGTGGATCACAATCAACTGTGGAAAATTCTGAAAGAGATGGGAATACCAGACCACTTGACCTGCCTCTTGAGAAATCTGTATGCAGCTCAGGAAGCAACAGTTAGAACTAGACATGGAACAACAGGCTGGTTCCAAATAGGAAAAGGAGTACATCAAGGCTGTATATTGTCACCCTGCTTATTTAACTTATATGCAGAGTACATCATGAGAAACACTGGGCTGGAAGAAGCACAAGCTGGAATCAAGATTGCTGGGAGAAATATCAATCACCTCAGATATGCAGATGACACCACCCTTATGGCAGAAAGTGAAGAGGAACTAAAAAGCCTCTTGATGAAGGTGAAAGAGGAGAGTGAAAAAGTTGGCTTAAAACACAACATTCAGAAAACGAAGATCATGGTATCTGGTCCCATCACTTCATGAGAAATAGATGGGGAAACAGTGTCAGACTTTATTTTTCTGGGCTCCAAAATCACTGCAGATGGTGACTGCAGCCATGAAATTAAAAGACGCTTACTCCTTGGAAGAAAAGTTATGACCAACCTAGAGAGAATATTGAAAAGCAGAGACATTACTTTGCCAACAAACGTTCGTCTAGTCAAGGCTATGGTTTTTCCTGTGGTCATGTATGGATGTGAGAGTTGGACTGTGAAGAAGGCTGAGCACTGAAGAATTGATGCTTTTGAACTGTGGTGTTGGAGAAGGCTCTTGAGAGTCCCTTGGACTGCAAGGAGATCCAACCAGTCCATTCTGAAGGAGATCAGCCCTGGGATTTCTTTGGAGAGAATGATGCTAAAGCTGAAACTCCAGTACTTTGGCCACGTCATGCGAAGAGTTGACTCATTGGAAAAGACTCTGATGCTGGGAGAGATTGGGGACAGAAGGAAAAGGGGACAACAGAGGTTGAGATGGCTGGATGGCATCACTGACTCTATGGACGTGAGTCTGATTGAACTCCTGGAATTGGTGATGGACAGGGAGGCCTGGTGCTGCGATTCATGGGGTCACAAAGAGTTGGACATGACTGAGCTACTGAACTAAACTTTCACTTTCACCAAGAGGCTCTTCAATTCTTCTTTGCTTTCTACCATAAGGGTGGTGTCATCTGCATATCTGAGACTATTGATATTTCTCCCGGCAATCTTGATTCCAGCTTGTGCTTCATCTAACCCAGAGTTTCTCATGATATATTCTGCATATAAGTTAAATAAGCAGGGTGATAATATACAGCCTTGACGTACTCCTTTCCCTATTTGGAACCAGTTTGTTGTTCCATGTCCAGTTCTAACTGTTACTTCCTGACCTGCATTCAGATTTCTCAAGAGACAGATCAGGTGTTCTGGTATTCCCATCTCTTTCAGAATTTTTCACAGTTTATTGTGATCCACAGAGTGAAGGCTTCGGCATAGTCAATAAAGCAGAAATAGATGTTTTTTTAGAACTCTCTTGCTTTTTGATGATCCAGCAGATGTTGGCAATTTGAACTCTGGTTCCTCTGCCTTTTCTAAAACCAGCTTGAACACATGAAGTTCACAGTTCATGTATTGCTAAAGCCTGGCTTGGAGAATTTTGAGCATTACTTTACTAGTGTGTGAGATGAGTGCAATTATGCGGTAGTTTGAGCATTCTTTGGCATTACATTTCTTAGGGATTGGCATGAAAACTGACCTTTTCCAGTCCTGTGGCCACTGCTGAGATTTCCAAATTTGTTGGCATATTGAGTGCAGCTCTTTCACAGAGTCATCTTTCAGGATTTGAAATAGCTCAAGTGGAATTCCATAATCTCCACTAGCTTTGTTTGTAGTGCTTCTTCATAAGGCCCACTTGACTTTGCATTCCAGGATGTCTGGCTTAGGTTGGTGATCACACCACTATGATTATCTGGATTGTGATCCTTTTTGTAAACATCTGAATGCAGAGTTCCAAAGAATAGCAAAAAGAGATAAGAAAGCCTTCTTCAGCAATCAATGCAAAGAATTAGAGGAAAACCACAGAATGGGAAAGACTAGAGATCTCTTCAAGAAAATCAGAGATACCAAAGGAACATTTCATGCAAAGATGGGCTCGATAAAGGACAGAAATGGTATGGATCTGACAGAAGCAGAAGATATTAAGAAGAGATGGCAAGAATACACAGAAGAACTGTACAAAAAAGATCTTAACGACCTAGATAATCACGATGGTGTGATCTCTGACCTAGAGCCAGACATCCTGGAATGTGAAGTCAAGTGGGCCTTAGAAAGCATCACTAAGAACAAAGCTAGTGGAGGTGATGAAATTCCAGTTGAGCTATTCCAAATCCTGAAAGATGATGCTGTGAAAGTGTGGCACTCAATATGCCAGCAAATTTGGAAAACTCGGCAGTGGCCACAGGACTGGAAAAGGTCAGTTTTTATTCCAATCCCAAAGAAAGATAGTGCCAAAGAATGCTCAAACTACTGCACAATTGCACTCATCTCACACGCTAGTAATGCTCAAAATTCTCCAAGCCAGTCTTCAGCAATATGTGAACCATGAACTTCCTGATGTTTAAACTGGTTTTAGAAAAGGCAGAGGAACCAGAGATCTAATTGCCAACATCTGCTGAATCATGGAAAAAGCAAGAGAGTTCCAGAAAAACATCTATTTCTGCTTTATTGACTATGCCAAAGCCTTTGACTGTGTGGATCACAATAAACTGGAAAATTCTGAAAGAGATGGGAATACTAGACCACCTGACCTGCCTCTTGAGAAATTTGTATGCAGGTCAGGAAGCAACAGTTAGAACTGGACATGGAACAACAGACTGGTTCCAAATAGGAAAAGGAGTACGTCAAGGCTATATATTGTCACCCTGCTTATTTAATAATATGCAGAGCACATCATAAGAAACGCTGGACTGGAAGAAGCACGAGCTGGAATCAAGATTGCCGGGAGAAATATCAATAACCTCAGATATGCAGATGACACCACCCTTATGGCACAAAGTGAAGAGGAACTCAAAAACCTTTTGATGAAAGTGAAAGTAGAGAGTGAAAAAGTTGGCTTAAAGCTCAACATTCAGAAAACGAAGATCATGGCATCTGGTCCCATCACTTCATGGGAAATAGATGGGGAAACAGTGGAAACAGTGTCAGACTTTATTTTTCTGGGCTCCAAAATCACTGCAGATGGTGACTGCAGCCATGAAATTAAAAGACGCTTACTCCTTGGAAGGAAAGTTATGACCAACCTAGATAGCATATTCAAAAGCAGAGACATTACTTTGCCAACAAAGGTTCGTCTAGTCAAGGCTATGGTTTTTCCAGTAGTCATGTATGGATGTGAGAGTTGGACTGTGAAGAAGGCTGAACACCAGAGAATTGATGCTTTTGAACTGTGGTGTTGGAGAAGACTCTTGAGAGTCCCTTGGACTGCAAAGAGATCCAACCAGTCCATTCTGAAGGAGATCAGCCCTGGGATTTCTTTGGAAGGAATGATGCTAAAGCTGAAACTCCAGTACTTTGGCCACGTCATGCGAAGAGTTGACTCATTGGAAAAGACTCTGATGCTGGGAGGGATTGGGGGCAAGAGGAGAAGGGGACGACAGAGGATGAGATGGCTGGATGGCATCACTGACTTGATGGATGTGAGTGTGAGTGAACTCTGGGAGTTGGTGATGGACAGGGAGTGCTGGCGTGCTGCGATTCATGGGGTCGGAAAGAGTCGGACACGACTGAGCAACTGATCTGATCTGCTCTGTATATTTTGCCACCTTGTCTTAATATCTTCTGCTTCTGTTGCTAAGTCTCTGCTAAGTTGCTTCAGTCGTGTCTAACTCTGTGTGACCCCATAGACGTAAGTCCACCAGGCTCCCCCGTCCCTGGGATTCTCCAGGCAAGAACACTGGAGTGAGTTGCCATTTCCTTTTCCAAGGCATGAAAGTGGAAAGTGAAAGTGAAGTCGCTCAGTAGTTTCTGACTCTTAGTGACCCCATGGACTGCAGCCTACCAGGCTCTTCCATCCATGGGATTTTTAAGGCAAGAGTACCGGAGTGGGGTGCCATCGCCTTCTCCGTCTGCTTCTGTTAGGCCCATACTATTTCTGTACTTTTTGAGCCCATCTTGCATGAAATGTTCCCTTGGTATCTGTAATTTTCTTGAGGCTATCTCTAGACTTTCCCATTCTATTTTTTTTTCCCTCTCTTTCCTTGCATTGATCACCAAGGAGGGCTTTCTTATCTATCCTTGCTATTCTTTGGAACTCTGCATTCAAATGGGTATATCTTTCCTTTTTTTCCTTTGCCTTTAGTTCCTCTTCTATTCAGAGCTATTTGTAAGGCCTCCTCAGACAATCATTTTGCATTTTTTGCATTTCTTTTCCTTGGGGATGATCTTGATCCCTGCCTCCTGTACAAAGTCACTAACCTCCGTCCATAGTTCTTCAGGCGCTCTATCAGGTCTAATCCCTTGAATCTGTTTGTCACTTGCACTTTATATTCGTAAGGGATTTGATTTAGGTCATACTTAAATGGTCTAGTGGTTTTCCCTACTTTCTTCAATTTAAGTCTGAATTTGGCAATATGGAGTTCATGGTCTGTGCCACAGTCAGCTCCCTGTCTTATTTATGCTGACTGTATGGAAATTCTCCATCTTTGACTGCAAAGAATATAATCAGTCTGATTTTGGTGTTGACCATCTGGTGATGTCCACATGTAGATTCTTTTCTTGTGTTGTCGAAGAGGGTGTTTGCTATGACCAGTGCGTTCTCTTGGCAAAACTCTTTTACCCTTTGCCCTGCTTCATTCTTTACTCCAAGGCCAAGTTTGCCTGTTACTCCAGGTATTTCTTGACTCCCTACTTTTGCATTCCATCCCCTATAATGAAAATGACATCTTTTTCGGGTGTTAGTTCTAGAAGGTCTTGTAGGTCTTCATAGAACCATTCAGCTTCAGCTTCTTCAGCATTACTGGTTGGGGCATAGACCTGGATTACTGTGATATTGAATGGTTTGCCTTGGACATGAACAGAGATCGTTGTGTCATTTTTTGAGATTGCCTCCAAGTACATATTTTGGACTCTTTCATTGACTATGATGGCTACTCCTTTTCTTTGAAGGGATTCTTGCCCACAGTAGTAGATATAATGGTCATCTGAGTTAAATTCACCCATTCCAGTACATTTAGTTCACTGATTCCTAAAATGTCGACATTCATCTTGCCATCTCCTTTTTGACCACTTCCAATTTGACTTGATTCATGGATCTGACATTCCAGGTTCCTATGCAATATTGCTCTTTACATCACTGGACTTTACTTCCATCATAGTCACATCCACAATTGGGTATTGCTTTTGCTTTGGCTCCATCTCTTCATTCTTTCCGGAGTTATTTCTCCACTGATCTCTAGTAACATATCGGGCACCTGCCAACCTTGGGAGTTCATCTTTCAGTGAACTATGTTACATTTCAGTATTGTGTTACATTTTATATTAATATAATTATAACTTTTTGTTAAAGAATTGGGAAACATTTTTATTTATGTATAAACATTTATCTATAAATTTCTATTTATACATAGAAAGTTAAAAATATTACAATATAATTAAAAATTTCTTACACTCTAAAGCATGTTGTATTTCATAAACATGTCACTGTCCAAGACTTTAATTACTTTGTAAAATCAGTACTTTGCAGTGAGACCATTTGATTTACAGATAAGATAAGTTATAGGAAACGTCAAAATGACTAGGAATTCATTCGAAGGCTGGGAGCTGGCAGAAGGAAGGGAGTTTGAGGCAGCATATGCAGCAAGGGCGAGGGCACAGAGCCATATATGCTCTGAAATAGGTATTTATTTGAAGGGGTGAAAAAAGAGTATGTTTTAGCAAGGAGATGTAGCACGTAAGAGCAAAGTTATACTGTACAGAGCCTTGTAGTTCAGGACAGATATTACTGTTTTTAAATTAGAGAATGGCATAATCAGAATTGTAGTAAGTTGACTCTCGATGCTGTACCTAGGCAAATAGTTCTTAATTGGCTGCAAGAATAATAGATCCATAGGTAGACCTTTGAAGTTCTGAAAACTTATGAAATTGTATGAGAAACTTGGAATTGTACATTGTGTGTCTTTTCTGGGAGTTCTATAGTTTTTACCAAAATATTCCCTAAAGAATCATGCAGTTAGAAGTCATGGATGCCACTTAGGAAATTTATTAGGTTCTTAGGGCAGTTGTAAGAAAGTATGGCAAACTGAGTGGCTTAAAAGGAGAGAAACCTCTTCTCTTCCATTCCCAAGCTAGAAGTCTGAAATCAAGTTTTCAGTAGAACCATGCTACCTCTGAAGGTTCTAAGGAAAAATCCTCTTTGCCCCCTGCTAGCTTCTGTTGTCCCCAGGCATTTCCTTGTCTCATACAGCATCACTCTGCCTCTGTCTTCATATGAACTTCTCCATGAGTACTTGTGTTCTCTTCTCTTACTGTAAGAACACTAGTCATTGAATTTAAAGGCTACCTTAAATCCAGGATAATTTCATCCTGAGAGTCTTGCTGTTAATAATTGCATCTGCATACTCTATTTCCAAATAAAGTCACATTCTATGGTTCCAAGTGGACTTGACTTTTGAAAGTCACTATTTCACTACATGAAACTGATTAGTTTAGTCCAGGAGTGCTGTGATGGGATAGAAGTGGAATAATAAAACAGGGGGTGTTTAGAGTATGAAATTTTGTGTATGAAGTAAAGAAGGAATTCAAACAGTGGAATTGCTTACATGTAAAAATCTTTGAAACTGAAGCAGCTCTGAATGCTGAGCCATTTCTTTGAAGAATATAGGAGAAAATCCATACTGCAGAGGGATCGAAATGCAATGGAAAGAGAGGAACCCAGAATAGAGAATGTTGATACACTTACCAGAATCATAAATGGAAAGGAAGCAGAGAGAGACAGAGGATCCTACAGTATCAAGTGAGGCACTTGTTTTTGTTTTTGTTTTGTTTTGTTTTGAGGTAAAAGAAATATATTTCTGTGCTAATGGAAAAGAATCAATGAAAAGGAAAGTGAAGACAAAATAGAGAGACATTTGATGGGCAAGTAATAAGAGAAAAGATAGGAACAGAATCTTTCATGCATAGGGGAGTTCTGGCCACAGGTAAAACTGATAAGCAGTGTGTGGATGCTAAGTCACTTCAGTTGTGTCTGACTCTCTGCAACCCTATAGACTTGTAGCCCACCAGGCCCTTCTGTCCATGGGATTCTCCAGGCAAAACTATGGGAGTGGGTTGCCATGCTCTCTTTTAGAGGATTTTCCCAACCCAGGGATCAAACCTGCATCTCTTATGTCTCCTGCACTGGCAGGCGGGTTCTTTACCACTAGCACCACCACCTGATGAGCAGAGAAGGTGCTAAGTTCCTTGTATGCAAAGAAGTTGAGAGAGGCAGAAAATGGAAAGAGGTCACCCTTAGTGTCTTCTCTGAGAAGTAGGAGGTGTTTCCTGTTGAGGTGAGGTCACAGATGGCTTGAAGACTATGGTGACCCTTTAGAAGAGCCACTGCTTAGCACAGAACACCAGCGGAAACTGGAGGCTTGTTGGCTTTTTCATTACACTTAACGATTACGTAATGCTTGAGAATCTCCCGAGGACTGAGATTTCTTACTGTAGTTCTCACGTGGCGTGGAAAGACTGAGGGTATTTACCTCTAAGTTTGGTAAATGACGTTGCCTTCAGTGCTTGTCTACAAATAGGAAAGAAAAGTCAATCCTGTAGTCCATTATTTTCTAAAAGGCTGTTGGAAATTTATTCAAGATATTGACTTCCACAGAACCTACATACAGATTGTATTTATGTCCTGCTGACACCAAGCAATTTATGAAGCTAAATAGAAACATCAGTCTTGGAAACAGGGTCATAATATTTCCCTGTAGCTATCACCTAAGTAAAGTGAAACGTACTAAAGATCTCATTATAAAGAAACTTACCGTCCACCAAACCCTGGAAATGAACTCCGAAAACTAGCCAACGACTTTGAGATTCAAACAGTTTCTTAGAGTAGCATTCGGTCCTAAATTTAATCTGTAACAAAAGAAGAAAATGGAGTGGAATTCATCATATCACTTTGCAGAGTAAAGCACTCAATCAGAGAACTGGTTGGTGGTTAAGAGAATGGGCACTGGAGCCAGAAGCCTGGGTTTGACTTTGTGCCTTATTACTTCTGTGACCTTATATATGTTTGTTAACCTTTCAGTGCCTCAGCTATGCCATATGCAAAATGCCATATGTAAGATGAGAATAGAAGCAACATCATGCCTGGTTGTATAAATTGAATTAATAGTTATAAAGACACAGGTAAAGCCTAGAAAATAATAACCTTAAAACATTCCAGGTGCTTTACATATAAGTCAGATTTCATAGGATAAAATCAATTTACACACATGCACATGTATATATACACTCTCACACACTCACACACATGCTATTATTTTTCTTATTGTTGGGTAATTGAGGATGAACAGTACCTTCTGAAAGCCACCAGGATGCAATTTAACCCTATTGCAAAATAGGATTAATCAGATTAACAAAGTATTTTTTGGTCAAGGTATAGATGAGTCTCTGAACATAAATGAGAAATGCATTCTTATGTTTTCTCGTTCCCAAAGGTATTTAAATATTAACTGATTCTTATACAGATACAGGATGGTAGGTTATGTTCTCTGATTGTGCTTTTCAAATTCTTTATATTCTTTCTAAATAGGTTATATATATCATTTCATTTATTATATATAATAATTTCAAGTGGGAGGTGTGTAAATATTGATGGGCTTCCCTCGTGGCTCAGATGGTGAAGAATCTGCCTGCCATGCAGGAGACCCAGGTTTGATCCCTGGGTTGGGAAGATCCACTGGAGAAGGGAATGGCTATATTATAAAATATAAACCTCTTGAATCACTTATGAAATTGCAAATGTTACATTCAACTCTGTGGAGATTCCATTCTTTGTGTAAAAATGAATTTGTGTGCTCCTACTCTGAAACATAGAATTTCACATATGTTTCCGTATGTGTATTGAAAATCTGTGTATGATCTGAACAAATCTCCAGCATTTTCATTGGCTTTATGAACTTTTTCCTTGTTTACATAATGGACATTTTTCTCCTAGCAACTGGTCTGCATGATTTGCCCACTGTATGTTTAGCAGTGTGCAGTAGCCTACCGTTAGCAAGGTACAGATCCACAAACACACTGAGATCAGGGATTTCAGGGAGGTAAATTTATGAGTAGGTAACTAGGGTATGTTTGTTTTCTGGGCATTTATGGCTCCTTTTGTAGTTGATCTTAGTTTTTTGACTCTTTGGACTGAACAGTGACCTCAGGAAGTTCAGGAATATGTATACTTTGAAAATATATCAACAGCACAACAGTTAACATTACTGCCTAATTCTTAAGACATATAGTTTTACCACTTGTACTGAAGCCCCCATGTGATTTAATAGTATACATTATCTCATAGTGCTCTGTAATGGTTTGGCTATTACTATATCATACTTATGAGACTCTAAATTCTCCAGAGTTCCTTACAAGAGATACTCATGTGGTACCCCAGCATAGACTGCTGACTCACTCTTTTGTCTGTCTCGACATTTTCTGCATGCGCTTTAGAGTTGAACTCAAATTCCAAATCACCTATGACAGTCTGTGTTGATTTCTCCCTCTCCTGAATTTCCAGAGCAATGCTCTATTCCCAGAAGTTTGCAGGGATTTCCCCCCCAAATATTCATATATAGACATGTGCTTTTATTTGGAAATGCTATGTATTTGTGATTTGTTTCCCCTGCTCAGTTGAAAGCATTTTGGCATACTTTGGAATCTCTTGGATGGGCCACGACACTTCCTTCAGTAATTTGCATAAAGCGTGAAACAACAAACACTTGGAAAATCAAAATTTATGCAACTTATGTGCATGAAATGCAGCACTTTTGTCTCATATTTCTTTCCTGTTTTCTATATTACCTAGAATAGCTGAAAGGCCATAGTACTTTTTTCCAAAAATGTGTATGCCATGGCTGTTACCCAACTGATAGCCCCATAGAAAATCTGTCTTGAGGTTCAGATGGCTTTGAGGAAATGTGACAGAGCATAGAAAAAGCAAATTATTAATTTCAAACCATGGTAAAATTACCTTTAGTGATAAATAGATGATGTGGATTTACAAGGAAAGGTGTGCATTTATAGAAAAGACAGCTGTCATACAAAACAATAAACAAGGATTTTAAAGTCTTATTAGAGTTTTATTCCTGGCCCTATTTCTTAATAGCTGTGTGATTTTGAACACATTTTTGTTTTTTTTTTAAACTTTTCAGAAATTCATTTTTTATGTAAGAAACTCATTTTTTATTTTTATGTAATGAAACTTATACCAAAAGGTTTGGACTTAATGTGACAACAGTGACAGAAGTGCTTTTAGCTATATGAAGTTAGAATTTTTAGAATTATTTTGATATGAAAATATGTCACTCCAACAGAATTCATATTTCAGTTCTTAAAAAATTTAAACACTATCTTACCTAAGTAATATAGTACCGTATACAAATATTCTTCACCAAAAAAAGAGAAAATAAGAAGAAAACGAAAAACACCTTGTATTTCTAGAGTATTTTCTTTGTGACAAGTTGTAACTCAACCGGAATTTATTGAGTACCTCTTGAATGCAAAACACATTCTTATCTGTAAAGAACAAAAAGGCCTCATGGAATGAAATATCATGAGTCATCCTTTTATGCTACTATGCATGCATTTTTATTAAAAATGTTTAAATCAACACTTGAAACTGAAGACATTATAAAACTTTTATTGTACTCTTTCTCCATCTTCCACAACTCAAAGGCAAGTTTAGTAAATTCTTCAGGAAGTCAGACACTAAGCTACTGTTCATTATTCATTCATTCATTCATTCAAGTATTTAGTGAGTATTTGTTTTTGGTCCAGCATGGTAAATAGTGTATATTCTAGGTAGGTAGGTGTAAACTGTACATACACGTACTCTCCATTTCTAGAGTTTATGGCCGAGTCAGGAAACAAAACGTTTGCAGGGAAACAAATTTAACATGTATATAAATGAAATCTGTGATAAATGAAAAAAGGAATAAAGGGGAGTATAGGTTTTGAGATTAACAATATAGGACCTACTTTAAAAGAAAAGGAAGGAAACTCTTCTGCAGTGAAGTGACTCTCAGTTGAATCCTGAAGGATCAGAAGTCAGTGTTGTGAAGAGCAGAGGAGGGGTGTTAACCAAGCCCCTGAGGAAAGAAGTGTGGTGCACTTCCTGACTTCTAAGCCTAGAAGCTTCTGTGGCTGGAGCAGGAAGAGAGACAGGTGGAACAAGAGAGGACAGTTGGATAGACAGGATTGGGATCAAGCAAGATCTTGGGAGCCATGGTAAGAAGTCTGGATTTTATGTCAGGTGCAAAAGCAGTGATCTTACCCTGTTACAAAGGGTAACAGATTGATACCTTTAAAAATGGATTTTCTTTAAGTTGGAAGAGAGTAAAAGGGGAAACATCGAGATCATCCGAAGCCTCTTGCAGAAGCCTGTGTCACCTCAGTGATAGGTGATAGTGGTTTGGACTGGTGTGGTAGCAGAGAGTAAGAGCATCTGTCTGTAGTACATTTGACTTTAAAGGCAGAACTGGCAGTGGAGGAAATTGAACTGGGGGTTCATTTAAAATTCTTGACTCACTTTGGTGAGAGGAGGGAACAGAGATTTTTATTAACTTTACTGCTACCCATACAAATATATTCATAGAAATCATATCTCTGGTCTGCCTGGCCCTAAAATACTTTATCTTGGAACATTCTATTACTTCCAGGAAGTTATGGTCTACAGATTGTCAGACGTTATTTTTTACACATATATTTAGCACTTTCTATGTACCAGATACAGTGATGGATGTTTTCTGTATATATTTTCATCTGATTTCCTAACAATACTAACTCCATTTTTGAGCTAAGGAAAAAGGAGAAAATAAGAAACTTGTCCAAGGTCATACCACTGATTGCATTTAGTGACTAAATCTAAACTCGCCTCTACCTGACTCAAACTTCATGCTTCCTGTCCTAATTTACCAGCTATGTCTTTCCTTTTTCCTTCCTTCCTCTCTCTCTCTCTTCATTCCTTTCTTTCAAGAAGGTATAAGTTTATTCATATATTAGGGGTTTTTTTGCATTGATTTATATTATTTTATTCAGAACATTTACTTTCTGGGTTCTACAAACAAGTTCTTCATTTCTCCTTACTATTCTGACACTCTAAATAAAACACAGAGGGGAGGTATTAACAGGTGATTTATCCTGAAATAACTCTAAATCACTGTTTTCATCCTAAAACTTCCAGGCTCCCCAGAGGCAAGCCTAGCTCTGCCCCAGCATGCTGATAGAAATTTGGATGAATTTACCACTTGTCACTTGAATTTACCAGTGAGACATATTCTGAACTTGGCTTCTTATCAAACATTCCTATGTTTTCCTACAAATATTTCATGTACTTAAATGAAAATAGACCCCAGATGGACCTAGGTACTCTTACTTCTTTAATACAGTCTACCTTCAGAACTTGTTACTATGAAAACAAATGGATAAAGTTAAGCAGTACAAAGCCATATGAATCCCTTTGAGTAGAATGGGGAATCGCCTAAAACAGTAGTTGTAGAAAAAGCAAATATAAAGGAAAGGAATATCCTGGACTGACCTAGATCAGTTTTTCAACCTCAGTACTACTAACATTTGGGGCTGGATAATTCTTTATCATGGGGGCTGTCCAGTGCACTGAACATGTGTACCAGCATCTACAGCATCAACTCACTTGATTCCAGGGGCAACACATCCTTCCTCCCCCCAGTTATGATGACTAATAATTTCTCCAGATATTGTCAGATTTCCTGTAGGCTCAAAATCACCTCTGTTTGAGAACTATTGATCTAGAGCACAGGATGCTACTCAAGGGGGTGGGGGGCGGGGAAGCTGTTTTAGAAAGTTCCCACAATATTTTTACAGAGTTCCCACATATTTTTAAATTGCTAAGTACTAGCTGGGTTATAGAAATGCATAAAAGATGCACTCAGTGCTGGGGAAGTTGACTTAGTACTTACCTAATGGTATAATAATAAACATTTGTGTTGTTCAGAGGAAAAAGAAATGAGTAACTTTGACTGGAGTTTGGGCTACTGTGAAGATGACACAGCCCAGTTGTTGCTCCAGGTGAATGGGGTGAGGCAGTGGTGTCTACAAAGAGGATGAACCTCCAGATAGAAAAGAAATACCCTAGGCAAAAACACCACTGCAAATGTGCTTGGTTTTGTTTGGAGAAGTGAACATTATTTATTCACTGTACAGGGTAGAAAAGAAGTTTGCTGACATGCTATCAACTCAGTAGAAAAAAAGCCTCCTTATGAGAATTCCTGGTGGTCCAGTGGTTAGGACTCAGCACTTTCATTGCAGGGAGCATAGGTTCCACCTTTGGTCAGGGAACTAAGATCCTACAAGCCTAGTGGTATGGTTGGAACAAAATAGCCTTCTTATGCCTAGAAGTTTATGTCATATTCCAGAGACAAACAGAAGTCATTAAATGGTTGCAGCAGAAATTTTGTGATATGCTTCTAGAAATGGAGAGTTGTGTAAATAGGTAAGAAAGTTGTAACATTTGCAGGTCTGTATTAGGTGTCAGCAAACTACAACCGGAGAAGGCAGTGGCACCCCACTCCAGTACTCTTGCCTGGAAAATCCCATGGACAGAGGAGCCTGGTAGGCTGCAGTCCATGGGGTCGCTAAGAGTCAGACATGACTGAGCGACTTCCCTTTCACTTTTCACTTTCATGCATTGGAGAAGGAAATGGCAACCCACTCCAGTGTTCTTGCCTGGAGAATCCCAGGGACGGGGGAGCCTGGTGGGCTGCTGTCCATGGGGTCACACAGAGTCGGACACGACTGAAGTGACTTAGCAGCAGCAGCAGCAAACTACAACCTGTGGGCAAAATCCAGTTTATTCACTACCTCATTGTGTAAATAACATTTTAGTGGACACAGCCTCACTCACTCATGCTGCAAGGGCAGAGTTGAGTAGTAGAAACTGGATGGTCTGAGTGCCTAAAATATTTTATATCTTGTCCTTTTACCAAAAAAACTTTGCTGCTACTTTTACCCAAACTCCTTGCTGGCTCCATGAATTGTGTCCACTCAACATTTGTATAGTGAAGCCTTGGCCTTTGATGTGACTCTGTTTGGAGATAAGGCTTTTAAAGAGGTAATCACAGTAAATGAGTTTCTGAGAGTGGGACCGTGATCTTATATAACTGTTGTTTTTATAAGAGGAAGAGGCTCTCCTCTGCATGTTGCACAGAGGAGAGTCCATTTTGAGGACATAGCAAGAAAGTAGCCACATACAATCTAAAGAGAGAGGCCTCATCAGAAATCAGAAATCTCCAGAGCTGTAAGAAAATAGGTTTCTGTTGTTTAAGATACCCTATTTGTGGTTTTTATTAGTAGACTAACACACTGACCCTTAGCATAGGATATATTTAAGAACATCATGCATGTATGATGTATGTGACAGGATTTTTATAGAGCTTTAAAATGACAAAGATGAGAAAATCATTTCTCCCTTACTGAAGCTTATATAGTCTAGTAGAAAGAGATTGATGACAATGTGACAAAATTCCCTACATGTGTAACTTTTAGACAGTTTTATTGGATAGATTCACCTGGCTCGTCCTTTTAGTTACCCTCCAAGAGTAAGAAAAGCAAATATACTTTGTTACCCACTGGGAGAGAGTGACCATTTTTTTCTTCTTTTGTTTTAAAAAAAGGGTAAACAGAATGTTTGTACACATAGTTTAGTGTCTCATTTTAATGGTTTATCAAAGGACATTGTCAAAAAACAAGATGATTTGAAGGAATAAGAGAAATGCCTTGAAGGTGCAAGAAAAATGCGTATGTCACACCAGAAAGAGATCACCCTGGCTGCGGGAGGGCTGGAATAAGTACATCTTGTTCTTAGAACCTTAGCATTCAGGGCCCTCTTTTCTAGCAGTAACTCAAGGTCATAGCAGAACTTCATGAAGGATGGCTTCCTAGTAGGTCTAAGAGAGCAAAAACGTGTTCTTAAATGGTGAAACAAATATTGCATAATGTGATATTTTGTGGCCTCTTAAATGATCATAACAGACTATAAAGAGGTGGACAGTATAGCTATATAGAGGCAATTATTAAGGAGAAAAGAGTTTTCCCAACTAGGAAAAGTCGAGGAAAATGGTCTAGGAAAGTGGACCGATTCTGAGAATTCCACTGAGGATCCTACCTCCTCTGTGACACTCCTGTCCCAAGCTTAGATAGAAGCAGCAGAGGAGCCACACCCAAGGACCATATGGGCATCAAAAACTATATTTCAGCAGTAAACTAAAATGATGGGTGACTGAGGGGCCTCACCACACTTTGGTACTATATTAGAGTCCTTCAGAAATGTGGTAACAATCTTGGGACAGAAGAGCTCTAAGAATAGTTGAAGTTGAGTTCTTCACCAAAGTGGGGCTCAAGTTGAGAATCTGAGAATCTGCTATGGCTTTCTTGTACTAGTTGGCAGATGCTATTTAGACCTGTTGCTATGAAAACAATAATAAGGAATAAACGGTTAATAAGGATAAGTCTGGAGGAGTGGGTTCTGAAAAAGCAAATTGATACTAAACTCTAAGACAGGAAGCAGAGGAAGGGGTAAGGTATTTTTAGAAAAAGATCAATAGGTAAGATTCCAATTAAGGGATGATGGCAGTCGAGTGGAAAACAATGGTTGTAGAAACTGGACATTTTCTACAGAGTAGAGATTTAAGAGATATTTAGAAGGTACAGTTGATGGGATTGGGCTACTCATTGAATCTCAAAGAGAGGGAGTGCATGAAGGAGGTATTTCCTTTTTGGAAAAGTAGGAAGAGAAGCTGAGGTCCTGGGAGAAAAACAATGCTGGTTTCCTTAGGACAAACCCAAAGTTCAAATACTTTGTAATAACTTTTGGTAAAGATTGCTTGTCTTAGAGCAAAGTTTGTAAATTGACAGCCGTTAGGCTAAATGCCTTCAGAGAGGTCTGCTCATAGAATTGTATTGTTACTGTTCAGTTGCTAAGTCATGTTGAACTCTTTGAGACCCCATGGATTGCAGCACACCAGATTTCCCTGTCCTTTACTGCTGCTGCTAAGTCGCTTCAGTCGTGTCCAACTCTGGGCGACCCCAGAGACAGCAGCCCACCAGGCTTTCCGGTCCCTCTCCAGGCAAGAACACTGGAGTGGGTTGCCATTTCCTTCTCCAATGCATGAAAGTGAAAAGTGAAAGTGAAGTCCCTCAGTCGTTCCCGACTCTTAGCGACCCCATGGACTGCAGCCTACCAGGCTCCTCTGTCCATGGATTTTCCAGGCAAGAATACTGGAGTGGGGTGCCATTGCCTTCTCCATCTCCTGGAATTTGCTCAAACTCATGTCCATGGGGTCGGTAGTGCGATCCAACCATCTTATTCTCTGTCGCCCCCTTTTCCTCCTGTGCTCAATCTGTCCCAGTATCAGTATTGGCAACATATATAAGAAATCAATCTTTAAAATAGAAAACAATAATTTGTCAACATCTAAAAATCATACAATATATTCATAATAAACCAGATTTGTGAGACCTTGGGTCTTTATTCTCACCTAACCACAAAAAACTCAGCTGGAGCTGTGGCATGGAAGCTTCCTTTAGAATGGAAACATTGTCCAGTTTACCTTACCCTTTCCCACTCCCCTGAGGTCTTCCCCTCTGCTTCATTCATTGCCTGACTGGCTCCACAGGACTTTAGCAAGTACCAGAACTACAGGAATGAAACTATCAAAGGCATCATAGGATGAAATAAGCCTCCAACCCAGAGAATCAAGGGTGTGCAGTATGAAAACAGAAGTTTAACTGAAGCCCTGCATTTATTTGCATGTCATTCATGTTAGCAATGTTTCAAGAAAAGGAGAAGACTAGCTAGAATAGATTTACAAGAAAATTAAACATGAAACCAGAAAATATGCACTCAGAAGAGAGGCAATAAAATACTATAATTGAAAGAAAAAGTCAAGTAGGCTTTCTAGTTCTGGTAGAGTTTCCAATTCTTTCTAAATTCTGAGTGAATAGGCTCTCTAAATCCAGCCCCAGAATTTAAACTTTAAGATAGTTATTTGTTATAATTATCAGTGATGCCTATCTCCCCAAGAAAATGCACAGTCTCCAAATTATCACATAATGTTTACCCCTTCAAAATTTTTACATTTTTGCACACCTATCTTCACCACATCCGTACTTATTTATTTAAAAGCTGTTCTCTTAGGCTGATTTCTCCTCCAGTGCTAGAAAGAAAAGTGCTAAAGAACAAGCCCATTTTATCACAGAAAGTTCACTGTGGTGACATTCTTCTCCAGTTTCTGAAAATACTGAACCATTTTGCACCCAGCTTGACCCAACAGCTGTAGCTCTTCTGGTCTCCCTCCCTAATTTGTTTGCATTTGGCTTATATTCCTAGCTCTTCGGAGTGCTGATAATTATAGTTGTCTGGGAGGCTTGGAGGCTGTAAAAAATCTGGACCTTCTCACATTTCAGCACAGGCAGACAGGGTTCAGGCTCCAATTTGGAACTGCAGAGACTTAAATGGGGCATGTGATCCCAGAGACATCAACAGCAGTCAGCCAGCTTGAAGACTCTTCTCCAAAGCCTCTCGCCATATGTTTGGCTACAAATTGTGGACCAAACAGGCCAAAGTGTTACACAGGATTCAAATGGACCACTGTTAACATATGTGGTTGGCATGGGGCAACTGAAGTGTTGATAGTTAGAACCTCATAATTCCAGTTACAATATCAATATCACTGGAGTATTTTCCTCCTCTTAGAAATACCTTTACAATCTACTTCTTAAAAAAAATTTCATAAAATGATTGTAGAGCACTTTGAATGGAAAGAAAAGCAAAAATAATAAAATTTTATATTGAAGTTTCTTTTTAGGAGATATGGGCAAGAAATGATGTCAGATATGTTAAAATGATAGTGATCATATCAGTTTGCAAAATGTTTAAAGTTATAGAAAAGATTATCCAGATATATAAGAACATTCTAATATTTCATAGCTAATAATGAATTTAGTACTGGGGATGAGTACAGACGTAGCTCTTCCTAGAGATTCTAAATTGAAAACCTAAAATGGAGTTGAGTTCATGTTAAAACGTTAAATTTAGGCTGGAAATACAGTTTCAAGGATTTGGAAATGTGCTGTAAAACATTTAAATTTGGTTTCTTTTATGTCACACTGACCTAGTCAACATGGAGCCAAAGATGCCAAAAGTCGGAAGTGACTTCGTTATCAGTATTAATGTTATTTTTGTTTAGTTTTTGGAGAAGCAGTAGTCATGTTGGTGACAAACTCACTCATCTTAAAAGGTTGTTGTTTAAAGATAAATGTTTTGTAAAATCAGACAGGGATTTGAGACTTACAGTTTTTTCCCCAATGAATTTTCTTTTTACCTGTTTGGATTTGAGATTGAATGACTAAACAATTAGGAGAAGATTATATTTTCCCTATTTTCAGCCCCTCTTGTGAATAAAATTTCTACCTTATTATACTTCAGAGATGTCAACTGCTTCAAAGAGCTATTACATTCATGTTTAAAAAAGCTTTTTGTTTTCCAAAGACTGCAAAAATAACCCAACTAAGAGTTGTTAATTATCATTAAACAGTGAACATTTTTAGTGTTTCTCAAAGTCAAGTTATGGTTCCCAGGAAGAAGGGGAATTGGAGTTACATCAAGCATGAAACATGTGTTTTAAAAAGTGACTTGCCTCAGAACTAGAACTTCATATGGGAGCTTAAAAGATATTTTATTTAGTTTTAGCACTTAATAAGATAGAGTTCACAGTTTTGAAATGTGGCTGCCTTGGAAAATCACATTTGGAGAATGTGTATGAATCTGTAAAAACAAACACACCCTATAGAGAGCTTTTCAGCATGGCTGGAACTGACAGAAATCCAGATGTTCTCCTTTTATATTCTTGGATGACCACCAAAGAGCAAAAAATAGTACCGATCAGTGCTGACCCATATCACTTGAAGAGGAAGTATTAACCCTTAAGACAGCAGGAATTATTCAACATTCTTCACCAGAAAGCTGGAGATGCTCTCAACTTGACACCTCTCTGCACATATGAGTCCCAGTTAAACTTGCTGTTATAAAAATATGCACTTGACTATATACCACCTACCATCTGTACATACTCCAATCAGCCCAGTTGCCCATTTTATTGAAACTTCAGTTTTTAAAACAAACACTGAACAGATCAGAGCTCTGGCTCTTCTAAATCAACAAAAAACAGAACATAAGATAAGCCTGCTTGAAAAGCCAAATGCTTGCCTGTCAAGAGTGTGACAATTTGCCAATATGAAAGTTTGAACCCAAATTCTAATCTTTCCTTCAACACCTTCTACTTCTGTGGGTACCCCAAAGGATACAATCTGACAAAAGTACCAAACTATGGACATATAATTTCCTTTCTCCTCTTATTTATTAAAAAAAATTGAATTAAGTGCAGGTCTAACTTGAAAAAGTAAAAGATACCACTAAGAATTAAATACTGCTATTAAACAAGAAAGGTGTCTCTTAGTCCTGGAGAGTTTGTGTGTGTACATAATTTTCTGGGGTCTATTAAGGCAGATGCAGATCAACTATGGAGTGTGTTGATGGGTTTGAAAGAGAAATCTGTGATTGAGAAAATATGAAGTGTGGAAAGAAAATAAATAGTCTGAAAACTATGGGAAATCTGCTCCCTTTGCCTTTACAAAGAAAAGAAATGTCTGTGGGAAGATAAAGGGCAAAAAAACTGAAAACTTTTCCCAAAGCAGAAATAAAGCAGCTGGGAATTAAAAGGTTTAATAAAGGTTAAATCAGTGAGAAAGCAAATCTTTGAGAATTAAAAATACCAACTACCAAAAAAATTCAAAATCAGAAGAAAAGTAAATCTTCATTGTGCTCCATTGTCCATATGCTATGTTCTTCTTTATACTATGTATTAAAAATACAAAAATATTTGTGAAATAAAATTTCATAATAAAAATTTAGATTTACTCACTTTACAGCAGAAATTAACACAATATTGTAAATCAACTATACTTCAGTCAAAAAACTTAGATTTAGCTTTATTAATTTTATCCAGATATTCTGAAAGCTAGGTCAATATCTATTTTAAAAATATATGATCAGGTTTTGTGATGAAACTCATAGTTCACTCTACTGTGTATATATGTATATATTTTTCAGATCACATATCTAAAGAAATAAAAGCAGGGAATTAGATAAATACTGTATTAGTAATATGCTAAATAAATAAATGTATTAGAAAATAAATACTGCTACTAATCTATTTAAGCTATTTTATGTAGATGTTTAACAAGAAATACCATTGTCTTAGTAAGTTTACTATTTTTTTAGTTTCTCTTCAAAATCATTCTACTTCTGCATTATGTAGAAAATAGCTCTGGCTAAAGTCATGTGATTTTCTTTTTTAAACTTTTTAACAGTAAACTAAGATGAGAATTCTAGGAAAATGAGTGCCATTTTTTAATACACTGAAAAGGTAATGTTATTTCTAGATACATCATGTATATAGTTTAATACAAAAGAATGAATCAAACAATGCAATTCATCAAAATCCATAAAGAGAATTTTTAATACGTGGCAGTCCCTTTCAAGTTAATGATTTGTCTGACTCTCAGGATGATGGCTTCCAATTGCATAAGTTCTTTGCAGGTTGATAGACAGGCATTTAAGTGAATCTCTAAAACTTGATTCTGTCACCTAATGACAAAAACAACCTGATGGAATGCAATTATTTCAATCAATCAATCAACAAGGATTTTGAGCACACACCATTTTCTCATCATTATGCTAGATGTAAGGAAAGTGTGTTAAAAGATAAATAAAGGGAGTGTAAGACATTGATCCAAACTGAAAAAGTATGCAAATTGGCTTGAAGAAGTAAAAACAATACACATGAAATAATTAGCAAAGTTCGTGGTGTATTCTTAAGAGATGATTCATGTTGAAGAGCCAAAATTGCTACAGAATGTTAAGGATGGTAAAATGGTAAATAAGTGTCAGAGTGATGAGAGTAATTTCAATGGACAGACTTTGGAAGGGAGTAAAATTTAGATAAGGAAAAGGGGAGGAAACTGTTTTCCACTTAATGAATAAACATGCATAGCATAGCATGAGTGCATAGCATTCACCAAACATGGAGGACATTGGGGAATAAGTACAAATTTTGGCTGAGCACGTGAAATGAGCCACTTGGTCAATGCAAGTGGATGGATCTGTCAGAGAACAAAGCTAGGTACATATTGATAACCCAGAGATGTACATGGAGAGCCTTGAAAATCAGGCAGAATTTGAGCTTGATGTGATAAGAGACTAGGAGTCAGTAGTAATTTTATTGTAGAGGAAAACATGGTGAAAGAGTAAACCTAATATAGAATGCAGAATGAAGAGGAGAGAAAAAGTGATTGAAAAGGCCAAAGCATTCTTAATGAAGATAGGATATATTGTAAATTAATATCATTCAAAAGTAAAGCTGGTTTTCAGTAGTCAACCATGCAAACTAACCTTGCAAATTAACTAAATTTAGTATCAGAGACCATTAAGTGGTCATTTGAGTACTGGATGGTGGCGGTGTTACCAACGTTCAGAGAGTAGTGATAGAAAGGTTAATTCAAAGGAACACTAATACAGGAGAAAATGAGCAATATAGGCCTACACCCTTATTCAGACTCCAATTAATTTTAATGCTACCTTTAGGCAGGCCTTTCTCTCTCTCTCTTTCTGTGTGTTTAGTTTTTATTTTGCTTTGTTTTGCTGAAAATTATCAGTAGAAGAGTAGTTGCAATTCGCTCCAACTGCCCAATAAGTTCTTTCTGGTGTAGCGGGAAGTTATGCTGTTCTGTGAGATAATATGTATGATATATTATATGATGTATTTTCTCATAGAACAGTGAAATTTCCCCCACACCAGACATAATTTATTGGGGCTTCCCTGGTGGCTCAGGTGGTAAAGAATCTGCCTGCAATGCAGGAAACCTGGGTTCAATTCCTGGGGTCGAGAAGTTACCCTGAAGAAGGAAATGGCCACCCAGTCCAGTATTCTTGCCTGGAGAATTCAACGGACAAAGGAGCCTAGTGGGCTACAGTCCACGGGGTCATAAAGAGTTGGACACAACTGAGTGACTAACACTAAGCTGTTGTGTGAAAATACATCAAAGCTCTTTTCATGATGATATAATGTGCAATTATTTCAATCAATTTCACTGTCTTTATGGGGTCCCATCTTAAGTAGGTATAATATTACTTTGAAAAGCTAGTTGGTAGAACTTTCGAGTTCACAGCATTTTTTAGTTTCTGTACTTTCATTCCTTTATATATTCCTGTCCAATTAAGGCACTAAGAAATGGCCACTGAGAAGAAATTCTGTATATGCTCCTTCTATTGACATCAAATGGCCACATGAAAGTAAATGTGTATAACTGGTTGTTTTTCTATAGTAACCACATTTATGACCACTTTGGGAACCAGTTATACTGCAGCATAGGTTCCTAAAACCTTCAGAAGGCTGCAGTGAAAGGAATCTGAGGAAAGTCCATTAATAGCATTGCATAACTTGCTATATAACCTTAATGAGAAAAGAATTATCAATTTCACTCCATTTTCCATAATAGATGAAATGATGTATTAGATATCCAAATGATAAGTTCATGAATATGTATAAAATTTTATTAGTATAAAATAACAGTAATTATTTTATTGATATATGTCTGAGTGAACTCCGGGAGTTGGTGATGGACAGGGAGGCCTGGCATGCTGCGATTCATGGGGTCACAAAGAGTCGGACACAACTGAGCAAATGAACTGAACTGAACTGACTGATTATGATTGTTTGGTATAGGATTTATTTCTTCAGATATAGCTGAATATCATGGTAAAATCGGTATCTAAATGTAGTAAGACAAACTGTATTATTAGTATGTGTTAAAATGGTGTAAGAGGAAGAATGAGAGTAAGGGAGTAAAGACACCTTTCTCATCCTCACTGTTTCACCAAATATATATAACTTAGGAAGTTACTTAACTTTCAAGGATCAAGTAATTTTCATCTGTCAGTTGATGTCATTTGGGCTAGGTCAACATGTCAAAATAATGTTACAGCAAATAATATAATTCTACGGATATACATATTTATTAAGGAACAAAGGTAAATTGCATTAGCTTTGTAAGCAGCTTAAAGAAAATTAAGGAGGTTTCTTTACTGCAGAAATTCCCAGGGATTTTGATATACTCAGATGTCACATAAACAACTGAGTATTTGTTTGTTGTGAATTTCCAAACAAGATGATTAAAGAGTTGAGTATAAAATCAACATGATTTTCCAAATGTATTCTGTGTTGTAAAATGTTATGCTGACAGTTTAAGTAATACCAGACTAGACCTTACTCTTGCATTTTACACAGTACTGAAAATCTTTTAACACTATCTTTTGTTCGATAACAGTGGCTTTTCTAGTGCTCTGTGTTTCTCAATATGGTCTGTCTAGATCCCAGGTCCCCTGGATTATCTTTTTCTGAGGATTTGTCCTAACAGGTCAGACTGAGAATCAAATGGACTAATTAAAGCTTAATGTATTTAAATAAGAAAAATAAAATAATAATAAAAAAATCTGGCCCATAACTCAAAACTCAGGATTTTTAAATCAGAGTGTTATGTGGTTTATTATAATAATACCATGTTTTAATTGAAATATAGTTGAATTGCAATATTGTGTTAATTACTGCTGTATAGCAAAATGACATATATGCATATATATACCTGATTTTTCACAGTCTTTTCCACTATGGTTTACTACAGGATATTCAATATAGTTCCCTGTGCTATACAGCAGGACCTTGTTATCTATCTATCTTGTATACACCAGTTTGCCTCTGCTAACCCCAAGCTCCTAATCATCCCTCTTCCATTCCCCTTCCCTTTGGCCACCACCAGTCTATTCTCTCTGTTCGTGATTTTGTTTATGTTTCATCTATAGGTTCATTTATATTCCACATATAAGGGTTTTCATATGGAATAATACCACATTATTACTGCTACTGCTACTGCTAAGTCACTTCAGTCGTGTCCGACTCTGTGTGACCCTATAGATGGCAGCCCACCAGGCTCCCCTGTCCCTGGGATTCTCCAGGCAAGAACATTGGAGTGGGTTGCCATTTCCTTCTCCAATGCATGACAGTGAAAAGTGGAAGTGAAGTCGCTCAGTCGTGTCCGACTCTTAGCGACCCCATGGACTGAAGCCTTCCAGGCTCCTCCGTCCATGGGATTTTCCAGGCAAGAGTACTGGAGAGGGGTGCCATTGTCTTCTCCGACCACATTATTAATCACATCTCAAAGCATTTTGAGAATAAAGTGTTCCCTATGCTGCTCTAATTTTAGTAATCTTTTGATTATTATTTCTCTTCTCTATTTGAACAAGTTTGTTTTTTCAAGTAAGTTTATTTTACTTTTAGTAATGCCATATGAATAAGACTGGCTTTATTGTTTAGTGTTGGTGAGCACCTAGGTCTGCAACTTCCAGTGACTCTCTTACAGATACCCTCCTTCCCACCAGAACAGGCTGGATCTCCTGCTGACACAGTCTTACACCACCCTCCATTGGTCATCACAGCACTTAGGGCAATTTGTAGATACATACACACACAAGTGTGTATTGGTGATCATTGGTTAATTTAGATTATTTGATTAACATTTCCCCTGCTCTCATCCAAGATTATAAACTGTATGAGGACAAAGCCTAGTCTTCTTTGCTCTCTATTATTTTTTGCTGTCTAGAATCCTGCCTTACCTATAGTAATTCCTAAACAAATGTTGAATTTCAAAAGCACTTAGTTTATAGCCTTCTACACATAGATATTTGCTCTTATATAACTGTTCTTCTTTAGCAAAAAGAGATAAGATACCCATTTCCTTAATTTAAAACTTTTGATCCTTATGGAAATAAAATTTTTCCTGTCAGTGGTAATGCTTTAAATAATTATCAACCAATCATGTTTACCTTAGCTGAGAATGAAGTATCTGAGAATAGTATGAAGTGAGAGAGAGACTGTGGATGGTAGATAAGTGGAGAAATGATAAATAATAAATACTTTTCCTTAAAATTACTTTGCTATCAAATAATTGTGTCTGAATCTAGGCTTGGATTCTTAGTATTCTAATAATTCTCTATTTTAAGAGAAAGCTCAAATATAGTCTTTTGTTATTTAAGAAAAGCCGATGTAATCTCTATTTTACAATGACTATATTTTCTAAGAAGAGCTAAGGCACTTCTTAAAGCTATATAGCAAGTAAATAGAGAAAAGGGAAGTAAACCAGAATCTCAGAATACATCTGGACAACTCATGAGGATTCTGCCCATAATCATTATAAAACACACAGCCAAAAGATACATGAGGAAAATGTATCCCCATCTACAGAGAACATATTTTGTAGTTTGTGTTACTTTTAAAAAATGAAACAAAAAACAGATAATTTTTATGTGCAAAACCCTACCTTATAGCAGAATAAATGTTGAACTATTAAATATGTATTACAGATTTGAAATTATACGCACCACAGTGACCATAACCCAGTTCACATAAATGTGAAAGAGTTTATGATATTTTATAAATGCAATGAATGCCATTTGCCATAAAATAATGTTGCTTACTAGTGGGTTTTGGGGTTATTTTAATTTGAAAGTTTAAGTTTATACCACCATAGTCTGAATTGGTTTGTTTTTAACAATATATTCATGTTTTTTGTGTGATCATAATTATTTGCATTCAACTTTATTTGGTATAAAGGACAAAACAAGCAAGTGGGGAGGCCATACATTTCTACTAATTTTTTTTTAGTTGAAATTAGTAACTTTGTTGCTCTCTAGTATACTATCAAACCAAAAATCCAAGTTTAATTTTATAATAGTGCATCTATAATGTGCAAGGCATGTGTTAGCTAGTGTAGGGAATGAAAAAAATGAATAAACCACAAATGTTGCTACTTTAGGAACTAATGCCCTCAGTTCAGTTCAGTTCAGTTCAGTCGCTCAGTCGTGTCTGACTCTTTGCGACCCCATGAATTGCAGCACACCAGGCCTCCCTGTCCATCACCAACTCCCAGAGTTCACTGAGACTCACGTCCATCAAGTCAGTGATGCCATCCAGCCATCTCATCCTCTGTCGTCCCCTTCTCCTCCTGCCCCCAATCCCTCCCAGCATCAGAGCCTTTTCCAATGAGTCACCTCTTCGCATGAAGTGGCCAAAGTATTGGAGATTCAGCTTCAGCATCAGTCCTTTGGCCACACCAAAGAACACCCAGGACTGATCTCCTTCAGAATGGACTGGTTGGATCTCCTTGCAGTCCAAGGGACTTTCAAGAGTCCTTTCCAACACCACAGTTCAAAAGCATCAATTCTTCGGCGCTCAGCCTTCTTCACACTCCAACTCTCACATCCATACATGACTACTGGAAAAACCATAGCCTTGACTAGACGGACCTTTGTTGGCAAAATAAAGTCTCTGCTTTTGAATATGCTATCTAGGTTGGTCATAACTTTCCTTCCAAGGAGTAAGCGTCTTTTAATTTCATGGCTGCAGTCACCATCTGTAGTGATTTTGGAGCCCAGAAAAATAAAGTCTGACACTGTTTCCACTGTTTCCCCATCTATTTCCCATGAAGTAATGGGACCGGATGCCATGATCTTCGTTTTCTGAATGTTGAGCTTTAAGCCAACTTTTTCACTCTCCTCTTTCACTTTCATCATGAGGCCTTTTAGTTCCTCTTCTCTTTCTCCCATAAGGGTGGTGTTATCTGCATATCTGAGGTTATTGATATTTCTTCCAGCAATCTTGATTCCAGCTTGTGCTTCTTCCAGCACAGTGCTTCTCATGATGTACTCTGCATATAAGTTAAATAAGCAGGGTGACAATATACAGCCTTGACGTACTCCTTTTCCATGTCCAGTTCTAATCTAATGTCCTAGGAATTAATAATCAAGTAGCTAAATATGATGGTTAGTAGTAGTAGTCATTCAGTCGTGTCTGACTCTTTGTGACCCTGTGGATTGTAGCCCTCTAGGTTGCTCTGTCCATGGGATTCTCCAGGCAAGAATACTAGAGTGGGTAGCCATTCCCTTCTTCATGGGATATTCCTGACCCAGGGATTGAACCTGGGTCTCCTGCATTGCAGGCAGATTCCTCACCATCTGAGCCTCCAGGGAAGCCCAATATGATGTTACATGCATGAAAAACGGGAGTTTTGGAGAAGAGAACCAAGAGAAATACAAAAGAAGGAGGTACCATATATATTTGATTGCTCAGGAGAGACTAGACTTGAGAGTGAGTTGATCTGGGTTTATGGAAATGAGTAAAATGTCAACATGAACCTTATCTATAGATAGATTGTATTTTAGCATATCACATTTACATTCATAATTAGGACATTATTTCAAAATGATTTTTCTATTCAATCAATCAAAGTCTTTTGGTTCTAAATTCATTCTAAATTCAGGTAGGATTCTCACCATCATGATGTTAGTAAAAATTTTAAAGGAGCAACTTCTTAACATTTGTAATTTGGGTTGGAATCATGAAGAACTGTGAATAACTTTATATTCCGAATGTATATTCTTTGCCACCAGTATACATACATACAGTCACAAAAACACACACAGTACTAGGCTACACTCTCTCTTACAGATAGAGACAGGCTGTTGTCAGTTCGTCTCTCCACTTTCCATCTATAAGGCTCCCTTTGTATGGCAAAGTGCTAACTGTAGCGATATAAAGGGTAAAAGAGATAGGAACCTTCAAGAGAAATAATTCTAACTGCTCTTTTATTTAAGTACAAGCAGTTTCCAGTGACACCACAGTACATCCACTCCAGTGGAATTGAGAGGGAAGATCTCTTAGTTGAGATAGAAAAAATGCTTAAATATTAGCCAGATAACACGTGTAAGGAGTGTTTAAATCTGGAAACCATTTTCAAAAGTAATAAAATACTTAAGTTTGAGACACTGGCTTTAGTTATATATGGTAAGTGTATACATTACCAGCTGAAAGAGACATGATATGAAACTAGAAAGAGAAAATTTAGACATGAATCATTAAAGATCTTATCATTTATTTTAAGGATTCCAAATATTGGATAGAAAACTTCTAACTGCTAAAACAGAGCTACTTATTATATAAAATAAAATTTAAAAAATACAAGGAGTTATTTATAAATCCATAATACTTGGGAGATCTTAATATCCTTTCAGAAATTGATATATCAAGCAGAGTATAATATGAATACAGAAGTTTTGAACATAGCATGAAATTGATCTATTGGTCATATGTATACCACTGTATCTTCTCAAATTGTTTTCAGGCATACATGGAAATTGAAACATGATAAAATTCAAAAATAAAACACTGACACTGAACAGATAGGACTTTGAAGAATAGATAGGAAGTTTTAAAAAATGAGATCAAAGTGGGGTACATAGACAGTTCAACTGTTAATGTATTGTTTTAGTTCTTTACTTTTTTACAAAAAAGATACAAAATGTTGAGGGTTGACAAAGCTTGGCAGTAAATGCATGAGCTTTACTTTTTTTTAGTTTCCTATAAGCATGAAATATTTAATAATTAGAAAAAGGTTAGATATAAAAGGTAAACTTGTAAAAAGACAAGGATGAAGGAACCAGGGAGGAAGGTAGACTTCTAGAGCATAGTTATTGAAACTAAGGGAAGGAAAGAACTATTCCAAAGAGGAATTGATCAGTAATATACTTCACAGGTGGCCCTAATGGTAAAGAACTCGCCTGCTAATTTAGGAGATGTAAGAGATGCAGTAAGATACTCAGGAGACACAAGAGATGCAGGTTCAGTTCCTGTTTGGGAAGATCCCCTATAGGAGAGTATGGCAACCCACTTCAGTATTTTTTCCTGGACAATCCTATGGACAGAAGGGCCTGGAGGGCTACAGTCTGTAAGCTCATGAAGAGTTAGACATGACTGAAGTCACTTAGCACACATGTACGTAATTATATAAAATGCTTGTGAGGTACCAAATAAGATAATTATACACGTACACACAAGCATAGACACAAATACTGTAGATGAAGATGGTCTTGTTGAGAGATGTTTAAAATATCAATGAGGAAAAGGCCATTTTTCAATGCATTGCATTGCAGAATGAATGGGCAGTGAAGAAATGAAGAAAGAACATGTGTACAGCTCAATAAATAAATCTGACAATAAAGGAAAGAGATTGGAGTTTAGGAAGGTTGATTTTCAGTTTTTCTTTTTTCTTAATGACTGGAAATCTTTGAAGTTATTTCAATGCTGATAAAATGAAACCAACAAAAGAAGAGGTCTACTAACATTGTCAGATGAGATAAAAGATAGTGAAGTCATTAAGAAGGATAAGTTTAATGAGATCTAGAGTATCATTACAGGGATTAACCTGGGGCTAGAGAAATGCTTCTTTGATTCTACCTGAAAGATAGAGGAAACATGCTTCCATGTGCAAGTTGGATGACAGAAAATTAGTGAAGATCTCTGGATTAAATATCCTTTGTGATTTGAGAGGCAACTTCTAAAAGTAACAATGGCAGAGTGATGACTATTTTAAATAAGCTTTGGCAAATAAGAGAGACTGAAAAATAATCTGCTGGCAGCTCTGAGGATTCAGTTAAATGTAAATATTATGAATTGAGAGTCACAGACTGTACTGTTAGAGCTTTTCTCCAGCAGTTCAGGAACCTGGATGTTGCCATAGGAAAGTGAATGTTTAGAAGAATCTTTAGTGTAAGCATTTGTGAGGCATGTACAGCAAGAACAGAAGGTAAATGGCAAGGTACAGAAGGACAAGAAATTTAATTGTAATGATACAGAATAGATTGAAATAATGAATCATGTCTTCCCCTGAAGTCTTTTCTCACCCACATCTAACATACTGTGCCTTTATCAATTTTGTGAAATTAATGAACTATATACAGATGGTCCCTAATTGTCAATAAATAGAAAATGTTTTCATTTATAATATATGTCAAGCAGAATATTTCTTTTGCACTTTTCTGAACAATTGTACATCTTTAAATATTTATTTAAAAAGCTGCATCATTACCATAATTTTTGTTGAAAGCTAATAGCACATTTCTAATTTTATTCAAAAAGGTTTTTATTTTAAAGGTATCAAGTCACTAAGAAACTGTCAAGGTAGATAATTTGTGCTGGTTTTGATTTTATAAAGTGTCACTGTTTCCTCTATTGGTATTTTTCGGTCTTGTTGTAGTTCAGTTGCTGAGTCGTGTCCGACTCTTTGTGACCCCATGGACTGCAGCATGCCCGTTTTCCCTGTTCTTAATCATCTTCTGGAGCTTGCTCAAACTCATGTCCATTGAGTCAGTGATGCTATCCAACCATCTTGTCCCTGTTGTCCCCTTCTTCTGCCCTCAATCTTTCCCAGCACCAGGGTCTTTTCCAGTGAGTCAGATCTTTGCGTCAGGTGGCCAAAGTATTGGAGCTTCAACTTCAGCATCAGTCCTTCCAGTGAATATTCAGGATTGATTTCCTTTAGGATGGACTGGTTTGATCTCCTTGTAGTCCAAGGGACTCTTAAGAGGTTTTTCCAAAACCTCAGTTCAAAAATATCAGTTCTTTGGTGTTCAACCTTCTTTATAGTCCAACTCACATCTATACATGACTACTGGATAAGCCTTAGCTTTGACTACACGCGGATCTTTGTTGGCAAAGTAATGTTCTGCTTTTTAATATGCTGTCTAGGTTTGTCATAGCTTTTCTTCCAGTATAACTGTTTCCTCTATTGGTATTTTTTGGTTTAAAGCCGACTTTACGTGTATGATTATACTCTTATTCTTTTGGTTGGTCTTTGTATGGTAAAACTATTATTATATTTTACTTTCACATTCTACATTCTTATACTTATGCCTCCTGTAGTTGTATTTCTTTTTGGATGTTAGTGTTTTTCCTGATCCAGTCTTGTGTCTTCTATTTGCAGCATTTTGCACAGTTACATTAACATAATAAATATGTGTGTCAGTTGCTTAGTCATGTCTGACTTTTTGCAACCCCTTGGAATGTAGTCTGTGAGGCCCCTCTGTCCATGGGATTCTCCAGGCAAGAATACTGGAGTGGGTTGCCATTTCCTTCTCTAGGGGATCTTCCTGACCCAAAGATTGAACCTGGTTCTCCTGCATTGCAGGAAGATTCTTTACCATCTGAGCTATAGTTAGGTTTAAATCAATGATCTACAATTTCCATCTACAATTAGTTATTTTTTCTTCTTTCTTAACCTCTTTTGTGTTAACATTTCTTATTTTTTATTTCTACCCCTTTATTAGCTTATTAGTTATAATTCATCTTGTATTATTTTCAAAAGTTATTATTATTTTAGTCTGAGTTGATGTTTATGGTATTATAAACTTATAATAGACAATCTTTAGTTACATTTTTACTATATTCTGGGTAATGCAAGGTTATTCCAACTCCATTTGTTTCCTACCCTGTTTCATGCTCTTTTTCATCATTTACAAATGTCTGTTGCTGTTCAGCCACTCAGTCGTATTCCATTCTTTGCGACCCCATGGACTGCAGCATGCCAGGCTCACCTGTCCTTCACTATCTCACTGTGTTTGCTTAAACTCATGTCTGTTGAACCAGTGATGCCATCCAATCATCTCATCCTCTGCCACCCACTTCTCCTCCTGCCCTCAATCTTTCCCAGCATCAGCATCTTTTCCAATGTGTTGACTCTTGGCATCAGGTAGTCAAAGTACTGGAGCTTCAGCAGCAGTCGTTCCAATGAATGCTGCTGCTGCTGCTGCTAAGTCGCTTCAGTCCTGTCCGACTCTGTGTGACCCCATAGATGGCAGCCCAACAGGCTCCCCCGTCCCTGGGATTCTCCAGGCAAGAATACTGGAGTGGGTTGTCATTTCCTTCTCCAATGAATATTGAAGCTTGATTTTCTTTGGATTGATTGGTTTGATCTCCTTGCTGTCCCAGCAACCCTCAGGAGTTTTCTTTAGCACCAAAATTTAAAAGCATTAGTTCTACAGTGCTCCTGCAGTGCTTGGCCTTCTTTATGGTCCAACTCTCACATCCATACATGACTACCAGAAAAACCATAGCTTTGACTATATGGACCTTTGTCAGTGATGCCTCTGCTTTTTAATATGCTGTTTAGGTTTGCCATACCTTTTCTTCCAAGGAGCAAGCATATTTTAATTTTGTGGCTGCAGTCACCATCCCAGGTGATTTTGGAACCCAAGAAAAGTCTGCCACTGTTTCTATTGTTTCCCATCTGTTTGCCATGAAGTGATGTGACTGGATGTCATGATATTCATTTTTGCATGCTGATTTTTAAGCCAGCTTTTTCCTTCTCTTCTTTTACCCTCATCAGAAGGCTCTTTAGTTCCTCTTTGCTTTCTGCTTTTAAGGTGGTATCTTCTAAATATCTGAGTTTGTATATATTTCTCCTGCAGTCTTGATTCCAGATTGTGATTCATCCAGCCTGGCATTTTGCATCATGTACTCTGCATAGAAGTTAAATAAGCAGGGTGACAATATACAGCCTACTCCTTTTCCAATTTTGAAACAGTCCATTGTTCCATGTCTAGCTCTAACTGCTGCTTCCTGACTTGCATACATGATTCTCAGGAGGTAGGTAAGGTGGTCTGATATTCCTATCTCTTTAAGAATTTTCCACAGTTTGTTGTGATCCACACAGTCAAAGGCTTTAGCATAGTCAATGAAACAGAAGTAGATGTTTTTCTGGAATTCTCTTGTTTTTTGAAAGCAATTCCCTTACTTTCTGGAATTCCAATGTATGTTGGTAATTTGATCTCGGGATCCTCTTTACCTTTTCTAAATCTAGCTTGTACATCTGGGAGTTCTTCATTGTTGTATTATTTAAGCCTAGCTTGATGGATTTTGAGCATTACCTTGCTGGCATGTAATATGAGTGCAGTTGTATGATAGTTTGAACATTCTTTGGCATTGCCTTTCTTTGGGATTAGAATGAAAACCTTTCCCAGTCCTGTGGCTACTATGGGTTTTTCCAAATGTGCTGACATATTGAGTGCAGGACTTTAACAGCAACATCTGGGATTTGAAATAGCTCAGCTGAAGTTCCATCACCTCCACTAGCTTTGTTCATAGTAATTCTTCCTAATGCCCACTTGACTTTATACTCCAGGGTGTCTGACTCTCTGTGAGTGACCACACCATCGTGGTTATCTGGATCATTAAGGTCTTTTTTTGTATAGTTCTTCTGTGTGTTCTTGCCACTTCTTTATCTCTTTTGCTTCTGTTGCTGCTAAGTCGCTTCAGTTGTGTCTGACTCTGTGCGACCCCATAGACAGAAACCCACCAGGCTCCCCCGTCCCTGGGATTCTCCAGGCAAGAACACTGGAGTGGGTTGCCATTTCCTTCTCCAATGCATGAAAGTGAAAAGTGAAAGGGAAGTTGCTCAGTCATGTCTGACTCCTAGCGACCCCATGGACTACAGCCCACCAGGCTCCTGCGTCCATGGGATTTTCCAGGCAAGAGTACTGGAGTGGGGTGCCTTCTCTTTGCTTCTTTAGGTCTATACAATTTCTGTTCTTTATTGTTCCCAATTTTGCATAAAGTGTTCCCTTGGTATCTCTAATTTTCTTGAAGAGATCTCTAGTTTTTTCCATTGTATTGTTTTCCCTCAATTTCTTTGCATTGTTCACTTAAGACGGCTTTCTTAACTCTCCTTGATATTCTCTGCAACTCTGCAGGTAACTGGGTGTCTCGTTCCCTTTCTCCTTTGCCTTTGCCTTCTCTTCCTTTCTTAGCCATTTGTAAGGCCTCCTTAGACAACCATCTTGCCTTCTTACATTTCTTTTTCTTTGGTTTGAAAGCCCTTGCTTATATCATATCTTTAAGAAATTAGCCATCAGTTCTCCTGTTGCCCTTGGAAGATAATGTGTCTTTCTGCTAATAAGTTTGTCTTTTCATCTTAGGTTTCAGTATTTTCACAGTGCTGTGCTTAGATGAAGGTAAATCTCAAACATTATCTCTTTAAATATCACTTTTTCCCACTGCTTTTTTTCCTGAAAGTGAAAATGTTAGTTGCTCAGTTGTGTCTGACTCTCTGTGACACCCATGGAGTGTCCATGACCTGCCAGACTCCTCTGCCCATGGAATCCTCCAGGCAAGGATACCGGAGTGGGTAGCCATTCTCTTCTCGAGGGCATCTTTCCAACCCAGGGATCGAGCCCTGGTCTCCTACATTGCAGCCAGATTCTTTACTGTCTGAGCCACTCAGGTAGCCAGTTACAGCAGACCTTTTCACTTTTCACTAAAGTCATATATCTTTAATGTACTTTCCTGTATTTTTCATCCTTTTTTTTTCATGATCCTTCATTTTGGAGTTTCTTCAGAATTATCTTCCAGTTTATTATACTTCTCTTCTGCTGTATGTTACAGGGAATTCTTAATTATATTTCTTATTATTTTTTTTTTTGCTTTGACTCACATTTAATTATTTTCAGGGAGCACACAAGTGACATTCCCTTTTTTCATCTTCTATGAGCTTTTATATCATATTTTAAAAGTTTCTACCCAGCACTCAGTATTTTTACAGTTTGAAATAATTATGTTATTTGGCCTTTTTTTTCCTGTTTTATGACATACACTAAATTTTTAATTTGAATGATGAATGTACATGAAAATGGCTACAGCCTATAAATGTTATTGTCTCTTTTGTGAGGCCTTAATTTTCATCTAGCTTGCCAACCAGGTCTGAGCAGCAGATAAAGGACTTCAATTTAGCTAAGCAATCATATTATACATCTAAAACCCTGTTTAAACATATGATATCCATATGTATTTCTTGAACATAATTTTAATAAATAATGAAAAGCATTTTCAAGTCCATGTAAGTAATTTAGAAAAATTCACAAAGCTTTTCAGTTGGAACATTCGTAACACTGAAACTTGGAAAGAAAAAATAAAAGTAGTGGAAATAGGATGATTATTTTGTAAGACTGGATATTTCTGTTGGTGCCTGGACTTCTGTTAATATATATTAGATATATTCAGCAATGTATTTGTCAGTTTAAAGAAAGATAATCCTTTTTTTGAATTAGGCTAATCCAATAATACATGGAACAACAGACTGGTTCCAAATAGGGAAAGGAGTACTTCAAGGCTGTATATTGTCACCCTGCTTATTTAACTTCTATGCAGAGTACATCATGAGAAACACTGGGCTGGATAAAGCACAAGCTGGGATCAAGATTGCTGGGAGAAATATCAATAACCTCAGATAAGCAGATGACACCAGCCTTATGGCAGAAAGCGAAGAGGAACTAAAGAGCCTCTTGATGAAAGTGAAAGAAGAGAGTGAAAAAGTTGGTTTAAAACTCAACATTCAGGAAACTAAGATCATGGGTCCCATCCCTTCATGGTAAATAGGTGGGGAAACAGTGGAAACAGTGACAGACTTTATTTTGGGGGGCTCCAAAATCACTGAAGATGGTGACTGCAGACATGAAATTAAAAGATACTTGCTCCTTGTAAGGAAAGTTATGACCAACCTAGACAGCATATTCAAAAGCAGAGACATTACTTTGCCAACAAAGGTCTGTCTTGTCAAAGCTATTGTTTTTCTAGTAGTCATGTATGGATGTGAGAGTTGGACTATAAAGAAAGCTGAGCACTGAAGAATTGATGCTTTTGAACTGTGGTGTTAGAGAAGACTCTTGAAAGTCCCTTGGACTGCAAGGAGATCCAACCAGTCCCTCTTAAAGGAGATCAGTCCTGAATATTCATTGGAAGGTGATGCTGAAACTGAAACTTCAATACTTTGGCTACCTGATGTGAAGAACTGACTCATTTGAAATGAACCTGATTCTGGGAAAGATTGAAGGCAGGAAGAGAAGGGGATGACAGATGATGAGATGGTTGGATGGTTCACTGACTTGATGGACATGAGTTTGAGTAGGTCCCAGGCCTGGCATGCTGCAGTCAATGGGGTCACAATGAGTCGGACAGAACTGAGCAACTGAACTGAATAATATGTGAAATTGTATTGTAATCCATAACACACACACATACACACACACCCCACGCCACCCACCCAATTGTGAAACCAGTTGAGCCAGAACACTAGATATAAACTGCAAGTTCAAAAATATAATTTGGGAGAATGGCATTGAAACATGTGTAATATCATGTAAGAGACGAGTCGCCAGTCCAGGTTCGATGCACGATGCTGGATGCTTGGGGCTGGTGCACTGGCACGTCCCAGAGGGAGGGTATGGGGAGGGAGGAGGGAGGAGGGTTCAGGATGGGGAGCACGGGTATACCTGTGGCAGATTCATTTCGATGTTGGGCAAAACTAATACAATATTGTAAAGTTTAAAAATAAAATTAAATTAAAAAATATATAATCAGGGACTTTTTTTTAATCCTATGTCAAAACAAATACATCTAGGCAAAAGTTTCACTGCTTCATTATACAAAGATGCAGAATCTTTTTATTTTTATTAATTAATTTTAATTGAAGGATAATTACTTTACAATATTGTGATGGTTTCTACCATACATCAGCATGAACCAGCCACATGTTCACATGTGTCCCCCCACTCTGAAACCCCCTCTCACCTACCTCCCCACCCTATCCTTCTGGGTTGTGCCCTGCTTCATGCATTGAAGTTGCACAGGTCATCTATTTTACATAAGGTAATATACATGTTTCAGTGCTATTCTCTTAAATCATCCCACCCTCGCCTTCTCCCACAGAGTCCAAAAGTCTGTCCTTTACATCTGTGTCTCTTTTGCTGCCTTGCATATAAGATCATCACGATCATCTTTCTGAATTCCATATATGTGTATTAATATACAGTACTGGTGTTTCTCTTTCTGACTTACTTCATTCTGTATAATAAGTTTCAGTTTCATCCACCTCATTAGAACTAAGTCAATTGTGTTCCTTTTTATAGCTGAGTAATATTCCATTGTGTATATGTACCACAACTTATCTGTTCATCTGCTGATGGACATCTAGGTTGCTTCAATGTCCTAGCTATTGTAAATAGTGCTGCAATGAACATTGGGGTATACGTGTCTCTTTCAATTCTGCTTTATTTGATGTGTATGCCAGTGGGGATGCTGGGTTATATGGCTATTCTATTCCAAGTTTTTAAGGAATCTTCACACTGTTCTCCATAGTGGATGTATCTGTTTGCATTCCCACCAACAGTGTAAGAGGGTTCCCTTTTCTCCACACCCATTCCAGCACTTATTGTTTGTAGATTTTTTGATAGCAGCCATTCTCACTGGTATGAGATGATACCTCATTGTGGTTTTGATTTGCATTTCACTAATAATGAGTAATGTTGAGCATCTTTGAAGAATCTTAATGCAGTGTTCCATGAGAACATCCTTTCTTTTAAAACTCAAATGCTCTGTAGCTCTCTCTCTTTTGAGAATGAGAGCCAGAGCTGCCAAGAGTAAGCTACCTAACACAGCCACCTTTTTTTTTTTTGGGTACAATTGATTGACATCACTAAATATATTAATCCAGGATGATGATTCCACCTTAAAAATAATCTCCATAGAGAAAAGTTTGGAAACAAGATAGTTATATCCACACCTCAAGTGACTCTTTAAGTTTTTAAAACTATTTAGTGATTTTTTTTTTCAGTTGTTTCCTCTGAGTTTTAAAAAATTCTCTGTTTTCAAAATGTAAAGGTGGTATATATAAGAAGTGGAATAAGATACTTAAAATGAGTAATTTGAAACCAGAGTAAATTTTAGCAAACATCTGACTGGAAAGGTCTTGACAGATAGAAAGTTCACTGTATTTGACATTCAAACAAGCAGTCAATATTTAAAGAGAATTTCTACTTGTTTTTGAAATATTGATTTGAGGAGAAAATAAGTTGTTAGGAGGAACTCTAGCTACTTGAAGTTTAAATCTATGTACATTTCAAAGCTATCTCAAGGAACAGTTGCCCCTGTAAAGATAAAAAGCATAAATACATTAGAAATGAGAAATAATTATCTTGAATTTCAAGCCCAGTATAAGTGTGGAAATGCTCCATTGACATGGAAAAGTCTCAGAAGGTAACTAATGCCAATGTGCTTAATGATTTAGAAAAACCTTGGTATGAGAACAAAAACAAATTTTCCTTGTTAATAAAATAAACATTACCATTTGTATGTTTTCAATATGGTTTAATATAGATAGATAGCATGCATATATATATTTTCTCAACATAAAATGTTTCCTTGACAAGAATTCATAAACAAGAGGAAAAACTGTCTACATTGTGATTTAATCCTAAATTCAAATTTTATATTATTTTCAAGGTAGAGCTAAAAGAATCATTTGTTGTTTGTTGTTTAGTTGCTAAGTTGTGTCTGACTCATTGCGAACCCATGGACTGTAGCACGCCAGGCTTCCCTGTCCTTCACTCTCTCCCTGAGTTTGCTCAAACTCATGTCCATCAAGTCGGTGATGCCATCCAACTGCCTCATTCTTACCTCTTGCCCTCAGTCTTTCTTGTTATCCAGTGAGTTGGCTCTTCACATCAGGTGACCAAAGTATTGGAACTTCAGCTTCAGCATCAGTCCTTCCAATGAGCATTCAGGGTTGATTTCCTTTAGGGTTGACTGATTTGATCTCCTTGCAGTCCAAGGTTCTCTGGAGAGTCTTCTCCAGCATCACAAAAGAGAATTAATAAGAAGGAATATTTTTTCTTCAACTACTTGAGCTAAGTTTTCAGCTTCTAGAATATTCCAAATGATTTAAGTAATGACAACCTAATTTCTCAGAACTTTGTGCACTTTTAAAATGGCATATTTTTTTCAGACTATGGCTGTTACACCTGCATGCAATCAGAAATTTTTGTTTCCTTTTTAGAAATTCTCTCTTCCTTTCTTAAAATATGCAAGTTCACCAGGTGTTTGTAATGCTAGTTTGGTAGCAGAGTTATGAAAACTTAATAGTGCTTTTTCTCCCTGTCACTTTGAAGTAACTTTTTCATCTGTGCTGTAACAGACTTGTGGGTAGTATGTTTGTTATGTTCACAGTAAACTAAAATATCTTCCATTTACTTCAAACACTTCTCTTTTCTTTAGGGGAAAAAAGTATCACTCAGCCTCACGGTTTTATCTTTCTTTAAAAAGTATCTGTTTGCTGTAGGTTTTGTTTTTTCCCTATCATTGACTCTTCCTAATTTTTCTTTCTGAAGTTCAGTAGGAACTTTTTAAAAGTATTTTAAGAAGCAAAAGATAAACAGGTTGAGAAATTTCTCAAGTCCATAATCGAGAATTGGAAGGAACTTTTTAAAGTGGTCCTACAAAGGAAAGTAGAATCATCTATAAAGAATAGACTTAAAAAAAACCCCACAATTTTCCCTGTGTCTTTTAATCAACCAGTTAAAACTTTCATTAAAAATTATAAATGGTATGAATAATAAAGAACATGATTTCATATTTGATCCAGTAATAGGAAACAGAGAGATGACACAAAAGGTGATTCAGTGATATCTGAGAGCAATCCAGTTGAATTGTACAAAAAAAACTGTGACCACATTAAAATTAACATATAATTCAATTAAAGCATGATACCAGTTATTACATGCTAGATTGTAATTAATAGGTAGCTTTGAATATTTTATATTTTTCTTCTATAAATCTGTTTAAATATGCATCATTTATGTAAAAATATTAGCAAAGGAGTAGGAGATATTTTATTAACTTTTATTGGAGTTGAGTTGCTTTACTATGTTGTATTAGTTTCTGCTGTACAGCAAAGTGAATCAGCTATACGTATGTATATATTCCCTCTTTTTTGGATTTCCTTCTCATTTAGGTCACCACAGAGCACTGAGTAAGGCTCCCTGTGCTATACAGTAGGTTCTCATTAGTTATCTGTTCCATACATAGTACTGTATATATGTCAGTCCCAATCTTAGGGAGTAGGAGATTTGGGGAAGATAGCAATGGTAGTTTACAGAAGAGAACCACAAAGAATGATAGGATAGTGTAGTGATGTTGGAAGATGAAAAATCTTTGTGAGGCATTATTGTTTTGAGAAACAAGGAGCCATAATGTTTATTTGAGGTTTTACCAATTGTCTGCTGTGGTATGATATGCCCTGGGTGTTTTATCCAAGTAAAAGTCTGGATCCTGACTCTTAAGCTTCTAATACATTTTGGATACAAGTTAAATCAGCTTTAGAAAGGGCCAATGATGCAGATATATCTCTCAAACACAATGTTGAATGAGAGAAAGTAGATACAAAGGGATGACTTATATTAATGATTTAATTAATAGAAAGCATAGGTAGCTCAACTGGTAAAGAATCCCCCTGCAATGCCGGAGACCCTGGTTCAATATCTGGGTTGGGAAGTTCCCCTGGAGAAGGGATAGGCTACCCACTTCAGTATTCTTAGGCTTCCCTAGTGGCTCAAACAGTAAAGAATCTGCCTGCAGTGTGGGAAGCTTGGGTTTGATTCCTGGGTTGGGAAGATCCCCTGGAGGAGAGCATGGCAAACCACTTTGGTATTCTTACATGGAGAATCCCAATGAACAGAGAAGCCTGGTGGGCTACAGTCCATGGGGTTGCAAAGAGTTGGACATGACTGAGTGATTAAGCACAACACAGCACTTAAAACAAGCAAAGCCAGTCTGTCCTTTACAAAGTTACAGCAGTGGTTGAACTTGAAGGAGGTTGTTACAGAAAAAGGTAAAAAGAGCAGTGTTGAAAATATGCTGTGTCTTGATCTGGATATTGGGGTCACAGTTATGTACATTGTGGGATAATTCATCAAGATATGTGCTTATTAAATGATATGAGTTTTTGTTCTGTAATTATAATTAAAAATTCTAAATAAATTTATTGATAAAATGACAAACATATAAGCTTGAAAAGAAATCTGGAATTTTTTAAAGGCATATTTTGAGCAAATTCTTAGAAGTGGTTAATGGTAAATGATTAAAGGCTCAATGATATTCTCAGTTGTGAAAATGGGGAATTTTTTTCTTTTTAAAGATAATTTTATTTACAATGTTGTGTTAATTTTAGGTGTACAACATAGTGATTCATTTATACATATACATATATTAATTATTTTTCAGATTCTTTTCCCATATAGATTATTACAGAATATTGAATGAAGTTCCCTGTACTATATAGTAGGTCTTTTTTTTTATTATCTATGTTATATATAGTAGTGTATGTATGTTAATTCCAAGCTTCTAATTTGTTCCTCTCTTCATGTTTCTCCTTTGGCAACAGTAAGTTTGTTTTAGAAATCTGTCAGTCTCTTTCTGTTTTGTAAATAAGTTCACTTGTATCATCTTTTACAATTATTCCACGTATAAATGATACCATATGATATTTAATTTTGTCTTTCTGATTTACTTCACTATGACGGTTTCTATGTCTGTTCATATATTGCATATGGTAATATAGCATTCCTTTTAATGAATAAGTAATATTCCATTGAATATGTGTACCACATCTTCTTTACCTGTTCGTCTGTCAAAGAACATTTAGGTTGCTTATGTGTCTTGGCTATTGTAAACAATGCTCCAATGAACATCTTTTTGAATTATAATTTTCTACGGATATATTCCTAGGAGTGAGATTCCTGGGTCATATGATATTTCTATTTTTAGTTTTTTGAAGGAATGTCCATAATGTTCTCCATTGTGAAATACCAATTTACCTTCCCACCAGTAGTGTAGGAGGCTTCTCTTTTCTCCACACTCTTTCCAACATTTATTGTTTGTGGCCTTTAAAAAATTCATTTTTTATATAAAAAAATTACTTACTTTTAATTGAAGGATAATTGCTTTATGGTATTGTGTTGGTTTCTACCAAACATTAACATAAGTCATAGGTTTACCCATGTCCCCTCCCACTTGAATATCCTTTCCATCTCCCTCCACATCCTACCCCTCTAGGTTGTTACCAAGCCTCAGTTTGAGTTCCCTGAGTCATCCAGAAAATTCCCATTGGCTATCTATTTAATATATGGTAATATAGGTTTCCTTGTTACTCTCTCCATACCGCCCACCCTCTCCTTCCTGCCCTCCCCAGCCATATCCATAAGTCTATTCCCAATGTCTGTGTTTCCATTGCTGCTCTACAAATAGGTTCATCAGTACCATCTTTCTAGATTCCATATATTTGTGTTAATAGTAAACATTTGTTTTTCTTTTTCTGACATACTTCAGTCTGTATAATAGCCTCTAGACTCATCTACCTCAATGCTGCTAAGTTATTTCAGTCGTGTCCGACTCTGTGCGACCCCATAGATGGCAGCTCACCAGGCTCCCCCGTCCCTGGGATTCTCCAGGCAGGAACACTGGAGTGGGTTGCCATTTCCTTCTCCAATGCATGAAAGTGAAAAGTGAAAGTGAAGCCGCTCAGTCATGTCCGACTCTTAGCGACCCCATGGACTGCAGCCTATGAAGCTCCTCCCATAGGATTTTCCAGGCAAGAATACTGAAGTGGGTTGCCATTGCCTTCTCCATCTACCTCAATAGGACTGATTCAAATGCATTCCTTTTTCAGTTCAGTCACTCAGTCATGTCTGACTCTTTGCGACCCCATGAATCGCAGCACGCCAAGCTTCCCTGTCCATCACCAACTCCCTGAGTTCACCCAGACTCACGTCCATCGAGTCAGTGATGCCATCCAGCCGTCTCATCCTCTGTCGTCTCCTTCTCCTCTTGCCCCCAATTCCCTCCCAGCATCAGATTCTTTTCCAATGAGTCAACTCTTCACATAAGGTGGCCAAAGTAGTGGAGTTTCAGCTTTAGCATCATTCCTTCCAAAGAAATCCCAGGGCTGATCTTCAGAATGGACTGGTTGCATCTCCTTGCAGTCCAAGGGACTCTCAAGAGTCTTCTCCAACACCACAGTTCAAAAGCATCGGGCTGAGTAATATTCCATTGTTTAAATATATACCACAGCTTCTTTATCCATTCATCTGTCAGTGGGCATCTAGGTTGCTTCCTTGTTCTAGCTATTGTAAATGGAGCTGCAATGAACATTGGGGTACATGTGTCTTTTTCAGTTTTAGTTTCCTCGGGATATATGTCTAGTAGTAGGATAGGTCGTATGGTGGTTTTATTCCTAGATTTAAAAAAAATCCCTATATTGTTTTCCATACTGGCTGTATCAATTTACATTCCCACCAGCAGTGCAAGAGCATTCCCTTTTTTCCACACCTTCTCCAGCATTTATTGATTATTTATAGATTTTTTTTGGTGATAGTCATTTTGACTGGTGTGAGGTGATATCTCACTGTAGTTTTGATTTGCATTTCTCGTGCGTAAAGGCTGTATATTATCACCCTGCTTATTTAAGTTATATGCAGAGTACATCATGAGAAACCCTGGACTGGAAGAAACACAAGCTGGAATCAAGATTGCCGGGAGAAATATCAATAACCTCAGATATGCAGATGACACCACCCTAATGACAGAAGTGAAGAGGAACTAAAAAGCTTCTTGATGAAAGTGAAACAGGAGAGTGAAAAAGTTGGCTTAAAGCTCAACATTCAGAAAACGAAGATCATGGCATCTGGTCCCATCACTTCATGGGAAATAGATGGGGAAACATCCATTATGTTTTATTTTTTTGACTTTATTTTTTTGGGCTCCAAAATCACTGCAGATGTTGACTGCAGCCATGAAATTAAAAGACGTTTACTCGTTGGAAGGAAAGTTATGACCAACCTAGATAGCATATTCAAAAGCAGAGACATTACTTTGCCAACAAAGGTCCATCTAGTCAAGACTATGGTTTTTCCAGTGGTCATGTAATGGATGTGAGAGTTGGACTGTGAAGAAGGCTGAGCACCGAAGAATTGATGCTTTTGAACTGTGGTGTTGGAGAAGACTCTTGAGAGTCCCTTGGACTGCAAGGAGATCCAACCAGTCCATTCTGAAGGAGATCAGCCCTGGGATTTCTTTGGAGGGAATGATGCTGAAGCTGAAACTCCAGTACTTTGGCCACCTCACGCGAAGAGTTGATTCATTGGAAAAGACTCTGATGCTGGGAGGGATTGGGGGCAGGAGAAGAAGGAGACGCCAGAGGATGAGATGGCTGGATGGCATCACTGACTCGATGGACGTGAGTCTGGGTGAACTCCGGAAGTTGGTGATGGACAGGGAGGCCTGGCATGCTGCGATTCATGGGGTCTCAAAATTTGGACAAGACTGAGCGACTGAACTGAACTGAACTGAATAATGAGTGATGTTGAGCATCTTTTCTTATGTTTATTAGCCATCTGTATGTCTTCTTTGGAGAGATGTCTATTTATATCTTTTTCCCACTTTTTGATTTGGTTGTTTGTTTTTCTGCTATTGATTTGTATGAGCTGCTTGTGTAGTTTTGAAATTAATCCTTTGTCAGTATTTCATTTGCTGTTATATTTTTCCCATTCTGAGGGTTGTCTTTTCACCTTGTTTATAGTTTTCTTCACTGTGTAAAAACTTTTAAGTTTAATTAGGTCCCTCATGTTTATTTTTGCTTTTATTTCCATTACTCTAGGAGGTAGTCATAGAAGATCTTGCTCTAATTTATGTCATTGAGTCTTCTGCCTATGTTTTCCTCTAAGAGTTTTGTGGTTTCTGGTCTTACATTTAGGTCTTTAATCCATTTTGAGTTTATATTTGTGTATGGACTAGGAAGTGTTCTAATTTCATTGTTTTGCACGCAGCTGTCCTGTTTTCCCAGCAGCACTTATTGAAGATACTGTCTTTGCCCCATTGTATATTCTTGCCTCTTTTGTCAAAAATAAGGTATCCATAGATGTGTTGATTTATTTCTGGGCTTTTTATCTCATTCCATTGGTCTATATTTCTGTTTTTATACGAGTATCATACTGTCTTGATGGCTATCTCTTTGTAGTATGGTCTGAAGTCAGGAAGGTTGATTTCTCCAGCTCCATGCATCTTTATCAAGGTTTCTTTGACTCTTGGGGGTCTTTTGTGTTTCCATATGGATTGTGAGTTTTTTTTTGTTGTTGTTCTAATTCTGTGAAAAATGCCTTTTGTAATTTCATAGGGATTGCACTGAATCTGTAGATTACATTTGGTAGTATAGTCATTTTTGAAAGGTTGTTGTTGAATCACGCGAAGACACCGGGATTATTGGCCCCCGGAAGGAGAAGAATTCAATCCAGGGCCAGAGACAAGGCTTGATCGCTCAGAGCTTTTGTGTAATAAAGTTTTATTAAAGTATAAAGGAGATAGAGAAAGCTTCTGACATAGGCATCAGAAGAGGGCAGAAAGAGTACCCCTTGCTAGTGTTAGCAATGAAGTTATATACTCTCCAATGAATCCAAAGAATGTCTGGAGGTTGTAAAGACCTCACCAGACCTACTCCCATAATTTACATTTTAAGATAACAAAATTAGCTAGAAGGTTTAATCCAGAGACTGTCCTAAGGCAGGATACATTATTGTTATATAATCCTAAGGAATGTAGAGAAGGAAAAAAAAGTTTGTCCTTTCTTTCTCCTTGAGAATTCCAGACCCCTCTCTCCTTGGGGACCCCTAGACTTCTTATCAACCTGCCTAGGAAATAACTCTCTCATTTTCACAATATTGATTCTTCCAACACAGGAACATGGACTATCTCACCATCTGTTTATGTCATCTTTGATTTCTTTCATCAGTGTCTTATAGCTTTCTGTATGTAGCTCTTTTGTCTCCTTAGACAGGTTTTTTCCTAGGTATTTTATTCTTTCTGTTGCAGTGGTAAATGAGATTGATTGCTTAATTTCTCTTTCTGATATTTCATTGCTAGTGTATAGGAATGCAAGTGGTTTCTGTGTGTTAATTTTGTATCCTGCCACTTTGCTAAATTCACTGATTAGCTCTAGTAATTTTCTGATGGTATCTTTAGGGTATTCTGTGTGCAGTTTCATGTCATCTCCAGTGAGAGTTTTACTTCTTCTTTTCCTATCTGGATTCCTTTTATTTTATTTTTTCTGCTTTGATTTCTGTGGCTGTGCTGTGTGTGCTGAGTTTAGTTGCTTAGTTGTGTCCAACTCTTTGCGACCACATGAACTGTAGCCTGCCAGGCTCCTGTGTCCATGGAATTCTCCAGGCAAGAATACTGGAGTGGGTTTCCATACCTTTCTCCAGGGGATCTTCCCAACCCAGGGATTGAACCCAGGTCTCCTGCATTGCAGGTCAATTCTTTACAGGGAATCAGTCAATTCCCTGTCTGAGCCACCAGGGAAGCCCATGGCTCCCAAAACTATTTTGAATATTAGTGGTGAGAGTGGGCACCCTTTTCTAATTCCTTATCTTAAAGGGAATGCTTTCAGTTTTTCACCATTGAGAATAATGTTTCCTGTGGGTTTCTCATATATGGCTTTTATTATGTTGAGGTAGGTTCCTTCTATGCCAATTTTTGGAAGAGTTTTTATCATAAATGGGTGTTGAATTTTGTCAAAAGCTTTTTCTGCATCTGTTGAGATTGTCATATGGCTTTTATCTTTCAATTTGTTAATATGGTGCATCTCATTGTTTCATTTGTGTTATATTGGAGAATCCTTGCATCCCTGGGATAAACCCTACTTGATCATAGTGTATGATCTTTTTAATGTGTTGTTGAACTCTATTTGCTAGAATTTTGTTGAGGATTTTTGCATCTATTTTTTATTTTTATTTTTATTTTTTTGGCCACACTGCATGACATGTGGGATCTTAGTTCCTGGATTAGGGATCAAACTTACACTTCATACTTTGGAAGCATGGAGTCTTAACCAGTGGACCACTGGGGAAGTCCCCTGTCTGTAGACTTTTCAATGGTGGCCATTTTAACTGGTATGAGGTTATACCTCATTGTAGTTTTGATTTTCATTTATCTGAAAATTAGCAATGTTGAATATCATTTCATATGCTTTTTGGCTATCAGGAATTTTTTTCTTAGAGTCAAATATATGCAGGAAGCTTGAGTGTTAATCACAGTAACTATAAAAATGCTACTAGTAATAATCACTGTTACAATTATTAGTATTAATTAACAGACATGGTTGTAAGTGTTTTACTTAAACTAATTTAACCCTTACAATGACTCTTGCTACAGTTAGTTTATCTTTGTTTTAAAAATTCAAAAATTGAGCTATAGAGTGAAGTACCTTGTCTAGGTAAGATGGAAAAAAACAAGTTATTTAAGAAAAACTAATCATACATAATTAAAAGAATAAAGGAGGCTGTGCAGCTGTTTAGGACTGGCGATGGAGGAGCCTGGTGGGCTGCAGTCCATGGGGTCGCTAAGAGTCGGACACGACTGAGCGACTTCACTTTCACTTTTCACTTTCATGGGTTGGAGAAGGAAATGGCAACCCACTCCAGTGTTCTTGCCTGGAGAATCCCAGGGACGGGGGAGCCTGGTGGGCTGCCATCTATGGGGTCGCACAGAGTCGGACACAACTGAAGCGACTTAGCAGCAGCAGCAGCAAAGACCTGGAAAGACTATGAAGCTATCTATGTTCTCATCTTGAATGGCCATATTGGGAGTCTCAGGAGATACTGAAAAGCTGTATGGACATTGACTTCAGCTATACCACTGGAAGCTGAATGCTGCGACTCATTTCACCCATTGGTGGAGGTTTGTCCTGGGGACATGGTGAGCTAGAAAATCCTTAGGTAGTGAAGATGAAAGCAGATATTTTGTAAGGGAAGCTTTGTGGGTGCTGGGGATTGTCCACAGCTCCAGATAAGCTCATGTGACCCAGGGATGAGGGTGAATTACCTGGAGAATCTGATTCAGTGCCACCCCTCCCCCCCAAAAAAAAACACTTTCCCGAGAGATTTCAGCATGTATCATCTGTCTCCAAGCAGCATATATTTCACTGCTGAAAAATAAAGTAAACTTTTACAGAGATTATAAATTGAGAGATAAGATTATGAATATTTCAGAAAATTACAGCTCAGAGAAGCCCAACAACTTGTAAGCTACTTCTGCCTAGCCTGTTTTACCCAAGTCATAACTTGTTTTACCCAAGCATCACACCACCTTCCAAAACTTGTCTCCCTTACTTTCTCAAATTCCAACCTTAGCTTATCTCTATGAATAAATGGCAATAAAGTACCTATCAAAACTGCTGCTGCTAAGTCACCTCAGTCGTGTCCTACTCTGTACGACCCCATAGACGGCAGCCCACCAGGCTCCCCCGTCCCTGGGATTCTCCAGGCAAGAACACTGGAGTGGGTTGCCATTTCCTTCTCCAATGCATGAAAGTGAAAAGTGAAAGTGAAGTCACTACCAAAACTTAGCTGTGTAAAAGTCTCCTTTATCAGGTGGTGTTTGGAAGTCTATTTTTAGCAGTATTTTGGGGGTTTTTGCCAGATAACACTAGGACACTTCAACAAGCTTGTTTGACATAGGTTTTTCTGGTGTTGGGATGGGGAGTGAATGGAACATTCCCTCTTTTCTCTGAAATATGTTTTGTTGCTAAAATTTGCATACTTCAAGTATAACTAATACTTTTTGTTACTAGTATTTTTCATGTCACGATGTGTCCCTTTATGTTCTTTATTTACTTGCTAGTGGGATTCATAATATTTCCTTATTCCTTTGTTCCAGTTCTTCATCTTAAAAATGTTACCTGTTTATTCTAAAGTCTTTGGCTCAAGCATATTCAGATTATTGTTTAGACTTATTTCTTTCTTTCAAATTTTGAGTATAGTTGATTTACCATGTTGTGTTAGTTTAAGGTGCGTAGTGTAGTGAATGTTAACTATATACATATATCCACTCTTCTTTAGTTTCTTTTCCCATAAAGTATGTTACGGAGTATTGAGTAGAGTTCCCTGTGCTATATAGTAGGTCCTTATTAGTTATCTATTTTATATGTAGTAGTGTTTATGTCAGTCCTCATCTTCTAATTTATCTCTCCCAACGAAATGCCCCCTGGTAACCATAAGTTTGTTTCATACATCTGTAAACTCTTTTCTGTTTTGTAGACAAGTTCCTTTGTACCCTTTTTTAGATCCCACATATAAGCTACAAATATCACATGATATTTGTCTTTCTCTGTTTGACTTAGTTCACTCAGTATGATAATCTCTAAGCCCATTCATGTTGCTGCAAATGGGATTATTTTGAAGGTTTTTCTTATGGCTGAGAAATATTCCATAGTATGTATGTACCAAAGCTTTTTAATTCATTCCTCTGTTGATGAATATTTAGGTTGCTTCCATGTCTTGGCTATTGTAAACAGTGTTGCAGTGAACACTGAGGTTCACATATCTTTTCCAACCATGTTTTTCTCTGGATGTATGCCTATAAGAGGGACTGCTAGATCATATGGTAGTTCTATTTTTAGTTGTTTTTTTTTTTTTTTTTTAATGAACTTCCATACTGTTCTCCACAGGGGCTGTACCAATTTACATTCTTACCAACAGTGTGAGAGAGTTCCTGTTCCTCCACATGCTCTCCAGCATTTATTGTTTGTAGATTATTTGAAGATGACCACTCTGACTGGTGTGAGGTGATACCTCATTGTAGTTTTTTTTTTTTTTTATGCATTTAGTTTTAATAGTGTAATCACATTAAAATTCCCAAAGGATCCTAGCACATAAAGAAACCTGGTTGTAAATTTTTTTTGTTTTTTTGCAATTTAAAAAAAAAATTATTTATTTATTTATTTTTTTTTTTTGTACTTCTCTGATGATTAGTAATGTTGACCAATCTTTTCACGTTTTAGCTATTTGTTGTTGTTCAGTTGCTCAGCTGTGTCCAACTCTTTGTTACCCCATGGAGACTGAATCATGCCAGGCTTCCCTGTCCATCACCATCTCCCAGAGCTTGCTCAGACTCATGTCCATTGAGTTGGTGATGCCATCCAAACATCTCATCCTCTGTTGTCCCCTTCTCCTCCTGCCTTCCATCTTTCCCAGCATCAGAGTCTTTTCTAATAAGTCAGCTCTTCACATCAGGTGGTCAAAGTATTGGAGTTTCCGCTTCAATGTGTCCTTCTAATGAATATTTAGGATTCATTTCCTTTAGCATTGACTGGTTTGATCTCCTTGCACGCCAAGGGACTCTAAAGAGGTTTCTCCAACATTACAAGTCAAAAGCACCGATTCTTTATCACTCAGCCTTCTTTCTAATCCAACTCTCACATCCATACATGACTACTAGAAACACCATAGCTTTGACTAGATGGATATTTGCTGGCAAGGTAATGTGTCTGCTTTTTAATATGCTGTCTAGGTTGGTCATAACTGTTCTTCAAAGGAGCAAGTGTTTTTTAATTTCATGGCTGCAGTTATAATCTGCAGTGATTTTGGAGCCCAAGAAAATAAAGTCTGTCACTGTTTCCATTGTTTCCCCATCTATTTGCCATGAAATGATGGGACTTGATGCCATGATCTTAGTTTTTTTAATGTTGAGTTTTAAGCCAGCTTTTTCACTCTCTTTCACTTTCATCAAGAGGCTCTTCAGTTCCTTTTTGCTTCCTGCCATAAGGGGGGTGTCACCTGCACATCTGAGGTTTTTTATATTTCTCCTGGCAATCTTGATTCCAGCTTGTGCTTCATCCAGCCCAGCATTTTGTATGAATGTACTCTGCATATAAGTTAAATAAGTAGGGTGACAATATACAGCCTTGATGTACTCCTTTTCCTATTTGGAACCAGTCTGTTGTTCCATGTCCAGTTCTAACTGTTACTTCCTGATCTGAATACAGGTTTCTCAGGAGGCAGGTCAGGTGGTCTGGTATTCCCATCTCTTCTTTCCCATTCTTTCTCTGTGGAAAGAATTTTCCACAGTTTGTTGTGATCCACACAGTCAAAGGTTTTGTCATAGTCAATAAAGCAGAAATAGATGTTTTTCTGGAATGCTCTTGCTTTTTTGATAATCCAACAGATGTTGGCAATTTGGTCTCTGGTCCCTCTGCCTTTTTGAAATCCAGCTTGAACATCTGAAAGTTTACAGTTCACGTACTGTTGAAGCCTGACTTGGAGAATTTTGAGCATTACTTTACTAGTGTGTGACATGAGTGCAATTTTGCAGTAGTCTAGTCAAGTCTATGGTTTTCCCATGGTCATATATGGATGTGAGAGTTGGACTATAAAGAAGGCTGAGTGCCGAAGAATTAATACTTTTGAACTGTGGTGTTGGAGAAAACTCTTGAGAGTCCCTTGGACTTCAGGGAGATCCAACCAGTCCATTATAAAGGAGATCAGTCCTGGGTGTTCATTGGAAGGACTGATATTGAAGCTGAAACTCCAATACTTTGGCTACCTGATGCGAAGAGCTGACTCATTTGGAAAGACCCTGACGCTGGGAAAGATTGAGGGCAGGAGGAGAAGGGGATGACAGAGGATGAGATGGTTGGATGACATCACCGACTTGATGGACATGGATTTGGGTGGGCTCTAGGAGTTGGTGATGGACAGGGAGACCTGGTGTGCTGCAGTTCATGGGGTCACAAAGAGTTGGACATGACTGAGCAACTGAAATGAACTGAACTGAACTGGTATTGCCTTTCTTTGGGATTGGAATGAAAACTGACCTTTTCCAGTCCTGTGGCCACTGCTGAGTCTTCCAAATTTGCTGGCATATTGAGTACAGCATTTTCACAGCATCATCTTTTAGGATTTGAAATAGTTCAACTGGAATTCCATCACCTTCACTAGCTTTGCTTGTAGTGATGCTTCCTAAGGCCCACTTGCTTCACATTCCAGGATGTCTGACTCCAGGTGAGTGAGCATACCATCATGATTATCTGGGTCATGAAGATCTTTTTTCTACAGTTCTTCTGTGTTTTCTTGACACCTCTTCTTAATATTGTCTCCTTCTGCTAGGTCCATACCATTCCTGTCCTTTATCGAGCCCATCTTTGCATGAAATATTCCCTTGGTATCCCTATTTTCTTGAAGAGATCTCTAGTCTTTCCCATTCTGTTGTTTTCCTCTATTTCTTTGAATTGATCACCGAGGAAGGCTTTCTTATCTCTCCTTGCTATTCTTCAGAACTCTGCATTCAAGTGGGTGTATTTTTCCTTTTCTCCTTTGCCTTTTGCTTCTCTTCTTTTCACATCTATTTCTAAGGCCTCCTCAGATAGCCATTTTTCCTTTTTGCATTTCTTTTTCTTGGGGATGTTCTTCATCCCTGTTTCCTGTACAATGTCTTGAACCTCCATCCATAATTCTTCAGGCACTCTGTCTATCAGATCTAATCTCTTGAATCTACTTGTCACTTTCATTGTATAATCTAAAGGGATTTGATTTAAGTCATACCTGAATGGTCTAGTGGTTTTCCCTACTTTCTTCAATTTAAGTCTGAATTTGGCAATAAGGAGTTCATGATCTGATCCATAGTTAGCTCCCAGTCTTGTTTTTGCTGACTATAGAGCTTCTCCATCTTTGATTGCAAAGAATATAATCAATTTGATTTTGGTGTTGACCATCTGGTGACGTTCATGTGTAGAGTCTTCTCTTGTGTTGTTGGAAGAGGGTGTTTGCTGTGACCAGTGTGTTCTTTTGACAAAACTCTATTATCCTTTGCACTGCTTCATTCTGTACTCCAAGGCAAAATTTTCCAGTCACTCCAGGTGTTTCTTGACTTCCTACTTTTGCATTCTCCTTTTAAAATGTTTCTATTTGCTTTGCTAGTATTTTGTTGATGATATATGTGTGTATAAAGCAAAATGGCTATCTGGGGAGGCCTTAAAAATAGCTGTGAAAGGAAGAGAAGTGAAAAGCAAAGGAGAAAAGGAAAGATATAAGCCTCTCAATGCAGAGGTCCAAAGAATAGCAAGAAGAGATAAGAAAGCCTTCCTCAGCAATCAGTGCAAAGAAATAGAGGAAAACAACAGAATGGGAAAGACTAGAGATCTCTTCAAGAAAATTAGAGATACCAAGGAAACATTTCATGCAAAGATGGGGTCGATAAAGGACAGAAAAGGTATGGACCTAACAGAAGCAGAAGATATTAAGAAGATGTGGCAAGAGTACACAGAAGAACTGTACAAAAAAGATCTTCACGACCCAGATAATCACGATGGTGTGATCACTGACATAGAGCCAGACATTCTGGAATGTGAAGTCAAGTGGGCCTTAGAAAGCATCACTATGAACAAAGCTAGTGGAGGTGATGGAATTCCAGTTGAGCTATTTCAACCTGAAAGATGATGCTGTGAAAGTGCTGCACTCAATATGCCAGCAAATTTGGAAAACTCGGCAGTGGCCACAGGACTGGAAAAGGTCAGTTTTCATTCCAATCCTAAAGAAAGGCAATGCCAAAGAATGCTCAAACTACCACACAATTGCACTCATCTCACACACTAGTAAAGTAATGCTCAAAATTCTCCAAGCCAGGCTTCAGCAATATGTGAATTGTGAAATTCCTGATGTTCAAGCTGGTTTTAGAAAAGGCAGAGGAACCAGAGATCAAATTGCCAATATCCGCTGGATCATCGAAAAGCTAGAGAGTTCCAGAAAAACATCTATTTCTGCTTTATTGACTATGCCAAAGCCTTTGACTGTGTGGATCACAATCAACTGTGGAAAATTCTGAAAGAGATGGGAATACCAGACCACCTGATCTGCCTCTTGAGAAATTTGTATGCAGGTCAGGAAGCAACAGTTAGAACTGGACATGGAACAACAGACTGGTTCCAAATAGGAAAAGGAGTACGTCAAGGCTGTATATTGTTACCCTGCTTATTTAACTTATATGCAGAGTACATCATGAGAAACGCTGGGCTGGAAGAAACACAAGCTAGAATCAAGATTGCCGGGAGAAATATCAATAACCTCAGATATGCAGATGACACCACCCTTATGGCAGAAAGTGAAGAGGAACTCAAAAGCCTCTTGATGAAAATGAAAGAGGAGAGTGAAAAAGTTGGCTTAAAGCTCAACATTCAGAAAAGGAAGATCATGGCATCCGGTCCCATTACTTCATGACAAATAGATGGGGAAACAGTGGAAACAGTGTCAGAGTTTATTTTTCTGGGCTCCAAAATCACTGCAGATGGTGACTGCAGCCATGAAATTAAAAGACGTTTACTCCTTGGAAGGAAAGTTATGACCAACCTAGATAGCATATTCAAAAGCAGAGACATTACTTTGCCAACAAAGGTCCATCTAGTCAAGGCTATGGTTTTTCCTGTGGTCGTGTATGGATGTGAGAGTTGGACTGTGAAGAAGGCTGAACACTGAAGAATTGATGCTTTTGAACTGTGGTGTTGGAGAAGACTCTTGAGAGTCCCTTGGACTGCAAGGAGATCCAACCAGTCCATTCTGAAGGAGATCAGCCCTGGGATTTCTTTGGAAGGAATAATGCTAAAGCTGAAACTCCAGTACTTTGGCCACCTCATGCAAAGAGTTGACTCATTGGAAAAGACTCTGATGCTGGGAGGGATTGGGGGCAGGAGGAGAAGGGGACGACAGAGCATCAGATGGCTGGATGGCATCACTGACTTGATGGATGTGAGTCTGAGTGAACTCTGGGAGTTGGTGATGGACAGGGAGGCCTGGCGTGGTGCGATTCATGGGGTCGCAAAGAGTCGGACACGCTGAGCAACTGAACTGAACTGAACTGATTCTTCAGGGCTATTGACGTGTAATTTTCTTTTTGTGATGTCTTTCTCTAGTTTTAATATCAAGGTGATGGGTTCCTATTAGAATGAGTGTTCCTTCCTCTGCATTTTTTGGGGGGCAGGTGGGGAAATTTTCAGAAGAGTGGTGTTAACTCTTCTCTAAATGTTTGGTGGAATTTGCTTGTGAAGATGTCTGATTCTGGACTTTTGTTCAGAGTTTCAGCTTCAGTACTTGTGATTTTTTGGGTCATATTTTATATTTCTTATTGTTTCAGTTTTGAGAGATTGTATCTTTCTAAGAATTTGTCCATTTCTTCTAGGTTTTCCATTTTAGTGGCATACAGTCTTGTAGTAATCTCTTATGATTCTTTGTATTTCTGTTGTATCAGTTGCAACTTCTCCTTTTTCATTTCTAGTTTTATTGATCTGAAATTGAGTCTGCTCCACCCTTTTTTTTCTTGATCAGTCTGCCTAAAAGTTTATCATTTTTGTATATCTTCCCCAAGAACAGTTTTGAGTTTCATTAGTCTTTGGTATTGTTTTCTTTATCTTTATTTCATTTATTTCTGCTCCAATTTTTATGATTTCTTTCCTTCTCCTAACTTTGGGTTTTATTTGGTCTTCTTTGTCTAGTTGCTTTAAGAGTAAGGTTAGGTCGTTTGAAATTTTTCTTGTTTCTTGAGCTAATGTTGTATTGTTATAAACTTCCCTCTTGGCACTGCTTCTGCTGTGTTCCATAGGTTTGGTTTATCATGTTTTCATTGTTATTTGTCTCTAGGTATTTATTAATTTCCTCTTCGATTTTCTTTCAGTGACTCATTGATTATTTAGTGACATATTGTTTAGCCTCCACTTATTTTTTTTACAGTGTTTTCCATGTAATTGGTTTCAAATTTCATAGGATTATTGTCAGAAAAGTAGCTCATTATGATTTCAGCTTTCTTAAATTTACTGTGGCTTGATTTGTGACCCAAGATGTGATCTATCCTCGAGAATGTTATGTGTATACCCGAGAAAGTGTTTTCTGCTGCTTTCAGATGAAATGTCCTATAAATATCAATTAACTCTATCTAATCCAGTGTATCAGATAAGTCTTGTCTTTATTGATTTTCTGTCTGGATGATCTGTCTATTGGTGTAAGTGAGGTGTTAATGTTCTCCACTATTATTGAATTACTGTTGATTTCCGCTTTTATGGATGTTAGCATTTGCCTTATGGATTGAAGTGTTCCAATGTTGGGTGCAAAAATATTTATAGTTATATCTTCTTCTTGGGTTGATCCCTTGATCATTAGGTAGTGTGCTTCCCTATACTTGTAGCAGTCTTTATTTTAAAGTCTCTTTTGTCTAATAAGAGTATTGCTACTCCACCTTTCTTTTGACTTCCATTTGCATGGAATATTTTCTCCATGCCCTCATTTTCAGTGTGTCTGTGTCCTTAGGTCTGAAGTGGGTCTCTTATAGAGAGCACATATACAAGTCTTGTTTTTGTATCCATTCATTCAGTTTATTTCTTGTTGGAATATTTATTCCATTTACATGGTGATCTTCAGTATGTATAATCCTGTTGACATTTTATTAATTGTTTTGGGTTTGTTTCTGTGTGTGTCTTTTCTTCCCTACCTGTTTTTCTTTCTTGTGTTTCCCACCTATAGAAATTCCTTTAGCACTTATTGTGAAGCTGGTTTTGTGGTGCTGAATTATTTTAGCTTTTTCTTGACTATAAACTTTTGATTTCTGTCTTGACTTTAAATGAGAGCCTTCCCGGATAGAGTATTTTTTGTGTGTATTATTTCACAGTAATCTTTAATCTTTGAAAAAGATGCTTCTTTGCTCTTAACCTTTTGAGAAACTGTTTAAAATATTCATTTTTACTTATCTTTCAAATATAATTATCTTCATACAAATGTTTGTTGTATTATTCAGAAGCACACTAAAATATGACTTTATTTGGGTGAATTGGTGTCTTTAGAATTTTTAGTCTTTTTATCCAGTATTTGGTATGTCTCTCCATCCCTTAAATCTTTTAGAGACTTTAGGTAAAGTATTATTGTCCTTATACAGTTAAGTTTGCATACTTTTTTTAAGTTTTATTCTTAAGTATTTTATTTTTGTGACTAGAGTTAATTATATTTTCTAATTTTATATTCTTTTAAATTATTTCATATTAATATATAGAAATCTACTTATTTGTGTGCAGTGCACTTCTTTACACATACATCAGTGACTTTTTAAAAATAGCTAACGAAGTGTGCCAACAACATTTATTACATAACTGTTAATTTCCCAATTAACTCTGTTGCTTCCTAATGATATGTGTTAATACTATTAGTTCCCAAAACATAAATTAATTTCTTCTTTTGTATCTTTACAGTTTATTATGGAAATATGGCTCATTCATTTGAGTTTCATCAATTTAAAACTTTAAAATGGAATTTAAGAAAAGATTTTCAAATTTCTAAAATTAAAGTTAAAAATTATAATTTGAGTTGGAATTGCATTACTTTTTAATGCAATTGAAATGTTGAAATTGTTCAGCAATTTGAAAATGTTCAAGCTTTTTGTTCTATAACATGCTAAACCTCGCATTTCCATCTTTTTATGTACTTGATATTTGATGGTTTTTATTGCTTTCTTCATATATGTTTATTGTAGTTATATTGTGACTATATATGCTATTATGAATGAGTTTGCCATTATTTATTTCTAACTAAGCTTTGTAGGATACAACAATTATTAATTTCCTTGTCAAGAATTTTTCTTACACTGACCTATTGGACTAAATTTTCTTTACAGATATAATAATTTATTATTTAAATATTATTCTGAATACTGTCCTTCTGTAAATAAAAACACTTCCCTAATAATTTAACTTTGTACTGTTTTATATCTCCATACATAAGCCATACTTTTTATATAATTATCTCTTTCTTTTTAAATTGAGTAGAAATGCCTCTAATGTGGTGGTTATTAATACACTGGGGCAAAAAAAAACTTTAAAAAAATATTTTGGGAGTTATAAATCTTGTTTAACGATAACAAATTTGTATCATTCACAAAACTTAAATGCTACTGAAGGCTTTCAAAGACCATTTACCCTATTTTACTATATATGGCTGCTTTTCATACCTGATACTTATATCAAGTCTTTTGGATATTTATAATCTGGTGCAAATACAGCAGAACAAATGACAATTAAATAGTGCTATGTTTTTATATTTATGTGATCCCTGACTTGGAAGTATGTTTATTATTCTGAGAAATGCACTTCATCTCTGTCATCTCTCCGATGTAACTGTGCTTCTTATCTCCAAATCAATAAACCTTAAAAGTGCCTTGTAATAGTTACAGTATGTTCCTCCAGGGAGAAATTGTTGTGTTAGGTTTTTGATGGGTTTTGACACTCTACCAATTTCATCTGACAGTGAATTGAAAGTTGAACAGTGCACTGAGCCATGCTGGTAATTTAATACTGTCCTTGGAATATTGTCTTTCAATCTCGAACAGAAAGTCATTATTTGTGAAAACTTGGCCTAAGTTTGTTCTTATATCATGGGTTTGGTTTCATCATGAGAGAGAGATTAAGAAGGAATATTTTAAAATAAACATGATAGTCTTATTATTGTTAGTGTAATAATGTTTTTAAGACTGAATACAAGACAACGAAGTAGATAACAGTCAACACCATTCACCATACTTCTGCCTCTCCCACAGTTGCTTCAGTTTTCTTCTATTAAAAACAGAAGACTTTGCCTCAAATCCCAGTGCTTCCCTACTATCTGCTGCTGCTGCTGCTGCTGCTGCTGCTGCTAAGTCACTTCATTTGTGTCCAACTCTGTACGACCCCATAGATGGCAGCCCATCAGGCTCCCCTGTCCCTGGGATTCTCCAAGCAAGAACACTGGAGTGGGTTGCCATTTCCTTCTCCAATGCATGAAAGTGAAAAGTGAAAGTGAAGTCGCTCATTCGTGTCTGACTCTTAGCGACCCCATGGACTGCAGCCCACCAGGCTCCTCTGTCCATGGGATTTTCCAGGCAAGAGTACTGGAGTGGGGTGCCATCGTCCTCTCCATCCCTACTACCTATAGGGTCCTAAATAGGTCATTTAAGTGATCTAAGATGCACCTACTTTAACTGAAAGAGGAAATAATGATGAGACAAAGTTTGTCAAGTTTAAATCACTATACAAATGCCATTGCCTTGATTTTGTTGCTCCAGCTTTGAGAACCTTATAGTGTGGCACCTTACACAGACAGCTTGCTGGAATCTTTCCTGGATTTTCAAGTTTCCATTTCTTTATTGTTGTTGAGTTGCTAAGCCGTATCTGACTCTGCATTTCTGATAGGCAGGACTTGTGTATCTGAAAATCTGTTATAGTAAAACTATCACAGGAAAAGTTTAAAATCAATATAACACCTAGCTAAGAGTAATTGGAGGAACTGATGAAAAATTTGTAACCTCTAATATTAAGTTTGTCAAAATAGTTATAGAAATGAGAGAAACTGTTATAGAAACCCAAGGCAGTCAGGAACCCTTCCAGTACTGAGTAATACTCTAGGGAATATGAAAATGTCAACTGATAAGGAATCCTAAGGGATTCCTTAGGAGCTTTTTTGATAGATCTTGGAGCTCTGCTGCAGAAGCATGAATGCAGGAGACATATGGTGAACTCTGAGGGTACTTTACACTTCAGAAGGCTTTTGAGGATAACTGATCTGTCTGGTAAAAATATAAGGTGATAATTTAAAATTATCATAGTGGATATTCACTAGGTACTAGAGGTGCTTTGGGGAAGTAGTAAATTGAATTTGACTCCTACTAATTTTGTATATGTTGGGAAATTTTCCAGAAAATTATTTGAGTCTAGATCTCGTATACATCTGATACATTTATATCTGTTTCAGTTTACTAATCTAAATATCATATGATAAAGAACACAAACCAAACAGCAAACATACAAATATTACTCTTTATCTTGAAAAATTATGGTTCTCCTTTTTGTGTAAACATGTTTTTGTTAATAAAGGGAATGGTTCAAGAGATTGAACATTTTTGTTCACTGTTAGGAATATTTATTTTTGGTATAGAATATAAAGAAAAGAACTTGAAATAATTACTTCAGCAGTTGAACTGAGGAACTAAAAGATCAAAGGAATTTCTCACTTATTTCAATAACTAAGAAGTCATAAATCTTTCCATTCTTAAATTCATGTGATGGAATATTATATACGTGAATGGTTGTTTAGTGTGAAGAAATTGTGCAACTGTCAATAAACATATTAAGATGGTGTATAGAATAGGAAAATATTTAAAGTAAGCAAGAAGAGTACTTCCTGAACTACCTTAAGATTAGAGGCCTCTTAGAAAATTTTCATCTTCTAAATATAGTCAGGCAGAAAATTGTTACTCTTTTGAAGTAAGTGGTTAAGAAGCCCAGCTCTGTCATTGGAATGGGAGCAATCAGAGTGGAAGGCAGACTAGCTGAATTTTTTATACAAGCAAAATCATAGTCAAAAAGTGCATACACACACACACACACTTTTTAGTGGTCAGGAAGTTTAATATCTATTTATTATTTGATTCTGCTCAGGATCAGGATTAGGAGGTAACAGCTTTCCAAGGGAAAAGATATAAAAACACTTAGATCTAGAAATACAGTGTTTTCTAAATATTCAAGGCTTATTTGTCTAAGTACTTGAGAACCTTACTGGCTTGTATATGAGTAATGCAAAGTAGATAAAAACCCACTGTAGAATTCTACAATACACAATACATGCTACAATAACTATAATTCACAGAATTCCAATCATGATGATTGTTAAGGTTTCCAAATGAAATGCCAAAGAATGAATGAGTTTCTTAGATTTGGGAAGCCAATAAACAAGGTCTTGAAGTTATTTGGCTGAATCTGTGCTATATGCATTGATTGCTGGGTATTGGCTTCATTGATGGGCTGAATTGTATTTCTTCAAAATCTAAGGTGGAAATCCTAGCTGCCGGAGCCCCAAAATGTAATGATATTGGATATAGGGCCTTTAAAGTGGTATTAAGTTAAAATAAAGTCATTAGAATGAGCTGCTAATCATATGACTGGTGCTTTATAAGAAGACAATTGGACAGAGATATGCACAGAGGCAAGAGTAGATGAGGATACAGAGAGAAAATAGATGGCCAACCATAAGCCAGAGAAAAAGGCCTGGGAAGAAACCAGCCTTGCTAACACCTTGATTTCAGATTTGAGTCTCCAAAATTGTAGAAAATAATTTTCTGTCATTTAGTCCATCTAGTCTGTGGTATTCTGTTATATCAGCCTAAGCAAACTAATATATCATCCTTAAAAGAGGCCCACCCTCTTTGGGAATATTAGCTGTCTGCTCTCTTATGTCAAAGACTGGAATAATGTAATAAGATAAAAAATTTTCAAAATATGAGAATTTTTCCACACTGAGGTGGTGTGACAGAGGGTAGGAAAATGATTCTGGGCTGATATTTTGTATGTAGCGGATAAAACTTTCCATGAAGATTATAGCAAATTTAAGGATAATAAACAGCCAGATTTTCAAGAAACTTTGATAGTCTTTGATAGTCAACAGCAAAGACAGTATTTGAAATAAACTATAAAATTCTCAAGTATTTATTTGGAAGTTACTGACACTGGCCCATTATTGTCTGTAGGCTTATTTGTTGGAGTGGTGGCTTAATAGAGCAGTAGGGGTCTAGTCTTGTCGGTCATCACAGAACCTTTCAACTTCAGCTTCTTAGCATTACTGGTTGGGGCATAGACTTGGATTACTGTGATACTGAATAGTTTGCCTTGAAAATCAACAGATATCATTCTGTCATTTTTGAGATTGCACCCAAATACTGCATTTCAGACTCTTTTGTGACTATGAGGGCTACTACATTTATCCTAATGGATTCTTGCCCACAGTAGTAGATAAAATGGTCATCTGAATTAAATTTGCCCATTCCAGTCCATTTTAGTTCACTGATTCCTAAAATGTCAGTGTTCACTCTTGCCATCTTCTGTTTGACCACTTCCAATTTACCTTGATCTATGGACCTAACATTCCATGTTCCTATGCAATATTGTTCTTTAGCATCAGACTTTACTTCCATCACCCATCACATCCACAACTAGGCATTGTTTTTGCTTTGGCTCCATCTCTTCATTCTTTCTGGAGTTATTTCTCCACTCTTATCCAGTAGCATATTGGGCACCTACTGACCTGGGGAGCTCATCTTTCACTGTCATATATTTTTGCCTTTTCATACTGTTCATGGGGTTCTCAAGGCAAGAATACTGCAGTGGTTTGCCATTCCTTTCTTCAGTGGACCACCTTTTATCAGAACTCTCCACCATGAGCCATCCATCTTGGGTGGCCTTATACAGCAAGGCCTTATACGGCCTCATAGTTTCACTGAGCATTGACAAGGCTGTGGTCCATGTGGTCCATGTTTGGTTAGTTTTCTGTGACTGATTTATAAGACCTTCTACAACTAACACCAAAAAAAGATGTCTTTTTCATCAGAGGGGACTGGAATGTGAAACTAGGAAGTCAAGAAATACCTGGAGTAATACGCCAGTTTGGCCTTGGAGTACAAAATGAAGCAGGGCAAAGGTTAACAGAGTTTTGCCAAGAGAAAACACTGGTCATAGCAAACACCCTCTTCCAACAACACGAGAAGCCTCTACACATGGACATCACCAGATGGTCAATACTGAAATCAGATTGATTATATTCTTTGCAGCCAAAGACGGAGAAGCTCTATACAGTCAGCAAAAACAAGACTGGGAGCTGACTGTGACTCATATCATGAACTACTTATTGCAAAATTCAGACTTGAGATGAAGGAAGTGTGGAAAACCACTAGACCTTTCAGGTATGACCTAAATCAAATCCGTTTAGATTATACAGTGGAAGTGACAAATAGATTCAAGGGATTAGATCTGATAGAGTGCCTGAAGAACTATGGACAGTGGTTCATGACATTGTACAGGAGGCAGTGATCAAGACCATCCCCAAGGAAAAGAAATGCAAAATGATTGTCTGAGGAGACCTTACAAATTGCTGAGAAAAGAAGAGAAGTGAAAGGCAAAGGATAAAAAGGAAAAATATACCCATCCAAATGCAGAGTTCAAAAAGAGCAAGGAGTGATATGAAAGCCCTTGCTTGGTGATCAGTGCAAAGAAATAGAGGAAAACAGAATGGGAAAGACTAGAGATCTCTTCAAGAAAATCAGAGATACCAAAGGAACGTTTCATACAAAGATGAGCATAATAAAGGACAGAAATGGTATGGACCTAACAGAAGCAGGAGATATTAAGAAGAGGTGGCAAGAATACAGAGAAGTTCTATACAAACAAGATCTTCATGACCCAGATAACCATGGTGTTGTGATCACTCACCTAGAGCCAGACATCCTGGAATGCAAAGTCAAGTGGGTCTTAGGAGGCATCGCTAATAATGTGATAGTGGAGGTGAGGGAATTCCAGCTGAGCTATTTCATGTCCTAAAAGATGGTGCTGTGAAAGTGCTGCACTCAATATGCCAGCAATTTTGGAAAACTCAGCAGTGGCCACAGGACTGGAAAAGGTCAATTTTCATTACAATCCCAAAGAAAGGCAATGCCAAAGAATGCTCAAACTACCACACAATTGCACTCATCTCAAACACTAGCACCCCACTCCAGTACTCTTGCCTGGAGGGTCCCATGGACAGAGGAGCCTAGAAGGCTGCAGTCCATGGGGTCGCTGAGGGTCGGACACAACTGAGTGACTTCACTTTCACTTTTCATTTTCATGCATTGGAGAAGGAAATGGCAGCCCACTCCAGTGTTCTTGCCTGGAGAATCCTAGGGACGGGGGAGCCTGTTGGGCTGCCAACTATGGGATCACACAGAGTCAGACACGACTGAAGTGACTTAGCAGCAGCAGCAGCAAACACTAGCAAAGTAATACTCAAAATTATCCAAGTCAGGCTTCAACAGTACATGAACCATGAACTTCCAGATGTTCAAGCGTGATTTAGAAAAGGTAGAGGAACCAGAGGTCAAACTGCCAGCATCTGTTTGATCATAGAAAAAGCAAGAGTGCTCCAGACAAACATCTATTTCTGTTTTATTGACTATGCCAAAGCCTTTGACTGTGTGGATCACAATAAACTGTGGAAAATTCTTAAAGAGATGGGAATACCAAAGCACCTTACCTGCCTCCTGAAAAGTTGTATGCAGGTCAAGAATCAACACTTAGAACTGGACATGGAGCAACAGACTGGTTCCAAATTGGGAAAGGAGTATGTCAACACTGTGTTTTGTCACCCTGCTTATTTAACTTATATGCAGAGTACATCATGTGAAATGCTCAACTGGCTGAAGCACAGGCTTGAATCAATATTGCCAGGAGAAATATCAATAACCTCAGATATGCAGATGACACCATCCTTATGGCAGAAAAAAAAAAAAAAGAGAAACTGAAGAGTTTCTTGATGAAGGTGAAAGAGGAGAGTGAAAAGCTGGCTTAAAACTCAGCATTCAAAAAACTAAGATGATGGCATATGGTCCCATCATATTATGGCAAATAGATGGGGAAACAATGAAAACAGTGGCAGACTTCATTTTCTTGGGCTTCAAAGTCACTGCAGATGGTGATTACAGCCACAAAATTTAAAAATGCTTGCTCCTTGGAAGAAAAGTTATGACAAGCCCAGACAAAACATTAAAAAGCAGAGACATTACTGCTCACCAAGGTCCATTTAGTCAAAACTATGGTTTTCCAGTAGTCATGTATGGATGTGAGAGTTGGACCATAAAGAAAGATGAGTACAGAAGAACTGATGCTTTTGAACTGTGGTGTTGGAGAAGACTCTTGAGAGTCCCTTGGACTGAAAGGGGATCAAACTAGTCCATCCTAAAGGAAATTAGTTCTGAATATTCCTTGGAAGGACTGAAGCTGATGCTTCTATACTTTGGTCACCTGAAACGAAGAACTGACTCATTGTAAAAGACCTGATGCTGGGAAAGACTGAGGGCAGGAAGAGAAGGGGACGACAGACCATGAGATGGTTGGATGGCATCACCGACTTGATGGACATGAGTTTAAGTAAGATCTGGGAGTGGGTGATGGACAGGGAAACCTGGAATGCTGCAGCCTATGGCATCACAAAGAGTTGGATATGACTGAGCGACTTAACTGATCTGAGGGGCTGCTGCTGCTGGTAAGTCACTTCAGTCATGTCTGACTCTGTGTGACCCCATAGATGGCAGCCCACCAGGTTCCCCTGTCCCTGGGATTCTCCAGGCAAGAACACTGGAGTGGGTTGCCATTTCCTTCTCCAATGCATGAAAGTGAAAAGTGACAGGGAAGTCACTCAGTCCTGTCCGACTCTTAGTGACCCCGTGGACTGCAGCCTACCAGGCTCCTCCATCCATGGGATTTGCCAAGCAAAAGTACTGGAGTGGGGTGCCATCGCCTTCTCCAGAACTGAGGGTCTAGTGCTATATTATTACATAGTAGGTAGTCAGTACATTGGAGAAGGCGATGGCACCCCACTCCAGTGTTCTTGCCTGGAGAATCCCAAGGACGGGGGAGCCTGGTGGGTTGCCATCTATGGGGTCACACAGAGTCGGACACAACTGAAGCGACTTAGCAGCAGCAGCAGCAGGAGCAATCAGTACATATTTGTCAGATGAATAATGTTGTTTTCCATACACATTTTCCTTCCCAGATTTTATTTTTGAAAATTGATTATGTTGTATAAAGAACCTGTACAAAATTTTTTTTGAAAATTGGCCAGGGTTATTTATCTCTTTCAAATTTTTATCATTTTTTAACACTATTATTAGCTTTTTTATTTCTAGAAATTCTATTAAATGATATGTTTAAAATTTCTTTTTTAAGCAACATTTTATGTTATATTGGAGTATAATTGAATAACAATGTTATGTTATGTTCAGGTGTACAGCAAAGTGATTCAGTTATTCGTATTTGTGTATCTATCTTTTTTCAAATTCTTTTCCCTTTAGGTGGTTATATAATACTGAGCAGAGTTCCCTGTGGTATATAATAGTTCCTTGTTGATTATCCATTTAAAATATAGCAGTGTGTACATGTCAGTCCAAACTCACTATCCCTTTCTCTTCCCCTCCCCTCTGGTGACCATAAGTTCCTTGTCCAAGGCTGTGAGTCTGTTTCTATTTATAAATAAGTTCATTTTTTTCTTTCTTTTCTTAGATTTTGTACAAAGCCATGTTGTCTTTGACAACATGTTGTCACTCCGTATGACAATTTCTAGGCGCATCCGTATTGCTGCAAATGTCATTATTTCATTCTTTTTAATGGCTGAGTATATTCCACTGTTTGTGTGTACCACATCTTCTTTTTGCATTCATCTTTTGATGGAAATTTAGGTTGTTTCCGTATTTTGGCTACTGTAAACAGTGCTGCAGTGAACATTGAGGTACATATATCTTTCTGGACCATGTTTTTCCCTGAGTGCCCAGGAGTGCGATTGTAGGGTCATACGGTAACTCCAGTTTTTTAATGAACTTCTGTGCTGTTCTTATAGTGGCTGCACCAATTTACATTCCCATCAACAGTATAGGAAGGTTCCCATTTCTCCACAATCTCTCCAGCATTTCTTGTTTGTAGATGTTTCGGCATGGCAACCCACTCCAGTATTCTCGCCTGGAGAATGCCATGGACAGAGAAGCCTGGTGGGCTACAGTCCATAGGGTTACAAAGAGTTGGACACGACTGACATGACTTAGCACACACACATTCTGATTGATATGAGGTGTTACTTCATTGTAGGTATTTTTTTTTTAATTGGAGTATAATTACTTTACAATGCTCTGATAGTTTTGGTTGTAAAACAAAGTGAGTCAGCTATATTTATGCATATCCCCTGCTTCTTGAGTTTCCTTTCCAGCCACTCTTAGTCATCACAGAGCACTGAGTCGCACTCCCTGTTTTTACAGCAGCTTTCCACTAGCTAGCTATTTTAGACACGGTTGTGTATATATGTCAATGCTACTCTCCCTTCGCCCACTGTTTCCACATGTCAGTTCTCTATGTCTGGGCTTCTGTTTCTTCCCTGCGAATTAGTTCATCTGTACCATTTTTCTGGGTTCCATCTATATGTGTTAATATACAGCACTTGTTTTTCTCTTTCTGACTTTCTTCACTCCATATGATATACTCTAGTTCCACTCACATCACTACAAATGCCCCAGTTTTGTTCCTTTTTATGGCTGAGTAATATTTAATTTCATATACGCATCATATCTTCTTTATCCATTTATCTGTCAGTGGACATTTATCTGTCTTTTGGTTGGAGCATTTAATCTGTTGCTTCCATGTCTGGCTATTGTAAATCGTGCTGCAATGAACACTGGGATTCATGTATCTTTTTGAATTAGTTTTCTCAGGGCGTATGCTCCGTAGTGGGATTACTGGGTCATATGGTAGTTCTATTTTTAGCTTTTTAGCGAACCTGCATGCTGTTCTCCATAGTGGCTCTATCAATCTACCTTCCCACAACAGTGCCGGAGGGTTTCCTTTTCTCCACACCTTCTCCAGTATTTACTGTCTGTAGATTTTTAAATAATGGCCATTCTGGCCACTGTGATACCTCATTGTGGTTTTTATTTGAATCCTCTAGTAATTAGTGATATCTATTTGCACGAAATACCATTCTCTTTCCCCTCATTTTCAATCTGCATATGTCCTTAGATCTGAAGTTGGTCTCTTGTAGACAGCATATTTATAAGGGTTTTGTGTTTGTGTCCATTCAACTAGTCTGTCTTTTGGTTGGAGTATTTAATCCATTTATGTTTAAGGTAATTATCAATAAAAGAAAGTGAAGTGAAAGTGGTTTAGTCATGTCCAACTTTTTGTAACCCCTTGGGGTCTCTTGCATTGCAGGCGGATTGTTTACCAGCTGAGCTACTGGGGAAGACCCAGTTATCAATATGTGTGTTCTTATTGCCATATGTTTCTTATTTTGGATTAATTTTTGTAGATCATTTTTCTTCCTTTCCTCTTTCATTCTCTTGTGATTTGATGACTCTGGTGCTGTGTTTGTGTTGGCTTTTCTTTTTTTGTGTGTGAGCTCATGTCATACTTCACTGACCTGAGATCATCTATGCTTAATATTTCTTGGTTTTATGTGATTATGTTTGTATAGAGGAAAGGCTTTTTCAAATAGTATTTCAATTATAAAAAATAATTTGTAGCACCATAAAAAATTTAGAAGTAAAAATATATCAAAAATTATTAGGTTGGTGCAAATGTGATTTTGCACTGTGAATTTTAAGTCAATATAACTAGGCTCAAATACATTTTTTTAAACCAAAATAGGGACCATTATAATTAACCTATTTTTTTGCCAACAGGAAATAAGTTTGTTTATTCATATAGTATAAAAATCCATGCTTTAGGATTTGATGAACTCTTCAGTTCAGTTGCTCATTTGTGTCCAACTATTTGTGACCCCATGGTCTGCAGCGTGCCAGGCTTCCCTGTCCATCAATAACTCCTGGAACTTTCTCAAACTCATGTCCATCAAGTCAGTGATGCCTCCCAACCATCTCATCCTCTGTCGTCCCCTTCTCCTCCTGTCTTCAATCTTTCCCAGCATCAGGGTCTTTTCCAGTGGGTCAGCTCTTCGCATTTGGTGGCCAAAGTATTGGAGCTTCAGCTTCAGCATCAGTCCTTCCAATGGATATTTAGGATTGCTTTCCTTTAGGATTGACTGGTTTGATCTCCTTGCAGTTCAAGGCACTCTCAAGAGTCTTCTCCAGCATTACAGTTCAGAAGCATTAGTTCTTCAGCATTCAGCCTTCTTTATGGTCCAACTCTCATATCCATACATGACTACTGGAAAAACTGTAGCATTGACTATATGGACATTTGTTGGCAAAGTAATGTCTCTGCTTTTTAATATGCTGTCTAGATTCATTATAGCTTTTCTTCCAAAGAGCAAGTGTCTTTTGATTTCATGTCTGCAATCACCATCTGCAGTGATTTTGGAGCCCAAGAAAATGAAGTCTGCCACTGTTTCCATTGTTTTCCCATCTATTTGCCATGAAGTGATGGGACCAGATGTCATGAACTTAGCTTTTTGAATGTTGAGTTTTAAGCCAGCTTGTTCACTGTCCTCTTTCACCTTCATCAAGTTCCTCCCTGCTTTCTGCCATTGGGATGGTGTCATCTGCATATCTGAGGCTATTGATATTTCTCCCGGCAATCTTTATTCCAGCTTGTGCTTCATCCAACCCAGCATTCTGCATGATGTACTCTGCATATAAGAAAACATTTTCTTCCTCTTTCTGGTTGTGTTAAGTGCTTTCCCTGCAAGAAGTTGTTGAGATGCTTGAAGAAGTGGTAGTCAGTTGGTGAGAGATCAGGTGAATATGGCAGATGAGGCAAAACTTTGTGGTCCAATTCATTCAACTTTAAAAGCATTGATTGTGTGATGTGTGGTTGGGTGTTGTCATGGGGAAGAAATGAGCCCATTCTGTTGACCAATGCCAGCTGCAGTTGTGGCAGTTCTTGGTGCCAGTTTTCATTGATTTGTTGAGCGTACTTCTTGGAGGTAGTGGTTTCACCAGGATTCAGAAAGCTGTAGTGGATCAGATGGGCAGCAGTCCACCAAACAGTGACCATGTCCTTTTATTTTTGGTGCAAGTTTGGCTTTGGGAAGTGCTTTGGAGCTGCTGCTTGGTCCAGTCACTGAGATGGTCATTGCTGGTTTTCATATAAAATCCACTATCTGTCACAAGTCAGAATATGATGGAGAAATGGTTCATTGTTGTATAGAATAAGAGAAGACAAAACTTCAAAATGATTTTTTTTTTTAATTTTTGGTCAGTTCATGAGGCATATACTTACTGAACTTGGTCATGTTTTCAAATGGTCAGTGTTAAGCTCTTTGGGAAACTTATATTTGTAAGAAGATCAGCTTTGAGATCTTCTCAATTGGTCATTGTCAATTTCCAATGGCTGGCCACTATGTTCCTCAACATCAAGACTCTCATCTCTTTGGAAAATTTCTTGAACCACCATTGTGCTGTATGTTCATTAACAGTTCTTGGGCCAGATGGGTCATTGATGTTATGAGTTGTCTCTGCTGCTTTACGACCCATTTTGAACACAAATTAAAAAAAAAAAAACAACACTTGAATTTGCTTTTTGTCTAGCATCATTTTCATAGTCTAAACTAAAATATAGAGCAAGTAATGTCTTTAGCAAAAAATCATAATTCAAGAAATGTGCATTCAGATCAGATCAGATCAGTCGCTCAGTGGTGTCCAACTCTTTGAGACCCCATGAATCGCAGCACACCAGGCCTCCCTGTCCATCACCAACTCCCGGAGTTCACTGAGACTCATGTCCATCAAGTCAGTGATGCCATCCAGCCATCTCATCCTCTGTTGTCCCCTTCTCCTCCTGCCCCTAATCCCTCCCAGCATCAGAGTCTTTTCCAGTGAGTCAACTCTTCGCATGAGGTGGCCAAAGTACTGGAGTTTCAGCTTTAGCATCATTCCTTCCAAAAAATCCCAGGGCTGATCTCCTTCAGAATGGACTGGTTGGATCTCCTTGCAGATCTCCAAGGGACTCTCAACAGTCTTCTCCAACGCCACAGTTCAAAAGCATCAATTCTTCCGCGCTCAGCCTTCTTCACAGTCCAACGCTCACATTGATACATGACCACAGGAAAAACCATAGCCTTGACTAGACGAAACTTTGTTGGCAAAGTAATGTCTCTGCTTTTGAATATGCTATCTAGGTTGATCATAATTTTCCTTCCAAGTGTATAACATAGCCTCATTTACCTAAGAATCTATTCCAGTATCACACAAAAAATTTCAACAATGCAAAACTGCAATTACTTTTGCACCAACGTAATACATTTTCTTGAGAGTCCCTTGGACTGCAAAGGGATCCAACCAGTCCATTCTGAAGAAGATCAGCCCTGGGATTTCTTTGGAAGGAATGATGCTAAAGCTGAAACTCCAGTACTTTGGCCACCTCATACGAAAAGTTGACTCATTGGAAAAGACTCTGATGCTGGCAGGGATTGGGGGCAGGAGGAGAAGGGAATGACAGGATGAGATGGCTGGATGGCATCACTGACTTGATGGACGTGAGTCTGAATGAACTCCAGGAGTTGGTGATGGACAGGGCGGCTTGGCGTGCTTCGATTCATGGGGTCGCAGAGAGTTGGAAACGACTGAGCAACTGAACTGAACTGAATACGTTCATTGACATATAATGTGATTTAAATAGTACCATGTTCTCATATCCTTATAGAACTGTGTGCTCTTTTCAATTTCAAAATAAGTACCCAAGATTAACATTTATGGGACTAGAAACTCTAGAAATCTACACTTGTAGGATTATACTTTATAATTTATTGACTCTAAATCAAAGCACCTAAATTTATTTACTATAAATAAAACACACATGGTAAATATCTTAAAAATACAATTTCAATGCAATTTTTGACAAAGGAATATTAAGAATTAATTTGAATTATGAACTGTGGTGTTGGAAAAACTCTTGAGAATCCCTTGGACTACAAGGAGATCCAACCACTCCATCCTAAGGGGAATCGGTCCTGGGTGTTCACTGGAAGGACTGATGTTGAAGCTGAAACTCTAATACTTTGGCCACCTGATGCAAAGAACTGACTCATTGGAAAAGACCCTGATGCTGGGAAAGATTGAATGCGGGAGGAGAAGGGGACGACAGAGGATGAGATGGTTGGATGGCATCACTGAGTCAATGGACATGAGTTTGAGTCAACTCTGGGAGTTGGTGATGGACAGGGAGGCCTGTCGTGCTGCAGTCCACAGGGTCGCAAAGAGTTGAACACGACTGAGCGACTGAACTGAACTGAACTGATGTACTCAGTATGATAATCTCTAGGTCCATACGTGTTGCTGCAGATGGCATTATTCTCTTTAATGGCCGAGTAATAATTCCATTGTATATATGGACCACATATTTTTCATCTATTCATCCATTGTTGGACATTTAGGTTGCTTCCAAGCCCTGGCTATTGTAAACAGCACTGCAGTGAACATTGGGGTTTATGTATCATTTTGGACCATGCTTTTCCCTGAATCTATCCTCGGGAATATATGCACCGACTTGATGGACATTGTTTGATCAAGCTCTGGGAGTTAGTGATGGACAGGGAAGCCTGGCATGCTGCAGCATAGGGTTGCAAAGATTCAGACATGACTGAGCAACTGAACTGAACTTATGAATATTCCACTTTGACTATTCTGACATTTACTATAACATATCATGCTTGTAAAAATTATTTGGATTATTTTCAATTTCTTAAGGTATTGAAGATTTAGACATGATTTGTGTTAGCATGGAATTTTTCCATGTGTACTGGAAAAAGCAATGACCTTTCAGCAGCTCCTTTAATCTCGCTCAGCCTCAATTATTGGTCTGTGAAATGAGTAAAGTTATACTGAGCTACTTAGCTCACAAGGTATGTAAAAGTTAAGTAAATTGATGTATATATAAGAAAGTCATATAAAAGCACCATATTTATACAGGTATCATTAATGTGATCTTGGCTGCCATAATGTTTGTAAACAGCTGAGTAGTATACAGTTTACTTGGGTATTCTCTAAACCAAGATATTTTGAGCTCAATCTCTCCATTACCAGAACAGACAATATATTGTATGTCAACCAATGAAATCTTAAAATATTTTTATAGATATGTAACTCAGTAGTGAAAATTAGGGGGAAAAAATGGACAAAAATGAGGGGAAGGAGTTGTCTGCAATGGGAGAGTGAATGGCACAAAGGTGAATCCAGAAGCAAGAGCTTCAAATGAAAGTGTGTCTTTTACCAGAAGTGTTCCCAGTATAAGTGTATAATAATCCTGAAAGTGACTGCATTTTATGAACCAAAGCAGATAATTGAAACAGGTGTCTGGCATTAGGAGAGATCAAAATAGTTTCTCTTCTTTCTGCTATCAAGATGAGGAAGATGTAGTAGAAATGCATATTGATTCCAAGGAGACCACCATGCCAGCTCTATGTAGCACACGGAATTGTGCAAGACATCCCAAATGATTAAGAATGAAAGACAGTCAAAACAAGGGAGCATGATACACAATAAAATAACTTTGTTTTGCTCTTGAATGTCTATTATTTTTCAAAGATATTGAGGCCAGTGATTATGTTTTCATCTGCTAATGATCACTAAAATAGTGTGTATTTTTAGCTGAGACTTAGTATAAAAATTTTTTGATTGGCTAAACATGAAATCAATGCAGTGTATATGAAAGATAGCTGTGTGCATATTTTCTCTGTCAGATTATGGAGGTGAGAGTCTGGAGACATAGTTTAAAGTGGGATAAAAAATGAGTTGACTTATGGTCAGAAGTGAAAATTCTTTATTTAAAAAAAAACTAATGGAGTTTTCGAAGGTTACTGAAAACTCCACATATTGAGGCAGTATATCACTATCTTCTAATAGATCTATAATAAAAAGCATTGCAATAAGTTCAAATTCATTGCTGGTGTCAGTTTAGCCAAACATTAATACTAAACATAAGATATGAGAAATAATATTGGATAATATTTTCCCAGGACATTAATTTCATTCTATTTACATGATTTTTTTTTTAACCAAGGACTCTAGAGTGTATTTAACTACAGTTCTTTTTTTCTCCTAATCCAGTTTTGAAGCCATAACTAGGAGTCAGTCAATTCTCCTTCTTGAACAGCTGGTTAAGTCCATGTTCCCTTATCAGCTTTTCATACTGGGGTCACTATGCACCTGCCCTAATTGCTAAGAGCAGGTTTCAGAAAATAAGAGACAGAGAGAATGAGTGTGAGCTCATGTCAGTATTCCCCAGAGTTTGCAAAATTATTCAGATATATAGGGAGCCCTGGAAACCTAGCTAACCCCATCCTTCTTTTTTTTTTTTTAATATGATGAAGTCACTAATTTTTTATTGAATTCTAGTTCATTTACAACGTTGTCTTAGTTTCAAGTGTAAAGCCAAGTCATTCAGTTTATATTCAGTTTATATATATATATATATATATATATATTTGGTTTATATACATTTTTTTCAGATTGTTTTCCTTTATCAGTTATTATAAGATACTGAGTGTAATTCTGTGTGTTATACAATAGGTCTTGTTGTTTACCTATTTTATATATTGTGATATGTGTGTGTTAATTGCAAACTCCTAGTTCATCTCTTTCTTCCACCTCGCTATCCCCTGTGGTAACCGGAAGTCCCCTTTGTATCTGTAAGTTTTTCTCAATAGCTCCAAATTGCTGTTACTCAGTTCTCAGGTGCAAGTGGCTTTTTGGCCCTATTTGGCAGCCTTCCAGTGTTTGGGGCTGTGTAACAAACAGTTCACCCTTTGACCTATCTTAATGTCATTTTGTTGTGTTCACTGTCAAAAGAATCTTTATATACTGTAAAACAGATAGGTGGATGCAAAATTGATGAAACATGCAAAATGTCTTTAAGCATCTCTTCATCCCCATGGGAACCAAATTATACAGAATCTGATAATGATGAATAGCTATCCTATTAAACACTATTATATGCAAGGACTGTTACATGGATCATTTTTATTTCTTAAAATAAACTTGAAGTTCTGACACTATTAACATTCTATTTTATAGGCCAATTAAAAGCCCTTAACAATTTTTAATTGTTAAGAGATGCGGGGGAGAGAGAGAGAGACTGAAAGAGTGGCTAAGCAAGCCACCTAAACACTGATAAAGACATCTGAAAATTAGCTGGGGAGATTTTGGAAGAAACTGTTTGATGATGGAGTAGATGCTTCTATGCAATTACCAAGACCCATTTTATTTTCCTTCTGGACACACAGCTGCCTAAATTTTGCAACTGCCATGCAATTAAGTATTGTCTTGCACAGAAGTCTAATAAAGTTATGGCCATAAACTTCTATATTTGGGCTATAGAAACCACTGAGGAATAAATCTCTATACTTTTTTTTTTCCTTATTGACTTCATGTATGGAAATGACACTCAGAGTGACCTTCGGACCCAAAAGTTAGAGAAAAAACATATAAGGAATCTGCATTTCTTTCTCAGTATTGCAGAGGAGCTACCAACAGGGAGGAATACCTGTTTTTTACTGATAAGAGTGATAAACAAATTGTATTAAATTAGCCTATCAAGTTCAATGAGTTTATTAACTATGTCAACTAGCTTATAAGCTGAAACTTATTAAGATAAGTGATTTCCAATAGTTTGGCTTTGTGATGAGAGATTGTGGTTGGGCTATGGTTTTGTAGGAAGTACTAGAAGAGTTAGGCCTTTGACATTTGGGCAATGGTAATGGCTTTAGTTTTGGGCTTGTGGAGATTGAAAATGTGTGCAATATCTCAGTAGAGGTCCTGGAAGGCAATTGGATGTATGCTGCTGGTGGAGAAAATGTAAGAATTCTGCAAAGGAGAATTTGAGTATCAGCAATTCCAAGTCCATATTTCAGAGTCACATAGAAAAGAAAATGACCTAAAAGGATTAATATGAGATAAAAGTAAAAAAAAAAAAAAGGAAAAAGAAACTATCTGAGGTAACATCAAGAGCAATAGCAATAAACTATTTAGTTAATTTACTTTAAAAGTAGCCTTTACCTTGATTCTGTTTGCTGCTGCTGCTGCTGCTAAGTCGCGTCAGTCGTGTCCGACTCTGTGCGACCCCATAGACGGCAGCCCACCAGGCCCCGCCGTCCCTGGGATTCTCCAGGCAAGAACACTGGAGTGGCAAGAACTCCTCCAATGCATGAAAATGAAAAGTGAAAGTGAAGTCGTTTAAGCAACAACAAAATAAAAAATGGTGTGAACTTAGAGGTGCAAGGAGTGAAGTTAAATGGAGTAGAAATAGAGCAGTGGGATTTTTATTGTAATAAAATAATTCTTTCCATTATGTAAGAGATAACCATATTGGGTAAAAATAATGGTGAGAATTGTCCACATTTAAATTTTAAATAGTGATCATGGAAGATTGTATTCTAGTTAGAGATTAGTAGGTTTGAAAATACATATAATTCTAGCAATTGGCTCATCTGCTATGAAACAAAGCTAAATGGCACATTTATATCCTGTCCATATAAATGCTTATTCAACCCAAATGGAAGCCATTCTTTTTTAAATGTATTATCCTAGGCTTATTCTCATATAAAATGTGTTTTTATTTTTATAGGTCAATAAAGTTTTTTTAGAAAAAGGTTATTTTATCCTGGGTTATAGTTGATTGACAATATTGTGTTAGTTTCACATGTACAGCAAAGTGATTCCTCTGTGCGTATATGTGTATCTGTTCTTTTTCAAAGTCTTTTCTCGTTTAGGTTACTACAGAATGTTGAGTTCCATGTGCTGTAGAGTAGGTTCTTGTTAGTTACCTGTTTTAAATATGTACTGTGCGGGTTTTTCTGGTGGCTCAGATGGTAAAGAATCTGTCTGCAATGTGGGAGACCTGGGTTCAGTCCCTGTGTTGGAAAGATTCCTCTGGATTAGAGCATGGCAACCCACTCCAGTATTCTTGCCTGGATAATCCCCATGCACAGAGGAGCCTGGCAGGCTGCAGTCCCTGGGTCACAAAGAGTCAGACATGGCTAAGCATGCATGTGTATACATCAGTCCCAAACTTCTAATTTATCCTTCCTCCAAACCTTGGTAACCATAAGTTTGTTTTCTAATTCTGTGAGTTTATTTCTATCTTGTAAATAAGTTCATTTGTATCATTTCTTAAAATTCCACATATGAGCATTATCATATGATATTTATCTTTGTCTGACTTCTACTTTCAACTTTCACCTTCTGTGATAATCTCTAAATCCATCCAAATAGCATTATTTCATTTGTTTTTATGGCTTAGTAATATCCCATTGCATATGTGGTATGTGTGTGTGTGTGCATGTATTATTTTGAATTATACTTTTTTCTGAGTATATGCCCAGGAGTGGGATTGCTAGATCATGTGGTAGCTCTATTTTCAGTTTTTTAAGGAATCTGCATACTGTTTTCCATAGTGACTCTACCAATTTACATTCCTCCACATTCTCTCCAGCATTTATTATTTATAGAATTTTGATGATGGCCATTCTGACTGGTGTGAGATGATACCTTACTATTGTGATTTGCATTTCACTGATAATTAACAATCTTGAGTATTGTGCCTCTTGGCTATCTGTATGTCTCCTTTGAAGACATCTATTTAGGTCTTCTGCCTATTTTTTGATTGAGTTCTGTTTTCTTGATATTGAGTGGCTATATGAGCTGTTTTATATTTTGAAAATTAACCCCTGTTTATGTGTTTTGGAGATTAATCTTTTTAAATTATATAAGACAAAACAGATTCAAGCAAAGTAACTCATAAAAATTTCATGGCAAATTCATTAGAGGATCATATCTCTATTTTTTAAAAATATTATAAAATTGCCAATATGCTACCCTTCATTTTGACACATAAAATTGAAAGTGACCTTAGGAAAATAATGAATGGCAAATGTGATTCTTAAATGTTAATGAGTCAAGCAATGCTTTATATTTGACTAACAATCCAATTTCTAAAGCATCTATAACAAGAATTTATTGTAATGCTACAATCAACAAAAGGGAAAGCTTTGTGATTTGCTACATGTTTATTGTATCAGTCATTCATCTATGCTACTAACAATCAAGAGATACTCTTCTTCTCTTAGTTTAAATGCCAGAGAACATATATTCCTACACAGTTCCTCAAACCTGGTGCTGCTGCTAAGTCACTTCAGTCATGACCGACTCTGTGCGACCCCATAGACGGCAGCCCACTAGGCTCCTCCATCCCTGGGATTCTCCAGACAAGAACACTGGAGTGGGTTGCCATTTCCTTCTCCACTTCACACCTAGTATGAGTTTACCAAATATTTGTTAAATAAATTAATATATGACAAAGTATAAAAGAACTATTATGTCTTTGTACACTGTAATCCAGTTCTTATTTACCTTCTGAATTTATTCTTATTAATACTATTTATCCCCAGAGTTCTTTATAATCTATAGCAGGTATTAGTACTTTTCTAGGTTCTATAACAAAAGATAGCTGAAGAACATCTCTTAGCTTACTTTGATTACTAAATGTGTTTTGTTAGCCAAAGACAATTAAATTCAGGGTAGCTCTTCTTGTAGGAATTTTTTAAAATGACGCAATGACATAGAGTATTAAGCATAACATTGAAAGCATAAAAATTCAAACTCTCTTTCAAAAGGAAAGAGTAAAGAGATGATGAAAACAAATATGATATCCTTTTCAAAGAGTTACACTTTGAAAAGGAGAGCAAAAGAGAAATTTTAAACATCGTGGCTTTTTGGTATCACTTCTTCACTGGTAAAAATATAATTCAAAATCGTTACGTGCTGAAACCTGCAAACCATAAAATTTGGGGTAGTTTTATTTTCAAATACCTGGGGCAGACATGGGGTTTGGCAAGCAACTGATAATTCTTTATGGAGTTTTTATTCTGGTTGCTAAACAAGACACAGGGAAGATGAAACAAAGAAGTTGACAATAATACACATCCTTTGAGAATAACACACATTCTTATTTCAAATTCTGTGTAATCAACATTTAAAGTGGCAGAATACACATCTGGGTCTCACTATTAGGCATTTTTCCCAGCATATAATTGTTCATAGTGTTTGATTCATTTATAACATTTAAGAATAAATGTCTGATTGCAGTAGAACTTAAACATCAACATGTTAGTTTACATCTCAAATGGAAGGCAGAGAGTAAAAATATTTTCCTCAAAAATCAAGGCATTTTTTTTCTCCCCATTCTCTGTTCATGTTCTGCTGTGGCACTTCTAAGTTTTATAATTGTATAAGATCCCCAATAGCAGAAGTTTTTAAGTGACTTGATTTTCTAAAACTTGTTTCAATATGGTGTGTGACTCAGCATGTGTTTATTCACATGCTACAAAAAATATCCCAAATTTCATTTTTGTCGACAATCAGCCACTTTTAAAAATCAGAGTATAGTTGATTTTACAATGTTGTGTTAGTTTCTGCTATACATCAAATTGAATCAGTTAAACATATACATGTCATATTTGTCATTAAGTATTGAGTACAGCTCCCTGTGCTATACAGTAGGTGCTAATTAGTTATCTATTTTGTATATAGCAGTGTGTATGTATCAATCTCAGTCTCCCAATTTTTCCCTCCCCATTTTCTTCCTTGATAACCATAAGTTTGATTTCTACATATATGACTGTTTTGTAAATAAGTTCCTTTGTACCAATTTTTTTTAGATTCTACTTATAAACAATATCAGATGATATTTGTCTTTATCTTTTGACTTACTTCACTCAGTGTGAGTATCTGTAGGTTCATCCATGTCACTACAAATGGCATTATTTTTTCATTTTTATAGCTGAGTAATGGCACCCCACTCCAGTACTCTTGCCTGGAGAATCTCATGGATGGAGAAGCCTGGTGGGCTGCAGTCCATGGGGCTGCTGAGGGTCAGACACGACTGAACGACTTCACTTTCACTTTTCACTTTCCTGCATTGGAGAAGGAAATGGCAACCCACTCCAGTGTTCTTGCCTGGAGAATCCCAGGGACGGGGGAGCCTGGTGGGCTGCCATCTATGGGGTTGCACAGAGTCGGACAGGACTGAAGTGACTTACCAGCTTAGCAGCAATAATCAGCCACTTTTGACTGTTTTTAATGCCCATCACCAAGTATCATACAAGTTACTGTACTTCATGGAAAAGCCTTATTTTGGAGTTGTATCTTAAAAAAAAAAAAAACTTCATAGAAAATAAATCATCATTAACTAAACTTTGTTATTCTGATCTTCAAACAAAAATTGATTCAAAACATCACAGACAGTGACAGTTTCAAAAAAAAATGTCATACTACTTGAGATATATGGCCTAGCAAAGAGAAACTTATGAATGAAAAGATTTCTTGTTCAAAGAATTTCATTTCCTAAACATGAAAGTCCCTCTAATTTTCTCCAAATGAATGCCAGCTCTAGTATATTTTATGACTACCTTTATTGATGTTAGTTAGAGCCTGAAATACAATGAAATGACCCTAATATAGGATCTCTCAAAACATTTACTGGACTCTCCAGGAAGCTGTGTCAGCCTAGAATTGGAAGTATTCCAAAACCATTACTTAGTAACTCTTTAGGGAGTTGTATTTAAAAGAATTTCATCTGAATAAGTAAACCCATCTCATTTTTAATGATGATGTAAAATAGCATTCTTCCATTTCAGTGTTTTCCCTTCTTGAACTGATCTTAGTCCTTCTCTGAAGATGGATTGGGTTCTAGCAACTTCTCTGAACACCTGGGAGGAGTAAGCCCTGGCTCCTTGCCATTGTTACAGAAGCATTTGTCTCCTGTAAACCTAATTAATGAGTCCTTATCCAGAGATCCCAATGTGATAGAAGGTGTTAAATGACTGTGGACCACCCCTTGTGAAATCATGTCTACAGTAATCATCATGGGGCATGGTATGCAAGAAAAAAATTGTTTCAAAAAGAAGCTGTCATCCTGAATTAACATAATGTAAAATGGCAGAGCACAGATGGTTCCGTGTTTTTTTTTTTTTTTTTAAACAATTAAACCTAAGAACGTAACACAGGGTCTTGGTGTTCATGTTGTGCCAGTGACTTCAACTCAATGGGGAAAGAGTGCTTGGAAAGCATGTTCAGAATAAAAAGTACCCATCAGTCTACTTTTTGTGCCTATGAAGAACTCTTCACAATTTGATTATGGATCCATCTACTACTGCAACCAGGAACAGGTAGTTCCACATATACCCCAGAATTGACATAGGGCTTCTTGTTCCCATTTTTAACTTACTTTCATTTCTTCTGTTGGCTCCAAAACCACACCTAAAAGAATGAAAAGAACACTTATTTTCAATGGAAGGCAAGAGAAGGAATGTTTAGAAGAGAATTATTCCTCAGTCTGTTAGCTGGACTTAGACTGCATTTAGAGTGAATACATTAAAGGGTACCAAACAGTGGCACTTGCCAATTTCTGTGTATTAAATTTTTTTCTATAAAGTCTATCCATATGAGCTTGAATTGAACCATCATAAACATCTCCAGCAGTCCTATCTCCAGAAAAAAAAAAAAAAGACTACTACCAGCTGTTTCATATACACAATCACTTGTTCAATCTCAGAGTTCCTGTGTTTTTTCTTTCTTGTCATTGGATTCTACTGTGATTCCAACCCCCAGAGGTGCTTTGACTTTAGCCACTTTGTTTTAAATTTGCTGACCTTCACACCTTTCCAACATACAACCAACAAAAGTTGAGGGATATCCTCCTGCAGCCATGAAATTACACCCCCTCAGAACTCCAGCCCTGGGAAGCATAACTGATGAAAAATCCCAGCTACTGTGGTTGAAATCCACCACCAAGTTCACACAGAAGCCACCCTTACTCCAGGCTTTGTTCAACAACAATTGAGACCGGCAAGGATACTGAATCAGCTCTACTTCTGTGTGTTATAGGACTCCATTGAAGGCAATATGCTTCCATGAAGACAGCAGGTGGTGTCTGAGATTTGCACATAGTCTCTATACAACATCAATAAAAGACCAAAATTAAATATTGTGCTTTTCTTCAGGTTCTGTTAAGCAACTCAAGGGGATTAAATAGTTAATTTTATTCAAATGATGTGATAAATCACTTTTTTCCAAGAGAGACCTGCCTGATTCTGGTTTAGAGTTATTTATATTCATGTATTCAGCACCTAAGGTGGCTCAGATGGTAAAGAATCTTCCTACAATGTAGGAGACCTGGGTTCTGTCCCTGGGTTGGAAAGACCCCCTGGAGAAAGGAATGGTAACCCACTCTCGTATTCTTGCCTGGAGAATCCCATGGACAGAGGGACCTAGTAGGTTACAGTCCATTGGGTCACAAGGAGTCGGACACAACTGAGCAACCAACACTTTACTTATTCAGTACCTATTATTTTTCTAAGCAAAGATCAGTGTCCAAAAATTTTTTTTGTTTATAAATACTTATTGAATTAACTGATATGAATTTTTTTTATCATCTACTTACAGTGGAAAATGACCATCAGTGTTACATATATCAGATCACATTTTATGCAGAAAACCAGGTAGGCAGGGTTTCACTGTTATAGAAAATGTATATAGGAAAAAGATGCAAATAAACAATTCATAGAAGAAATAATATTAAGTAAGCACATAGAAAGCTCCCAGTTTCGGTAATAATGTAAGGAATATAAATAAAAGATACATCTGAGATATTTATCACCTATCACTTTGTCATTGTTCAGTACCTCAGTCTTTTCTGACTCTTTGGGACCCCATGGACTGCAGCATACCAAGCTTCCCTGTCTTTGACTCTCTTGGAGTTGGCTCAAACTCATGTCCCTTGAATTGATGATGCCATTGAACCATCTCATCCTCTGTGCTCCCTTCCTCCTGTCTTCAATCTTTCCCAGCATCGGTGTCTTTTCCAGTGAATTGGCTCTTCACATCAGGTGGCTAAAGTTTTGGAGCTTCAGCATTAGTCTTTCCAATGAATGTTCAGGATTTATTTCCTTTAGGATTGACTGGTTTGATCTCCTTGCTGTCCAAGGGACTCTTCAGAGTCTTCTCCAGGATAACATTTCAAAAGCATCAATTCTTTGCTGGTCAGCCTTCTTTATGGTCCAACTCTCACATCCATATATGACTACTGGAAAAACCATCACTTTGGCTATATGGGCCTCTGTCAGCAAAGTAATGTCTCTGCTCTTTAATGTGCTGTCTAGGTTGGTCATAGCTTTTCTTCCAAGGAGCAAGTGTCTTTTAATTTCATGGCTGCAGTCACAGTCTACACTGATTTTGGAGCCCAAGAAAATAAAGTCCGCCACTGTTTCCACTGTTTTCCCATCTATTTGCCACGAAGTGATGGGACCTGATCCTACAATCTTAGTTTTTTGAATGTTGAGTTTTAAGCCAGCTTGTTCACTCTCCTCTTTCGCTTTCATCAAGAGGCTCTTTAGTTCCTCTTTGCTTCCTGCCATTAGGATGGCGTCATCTGCACTTATACTCATCTGAGGTTATTGATATTTCTCCTGGCAATCCTGGTTCCATCTGTGTTTCATCCAGCTTAGCATTTCACATGATGTACTCTGCATGTAAGTTAAATAAGCAGGGTGACAATGTACAGCCTTGACGTACTCCTTTCCCAATTTGGAACCAGTACGTTGTTGCATGTCCAGTTCTAACTGTTGCTTCTTGACCTGCATGCAACTTCTCAGGAAATGGTTAAGGTGGTCTGGTATTCCCTTCTCTTTAAAAATTTTCCACAGTTTGTTGTGATCCACACTGTCAAAGGCTTTAGCGTAATCAATGAAGCAGTAGATGTTTTTCTGTAATTACTTTGCTTTCTCTATGATTCAGTGGATGTTGGCAATTTGATCTTTGGTTCCTTTGCCTTTTCTAAATCCAGCTTGTACATCTGGAATTTCTTGGATCACATATTGTTAAAGCCTAGCTTGAAGAATTTTGTGCATTACCTAGCTAGCATGTGAAATAAGCATAATTGTGTGGTATTTTGAACATTCTTTGACATTATTTGCAAAAATGAAAAAAGATCAATGCATGGTGGCTAGGAAGACATAGAGAAGTAGTCTATTTTATAGATTTCTGAAGTCATACAACCTCTTTTATGAGGGTTATTTGACAATATAAAAATTTCAACCATGCTTTCCTTTATATACAGAGTAATTCTTAAAATAAAAATACTCATGATGTAAATTGTACTGGTAATAATTAGATGATTTGTTTACCAGCCAGAAAATTGAACCCAATGTAACTTATCAAAAAATTAATAAAATATCCATGTAACTTATGAAGAAAACATACACATCTTCTAAATTAAAAAAAATGTTTATTTGTGTGTACTTGTTTGCATGTGTGTTATGTTTACTCTTTGTTTTTTAAAAGATCCTGGGAACCATTATTTATAGCATCATCTTACTTTGTTTTCAAATAATAATATGCATATTTGTGTGACAGTAAAAAAGTTAGGAAAGATATGAATCATATTATTAACAGTGATTTACTTTAGGCAGGGAAGATTATGGGGGATTTTCATCTTGTATTTTATAAGATTCTGTACTATTGGAATGTTTTGGTAATCATAATACTTTCATAATCAGGAGAGTAAAACCATTAATTCTAAATTCATTATAATTATGTAGTATTATACTTTTGCAATATAATTTTATATACACTTATACTTTTGTAATTATCCTTTTATAATTATGATTATACTTATATCATTATACTTATGTTTATAGTTTTGGTTTCATTTTGAGAACTAATTCCCTTTTTTCTATTTTAATAATTTGGGGCTCTGTTATTAGGCAGAAAATATGCTTGAGTAATTGAAGTTCATAAAAATGATAACACACAATCCAATCATGTCATGCTGGGCTGATATATATATATATATATTGCTAATATTGTATGTGTGTGCATACACACATGTATATGTGTATGATTCAAATATTTTCAATTATTTGATTTTGTTCCAAATAGGTATGGTGTCCCATGGACACAAAAATATTCTACAAAATGCTGCTGCATGCTTTTATGCTCTTTGTAAGTAATGTCATGATGAAATAACAATTTACTACCTATCTTTCTAGAGTTCAGCCAACCTATGTGCATAGATTTATAGAGTCAAGGGATCTATTGAAATAGTCATTCCTGGGGGTCAGTTTTCAATCTCCGCTTCCCTTTTAATGACTAAGATAATTTCATTGCCACCTTTGTTTCCAATTCTAGCTCAGAAGACCTCCAGGGTCCTATTGATAATCACACGATCTGAAGGCAGAGATAAATGACCCATTGTGTTTTATTGAGGAGTTCTAATGCAGGAACTGACAGGCTGTGTGAATTACTGAGCTATTAGATCATTTCACAGAGAAAGTGTTGTACTCTTTTGTGTATCTACTTTCCCGCTCTACAAAAATGATGATTCATACATAATTGAACGGATGTCATTTCAACACTATGGCTAGAATTTTGAAAATCTCAAACAGCTTGTATTTTTTTCATTAGACTATAATTCTTTCTTTAAAAGAAAAATTATGAGTGTGGAGGAGGGATGAGTATTTTGGCTTTTCCTCTCACAAATGTTCTTGAACAGAACTGCTCTCTACTTCCCATACCAGATGGAGGAGTAGAAACATACTGAAGTTTTTGGCAAAGAGGGGAGAAGAACAGTGTAAATCATTCCAAAGTGGTACATCAGGGGAATCCCTGGGGAATTAGCCAAGACCATGTTGTAGGAGAAAAGGGAACTAGTTGTATTTATAACTTGTTCTTATTTTGCAGATTATTTAAAAGGCAGATATTCAAAGACAAAAGGAAATGTGAATCTGGTTATTCTTATGAGGAACTACAAACTGAGCTATGTCCTTTAAAAATGATGAAACCTAAAGCAAAACATATATACATGTGAAAATCCCTGTGTAAAAATCGGACTCACTATTGTCAATACTTCTTACCAGTACACCAATATAGTATATTTCTCTTCACAGGGAAGTGGCTTGCTATGTATAGTATGATGGAGAAAATATGTTTGCCTTACTTTATTTTCAAATTGACCTGTTTTTAAAAGAATTATTTATATATATATATATATATATAAAGTCGCTCAGTCGTGTCCGACTCTTTGCGACTCTGTGGACTGTAGCCCACCAGGCTCCTCAGTCCATGGGATTCTCCAGGCAAGAATACTGGAGTGGGTTGCCATTTCCTTCTCCAGAGGATCTTCCTGACCCAGGGATCGAACCCCAGTCTCCCGCATCTCGGGCAGACGCTCTAATCTCTGAGCCACGAGGGAAACCATAAAGATATATATATATATATATATATATATATATATATATATATATATATTAATCGGGGTATAGTTACCTTAGAATATTGTGTTAGTTTCTGTTGTACAACAAAGTGAATCAGCCTTATGTGTCCATATATCCCCTCTCTTTTAAAGCCCCTTCCCCAACCATCTAGGTTACCCCAGAGCGCTGAGCTGAGCTCCCTGTGCTGTATAGACGGTTCCCACTAGCTATCTGTTTTACACATGATAATACATACTTTTTAGTCCCAATCTCCCAATTCATCCCACCCACCTTTTCCCCCCACCATCTCCACATGTCTGTTCTCTATGTCTACGTCTTGAGTCCTGCCCTACGAATAGGTTCATCTGTACCATTTTTCTAGATTCCACATATATGTGTTAATATATGATATTTGTTTTTCCTCTTTCTGACTAATTTCATTTTGCATGACAGACTGAGTCCATACACATGTCTACAAATGACCCAGTTTCATTCCTTTTTATGGCTGAATAATGTGTGTGTGTGTGTGTGTGTGTGTGTGTACCACGTTTTCTTTATCCATTTGTCAGTGGATGTTGAGGTTGTTTCCATGTCTTGCCTATTGTCAACAGTGCTGCAATGAACATCGGGGTGCATGTGTCTTTTTGAATGATGGTTTTCTCTGGATATACACCCAGGTGTGAGATTGTTGGCAGCTCTGTTTTTAGTTTTTTAAGGAACCTCCATACTGTCCTCCATAGTGACTATCAATTTACATTCCCACCAACAGTAGGAGAGCGTTTCCTCTTTGCCACACCCTCTCCAGCATTTACTGTTTGTAGATTTTTAAATAATGGCCATTCTGACGGGTGTCAGCTGATACCTTATTGTAGGTTTGCCTTTCTCTGATGATTGGTGATGTTGAATATCTTCACATGTGCCTTTTGGCCATCTCTCTGTCTTCTTTGGAGAAATGTCTATTTAGGTCTTCTGCCCAATTTTTGATTGGGTTGTTTGTGTTTTTGTTATTGAGCTGTTTGTATGTTATGGAGATTAATCCCTTGCCAGTTGCTTTCTTTGCAGATTTTTTTTTTTTTTTCCCCATTCTGAGGATGGTCTTTTCATTCCATTTATGGTTTTATTTGCCGTGCAAAAGTTTTTAAGTTTAATTAGGTCCCATTTGTTTATTTTTGTTTAATAATATAATTTTTAATCACTGGGTAATAAGGTATTGCCAGATAACTGTGCATACTGTATCATGAGAGATGATAATATATACAGCCTCTGTATCAGTTAATGTAGCAGTAAGTACCCTGAGAAAATAATGAGCATTAAAAGAGGAAAAAGAAACTTGCTAGGATAATTGTCAGAATTTTAAATTGAGAATAAGCTACCTGAAGTTCAAAAAAGCTAAAAAATATACCTAATTCACTATACCTAGTTAATAATTAATACATCTGAGACTTAAGTCTATATCTGTTTGAGTCTAATGTCTATGTGTTTTGGAATCATGATACCTTGCCTTTCCCATGGAACTGTTAAAATTCACTTTTTCTGTAATGTTGCAAAAATGATTTCATGAGAGAGAAATTTCATTATCTCATATCATTTCATATTTTGAGACATTTTAAAATTAGTTTCTCTAATGTTACTTTAAGATATTTATTTATCTCTCTTCTACTTTGAGCCAAAATGTGTTTAAATTAACATGAAATATCAGAATGACAAAAACTAAAATGACAATTCTGACTTAAGTTAATGTTACTCTCTTATGTTTTATAAAGTTTATCTTAGGTAACAGAGAAGTTAGAGGTGCATTTATAGACCAATGTATTAATGACTGGTGGACTCTCTGTTTTAAATGAAGAATATACCAAATTTAAAATAGTCACTGAAATAAACTGAACAAGAAGAAACATTTCCCAATCTACATAAGAGATACTGATTTTTACACTCAATTTACTCATCCTTTGTTTATTTAATGGAATTCTACATTCTCCCTCATAATTTTGGGGAGGTCCTTTTCTATCATTTAGATTTCTCTGCTAATTTTTCTGTTAATCTTGAGCATATTTTTCTTTACATCACAAGCATAGTTATAATAGAGACTTTAAAGTCTTTGTAAATTCAAAAATCTTGTATCTTAGCATTCATTTCCAGTGAAGGTCAACTTGTGTGCTGTCTCCCAGACATTATGAATATATGTTGTAAAAATTCTGTGTTCTATTACATTCCTCTGAAGAGTGCTGAATTTTGTTATTCTTATAGCCATCAGTTAATTTGGTTGGAATATAATTGCAAACTCTCTTTTGAATGGTAGATCTTGCCTTGGGATTCTTGAAGTCTGGAGTCAGCCAGGAGTTTGAGGGTAGTTTACAGAGTTCAAGGCTCCTATCTGTGACTCGACCTCTTTTGGAAATTTTCCCTTATTTTCCAACAGTTGTGATTGCCTGAAACCCGAAGGATTACTGGCTTTTATCAGTGATTGAGCTACCCTCTATGGCATACGATAAAAACTCTCACACCAAAAGTTGTAAAATCAAGAAATTGCTGTATACCTTCCCCTCATCCAAAGGTTGATTTCCCTCCTGAATCGCTTTGCTTTTGGTTACCTTCTAGTGCCTTTGATAGTTTTGTTTAGGTTTGGTTTTTTGCTTATCTAGGGATATATTTCTGTAATTTTAATCATATTAATTTTATCAGTTCTGTAATTCATTAGCATACTTATTGGGTTGCAAGTAACAGATACAACCTATTCTATCTTAAATCAGAGAGGTCAAGAGCTCACACTACTGAAATATCCAAGGTTGATTTCCAGAATAGCTGGATTAAGATTCTCAGTATCACCAGGAATGTATTTTTCTTATATATATTACATCTTATTTCTGATTCCTCTTCATACGGTTTGTCCTGAAGGATTCTCTCCCCATACAGTTTTTAAAACTCCAGACCTAAATGCTATCAGCTTAAGGACCTCAGCAGAAAGACATCTTTCCCACTGGTTCAAGGAAAAGTCTTAGAACCAACTTGCATTTTTTTGGCTGGTTGATCCATCCCAAACTAATCCCTATGACTGCAGTGGACCAAACACAGATCATGTGTTTTTCCCCTGGAATGCCTGTGAGTCCAGTCCCATCTGGGATTCCCTGGTGACTCGGATGGTGAAGAATCTGCCTGCAATGTGGGAGACCTGGGTTTGATCCCTGGGTCGGGAAGATCCCTTGGAGAAGGGAATGGCTACTTACTCCAGTGTTCTTGCTTGGAGAATTCTGTGGACAGAGGAGCCTGGCAGGGGCTACATTTCAAGGGGTCACGAGGAGTTGGACATGACTGAGTGACTAACACTTTCACTTTCGGTCCCATCTAATCCACATAACCTAAGAGTAAGGAGAGCAATTCCCTAAGGAAAATCAGGTGATAATACTTAATGAAAGAGAGCATAGTAGATAAGTCAAACAACAGAATCTCTCTGTTGGCACAGACAGGAAAAGAAAAACATGTCAAGCTGAGAGAAGGGTAATAACCAGTAACAGATGGTGACCAAAGTAGGCTCTTGTTAATTGACAGCTTTCTCCTTAGTCCTCTTGAGAGCCAAGTCTGAGTCCCCTCTTCAGCACAGTGCCTTTCTTTGACTCTTTTCATTAGAGTTCTGATCTCCCTTCCCTTTGCCACAGAAACAGGGATTTAGTTCAGTTTCATTTTACCAACAGTAAACAAACTATTTTCCCTATGCTGCCCCAGAGCAGCTCGGGACATATGTCCAACAAAAATGTCTCCTTTTCTAGAGGACTTGGAATAAACACAACAACTTTTGCTGGCAACAGTGACCATAATCTACCGAGAAAAGGAAACAGAATCTCCATGTCAAAAAAAAAAAAGATCAATAAATGCAACATTTTATAAATAGAATAGTTAAAAAGACTAGTTTTTTTGGGTTACAGATAATTTTTGTTCTTTGTGTGATTCATGCTGCTGCTAAGTCACTTCAGTCGTGTCCGACTCTGTGTGACCCCATAGATGGCAGCCCACCAGGCTCCCTTGTCCCTGGGATTCTCCAGGCAAAAACACTGGAGTGGGTTGCCATTTCTTTCTCCAATGCATGCAAGTGAAAAGTGAAAGTGAAGTGACTGCAGCCTACCAGGCTCCTCTGTCCATGTAGTTTTCCAGGCAAGAGTACTGGAGTGGGGTGCCATTGCCTTCTCCATGTGTGATTCATACAGATACATTAAAAGAATGTACAATTTTACTGCTAGTACTACTGCTAAGTCACTTCAGTCGTGTCCAACTCTGTGTGACCCCACAGACGGCAGCCCACCAGGCTCCCCCATCCCTGGGATTCTCCAAGCAAGAACACTGGAGTGGGTTGCCATTTCCTTCTCCAATGCATGAAAGTGAAAAGTGAAGTCGCTCAGTCATGTCTGACTCTTAGTGACCCCATGGACTGAAGCCTACCAGGCTCCTCCGTCCATGGGATTTTCCAGGCAAGAGTATTGGAGTGGGGTGCCATTGTCTTCTTGCTTAGAATAAAAATAATTCAAAATTTTTTAAATTAATTAATTTATTTTAATTGGAGGCTAATTACTTTACAATATTGTAGTGGTTTTTGCCATGCATTGATAGGAATCAGCTACGGGTATACGTGTGTTCCCCATCCTGAACCCTCCTCCCACCTCCCTCCCCATCCCATCCCTCAGGGTCATCCCAGTGCACCAGCCCTGAGCACCCTGTCTCATGCATTGAACCTGGACTGGCGATCTGTTTCACGTATGATAATATACATGTTTCAATGCCATTCTCCCATATCTTCCCACCCTCACCCTCTCCCACAGAGTCCAAAAGTCTGTTCTTTACATCTGTGTCTCTTTTGCTGTCTCACATATAGGGTTACTGTTACCATCTTTGTAAATTCCATATGTATGCATTAATATACTGTATTAATGTTTTTCTTTCTGACTTCTCTGTATAAAAGGCTCCAGTTTCATCCACCTCATTAGAACTGATTCAAATGCATTTTTTAAATAGCTGAATAATATTCCATTGTGTATATGTACCACAGCTTTCTTGTCCATTCGTCTGCTGATGGACATCTAGTTTGCTTCCATGTCCTAGCTATGATGTGTCCATTATAATGGCCCTTAATCCCCAATTCATCACAATTCATCAACAAACTACAGAGTTGGTTGTTGTTGTTCTGGCTGATCTTTCCTGGGTGATGTGCATTTATAAGGCATCTTTGTAGTATTAGTAAACTCACTTCTAATATTACCACTGCTTTTCTCTCTACCAATCATCTCTATAGGGAAAGATCTTTTAATTGTTTTTACTATGTTTGGATTTTTTTTTTCTCTTTCTTTATTTGGAGAGAGCTGCTTTACAGCTCTAGTTTTACCTCTATTAACTTGCTTAGACTTCTGATTCCCCTCCCTCACCGATATCATTGCCCATTATATTCAGTCCACTGTAGCAAGTAAAAATTCTGATTCTTATTCATCTACTGTGTGCGTGCTAAGCCATTTCAGTTGTGTCCAACTCTGTGCAACCCTATGGACTGTAGCCCACCAGGCTCATCTGTCCATGGAATTCTCCAGGCGAGAACACTGGAAGAGGCTATTAAACAGAAGATTCTCTTGAGATTTTATATTAGAGAAACTACATATATTTTGTCCACTTCCCGATTGTTCTGTAAAGAGAAGCAGAATCCCAAAGCAATCGTGAATTGAAATTTGTTGTCTTGTTTGCACATCTTCTGATAGACGTGTTTTCTGCTCACCCCATAAACATGACTATCACCTCATAAGCCATGTTCCATTGTATCCATTGGCTTTTACCATTTTTTCAAATGATTAAGGGAGGAAAAAAAGCTTAAATTGGGCCAAACTTATAAGACCAAAGTACGAACTCACTTGTAAAAGATGAGCTACTTCAATCACTTACACGAAGAAATAAACTATAGCAGATGTTTGTTTTCCCACTTGTCCGTGTATCACCGTATAAAATTGGCAGCGCTCTGCCAAATGGCCTGTACAACTTGCGTTTATATGTGTGTATATGTTTTCATTCATTTGTATGCTCGTGTAGACACATGTTTATGTGATACATATCATATTACTCCGTACTTAGGGACAGCATTTACATAGCCCTGTGTCAGCAGTTCATTCATCTATCCTGGGAATAGTGTTAATCGCTCTATTATACTAATGTTTTATATATAACCCACCCTTCAAATGAGCTTCATTTAAAGTTGGCAGTGTTGGTTTACACCTGCAAAAAGGTGAGTATTTTTGTCCTAACTTGGGAATAGAGAAGACTGTTTCTCATCATTTGGTATATACCTAAAGAATAATATTTTTGTTTGCTTCGATTATTATGCAAAGCCACAGGGCAGACTTTGTATTGAAAGAAATTTGCTATAGAACTTTAGGGGAAAATCATGACTTGAGAGTTATGAGAATAACCACATGTTAGATAGGATATTTATTTAAAACATTTGTTTGAATACATATGAGGCAGAGTGAATAGAATTACAGAATTATCTTGTTTATAAATTCACTATTCCATTATTTAGATAGCATTGCCAACTTTAAAAATAAATTTTACCTTAAGATATTTTACTAATAGAGACTATATTTTCTTTCTTTGCATAATACAAATAGAAAACATTCAGCTATAAATACGTATCCTCAGTCACACAGTTTCTTTGAATAGCATAGATTAAGTAATTTAGAGATATGTGGGGTACTCTAATTCTAATATACAAAATGTGTCAGTTAAAGTATTAACTAGTAATGATCTCCATTGGTCCATGATGATGCGGTATCAATGATTTAGAGGCTTTGAACCATCACATAAGTTTCATGTGACCTTTTTATTTTCCACTCCAACACCAAGGTCACCTTAAAGCTCCCCCTGGGTACAAGTTGGGAGGCCAGTGGCAAAGAGGAGAGGGAGGGAAGGAGAGGGGGTGAATATACACTTAGACTCCATTTTTAAAATTAAAAGAGGTTCTGTGAAATCTGAGTTTTCTTGAGAGTTTCTGAGGATAATTTGGACTGATAAATTCTCATGTAGTTTCTTCCTTGAATAGTTGTGTCTTCCCAGAGTTCACATCAACATGGTGTTTATTGAACATCTGCTCTATGCCTCTGGGGACTCTGAGAAGGACTAGGAATATAAGGAGGAGAAGCTTGTATATTGATCTCATTATTTCTGTTGTATGATAAATAAATGTTGTCTTAAACGAACTGCTTCAGCAAGTAGTAATGCTTTAAGGCATTTCCTAAGGAGTTAAAAAAATAAAATGGAGTGAGAAGCCCCGCTGTTATATTCAGTTAGTTCTTTCCATTATACTAGCTTAGTTTTGTTTTCCAGGTCTCTAAACAATTACCAACATTATAGGTGAGATAGAAGAAATGTTGACTTCTTGATCTCAACCCCACTTTTTATCTTATTTGTACCATTATCTGTCTCTCAGTATTACTGTTGAGATAAACCTGGATACAGAAAAAGCACCTCCCTTCTGTATATAAACTCAATCAATGCAATAAATAAGATGTGTGTCCTTAGGAAAAGAAACCAAGATATGCTTATCCTTTACTGGATGACTGCAAGATAGAAGAAATGGCTAAAAACATACCTAGATTTCTTTTTTTCAGTTTGGTTACCTAAATAAGTAAGGGCTAAAATTCATCAGCGCTTCTGTGCTATGTTGGTCTGAGTAGAGAAAATAGATGCACAGATCATAAATTAAGGCCTGGAAACAGCCTGTGAACTTCTGCCAGCAATAGCTAATTTGCAACAATGGGGGCTTCGTGAAAATGACAATTTCAGTCGGCATGGAGAGGAAGGCAGAGCTATTTGAAAGGATGGAGAGCCTAGTGTCTGCCAATTGATGTTGGCAGGGGATTGTCAACCACTGAGTACTAGGACTCATCAGCATATTTAGTGTTATGAGCACAGACATTGTCTTTAAAAACATAAGCCATGAGAGGGCAATGCGGGCTGCAGACTGCAGAGAATAGCATTTCAGGCAGGTGGATGGCACAAATACTTATAAAAGTTGTGGCAAATGGAAATCAGAATAGAAAGGAACCAGATATGAGGGCAAAGAGAAAAAAGGCCAGAAGTAAATTCACGAGAAATGTGAGTATAGAAGTTATAATAATTTTTTCTATTAATATAATAACATAAGGAACAAATGTTGACTGCCAAAAAAAGAAAAGTTAATGCTAGCAAATCCAGAAAAACACAAAGGGAATAAAAATTATTCTACTATCATCACCACAAATAGTACTGTTATGACTACTTTAAGATCTTCTAGGATTTTTAGCTCCATAATTTAAAATAATTAAAAGTATTAAGAGTTTGTTTGGACAAATCTATTATAATGAAGATAATGTTAACTTTCCTTCCCCTACATGTATTATAAACAATTAATCTGTAAATTAGGGTAATTTCAGTAAACACAAATATTATAAAGACCCTCTGTTAACTTGCAGTTTTACTTACATAATAGCAAATAGATATTTTGAGAATATTTGCTCATGTTCATATAATGATTGAAATTAATGAGACTATAAACTAGTTCTAATTATATTACACTAAATTCCTGTGTTTCAGAAAATTTGTGAACAGGTGGTTTATGCCACAGGAAAGCCTTTCAGTTGTTCATTAAATACATAGTCTTACTTAGTCTTAGGTACATCATGCTTTAATTTAGTATTGAAAATACAGGTGATAATACATCTTTAGGTACAGTGAGATACCATGTTAAAGCAGTAACTGATGAGTTTTCCTATTCTAAGCTTTATAGAACTTCTCCAGTTGTATCTATCTTGTCTCTCAGCCTGGGAATCGAGTTTACAATTTTCCCTAGAAAAATTATACTTTTAGAGGCATTGAGTACCTGCTCTTCAAACCTTTCCTTCTCAAACCCAGAATAGATTAATACACTCTCACTGATGAAGGGCAAAGAGAGCTTAGGGGGAAAAGGAAAAGAAGCAAACTCTGGACTTCACTGCAGACTTTGCAGCATTAGAACAGGGCTCTGCAGTGGAGCAGGGGTATTGATTGGGTTGCTCACATTGGATGGGAATGGGAGGTGGTCTTTCCACATCCTTTGGGTTCCAGAATACCATAGAGGGAAAAAAAAAAATATCCCAGTATCTCCAAAAAATTTTAGGCTTTCATTAAGAGAAATAAGCTACTCTTTCGTTAAGAGAAATAAGAGAGACTCAGGAGAGGCTGAATCCTGGGAACCTCTGTAGACACCAAGTTGAAAAAGTGTCCTGCACACCTCTATAACCATGGCTTCCACAGACTAAAACAGAGGATGGCCTCAGGTCTGCCCAACCTGCCCCACAACCAATTGCATAAAGGTAGGTCAGGTTTTTCTGTCATTAGTTAGAATATGGTTTGACAAATTTTAATAATCCTGCTACAAAATAGAAAAAGTAGAAAAAGATCACTTGTGTTCATCCTTGGGGGTTTCCTGGGTAGCTCAGCTGGTAAAGAATCCTCTTGCAATGCAGGAGACCCGGGTTCAATTCCTGGATTGTGAAGTTCCCCTGAAGAAGGGATAAGCTACCCATTCCAGTATTCTTGGGCTTCCCTCATGACTCAGATAGTAAAGAATCCACATGCAATGCATGTGGGAGACCTGGGTTCAATCTCTGGGTTGGGAATATCCCCTGGAGGAGGGCATGGCAACCCACTCCAGTATAAAGAGTTTCCCTGGTGGCTCAGATAGTAAAGAATCTACCTGCAATGCAGGAGACCTGGGTTCAGTCCCTGGGTTGGGAAGATCCCCTGGAGAACTGAATGGCAACCCACTCCAGTATTCTTGCCTGGAGAATTCCATAGACAGAGGAGCTTGGTGGGCTACAGTCCATGGGATTGCAAAGAGTTGGACACTACTGAGTGACTAACACCTGTTTTGAATATTCAAACTCGACAAAACTGCATGCCTATTTCTAGCATATTTTAGAGCTGCTACTTACATCCTTGGGCTTCCCCAGTGGCTCAGGGATAAAGAATCCACTTGCAATGGCAGGAGATGCAGGTTTGATCTCTAGGTTGGGATGATCCCCTGGAGGAGAAAACGGCAACCAACTCCATCCAATATTCTTGCTAGGGAAATCCCATGGACAGAGAGCCTGGCCAGCTACAGTCCATAGGGTTGCAAAAAGCTGGACACAACTGAGCACACACACATTCTTAATTAACCTCACGGTAACTCTGTGTTGTAGGTGTTACAGGTCCCTACTCTATTCACTCATCATAAATAAAATGTCTTAGAGCTATTAAGGGCCCAAATGTTCACCAGAGTCTGGATATTCTCTGTTAGATGCCTTTTGTGCCCCACCTAACCTCTACAGAGTCCAAATTAATTCTTTTTTTTTTTTTTTTAATGGCAACCAGGTTTGAGATGGTGTGGCCTAACAATTACATCTCAGCAGCCATGGGTGCCTCACACTTATGCCTGTGCAATGTGAAAATGAAGGGTTGTTCATTATCCCATGAATGACCTTCGACCAATGGGGCTTGGGAGCCAGGGATCGATTTTTCACTTTTTGTTCCCTTGAGTAAACCATTCTGGCTTTTTAGAATCTCTTGGCATGACTGAACCTCAGTTATCCTCACCAGTAACCAACTCAACAGTGAATCTCCTGCTTTATGTCACTTCCCTCACTTCTGCAGCCTGCTCTCTACCATTCACTCCCCAATAAACCATCCATCCATCCACTCATCTATCCATCTCACACACACTCACATGTGTGCAATAGGATGTCTGTGTATGTGTTGTAGGGAAAGAGCTATGCCACTAATTTTTTAAAAAAAGGTTTAATTTATGGTCTCAGAAAGCTTATGGTTTTCTGGAAAAATTGCTAAAGCTAGAGATTAGGGGAGTTTAGACACTTTTTTGAGACTAATGAGAAGTGCAGCTGGATTTAAAAACTGGACTGAACATTCTCAAAATGTGTTCTTTCCACTATAAAATGAAAACCAGCAATTTATAAGTGCTATAGTTTATGTTGCAATGTTGTTAAAATTTTCACTCATTAAGTATACTGTATTTTCTTCAAAATAGACAATGATGTTAGAGATAAGGAAAATGGCATATTGTATAAACTGATTTAGGTTGTGATGTTTAGCAGCATGTTCAAAGAAAGAAAGTTTGGGTGAAGAACCACGTGAAGAGAGTGGGAGAATAAAAATACAAATAAATTGTTTAATTCAGAGGAGATTAAGTCAGCAGACATCAAAGAATTCATATAAATCATTTGGACCCTCAAATCCAAATAACTTCCTTTCTCTCCATCTACAGTTTGAAATAAAGTCTTTGGAAAAATAATGTCCTGAAAAGTACAAAATTAATTAGTAGACCTCTACTAAAGCTTGAAAGTTATGGCTATATATTGTGTTACTTCTGCCAAATAGTTGTAAACATTTGATTAAAGACTCTATAGAAAGGCTATTTTTCAAAATCACTACAGGTTGTCTTGAGTTATACATATTTGAATTTCAGTGTAGTTAACATTACATGATAATATTCTAAAATATAAGTACTATTCATGATGTCATTTTCTTCTAATCAAGGGTTCATCTTAAATAGTATTATCATATTTATAGAAAAATATACAACTGATCATTATATTTGTTTCAGGGAATTTAAAGGTTCTTCCACAGATTTTCAGAGTCCTCATAAATTCCTGAGGTTTACAGCTCAAAGTCTAGTGGGTACCATAAGGGAGTAACCAGGTGGACTCTGGTGTCCCTACCTGATATTTCAACTAGAGCAGCCTTCCTTAAGTATGTTGCTTTGGCCTCCTGGTAAGATTGGGCTTCCTGGTAACTCAAGTAAAGCATCCACCTGAAATGCAGGAGACCTGGGTTCAATTCCTGAGTTGGGAAGATCCCTGGGAGAAGGAAAATGGCAACCCACTCCAGTATTCTTGCCTGGGAAATCCCATGGACAGAGGAGCCGGGTGGACTACAGTTCATTCCATGGGGGACACAAGAATTGGACAAGTCTTAGAGACTAAACCACCACCACCAAGATATAATCATAGGAATGGTTATTGAAATAATTGAGAACTATAAAAATTAAAGCAATGATGCCAATTGAAAGAAACATGTTCTTAAATTTAAAATAATTCAAACAAAATTACAGATTTAGGTGTGTTAAAATGTTTATATCTTTAGCTTGACTTGCAAGGTAACTAAACTTAAGGAGGCCAACTATATGTTTAGTGCTAAAAGAATAAGTGCAATTAAATAACAAACATGACAACATAGAAATACATGGTTGGACATTTTACACACAGGTTAAAATTAGGGATATATCATATTTTTAATCACTGGGATTTCAACAAATTCCTTCAACATTTATTGAGCAGCTGCTTTGTGTCAATCCCTTTCTGACAAACAGGGCTATCCCAGTGCACAAAATGCCTTCTTGGAACATTCTAGTGTAGAAAAGGAGAACAATTAAAAAGAAACAAACCAAAAGTAAACTATATCTTAGGTTATGTGACAGTTTCCTATGGCTACTGTAGCTATTAAACACAAATTTGGTGGCTTAAAACAACACAGATTTATTCTCTTACAGTCCTGGAGGACAGATGTCTGAAACCACTTTCAGAGCGTTGAAGTCAAAGCATCAGCAGAACTCTTGGGAGAACACTATTTCCTGGCCTGTTCTAACTTCTGGAGGTTACCTGCAGTCTGATTCATGACCTCTTTGCCCTGTCGCTCCAATCTCCTCCTTTCATCACCAATCTCTTTCTCCTTTTTTGTATTCAGTCTCTTTCTCCTCTTTTAAGTGCACATGTAATGGCATTATAGAGCTTGGTTCATATAACTAACATTGGATAATATTCCTATCTCAATCTCTTTAGTTTCATTACATCTGAAAAGGTCCTTTGGTCATGTTAGATAACATTCAGAGGTTCTAGTCATTAGGACCTGAATTTTTTTTTGGGTAATCACCACAAGTGATTACCATGCAACATAAGAGAGATTAAGAGTAGTCTTGAAGAGCTATTTTTAAGTAGTGTCATCAGGGTAAGCCTCATTGAGTAACAATTGACCAAAGATGGGTAAATAGTTGGTTCTGTGAATATCCAAGGCAGAGCACTACAGGGAGAGTAATACCCATTTAAAGAGTTTAAGGAGATGTGTCCATGTGTCCATGATTGAATTGGGAAAGAGGATAGAAATGGAATTATAAGTCAGGAAGCAAGTGGAAGGGTTATATGACATTTTTAAGGAAATCAGTTATTCTCAGTGAAATGAGGAGCTGTTTCAGGTATTGGGGTAGAGATGTGACATGCCTTAAAGCAGGCTCACTCTGGCTACTGTGTTGAGAGTATTCTACACAGCAAGAGTGAAAGGAAGGAAATCCATTAGAGAGAGATTGCAGAAAGGTGAGAAAGAGCTTATAGCTGGTACCAGAGTGGTAGTAGAGAAGATGGCAAGAAATGCTCAGACTCTGAATATGTTTGAAAATTGTTCCCAAATGATTGGTCAATAGGTTGAATGGACTATAAATGAGAAATTGAGGAGAAAAGGCATCTCTGAAGTTGTGGACTGAGCTTTAGAAGGAAAGGACTGTCGGAGGATAAATTTAAGAATAAGGTCAGGAATTCATCTTTAGATGTGCTACTTTGAGATTTGTGTTGGGCATCCAAGTGAAAGTATAAGTAGCTACCACTTGAGCAAGCTGTAGAAGGAAGTATTCTCAGCACACAGCTGTGCTTTCAGTTTCAGGGAGATAGTGAAGGGTATAAGGAATTATTCATAATAGTTCAGTTCAGTCACTCAGTCGTGTCCAACTCTTTGCGACCCATGAATCACAGCACACCAGGCCTCCCTGTCCATCACCAACTCCCGGAGTTCACTGAGACTCACGTCCATCGAGTCAGTGATGCCATCCAGCCATCTCATCCTCTGTCATCCCTTTCTCCTCCTGCCCCCAACCCCTCCCAGCATCAGAGTCTTTTCCAATGAGTCAACTCTTCTCATGAGGTGGCCAAAGTACTGGAGTTCAGCTTTAGCATCATTCCTTCCAAAGAAATCCCAGGGCTGATCTCCTTTAGAATGGACTGATTGGATCTCCTTGCAGTCCAAGGGACTCTCAAGAGTCTTCTCCAACACCACAGTTCAAAAGCATCAATTCTTTGGCACTCAGCTTTCTTCACAGTCCAGCTCTTACATCTGTACATGACCACTGGAAAAACCATAGCCTTGAATAGATGGACCTTTGTTGCCAAAGTAATGTCTCTGCTTTTGAATATGCTATCTAGGTTGGTCATAACTTTCCTTCCAAGGAGTAAGCATCTTTTAATTTCATGGCTGCAGTCACCATCTGCAGTGATTTTGGAACCCCAAAAAGATAAAGTCTGACACTGTTTCCCCATCTATTTCCCATGAAGTGATGGGACTGGATGCCATGATCTTCGTTTTCTGAATGTTGAGTTTTAAACCAACTTTTCCACTCTCCTCTTTCACCTTCATCAAGAGGCTTTTTAGTTCCTCTTCACTTTCTGCCATAATGGTGGTGTCATCTGCATATCTGAGGTTATTGATATTTCTCCCGGCAATCTTGATTCCAGCTTGTGCTTCTTCCAGCCCAGCATTTCTCATGATGTACTCTGCATATAAGTTAAATAAGCAGGGTGACAATATACAGCCCTGACGTACTCCTTTTCCTATTTGGAACCAGTCTGTTGTTCCATGCCCAGTTCTGGCTGTTGCTTCCTGACCTGCATACCAGTTTCTCAAGAGGCAGGTCAGGTAGTCTGGTATTCCCATCTCTTTCAGAATTTTCCACAGTTGATTGTGATCCACACAGTCAAAGGCTTTGGCATAGTCAGTAAAGCAGAAATAGATGTTTTTCTGGAACTCTCTTGCTTTTTCGATGATCCAGTGGAGGCTGGCAATTTGATCTCTGGTTCATCTGCCTTTTCTAAAACCATCTTGAATATCTGGAAGTTCATGGTTCATGTATTGCTGAAGCCTGGCTTGGAGAATTTTAAGCATTACTTTACTAGTGTGTGAGATGAGTGCAATTGTGCGGTAGTTTGAGCATTCCTTGGCATTGCCTTTCTTTGGGATTGGAATGAAAACTGACCTTTTCCAGTCCTGTGGCCACTGCTGAGTTTTCCAAATTTGCTGGCATATTGAGTGCAGCACTTTCATAGCATCATCTTTCAGGATTTGGAATAGCTCAACTGGAATTCCATCACCTCCACTAGCTTTGTTCATAGTGATGCTTTCTAAGGCCCACTTGACTTCACATTCCAAGATGTCTGGCTCTAGGTCAGTGATCACACCATCGTGAATATCTGGGTCGTGAAGATCTTTTTTGTACAGTTCTTCTGTGTATTCTTGCCACCTCTTCTTAATATCTTCTGCTTCTGTTAGGTCCATACCATTTCTGTCCTTTATCGACCCCATCTTTGCATGAAATGTTCCCTTGCTATCTCTAATTTTCTTGAGGAGATCTGTAGTCTTTCCCATTCTGTTGTTTTCCTCTATTTCTTTGCATTGATCGCTGAAGAAGGCTTTCTTATCTCTTCTTGCTATTCTTTGGAACTCTGCATTCAGATGCTTATATGTTTCTTTTTCTCCTTTGCTTTTTGCTTCTTTTCTTTTCACAGCTATTTGTAAGGCCTCCCCAGACAGCCATTTTGCTTTTTTGCATTTCTTTTCCATGGGCATGGTCTTGATCCCTGTCTCCTGTCCAATGTCACGAACCTCATTCCATAGTTCATCAGGCACTCTATCTATCAGATCTAGGCCCTTAAATCTATTTCTCACTTCCACTGTATAATCATAAGGGATTTGATTTAGGTCATACCTGAATGGTCTAGTGGTTTTCCCTATTTTCTTCAATTTCAGTCTGAATTTGGCAATAAGGAGTTCATAATCTGAGTCACAGTCAGCTCCTGGTCTTGTTTTTGCTGACTGTATAGAGCTTCTCCATCTTTGGCTGCAAAGAATATAATCAGTCTGATTTCGGTGTTGACCATCTGGTGATGTCCACGTGTAGAGTCTTCTCTTGTGTTGTTGGAAGAAGGTGTTTGCTATGACCAGTGCATTTTCTTGGCAAAACTCTATTAGTCTTTGCCCTGCTTCTGGAGGGTAATAAAACAAGGTATTGCCCATTACTGGATACTCCGGGGACTGAAGAAGGCACTTTCTATAGTTCCTGGGATAAGAAGCCTAAACTGATACTGCCTCAGGAAATGGGCCCATGTTCACCCTAAATTAAGAACATCTGGGAAAGTCAGATTTTTTTTTCCTCCCCTAAATGCATTGTCCCCATTTGGCCCCTGGTGATGATAGAAAACGCTTTTCAGAGGAGTGGCTTTGGTCCCAGGACACAAGGTTCACTCTTAATCTGTGTTGAGGGTACAGCAGGTTCATTAAATATTCCCCTTTAGTCTGTGCTGCCTCACTTGAGGGAGCCTGGTTTTAATCCCAGTGCCTGGTGCCAAGTGTTGATCTCTGTCTGGCAGGATTGCTTGGAGAAAATGTGACTCCCTCTTGAAGATGATTGATGAAGTTGAGGACATCTGGAAAAGATACTCTGCTTAGCTTGGGTCTCTTCTGGATCCCTGTGCATATAAAGTAGAAATCCTTGGGGAAACATGGTCTTAGTTCTAGAGTATATGTTCACAGGGAATAGATGTTTATATTAGAATTTTGCATATTAGAACACCCTATTCTTTATAATCTACTTCACTCTAAACTAAGTTATTCAGAGCATCCACTAAGTTCTTAATTTCAGCAACTATGTATCTTATTTCTGGACATTCCATTAGAAATATTTCCAATTCTTTTTTTTTCTCATAATGGGTTTTAGTTTAATTGTATTTTGTATTTCTTCTTTTATTACTCTGATCATTTAAAAACATATAGTTTATGGTCTCTTTCAAGTTGTTCCATCATCTCAAGTTCTTGGGATGCATGCCAATTCTTCTATTTATTTTGTCTGCCACTCACTTTCTTTAGAGTAAATGGATTCTATTTTTTTCCTAAATTTTTAAACTTTTAGCTCATTAGCAGCTGGCATTTTGTAAGTGTGTGTTTGGGAGGTAAGGGGCATATCAGACCTGACAAAGATTATTTGTTTCCTTGTGATATCCTATGGGATTCACATGAAACCTGAGATGAAGAATTTTCCTTTGAAAAGAGAAATAGTTAATATTTGTTTCTATAGGGTATTTCAGAGGGTGGGTCCCAAACGGGGCTTGATCTGGTTTCCTTGGTGGTGTTAATTTTTAGACTTGGGATTCCCTCAAGATACTGTACATTCTGAACCTATAGTATTGTGTAGTTTAGGCTTGTATTTTTGGTTATTTTTCTCTCCAGCCTGGAGAGTGGAGATATATGCTATGTTGTTTTGTTGTATGTTGTTGTTTACTCACTGAGTCATGCCTGTCTCTTTGCCACCCTATGGACTGTACCCTACCAGGTCCCTCTGTCTATGGGATTCTCCAGGCAAGAATACTGGAGTGGGTTGCCATTTCCTCCTCCAGGGGATCATTCCGACCCCAGAATAGAACCCGGATCTCTTATGTCTCCTTCATTGGCAGGCAGGTCCTTTACCACTAGCACCACCTGGGGAGCCACTTCCCAATCAATGCCCTGGGCCGGGAGCAGTGGCTTGCTTGTTCTTTATTCATGACTTACTCTTGAACTATTTATTCCAGTGTCCTGGATCTGTATGAGGATTTCAGTTCCAGATGCTCATCTTTTATGAGCTCATGAAAGTGAAAGTGTTAGTTGTTCAGTCATGTTCAACACTTTGTGACCCCATGTTCTGTATGAGCTCATGCTGCTGCTGCTGCTGCTGAGTCCCTTCAGTCGTGTCCAACTCTGTGCAACCCCATAGATGGCAGCCCACCAGGCTCCGCTCTCCCTCGGATTCTCCAGGCAAGAACACTGGAGTGGGCTGCCGTTTCCTTCTCCAATGCATGAAAGTGAAAAGTGAAAGTGAAGTCGCTCAGTTGTGTCAGACTCTTTGTGACCCCGTGGACTGAAGCCTACCAGGCTCCTCCGTCCATGGGATTTTCCAGGCAAGAGTACTGGAGTGGGGTGCCATTGCCTTCTCCCATGAGCTCATGACCAGTTCTATAATCATTGTGTGTTGGCATTTGAAGCTCTGTTTCTGTCCATAAGGTTCGATTCCTGGGTGGGGAAGATCCCCTGGAGAAGGAAATGGCTACTTACTCCAGTACTCTTTCCTGGAAAATGCCATGGACAGAGGAGTCTGATGGTCTACAGTCCATGGGGTTAACAGGCCAATGCCTGGTCCATCTTCCCCATGGGTTCCTGCAATGTCTTCTCTAACTATGACTCCCTTCCTTATTTCAGACTCTGGAAATCCCTTTATTTTATACATACAGCTTTATATTTACTCATCATGCAATATTTGGAGCACAGATATAGTTGCATTGAGAAAGTAAAAAGTAGCTCAATCTACCAACTTCATGGAACTGGATTTTTCCCTACTTTTTAAAAAATCAGTTTTTATTGGAGTAGAGTTACTCAGTTTCTAGTGTATAGCAAAGTGAATCAGCCATATATATATATATATATATATATATCCCTTCTCTTTTGGATTTCCTTCTCATTTTGGTCACCACAGAGCATTGAATAGAGTTATTTGTGCAATACAGTAGATTCTTGTTAGTTATCTATTTTATAAATAGTATCAATAGTGTATATGTGTCAATCTCAGTTTCCCAGTTCATCCCATCCCCGTTTCTCCCTTGGTATTCATACGTTTGTTTTCTGTATGCATGTTTCTATTTTTGCTTTGCAAATTTGATCATCTATACCATTTTTATAGATTCCACATGCTGCTGCTAAGTCACTTTAGTCATGTCCAACTCTGTGCAACCCCATAGATGGCAGCCCACCAGGCTCCCCCATCCCTGGGATTCTCTAGGCAAGAACACTGGAGTGGGTTGCCATTTCCTTCTCCAGTGCATGAAAGTGAAAAAATAAAGTGAAGTTGCTCAGTCGTGTCCAACTCCTAGCGACCCCATGGACTGCAGCCCACCAGGCCCCTCCGTCCATGGGATTTGCCAGGCAAGAGTACTGGAGTGGAGTGCCATTGCCTTCTCCGAGATTCCACATATATGCGTTAATATACAATATTTGTTTTTCTTTCTGACTTACTTCACTCTATATGATAGTCTCTAGGTCCATCTACAACTCTTACAATTGATCCAATTTTTTTCCTTTTATGACTGAGTAATATTCCATTGTATATACATACCACATCTTCTTTATCCATTCCTCTGTTAATGGACATTTAGATTGTTTCCTTGTCTTTACTACTGTAAATAGTGCTGCAATGAACATTGGGATGCATGTATCATTTTGAATTATGCTTTTCTCTGGCTATGTGCCCAGGAGTGGGATTGCTGGGTGATATGGTAGTTCTATGTTAGTTTTCAAAGAAACTTCCATTCTTTTTTCATTTGTTGTTTTATTTCTTTTTTGGAGGTAGGTGGGAAAGAATTATTTTTTAAACTATATTAAACTTAAAATAACCCTGTTCTTCATTCTTAATATTTTTTTTACCTACTCTGTATTCCTCTAGTAATATTGCTTCAGTGATTTCTAAACCCTTGAAGACAAATCCTACATGCAAGTGTTTTCAAGATGATATTTTTGAACAAAGTATATATTTCCACTGTGGGAAATACCAACATAATTGTCTCATTATTTGATAATTTCAGGAACAGTCAATAAATCCCTGCATGAAAACTAATTAGAACAGTTAATTCTAATTTCTCAACAAATATAATTTTTTCAATTAAGTTCAGTTGCTCAGTCATGTCTGACTCTTTGCGACCCCATGGACTGTAGCACAACAGGTTTCTCTGTCCATCACCAATTCCCGGAGCTTGCTCAAACTCATGTCCATCAACTCGGTGATGTCATCCAACTATTTCATCCTCTGTCATCCCCTTCTCCTCCTGCCTTCAGTTTTCCCCAGCATCAGGGTCTTTTTAAGGAGTCAGTTCTTTGCATCAGGTGGCCAAAGTATTGGATCTTCAGCTTTAGCATCAGTCTTTCCAATGAATATTCAGGACAGATTTCCTTTAGGATTGACTGGTTTGATTTCCTTGCAGTCCAAGGGACTCTCAAGAATCTTCTCCAATACTTCAAAAGCATCAATTCTTCAGTGCTCAGCTTTTTATGGTCCAAATCTCACATCCATATATGACTACTGGAAAAACCATAGCTTTTTTAGCAATTGTATTTTTTGCACATTTTAGGAAATGAACCCTTACTTAAAGTTATTCAGAATCTGAAAAAAAAATTGTTACATAATGGAAATTCTTATAGGGAATGTTATTGATTATTAAGTATGATTACAAAATACTTAATCTCTGTTCATTGACTATATCAATTCAGTTTGCTAATTATATTAATATTAGCACTGTGTATAAGAATAAATGTAATATAAAATAGTGTTAAATCTTATCAAAACTAAATGGTAAAGATACAAAGCATCATCAGAAAGATAATTATCTGTGTAATAGACAGCATGGAAATTATGTGCTTTGGGTATTTTTTAAAATCTCCATTAATAATTGATTTGTTCAAATCATATTTAATTTAAAAAAACAGAATATATTTAAAAATTTAACTCACCAGTTGGAGTGGATTACAAAAATATTTGACAGACTCTGTATTTTCAGATCAGATCAGATCAGTCGCTCAGTTGTGTCTGACTCTTTGCGACCCCATGAATCGCAGCACGCCAGGCCTCCCTGTCCATCACCAAATCCCAGAGTTCACTCAGACTCACGTCCATCGAGTCGGTGATGCCATCCAGCCATCTCATCCTCTGTCGTCCCCTTCTCCTCTTGCCCCCAATCCCTCCCAGCATCAGAGTCTTTTCCAATGAGTCAACTCTTCGCATGAGGTGGCCAAAGTACTGGAGTTTCAGCTTTAGCATCATTCCTTCCAAAGAAATCCCAGGGCTGATCTCTTTTAGAATGGACTGGTTGGATCTCCTTGCAGTCCAAGGGACTCTCAAGAGTCTTCTCCAACACCACAGTTCAAAAGCATCGATTCTTTGGCACTCAGCCTTCTTCACAGTCCAACTCTCACATCTATACATGACCACAGGAAAAACCATAGTCTTGACTAGATGGACCTTTGTTGGCAAAGTAATGTCTCTGCTTTTGAATATGCTATCTAGGTTGGTCATAACTTTCCTTCCAAAGAGTATGCGTCTTTTAATTTCATGGCTGCAGTCACCATCTGCAGTGATTTTGGAGCCCAGAAAAATAAAGTCTGACACTGTTTCCACTGTTTCCCCATCTATTTCCCATGAAGTGATAAGGCAAGTATAAAAAATCAGAAATAAATTATTATTATTTTTTTAAAAAACCCACAATATGAAGAAACCATATAATTGATTATCATGAAATAAAGCAGTAACAATTTATTATATAATGGATCTGAAACTTGGCCTTTCAGTACTGACATTTTTAGGATTTGTATCATATAGTTTTACATCAGTTAAGGATTGTGTCTCCTCTAATGTTATTACTTAAAAATTCCCAGCAATTTGTATTTGCTACTCAGTGCCCTTAGTTCCAAGGCAAGTGCTTAATGAAGAAAAACTGAATGGTGAATGAATGAACTGTTGATCAGAAGCACGACCAGAGAACCAAAAAGTCACTGGTTAACTAGTAAGTACTTGGAGAAAGACACTCAACCCATTACAAAGGCTTACAAGGACACCTCAAAAAAGTTAAAGGGTCTAAACTTTGTGAGAATAAAATTCAATGGCTTGGATGGAATTCTGAATTTGTGATTGTGAGAAATCTTTACACAAATCTAGACACCTTAAAGTAATGCTATTTTGTGGGTCTTCTGATCTGCTGAAAATATGCCTCATCTGTGCTACCTGATACGGTAGCCTCTAGTCATATATGGCTATTGAGTACTTTGAATGGAGATACTGTGACTAGAGAACTAAATTTTGAAGGTCATCTTAGATCTGATTTTAATTTAAATGGACACATATGTATGTCATTATAGCCCTACAGAGTTCTCTGTGATGGAAAATAGATATGGAAGCAGCAAGGATCTGACCAAAAGGAACCAAGGTTGGAAGTAATCAGAGGCAACTATGCCCTGTTTCTCATTATTGTTGGTCATACATTCCTTCAATGGGTACATATACACAAATATCACACACCATGTGCAGTGTCAACAGAAATCAATCATTATATATGTAATGACTTAGAAACTGTGAACATTTATGACTTAGAATCATGAACAATTCCTGAAAAAGGTACATACTGAATACTCCAGCTGGGAGATAAGTCAGACAAATAAGCATAGATATAAAAAGTTCACTGCTACAAATGAAGTAAGATATCTTTATCTAAACAATTGCTTCACTTACAGTGAGGATACAATATATGTGATATGTCAGTGTGTGATACAAGTGATGTGCCAATGAGCTTGCTTTATATTTGTAAGAAGATTGTAAATGTTTAAATAGTAAATGGTACATTTTAGATAGATTATATTGGGTAAAATGAGGGTATCTTATTCTCTAAAGTTACTCCAGCATAAAACTCAGTTCTAGGCATATAAAAGAGAGTTAACTGTTACTCTTTTCTTTTTTATATGCAATGAAAACATATCATTATTCTTTGGAAGCCTTTTATGATGTATTTTTAAAATTAATTCTTGAAACACTGTGTGTTTAGTAAGGCAGGCATTATTGTTATCTATTTTTTTCAGAAGCAAATAATGTAATAAACTGATGGACCTAATCCACTACCGTGTATGTAATAAATGAAGAAACCAGGATTTGAAATGGGTCCTTGGGAAATAAGGTTAGCGTCGTTTCTACTCTATGCTCTTGGCCCTCTATTAATGGTGACAATAATGGCTATGATAACTACAGGGGAAAAATAATGATGTTGATAATTATCATCATTTACATGAACTATGAATTAGTTCCTCTAAAGAGATTTACACACACTGTATTATTCTGAAATAGAGCTACCTTCCTCATTGATTGTACAATATTCCCTTTTTCATATGTGCTGTTGGAAATTATAGTCTTCTTTTAAAATTTTATGTCATATTCAAATAACTTTTTAAGTTTTATATTTTTCCTTTACCTTATGCTATTTCCTCATACATTCTGGTTTACAATATTTTCTTCTTTTCTAGTTTATCAGACTGATTTCTGACTATGATCTTAAAATCAGAAAAAAATTTGGAAGCTAAATATAGTTCAGTTTTACACCAGCTCAAAATACAGAAATCATCACTATGAACAAAGCTAGTGGAGGTGATAGAATTCCAGTTGAGCTATTCCAAATCCTTAAAGATGATGCTGTGAAAGGGCTGCACTCAATATGCCAGCAAATTTGTAAAGCTCAGCAGTGGCCACAGGACTGGAAAAGGTCAGTTTTCATTCCAATCCCAAAGAAAGGCAATGCCAAAGAATGCCCAAACTACCACACAATTGCACTCATCTCACACACTAGTAAAGTAATGCTCAAAATTCTCCAAGCCAGGCTTCAGCAATATGTGAACCATGAACTTCCTGATGTTCAAGATGGTTTTAGAAAAGGCAGAAGAACCAGAGATCAAATTGCCAACATCTGCTGGACCATGGAAAAAGCAAGAGAGTTCCAGAAAAGCATCTATTTCTGCTTGATTGACTATGCCAAAGCCTTTGACCGTGTGGATCACAATAAACTGTGGAAAATTCTGAAAGAGATGGGAATACCAGACCACCTGATCTGCCACTTGAGAAATTTGTATGCAGTTCAGGAAGCAACAGTTAGAACTGGACATGGAATAACAGACTGGTTCCAAATAGGAACAGGAGTACATCAAGGCTGTATATTGTCACCCTGTTTATTTAACTTATATGCAGAGTACATCATGAGATATGCTGGACTGGAAGAAACACAAGCTGGAATCAAGATTGCTGGGAGGCAACACCCTTATGGCAGAAAGTGAAGAGGAACTCAAAAGCCTCTTGATGAAGGTTAAAGAGGAGAGTGAAAAAGTTGGCTTAAAGCTCAACTTTCAGAAAACGAAGATCATGGCATCCAGTCCCATCACTTCATGGGAAATAGATGGGGAAACAGTGGAAACAGTGTCAGACTTTATTTTTCTGGGCTCCAAAATCACTGCAGATGGTGACTGCAGCCATGAAATTAAAAGACGCTTACTCCTTGGAAGGAAAGTTATGACCAACCTAGATAGCATATTCAAAAGCAGAGACATTACTTTGTCAACAAAGGTTCGTCTAGTCAAGGCTATGGTTTTTCCAGTGGTCATGTATGGATGTGAGAGTTGGACTGTGAAGAAGACTGAGTGCCAAAGAATTGATGCTTTTGAACTGTGGTGTTGGAGAAGACTCTTGAGAGTCCCTTGGACTGCAAAGAGATCCAACCAGTCCATTCTGAAGGAGATAGCCCTGGGATTTCTTTGGAAGGAATGATGCTAAAGCTGAAACTCCAGTACTTTGGCCACCTCATGCGAAGAGTTGACTCATTGGAAAAGACTCTGATGCTGGGAGGGATTGGGGGCAAGAGGAGAAGGGGACGACAGAGGATGAGATGGCTGGATGGCATCACTGACTCGATGGATATGAGTCTGAGTGAACTCCGGGAGTTGGTGATGGACAGGGAGGCCTGGCGTGCTGTGGTTCATGGGGTCGCAAAGAGTCAGACACGACTGAGCGACTGATCTGATCTGATCTGATGCTTACAAAACTTACTTTCAAGTGAGATTCATTAAATTTAAATTCACAGACATAGATAGATAGAATAAATGAAAGAAATTACTGCCAAAAATTAATGAAATATGTTTTCCCCTTGGAAGAACCAAAGAGTACATACTGTCGTACTTTGAGTAAAGAATAATTTTCAGCACACTTATAGATCACAACATAAAACGAAATGTATTTTCAATCACAGATGTACACTTTAACTGAATTCCTGCACAGCCAAACAAATGGAATAAAAATGAAAGTTTTCATCCAGCACAGTTTGGCACAATTCAGACAAAGGGATAAAATTATTTACTTATTCATTTTTTGAACTCAATGAAATAATTTGCATGAGGCTAGCCTGTTTCATCCTGAAATAAAGTGAGAGTAAATGGGAAGCTATTACTTTATTGATTTCACATATTTACTACATGGAGAGATTGTGACTCCAAAGATTTGGTAAATGCAAAAGTACAGTTGTAATGACATACCAGACCGAGCCTGGCAATGGACTCACCACAAATGTTAATGGGATTGGACTGGGAAAGAGAAAATGAGAACTAGATCTTTTAACTGATTAAAAACTGATTAAGAACATGTAAAGGAAGTTAAACATATTTAATGTTAGAGCTGTGGTCCTGCTGTTTTAGAACATTTTAAAAAAGAACTAAGCATCTCTCCCTCTCCCCCACTTAGGGCCCCCTCTCTTTGTCCATTCCAAGCTATTCTTACTTTCAGAGTCAGAGGAAGGGAAGTCCATAGCTGAGAATAGGTCTGTTGCCCCAGAGCAGTTGCATATTCCACACAAACTAAAGGCCCCAGCATGGGCGTTAGAGGAACTAGAGTTGTGAGCACTAAAGGAAAATGTTGTCTATGGTGGGTGGTACATTCCAGCAGGTAGTAGGTTAGAACAGATGAGTTATCTTGAGTGAAGCATGAAGATCAAGAATTTGGCTACCTGAGGAAATGCCTGTCACTTTTATACATTGATCCTTGCCTTGATGTTTTTTGTTTTTCTTATTTTCTGACAATAAAACTTGTTTTTAACTATACAAAATAACCAGGGTATAAAAATGCACATTTTATACACAGGAAAAACTGCTGTTGGACTTCAATATAATGTATTCCTGCTGCTGCTGCTAAGTTGCTTCAGTCGTGTCTGACTCTTTGCGACCCCATAGATGGCAGCCCACCAGGCTCCCCCGTCCCTGGGATTCTCCAGGCAAGAACAATGGAGTGGGCTGCCATTTCCTTCTCCAATGCATGAAAGTGAAAAGTGAAAGGGAAGTCGCTCAGTCGTGTCTGACTCTTTGCGACCCCATGGACTGCAGCCCACCAGGCTCCTCTGTCCGTGGGACTTTCCAGGCAAGAGTACTGGAGTGGGGTGCCATTGCCTTCTCCGAACGTATTTCTAAGGTTTCTTCAAGAAAGGAATATTGCCCTGAATTATAATCTTGAGTCTTTACAGAAGATCGTGTATCCCTGGAGGGATAACAGCCGCACTAGGGAAACCCACTGTCTCTCCACATGCACGCTATTGGAATTTGGGCCTCACAGGCTCTGCATCCTATGGGATTGTCCCATGCATTGCAGAATATTTGACCTTCCTACTAGTAAATGACAGCAGTGTCTCATAGTCATTCAAGGACAAGAAAAAAAAAAGCCCCTTCTCAACATCTATATAGTGTTTCCAAATAGCCTCTAGGGAATAAAGGTGACTTCGTTTCACCTGTGTTAAATACAATGAAGAAAGATTGCAGAAGAGGGACTTCTGACTCTACCTGAGGCTATGAAAGAGGGAACTTTGTTAATACATAATGAATAAGGGACAGATAATTATTCTAGATCATTGTTTTATGAGTCATTTCTCCTCTGTGTTTTCTTACTTCTTTACTTACCTGTTGTTCCTAAGATTGTCTTTTTGGTTTTATCTATTGAGCTTTCTGTTTATCTATCTATCTAGTGGCTTTAGATACTTGGTTACAAAAGTACGCTTATTACCATGAAAGAGAACCCCGTTTGCAAGCAAAATTAAATCACAGTGGGTATATACACCAACCATAACAGTACTAACTTGCCTGAACTCTTCTCCTGTTCTACTCCGCGACATTTTCTTTACTTGATTTTAAATAACCTTTCTAGGAATTATGAGTCTGCATTTTAAACTCATTTCAAGCTTCACTTCCCCTGCAAGGCTAAATCTATCTACATGGAAAGTTCAAAAGATGTTGTTGATTCTGTAGTTAGATTCACATGGTTTCATAGCAAGATGGGGAAAGAAACATTCCAAGCGGGTAATGAGATTGTTTGTTATGTTACTGCCCCTCCCCTCCCACCCCTGAGGCCTTCTGACCTCAAACCTGACCTCACCAGTTGGAGAAAACTGTATTGTGCAGAAACAGCCCAATTCAATACAACAAGCATTTTTTTATTTCCCTAGATTTTGTTGTAGTCCTATGCAAGATTGTGTAAGGGCATGGGTGACAGCTCTCAAAGTGCCCAGTGTTCAGGTAAATGGAATAACTGTAATGAAACATGACAGTTGCTCTAACTGTAGGATTGCCACTGACACTCTCACTCCTAATCAAGTCTGTTTTAGTTCAAGTGTCGTCCTCTGAGGGCTCCAGTTTCACTGGATAATCTGATCCAAATGATAGGAGCTAGCTGCTCACAGGACTCTGAGATCAATAATTCCTCATTTTATAATCGGAGAGAATATAATCCAAGTGATAATAACCTGGTCACATTTATCCAGGGAGCCACCCTGGATAAATGCTTGTTAAAGGACATCTAAGCAACTTACATGCATTTTGCAATGGTTTTCTGAAGATTAGGTGTTCAGTTTGTTTTTGTTTTTGTTTTTTCATATTCTGTAAGGATGATTGGTCTCAGTGCAATAAGGAGAAAATGCAGAGGGGAATTATTTGGAGTGGAAATGAGGTGAAATTTTGAAGGTCTAAGGAGATAATTTAGAGATGATGTCTTTAACTGTGCTGTGTAAACATTTATCTTGTATGACCTCAGTTAATCTAACTAATTATTTCCCCCAAAAGGACTTCAATTCCTAAATTATAATTTTATTTGGAGAAATTTAATTGAACATTTTGTAAAAGTCCATTAGTTTTGTATGTATATGTATGTATATATATGTATATATAGTGATGCTGTGTGCCTGATATCATTACTTCATTAAAAAACAATCTGCAGAATTATAATCATACAGAGCAGAGTTCCTTGTGCTATGCAGTAAGTCCTTGTTGGTTATCTATTTCAAATATAGCAGTGTACATGTCAGTCCTCAGATCTTAGTCTATTCCCCACCAGCAAGCTTCTCCTCTGGTCACCATAAATTTGTTCACAAAGTCTGTGAGTCTGTTTCTACTTTGTAAATAAGTTCATTTCAATCTTATTTTTTAGATTCCACATATAAGTGATAGCATATGGTATTTGTCTTTGTCTGCTTTACTTCACACCCAAAACTAATATAACATTGTTAATCAAATATACTCTAATATAAAATAAAAAAACAGTGTTGTTCAGTTGCTCAGTCATGTCTGACTCTGTGCAACCCCATGGACTGCAACATGCTAGGCTTCCCTGTCCTTCACCATCTCCCAGATTTGCTCAGACTCATGTCCATTGAGTCAGTGTTGCCATCAAACCATCTTGTCCTCTGTCATCCCCTTCTTTTCCTGCTTTCAGTCTTTCCCAGCATCAGGGTCTTTTCCAATCAGTCAGTTCTTCGTATCAGTTGCCCAAAGTATTGAAGCTTCACCTTCATCATCAGTCCTTCCAATGAATATTCAGTGTTGATTTCCTTTAGGATTAAATGGTTTGATGTCATTGCTGTCCAAGAAACTCTCAAGAGTTTTCTCCAACACCGCAGTTCAAAAGCATCAACTGTTTGGTGGTCAGCCTTCTTTACGGTCCACCTCCCACAACCATACATTACTACTGGAAAAACCATAGCTTTGTTGGCAAAATAATGCCTCTGATTTTTAATACACTGTCCAGGTTTGTCATAGCCTTTCTTCCAAGGAGCAAGCATCTTTTAATTTCATGGCTGCAGTTCACCATCTACAGTGATTTTGGAGCCCAAGCAAATAAAGTCTGTCACTGTTTCTATTGTTTCCCCATCTATTTGACATGAAGTGATGGGACTCGATGCCATGATTTTTGGTTTTTGAACATTGGTTTAAAGCAAGCTTTTTCACTCTCCTCTTTCACCTTCATCAAGAGGCATTTTAGTTCTTCTTCACTTTCTGCCATAATAATGGTGTCATCTGCATGTCTGAGCTTATTGATATTTCTCCTGGCAATCTTGATTCCAGCTTATACTTCAACCAGCCTAACATTTTGCATGATGTATTCTGCATAGAAGTTAAATAAGCGAGGTGACAATATACAGCCTTGATGTACTCCTTTCCCAATTTTGAAACAGTCTGTATCTGCCTGTTAAAATTGAGGATGATTCACTGTTGATCTAAAATAATAAAATGAATCTATTTGTATATTTATCATTAACTAATTGGTTATCTAGATGACTAAGTTTCATACAAATGAAAAAAGACTTGTTTCATTTTCTCTCAAACAATAGCCTTCTTAAAACACTAAACGAGATGCTATGTATTCAATACAATAGTGTACTTCCATTAAAATACTTTCTGCTAAAAGGTCCCCTAGTAGAAAATCTAGACAACATGACCTGCCATCCAGATTCGTTTACATTTTAAAACAAACATGAAGAAAAATGAGTGAATGCATATTTTCACTCAAAGAAAATTTTCAAAGTGCTACATGGTCTTTTGTTTTACCTCCCTTTGGCATCTTAACTTGGCATCTAAACTGCAGATGAAATACATGGAAATTGTTTCCTATATCCTTAGTCATCCATACTGTTCTTGTTGATGGAAGATGTTCTATAGGGGAAAATAAAACGTTTTCTCAAATAGGATTAAACAGTTGTGCACCTCGTTGTTTTGGGGATATAGTATATCCTAATAGCACTTAGTGCTTTTTAAATACAAGTGATGATTGATACAAGCTACAGTAGGGATTAAGTTCTATCTTTGCTACATTGCTTGCCTATGCAAACTGTGGGAGATATTTACACTTTATGCCAGAAATATGAGCAAGTGTTAGTTTACATGGCATACAGGTAAAAAAAGTACAGTGATTTAGAAAAATTTTCCCGGTGATCATAACTCAGTGCACTAGAACATCAGTATGCTCACATTTTGGCTCCAAGTTGAAAATTTTAGAGTTAAATTAATAGAGATAATATGTCCAAACTTACATCTCAGTGAAAAGTTGTTAATGGTTGGTTGGTGATGTGTCTTTCAAGGATCACAAATCTTTATTTTTCATTATTGGCATATGCTAATGATACTAAAAAATGCAATTTGATTTAGCTTTTTTCAGGGGAAAAAAAGCATAGTCAAAATTCAGTTTGAAAGGAGTAATTCCAGTGTGCTCCTCAGACAGCCACCTAAGCAGATAACCTTGTTTTTATTTTAATGATGTTATAAAAGAACAATCAAATATGAACTTGCTCTTACTTCCATTAAATCTCCCAGGCCATTTGCATTTGTGTACTTTCTGCCTCCCTCCAGTTACAACCTTTAGGAAATGTTATTACTTCAATCAAATGCTAACCTTTCTGCTCTGGATGCCATCTGCTCTTCCATCTCAAGGATTTTGCTCCTTGATTAACCCCTCTTTCTTGCAAGGTTGGCTTCTTTTTCTCCTCTTAACCAATTCACTGAGCAGAGAAACATGCATTAAATCTCTGATTATCAGGAAAAAAATAGTATAGGCTGTCCTTTCATCTCAGTCTTTCCATCTATGGCTACATTTCTCTGATATCCTTCACAGTAAAACCACTTGAAAAAATTGTTTGCAGTTACATCTTTACTTCCTCTTCATCTCCCACTTTTCTCCTGAAATAATTTGAAATGTCTTCACATTCCACACTTCATGGACATTGCTAATATCATGGTAGCTTTGCCAAATTTAATAATCACTTGTTGGAGTTTATATTTCTTTATCTTCAACAGCATTCAACACAGTTCACAAGTCTTAAAATATTTTCTTCTCCTGCCTTCACTCTTACTGTTCTCCTGGTTATTTTTCTTCGATTTTGAATTACCTTTCTCAAAGATCATTGCTGCTTTCTCCTATTTCTATTGGACTTGAAAGTGTTGAAATGCTTTAGTGCTCTAAGCCCCTTTCTCTGCTCCAGGTAATTTTTTCTCCAGATAATAAATCTCATTGAGAGCAAAGGCTTTAAATAATATCTCTATATCTTTCTTTATTATTGACATCTGTAGACTCATTTGCAAGCGGTCCATCAGTTATCTACCTTGAGAGGAAACTAACCATCCTAAATTTAACAAGACCAAGCAAAATACTTGTTACTCCAAACCTGCTCCTTCTGCTTTCTTATTTATATCAGTAGATGCCACCTCTGTGTACCCAGATGCTCAAGCCAAAACCAAAGAAACATTCTTGATTCCTCTCTTTTTGTCACCGTAGCATCTAATCCACTAGCAGACCTTGTGGTGTAACTTCCAAAATGTATCCCCAAAATACAGTCCCCTTCATTCAATTCTCTACCCAGCAAATGGAGTTTGCATATCCGTAAGTGCTTTACTCCAGTTTATGTACTTTACTCCAGTGACTTCTTATAATCACATAGAATCTTTTCATCATGCTTAGAATCTTTACATTTCTTTACAATTTCTGAGTCTGGCTATTAGAATCCCATCCTGGTAACTTTACAACTCCTTTCTCTGTCTATTACAACCACATTGACACTCCTTCTATTTCTTATTTGTATATTAGCACATTGTAGAAACGTTCTCCTTTACACAGAATATTACTTTTTCTTCCTGGAATACTCCTCCCCATAATCTTAGAATATCTGGATTTTTCTTATAATTCAAGCCCAGAACTGTAGTGCTGGTTATACAGGCCATCTGTGGTAGCCATATTCAAGTTTTAGCTCAGATTTCATTCATGGAGAAGGACTTTCTTATCACTAAATCTAAAACAAAACAAGAATTAAACAATACAACAAAATTCAGAGTAATTTGTGGAATTTGGAGCAGAAGTGTAAATAAATGTGTTCTGCTATTTTTACTTAGAAGTCTCTGCTAGTATTTTAAAAAAATTATTTGTAAAATGAATGATTTTGATCCATCTGTCCCTGAGAATAAACTCTATAATATCATAAAAGCTGACAATCCTGTAAACTATTCTAATTTCATTCAGCTAGACAAATAGCAGGTAATAAACATGTATTTGTTAAACAATAAGTGAATCAATTAAGTAGAAAGAGCATGTGATTTGAAATTAAAGAATTTGCATTCAAGTTATAGGAATGACCTTTTGATACTTTGCAACTTTGAGCAAATATACTATCCTTTCTAAGGCTCAGTTGCCTCAGATTCAAAACTGGGAAGGTAATTCTAATAATAACCTCTCAGACAGAGGTATTTTAAATACTAAATAAGTACTGTGTATGTATGGGCATGCATGCTAAGTCACTTCAGTCGTGTCTTACTCTTTGTGACCCTATGGACTGTAGCCTGCCAGTGTCCTCTCTCCATGCGATTCTCCAGGCAAGAATACTGAAGTGGGTTGCTGTGCTTTCTTCCAGGGGATCTTCCCTACCCAAGGACTGAATCCACATCTCTTATGTCTCCTGCATTGGCAGGCGGATTCTTTACCACTAGTGCCACCTGGGAAGGCTGGTATATTTATATCTATACCCATATCCATATAAATATCTGTATTTATCACTTTTGCAATATAGAAAGCTTTACAAAAGGAAATGTCATTATTAGGTAAAAATCTCACTTAGTAAATATGATATCAGGATAGTTTTAGTGTTACAGAAAATTTTAAAAAAGACTACAGACAGAATCTGTTATATAAATAGATTGAGGGGAAAATGGAAATGGGAACCTGAATAGAGCTTTAATAGCAAAGCTTTACTCGTATACATGTAATCCCTAAAGATCAGTGTGGTCAGAAATAAGAGTAAAATGAAAAGATAGAATTAAGAATTGCTTTGGCATTAAGTTTGGAGACCAGCAGTCATATATAACAAAAGCATGAAAAGAGACATTATATAGCTTGTATTATTAGGGCAGAAATACAAAGCACAATGGATAGAACTTCCAGGTGTAAATGGCCACTTGGACAATCCTACCAAAATGATAGTAGTCCAGTTTTATTTTGCTTATAAATATGAGATGGAAAGAGAATGGATGAAAAGAGTGACAGGATTTTTAAAACTGGGGAAAAGATATAGCAGAGACCTTAAAGTATTCAGAAAAACTAAATCCTAAGCCAAGAGTGAAAAAACCCAAGAGCTAAGCTGGTGAACAGTTCAGAATTCCTAAAGGTCCAAAGCTTGAGAGCACCAAGCTTTGGGGTTATGGAGAGACGGAAAGCTACAATAAAAGATAAGCTTGAAACTCTGTAAAATTAAACTACTTTCTCAGATACACTTCCAATAGCAACTGTCCTTCATGAGTGTAATCATACGAAGACTACAAGGACTGTGAAAGTTGGAGCCCCATATAAACAAAGAGGTAAATAGAAGTTGGGAGAAAAAGACTAGGCTGAAAGATTAAAACTTGAAAATGTAAGCAATATACTCAGAGGGATAAGAAAGCATATTGAATATGATAAAAAAAATATTAGTTTTCCAAAAAAAATGAAGGGAAAGATCTTGGAAATTAAAACTATAAGGAGTCTTCAGATTTCAAACTGAACCACTGCATTCCTTTGGTAAATTCCATTTCCGTTCTCAAAAATAGTGCTTTCACAATTTCCCTTCTCTCTTCAAGCCTCTTTACCCTCAAAACTTTTCTCCTCTAGTCTCTGCATCTATATGCAATCACACCACCACAATGCTCAACCCTCAAACCTGCTCTTTCTCAGGCTTCCTCTTACCCTGCTCTCCCTGCTGTCACTTAACACATAGTATATCACCAAGTCCTGTTGACTCTACTTCCAAAACACGTGCTTAATCCATCCATTTCTCTACATCTCCCTCACTCTCACCCCAGTCTTCATCACTGCCAGCTTGCACTTGGACTACCGCAATAGCGTCTCCCAAATCTTTCTCATTGCACTTAAAATTAAAAGCTAAATTTCTTGAAGTGAAGTGAAGTGAAGTGGCTCAGTCATGTCCGACTCTTTGTGACCTTGTGGACTGTAGCCTACCAGGCTCCTCCGTCCATGGGATTCTCCAACTTAAAATCTCAACATAATTCAGGTCCCATCTTCCTTTGAGTTCATTCAACCCCTTTTTCTCTTTTTTACTGTACTCACTTCCCTCCAGTCATAATGACTATATTTCTTTTTTTTTTTTTTTCTTTTCTTTTTAATTAACTTAAATGCAATTACAACATTCTCTGGTGGCTCAGACAGTAAAGCGTCTGTCTACAATGCAGGAGACCTGGGTTCAATCCCTGGGTCAAGAAGATTCCCTGGAGAAGAAAATGGCAACCCACTCCAGTACTCTCACCTAGAAAATCCCATGGATGGAGCAACCTGGGGTCGCAAAGAGTCGGACATGACTGAGCAAATTCACTTCACTTCACTAATTACAACATTATGTTAGTTTCTGCTGTACAATGAGGTGAATCAGCTATGAGTATACATATATCTGCTCCCTCTTGGACCTCCTCCCCCATCCCACCCCTCTAGGTCGTCACAGAGCACCTAGCTGAGCACCCTGCATTATACTGCAGGTTTCCACTAGCTGTTTTAAGCTTTCCTGGTGACTCAGTCAGTAAAGAATCCCCTGCCAATGCAGGAGATGATGCAGGAGACAAAGGTTCAATCCCTGGGTGGGGAAGATCCCCTGGAGAAGAAAATGGCAACCACCCCAGTATTCTTGCCTGGGAAATCTCATGGATAGAGGAGCCTGGTAGGCTGTAGTCCATAGTAATGTATATATGTCAATCCTAATCCCCCAATTCATCCCTCCCTCCCCTTCCCACATCTGTGTCCACATGTCCCTTCTCTGATCTGCCTCTGTTCCTGCCCTAGAAATAGGTTCATCTGTACCATTTTTCTAGATTGCACGTATTACTCAACCATTAAAAGGAACAAAATTGGGTCTTTTGTAGAGATGTGAATGGACCTAGAATCTGTCATACAGAATGACTATATTTCAAATGCTTCATTTTTCTTAGAAAACTTCGAGCAAGTCTGAATTTCCCCTAAAAGTGACTTGCTATATTTTATTTTTTCACTGTTAGTATTGTCACCTGAAACTTAGAGGGGGCTTGCCTGTTGACTCATTGGTAAAGAATCTGTCTGCCAGTGCAGGAGATGTGGGTTCAGTCCTTGGGTTGAGAAGATCCCCTGGAGAAGGAAATGTCAACTCACTCCAATATTTTTACCTGAGAAATCCAGTGGACAGTGGGGCCTTGTGGGTTAAGTCCAAGGGGTCAATAAAGAGTCAGGCACAATTTAGCAGCCAAAGAACAACACTTAGAGGACTGACTATCGTTGAAGTCTCATAACATTAAGGCATATCCTGGGTTTGATAAATCCATTTTGACTTAATTTGAAATACACCTCACCCTTTAATCTGTCGATTCAACACTTCCTTGATTTCAGGAACACTGTCTTAAATTATATCCCTGGATATTCTGTTTCTCCTTTTCTTTTTTTCGCTTCCAGGTAACAAAATATGCATACCTTTCTTTGGCTCTATTCTCTTTAATTTTTAAAAAAAATTATTTGAGTTTGTTCTTCAAGTGTATTATCTGTGTTGCTGCTCTATTTTCATCCATATCCATTTTTCCTTCTTTCTGTGATCCATAGGACCTCATTTTTGTTATAATTTAAAATTTCCCTTCTTTTTCTTGAGCACCATCAACTAATTTTTCATATTCTTTTGTTGTCTTATTTTATCCTTAAGACCTGTATCTCTGCTGCAAGTTCCTCATTCATGGAGGCTGAGTTCATCCAGTTCTCTGAACCCCATAGACAGCTGCATAGCATGGTTTCCCCTGACCTGCAGCAACACTCTTCTGCTATGAGCTCTTAATCTTCCTTTTGTTTATTGTGTGTCTTCCTTCCTTCCTTCCCACTTGCTTTCCTTCTTCCCCAACCCCTACCTCTGTGTGTGTGGCTTGGAATTTAACCATCTTCAGTTCTCAAAGACCTGGAATGATCAGTAGCTTCTGCAGTGGCCCCTCTTCTAAGCCACATGCACAGTTAACTAGTTGCAAGGAAGGTGGCTTTTCGTGTTTCTTTTCACAACCCCTTTCCTTGACACTTTGTGGCTCAGGCAACTTCTCAGTAGCTCCTACAACCAGTACACCACTCCCATCTTATTTCAGACAGGGTGCCACGAGATTAGCTCATAAAATCTGGACAGTCATTGCATAGTGCATGCTTTGCCAGCATGGTCTTGACTCAGCCCATCAGGCATCTTCTCTCAGATCTACCTTCCCCACATCACCTCCTGGAAGCACATCCTATGTTGTCTGATAATCACATCCCACATCTTTTGTCAGGTCTACACTTCCCACATCTACCAGATCTACACATCTCATGTCATATCTTAGATCAGCTGGTCTGATCTGTCCATCAGATCCTCATGCCCCATGTCATATCCTAGATGAGCTGGTTTGATGTCATCTGTCAGATCTCTACATCCCAAATAGTCTCCGAGATCTGCATGTCTGATGTCCTCCTATAGTGGGTGATCTTAGTCTAGAGCCCGTAAGGGTGGCACTTTGTCTTGTGATCTAGCAGGGTTAGGGTTATACCCCAAAACAATACACAAGAATTGGGAAGAGAGAAGTTCACACACAGGAGGGATCCCCCATGATCAGAGAAGTGTAGTCCAAAGATGCTTTAAGATGGCTGGAGTCCTGACAAATCCATTTTTCCTAGCAAGGTTTTTTTTCCCTAAAAAATGTTAGCTCTATGAAACCTCCTGCTAAGACCTGCTTGAGATGCTCTGCTATGTTGGTGTTGGACATCTCCTCCTTTACAAGATGTGAATTTGGTCAGGTCTCTGGCTTCTGGTCTCACCTGGAGTGGACATAGTCCTGCTCTAACTCCCTCAGGAAGCCACCTTGCTGTGTGGACCATAGGGGATGGGAATGAATGAGTTAAGATAGTGTAAGCTGCTGGAATAAACACCTATCCATATGATGGTCAACAGGAAATCAGTTATGTAGAGCTCATATAAAGTCCAAAATATGAACTGCTGATTGAAGATGTGTCCCCTCCAGAGGTGACTCAGGTATCCAGGTTACTTCTTTTTGTGTAGCTCCAGCAGTTCCATTATTTGGCCTCCAAGGTCCAAAGTCAAGCTAGAAGGTCAAGGAACAATGGAAGGTTCATAGGTGATTTTATGAGTGAGTCATGGCAGGATAATCATCTGTTCTGCTCACCTTTCCTGACCTCAATCTCGTCACTTCTCCTCACATGGCACCTGAGACCTGGTACGCTTGGTCTAGCTGTGGGTCTTGAAAGTCTAGGATGCATGTGTGACCATTGCAGAGTCTCTGCCCCTCAAGTGTTCAGGAGAATGACACAGACCAGGTACAGTGCCGAGTGAAGGTTGAGCTTCTGATGTGCCATCAGGATGAGACTGCGTTGTACTGCCTTGGGTCATAGGATTCCTCTTCTTTGTGCCTACATAACGCTTAGGAACACCTAAGCCAGCACCATTACTCTGGCGTTACTCTTGGGAAACTTCCCCAGTGGCTCAGTGGTAAAAATCTGTTTGCCAATGCAGGAGAAACAGTTCAATTCCTGGGTCAGGCAGATTCCCTGGAGAAGGAAATGGCAACCCACTCCAGTATCTTGCCTGGAAAATTCCATGGGTAAAGGAGCCTGGTGGGCTACACTCCATGGGTTCAAAGAATTGGACACAATTTAGTGACTGAACAAAAACAAAGGAATGCAAAGCAAAGGAAAAAAATGGGAAGAGGGGAGAAGGAAAATCAGAAAGGGAAAGAAGGAAGGAATGAACAAAGGAAACAGGAAAGAAGGTAAAAATAGGAAAAGAAAAAAAATGTAGAGGGAGGAGGAGAGGAAAGAAAATCTGCTGTATTTGAATGTTTTGAGAGACGATTTATATTTAGGAAGAAGATTGGAGAATAATTTGATTATACTGCCAAAAAAAATGAGACAATTATTAAACTTATGGAAATAAGTAGATTATTAAAAAAATCATAATAAACCATTTGACATAGTTGAGCATAGGAAAGGTGTAATTGGATAAGAGAATATGATAAAGACTCTCTCTTTAACCAAACTTCATGCGAGCTCCTTGAGTCCTCTTTTCCATGAGGCTTCCTCCTGAGCCATGTCTTCTGCCTGCAAAGCCCATTTCAAGCAAGAATCCTGCTAATCAGTTTAGCAAGAATTCCTCCCACCCTTGATAGCTGATTAAATTTCTCATCCCCACTCCTGACATCTGGTCACCTTGGCATGCCTCAGCAAAAATCCTGTTAATTCGGCTTAACAAGCATGCCCCACTGCTTGATGTCTCCTCTTAGTAGTTTTCCATCCACTGACTCCCTCACTCTGCTCCTTGGCAACAAATCCCCAGATGTCTTCACTCCATTCAGAGTTGAGCCTGAGCTCTCTCCCCTATAGTGAGAGTCTTGAGTCTGATCTCTCTCGCCTATTGTGACATTCTTGACACCTATTGCAATAGTCCTGAATAAAATATCCCTTACCATTTTAATGAGTATCAAAATATTTTTTCAACAGGTACATATAAAAGAACAAATCCTAATCTTCTGTAGGGGAAGGTAATATTCCTAAAAGAAAAATCAAAACGTACCAGCATTAGTATGGTTTTAGACACATGGAGGTAAACATCAAATGAAAAAGCTTAGGTTTTAAATGGTCACATTTGGAAGTGCGGGGATGTGGGGATTACTTTGAGGAAAGGAAAGGAGGACTTTTGCTTTTTATCAACCATGTAGAATTATTTGTGTGTGTAACTTTTAGTTTTTCTTAAATGCATAGAATATCAAACTGAAAAACAAAATTAATTATGTGTGTTTATAAATACACACATATATGTATTACAATCTATGGATCATTAATATTTGGATAGATGAAATGAAAATCATTTTATCATACATTAAATTCTTAATTACTAAATAATTAAGATGAGCTTTAATGAGTAGTTAGGGCTATTTTCAGGACAGATGTCATAAAAGCTATGTTCTTTTAAATTTGGTCTAAAGACCAGAAGCTGATGAGTAAGTACACATTTCTAGTGTGATGTACAAGTCTTTCTTTTCCTAAGCAATATAAAAAGGTTTCCATGGAAATGATCTCCTCTATTCAAACTGCACAGGAAACCCCAATTGTCACCTCCACCCTTTGACCACTGCAGTATGGGCCTTACTTTCTTTTCTGTTTCATCCATCCCCTTTCCATCTACCCACTAACACACAATAGCATGGTCAATATGCTGTGACTTGGAACTATCCACACTCGAAGCAAATAACTGAGACCCACTCAGCCTGAATTGTCCTCTATCTCTCAAGGGAAAGAATAGGACATAAGGAGGGAGAGAGTGGTTAGAGTATATGCCAAGGAAGCAAATGCAGAGGCTCCCAAATATTTTCCCTGCATGCTTGTTTCCTTTTTCTTGGATATCTAATTGGAAGCTGTGAATATCCACCATCCCACTGTTTCTCAGAAGTCTAATTTGAAGCCAATGTGGTTCTGCATTAGAATAAGCTCAGTATTTGCCAATGACGTCTGTGTTTTGCAGGTGTCACTGCCAAGTGCCAATGCTATCCAATATTTGCTCACCACCACCCACGTGGGATCAAACCCACACTTAATAAGACAAGGACTGCATTGTCATGACATATGTGCAATAATATTCCTTGCATTTAAGCCCCAGAAGCATGGTTATTTAGCTAACAGAGTCTTCTACTATTATCATAGCAGTTTTTCTTCCAGCAGTAAAAGTCTCACCAACTACAGTTAGGCATTTTCTGCTTTCCAATTACTTGCTGATGCTATGCCAAGTACAGAGCAATATTTTCATGTATCATTAAACAAATGCAGTTGTGCTCCCCAAACAGGTTTCATTTTGGGCTAAACTATATCCATTAAAGCTTTCATAAATGGCACACCCTTCAGCTTATAGTTTCTTTTTGCTCATAAATATTTAAGCTGCACAGATAATACCTCAACTTCCCAGCAAGTGCTGCATTAGCTGGGCAATCTTTAAAGCATAAAACTTTGTAGCAGGAGGAAACTAGGAAGGGAAAAAGAAGTTGTACTAATAGCAGAAAATGTAACAGAATCCTAGTATCCCTTATTTTTTAAAATAATATTTTTCCTTCCTACAAATATAAAAGTAATCATTTGAAAGATACGTATAACAATGATAGTACATATAAGGGTGAAAAGTAAAAGTGTTAGTCGCTTAGTTGTGTCCGATTCTTTGTGACCCCATGGATTGTAGCCACTGTCCATGAAATTCTCCAGGCAAGAATACTGGAGCCATTCCCTTCTCCAGGAGATCTTCCTGACCCAGGGATTGAACCTGGGTCTCCTGCATTGTAGGCAGTTTCTTTACAATCTGATCCACCAGGGGATCTACACATTTAAAATTAGTAGGTCCTATGGATTTAAATTTTTAAATGGGCAATTTTTTTTTTTTTCCTGAACACTTCAGTCAGTTCAGTTCAGTTGCTCAGTCATGTCTGACTCTTTGTTACCCCATGGACTGCAGCAGGTGAGGCCTCCCTGTCCATCATCAACTCCTGGAGTTTACTCAAATTTATGTCCATTGAGTTGGTGATGCCATCCAACCATCTCATCCTCTGTCGTCCATTTTTCCTCCCGCCTTCAATCTTTCCCCCCATCAGGGTCTTTTCAAATGAGTCAGTGTCCACTTCTTCACATCAGGTGGCCAAAGTATTGGAGTTTCAGCTTCAACATCAGTCCTTCCAATGAGCACCCAGGGTTGATTTCCCTTAGGATGGACTGGTTGGATCTCCTTGCAGTCCAAGGGACTCTCAAGTGTCTTCTCCAACACCATAGTTCAAAAGCATCAATTCTTCGGTGCTCAGCTTTCTTCACAGTCCAACTCTCACGTCCATACATGACTACTGGAAAAACCATAGCTTTGACTAGACGGACCTTTGTTGGCAAAGTAATATCTCTGCTTTTTAATGTACTCTCTAGGTTGGTCATGACGTTCCTTCCAAGGAGCAAGCGTCTTTTAATTTCATGGCTGCAGGCACCATCTGCAGTAATTTTGGAGCCCCAGAAATAAAGTCTGTCACTGTTTCCATTTTTTCTGCATCTATTTGCTATGAAGTGATGGGACCAGATGCCGTGATCTTAGTTTTCTGAGTGTTAAGTTTTAAGCCAACTTTTTCACTCTCCTCTTTCACTTTCATCAAGAGGCTCTTTAATTCTTCTTCGTTTTCTGCCCTAAGGGTAGTGTTATCTGCCATATCTGAGGTTATTGACATTTCTCCCAGCAATCTTGATTCCAGCTTGTGCTTCCTCCAGCCCAGCATTTCTCATGATGTACTCTGCATATAAGTTAAGTAAGCAGGGTGACAATATACAGCCTTGACGTACTTCTTTCCTGATTTGGAACCAGTCTGTTGTTCTATGTCCAGTTCTAACTGTTGCTTCCTGACCTGCATACAGATTTCTCAAGAGGCAGGTCAGGTAGCCTGGTATTCCCATCTCTTTAAGACTTTTCCACAGTTTGTTGTGGTCCACACAGTCAAAGGCTTTGGCATAGTCAATAAAGCAGAAGTAGATGTTTGTCTGGAACTCTCTTGCGTTTTCTATGATCAAACGGATGTTGGCAATTTGATCTCTGGTTCCTCTTCCTTTTCTAAATCCAGCTTGAACATCTGGAAATTCATGGTTCACATACTGTTGAAGCCTGGCTTGGAGAATTTTGAGTGTTACTTTGCTAATGTGTGAGATGAGTACAATTGTATAGTAGTTTGAACATATATTGACATTGCCTTTCTTTGGGATTGGAATGAAAACTGACCTTTTCCAGCCCTGTGGCCACTGCTGAGTTTTCCAAATTTGCTGGCAAATTGAGTACAGCACTTTCACAGCATCATCTTTTAGGATTTGAAATAACTCAACTGGAATTCTATCTGAACACTTAGAGTGAAAAATAAGCCTTAACCCAGAGATGTTAATGTAGTAATTATAAGAGTGAAGTGAAAGGAAAGTCTAATTCTGTATTTTTGTCGCAGAAAGTTTGAGGTGAATGAAAGACTGTTCTGTACAGGGTGTGAATTGCCTTGGTTTGGTTAGTCGGGGATAATAATCTGGTTGCTAAGAACCAAAACCCATATCTTCTCTCCTAAGTGAAGGGAGATTAATGTTAAGAATGCAAAGTAGAACCCAGAACCCAAATGCAGTAATTCCTCGGGCAGTAGTTCCCTCCTCTTCCTTTTGGTTAAGCCTCAGAAGCCAAGCTTTGCTCATCTCTCCTTCTGCTCTTTTTCATTCTCTGTAAAAGAATCTTTCTCAGCAAGGTTCTTAGTTTCAATTTCCTCATAATTTTAGTTTATCAGAAGATTTGGGTAAGCACTGAACGAACTTTGATCATGACTTTCTATAACCCTAAAGTTCCAGGAACATCATCTGGAAAACACTTTCTGTAACACATTTCAAATTTTTGGGAGGAAATGATAAAGTCAGCCTGATCATATGCTGAACTCAGTTCTGTCATTCAGTGCAGACATTGATTTCTAGGCTTAACTTCATCAGAAACTAGACCAATTTAACATAAGCAATGTAAATAAGAAACATATTCCACAAACGTCTATGAAAGAGTCTTCAAAAAAGCTTAATTGGAGGTCAAGATTTTAAAAGAAATAGGGATCTTCTTCAAAACAATTTTATATTTTGCATTTGAATTTACAAATTGCACTCATGTACATTTTCACATATGCTTCTTGTAACACCCTTGTGATATATGGAGAGTGGTAGCACTTTATTTAAAAATAGAATACCAAAAGTCGGAAAGGTGTGATAGAAGGGCATTTAGGTTAAGCATTTGGACGCAGCTGCTATAAGTACCTGCGGTGTGCCCATAGATTTGAAACTCTTTTTATAGCTCTAAACCAAGCTTATAGAATGAAAAGGGTTGTTTTGATGTGGGTGCTATGGACAAAAAATATGGCGCTAGCTTCTTACCCTCTCATTCTTTTATTCTGGTCTATTGGAAGAATTCTTTCAAGGAAGATAAGCTGTTTATCTGTTGGCTTGAATGAGGCTTAAGTTAGGTTTCCCTGGTGGCTCAGAGGTTAAAGCATCTGCCTGCAATGCGGGAGACCTGGGTTTGATCCCTGGGTAGGGAAGATCCCCTGGAGAAGGAAATGGCAACCCACTCCAGTATTCTTGCCTGGAGGATCCCATGGATGGAGGAACCTGGTGGTCTACAGTCCACGGGGTCACAAAGAGTCAGACATGACTGAGCGACTTCACTTCCACTTCACTTCACTTGTGCTTAAGTTAGTTCAGTTCAGTTGCTCAGTCATGTCCAACTCTTTGCAACCCTATGACCAGGCTCCCCTGTCCATTACCAACTCCTAGAGCTTACTCAAACTCATGTCCATCTAGTTGGTGGTGCCATCCAATCATCTCATCCTCTTTTAGCCCCTTCTCCTGCCTTCAGTCTTTCCCAGCATCAGGGTCTTTTGAATGAGTCAGTTCTTCACATCAGGTGGCCAAAGTATTGGCGCTTCACCTTTAGCATCAGTCCTTCTGATGAATATTCAGGACTGATTTCTTTTACAGTTGACTGGTTTGATCTCCTTGCAGTGCAAGGGACACTCAAGAGTCTTCTCCAACACCACAGTTCAAAAGCATCAGTTCTTTGGGGGTGCTCAGCTTTATTTATGGTCCAACTCTCACATCCATACATGACTACTGGAAAAACTATAGCTTTGACTAGATGGACCTTTGTTGGCCTAGTTATATCTCTGCTTAAGCATGACCAAATAACAATCTGCTAAACTGAAAAAAACAGCAAAATAAAAGGGATGTTATTAATAATTAAAATAGGATGACAGAGATAGTCCTGATGGTCTTATGTCAACCAAGTTCTGTCACCATCCTTCTTAAGATGTATGTTATGACTCTTTCCTTCTAGAATACAGTTCAGATCCATGGGCCAATCTTCTCTTTCCTGGAGAAAACTTTGTAGTGTGGGAAATTTGTATTTCAAGGGTTGAAACAGGATGAATGTTATTACAATGTCTTAAAGTGTGGTGAGGCCACAGAATTTTTAGTGCTTTTCACTTATTTTTTGTATACTGAAAAAAACCTGATTCTTTCACCATACAGTGATCAGAACCAGGGCCTCATTACCTTGGAGATATTTAGTTATAAGACTTCTTGAGTAAATATAAAAAGCCTTTTATAGGGAATATGTTTTATAACCTTTCTCTCAAACTTTGACTTGCTTTACAGCAAATGTTTTATATTTTCACCCAAAGTATGGCTTGCTGTTGCAATTCGTTAACAGTGGCTTTTGAAGAGCAAAAGTTTTTAATTTTCAAGACTAAAATATTAACTTTTAGTTTTCATGCTTTTTGTATTAAGTCACAAAGATTTTTCTAGTTGTTCTTCCAGAAGCATTACAACTTTAGATTATACAGCTATATTTAGTATCCACTATGAGTTAATTTTCATATAATTTTTGCATATGCTGTGAAATAAGGATTATTGTTCAATTTCATTTATTTGTGTTTCTATTTACATTTCAGTATCCAAGTGACCCAGCTGATTAGTTGAGAAGATTAATCTATATGGCTAGATAATATGCCATATTATGGCATATTGTGGCAACATATTATGGCAACAATATGTCAGTTGTTTATCAGTTTATCGCTTGATGGGTATTTGAACTGCTGCTGCATTTTGGCTATTATGAATAATGAATATTTGTGTGTAAGTGCCATTATGAATATTTATGTACAAGTGTGTGTGTGTACCTGTGTTTTCGATTATCTTGGATTATTCTCAGGAGTTGAATTGCCGAGTCGTGTGGTATTTGTCTTTAACTTCTTGAGGAACTATCAAAACGCTTTTTATCAAGTTGCTACCACATTTAATTTCCACCAGTACTCTTGCCTGGGAAATCCCATGGATGGAGGAGCCTGGTAGGCTGCAGTCCATGGGGTCGCTAAGAGTTGGACACGACTGAGCTTCACTTTCACTTTTCACTTTCATGCATTGGAGAAGAAAGTGGCAACCCACTCCAGTGGGACGGCGGAGCCTGGTAGGCTGCCGTCTATGGGGTCGCACAGAGTTGGACACGACTGAAGCGACTTAGCAGCAGCAGCAATATACCTGGCTTCCAATGTTTTCACATCTTGTCAACATTTGTTATCATCTCTTTTTGATTATAGTTGTTCTAGTGAGTGTGAAGTGTTATCTCACTGAGGTTTCAATTTGTATTTCCCTAGTGACCAATTACATTGATCTTTTCATATGCTCATTGGCTACTTATACTTAATAATTCTTTGGAGAAATATTTATTCAAATCCTTTGCCCATTTCTAAATTAGATTATGTAACTGTTGTTGAGTTATGTGTGTGTTAGACGCTCAGTCGTGTCCGACTCTTTGCAATCCCATAGAATGCAACTCATCAGGCTCCTCTGTCCATGTAATTCTCCAAGCAAGAATACTGGAGTGGGTGGCCATTTCCTCCTCCAGGTTGTTGAGTTGTAAGCATTCTTTATTTATTTTGAATACTAGGTCCTTATTAGATATATGATTTGAAAATATTTTCTCCCATTGTGTAGGTTGTCTATTACTTTCTGATTGTGTCTTTTGAGGCATGAAAAGTGTTCCATTTTGATGAAGTCCAGTTTATTTTTCTTTAGTTGTTGAGGCTATAGGTGTTATATCTAAGGAATTGTCACCTAATTCAAGGTTATCAAAGTTTATACCTATGCTTTCTCCTAAGCATTTGTTATCTTTTGCCTTTAGGAATTTTATTTTTTATCCTACTTGGATTTTGTTGAGCTTCTTATCAGATGTGTAAATACTTTTAACAAATTTGAAAAAAAAAATGACTATTATTCTTTCAAGTACTATTTCCCCCCTTCTCTCTTTCCTTTCCTGCTGGTACTCTCATTATATGTATGTTGGTATAGTTGATGGTATCTAACAATTTTCTCAGGCTCTGTTTATTTTCTTTTTTTCTTGTTCCATAGACTAAATAAACCCAACTGATCAGCCTTCAGGTGTGCTGACTTTTTCTTCATCTGCTAAACTCTGCTACTGATACCCTCTAGCAAATTTTTCATCTTAGTTACTATACTTTTCAACTCTATTGCATCTATTTGGTTTTATTTTATAATTCATATACCTTTATTGATATTATCTTTCTGGTTAAACATCAAACTAATGTTTTCCTTCAGTTTTTAAACATAGTCCTTTAATTCTTTGAACATAATTAAAACATATTTAAAATAAAGGATGTAGTGTCTCTGTCTAGTAAAAACAGATGGATTTTCTTAGAAACAGTTTCTATTGACTGCTTTTTTTCCTGACTGTGAGCCATAATTTACTATTTCTTTCCATATCTAACAATTTTTGTTGAAAACTGGATGTTTGAAATAATAGAATATGGCAGTATTTCTCCTTTACCAGGATTATTGTTGTTTGCTAAAGGACATCTCTGAACTAATTGTGTAAAGTCACTTTATCATACTGGCCACTGAAATCTTAATTTGGCTATCAGCCAGTCAACGGGCAAAGATTATTCTTAGCTGTCTCAAACGAATAAGCCTCCCAGTCTTTAGGGAGGCATACTCTCAATACTGTGTGGATCACAATAAACTGTGGAAAATTCTGAAAGAGATGGGAATACCAGACCACCTGACCTGCCTCTTGAGGAACCTATATGCAGGTCAGGAAGCAACAGTTGGAATTGGACATGGAACAACCGACTGGTTCCAAATAGGAAAAGGAGTACGTCAAGGCTGTATATTGTCACCCTGCTTATTTAACTTATATGCAGAGTACATCATGAGAAATGCTGGGCTGGAAGAAGCACAAGCTGGAATCAAGTTTGCTGGGAGAAATATCAATAACTTCAGATATGCAGATGACACCACCCTTATGGCAGAAAGCCTCTTAATGAAAGTGAAAGAGGAGAGTGAAAAAGTTGGCTTAAAGCTCAACTTTCAGAAAACGAAGATCATGGCATCCGGTCCCATCACCTCATGGGAAATAGATGGGGAAACAGTGGAAACAGTGTCAGACTTTATTTTTCTGGGCTCCAAAATCACTGCAGATGGTGACTGCAGCCATGAAATTAAAAGATGCTTACTCCTTGGAAGGAAAGCAACCTAGATAGTATATTGAAAAACAGAGACATTACTTTGCCAACAAAGGTCCGTCTAGTCAAGACTATGGTTTTTCCAGTGGTCATGCATGGATATGAGAGTTGGACTGTGAAGAAAGCTGAGTGCTGAAGAATTGTTGCTTTTGAACTGTGATGTTGGAGAAGACTCTTGAGAGTCCCTTGGACTGCAAGGAGATCCAACTAGTCCATTCTGAAGAAGATCAGCCCTGGGATTTCTTTGGAAGGAATGATGCTAAAGCTGAAACTCCAGTACTTTGGCCACCTGATGCAAAGAGTAGACTCACTGGAAAAGACTCTGATGCTGGGCGGGATTGGGGGCAGGAAGAGAAGGGGACAACAGAGGATGAGATGGCTGGATGGCATCACCAACCCAATGGATGTGAGTTTGAGTGAACTCTGGGGGATGGTGATGGACAGGGAGGCCTGGCGTGCTGTAATTCATGGGGTTGCAAAGAGTCGGACATGACTGAGTGACTGAACTGAACTGAACTGAAACCTCACTTGGATATATGTAAATATAAGTTCAGTTCAGTTGCAGAGTCATGTCCAACTCTTTGTGACTCTATGGACTGCAGCACATGAGACTTCCCTGTCCATCACCAACTCTTGGAGCTTGCTCAAGCTCATCTCCATTGAATCAGTGATGCCATCCAACCATCTCATCCTCTGTCATCCCCTTCTCCTCCCGCCTTCAATCTTTCCCAGCATCAGGCTCTTTTCAAATGAGTCAGTTCACATCAGGTGGCCAAAGTTTTGGAGTTTCAGCTTCAGCATCAGTCCAGCAATGAATATTCAGGACTGATTATCTTTGGGATTGACTGATTTAATCTCCTTGCAGTCCAGGGGAATCTCAAGAGTCTTCTCCAATACCACAGTTCAAAAGCATCAATTCTTTGGTGCTCACCTTTCTTTATAGTCCAACTGTCACATCCATACATGAACACTGGAAAAACCATAGCTTTGACCAGACAGACCTTTGTTGGCAGTGTCTCTGCGTTTTAGTATGCTGTGTAGGTTTCTCACAGCTTTTCTTCCAAGGAGCAAGGGTCTTTTAATTTCTTGGCTTCAGTCACCATCTGCAGTGTTTTTGGAGCCCCCAAAAGTAAAGTCTCTCACTATTTGCCATGAAGTGATGGGACCAGATGCCATGATCTTAGTTTTCTGAATGTTGAGTTTTAAGCCAACTTTTTACTCTTCTCTTTCACTTTCATCAAGAGGCTCTTTAGTTCTTCACTTTCTGCCATAAGGGTGGTGTCACCTGCTTATCTTGATTCTGTCCTATGTTTCATCCAGCCCAGCATTTCGCATGATGTATTCTGCATATAAGTTAAATAAGCAGAGTGACAATATACAGCCTTTGATGTACCCCTTTCCTGATTTGAAACCAGTCTGTTGTTCCATGTCTAGTTCTTATTGTTGCTTCTTGACTTGCATACAGATTTCTCAGGAGGCAGATAAAGTGGTCTGGTATTCCCATCTCTTGAAGAATTTTCCAGTTTGTTGTAATCCACACAGTCAAAGGCTTTGGCACAGTCAATAAAGCAGAAGCAGATTTTTTTTTTTTTTCTGGATCTCCCTTGTTTTTTGATGATCCAACCAGTGTTGGCAATTTGATCTCTGGTTCCTCTGCCTTTTCTAAAACCAGCTTGAACATCAGGAAGTTCATAGTTTATGTACTGTTGAAACCTGGCTTGGAGAATTTTGAGCATTACTTTATAGCATGTGAGATGAATGCAATTGTGTGGTTGTTTGAACAGTCTTTGGCATTGCCTTTCTTTGGGATTGGAATGAAAACTGACCTTTTCCAGTCCTGTGCCCACTGCTGAGTTTTCCAAATTTGCTGGCATATTGAGTACAGCACTTTCTCAGCATCATCTTTCAGGATTTGAAATAGCTCAACTGGAATTCCATCACCTCCACTAGCTTTGTTCCTAGTGAGTCTTCCTAAGGCCCACTTGATTTTGCACTCCAGGATGTCTGGCTCTAGGTGTGTAATCACACCAGCATGGTTATCTGGGTCATGAAGATCTTTTTTGTACAGTTCTTCTGTGTATTCTTGCCACCTCTTCTTAATTTCTTCTGTTTCTGTGAGGTCCATACCATTCATTTATTGTGCCCATCTTTGCATGAAATATTCCCATGGTATATTTAATTTTCTTGAAGAGATTTGTATTCTTTCCCATTCTATTGTTTTCCTCTATTTCTTTCCACTGATCATTGAGGAAGGCTTTCTAATCTCTCCTTGCTGTTCTTTGGAACTCTGCATTCAAATGGGTACATCTTTCCTTTTCTCCTTTGCCTTTAGCTTCTCCTCTTTTCTCAGCTCTTTGTAAGGCCTCCTCCAGACAACCATTTTGCCTTTTTATATTTCTTTTTCTTGGGGGTGGTCTTGATCACTGCCCCCTGTACAGTGTCGTGAACCTCCATTGATAGTTCTTCAGGCACTCTATCAGATCTAATCACTTGAATCTATTTGTTACTTCCACTGTATAATTGTAATAGATGTGATTTAGGTCATACCTAAATGGTCTAGTGATTTTCCCTGCTTTCTTCAACATAAGTCTGAATTTGGCAATAAGGAGTTCATGATCTGAGCCACAGTCAGCTCCCTGTCTTGTTTTTGCTGACCGTATAGTTTCTCCATCTTTGGCTACAAAGAATATAATCAATCTGATTTTGGAGTTGACCACCTGGTGAATTCCAAGTGTAGAGTCTTCTGTTTTGTTGTTGGAAGAGGGTGTTTGCTATGACCAGTGTGTTCTCTTGGCTAAACACTGTCAGCCTTTGCCCTACATTGTTTCATACTCCACGGCCAAAATTTCCTATTACTCCAGGTATCTCTTTGTTTCTGAATTTTGCATTCCAGGCTCCTATAATGAAAAGGACATCTTTTTTGGTTGTTTTATAGAAGGTCTTGTAGTTCTCCATAGAACTATTCAACTTCAGCTTCTTCAGCATTAGTGGTTGAGGTGTACACTTGGATTACTGTGATATTGAATGGTTTGCCTTGGAAATGAACAGAGATTATTCTGTAGTTTTTTGAGATTGCACCCAAGAACTTCATTTTGGACTCTTTTGTTGACTATGATGGCTACTCTATTTCTTCTAAGGGATTCTTGCCCAGAGTAGTAGGAATAATGGTCATCTGAATTAAATTTACCCATTCCAGTCCATTTTAGTTCACTGATTCCTAAGATGTAGATGTTCACTCTTGCCATCTCCTATTTGAACATCTTTTCCTGCAAGAACTCCAAAATTGCAACTCATTGCTGAACAACCATCCACAGGAGAATATTGGATCCCACCAAAAAAAGATACCCCACATCCAAGGACAAAGGAGAAGCCACAGCAAGAGGGTAGGAGGGGGAAAACTGTATTTAGAACCAAAGCCCATACCCATCAGAGATGCTTGGAAGGCTCAAACAGAAGCTTGTGTACACTAGGAGATCCCACAGAGACTGGGACAGACCTGCCTTTGAGTGTTTGAATGTCTTCTGCAGAGGTATGGGCCAGCAGTGGCCTGTCGCAGGGGCAGGGGTTCTGGGTGCTGTAGACCTGGGTATGGCATAAACCCTTTGGAGAAGGTTGCCATTAACCCCACCATAGAACTGGCATAACTTACACAGGTCTAGGGAAACAAACTCTTGGAAGGCACAAAGAAAACCTTGTGCATAGCAGGACCCAGGAAAAAGGACCCCAAAAGAGACTGACCCAGACTTGCCTGTGCATGTCCAGGAGTCTCTGGAGGAGGCGTGAATCGGTGGTGGCCTGCTGCAGGGTTGGGGCACTGGGTGTGGCAGTGCATGCACAGAATCTTTTGAAGAAAGTTGCCATTATCTTCATTACTTTCAGGATAGTTTGGTCTCAGGTCAAACAACAGGGAGGGAACATAGCCCCACCCATCAACAGGAAATTGGATTAAAGATTTACTGAGCATGGCCCCTCCCATCATAACAAGACCCAGGTTCCCCCACAGTCAGTCTCTCCCATCAGTAAGTTTCCATTAGCCTCTTATCCTTATTCATCAGAGGACAGAGAGAATGAAAATCACAATCACAGAAAACTAATCAAACTGATCACATAGACCACAGCCTTGTCTAACTCAATGAAACTATCAGCCATGCCATGTAGGGTCACTGAAGACAGATGGGTCATGGTGGAGAGTTCTGACAAAAAGTGGTCCACTGGAGAAGGGAATGGCAAACCACTTCAGTATTCTTGCCTTGAGAACCCCATGAACAGTATGAAAAGGCAAAAAGATAGGACACTGAAAGATGAACTCCTCAGGTCAGTAGGTGTCCAATATGCTACTGGAGAAGAGTGGAGAAATAACTCCAGAAAGAATGAAGTGACTGAGCCAAAGCAAAAACAGTGCCCAGTTGTGGATATGACTGGTGATGGAAGTAAAGTCCAATGTTGTAAGAACAATACACACACACACACACACACACACACACACACACACACACATATATATCTGTATAAAAATTAAGTATTTTTGTGTCCACATTTGTAATATATAGTGTTCTGTAGTTTTATATATATTTTTGTAATATCTTTCTGTCTTTTAATATCATGACAACAGAACCATCATAAAATGAGTTGGAATCATTTCTATTATTGAATAGTATTGACAATTTCTAATCATTCTCTATTATTTTAAAGAACTTATATAAGATTGAAATTATTTTTCCTTAAACTTTACAAATAATTTAACAATAAATAAATCTGGGCCTGGGATATTATTTATGGGAATACTTTTAATTATGCACTGGATTTTTTTAATAGAAAGGTACAGAGCTCTTATCATCATCTGTTGCTCTTTTTTTTATTTTATTTTATTTTTAAACAACATAATTGTATTAGTTTTGCCAAACATCAAAATGAATCAAAATGTGTTCCCCATCCTGAACCCTCCTCCCTTCTCCCTCACCATACCATCCCTCAGGGTCGTCCCAGTGCACTAGCCCCAAGCATCCAGTATCTCAAAGAGGACACTAATAGATGGAGAAATATACCATGTTCATGGATTGGAAGAATCCATATAGTGAAAATGAGTATACTACCCAAAGCAATTTATAGATTCAATGCAATCCCTATCAAGCTACCAAGAGTGTTCATCATCTGTTGCTCTTTAACTAAGTTTTGCTAGTTTGTCATTTTCAAAGACTCTGCCTATTTCATTAAAATTATTAAATTTCTTGCTGTAAAGTTTATTAAATAATGGAAGATTCCAGAAAGTTTTTCTTATGAGGGTTAAGCTGTCTTACTGAACTAGAAATTAAAACTAAGCATTTGAACATAAGAATACACATTATCATTCTTGCTTTCAACAGAACAATGATGTTTTCATACAGTGTAATCTCTGAAAAATTCCAATCATGAGAAAAATAAGGATTTAAAAAGCATTTGATGTCTGAGAATTCTTAATAAAATTATTTTTATTTTACAGACCCACTTAAAGTGTTTGATAATTTGATAATTGCTGGCATAATCCATCTTAGAAATTGTCAATACTGTTCACTAAGTTGCTTGGTCAAGAAATCTAAGAGAAATTCTACCTTCATTTTTCCTCGTCAAAACCCAAATCCAATTCATCAACAGTACATGGCCAAAGTAAGATATACAAGTATTCAGTTGTTTTAGTTGGCTGTAGATTCAATGTGAATTAAGTGTGATATGACCACCATATTCTGAAACTCCTACCACCACTGTTTTCCCACCTAGTATAGTTGCTTTCACATCTTATATATGTTTCTTTTCATCTATCTTTCCTCTCTACTTTTCTTTATAATATTAGGGAAGAAAGCCATCGTCTTTAGGAGGGCTAGCATGTGCTGTGCACCACTGCCCACTCCATCATGTTTTGCATCCCAGTCTAGTGCTTACTCTTTCTCCATGCCTGAAACACTCAAACATTAGAACACAAGAGAGAACCATAGACCTCCTAGAGCTATTTGTAACAGTTGCCTTGTGTCTACTTCACTGGTTCCAAATCCACTTCCCAGTTTATTCTGTCTCTATCTTATTTAAAACTATTGAACCAACATCCTCACTGGATCCTAACTCTAGTTTCATGGGCAGAGATCATGTTTTTGTTCTTCCTAGCATATCATAATTGGTTTTACTTAATTGATTTGCCACTCCAAATTCTTTAGTTCCTTTGGCTCCAGCCTCTGGAAAACAGCCTCTAACATGGACAACCAGTCCTTTGCATATTGTAGCCTATGACAGAGAGTGGTTCAGACAACTTCATCTTTAGTTCCCTTTTTTGCATTACTCTTCATCTTTTGCTCATTAATGCATATACTTGACATTCTCATTCTTTCATCCTTCTTTACTTGCTTTCCCTTTTATTCTACTCTTTGTATGATCTGACAAGTATACTAGTTATAAAAAGAAATAATTTTTCTAAGTTGAATGTTTTAAATGGAAGAACTTAACATTCTTTTCTACAATGGAATGTTTATAGATAGCCAACAGATTTGAAATACTATCCAAGATCTGCCAGCAACATATGGTTTTGTTTAGAAACTGTGTTCATACTGAAATAGGATTTTGAACATCCTTTAAACAATCAACTAAAAATTTCAGATAGTTTTCTTAGTTGTTTACTGAAACCAAATAACATATTTTGGCATGGCTCCAAGGATTCATTAAATTGAAAGAATCTCATTAAAATGTCATACAAAATGACTCAAAGTCAAAAAGTTAGTCAAAAAAAGTCACATTTTGGAAATAATATTTAAATATTTTCCCCTTACTTTGAAAATGGTTGGCAAATTTAGATGTGCAGTATAAAAAGAAAAAATGACAGTCTGTGAAATATTTGAGATGATAAGGGCTTTTCCATATTATAGAAGACATCCTATATGGCAATTAGAATTTAAAAAAAAAAAGTAGGTCAGTATATTTCAAACTTAAGCAGAGTCACAGAGGAAAATAGGAAAAAAAGTTGTCTTATGGCTTCTTGTGTTCTCTAACTAACTTGAAGCTGGTATTTTTGTTCTAGGATGCCTAATATTTAAGTGTTGCTATTAATAAGATATTCTGATAATATATAAGATTGTATTAAGAATCTATCATGCTATATTTATTTGACTCACTGGGCTAGGTGATTGGAATCTCTTTATTTTTCTCCATTTGACTCCCATCCAGACTCCATTTATTTGCTCTCTTAACCACTCAATGTTTTAATAACTTATTTTCTAGAATCTAGTATTATATACATGAGAATAATAAAATCTTTATTTACTAGAGGATTATAAAGAGTAACATGAACATTTGCCATGTACTTTGAAGTTTTATAGGAACATGATTTTCACATGGAAAGCATTAATTTTTATCAAATAAAGTTGTTTTCATGATTGTTATTATTTGCAGATTCTTGTGGATTAAATCATGGTATGTCCTCCATGTAATCCACAATTTTAGTTAATTCTTTTTCTAACACTTCACATTATACAGGACATCTATAGGAAGCAGTTTTAAGGACCTGACTCCTTTACAGAGAACAAAAGCATCATTGAGAGGCAGCATGGAAAGTCCAATGTGACTTGTGTTAAAAACTGTAACATCAGTTTATATTCAATTGGGCCCCTACAATGAGTACAGTGTCCAAATTACTATAATGTAATTCACATCATTATACTGACAACCTCCATAAACTGTTATGTATTACTTCATATTAAAAAATAATTAAGTTTTGATAGCATCAGAGCACCTCATTGTAACTCAAATCCAGTATAAAATAAATCTCATTTTATCGATCCTCTAGATTAATTTTTGTCTCCTCTAGACTGCCTATAAAGAACCAATTCAGATAATCAAAATTAAGTTTAGTGGGAAGATAATATTTAAATGAATAATAGCTGGATTGCATCAGTAAACTCTTCTTTTCAAAATAGTCTTACATTGAAAGCATACCTAGGAAATAATATAAATGGAATTAAAATGATTTTAAATAGCTTAAAGCTATTCTTATGATAATTTAATCCATCATTTATAATAGCAACCAAAACCACCCTAATACTGATAACAAAGGCTCTAGATGTTTCCTTCCCAAAACACAGGTTAGAGGTCATGACTTTCAAGTTCCTGATATTTCTCTTTACTTTTTAAAAAATAACATTTAAAATTTGAGGAGCTCTTTGTATATATGCTAAAGAATTCCCATATATTGCTTGTAATAGATTTAACAGCCATAAGGGAAAGATGCTGTTGTTATTCCCCATTTATAGGTGTGGCTTGGAGTAATGAAGCATCTTGCTTAAGAATAAACCCATGAACCTCTAACATGGACTTTAACTAGGACAGCAGAGAGCATTCTGGTTACTATAGAGCTTATGTATAGTGGTGACTCTACTTCTGTTTTGTAAATAAATTCATTTGAACCCCTTTCTCAGATTCCACATAGAAGTGACATCATATGATATTTGTCTTTCTGTGTTTAACTTACTTCACTCAGTATGACCATCTCTAGATCTATACATGTTGTTGCAAATGGAGGTATTTGATTTCTTCCTACGGCTGAGTAATATTCCAGTGTGTGTATGTGTGTGTCTGTGTATGTATATGTGTGAGTATGTATATATATATATATCACTCCTTCTTTATTGATTCCTCTGTCAATAGATATTTAGGTTGCTTCCATGCCCTAAATGCCCATGCTATTGTAAATAGTGCTTCTCTAAAACTGGGAGTGCGTGTATCGATAGTCTCTATATACAAAGGAGTGGGATTGCTGATCATATGGTAGTTCTACTTTTAGCTTTTTAAAGAATATCCATACCAATTTCCATGGTATCTGTACCAATTTACATTCTCACCAGTAGTGTAGGAGGGTTACCTTTTCTCCACACCCTCTTAAGCATTTATTGTTAGTAGATTTTTTTATGATGACTATTATGACCAGTGTGAGGTGCCTCTCTATTATAGTACAGTGAAAGTCAGAGTCAGACATGACTTAGTGACCAAGCAAGCAGCAAATGATAATTAGTGATATTGAGCATCTGTGCTTTTTGGCCATCCTTATGTCTTCTTTGCCAAGAAAATGCACTAATCATAACAAACACCCTCTTCAACAACACAAGGGAAGACTCTACACATGGACATCACCAGGTGGTCAACATCGAAATCAGATAGATTATATTCTGTGGAGCCAAAGATGGACAAGCTCTATACAGTCAACAAAAACAAGACCAGGAGCTGACTGTGGCTCAGACCATGAACTCCTTATTGCCAAATTCAGACTTAAATTGAAGAAAGTAGGGAAAACCACTAGACCATTCATGTATGACCTAAATCAAATCCCTTATGATTATACAGTGGAAGTGAGAAATAGATTTAAGGGACTAGATCTGATAGAGTGCCTGATGAACTATGGACTGAGGTTCGTGACATTGTACAGGAGACAGGGATCAAGACCATCCCCATGGAAAAGAAATGCAAAAAAAGCAAAATGGCTGTCTGGGGAGGCCTTACAAATAGCTGTGAAAAGAAGAGAAGTGAAAAGCAAAGGAGAAAAGGAAAGATATAAACATCTGAATGCAGAGTTCCAAAGTATAGCAAGAAGAGATAAGAAAGCCTTCCTCAGCGATCAATGCAAGGAAATAGAGGAAAACAACAGAATGGGAAAGACTAGGGATCTCTTCAAGAAAATCAGAGATACCAAAGGAGCATGTCATGCAAAGATGGGCTCAATAAAGGACAGAAATGGTATGGACCTAACAGAAGCAGAAGATATTAAGAAGAGATGGCAAGAATACACAGAAGAACTGTACAAAAAAGATCTTCATGACCCAGATAATCACAATGGTGTGATCACTGACCTAGAGCCAGACATCCTGGAATGTGAAGTCAAGTGGGCCTTAGAAAGCATCACTACGAACAAAGCTAGTGGAGGTGATGGAATTCCAGTTGAGCTATTTCAAATCCTGAAAGATGATGCTGTGAAAGTGCTGCACTCAATATTCCAGCAAATTTGGAAAACTCAGCAGTGACCACAGGACTGGAAAAGGTCAGTTTTCATTGCAATCCCAAAGAAAGGCAATGCCAAAGAATGCTCAAACTACCGCACAATTGCACTCATCTCACATGCTAGTAAAGTAATGCTCAAAATTCTCCAAGCCAGGCTTCAGCAATATGTGAACTGTGAACTCCCAGATGTTCAAGCTGGTTTTAGAAAAGGCAGAGGAACCAGAGATCAAATTGCCAACATCTGCTGGATCATGGAAAAAGCAAGAGAGTTCCAGAAAAGCATCTATTTCTGCTTTATTGACTATGCCAAAGCCTTTGACTGTGTGGATCACAATCCACTGTGGAAAATTCTTCAAGAGATGGGAATACCAGACCACCTGATCTGCCTCTTGAAAAATTTGTATGCAGGTCAGGAAGCTACAGTTAGAACTGGACATGGAACAACAGACTGGTTCCAAATAGGAAAAGGAGTTTGTCAAGGCTGTATATTGTCACCCTGCTTATTTAACTTATATGCAGAGTATATCATGAGAAATGCTGGACTGGAAGAAACACAAGCTGGAATCAAGATTGCCGGGAGAAATATCAATAACCTCAGATATGCAGATGATACCACCCTTATGGCAGAAAGTGAAGAGGAACTAAAAAGCCTCTTGATGAAAGTGAAAGTGGAGAGTGAAAAAGTTGGCTTAAAGCACAACTTTCAGAAAACGAAGATCATGGCATCTGGTCCCATCACTTCATGGGAAATAGATGGGGCAACAGTGGAAACAGTGTCAGACTTTGTTTTCCTGGGCTCCAAAATCACTGCAGATGGTGACTGAAGTCATAAAATTAAAAGACGCTTACTCCTTGGAAGGAAATTTATGACCAACCTAGATAGCATATTCAAAAGCAGAGACATTACTTTGCCAACAAAGGTTCGTCTAGTCAAGACTATGGTTTTTCCGGTAGTCATGTATGGATGTGAGAGTTGGACTGTGAAGAAGGCTGAGCACCGAAGAATTGATGCTTTTGAACTGTGGTGTTGGAGAAGACTCTTGAGAGTCCCTTGGACTGCAAGGAGATCCAACCAGTCCATTCTGAAGGAGATCAGCCCTGGGATATCTTTGGAAGGAATGATGCTAAATCTGAAACTCCAGTACTTTGGCCACCTCATGCGAAGATTTGACTCCTTGGAAAAGACTCTGATGCTGGGAGGGATTGGGGGCAAGAGGAGTAGGGGACGACGGAGGATGAGATGGTGGATGGCATCACTGACTCTATGGACGTGAGTCTGAGTGAACTCCGGGAGTTGGTGATGGACAGGGAGGCCTGGCGTGCTGCGATTCATGGGGTCTCAAAAAGTTGGACACGACTGAGCGACTGATCTTATCTGATCTGATATCTTCTTTGGAGAAATGTCTATTTAGATCTTACACACATGTTTTGAGTTTTTGTTGTTGTTGTTACAGACCTGCATGAGCCATTTGTATATTTTGGTGATGAATCTTTTGTCAGTTGTTTCATTTGCAAATGTTTTCTCCCATTCTGAAGGTTGTCTTTGTTTGTTGTTTCCTTTGCTCTGCAAAGACAACCCTTTTAATTTAATTAGATCTTATTTGTTTGTTTTTCTTTTCATTACTCTAGAAGCTAGATCAAAAAAGATCTTTCTGATGTCCTCCTCCAATGCATGAAAGTGAAATGTGAAAGTGAAGTCGCTCAGTCGTAAAAAAAAAAAAAAAAAAAAAGATCTTTCTGTGATTTATTCAGAGCGTGTTCTGCCTATGTTTACTCTAAGAGTTTTAGAGTATCAGACCTTACCTTTGGCTCTTTATTTTGAATTTATATTTATATATGGTGTTAGAGAATTATACTTTCATAATTTTACATGTTATCTATTCAGTTTTTCTGGCAACACTTATTGAAGAAACTGTTGTATCTCCTCTGTAGATTCTTGCCTCCTTTGTCATAGATTAGGTGGCCATGAGTATGTAAGTTTATCCCTGGACTTTCTGTCCTGTTTTATTGATCTATATTTCTGTTTTTGTGCCAGTGCCATACTGTTTTGATTATTGTACCCTTGTAGTCTAGTCTCAAGTTAGGGAGCCTGATTTCTCCAGCTGTTTTTCAAGATTGCGTTGTCTATTATGGCTTATCTGGTGACTGAGAGGTTAAAGCATCTGCCCGCAATGCAGAAGACCTGGGTTTGATCCCTGGGTCAGGAAGATCCCCTGGAGAAGAAAATGGCAACCCACTCCAGTATTCTTGCCTGGAGAATCCCGTGGACAGAGGAGCCTGGTGGGCTACAGTCCATAGGGTGGCAAAGAGTCAGACACGACTGAGCGACTTCACTTCACTTTGTCTATTAGAGATCTTTAGTGTTTCCATATAAATGGTCAAAATTTTTGTTTGAAATCTGTGAAAAATGCCATTTTGTAATTTGATAGGAATTGCATTGAATCTGTAAATTGCTTTCAGCAGTATAATCATTTGCAGAATACTGATTCTTCCAATCCAAGAACGTTGTGTATATCTCCATTTTTTGTGTTATCTTTGATTTATTCCCTCAATATCTTATAATTTTTTGTGTATTGGTCTTTTGCCCCCATAGGTATTTTTATCCCTAGATATTTTATTCTTTTCATTGTGTTGGTAAATTGGATTGTTTTATTGATTTCTTTTTTCTGATCCTTCTTTGTTCATGTATAGAGTATAGAATGCAAGAGATTTCTGTGTATTAATTTTGTACCACACAGCTTTACCAAATTCATGATGAGCTCTATAGTTTTATGTGGAATATTTAGGATTTTCTATGTATCACATCATGTCATCTGCAAACTGACAGTTTTATTTCTTTTCCAATTTGGATTCCTTTTATTTCTTCTCTAATTGTCATGATTAGAACTTATAAAATGGTGTTGAAAATAGTGGTGAGAGTAAACATCTTTATTTTGTTGCTGATCTTAGAAGAAATGCTTTTAGGTTTTCACCACTCAGAATGAGGTTTGCTGTGGATTTGTCACATGCAGCCCTTATTATGTTGAGGTACATTGCCTCTGTGCCCACTTTCTGAAGAGTTGTTCTCATAAATGGACATTGAATTTTGTCAAAAGTTTTTCTGCATCTATTGAGCTGATCATATGGATTTTAGTCTTCAATTTGTTGATGTGGTATATCACACTGATTTGTGCATATTGAAAAATCCTTGCATCTCTGGGATAAATCCCACATGATCATGGCGGGTGGACCTTTTAGTTTGTTGTTGAATTCAGTTTGCTTGTTTTTTGTTTAGGATCTTAGTGTCTATATTTGTCAGTGATTTTGGCCTATAATTTTCTTTTTTGTCTGAGTGATGTCTTTGATTTTGTTACCAGGATTACAGTGGCTTCATAAAACGAGCTTAGGGCTTGGAATGAGTTCCTTCCTCTGCAAGTTTTTGGAAAACTTTGAGAATATGGGTGCTAACTCTTTTCTAAATGTTTGGCAAAATTTGCCTGTGAAGCCATCTTGTCCTGGACTTTCATTTCTTGCAATATTTTAAATCAGAGTTTCAATTTCACTACTTGTGCTTGTTCAGTTCATATTTCCTACTTCTTCCTGGTTCAGCTTTAGGAGATTGTGGCTTTGTAAGAATTTGTCCATTTCTTCAAGGTTGTCCATGTTAGTGGCGTACAGTTGCTTGAAGTAACTACTTAGGGTCCTTTGTATTTCTATAGTTGTAACTTCTTCTTCATTTCTGATTTTATTGATTTGTGTCCTCTTTTTATTTTATTTTTTTTATTTTCTTGATGGGACTAGCTAAAGGCTTATCAATTTTATCTTTTCAAAGAAACAGTCTTTAGTTTCATTGATCCTTGCTATTGTTTTCTCTCTTTCATTTATTCCTGCTCTGATCTTTATGATTTCTTGGTTATTTAATAACATATTGTTTAACCTCTATGTGTTTGTGTTTTTAAGTTTTTTTCCTGTAATTTATTTCTAATTTCATGATGCTGTCATTGTAAAAGATGTTTGATATGATTTCAGTTTTCTTAAGTTTACTGAGGCTTGATTTGTGACCCAATAAGTGATCTGTCCTGAAGAATATTCTGTGTGCACTGGAGAAGACAGTATTCTGCTTTTGGATGGAATGTCCTATAAATATCAGTTGAGTCTATCTGGTCTAATGTGTCATTTAAGACCTGTGTTTCCTTATTCTCTGTCTGGATGATCTGTCCATTGGTATAAGTAGGGTGTTAAAGTCTCCCACTATTATTGTGTTACTGTTGATTTCTCCTTTTATACTGTTAGCATGTGCCATATCTATCTAGGTGGTCTCATCCTGGATGTATAAATATTTGTAATTGTTATATCTTCTTGGATTGATCCCATGATCATTATGTAGTGTCCTTCCTTGTCTCCTGTGACAGTTTTTATTTTAAAGTCAATTTTGTCTGATATGAGTATTGCTCTTCCAGCTTTCTTTTGATGTCCATTTGCAAAGAATATGTTTTTCCATCCCCTAACTTTTAACCTATATGTGCCCCTAGGTTTGAAGAAGTTCTCTTGTAGACAGCATATATATGGGTCTTGGTTTTATACTTATTCAGTTAGTCTGTGTCTTTTGGTTGAAGCATTTAATCTATTTATTTTTAAGGTAATTATTGATATGTAGTTTCCTACTGCAATTTTCTTGATTGTTTGGAATTTGTTTTTCTGTCTTTATTCTTCCATTTCTCTTTTATGTCTTACCTAGAGAAGTTCCTTTAACACTTGTTGTAATGGTGGTTTGCTGATACTGAATTGTCTTATGTTTTGCTTCTTTAAAGATTTTGATTTTTCTCTTGAATCTGAATGAGAGCCTTGCTGGGTAGAGTTCTTGGTTGTAGGTTTTTTCCCTTTCATCATTTTAAATATATCCTGCTACTCCCTTCTGTCCTGCAAAATTTCTGCTGAAAAATCAGCTGATAACATTATGGGGATTCTCTTATAGTTTCATTGACCCATTTTAATATGTATATGATTTGTTGTTGTTGTTCAGTCACTAAGCTGTGTCTGACTTTTGTGACCCTATGGAGTGCAGCATGCCAGGCTTCCCTGTCATTCACCATCTCCCAGAGCTTGTTCAAATTCATGTCCATTGAGTTGGTGATGCCATCCAACCATCTCATCCTCTGTCACCCCCTTCTCCTCCAGCCTTCAATCTTTCCCAGCATCAGGATCTTTTCTAATGAGTCGGCTGTTTGCATCAGGTGGCCAAAGTTTTGGAGTTTCAGCATCAGTCCTTCCAATGAATATTCAGGACTGATTTCCTTTAGGGTTGACTGGTTTGATCTCCTTGCATTCCAAGAGACTCTCATAAGTCTTCTCCAACACCACAATTCAGAGGCATCAATTCTTTGGTGCTCAGCTTTTTTTATGGTCCAACTCTCACATCCATACATGACTACTGGAAAAACCATAGCTCTGACTACACAGACCTTTCTTGGCAAACTAATGTCTCTCATTTTTAGTATGCTGTCTAGGTTTGTCATAGCTTTTCTTCCAAGGAGCAAGCGTATTTTAATTTCATGGCTGCAGTCACCATCTGCAGTGATTTTATCGCCCAAGAAAATAAAGTCTGTCATTGTTTCCATTGTTTCCCCATCTGTTTGCCATGAAGTGATGAGACTGAATGCCATAATCTAAGTTTTTTGAATGTTTAGCTTTAGGTGTATATGATTATGTCATTACAAGTGGAAAAGATGTAGTTAAAATAATGTTATGAAACATTTTTCTAACACAGATTTTGATATCCTGAAGATAAGTGATTCTAGTTCATTAGTGATATTATACATATATCTGTTTACTTAGGAAAAAATCTCATGTTCTAAATATAATTGAAATTAACTTTGTTCTCATAGTAAATTTCAGACTTCTCCATTAAAATTTATTTTTATTAAGATTTATGATAAATAACATCTGACTTTATTTTGAAATCAAAGAATTGATAGACTTTTTACACATAGAAGTGTGACTATACACTAATATCATTTATACTGTATTTAAACTCACATACTAATGTAACAAAAAGATTGAAATTAAATAGAGCATCTTTGGTTGATTGCCTCTGGTTCAGTTAAAATGACCTTTGTAAAGTGTAAGGTGAGGTCAGATACAAACACATGGTTAAAGGGCTCATGTACTAAACAGGGCAGTCTGTCAGCACAGAAAGCAGTCTGTTCTTTCAGGGGCATGGCTGTGGTGAATGTGTGAGGTTGACCTGAAATGGTGTTAATTCCAAACCAAACCCATATGTTCAGTCACTACTGCTGCAGTGCTTGTTTGACTTCTTCAAACTGTTAACAGTCACTTTTTACGTTGCTTACAAAAATGGTGATTTTACATATTTATTCAGTGAGTCAGTCTCAAGGTTGACTGACAAAGATTGCAGAGAATTTACTTACCTTAAATCCATATTTCCTTACTCAAGATGTGGTCAGAATGTTAAAGAAGCAACATAGCATGCAGACAGGCGTAGTATAATTCCCTACGGCCTACTTGTGAGAAATAAGTCTAAATTCAAAGATGAAATTGTGCATTCATAAATCACTAAGTGGCATTGGGGGAGCTTGTGGTATTTTCCCTTTGAAAAGGGTTAGGTTGACCCACAAGACAAGAAGGTGAATATATGCTCATTATCCTCAAGGCAGGCAAAGTGAGGCAGCTGAAAGCACTAACTCTAGAGCCTGACAGCTTATGTCTACATACTGCTGAGTTGCTGACTGTGAACTTGGGGTGGGGATAGGGGCTCTTCAACCATCACTGCCTCAGTTCCCTCACCCGTGGTGCAGATAAAAGTAATGCTTCCTAGACGGGCTTGTTGTGAGGACTGAGTTATACATGTAATGTATTTTAACTGGAACCTAACATAGAGTAAACACTAGGTAAGTGTAATCTGTTTTTAAACTGATATCTTCCTTCGTTTTAACTGCCTGGTCGCACAGAGTCGGACATGACTGAAGCGACTTAGCAGCAGCAGCAGACTGAGCCTTGAGAGACAGAAAGTAAGGGAATGTTCTGTCTAGGGAGCTGCTTGGTTATGAATACAGTGATCCAGGCAATGCTGTGAGGTTGTGCTGTAATGGGGTCACTCTTACAGATGAAGTGTCTGCCTGGGCTTGCATCCTAGATTGTCCCTGAAAAGCAGTATTACCTCAGGAGAGTTATTTAACCCCTTTGCCTCTCAGTTCCCCTTCAGTTATGTAGGAAAAATACCTACATCTCATGATTGGGGTGGGGGGTGGGTGGAGTTTCCCTGGTGGCTTAGGCAGTAAAGAATTTGCTGGCAATGTGGAAGACTCAGGTTTGATCCCTGGGTCAGGAAGATCCACTGGAGAAGGGAATACCTACCCACTCCAGAATTCTGGCCTGGAGAATTCTGTGGGCAGAGGAGCCCGGTGGGCTACAGTCCATGGAGTCGCAAAGCATCAGACATGACTGAGCAACTAACACAAGATTTGGGGAGAGATTAAATAGGTTACCACATATAAAGGGCACAGAGCTTTATTTAGATGTGTGTGCTCAGTTGCTCAGTAGCATCCTACTCTTCAGGACCCCATGATCTGCAGCCTGCTAAGCTCCTCTGTCCATGGAATTTTTCAGGCAAGAATACTGGAGTGGGTAGCCATTCCCTTTTCCAGATTTTCAAGAACTGGTGATAGAAACTGAGTCTCTTGTATCTCCTGAATTGGCAGGCAAATTCTTTACCACTGTGCCACCTAGGAAGTCTAGCATGTAGTAAAGTCTATAAAGCTTAGCAGCTTTTATTCAGACAAAGAGAGTGTAAGGCAGAGATAATTTGGATGGCATTAAGTAGGAAGGAGTAGGGAGAAGCAAGGAGTTAAAAATGGGTTAAGAGAATTAACAGTAATAATAAGTATTCTGAGAGAGGCAGAAAATAATACCTAATGGCAGAAAGAAGGATAGGATTGAGTGAGGGTGGTCAAGAGTCTTTCCTGGGTTGGGATCCCCTGGAGGAGGAAATGGCAACCCACTCCAGTTTTCTTGCCTGGAGAATCCCATGGACAGAGGAGCCTGATGGGCTACAGTCCATGGGATTGCAAAGAGTCAGACACGGCTGAGCAACTTAGCACACACACGCACAGTCAAGAGTCTACATTTTTTAAATTCAGTGAGCCATGAATCCTAATCCTAATGAACAAGTTTGTTCGTTGTGTGATTTTTTTCCTTTTAAAAATATCTCTGGATTTCAAATTTAATACCTAATTCTGTTATTCTAGTTTTCTATACTTATATTTTAACCATGTGTTCACAGTTTTGGCATCCACTCATACAGTTACAGATATTTCCAAGATGTTTTTAATCTTTTGATATCTTGGAGCTCTCTTATACTTGAAAGAGTAAAAATGATTTGAGGCAATAGTAAGAGTGAGGCTCATCCCCAAAAGAGCAAATTTGTCTCTACTTTATCTACATAACCACAGAATAGAAATGTCATCTCACTACTGAGATGTGATGGTGCTGCAAAAGTGGAGGTCGTTCAAATAAGACACAGAGTCCTATCTGGCTAGTTCAGTTGTACACTCACTCAAGCTACTGCCTTCTATTTTGGGACTAACCAGATTAAATAATCAAATATATTCTTTTTCTATGTTAGAAATATTTTGTAATCCTGAACACTTGGGAAAATAGAGAATGGCAATTATGTAACAGAATAATTTATCCCAAAGTACTTACCAAGGACAACATCAAGGCTAATACTGTTGTCAGCTGGTCATATCCAAAAAGTCTCCTAAAGTGTTTAATTACAGCCCAAAGAACACATCTGACATTTATTTAAGCAATACCTATTCTATAAATTCTTCATTGTATTAATTATAATCATATAATTGCAATCCCATGGATTGTAACCCACCAGGCTCCTCTGTCTGTGGGATTACCTGGGCAAGAATACTGAAAAGGGTTGCCGTCTCCTTCTCCAGGGGAACTACCCAAGCCAGGGATAGAACCCAGGTCTCTTGTATTGCGGGCAGACTCCTTACCAACTGAGCCACAAGGGAGGCTCTGTTCCATAAATTCTTAATTGTATTAATTATAATCACATAATTAGGTAGTTAGCTATTTTCATTTAGACTATTGCTACTTAGTATTATTATGAACCAGCAGATCATAAATAGAAATCATCTAGAAGCTTGCTAGAAAGGTAGGCTCTGAGGCTCCAACCCAGAGTTATTAGAATTGTAGCCTGATAAAACCCACAGGTGACACTTTAGTAGTAAGTGTAAGATGCATAAAGCTAAACTAGCTTCTCAATGAATGTTCCATATCAGAATCACACACAGGAGAACTCATGGATTAAGCTGAGTTTTTATATGTCAGTCAGCAAAGTAGACAGAAATAGAATCTAGAAATAACTAAGCATTTTAGAGACAGAGAACATGTAATTACCCTAATTTGCAATAAGACAAAATTCAAACTACATATGTGTATTCATAACCAAGATCCATAGGGAAAAAGTAGCAAAAGAGAAAAGCAGTTGGTCAAAGAAGAAAAATAATCAGGAACCAAAATATTCACTAGTGAGTACTAGATTTTTCTGGTTAACTTTTAGTTTTGACAGTAAATTTTTTATTGGTTTATGTTGAGGTGTTTTGTTTGTCTTTTAGTTTCTGCATGTGCAAAGACCAATTCTAGCTCAGAATCCAAAGACAGAGTCAAAAAGTAATTGCACAAATTTGAAACAGAGAGAGTGGGGATAAGACCACCAAGCTAAGTCATCCCATGTCATCTTTCATTTCATTGACTTACTTGAGTCTGGGTGTTCTCTGTTTTGAGTTTGTTGCACTGGGATGACCCAGAGGGATGGTATGGGGAGGGAGGAGGGAGGAGGGTTCAGGATGAGGAGCACATGTATACCTGTGGTGGATACATTTTGGTATTTGGCAAAACTAATACAATTATGTAAAGTTTAAAAATAAAATAAAATTAAATTTAAAAAAAATCAAACATAATGCTATAGAAAAAAAAATAAAAGAACATTCGTGATGTTCATCTGTGTAACAATAGCTGCTATACATACATGTTAAGTAATGTATAAATAGTGAAATTTAACATTTTAGGTAAATATTGTCCATTTGGTTAGATAGATGTAATTTTGAAAATCCTGGAAGATTTAGGCAATTATTTGCAGATGTGCGGAAAGAAAGATGGGTTTTCTTTTACTCATTATTGATGCCTTTTCTAAAACCTTTGTTAAATTTGCATTTAGTCACATATTTCCATTGTGGTAATTAAGAGTAAATAAAATTAACTGTTAAATAATCCAACCCAATACAAACCAATACAATACAATTATGTGAAGAATCCACGTAATTCATAAATGAATTCCTAGTAAAGTGATAGCCTGAAACTTTCATAGTCTCTTTTAAAAAGATAATCAAAATTCCCTTTTTGTTTTATTTCTATCTGATGAGAATTTTTAATGTATTTATAGGGAGAAATGTGTGAGAAAAGAAAGACTAGACATTGGGAGAAGTTTTCTTTTGTAAATTAAAAACTGAGATACTAAAGTAATAATTAAAAAGAATGTTTGTAATGTAGTCTATTTTTTCAATTTTTTAAAGATACTATATTTCAGAGTTAGTTAATAATTTTTATTAGTGGGGTCAAAACCATTGTTGATACAGGGCAACACTCTGTCTGCTCTAACTCCAGGTAAAATCTGCTAAAGTCAGGATTATAACATCTAAATATTAAGGACATTTCTGAAATATCAAAGGCTTCTAAGGTAATCCATTCTGAATGAGTCATTGAAAAAGATACTTCTTCTAGGAGCTAGTTCAATATTTAGTGGTAAGTAAATTAAACTGAAAATCCTTAAAAAGTTTGAAAATATTTTAATTTATCTTTTTCATCTATTTTAAGAACCACTATATTAGCAGAAATGAAAATGTTTGAAAATTACTTCTGCAGTGTTTGAAATTCCTAATGAAATTCCTACACAGCCATAGGCAATTATAGTTAGACTTCTCATTGGAAATCTAATCCTACGTGATTATTTTACAGAATAGAGAACATTTAATCTACAGGGTCCTTTTTAATCATAAAATGCTGTCTGTTTCTGAAAAGTATGTGTGAAAAATAAGATATAACTTCTCATTTTGGTAAAACTTGACTCCTCAACAATCAATACCCTGTCTGTCTCTCTCTTTCTCTCATTTTGGATGAGGATGAAACTTTTTCTGTGCTTCCCTAGCGGCTCAGTCAGTGGTAAAGAATTCGCCTGCCAACGCAGGAAATGCAGGTTCAATCCCTGGGTCAGGAAGATCCCCTGGAGAAGGAAATGGCAACCCACTCTAGTGTTCTTGCTTGGGATATCCCATAGACAGAGGAGCCTGGTGAGCTACAGTCATGTGGTTGCAAAAGAGTTGGAAATAACTGAGCAACTGTGCTGTGAGACTAAACACCAATAAAAACCTTTTCTGCCCTGCCTTTTTCATTCTTGCCTTCGTTTGTTTTTCTAATCCTTTAAAACTTTACAGTGGAGTGCACTTTTAAACTTACTATGCTTTTTGAGCCTCTCCTCCTCTGGCATATTCATACCAAAGTATTTCTCCTTCTAAGTTTCAGCTTAAACCCACCAAGTCAACCCTACCTTTAAACTTCATGGCAAACCAGAAATGAAATCAGCATTGGGAAAGTTTTAGAGTAAGATAAGACTATTTTAGTCTCTTTCTTATACTGTAAAGCTCACACCTCTGGGACGTTTTTGGTTACCTTCAGAAGAATGATTTAGATCTTGAATATCAGTACTTTCAATCACTAAAGGAAATGCAGTGATTGTTGTGTGCTGTATAACACTCGGTTTTGCTAATGAACTACTTGTATATTTATTTCAGAATTGGAAAGCTAGGTGACTTTCACATGTTCACTAACTCTGAAGCTTAAGTAGGTCTTTAAAAGTTAGGGTTCAGTTCAGTTGCTCAGTCATGTCCAACTCTTTGCGACTCCATGAATCGCAGCACGCCAGGCCTCCCTGTCCATCACCAACTCCCGGAGTTCACTCAGACTCACGTCCATCGACTCAGTGATGCCATCCAGCCATCTCATCCTCTGTCGTCCCCTTCTCCTCCTGTCCTCAATCCCTCCCAGCATCAGAGTCTTTTACAATGAGTTAACTCTTCGCATGAGGTGGCCAAAGTACTGGAGTTTCAGCTTTAGCATCATTCCTTCCAAAGAAATCCCAGGGCTGATCTTCAGAATGGACTGGTTGGATCTCCTTGCAGTCCAAGAGACTCTCAAGAGTCTTCTCCAACACCACAGTTCAAAAGCATCGATTCTTTGGCGCTCAGCCTTCTTCACAGTCCAACTCTCACATCCATACATGACCACTGGAAAAACCATAGCCTTGACTAGACGGACCTTTGTTGGCAAAGTGATGTCTCTGCTTTTTAATATGCTGTCTAGGATGGTCATAACTTTCCTTCCAAAGAGTAAGCATCTTTTAATTTCATGGCTGCAATCAACATCTGCAGTGATTTTGGAGCCTCAAAAAATAAAGTCAGCCACTGTTACCACTGTTTCCCCATCTATTTCCCATGAAGCGATGGGACCAGATGCCATGATCTTTGTTTTCTGAATGTTGAGCTTTAAGCCAACTTTTTCACTCTCCCCTTTGACTTTCATCAAGAGATTTTTTAATATGAGATGAGTGTAATTGTGTGGTCATTTGTGCATGCTTTGCATTGCCTTTCTTAGGGATTGGAATGAAAACTGACCTTTTTCAGTCCTGTGGCCACTGCTGAGTTTTCCAAATTTGCTGACATATTGAGTGCAGCACTTTCACTGCATCATCTTTTAGGATTTGAAGTAGTTCACCTGGAATTCCATCACCTCCACTAGCTTTGTTCATAGTGATGCTTCCTAAGGCCCACTTGACTTCACATTCCAGGGTAGATTCACTTGAAAAAAAAAAATCAACCAAAGGGAGATTTGTGATATTAATAAAAAAGAGAAACATAGCTGAAGTCCTACAGAAAACTAAATGAAATATACCAAGAATTGTCAAAGATGATTTAGTTCAAAATTCATCCAACCAAGCAATAAATGATAAGGGAAATTTATGGGGGTTAGTAAAAACAGGAAATAGGAAAAATGAGGGCACTGTGGTGAAGATATTGGATGATGTCAATGAGAATGTAATTAGAATAGCACAGTGGCGTGTATGGTTATGGTTTTAAAAGGAGACGTGGAAAATTATCCTGTAGTTTGTCTCTGTCTTGAAGCCAATTATTTCCTATCTTTCAAAAATTATATTTCCTCATTTCAATTATAAGTCGATTGTTTTAAATACTTTTGGACATGATAAGTTGAAACAGTCCAAGATTTATAAATTTTTCAAGTAGGATTATTCCTCAAGTCTGTATCATTTCTCATCTCAAAATGTGAATAATATACTAACAATTATGTTGTTCAAAAATATCTTTCCATTGCTCTAAGGTAAACAGCTTTTCTTTCTTTCTTTTTTTTTGTTTTTTTTGTTTTTTTTAACTTCTGGGCACTCTGGAGGTTTTAAATCTAATCTTTGACATTCCTTCTATTCAAGAGTAAAGACAAATCCCCTGTTAAATCTGCCCCAACTTGCAGATTTCTGAACAAAATAACAAATTATTATAACTGCACATCACCAAATTTGGTGTTCCTTTGTTACATGGTAATAGATAACTGATTGAGTGCTCAAACTACCGCACAATTGGACTCATCTCACATGCTAGTAAAGTCATGCTAAAATTCTCCAAGCCAGGCTTCAGCAATATGTGAACCGTGAACTTCCTGATGTGCAAGCTGGTTGTAGAAAAGGCAGAGGAACCAGAGATCAAATTGCCAGCATCCGCTGGATCATAGAAAAAGCAAGAGAGTTCCAGAAAAACATCTATTTCTGCTTTATTGATTATGCCAAAGCCTTTGACTGTGTGGATCGCAATCAACTGTGGAAAATTCTGAAAGAGATGGGAATACCAGACCACCTGATCTGCCTCTTGAGAAATTTGTATGCAAGTCAGGAAGCAACAGTTAGAACTGGATATGGAACAACAGACTGGTTCCAAATAGGAAAAGGAGTATGTCAAGGCTGTATATTGTCACCTGCTTATTTAACTTATATGCAGAGTACATCATGAGAAATGCTGGGCTGGAAGAAGCACAAGCTGGAATCAAGATTGCCGGGAGAAATATCAGTAACCTCAGATATGCAGATGACACGACCCTTATGGCAGAAAGTGAAGAGGAACTAAAAAGCCTCTTAATGAAAGTGAAAGAGGAGAGTGAAAAAGTTGGCTTAAAGCTCAGCATTCAAGAACGAAGATCATGGCATCTGGTCCCATCACTTCATGGGAAATAGACGGGGAAACAGTGGAAACAGTGTTGGACTTTATTTTTTTGTGCTCCAAAGTCACTGCAGATGGTGACTGCAGCCATGAAACTAAAAGACGTTTACTCCTTGAAAGAAAAGTTATGACCAACCTAGATAGCATATTGAAAAGCAGAGATATTACTTTGCCAACAAAGGTTTGTCTAGTCAAGGCTATGGTTTTTCCAGTGGTCATGTATGGATGCGAGAGTTGGACTGTGAAGAAAGCTGAGTGCCAAGGAATTGATGCTCTTGAACTGTGGTGTTGGAGAAGACTCTTGAGAGTCCCTTGGACTGCAAGGAGATCCAACCAGTCTATTCTAGAGGAGATCAGCCCTGGGTGTTCTTTGGAAGGAATGATGCTAAAGCTGAAACTCCAGTACTTTAGCCACCTCATGCGAAGAGTTGACTCATTGTAAAAGACTCTGATGCTGGGAGGGATTGGGGGCAGGAGGAGAAGGGGATGACAGAGGATGAGATGGCTGGATGGCATCACTGACTCTATGGACGTGAGTCTGAGTGAACTCCGGGAGTTGGTGATGGACAGGGGGGCCTGGTGTGCTGTGATTCATGGGGTCACAAAGAGTCGGACATGACTGAGCGACTGATCTGATCTGATCTGAGTTATTTTTAACTGAGGTGTGGGGTGGGTGATTCCATAACAAAAAGCAACATGTGTTATGGGTTTGCACTGGACAGCAGGTAGAAGCCAGGAAAGCCATGAGAAGAGTCTTAGTGAAATAGCCCAAAGGCTATTGAGGAGGTTGTTGGTGAAAGTGTAAAGGAAAATGAAGGAAATGTTATTGAAAACTGGAAGAAAGGGGACTCATTAAGCCATGGTGGAAGTGTTGTTGACCTGTCTCCTGCAGTAAATGCTGAACACAGGAGATGACCCTAATGAATTCAATGATCTAGGAGAATGTTGAAAATTCCACGTAGCTGCTTCTTGATATCTATGGGAAAAAATGTAAAAGGAGAGAGCAGGGTGAGGGACTGCTGTGTTAAGTGTAAATGAGCCAGAATTTGCTAAGTTCAATAATAAAACACTTTCTCTTTCTAGGCTTTTCCATATGACAAAAAAAAAAAAAAATCTTCAAAATTTTGGTGCACAAAATCTAATTCTGTGTGAAACTGTAGGGTTCATATATCAGAAGGAATTGAGATGGGTAACTCAGAAACCCTTTCCAACAGACGGAAGGGCTTATAAGAATTAGAAGGGCATGTTTTTCAAATCCTCCCCATTTAACAATGGGGTTTCTAAAAGTCTTAAAGGACCTTGTTGTCTCAGAGAACGTCATTCAGGAACCCAAGATAGAGAAGGACTTTTGCAAAAAGACTTGTAGATGTGACTTTTAACTAGTAGAACATAATTACATGGAAAACCCACTCAAATTTAGAATTGAAAGTAACTCCAGATAAAAATAAAATGGATCCTTAAACTTTTATGGGCAGAAAGCTGGTTGAAAAGAATTCATGAGCCCAGAGAATGCAGACAAGAAACGCAGACAGTAATTCTTATAGAGCCACAGTAATTCTTATGAGGCCTAATTTTTTGTTGGTCTTGTTCAGTCGCCAAGTTCTGCCAGACTGAGGACCCATGGACTGAAGCATGCCAGGCTCCTCTGTCCTCCACCATCTCCCAGAGTTTGCTCAAATTCAAGTCCATTAAGTAAGTGATGCTATTTAACCATTTTATCTTCTGTCACTGGCTTCTCCTTTTGATTTCTATCTTTCCCAGCAACAAAGTCTTTTCCAATGAGTCAACTCTTCATAGCAGGTGGCTAAGTATTAGAAATTTAGCTGCAGCATCAGTCCTTCCAATGAATATTCAGCATTGATTTCCTTTAGGATTAACTGGTTGGATCTCCTTGCAGTCCAAGGGACTCTCAAGAGTCATCTCCAACACCACAGTTCAGAAGCATCAGTTCTTCAGTGCTCAGCCTTCTTTATGATCCAAAATAAAGTCTCTCACTGTTTTCATTGTTTCCCTATCTATTTGCCATGAAGTGATGGGACCGAATGCCATGATCTTAGTTTTTGTAATGTCGAGTTTTAAGCCAACTTTTTCACTCTCCTTGGCCACCTTCATCAAGAGGCTCTTTAGTTCCTCTTTGCTTTCTCCCATTAGGGTGGTGTCCTCTCCATATCCAGGATGTTTGGCTCTAGGAGAGTGATTACACCATCATGGCTATCTGGGTCATTAAGACCTTTTTTGTACAGTTCTTCAGTGTACTTTTTTCATTTCTTCTTAATCTGTTCGGTTTCTGTTATATCCTTGCCAATTTTGTCCTTTATTGTGCCCATCTTTCCATGAAATGTTCCCTTGGTATCTCCAATTATCTTGAAGAGACCTCTAGTCTTTCCCATTCTATTGTTTTCCTCTATTTCTTTGCATTGTTCACTTAAGAAGGCTTTCTTATCTCTCCTTGCTATTCTTTGGAACTCTGCATTCAGTTGGATATATCTTTCCCTTTCTCCTTTGCCTTTCTATTCTCATCTTTTCTCAGCTATTTGTAAGGCCCCCTCAGACAACCATTTTTCCTTTTTGCATTTCTTTTCTTGGAGATGGTTTTGGTCTCCTGTACAATGTTATGATCTTCCATCCATAGTTCTTCAGGCACTCTGTCTATCAGATCTAATCCCTTAAATCTATTTGTTACCTCCACTATATAATCGTAGGGGATTTGATTTAATTCATACCTGAATGGCCTGGTGCTTTTCCCTACTTTCTTTAATTTAAGTCTGAATTTTGCAATAAGGAGTTCATGATTTGAGGCACAGTCAGTTCCTGGTCTTGTTTTTGCTGACTGTATAGAGCTTCTCCATCTTTGCCTTTTCACCACCAGACACATCCACAACTGAGAGTTCTTTCTGCTTGGGACCAGGCAGAAAGAAACTTTCTTTCTTTCTAGAGCTATTAATTTCCCTCCAATCTTCCCCAGTAGCATATTGGACAACTTCAGACCTGGTGTGCTTATCTTCTGGTGTCATATATTTTTGCCTTTTCATGCTCTCCATGGGGTATTTTAGGCAAGAATACTGCAGTGGGTTGCCATTTTCTCCTCCAGTGGATCATGTTTTGCCAGAACTCTCCTCTATGACCAATCCTTCTTAGGTGGCCCTGCATGGCATGAGTCATAGCTTTGAACTACTCAAGCTCCTTTGCCATATAAGGCTGTGATCCATGAAGGAAGATGCTTTCAAAGGCCCAGCCTCCAGTCCTCCACCCCAAAGGCTGTCCCCAACCCCAAAGGCTGTCCCCAACCCCAAAGGCAGAGTCCCCAGTCTCCAGTCTATGGACCTGTACCTCCTGTCAGATAAGCAGTGGCATTAGTTCAGAAATAAAGTATGCTGTAAACATAATATGCTTGAATCATTCTGAAACCATCCTCTCACCTGCGCCTGCACGAACCCCCAGCCCTAGTTTGTTCAAAAAATCATCTTCCATGAAACTGGCTCCTGGTGCCAAAAATGTTGGAGACCATTGGTCTAAAGGATGAAAACAGGCCAACTGGAGTTTACAGTTGTGATAGACTAGTGACTGCTATGCACCTCTTGTTACTCCCTTTTGAATGGGAACATCTATGGCAATTATCTTACATCATCCCCTTGCTCTGTGTCATGTGTGTTACAGAGGAAATAACTTATTTATGGCCCAGGTCTTCAGACTAGTAGAACTGTACTTAAGGAGCTGCCTACAAAAAGCCAAACCCATGGAGCCTCACCTGCACCCTGGTCTTACCTGAACCTACTTTGGTTAATGAAACTTCAGGCTTTGAGCCTGAGACCAATTGTGTAAAGTGTTTTAGGGTCTTGAAAGAAGGTATATTTTACATGTGGTGAGAATATGAATAATTTATGGCCACAAGGTATACTGTGGCAGTTTTAAAGCATGACTCCAAAATGTTTTGACATTCCTCCCATTGATCAGTAGCTTTATATGCCTCATCATTAAATTTAGGCTCTTTGACAGCTTAACCAAAAGTATAGGCTGGAAGTGATTCTTTACTAGTTTTAGTGCTAAGTCACTTCAGTCATGTCTGATTCTTTGTGACTCCAGACGGTAGCCCACTAGGATCCTCTATCCCTGGGATTCTCCAGGCATAAATACTGGAGTGGGTTGCCATTTTCTTCGCCAGGGAATCTTCCCAACCCAGGAGTCAAACTTGCATTTCTTATGTCTCCTGCGTTGGCAGGCAGGTTCTTTACCATTAGCACCACCTGGAAAGCCCCATACTAGTTTTTAGAGCCAGGGCTTAAAAATGGGTGGATTCTGTTTCCTGAATTTTTCAATTACTCCTGAGACCTAGTCCTTCCCTGTGAGAGGAGAAGACTCTGGGGAGGCCAATATAAGAGAAAATCAAGCCCTTAGCCATCAGTCAGTACTAATTTGCCAACGTTATGAGAGAGCTACTCTGCAGTCTACAGTTGTACTATGAGAAGCAAGGGGCTGATTTCACAGAGTCCTGCTCAAATTGCATATAAATGAGTAAAATAAATAATTCATATTGCTTTATGTAACCAAGTTCTGAGGTGGTTTTTAATGCTGCAATAGATAACTGACACAAGTCTACTGTGCAATGTTTACTCAGCAAACCAAAATGAAGTGATTCTTGGGAGTTCCCTGGTGGTCCAGTGGTGAGGACTGGACTCTTTCACTGCCATGGCCTGGGTTGGTTCTGAACTAAGATCCTAAACGCCATGTGGCATGGTAAAAAAAAAAAAAAGTTATTCTTCAGATCTGTAAATTTGTATCCCTATGTCTTTCATAATTCTTAAATTGTGTTTTCAAAAGATTTCTCTGCTAATTTCTCTGTAACTGATATTATCCCATTACAAATCTATGGCAATACATTATTTCTACCCCTTCCTTACAGGAGCTTAGTGGGATCTATTACTTGCATGTGGGATAAGTCATAAATAAAATTTATACAAAATTAAGCTCTATAGAAGATGAATATTAATCTAGGCTCTCTAGAGAAACTGAACCCACAGGAATGAGGGAGAGGGATTTATTATAAAGAATTGGCCCATGCTCTTATGGAGGTAAGTGTAAAGTCTGCTTGGGCCAATGACCCCAGGTCAAGTTTGAAGGTCTGACCTTGCTGTAGCAAAGGGAAGAGCTGATGTCCCAGCTTAAGGCCATCAGGCAGGAGAATTCGCTTACGCAGGGAGAAAGAGAGAGAGTCAGCTTTCTGTTCTATTGAGTCTTTCAGTGGTTTGGATCATCAGAGAAGGGATCTGCCTTACTCAGTTCACAAATGTACTTGTTAATATTACCTAAAAACACCCTTATCACACTCTGAAAACCATTTTGTAATACTACAAATCATGTTTGATGAAACATTTGGGTATCCTATGGCCCATAAAATTAACTGCCACAGGGAGCTAGGCATCTGGGAGTATGAAGTCAATTGGGCCTTAGAAAGCATTACTGCAAACAAAGCTAGTGGAGGTGTTGGAATTCCAGCTGAGCTAGTTCAGATCCTAAAAGATGCTGCTGCTCAAGTGATACACTCAATGCCAGCAAATCTGGAAAACTCAGCAGTGGCCACAGGACAGGAAAGTGTCAGTTTTCATTCTAATCCCAAAGAATGGCAATGCCAAAGAATGTCCAAACTACCACACAGTTGCCTTCATTTCACATGCTAGCAAGGTCATGCTCAATATCCTTCCAGCTAGGCTTCAACAGTACATAAATTGAGAACTTGCAGATGTACAAGATGCATTTTCTGGATTTAGAAAAGGCAGAGGAACCAGAGATCAAATTGCCAACATCCGTTGGATCATAGAAAAAGCAAGAGAGTTTCAGAAAAACTACTTCTGCTTCATTGACTACACTAAAGCCTTTAATTATGTGGATCACAACAAACTGTGGAAATTTCCTAAAGGGATGGAAATACCATTCCGTCTTATCTGCCTCCTGAGAAACGTGTATGCAGGACAAGAAGCAACAGTTAGAACTGGAACAACATAAAACAACACACCGGTTCAGAATCGGGAAAGGAGTAGGTCAAGACTGTACACTGTCACCCTGCTTATTTAACTTATATGCAGAGTACATCATACAAAATGCCAGGCTGGGTGAATTGCAAGCTGGAATAAAGATTGCAGGGAGAAATATCAACAGTCTTAGATATGCAGATGATACCACTCTGCCGGGAGCCATCTCCCGGCATATTGCATATTGAGTGCAGCACTTTCACAGCATCATCTTTCAGGATCTGGAATAGCTCAACTGGAAGTCTAGCACTGCCAGGAGCCAGCGTGAGGAACTCCGCCCGTGGCAAAGGTCATGAGGAAGGAGGCTCGGCATACGCAAAGGCGGGATCGAGCCTCAGGAGTCCCCCTGGAAATTCTCGAGCATCTACCCCCAAAACCAGAGTCTGCCTACTTTCCGCTTTGTGCTCTCACCTACACCTCTGACTTTACGGGGGGCTGTCCCCCACTACCTCTCTCTGAAAAAAGAGTTAGCTTACAGCTCCAGTTAATAATTCCTGGGTGTGACAGTGTTTAACCTACAAACTCCTTTGCAAGTCCTCTAGCCTGCCTGAATAGGTTTTTCTGGCCACATGTGACTGCTCAGAGCCTCCCAACTGTGAGAGGCATGAGATGTTCTAAACTGTCTAAATACAGATTCCTTTGAGCAGTTAAAAGATTGATTAGAAATTGTATTGGTAAAGGGTTTTTCACTTCTTGGGCCAATGTTTGCTGCTAAGTCTCCATATCCCTTACCTGCTATGTCCCTGGCAGTGTATTGATTAATATAATTGGTGTAAGTAGTAGCTTTAATGTTTGTAACCTGGGACCCTTGAGTTAATTCTTTTTCTTGTTATATCCCACCACACCTTTGCCCTATAGGAATGCAACTTTAATGCTTTTGGAGGGTGGCGCTTGACTAATCACCTTTAGAGAAAAATAAGTTTTCTGAAGAAAGGGTCTTAAAATGTTAACAGGCCTCCGGGCCAGAAGATGATGCAAATCACCTAAACTTTTGCATATGATAAGTTTGCAGGAAGAAAGCCTGGCTTACTGCATGACTCTACCCCTTCCCCCATTATCCTCTATGCATAACTTAAGGTATAAAAACTACTTTGGAAAATAAAGTGCGGGCCTTGTTCACTGAAACTTGGTCTCCCCATGTCGTTCTTTCTTTCTCTTTCTGGCTGAATTTTTCCTCTGAGGTGGGGAAGCTCGTCAAGCCTACTAATTTTGCCTGGGCTTCTAAGATCTGACCGGGGAGGCCTTAGTGTCTCCTCTCCTTCGGAAGAACGGGAGGATGCCTGTGGCCTTCATAGGTGACATAAATTCCCTGCTTTGGAATTTTATTCAGCCTCTTTTCTTCACTGAATTTCTTCACTGAGCTATCCTTATTTCACCACTCTTTATATCCTTAATTAATGTTTAATTAAGCAGTTGTTTCCTGATCCTCGCCAACGCCGTCCCCGCTTCGAATTCCCTGGATCCACCGGGGCTGGACCCCAGCACCACTCCAATGGGAGAAAGTGAAGAAGAACCAAAGAGTTTCTTGATGAAGGTAAAATAGGAGAGTGAAAAAGCTGGCTTAAAACTCAACATTCAAAAAACTAAGATCATGAAATCTGGTCCCATCACTTCATGGCAAATAGATTGGGAAAAAAATGCAAGTAGTGACAGATTTTTTTTTTTTTTTAATTTTCTTGGGCTCCAAAATCACTGCAATGACTGCAGTCATTTAATTAACATTAATTTATCCTTGGAAGAAAAGCTATGACAAACTTAGACACATTTCTAGTGTATTAAAAAGCAGAGATATGTTTGCCAACAAAGGTCCATATAGTCAAGACTATGTTTTTCCAGTAGTCATGTATGGATGTGAGAGTTGGGCCATAAAGAAGGATGAGCACCAAAGAATTGATGCTTTCAAACTGTGATGCTAGAGAAGACTCTTCAGAGCCCCTTGGACAGCAAGGAGATTGAAACAATCAATCCTAAAGGAAATCAATCCTGAATGTTCATTGGAAGAACTGATGCTGAAGCTGAAGCTCCAATCCTTTGGCCACCTGATACAAAGAGCTGACTCATTGGAAAAGTTGGGAAAGACTGATGGGAAAGATTGAGGGCAGGAGAAAAAGAGGGCAACAGAGGATGAGATGGTTGGATGGCATCACTGACTCAATGAACATGAGTTTGAACAAACTCCAGGAGATAGTGAAGGACAAGGAACCCTGATGTGCTGAAATTAATGGGGTTGCAAAGAGTCAGACAGAACTAGTCAAAACAACAACAAAATATTTAATGAAATATACTGGAGCTAGAAATCCCCAATCCCCTGTAAGAACAAATTTCTACTCTTGAATAAAGAATTCCCTTTTTCCTTACCCTCAAAGAAATCTGTCATTGTTGAAGAAATATTGCTGTGTAAATTAACTTCTATGTGTGCCTTATTTTTCAATCTGTTCTTGAAAGCACCTTATCCTTATAGATTTGCATTACTTCCTCCCATTGGATGTCTTTAACTGGATGCCCCACTGCTTCGTAATTATACATGCAAGACATTTAACTTGATCTTGTAACAGGATTCATACCAAAGTTTTCTCCAAATGAAAGCACCATAGGTTAAGGCCTCATTTCCAGCCACTCAAACATGTTTTAGGGTAAAAAAATTTCAAATAAACATAGTTTCTAGTGTTCAAATCTTATACAGATTCTTGACTTTGTACAAATATTGACATAGCAATTGCCAATGGTTAAAAAACAGCTAGTGATTACCCTCAGCTACTTTCTAAGATATTGGAGTTCTTTTCAACATTATATTGCATTTGCTACACATCTAATTGTCATTTAAAGGCAAGAATGTAAAGAATTTCAGACCCATTCCAGGCACAAAATTACACACTTAATTAGTATATCTTGCTTCAAAATTTGAAAAGATTGCTTTTCATTTTTAGAATTGGAAAGTGTACTATCATTTTCAATAAATTCAGAAATCACAGTGTGGTATGAAGAGTTATGTATAGAGCTTAATGTATAGTGATTAAATTTCAGTTTCATTTCAGAGATTTGGATATCTTTCTAGAGCCAGTTAAGTCGTCATACAAACTATGAGCCACCTTTGCATATACTCGTTGCTTATTTACCACTGGTTTATCAATACTGAATTTTATAATAGAAGTTAACACAGAGTTGGATCTAATATCTGTCACTAAATAGCTATTTTTGACCTGGCACAAATTATTTAATCTTCTGGAAGCTCAGTTTTCTTGACTGAAATGAGGATAATCACAGTCCCTACCTGATAGAATGATGGCAAGGATTAAATAAGGCAAATATCTTAAATGTTTAACAAAGGGCATATTAAACTTTCAATAGGTGCTATCTGTAATTATTTTAAATATAACATAATTAGTGTAGTGTCTGAAATTAACGTGAGAAAATACATTTTGGTTCCTGAGGAAATTAAGCTCTCTTTTAAGGAAGATGCAAAGCCACTCAGAGAGAGGTTGACCTCCTGTAATTCTATAACATGTGGTGACATTTTCAAGTGATCATAAAGATAACTTCAAGAGTGTTCAAGTTTTATCCACTGTTCCATCTACCCCCACCCCACCCCCACTCCCCTGTTTGACTTCTTACAGTTTTTGTGTACAGTTCCAGGTGTTTCCTCTTTGAAACTTATGGACCTTCTCCATCTTTGTTCCTGCTCTTGTTCTTTTCTTTCCTAATTAGGCCTCTCTGTTAGGTAGATGACTCTTCATATGCACTGGGCACAGATTACTCTTCAATAATAAGTGACACTTCATGAATTTAGAAAGGGGGGTTCAGGAAGGGGAACACGTGTACACCTGTGGCGAATTCATGTTAATGTATGGCAAAACCAATACAATATTGTAAAGTAAAAATAATAATAATAATAATAAAGAAATGATAAATTTTTTTTTTTTAAGTCAGTAAAGACAAATTACCATACTCTTGCTAATGTACTTTTCTCTATCACATGGTCACTCATCTAACCATTTCAAGGAAAGATCTAAACAGAGGTCAGTCCTTCCCAAATGAAAAACAACATAGCCTGTGTCAGCCTAGCCCAGGGTCAAATGGTTCTTCTGATCTTTCCATTAGGAGCATCATCTTTTGTTAGGGTTAGACCAGTAGTCATGTGCTTATGAAGATGGGTGTGGAAAGTAGATTCCATCAAGTGTTGCTTAGGGATCTTTCTATGTTAATGCTTAATATGTGCTGAGACCGTAGTCAAGATGGAGAAAAGGTCTGACTTTTAATTTCCATGACTACTCTTTGTTTTGAGCTACTACTGCAAAAAATACAGTAAGAAGGTGGTGTAGATCTTGTTCTAGAAATCAAGTTAGATTTACTTGTCTCCTCTTAGTTAAATTGTGGTTGGGCTAAAATAGCTTGTGGGGCTTCCCTGGTGGCTCAGATGATAAAGGATCTGTCTGCAATGCAGGAGACCTGGGTTTGATCCCTGGCTTGGGAAGATCCCCTGGAAGAAGGGAATCATAACCCTCTCCATTATCTTTCCTGGAGAATTCCATGGACAGAGGAGCCTAGTAGGGTACAATCCATAGGGTCACAAACAGTTAGACATGACTGAGTAACTAACGCTTAATTTGTTTTCCTTCCATACTTAAAATAGCTTGCACCAGCTTGCTAAAGTAACAGGAATGAAGTGAGCTTTGAAACAACAGTCAGAGTCAGGTTAATAGCTATGACCAGGGTTCCAGAAATAATTTAGCACCACTACACTTAAATTAGAAAGGAAAATGTTGGCTAGAGTTAATGAGCTGTTTGAGGGTCACTGAGATAATTATACAAGAAAAATATTATTTTGCCTTTATGCTTTACAAACCCTGCCTCCTGAGAGAGCAGCAGCCTCCTTTCCTTGGGATGCTTTAAAGATACATCGTAATGATTTACTCATTATGTAGCCCTCACAATATTCATTACAGATCTAAAAAAATACGTCTTTCATAATTAAAAATAAGATATTTCTGACTCATTAATATGCATTGAAAGAAACAAGATAAAAATGAAATCAGTATTAGAATGTAAGTTTCTAATATGGTGGCCACCTCAGCCACCCAACTCCCATATTACTAAGAAAATCCTACCAAGTATAAAACTTCTTTCCTTTACTACTACTCAGTTTGTAAAATCTATTTCCCTCTGGAGATTATATGTCCAACAACAATAAATATAGTGATAACCTGTCTCAACTATTAGGAATGCATAGAAGAATTTTGTCAGTTTTAATGAGATCTTGATGGTATTTAACTAGACCTCTTAAGTGGTATACTAGATGGCCTTATACATGAAGCTTTCTAAGTCAGAATAAGCCAATTCTTTAATCCATCCAACAGAGATAAGAGACAATGCAATCTAAAGTTTATAAGGCATCTACTATAGGCCAGGCTTAGTTCTTAATGAGACCACATTACTAAATTTTAACTATGATCAATTCTATCATCATTCCCATTTTGCAGGTGTACAAATTACATTAATTAGATTCTACAAGGTTCCAAAGCTAGTTATGGAAAAAAATCAGGATTTAAACTAGTGCTTACCTTATTACAGGGTACAATTTCTTACCATTATTCTTTACTACCCCAATTAATGTTTTGAACACAAAAATCATGCCAGGCATTGTGTTACATGTAAGAATAGATAAACATGCAAGTTCTCCAGATTTCACACTTCAGCTGGTAAACCTTGTTCATATGGTCTGTGAAGCATTTATTGTTGCCCAAGGAAAGGAGTAGTTAACCCTATCTCAAGGGAATCTATCAGAGAGGTCTTGAACTTGACTTGAAATATGAATATATGAACAGCAACAGGGTGGGGAGGATAGGCAAGGTAGACTTGTGTGTGAAAACACATGGGATATGGAATAAATGCCATATGTATTCAAGGAGTTAAAATTTTGCCAGTATGTTGCTTTGTCTGGAGTATGGAAATCAAGCAAATCAATCAGGCTAGAAAGAGTGCTGAAGAGTTGAGAACTAAACAAATTTGCATATAATGCTAAAGAGTTTGTATTTTACTCAGCAGATCATGGGAAGCAATTGATAAGTTGTCAAGGGAAGCAGATTTAAATTTAGAAAGTAATTCTCAGGTGATAATTTGAAAAACATACTAAAGGAATACATAGGAAGGTCAGTTAGGGTTCTGTTGCAATAATTATTTTCAGTTGAAGGTAAGGGAGGAAATTGAGTACAACCAGGTTTCTGATATTGGTGATAGAGCTGATGTTAATTTAAAGAAACAGGTACATTAAAAAATGGGGTTTTTCTTTAACTTCTAAAGTGACTCCTGGCTCACATTTGTACTAAAATCCTTGAACTTCTGAAATTAGGCCACCCTCAACTGGCCTCCAATGCCCATCTCAGATATGACCAGAGGATGATTAGATTGGGATCAACTGGAATGAAAAGCTAAGGATGTGGAGGAATTCTGATGGGGAGTTTCTCCACATGGGAGGAAATGAAGGCCTGACCAAAGGATTTATTTCCCTGCCAAGGCAGGAAATGTTAACCTGCACAGTAAGATTTCAGCAGTGTTATGGATTCACAGCCACTGTATAAATCTTAGAGTTCCTTTTCTTCAGTTGAATGTATTATTTCAAGTATACTGTTCTTAATGATATCAGGATACAATTATACATAAAGGGTTGTGATACAGATTACTTGTTTATTCGTTTGAGGGTCATCTGCCCAAGAGGAGCCATTTGTTGTTGTAGTTTAGGTGCTAAGTGGTGTCTTTCTCTTTTGCAACCCCACGGACTATAACCCACCAGGCTCCTCTGTCCATGGGATTTCCCAGGCAAGAATACTGGAGTGGGTTGCAACCCGCATCTCCTGCATTGCAGGTGGATTCTTTACCCACTGAGCCATCGGGGAAGCCCTTTAAATAGGTAACTAAAAGTTAAATGAGGTCCTGTGAGTAGGATTTAGTCCAGTATGACTGGTGTCCTTATGTAAAGAGGGAGACATACTGTGATGTGTATGCGTAGAGTAAGCCATTTGAGCACACAGTAAGTAGGTGCCCATTTGCAAGCCAAGGAGAGAGGGTTTATGAGAAACCAAAACCACTAAACAACCTCACCTATTATGGGTCTATTTTCCAAAAACACAAAGGTAATTGTCTATGAGATGTGATCCCTTATTATGTAGAAACTAGAATGTTAGTTTGATGCCAGAGTAAAGACAAAATGAGGGAGATTCTCCTTCCTTTTTATATTTGGGAGATAGATGGACAAAAGAAACATCTATATCTTAATGTTATAGTGTGATCTATAATCATTTTTGCTCCTTAAATATATGATTACATCTATAAAATCCTCCCCCTGCAACCAAAATTTTTACAAAATCTTTGCAAGAGTCAGCCGTATGTGGATCCGCCTATGCTGAAAAAGATTCTACCTCTTTGGGTATATTTGAGACATTAGTTAACAATGAGTGTATGTGCCTAACTGGGCTTATCTTGGTTAATCTTGAATAACTGTAGCTATGAAAAGATTTTACATATCCTACTTTTATTACTACTCACTAACTGATATTTCCAGTATAGCAGAAAGCATATCCTGTTTATAGAGACTTTTCCAAGACACTGTTTTTATTTTCCCCAGTGTTTGCGACAATGGTTTTGATTCATCTTTGCTGCTGCTAAGTCGCTTCAGTCGTGTCCGACTCTGTGCGACCCCATAGACGGCAGCCCACCAGGCTCCGCCATCCCTGGGATTCTCCAGGCAAGAACACTGGAGTGGGTTGCCATTTCCTTCTCCAATGCATGAAAGTGAAAAGTGAAAGTGAAGTCGCTCAGCCGTGTCTGACTCCTAGCGACCCCATGGACTGCAGCCTACCAGGCTCTTCTGTCTGTGGGATTTTCCAGGCAAGAACACTGGAGTGGGTTGCCATTTCCTTCTCCAATGCAGGAAAGTGAAAAGTGAACGTGAAGTCGCTCAGTCGTGTCTGACTCCTAGCGACCCCATGGACTGCAGCCCACCAGGCTCTTCCGTCCGTGGGACTTTCCAGACAAGAGTACTGGAGTGGGGTGCCACTGCCTTCCCTAGATTCATCTTTAGACTACACCAAACACACAGTAAATATGGCAGTATATTTCCCATAAAAACAAAATCAGTATATAACTCTTACCTGTTTGAGCAAATTAGAACAATGATTTTTGACTCTTTAATCTAAAAATAGTATACTACAGGCCCAGAATCAGTTAATGAGTTAAAAAGGAAGAACAAATTATATAAATTGTAAGTTGAATTAAATTGGTTTTGGCAACATGTTTTACTATGTGTAAATTTGAACAGATCCAACTGAGCTTTTGAAAAATAATTTTAAAATATCCCTAAAGCTATTTTCAAGAAATTTTTGTGATTGAGGGAAAACAAAAACAAGAATGATTTAGTTGAAGTGATTGGATTCTGACAGTTTGTTCCAGTAGGAGTTAGATCCTATCAGAAGCAGGGTGCATTTCAGTTCAGTCACTCAATCCTGTCCAAATCTATGTGACCCCATGGATTGCAACACACCAGACTTCCCTGTCCATCACCAATTCCCAGAACCCATTCAAAGTCTGTCCATCGAGTCAGTGATGCCATCTAACCATCTCATCCTCTGTCATCCCCTTCTCCTCCTGCTTTAAATCTCTCCCAGCATAAGGGTGTTTTTCAGTGAGTCAGTTCTCCTCAGGTGGCCACAGTCTTGGAGTTTCAGTTTCAGCATGAGTCTTTCCAATAAAAATTCAGGATTGATTTCCTTTAGAATGGACTAGTTTGATCTGCTTGTGACCCAAGAGGCTCTCAAGAGTTTTCTCCAACACCACAGTTCAAAAACATCTATTCTTCAGTGCTCAGCTTTTTTTATAGTCCAACTCTCACATCTATACATGACCCTGGAAAAACCATAGGTTTGAATGGACATTTGTTGGCAAAGTAACGTCTCTGCTTTTTAATATGCTGTCTAGGTTTGTCACAGCATTTCTTCCAAGGAGCAAGTATCTTTTAATTTCATGGCTGCAGTCACCATCTACATTGATTTTGGAGCCCAAGAAAATAAAGTCTCTCACTGTTTCCCCATCTATTTGCCATGAAGTGATGGAACCAGATGCCGTGATCTTAGTTTTCTGAATGTTGAGTTTTAAGCCAACTTTTTCACTCCCCCTTTCACGTTCACTTTCAAGAGGCTCTTTAGTTCTTCACTTTCTGCATAAGGGTGGTGTCATCTGCATATTTGAGGTTATTGATATTTCTCCTGGCAATCTTGATTCCAGCTTGTGCTTCATCCAGTCTAGCATTTCACATGTTGTACTCTGCATATGAGTTAAATGAAAGGATGTACTCCTTTCCTGACTTGGAACCAGTCTGTTGTTCCATGTCCAGTTTTAACTATTGATTCTTAACCTGCATACAGATTTCTCAGGAGGCAGATCAGGTGGTCTGGTATTCCCATCTCTTGAAGAATTTTCCACAGTTTGTTGTGATCCACACAGTCAAAGGATTTGGCATAGACCATAAAGCAGAATTAGTTATTTTTCTGGAACTCTCTTACTTTTTCGATGATCCAACAGATGTTGGCAATTTGATGGCTGGTTCCTCTGCCTTTTCTAAATCTAGCTTGATCATCTGGAAGTTCACAGCACATGTACTATTGAAGCCTAGCTTGGATAATTTTGAGTATTACTTTGCTAGCATGTGAGATGCGTGCAATTGTGCGGTAGTTTGAACATTCATTGGCATTGCCTTTCTTAAGGATTGGAATGAATACTGACCTTTTCCAGTTCTGTGGTCACTGATGAGTTTTCCAAATTTGCTGACATATTGAGTGTAGCACTTTCACAGCATCATCTTTTAAGATTTGAAATAACTCAGTTGGAATTCCATCACCTCCACTAGTTTTGTTCATAGTGATACTTGACTTCACATTCCAGGATGTCTGGCTCTAGGTGAATGATCACATCGTCATGGTTATCTGGGTCATGAAGATCTTTTTTGTATAGTTCTTCTGTATATTGTTTTCACCTCTTCTTAATATCTTCTGCTTCTGTTAGGTCCGTACCATTTCTGTCCTTTATTATGCGCATCGTTGGATGAAATGTTCCATAGGTATCTCTAATTTTCTTGAAAATATCTCTAGTCTTTCCCATTCTATTGTTTTCCTCTATTTCTTTGCTCTGATCACTGAGGAAGTCTTTCTTATCTCTCCTTGCTATGCTTTGGAAGTCTACATTCAAATGGGTATGTCTTTCCTTTTCTCCTTTGCCTTTCACTTCTCTTCTTTTCTCATCTATTTGTAAGGCCCCCATTTCTTTTTCTTGGGGATGGTGTTGATCACTGCCTACTGTATAATGTCATGAACCTCTATCCATAGTTCTTCAGGCACTTTGTCTGTCAGAGCTCATTCCTTGAATCTATTTTCCACTTCTACTGTATAATCATAAGGGATTTGATTTAGGCCATACCTGAATGGTCTAGTGGTTTTCCCTACTTTCTTCAATTTATGTCTGAATTTTGCAATAAGGAGTTCATGATCTAAGCTACCATTAGCTCCTGGTTTTCTTTTTGCAAACTGTATAGAGTTTCTCCATCTTTGGCTGCAAATAATATAATCAATCTGATTTTGGTATTGACCATCTGGTGATGTCCATGTGTAGAATCTTCTCTTGTGTTGTTGGAAGAGGGTATTTGCTATGACCAGTGCATTGTCTTGGCAAAACTCTGTTAGCCTTTGCCCTGCTTCATTTTGTACTCTAAGGCTAAATTTGCCTGTTATTCCAGGTATCTCTTGACTTCCTACTTTTGCATTCTAGTCCCCTGTGATGAAAAGAACATCTTTTTTGGCTGTTAGTTCTAGAAGTCTTATAGGTCTTCAAAGACCCATTCAAAGTCAGCTTCTTTGGCCTCAGTGTTTGGGGCATAGACTTGGATTAGTGTAATATTTAATGGTTTGCCTTGGAAATGAAGAGAGATGATTCTGTTTTGGAGATCATTCTGTTTTGAGTCGTTTTTGAGATTGCATCCAAGTACTGCATTTTGGAATCTTTTGTTGACTGTGATGGCTACTCCATTTCTTCTAAGGGATTCTCACCCACAATAGTCGATATAATTATCATCTGAGTTAAATTCACCCATTTCAGTCCATTTTAGTTCACTGATCCCTAAAATGTCAGTGTTCACTCCTGCCATCTCCTGTTTGAGCATTTCCAATTTACCTTGATCTAGGCACCTAGCATTCCAGGTTCCTATGCAACATTGTTCTTTACAGCTTTGGACTTTACTTCCATCACCAGTCATACCCACAACTGAGTCTTGTTTTTGCTTTGGCTCCATCTCTTCGTTCTTTCTGGAGTTATTTCTCCACTCTTCTCCAGTAGCATATTGGGCACCTACCGACCTGGGGAGTTCATCTTTCAGTGTCATATCTTTTTGCCTTTTCATACTGTTCATGGGGTTCTCAAGGCAAGAACACTGAAGTGGTTTGCCATTCCCTTCTCCCATGGACCACATTTTGTCAGAACTCTCACCATGGCCTGTCCATCTTGGGTGCCCCTGAATGGCGTGGCTCCTAGTTTCATTGATTTAGACGGGCTGTGGTCCACGTGGTCCATATGCACAGGCTGCTGACCTGTACCTCCTCAGGAGAGACTCACACACTCAAAGGCAGGTCTCTCTCTGTCTCTGTGGGTTCTCCTGGTGGCACAAGACTTTGGGCCCTCTGAGCGTCTCTGGTAGGTATGGGGTTTGATACTAGATGTAATTTCTCCCCTCCTACCATCTTGTTGGGGCTTCTCCTTTGCCTTTGGACGTAGGATATCTCTTTTTGGTGGGATCCAACATTTTCCTGTTGACGGTTGTTCAGCAGCAAGTTTTAATTTCAGAGTTCTCACAGAAGATGCGTGCATGTCCTTCTACTCCAACAGGGTAGAAAGGGAAGGTAGGTGTAATATAAGAAAAGGAATCAACTCTAAAGGTATTGATTTTAAATTATTTAACAATAATTTACATTTTGCATTAATAAGATTGGGTAATCTTCATTAATAAAGAAATATGTATGCATTTACTTAAAAGATAACAGATTTTTAAAATATGTTTTTAATGAGTCTCTTTTAAGTATACATGACATGGTTGACAGAAATCTAAGTGACTAGCATTCTGGTGTTTTATCATTTTGCATTACTAAATATCTGATGCATAAATAATTATTGCATATAAATATAGGCTAGTTGTTCAAAATAAGTTTTGCACCATTCAATCCAATGTATATTCTGTAAACTTCAAATCTTATTCTTCAGTGGACAGCAGTCTTTTAACCCAAATCACTTACAGCCTATATTGGTTGCTCCAAATTAAATTTTTATTAAAATAAATCCTATAAATAGTTTAATTTTAAGTTAGTAATCTGATACTTTACTTTATCTAGAAATATACTGCATAGACTTTATGTATATAGAATATTCAAATTTTATTTTTCCAAAAGCTTGAATATCCACCTACTGTGGACATTAAAAGAATGTGAAAATCAAGACACATGCCCATTCTTCCCTGCTCACTAGGGGACAAATATCACTCAAGGGAACAGGTGTTCTTTCCATCCCCTCTGCCAACTTCCTGCCCACTCCCAGGTGATGGTTCTATTGGATACATCAACTGGATGCCAGAGCTTGAAAGGCCCACTACCATTTGGCTTGAGCCCTTTTATATATGGCTTTCAGAAGTGAATGTTAAAGAGAACCTACCGCAACAGACTCTGGGAAAATGTCCAAAATATGTGAAACATCATAATGGAAGGAAGCAAGCAATAATACTGCCCTCTTCTGATTCAAGGAGGAAGGCAAGCAATTTCAAATGAATATGGGCTTTCCTAGTGGCTCAGAGGCAGAGAATCCTTTTGCTAATGCATTATTGATTATTCTAAAACCACAAGTAAACAAAATTGATAGATAATCTATGACATACTATTGATTATAAAGCAATCTGATTTCTGAGATGCTAACATGTGAAAAAAAAGTAATATCTGCTATTTAATGAGTGCTTTTACTTTTGTCAGAAATTGTGCTTAATGTTTTATTTACAGTAATTCACTCTCAGAGCATATAAACTATTAGTAATATTGGGTATGTTTATGGTGCTATTTCTACAAATTGAGAAAATTGAGGCTTAGAGAAGTTAAACAGCTTCCCCTTGGCTAGACAGCAGACAGAGAGGGCCTCAGGATTTGTACTCAAATTATATCTGAGTAAAAAATTAGGTAGGAAATGATGAGTGCACAGTAACTAAAGGGCCAAAGAATTGTGAATATTAATATTATTTATATCATAGATATGAGGAAACTTGCATAACTGAATCTAATGGGTAAAGTAAAAATAGGAATCCATGCTGCTTCTGTATTTTCAAATACAGGGAATTACAACTAAAGCCATTATCCTTACAGTCATGGGAGTATTCTGAAGGGTAACTGAATTCAGGGAAAAGAATATTTGTGTAGGAAAGGCTGAGTTTCCAATAATGTCAGGGAAACGAATTTGTATTGCCATTTAGTTTTATACATATGGGCCTGAAGCAAAGGTGAGTAACCAGGGAGTGGGATGTAAAAACCTATGAGAGGACAGATCGTGTGAGTCTTTAAGGAGGGGAGCAGGAGACACAGAACCAAATTAGAGTAAGAACCACAGTTATGAATCAAGAGGAAAAGGGCCAGGTCTGGAGAAAGAGAAACTAGCAGAAAAGAACAGAAGAACAAGAATAATAAAGAGGCTTAAAGATCAAAAGTCTAAAGAATTGGAGAGATTTAATAAAACACGAATTGAGAAAAGGTTATTGAATTGAGGTAGGCAGGTGGTGATATTAACAGAATAATTTCCGTAGTAGGGTGTTTTCAAAAGCCAGATATGCAGAGGATTAAAACGTAAATGAGTTGAAGCTGTGGCACAGGTGTGACTCACATCTCAGGAATTGGCAATAAAAGGAAGAAGGGAAATAGAATGTTACCACGGAACTCTGTGAAAAGGAGAAATTTAAAATGTCAGCAAAAGAGGCATTGGGGAACGAGAATGAATCAAATGCAGAACATAATTTGAAAATGCGCTATAGAGAAATGTTTGAGGGGTTTGAGAGTTCTTCTGTTCACTGCCCAATATTTTATTGAGTCACTATTGTGAACAGCACTGCCAAGGCTGGGGTTGGGATGATGGCTCAAAGCATGCTTCCCGAGCACAAGTTGCTTAAAACTTAGATGGGAAAACTGAGATATTAAAAAGCAACTAAACTATAGCAAATAATATATAGTAGGCAAAGGAGACACAAAGGAAAGGGCCTACCTCAGATGAAGGACAGCAAGGTTGCCATGGAAATGATGTCCAAACTGACTTTTAAAACCTCAGTGTGTGGAGGGCAAGGGGGCAATGAGAAAAAGCCAGAGTTTAGGGGAGCATTTAGCTCTTTTAGAAAGCTGTACATAGAATGGCGTGGGTCTTGAATGAAAGAATAATGATGGGAGATGCAGTCAGAAAGCGTAGAAGGGTTCATGTGAAGAGGATTCATGTTCTAAAATCATGGCATCCGGTCCCATCACTTCATGGCAAATAGATGGAGAAACAATGGAAACAGTGAGAGAATTTAATTTTTTAGGCTCCAAAATCACGGCAGGTGGTGATTGCAGCCATGAAATTAAAAGACATTTACTCCTTGGAAGAAAAGCTATGCCCAACCTAGACAGCATATTAAAAAGCAGAAACATTACTTTGCTGACAAAGATCTGTCTAGTCAAAGCTGTGGTTTTTCCTGTAGTCATGTATGGTTGTAAGAGTTGGACTATAAAGAAAGCTGACACCAAAGAATTGATGCTTTTGAACTGTGGTGTTGGAGAAGACTCTTGAGAGTCCCTTGGACTGCAAGGAGATACAACCAGTCAATCCTAAAGGAAATCAGTCCTGAATATTCATTGGAAGGACTGATGTTGAAGCTGAAACTCCAATACTTTGGCCACCTGATGTGAAGAACTGACTCACTGGAAAAGACCCTAATGCTGGGAAAGATTGAAGGTGGGAGGAGAAGGAAACAACAGAGGATGAGATGGTTGGATGGCATCACCAACTCGACGGACGTGAGTTTGAGCAAGCTCCGGGAGATGGTGTTGGATAGGGAGGCCTGGTGTGCCACCTTCCATTGGGTTGCAAAGAATCGGACACAACTGAGCTACTGGACTGACTGACTGACTGACATTTAGCTACAGCTGTTTATAATCAGGTTGCAAACACACACAGAAAACACTTGTGGAAAATTTAAGCTGAGTAAAAATATAATCTTCATATGATTCAGAAAATCTCAGTAGATTTTCCATGAAAGCCCATCTTTAGTATTTTTATCAAATAAATGGTATGTTAGTTATATATTCATTTCCTGTGACTGCTGGAACATATTATCATAAACAATGGCTTAAAACAGCACAAACTTATCATCATATAGTTCTGAAAGTCAGAGGATGAAACTGGTCTCCCTTAGGTTAAAATCACAGCTACCCTTCTTTCTAGAGATTCTAGAGGAAAATATTTTTTATTTTTCTTTTTTTTTTAAACCTTTTCCAGCTTTTGAAGGCCATTAACACTGTCTCTCTCTCTCTCTCTTTTCCTTTTTATTGGAGTATAATTGCTTTACAGTGTTGTTAGTTTTTGCTGTACAATGAAGTGAATCAGCTACGTGTATACATACATCCTCTCCTTCTTGGACCTCTCTCCCACTCCACCACCATCCACCCATCCAGGTCATCACAGAACACCTAACTGAGCTCCCTGTGCTTTCATTCACAGTCCTTTGCTGAATCTATAAATCCTTCTCATGCTACCATCTCTCTGGTTCTCTCTCTCCTGCTTCTCTCTGTTATTTATAAGAACTCCTGTGATGTGTCAAGCCTCCCAGGTAATCCAGAATAATCTCCCCATCACAAGGTCAGCTGATTAGCACATTTAATTCTTTCTATGATTCTTTAATTGCTCTTTGCATTTAACCTAAACAAATCATAGTTTCTGGGGATTAAACATGGACATCTTTGGGAGGCCATTAATCTGCCTGCCACAACTATGTCTAGAGACAGAAGAGACAGTATGTGATGGGAAAGATCAGTAATGAGTCAACAAGCATTCAATTAATATTTGCTATGTGCAAAGAACTTTATCAAGTATTATATAATATGTTTAAATATCAAAAGACATAGTATGTCCAAGAGAGTTGCAGTCAAACTATAAATATCAAGGTCAAACAAACTATAAACTAATACAGCAAATGAAGATAGTATAGTAAAATTTGAATGAATAAGTATGGAGAAAATTAATTAATTTTAAAAATAATAAAAATAAGATGAATTCTACCCAGAAGTGATTTTCTAAAGAAGGTAAGTTGGTGTCCTTGAAGAAATAATAGACATGGAATAATACAGAATGAAGAAAAGCATTTCAAGTAAAAGGGTTTTTTTTGTTTTTGTTTATATGTGGCCAGGTAACCCATTATTCTTGAAGAAAACTATCATTATGGGGACATCTGACGTATGCAAAGTGGTATTGATCATTATATTTGGAAGATTCATATTTGAAGGCAGAATACCTAAATTCAAACTGGGGGTATTCTCAATTGCCCTCTTATTTCAGAAGAGTCATTATTTCTCCTAGAAAAATAATATATTTTACCTATTCTCTGTAGATTAATGTCATGATCATGGTATGAATGTTCCTTATAAACTTTAGAGTGCTATGCATGTTGGTACAGTTAGAGTAATTATGATGGCCCTTAATTACTGCTGCTGCTGCTGCTGCTGCTAAGTCGCTTCAGTCGTGTCCGACTCTATGCAATCCCATAGATGACAGCCCACCAGGCTCCTCCATCCCTGGGATTCTCCAGGCAAGAATACTGGAGTGGATTGCCATTTCCTTCTCCACCTTAATTATTAGATTGAAGAATTAAGATTCTAATTTATGAAAAATATAAATCATAAGTTTATGATTCACAAACTGTGAGTTATATATAGAGTATTATAGACACTTGATATAGAATTAAAAAGATTAAATCAAAGGGTACAATTTGAAGGCCACAGTTGAAGTAGATTAAGAAAAAAATGAACTAGGTTTGGATGAGGAATAGAGAACTGCACGGACACATTTGCAGTGAAGGTGTTACAATGAAATGCATCCATAGAAACTGGTAATTGACTTGGCAGGGATTGGAAGAAAAGCAAGAATGTAATACCTAAGATTGTGCATAGGAACAAAGGGCTTCTATGGTGACTTAGATGTTAATATTGTGGGTGAAATGGCTCTGTTCAGGCTTACCAGTGTTATAATCTGATATTGATGTCTGCCATTAAAGTGATAGCACATATGTGTAGTTTTAGTACCTATCGTCTTTGACAATGAGAAGTTCAGAGATTCACTGTATATGTGCTTATGTTCTTTATAGCAATTACCACAGCACTTTGTACTTCCTTGTCTTTCTAAATTTTGATTACACGTTTCTTAAGGTCAAAGCTGTCTCTTTCTGTCACTGCTTTTCATAGTGCCTATCATAGCAATAGCTCAGCAAATATTTAAATGAATCAAATAGTTACACGGCTTTCCTGAGTTTGTCTCATACAGTTTTTGCAAGTAGCTGTTTCCGCCATGAATTGGCAGAGGCCATCTCTAGTCAATTTGTGCATCATTGATCATTTAATACACAATGGCTTTGCAAATCCTTGGCTCCCAATAAGTGTTTTCTCAGTTGAGTTGAGGACATGCAACTTTGGCAAAAGAAGTCATATAGCATACAGCCACACACTTTGTAAATTACCCTCAAATTACAAAATGGGCTTGATATTCCATTATGGTGACATATCAATATTTCAGACTGAGTATTGGAAAACCATACGTATCACTAAAATGAGAAAATTAGATCTAGGTATCAACTCCATCAAAGGAATATCCTGGCATCTTGGCTGTTAAAGATGGTAGGAAGGAGAGAGAAAAGAAAGGACAAAGAAAAGGACGGAGAAAAGAAAATTCAAACTCTTTCAGAACACACTTTTTTTCCCTCCTACCTTATATCCAAACAAAAAAGATTTCACTGTTCCCATAGTATAGCAAATAAAATACCTTTTATTAAACTATATTTTTATAATTGTCTATAATAAATTGTTGCTGACATTGAATTCACAGTATATGTTTTGTACATCCTCTGGGGCTTTAAGTCATATCGCAACATGGTCTGAAAATTAGGCAGCTATTTGGTTGGATAATCTGATAGATAGACAATACTTTGCTTTGCTTTTAAGAAGCCCAAATAGCCAAAGATGATCAATGGGAGAACTTTGCAAGGAAGTCTTTTGGTTCCCATATGACACAACATTTTCTTTCTACTTATCAGTGAGAGGCACTTAATGAAAAAGACTGAATACCTGCCAGAGTCAACAAGACTCATTCCCAAAGAAAATAAAAGAGAACCAAATGATAGCTTGAATAAGTGTTTAGAAATGCTAGTCTTTTCATTTCCTTCATAAGAAATAAGTGGGAAAATAGCATTTCTATTTATTTATAGAATTTATTTATGGAATTTCTATTTATTTATAGAATGTGTGTATTTATAAGCTGCAGTTCTGAATAATGAACTCCAGTGGCCATGCCAAATCTCCAGCAAATTGCCCAGCAGGCAGGGAGGTGTGAAGGCGGGGGCAGTGACAGAGTGGAGAGAAAATCACCACCTTTAGTCACTGAAATAGCACCTTGCCTGGAATCAGAATATATAACCGGTATGTCACTGTTTCACAAATCTCATTATGCAGTCAACTACCTATGTTTACTTCACCTGGACCAGCTCGACAGACGACATCATGGTTTGTTCTCAAATCACAAAGTTGCAATATCTTACCAGTCTAGCTCCTAGGTGTAGGAGGACTCAGAAAGATTAAAAACACTCGTTGTTGGTTCAGTGCCCTCCTTAACAATCAGCTGCTCCTCTCCGCCCCTCTGCCTTTCAGTGATTGCGCAGCTCCAGTTCTATTATTGAAGAATGGCTTGAAGAAAACGATACTGCTCTACAGTTCATAACTTCCTTGACTCCCTTCAATTTTCTAAGATAATAGCCAAAGGATGCAGAGACTGTAATCAAGAGCTTCTTTCTTGGATGCCAGTTGACATTGGTAGATCTCTAAGATCAATTTTCTCCTGGCCACCTGTCATCTGAGATGATTTAAAAGGAATTCTCTTTTTCTAACTTGATTTGAAATTGTCTTAGTATCTTCAGAAAACTTTAGCCTAGGCATTAAATGATGGCAATTAAGGAATTTCAATAGAAGGAATTTTTTAGATCAGTGTGCATTTATCTGTAATTTCTATGCCTTTATTTAGAATTGGCTTAGTTTACAATGCTGAAGCACATAAACTGTTTACATTGTCAAAGGATTAACTTTCACAGTTTTCACATTCTACCATTTGGTATACAAACCCTTAGTTATCTTACTGTGGTTCTTATGAGGTTCTCAGTTCAAGATGTAATTGGTTTATATTATATATGTAAGATAAGGCCATGAGCGTGTACATGCTAAGTCGTGTCCAACACTTTGCAATCCCATGGACTGTAGCCGACCATGCTCCTTTGTCCATGGGATTTTCCAGGCAAGAATACTGGAATGGGTTGCCATATCCTACTTTAGGAACTCTTCCTGACCCAGGGATCAAACATGCGTCTCTAGCATCTCTTGAGTTGCCAAGTAGATTCTTTACCATTACACTATGAGACCAGATCTACATTAGCAATATAAATATTTTCAGGATAAAACCTTTACAATTTAAGCCTGTAAAGGTTTTATCCTGAAAATATTTATATTGCTAATGTAGATTTTATCCCTTTTTAATATAAAAGTGTTCTACATTATCTGATATTCTTTATACATTGTTTCCATTAGGCAACTTCCTTCCTTAGCAGTAGGTACTACTTACTATGGTCTTCCCTGGTGGTGGTTCAACAGGTAAAGAACCCTCCTGCAATGCAGGAGACGTGGGTTCAATACCTGGGTCAGGAAGATCCCCTGGAGAAGGAAGTGGCAATCCACTCCAGGATTCTTGCCTGGGAAATCCCATGGACAGAGGAGCCTGGCAGGCTACAATCCATGGGTTCGCAAAAGAGTCAGATATGACTTAGTGACTAAACAACAACTACCGCTACTTGTGTAACAGAAATAGTATATGTACTTTGATACCACAAAATCTTAGGCTCCACTGCTCCATTTTTAGGACCCCCTAATGAAAGCATGGGCTTCCCCGGTAGCTTAGTGATAAAGAATTCACCTTCCAATGCCACAGACACCGTTTTGATCCCTGGATTGGGAAGATACCCTGGAGAAGGAAATGGCAATGCATTCCAGTAATCTTCCTGGGAAATCCCATGGATAGAGGAACCTGATAGGCTACAGTCCATGGGGTCACAAAAGAGTGAGAAAAGACTAAACACCAACAATTAAAGTGCACACAGCACTTGAAAACTTTTAGACCTTCACTACTTAAAGTATGGCCTGGGTACCAGCAACAGAAGCTCTGGGAGGAAACTTAGATATGCAGAATGGCTGGCCTCACCCTAGGCCAACTGTATCACTATCTGAAGTTTAACAAGATTTCCCAGATGAATTTTATTTAATAGACTGGCATTTACCACACACTGCTTTAGACATTTTATGTTGCATCATAGACGGCCAGAGGAAGGCAGCCACATTCCTGCCCCTCATCCTTTTAAAAGGGATATTTTTGGAGTAAGAAGATATTGGCTTCCAAGCAGGGAGACTTGCTGATGATTTGTCATACTGGTCAAAATCAATAGCTTCCTTCGAACCCAGATCACTATCCATTGGCTACCATTTACTGGTCTAATTTTATCACTTCTGATAGTAGTAATTTTTTCTAAAAGTGCCATTTTTATTTCCTTTTTTCCCTTTTTAGAGCTTCTTTTCTGTCACCATCTCAGCTAAGCCCTTTACTAGTAAAATGGTAAGTACCATAGCTCTCAAACAACCTGAATAACATTCTCCAGTGACATTTTTTCTCTTTCTCTTTCCACCATTCTGGCTGCTAGAAACAAGCACTATTCTAGGCCCAGTTTGAGTTCCAGGAATTGATATTTCTTCCCCTTTCACATGGTTTTTGTTGGAATCAGCAGTTTCTTCACAGACTTGTGCTGATCAGTATTCAGTGGAACATACCACCACAGAGCCTCTCCATAGCTCAGAGGTGTTTTCTGCAGTCTTCTTTCTCCTGTCCCCTGATCTATGAACTCTAGCTCCTTGCTGGTTCTGCACCTCAGCTCCATCCGTTTACTGCAGAGAGACTGCCAGGCTCCAGTGAGCACCCCCTCCTGCCCTGTTGCCGGAAACTCTCCCGGAACAGAAACCTGAGGCAGTTGGGGGCCCCTTTCCACTACCTTTACCATCCTCGTTTGCTTCTTGTCATTCAAGGATACTTGGTTTTTGTTGTTTGACATCCAGTACCTGAAAAATCACAGCTAGTTTTGTTTTGTTTTTGCTGTTTTAAGCCAGAGGTAAATCCAGTCCATGTTATTTCATCTTGGCCTGAAGTAAAAGGCTCAATTTCATCTTGATGTGAAGTTAGCAAGCAATATTAAAATCACATTTGCATAAAGAAATCCTTTACATCGGTTCTTTAAAACTTAAGCTTTTATTTTAAATAAAATTAAAAGCCATTGTTGAATTTGGAGCATAATGACATGAAAATGTGCATATTTTAAAAGGGGGAAGGTAATGAATTAGGCCCATTTCTCTCTGCAACCTATGTATAGAATATGCTCTGTAGATGCTTTTTGATAATGTATGTGCATGTGTTCAGTCGTGTCCAACTCTGCGACCCCATGGATTATAGCCTGCCAAGCTCCTCTGTCCATGGAATTTTCCTGGCAAGACTAGTGGAGTGGGTTGCCATTTTGAGAAAGTAATCTAGTTAATTTTTTGCCTTAGAACCTGGATAGAGTATCTTATCAATTTATTTAATATAAATGTTTAAAGTATCTATTTGGGTTACTATTTATTTGTCTATTATAATATTTCAGACTCCACACTAGATATATGATTTTTCCTATTCCAACCTCTTCTTACAAAAATTAGATAAGTATATTGCACCCATTTTGGAAGAGAAAAATGAGACTTAGCAAGTTTAACATCTTTCCTAAATTTGCACATTTGGTAATAAAATTCAATGTCAAGTTTGTCTGGCTGAAGTATCTATGCTTTGAGACATTTTACATACATTCAAGGTATATAATAAGTACATTCAGAAAACATAACTTTCACTTTTTTGCTCGAATTGAAATCTGACTCTCAAACTTAATCACTGTTTTCCCTGAAACCTTCTAGTGAGCCATGAGATGGGACAGATTTCTTCTTTGCTCCTTATTTTCTACCCTTCAGACTCTTAGCTGCCATCCCTTTTCCATAAACCCCCCAGGTTTGAAGCTCACTTGTTCTTATAGGGCACATTACCTGCCACCTGTCTTTTCTGTCATCTCTGTAGGCCTGGGACTACTCCTCCTTACTCCTAGGAGATTTTAGCAATTGGTTATGATGGGATTCAGGGCATATCACCCCTGAAATATGATGCCTTGTCAGTGTTAATATTTTAAGCTGAAGGAATTTGAGAAATGGCAGGTTCAGAAAGGACTTTGTGACCATCTCCCTGAAACAGGACCTAAGACTCTCATGTGAGAAGTGTTCTTTCTCTACTGGGAGGAAAAGAGCCTTCTCATCTCTAAAGATGGAAGGACATGAGGGGAACCTGAACCATGTGACTTACTCAGTTCCCCTCCGTTCACTACACTTACTCAGATGCATGGGTCTATCACATTTTGCCATGATTTCCATTCTTCATCAAAACCATAAAAATGTTCAGTTCAGTCTGTTCAGTTCAGTCACTCAGTTGAGTCCAACTCTTTGTGACCCCATGGACTGCAGCATGCCAGGCTTCCCCGTCCATCACCAACTCCCAGAGCTTACTCAAACTCGTGTCCATTGAGTCAGTGATACCATCCAACCATCTCATCCTCTGTTGTCCCCTTCTCTTCTCGCCTTCAATCTTTCCCAGTATCACAGTCTTTTCCAATGAGTTGGTTATTTGCACCAGATGGCCAATGCCTATCCACAACTGCAGAAAAGAGAATTTTCTTTTGAAAGGCTCTAGCCTAATGCCATCATGGCCCACTCACAGAACAAAGGATTGAGCAAATACCAAAGGGGAGCTTGAAGGCTGCATACCGGCCCCTCCCCGCCTGGAGGCAGAGAGGCAGGCTTGAGACAGTCAGAGCAAGGGGCTACTACAATCTCAGCCCCAGAGATGGCATCTTCTACCAAACTATGAGCAGGCTCCCAGATGCTAACCACGTTTTCCTGAGATCCTGGATGGTTGACACCCACCAGGAGGGTCACAGCCTGAGATCAACTCTCCAGAAGAGACATATGGCACACCTGAGGTGATGCTCTCGCAGCACACCTGGAAAACCAAGCAGCCTGGACAGGGAGGTGATTAAGACACATGGCCCACCTGGGACAATGTGCTCACTATGCACCTTTCACCTGTGCTGCTCAGACCTGGGAAGGGCACAAGGCACACCCAACCCACAGAGACTGAGCCAGAACTGTGTCAGTACCTCCTGTGGAGGTACGGGTCAGCAGTGGCCTGCTGCAGGGCCTGACGCAACAGACCTGGGTATAGCTTAAGCCCTCTTGGAGGAGGCCGCCATGAACCCCCCCATAGAACCACCAGAAACTACACAGGACTGGGGAACAGACTCTTGGAGGGCACCAACAAAACCTTGTGCACACCAGGACCCAGGAGAAAGGAGCAGAGACCCCACGAAAAACTGACCCAGACACGCCCATGAGTGTCCAGGAGTCTCCAGTGGAGGCATGGGTCTGCGGTGGCCTGCTGCAGGGTCGGAGGCACGGAGTGCAGCAGCACGTGCAAGGGACCTTTTGGAGGAAGTCACCATTATCTTCATTACCTCCACCATAGTTTGGCCTCAGGTCAAGCAACAGGGAGGGAACACAGGCCTTCCCGTCAACAGAAAATTGAATTAAAGATTTACTGAACACATGGCCATACTGATGGCCACACCCATCAAACCAAGACCCAGTTTGCCCCTCAGTCAGTCTCTCCCATCAGGAAGCTTCCATAAGCCTCTTATCCCTATCTATCAGAGGGCAGAGAGAATGAAAACCACAATCACAGAAAACTATCCAAACTGATCACATGGACCACAGCCTTGTCTAGCTCAGTGAAACTATGAGCCATGCCATGAAGGGCCACCTAAGATGGAAGGGTCGTGGCAAGAGTTCTGATAAAACATGGTCCACTGGAGAAGGGAATGGCAAACCACTTCAGTGTTCTTTCCTTGAGAGCCCCATGAGCATTATGAGAAGGCAAAAAGATATGACACTGAAAGATGAACTCCCCAGGTTGGTAGATGCCCACTATGCTACTGGAGAAGAGTGGAGAAATAACTCCAGAAAGAATGAAGAGATGGGCCCAAAGCAAAAACAACACCCAGTTGTGGATGTGACTGGTGATAGAAGCAAGGTCTGATGCTGTAAAGAACAATAATGCATAGGAACCTGGAATGTTAGGTCCATGAATCAAGGTAAATTAGAAGTAGTCAAACAGGAGATGGCAAGAGTGAACACTGACATTTTAGCAATCAGTGAACTAAAATGGACTGGAATGGGTGAATTTAACTCAGATGACCATTATATCTACTACTATGGGCAAGAATCCCTTAGAAGAAATGAAGTAGCCATCATAGTCAACAAAAATGTTCAGGTTTAACCATTTATTTGACTGGGTCTTCATTTCCTTATGAAGCTTCCCATGTCATGTAAAACAAATTTGTACATGTTTCTCATACTAATCTGTCTTCTATTACAGAAACACAGCTGAGAAGCTAACATGGATAGAGGAAAGGTATTTTTCCTCCTCCACGGCTCAATGTAACTCTTACTCTGGACATGATAGTCAGTGATTTCTGTTCCATGAAAATGCTTAAATTTTTAAATGTGCTTCTTTTAAAATGTATATGGGTTTCATCTCATTCCTCGGCTCGCTACTCTATAATGGCTCTTGATTTCAGTCATACACGTATCATTGTAAAAGTGTATTATTTTTAAGTACGGTGACAATATAATGTTTTTTCTAAACAAAAGCACTTTTGAGAGTAAAAGAAAGCAGTCGACAATTGAGCTGGAAAATAGGCAAAACTATAATTCTTCTCAACAGAGTAAGACTTACAGACACCTTATCCATAAGGTCCTACATGAGCTGGCTTCTACCCCATTCTCTTTCCTCTAACACTTGGCTACTCACTCACTTTGCTCAGTTTCACCAATTTCTTTGTTCTTCCGCTAATACACTGACAATTAAGGACTGTACACTGACTGGTCTTCTATTTGGGGAAAGATTCTCCTTCATTGGAATCTCATACAAGGGAGGCGTTTTCTAGCAGCAAACCCACCTCGGCTCTGTGAATTGTCCAAACGCCTTCAGACAGTTCAGTTCAGTCGGTCGATTGTGTCCGACTCTTGGCGACCCCATGGACTGCAGCGCACCAGTCTTCCCTGTCCATCACCAAATCCCGGAACATGTTCAAACTCATATACATTGAGTCAGTGATTCCATTAAACCATCTCATCCTCTGTCATCCCCTTGTTCTGCCTTCAGTCTTTGCCAGCACAAGGGTCTTTTTGAATGTGTCAGTTCTTCACATCAGGTGGCCAAAGTATTGGCGCTTCAGCTTTAGCACCAGTCCTTCCAATGAATATTCAGGACTGATTTCCATTAGGGTTGACTGGTTGGATCTCCTTGCAGTCCAAGGGACTTCTCCAAAACAATAGTTCAAAAGCATTGATTCTTCAGTGCTCAGCTTTCTGTATAGTCCAAATCTCACATCCATACATGACTACTGGAAAAACCATAGCTTTGACTAGACAGACCTTGGTTGGCAAAGTAATGTCTCTGCTTTTTAATACACTGTCTAGGTTGGTCATAGCTTTTCTTCCAAGGAGCAAGTGCCTTTTAATTTCATTGCTGCAGTCACAATCTACAGTGATTTTGGAGCCCAAAAAACAAAAGTCTGTCACTGTTTCCATTTTTTCTCCATCTATTTGCAATGAAGTGATGGGACCAGATGCCATGATCTTAGTTTTCTGAATGTTGAGTTTTAAGCCAACTTTTTATCTCTCCTCTTTCATGTTCATCAAAAGGCTCTTTAGTTATTCTTCACTTTTTGCCATAAAGATGGTGTCATCTGCATATCTGAGGTTATTGATATTTCTGCTGACAACCTTGATTCCAGCTTGTGGTTCATCTAGTCCAGTATTTTGCATGATGTACTCTGCACCTAAGTTAAATAAGCAGGGTGACAATATACAGCCTTGATGTGCTCCTTTCCCAATTTGGAACTAGTCTGTTCTGTGTCCAGTTCTAACTGTTGATTCCACTTGCATAGTCAGTAAAGCAGAAGTAGATGTTTTTCTGTAATTCTCTTGCTTTTTCAATGATCCAACAAATGTTGGAAATGTTGAACTGTGGTATTAGAGAAGACTCTTGAGAGTCCCTTGGACTACAAGGAGATTAAACCAGCCCATCCTAAAGGAAATTAACCCTGAATACTCATCAGAAGGACTACTGAAGTTGCAGTTCCCATACTTTGGCCATCTGATGCAAAGAGCCTACTCATTGGAAAAGACCCTCATGCTGGGAAATAAGCTAAATCTAGCCTTTTCTAAATCTAGCTTGAACATCTGGAAGTTCATGGCTCACATACTATTGAAGCCTAGCTTGAACATCTGGAAGTTCTAAATCTAGCTTGAACATCTGGAAGTTCATGGCTCACGTACTATTGAAGCCTAGCTTGGAGAATTTTGAGCATTACATTGCTAACGTGTGCTGCTGCTGCTGCTAAGTCACTTTAGTCGTGTCCGACTCTGTGCGACCCCATAGACGGCAGCCCACCAGGCTCCACCGTCCCTGGGATTCTCCAGGCAAGAACACTGGAGTGGGTTGCCATTTCCTTCTTCAATGCATGAAAGTGAAAAGTGAAAGTCAAGTCGCTCAGTTGTGTCCGACTCTTAGCGACCCCATGGACTGCAGCCCACCAGGCTTCTCCGTCCATAGGATTTTCCAGGCAAAAGTGGGGTGGAGTGGGGTGCCATTGCCTTCTCCGTGCTAACGTGTGAGATGAGTACAATTGTGCGGTAATTTGAATATTCTTTGGCATTGTCTTTCTTTGGGATTGGAATGAAAACTGACCTTTTCCAGTCCTGTGGCCATTGCTGAGTTTTCCAAATTTGCTGGCATATTGAGTGTAGCACTTTCACAGCATCCTCTTTTAGGAATTGAAATAGCTCAACTGGAATTCCATAACCTCCTCCACTAACTTTGCTCATAGCAATGCTTCCTAAGGCCCTCTTGACTTCCCAATCCAGGATATCTGGCCCTGGTGAGTGATCACACCATCGTGGTTATCTGGGTCATGAAGATCTTTTTTGTATAGATCTTCTGTGCATTCTTGCCACCTATTCTTAATATCTCCTGCTTCTGTTAGGTCCATACTGTTTCTGTCCTTTATTGTGCTCATCTTTTCATGAAATATTCCCTTGGTATCTCTAATTTTCTTGAAGAGATCTCTAGTCTTTCCCATTCTATTGTTTTCCTTTATTTCTTTGCATTGTTCACTTAAGAAGGCTTTCTTATCTCTCCTCACTATTCTTTGGAACTCTGCATTCAAATGGGTATATCGTTCCTTTTCTCCTTTGGCTTTTACGTCTCGTCTTTTCTCAGCTATTTGTAAGGCCTCCTCAGACAACCATTTTGCCTTTTTGCATTTCTTTTTCTTGCAGATATTCTTGATCACTGCCTCCTGAACAATGTCACGAACCTCCATCCACAGTTCTTCAGGCACTCTGTCTATCAGATCTATCTCTTAAAACTATCGCTTCCTCTGTATAATCATAAGGGATACCTGAATGGTCTAGTGGTTTTCCCTACTTTATTCAATTTAAGTCTGAATTTTGCCATAAGGAGTTCATGATCTGAGCCACAGTCAGTTTCCAGTCTTGTTTTTGCTGACTGTCCATACCCCTTACCCTACTTTTTTTCTTACTTTACAATACTTCTCGCCTCAGAAAAAGAAACTGCCTTGAATCAAAATAAAAAATTGACTAAAGACATTTTTGTCCTCTAGAGAACTGACAAACCTCTAGGAAATCTGGCTCTTTACTTTGTTCATTCAGGAAAACACTGTGATCCATCTCTATGGAAACTTTTAATTGACCAGTTGTGTCCTCTTGGGCATAGTCAGATTCAAGAATGAGATGAAGAGGATGCTCAATTTCTTTACATAGTATAGTAACGAACAGTGAATTTCTGTAGGCCATAGAAGTAGAGAGATGACTGAGAATAGTACAGTTCAGTTCAGTCACTCAGTCATGTCTGACTCTTTGACAGTAGAAATTTTAGAAATATATGCTCTAGAGAGAGGAGTAGCTGAGGTCTTTGGATACTAATGTATAATGCTAAATGTTAAATGGTTCCTTTTCTGTGTTTTAGTTATACAACTACCTTAGCATTAGTCCCCAAAGTGCTGTACATTTCTTCAAAGTACCACAGTGTTGCAGGAACAGATGAAAAATGCAGGGCTCCATATTGGTAATAAAACAGGTAAGGCGAGGGGAAAAATGGACCATTTGAGATGTCAGGAAAATTGTGATTTTGAAATGGGACGAAAAGGACTATCAGGGGTACTTTCTGTTTACTCCCTACAGGTGATCCCTGTCTTTCATGGTTTTTGAGCTACTTTACTTCATCAGTTGTAGAAAACATGTAATAATGCAAATAATGCCTATTCATAGAAATGTAAGTTGGTTGTGTCCAGAAGTTGTATAATCACTAAGTCATGTTCAACTCTTTGCGACCCCATGGACTGCAGTACACCAGGCTTCCTTGTTCTTCATAATTCCCCAGAGTTTGATCAAATGTATGTCCATTGCATCAGTTATGCCATCCAACCATCTCATCCTCTGCCACTCTCTTCTCCTTTTGCCTTCAATCTTTCCCAGCATCGGGTCCTTTCCAATGAGTTAGCTCTTTGCATTAGGTGGCCAAAGTGTTGGAGCTTCAGCTTCAGCATCAGTCCTTCCAATGAATATTCAGGTTTGATTTCCCTTAGAATTGACTGGTTTGATGTCCTTGCAGTTGAAGGGACTCACAAGTCTTCTCCAACACCACAGTTTGAAAACATCAATTCTTTGGCCTTCAGCCTCCTTTAGGGTCCAACTCTCACATCTGTGTATGACTATTGGAAAAACCATAGCTTTGATTATATGAACCTTTGTAAGCAAAGTGATTTTTCTGCTTTTGAAAATGCTGTCTAGGTTTATCATAGCTTTTCTTCCAAGGAGCAAGTGTCTTTTAATTTCATGGCTGCAGTCATCATCCACAGTGATTTGGGAGCACAAGAAAGTAAAATCTGCTACTGTTTGCATTTTTTCCCATCTATTTGCCATGAAGTGGTGGGAGTAGATACCATGATCTTAGTTTTTTGAACGTTTTAAGCCAGCTTTTTCACTCTCTTCTTCCACTGTCATTAAGAGGCTCTTTAGTTCCTCTTCACTTTCTTCCATTGATTATTGCCTATGCTATACCAATTTTTGCATCTATTTTAAGTTCATTTTAGCATTTCTTTACTTCATAGTTATTTTTAAAAATTTCCTAGTAGTAAGTAATAACATGTTTTCAATTCCTTCAGTAATTGAGTTAAATGAAATACTTGACATCTGTTCATTTTTATATTTCTAAAAGAGCCAAAATGTTACCTTAAGGAAAGAAAAGTATTCTTTAATGAAGCTAAGACTATCAGAAATCAGACTACTTTGGGCAACATTGGAATATATCTGGCTTAAGATTTTGCAAAAGTAAATAATTTGTGTTCTGTCAAAAGTTTATCAGAAAATTCATCTTTGAAATTATAAAAGGAAGACATGTGTTCTTTCTTAAGTTTTGTGAGTAAATATAGGTATTTACATAGCAGTCTAAATTGTGTAGTAGATGTTTTGAAAATCTTAACCCTTTTCATGCCACTACAGTGCTTATCTGACTATTTAGCTTTTTTCCCCTTTCAAGTATTTTAAATGTGTTTTTAAATTTCTTTTTGTTTTTGGTATTTTTTCCTGTGGAAAGTCTTAAAATCACTGGCTTTTCCAAAATAACAGAGATCAAATTCAGCAAACTTTTTCTATAAAGGAACAGGTAGTAAATATTTTATGCTTTGCTGGCCATATGGTCTCTGTCACAACTATTCAGCTCTGCTGTTGTAATGCAAAAGCAGTCACAGAAAACACAAACAAATGAGCCCCAAAAACTTTTTTGCACAAAAGCAGGGTTTGGCCAGTGGGCCATTGTTTGCCAACCCCTGAGATAGATTATGATTTGTTTACTCAGAGCTTATTATAAAACTATTGAAATAATTAGTTGGAACTTTTGGAGTTAGAAATTATTTAATGTAATTAAGAGTAAGAAGGATAAGACAGATTTTTTTTTTATCATTCTATTAAAATGTGTATAGATATAGAAGATTATAAAGAAGGTTAAATAATGGGTAAAAAATATAAAAATATTCTGTAATTCAATAACATTGCCAGTAGCACGGCACGATGAATATAAAAGATCCATAACTAAAGATCCACTGCTTAAAACAAAAAGAAATTTGATCAAAATCAGAGTAAAAGTGAGTCTTCTAGTTCAGTTCAGTTCAGTTCAGTTCAGTCACTCAGTTGTGTCTGACTCTTTGCAACCCCATGAACCGCAGCACACCAGTCTTCCCTGTCCATCACAAAAACCCGGAACTTGTTCAAACTCATATCCATTGAGTCAGTGATTCCATTAAACCATCTCATCCTCTGTCGTCCCCTTCTCCTCCTGTCCTCAATCTTTCCCAGCATCAGGGTCTTTTCAAAGGAGTCAGCTCTTCACATCAGGTGGCCAAAGTATTGGAGTTTCAACTTCAACATCAGTCCTTCCAAAGAATACCCAGGACTGATCTCCTTTTGGATGGACTGGTTGGATCTCCTTGCAGTCCAAGGGACTCTCAAGAGTCCTCTCCAACACAACAGTCAAAAACATCAATTCTTCAGCACTCAGCTTTCTTTATAGTCCAACGCTCACATCCATACATGACTACTGGGAAAAACCATAGCGTTGACTAGACGGACCTTTGTTGACAACGGTCAAAGGCAAATTTGGCTGTGGAGTACAGAATGAAACAGGGCAAAGGCCGATAGAGTTCTGCCAAGAGAATGCACTGGTCATAGCAAACACCCTCTTCCAATAACACAAGAGAAGACTCTACACATGGACATCACCAGATGGTCAACACCAAAATCAGATTGATTATATTCTTTGCAGCCAAAGATGGGGAAGCTCTATACAATTAGCAAAAACAAGACCAGGAGCTGACTGTGGCTCAGATCATGAACTCCTTATTGCCAAATTCAGACATAAATTGAAGAAAGTGGGGAAAACCACTAGACCCTTAAGGTATGACCTAAATCAAATCCCTTACAACTATACAGTGATAGTAGAAATAGATTTAAAGGACTAGGTCTGATAGAGTGCCTGATGAACTATGGATGGACATTTGTGACATTGTACAGGAGACAGGAATCAAGACCATCCCCAAGAAAAAGAAATGCAAAAAAGCAAAATGGCTCTCTGAGGAGGCCTTACAAATAGCTGTGAAAAGAAGAGAAGCAAAAAGCAAAGGAGAAAAGGAAAGATATACCATTTTGAATGACTTCTCTGGTGGCTCAGATGGTAAAGCGTCTGTCTACAATGTGGGAGACCTGGGTTCGATCCCTGGGTCGGGAAGTTCCCTGGAGAAAGAAATGGCAACCCACTCCAGTACTCTTGTCTAGAAAATCCCATGGACAGAGGAGCCTGGTGTCCATAGAGTTGCAAAGAGTCGGACACGACCGAGTGACTTCACTTCACTTCACCCGTTTGAATGCAGAGCCTTCTAGAGAAGGAGATAAAAAAATGTAATCAACTCTAAAGCTTTGACAAGTGAGTTGTCGAAGTTTCAGTCAATTTCTTGTTCTATCAAAACTCAAGAGGAATTTGAATCAAGGAATAGCTCTGATATGCTACATCAGAAGAATACAGCAAAGACAGCAGCTATTCCAGAATAGGCAGAGTATATGCCCACCCCACCCTAAGCCTGAAGATAAGGAATGAATAGGAAAATTCCCTGGGAATTAAGACTATTCAGATAATAAAGAAGACACTTAGTGTCTTTTCAGAGGACAAAGCAGGAGTCTTTAACTGCTGTTGTTGTTTCTATTTGTTCAGTCTTGTCCAATTCTTTGTAACCCCATGGACTGTAATATGGCAGGCTTCCCTGTCCTTCACTGTCTCCTGGAGCTTGTTCAAAGTCATGTCTGTTGAGTCAGTGATGCCATCCAACCATTTTGTCCTCCATCGTCCCCCTTTCTATCCTGTCTTCTGTCTTTCCCAGCATGAGGGTCTTTTCCAATGAGTAGGCTCTTTGCATCAGATGGCCAAAATATGGGAGCTTCAACTTCAGTCCTTCTGATGAATATGCAGAGTTAATTTCCTTTAGGATGGACTGGTTTAATCTCCTTGCAGTCCAAGGGATTCTCAAGAGTCTTCTCCAACACCACAGTTCAAAAGCGTCAATTCTTCAATGCTCAGCCTTCTTTATGTTCCAGCTCTCATACTCATACATGACTACTGGGAAAACCATAGCTTTGCAAATATGGACCTTTGTCAGGAAAGTAATGTCTCTGCTTTTTAATACACTGTCTAGGTTGGTCATAGCTTTTCTTCCAAGGAGCAAGCATCTGTTAATTACATGGCTGCAGTTACAATCCACAGTGATTTTCTAACTCAAGAAAATAAAATCCATCACTGTTTCCATTGTTTCCCCATCTATTTGCCATGGAATGATGGCACCAGATGCCATGATCTTAATTTTTTGAACGTTGAGTTTTAAGCCAACTTTTTAACTCTTCTCTTTCACTTTCATCAAGTGGCTCTTCAGTTCCTCTTCGCTTTCTGCCATTAGGGTGGTGTCATCTGCATATCTGAGGTTATTGATATTTCTCCTGGCAACCTTGATTCCAGCTTCCTCTTAATCCAGCACAGCATTTCACATGATGTACTCTGCATATAAGTTAAATAAACACAGCGACAATATACAGCCTTGATGTACTCCTTTCCCAATTTTGTTCTCTGTGTGGTTCTAATTGTTGCTTCTTGACCTGCATACAGGTTTATGAGGAGGCAGGTAAGGTGGTCTGGTGTTCCCATCTGTTTAAGAATTTTCCCCTCTGCCATGATCCACACAGTCAAAAGCTTTTGCATAGTCAATGAAGCAGATGTATATTTTTCTGGAATTCTCTTGCTTTTTCTATGATCCAAGGGATGTTGGCAGTTTGATATCTGGGTCCTCTGCCTTTTCTAAATGCAGCTTGTACCTCTGGAAGTTCACAGTTCATGTACTGCTGAAGCCTAGCTTGCAGGATTTTGAGCATGACCTTGCTAGTATGTGAAATGAGTGCAATTGTGCAGTAGTTTGAACATTCTTTGACATTGCCCTCCTTTGGCATCGGAATGAAAGATGACATTTTCCAGTCCTGTGGCCACTGCTGAGTTTTCCAAATTTGCTGGCATATTGAGTGCAGCACTTTCCCAGAATCGTCTTTTAGGAATTGAAATCACTCAGCTGGTATTCCATCACCTCCACTAGCTTTGTTCATAGTGATGTCTCCTAAGTCCCACTTCACATTCCAGAATGTCTGGCTCTAGGTAAGTGATCACACCATTGTTGTTGTCTGGGTCATTAAGATCTTTTTTGTATAGTTCTTCTGTGTATTCTTGCCATCTTTTCTTAATATCTTCTGCTTCTGTTAGGGCCTTACCATTTCTGTCCTTTATTGTGCCCATCTTTGCAAGAAATGTTTCTTTGGTTTGTTTAATTTTCTTGAAGAGATCTCTAGTCTTTCCCATTCTATTGTTTTCCTCTATTTCTTTGCTTTGATCACTGAGGAAGGCTTTCTTATCTCTCCTTGCTATTTGGAACTCTGCATTCAGATGAGTATATTTCCTTTTCTCCCTGCCTTTTGCTTCTCTTCTTTTCTAAGGTATTTGTAAGGCCTCCTCAGACAGCCATTTTGCTTTTTTGCATTTCTTTTTCTCACGGATGGTCTTGACCATGCCTTCTGTACAATGTCATGATCTTCCATCCATACTCCTTCAGGGACTCTGTCAATCAGATCTAATCCCTTGAATCTATTTGTCACTTCCACTGTATAATCATAAGGGAATTGACTTAGGTCATACCTGAATGGTCTAATGGTTTTCCCTACTTTCTTCAATTTAAGTCTGAATTTGGCAATAAGGAGTTCATGATCTGAGCCACAGTCAGCTCCTGGTCTTGTTTTTGCTGACTGTATAGAGCTTCTTCATCTTCAGCTGCAAAGAACAATAAAAGCCATAAGACTTCCTATGTGGTGCTCGTGGTAAAGAACTCACCTGCCCATGGAGGAGACTTAAAGAGACTCCGGTTCCATCCCTGGGTCAGGAAGAAACCTTGGAGGAGGGTGTGGCCATCCACTCCAGAATTTTTCCTGGAAAATCCCATGGACAGAGGAGCCTGCTGGGCTACAGTCCATGGAGTTCCAAAGAGTTGGACATAACTGAAGCAACTTAGCACACAACACTATTCAGTAAAGAGAATATTTGATGGCAAATGAAGACAAAGTTGACTATTTTACTGTGCTGTTATGTAGTCCCCTCAAAAGCCGAATGGACCTCACCCAAAGTTTGGTTCATGTTGAGACAGTGCCACACACAGGAAAAGGGTGTGAAAAAGTTTATTACTTATGTAATAAAGACTCTGGAGAGTATAGGTAGTCTCGCAAGCCATTTCTCAGATCTGAAATGGCTTCAGAAAACAAAGGTGACTGGCTGAAGTTTTTATCATCTTTATTAGATAGGGCTGGAGAAGAATCTTGCTTGGTTTGAATCTCTCACCTGTGCCATAGGAAGGCAACACAAGTCTCCTTATCAGCTTGATCAGGTATAGCATACCAGGGGAAGAGGGAAGGCTGAGGCTCAAAGCTGTCAATAGTCAAATATTAAAAAAAAATTTGAGTCAGACTTCTTATTACATATAATACCCTGTACCATTATCAACATTCACATTATTCATATATTAAAATTGAAAACACGTATATAAGAGAATAGACAGAATACATCACGAGTCTATCCCACAAAGACGTTCATAGGTGACAACTTAGCAGATGGTTCTGTATCTGTAGATCTCTAACTTGGCTGTATATTGGAATCATCTTGTGTGTTAGTCATTCAGTTGTATCTGATTCTTTGTGACCCCATCAAGCTCCTCTCTCCATGGAATTTTCCAGTCAAAAATATTGGAATAGGTTGCCATTTCCTACTCCAAGAGATCTTCCTGACCCAGGGATCAAACCTGTGACTCTTGTGTCTCCTGCATTGGCAGCGGGGTTATTTACTGATGACACTTGGGAAGCCTAGAATCATCTTAAAGGCATGAAAATATTTTTGGTACTTCTATCTCACCTCCAGAAAATCTGATTGAATTGATCTGAATCGAGTCTCGGTCATTGAATTTTATAATCTCCCTAGTTGATTTTAACTTGTAGCAAAGTTTAAGCATCACTGTTGGAGAAGACATGTGTGTGTGCACATTTTTTGCAGTAATAAACAGGGAATATAACTATTCATACAGTTTATAAGCAATTTTCATTTAACATATCATAGGATATCTTTCTGTGCCTATAAATACAACACCTACAGTGTCATTATAATGCCTGCCTATTACCTTACTATATCAACATACTGTAACTTCTATCCCAACAAGCCTCTGTGCAGGACACTTACATTATATCAAATTTGTCATATTTTTTAAAACACTTAAGAATATCTTTTATATGTACAACCTTGCTCATTTTTATAATTCTTAGTGAAATTTTTCTAGAAATATAATCACTGACTTATAGAATATAGATATGTTTAAGTCTATTTTCTGTCATCCCTCCAGCAGGAAATGAGGTTGTGTATATCCCTAAAACTCCACCATGCTGGGTATTAAGGTAGAAATAAAAATGTAATTAAATTCTGTAATTTAACTTACTTTAAACTGAACAACAACAATAACATTAAAAAAACACACAAACTCTGACTCTATTTCCTCCCTAACAGCAAGTCTGAAGAACTGATTCATTAGAAAAGACCCTGATGCTGGGAAAGATCAAAGGCAGAGGGGAAGAGGACAACAGAGAATGACATGATTGGATGGCATTACCGACTTGATGGACATAAGTTTGAGTAAACTCCAGGAGTTGATGATGGACAAGGAAGCCTGATGTGCTGCCGTTCATGGGATTACAGAGTCAGACACGACTGAGCAACTGAACTGAACAGTAAGTCAGTTTTCCCAGATTGGTTATTCAGTCATCCTTGATTTGCTAAACTCAGAAAATTTATATCTAAACTGGGGAAATGATAATACCTACCTCACATATTTTCAGGATGAACTAAATTAGTTAATATATATTAAACACTTAGAATAGTATACAGCATATAATAAATACTCAGCATGTGATCACTATTATTTTCATGATCATCGTCCTGACAATATTTACTATATACTGTGAGTCTGTTTCTTGATTCTGAGTTCTGTGGGACTGGATCATAGCTAACTTTGCCCCAGTTGCCTAAGTTTCAGTGAGTATAGCTTTGACATACATATCTTCATATCAGAACATTTTCTGCTTTGTCAAAATGGGCCACTGTTCTGGCTATTTTCACATATTCTATTGAAGAAACTTAAAATCATATTGTCAGATTCAAAAGGGAAATTTCATTCTGTTTTTTTATTCTGCCTGAGTTAAATACAAGTCAATTAGAGCAAGATTTACATTGCTTACAATTCTTTCTACCTAATGGAATGTTATACCTCTTCCTATTGTCAAATTTCCTCTTACATGCGCCTATAAATTGATGTAGTTTTCCTCAGAGAGATTTTGCGTATTCTTATTAAGTTTATGCTAAGAATTTTGTATTTGTATTGATTGTCAAAGGATTACTTTTATGTTATATTTTCTGATTATACTTAGTATATTTGATTGATGGCTTTTTTAATATTTATTTATAACTGACTGACTTCACTGAATTCCCTGGGTAGTTATAATTCAAGGACATTATAATTCAAGTCTTCTCTTTGTGTGAAGAATGCTGTGTGTAGCAGCTAAATCTTCATTCCGGTTTAGGATGGGATTAAGAGACAGGGTAGAGGGGATAAACTATCCTCAATTTCACCTTTAGAGTTAAAAAATGTGCTATCCCTTTTAGTTAAAGAGTCTGTACTTCATTTTTGGAGTCAAATATTGTCATGACTAATTATAAAAAGTTTTAGGTAAGAAGGTGACTAAGAAAATATAATGTTGTTGTTCAGTGGCTCAGTCATGTCTGACTCTTTGCGACCCCATGAAGAGCAGCACGCCAGGCTTCCCTGTCCTTCACCATCTCCCAGAGCTTGCTCAAACTCATGTCCATTGAGTTGGTGGTGCCATCCAGCCAGCTCATCCTCTGTCTCTCCGTTCTCCTCCTGCTTTCAGTCTTTCCCAGCATCAGGGCCTTTTCCAGCGTGTCAGCTCTTCTCATCAGGTGGCCAAAGTATTGGAACTTCAGCAGCATCCTTCCAAATATATTAAATAGAGCCTTACCTCACAAAATTAACCACCACTGTCCTTTTACCCTAGCAGTTATAACAAGTATATCTCTAAACTTTATTTTCAAAAGTATATATTTGAAGTAAAGTAGCTCTAAGTGTGAAATAGATGAGGAAACAGTGTCAGACATTTTTTTTTGGGGGGGGGGGTGGTGCTCCAAAATCAGTGCAGATGGTGATTGCAGCCATGAAATTAAAAGACACTTACTCCTTGGAAGGAAAGTTATGACCAACCTAGATAGCATATTAAAAAGCAGAGATACTTTGCTAACAAAGGTTCGTCTAGTCAAGGCTATGGTTTTTCCTGTGGTCATGTATGGATGCGAGAGTTGGACTGTGAAGAAAGCTGAGCGCTGAAGAATTGATGCTTTTGAACTGTGGTGTTGGAGAAGACTCTTGAGAGTCCCTTGGACTGTAAGGAGGTCCAACCAGTCCATCCTAAAGGAGATCAGTCCTGGGTGTTCATTGGAAGGACTGATGCTAAAGCTGAAACTCCAATACTTTGGCCACCTCATGCAAAGAGTTGACTCATTGGAAAAAACTCTGATGCTGGGAGGGATTGGGGGCAGGAGGAGAAGGGGACGACAGAGGACAAGATGGCTGGATGGCATCACTGATTCGATGGAAGTGAGTTTGAGTGAACTCCGGGAGTTGGTGATGGACAGGGAGGCTTGGCGTGCTGCTCTTCATGGGGTCGCAAAGAGTCGGACATGACTGAGCCACTGAACTGAACTGAATTCAACTGAAGTGTGCCCCAGTGGACTCCTAGGGGTGTCCAAACTTTTTTTTAAGGTGATCTGTGATATCTAAGGAGAAAGCAATGGCTCCGCACTCCAGTACTCTTGCCTGGAAAATCCCATGGATGGAGGAGCCTGGTAGGCTGCAGTCCATGCTAAGGGTTGGACATGACTGAGCAACTTCACTTTCACTTTTCACTTGCATGTATTGGAGAAGGAAATGGCAACCCACTCCAGTGTTCTTACCTGGAGAATCCCAGGGACGGGGGAGCCGTGATATCTAAATTATCTTGTATAATAGCACTGTTATCTACTTTTGCACTTTGTTGCCATTTACAACAGCTTTGTTGCCATATTTTAATTTCATGCCATTTATGATAGTGAAATATTTGTAATAAAACTGGTGTTATTAGCATGAATCAAGGCAGCAGTATGAAGGCTAGTAATCATGGCATTTTTCATGTGCCTGCAGACAAAACAAAAATACAGTTTCAATTAAGAATGCCCTGATGAAACAGTAAAATCTACTAACGTTATTAAATCTCAACCCTTATGCATGCATCTTTTTAAGGCTCTGTGTGACAGTGAGAAATGCACAAAAAGCACTCTGCAGAATAATATGTTGGTGACTGGATGAAAAACACTTATATGACTATCTGAGTAAAGAGGTGAACTAGCCACTCTTTTCACAAAGCACCATTCTTATTTAAAAGAAGATTCCCAAGCTAATGATTGTGCCGGAGTGAGTGAAGTTGACTCTTTGTGACCCCATGGACTGTAGCCTACCAGGCTTCTCAGTCCATGGAATTCTCCAGGCAAGAATACTGGAATGAGCTGCCATTTCCTTCTCCAGGGGATCTTCCCAACCCAGGGATGGAAACGGGGTCTCCTGCATTTTAGGCAGACGCTTTACCATCTGAGCTACCAGGGAAGCCCAATGGTTGTTCAGACCTTCGTATTTGACAGATATTTTCTTGAAAATAAATTCAGTGAGCCTGTCACTTCAAAGAGAATGACTGACAATATTTGTTATCAGTGATGAAATCTGAACTTTCAGTTGAAAATCAGAATTTTGGAAAGCTTGTCTACTACCACAGGCTTGATAATTTCCCAATACTTAAAGGTTTTCTGATGAGATTAGAAAAAATAGCAAATGTGTTTTTATGTTATTATTGTACAATCTATCAGAGTTCAGAATATCTACACAGCATAAGGAATCAATTTTCCAAATGACCAATTCATGATATTACAAAATTGTATATGAGTCGATGATCCATTCAAAATGAAAGAGTGATGAATGGATTTTAACTTAACAAACTACAGAAATTTGCTGGTTTCAGATTCCACACCACAGTTAATCTTTAAGAAACTATTATTTAATCAAAGAAGAATATTAACAACCATCTGTAGACGCTATTAAAACACTCCTTTTTCCAACCACATATCTGTGTAAAGCTGAATTTCCTTCATACATTTCAACCAAAACAATGTATATAGCAGGTCAAGTACTATCTGGGCACCCAGATTTCTTCCTTTAAGCAGGCCATTAATGGGATTTGACAGAAACATAAAACAGTTCCACTCACCTCACTGATATTTTTGTTAGGAAAAATAATTATTTTCATAGAATATGTTAGTTATATTAACGTATAATGGATTTATCCTCTTAAAGTTAGTAAAAAAATATCTTAACACTTTTCTCTATTTTCTCATACTTTAAGTGTTAGTAGCTATAACCCCAGAGAAGGCAATAGCACCCCACTCCAGTCCTCTTGCCTGGAAAAATCCCATGGACGGAGGAGCCTGATAGGCTGCAGTCCATGGGGTCGCTGAGGGTCAGACATGACTGAATGACTTCACTTTCACTTTTCATTTTCATGCATTGGAGAAGGAAATAGCAACCCACTCCAGTGTTCTTGCCTGGAGAATCCCAGGGGCAGGGGAGCCTGGTGGGCTGCCATCTATGGGGTTGCACAGAGTTGGACACGACTGAAGCAACTTAGCAGCAGCAGCAGCTATAACCCACAAAGACACAAATTTTGAGGCATTTAAGACACTCAATAGTTTTTCAGAGTGTAAATTGTTTTAGGACTAAAAAATTTGAGAACCATTGATATGGAGCAGTGGGGTGGGAAGGATTATCTAGCATCATGGTAGAACTTGCCTCCACCAAAATAAAGAGACCTTGATTGAACTTCTAAGAATGCCAATCCCCACTGAGAAATTCAGATTTCACTAAAGACTGTCCTGGAATATCTGAGATGGGTTTCCTGATGAATTTCTGATTCATCCTTCCTTTGGAAATCTTCTGCTCCTGGTTAGCACTAGAAGAGATTGTATTTGGTTACAGTGTTATGTCTGTGAGTAGAGAGAGGCTGAGAAATAGGTGCCATGGGGAGCCTTAAGTTCTACTTAGATTTTAAGTAATTTATAAGCTTTGGGCGACAGAGGATGAGATGGCTGGATGGCATCACTGACTCGATGGACGTGAGTCTGAGTGAACTCTGGGAGTTGGTGATGGACAGGGAGGCCTGGCGTGCTGCGATTCATGGGGTCGCAAAGAGTAGGACACGACTGAGTGACTGATCTGATCTGATAAGCTTTAGTGACCTTTATAAGAGCAAACTACATAAAACCAAGTTTATTGAGATGTTTAGAAAATTAACTCCAAATATAATTATGTTTTTGTCTATTTTTCCTTTCAGTTCTTTTATTATTATTATTATTTTATGTATTTTAAATCTCTGTTGCTGTGTGCTTAAAATTTTAGAACTATTATGTCTTCTTGATGCATTGACCCCTTCTTATTACATAATGTTCCTGTCTATTCTGGTCATATTCTTTGTTACAAAGTTGTCTTTTTCTATTAATATAGCCATTTCTGCTTTCTTTTGATTATATTTGTAGATTATGTTTTAAATTTCCATTCAATTTAAAGTAGCTTAGTTATAGATAGTATCTGTTTGGGTCTCTGTCTTCTATTTGGTATGTTCAAAGCATTTATAATACTTTGATATTGATATGTCCATTTTGCTAGCTATGTTCTATTTCGTCTGTTGTTCATCCTGTGTTTCTGCCTTTTGGATTGATGAGTTTTTGTGATTTTATTTTTTCCTTCATTGTTATTCATAACTTTCAAGAAAAAAGATTTTGCCTTAGAATGTATATAAATACACACACACGCGCACACATATAATTAAAAGTGGACTGAAACAAGAGCTGACAACCTGTTACATAGCAATAGGAAGTTCACATGGTAACAACCTAACATAACACATGCCCAGTACCTCTCTCCCATCCTTTGTAATACTCCCATCTTATGTTTTACTTTCATGAATGTTATCAGTGTATATAAATTGTTTTCCCATTTGTTTTAGATAGTTTTGTTCTATAGCAATTAATTTTCTTAAGTTTTATGTTTACACTAATTCATGCCACCTTCATTTCTTTGAGTTGACCTATCTTCCCTCCAACAGAGAATACTGGGCCCCCAAATCTGTGATAGTTTTCTGTTGCTGCATAACAGTTTATTGTCATTGTTTAGTTGCTAAGTCGTGTCTGACTATTTTGCAACCCCATGGACTGTAGCCCACCAGGCTCCTCTGCCCATGGGATTTTCCAGGCAATAATACTGGAGTGGGTTGCCATTTCCTTCTCCAGAGAATCTTCCTGACCCAGGGATCTTCCTCACGTCTTCTGCATTGACAGGTGGGTTCTTTACCACTCAGCCACTGTGTAACAGGTTACCACAAACTTAAAATGACACCCTTAAAATGGTTAATTTCCTGTTATATGAATGTTACCTAAAAACATAAATAACCGTTTATTGAAGCCAAGGATTTTTATTCCCTTAAGTAACTGATTAGAGCTTATTCAACTGAAGGTGATTAAAATGGAGATAAAAAGAAAACAGAAAAGACACATTTATAATCTAACAATTCCTTTGGTCAGAAGTCCAAATACAGTGTCTTCTCAGAGTCATCAAGGCCGAAATCAAATTTTTAGCTAGGGCTGCAATTTCATTTCAGATTCTGGTCATCTTCCATGATCATTCTGGTTGTTGGCAGAATACAATCTCTCACGATTGTAGGACTAAGGTCCTTACTTTCTTTCTGTCTGTTAACTGGGGGTCATTTCTAGAAGCTGGACATGCCTGCCTTTCTTTGCAAATCTTGGCAGATTGCTTATTCAAAGTTAACCTGAAAATCCCTCTGACTTCAGGATGTGGAGGGACAAATTTAGGATTCTACCTCCCACCTCACATTATTCATGATGCTCCAAAGGTTTCATGTTCGTCTACTGTTTGTTTCTTGTGTTTGGGATGAGATGGGTGTGGCAGATTTTTCTCAATGTCTGTTGCATCTATAGCTTTAAACCTTCCTCTTCAACTTCACTTCAGAGAGGGTCTTTCTCTGTGCTCTTGACCTTCCTCCAGCAGTGAACAGCTATGACTTATAACTCAGATTATTATCTTGCTTGTGGAGGGTAGGAAAGGGGTTCCCAGGTGTTTGGGGTCAGCTTCTATCTTAGGTAGGTAGTATGTTCCTGATTTTTGGTTGTGGAGCCTTTTCTATGCTTTTGCCCATCTCCACCTGTGGTAGGACACTTCTGATTATCTGGCCCCAAGATGTATTCCTGCCCCTCCTCCAAGGGTGGTGGTTGTTGTTTAGTCACTAAGTCGTGTGCCACTGTTTGGACCCATGGACTGTAGCTTGCCAAGCTCCTGTGTCCATGGGATTCTCCAGGCAAGAGTACTGGAATGGGTTGACATTTCTTCCTCCAGGGGATCTTCCCCAACCAGAGGTGGAACCCATGTCTCCTGCTTTATAGATGGTTTTTTACTGCTGAGCCACCAGGATGCTTAGAGAGAATTATTTTACATTCTTTTCCCCCAGCTGGAATGGGTTTTCACCCTTGCCCTAAAGGTGATATGATTTGCTATCCAGTCTTGCTGATTCAAGGCTTTTCTTTCATAGAGGAGATAGAGACTAAAAGATGTTATCTTTTTCCTAGAAATGCACCAAAAAACGATTTCTTGGGTCTCTTGCCCCCATGTTTTGTCATGAGTTCATAGTGAGGTCTTTGTGGAAGAAACTGTGAGATTGTAAAAATTCAATACTTCTGCATTTTCACGTTTAGCCATACTCAACATTGAACAATTTATTTAAAATTTTGGCCTCCGGAGTATCCTGTATTTGTTCCAGGTAGGCAAATACTAGCATCCTATGTCTCCTTAGATATCTCTGCTTTTCTTTAATATTAGCTTAGGTGGTTGCCCTGCAGCCATAACTCTCTGATAGATTCAAGATAATGGGATTCTGTAGGTTCTCTGATGCTATATTGTTGTCAGTGTGGAAGCAGCCCTCTTAGCTTTTTTACATCCTAGGAAAGCTTGTTAATTTTTGTTGTTATTGTTGTGGGTGTCCATTAAAATCAATTCCCATGAGGATAGTAAGTATACCTGTGGATTCACCATATCTGATTCTTATTTGATGAACATTATGTATTTGTTGAATGAGTCAATAAAGATGTGAACAAAAGAATGGGTACTAATAGAAAGGCACAAGAAGGAATTAAACTTTATGATCACTTTTAGATTTTTACTGCCAGATATGTGAGACAAAAATTTGTCTCATTTTTAAGCTACTCATATGTGAAATTTGTTATAACATCAAAAGAAAACTAATCTACATGGTAGGAACAGAAGGTATGAAGTTAAAACAAACTCAAAGTATGACCAAGTGTTTACAGAGATGGAACCAGAGAAATAAAACCACTAATGTCATTTCTATTTTTATCAATGTGTATAATGTGGTTATTTTTCATAATATAAAATGAATTTATAATTGAACTTTTAAAAGTATTACTACTAATATCTGCTGTATCTATTGCTCCTTGAATTCAGTGGGAATATGATTTTTTTAGTACAATGTGTGCACAAATGTTGATCAGAGACAACAAGGATTTTAGTTACATGACCATGACCATGCTAACCATGTTATCACTTAATAGTTTGACTTATTTCATCTCTTGGTACTTGAATCCCTAGATTTATATTCTAGCAAGTGACATCTTTAAAATCCCCTTCTCTGACTGTTATTCTTGGCATTTGTCCAGTCTTGATTTTAACTTTCCCATCTCCAGAAAAAAGGATAAAAGTGACATAAACTACATACTTGTCAACATAACAGCTTGTACATGATTTCCCACCAACATCTCATACATTAATGTATCTCACATGTGCATACCTTAAATCTTTCTGAAACCCAAATTTTTACCTGAAATAGACTGAAAATCAACTAGCAATGATGGCAAATTTTCACCAGAAAGGACATTTATAAGATATGAGTGCTTGAAACACATGGTTGTGTTGAAAACTTCCTAACTGCTTGAGTTCAGTTCAGGCTCTCAGTCACCTCTGACTCTTTGCAACCCCATGGTCTGCAGCACACCAGGCCTCCCTGTCCATCACTAACTCCCAGAGCTTGCTCAAACTCATGTCCATTAAGTCAGTGATGCCATCCAACCATCTCAGTCTCTGTCTTCCCCTTTTCCTCCTGCCATCAATTTTTTCCAGCATCAGGGTCTTTTCCGAGGAGTCAGTTCTTCACATCAGGTGACCAAAGTATTAGAGTTTCAGCTTCAGCATCAGTCCTTCCAATGAATATTCAGGACTGATTTCCTTTAGGATGGACTGGTTTGATCTTCTTGCAGTACAAGGACTCTCAAGGGTCTTCTCCAACACCACAGTTCAAAAGCATCAATTTTTTGGTGCTCAGCTTTCTTTATGGTCCAACTCTCATATCCATACATAACTACTGGAGAAACCATAGTTTCGACTAGATGGACCTTTGTCAGGAAAGTAATGTCCCTGCTTTTTAATATGCTGTCTAGGTTGGTCATAGCTTTTCTTTCAAGGAGCAAGTCTCTTTTAATTTCATGCCTGCAGTTACCATCCTCAATGATTTTGGAGACCAAGAAAATTAAGTCTCTCACTGTTTCCATTGTTTCCCCATGTATTTGCCATGAAGTGATGGGACCGGATGGCCATGATATTACTTTTTTGAATGTTGAGTTTTAAGCCAGTTTTTTCACTCTCCTCTTTCACTTTCATCAAGAGACTCTTCAGTTCCTATTCACTTTCTGCCATTAGGGTGGTATCACCTGCATATCTGAGGTTATTGATATTTCTCCCAGCAATCTTGATTCCAGCTTGTGCTTCATCCAATCCAGCATTTTGTATGATGTACTCTGCATATAAGTTAAATAAGCAGGATGACAATACCAGCCTTGACATACTCCTTTCCTGGTTTGGAATCAGTCTGTTGTTTCATGTCCAGTTCTAACTGTTGATTCTTGACCTGCATACAGATTTCTCAGGAGGCAGGTCAGGACGTCTGGTATTCCTATCCATTTAAGAATTTTGCACAGTTTGTTGTGATCCTCACAGTCAAAGGCTTTGGCATAGTCAATAAAGCAGAAGTAGATGTATTTCTGGAACTCTCTTGCTTTTCCTTTGATCCATCGGATGTTGGCAATTTGATATCTGGGTCATCTGCTTTTTCTAAATCCATTTTGTACATCTGGAAGTTCTCAGTTCACATACTACTGATGCCTCACTTGGAGATTTTTGAGCATTACTTTGCTCACAAATGAGATAGGTGTAATTGTGTGGTAATTTGAACATTTTTTTGGCATTGCCTTTCTTTGGGATTGCAATGAAAACTGGACTTCTCCAGTCCTGTGGCTACTGCCGAGATTTCCAAATTTGCTGTCATTTTGAGTTCAGCACTTTCACAGCATCATCTTTTATATTTGAAATAGCTCAACTGGAATTCCATAACCTCCGCTAGCTTTATTCATAGTGATGCTTCCTAAGCCCCACTTGACTTCACAATCCACGATGTCTGGCTCTAGGTGGATGATCACACCATCATGCTTGTCTGGGTCATTAAGATCTTTTTTGTATAGTTCTGTATATTCTTGCCACCTCTTTTTAATATCTTCTGCTTCTGTTAGGTCCATACCATTTCTGTCCTTTATTGAGCCCATCTTTGCATGAAATGTTCCCATGATATCTCTAATTTTGTTGAAGAGATCTCTAGTCTTTCCCATTCTATTGTTTTCCTCTACTTCTTTGCACTGATCACTGAAGAAGGCTTTCTTATATCTCCTTGCTATTCTTTGAAACTCTGCATTCAGATGGGTATATCTTTCCTTTTCTCCTTTGCCTTTAGCTTCTCCTCTTTTCTCAGCTATTTGTAAGGCCGCCTCAAACAACCATTTTGCCTTTTTGCATTTCTTTTTCTTTGGGATGGTCTTTATGACTGCCTCCTTTACAATGTGTTTAGTTCAAGATATATGAAGAATTCTTCAAGGAATAATGACTATGATTAGACCATTTACACCATTGTTCTCCATATATGTGGACAACTAATTTCAACTATGCTTTTATTAATACAGCAATAGATTTCTTGGTGATCCTAAAGTTGCTCAACTAAAATATTGAAATGGCTATGCCCATGAATATGATACACTCTCCCTTTAAAACTTACATTTCTAATCCTATAAGTAAATTGTGTACTTATTCTTTTTTAAAATTTTATTTATTTTAATTGGAGGCTAATTACTTTGCAATATTGTAGTGGTTTTTGCCATACATTAACATGAATCAGACGTGTGTGTACCTGTGTTCCCCATCCTGAAACCCCCTCCCACCTCCCTCCCCAACCCCATCCCTCAGGGTCATCCCAGTGCACCAGCCCTGAGCACCCTATCTCATGCATTGAACCTGGATTGGCGATCTGTTTCACATATGAGAGTATACATGTTTCAATGCTATTCTCTCAAATCATCCCACCCTCGCCCTCTCCCACAGAGTCCAAAAATCTGTTCTTTACATCTGTGTCTCTTTTGCTGTCTCACATATAGGGTCATCATTACCATCTCTATAAATTCATATATATGCGTTAATATACTGTATTGGTGTTTTTCTTTCTGGTTTACTTCACTCTGTATAATAAGCTCCAGTTTCACCCATCTCATTAGAACTGATTCAAATGCATTCTTTTTAATAGCTGGGTAATATTCCATTGTGTATATGTACCACAGCTTTCTTATCCATTCGTCTGCTTTAATGGACATCTAGGTTGCTTCCATGTCCTAGCTGTGGTAAACAGTGCTGCAGTGAACGTTGGGGTACATGTGTCTTTTTCAATTCTAGTTTCCTCAGTGTGTATGCCCAGCAGTGGGATTGCTGGGTTGTATGGCAGTTCTATTTCCAGTTTAGAGGAATCTCCACACTGTTCTCCATAATTCTGTACTAGTTTACATTCCCACCAACTGTGTAAGTGGGTTCCCTTTTCTTTGCACCCTCTCCAACATTTATTGTTTGAAGGCTTTTTGGTAGCAGCCATTCTGAGCAGCGTGAGATGGTACCTCATTGTGGTTTTGATATGCATTTCTCTGATAATGAGTGATGTTGAGCATCTTTCCACGTGTGTGTTAGCCATCTGTATGTCTTCTTTGGAGAAATGTCTGTTTAGATCTTTGGCCCATTTTTTGATTGGGTCTTTTATATTTCTGGCATTGAGCTGCATGAGCTGCTTGTATATTTTTGAGATTAATTCTCTGTCATTTGTTTATTTGCTATTACTTTCTCCCATTCTGAAGGCTGTCTTTTACCTTGCTTATAGTTCCCTTTGTTGTGCAAAAGCTTTTAAGTTTAATTAGGTCCCATTTGTTTATTTTTGCTTTTATTTCCATTACTCTGGGAGGTAGCTCATAGAGGATCCTGCTGTGATTTATGTCAGAGAGTGTTTTGCCTATGTTTTCCTCTAGGAGTTTTATGGTTTTTGGTCTTACATTTAGATCTTAATCCATTTTGAGTTTACTTTTGTGAATGGTGTTAGAAAGTGTTCTAGTTTCATTTTTTTACAAGTGGTTGACCAGTTTTCCCAGCACCACTTGTTAAAGAGATTGTCTTTTATCCAGAGATCAAATTGCCAACATCCACTGGATCATGGAAAAAGCAAGAGAGTTCCAGAAAAACATCTATTTCTGCTTTATTGACTATGCCAAAGCCTTTGACTGTGTGGATCACAATCAACTGTGGAAAATTCTGAAAGAGATGGGAATACCAGACCACCTGATCTGCCTCTTGAGAAATTTGTATGCAGGTCAGGAAGCAACAGTTAGAACTGGACATGGAACAACAGACTGGTTCCAAATAAGAAAAGGAGTACGTCAAGGCTGTATATTGTCACCCTGCTTATTTAACTTCTATGCAGAGTACATCATGATAAATGCTGGACTGGAAGAAACACAAGCTGGAATCAAGATTGCGGGGAGAAATATCAATAACCTCAGATATGCAGATGACACCACCCTTATGGAAGAAAGTGAAGAGGAACTCAAAAGCCTCTTGATGAAAGTGAAAGTGGAGAGTGAAAAAGTTGGTTTAAAGCTCAACATTCAGAAAATGAAGATCATGACATCCATTTCCACCACTTCACGGGAAATAGATGGGGAAACAGTGGAAACAGTGTCAGACTTTATTTTTCTGGGCTCCAAAATCATTGCAGATGGTGATTGCAGCCATGAAATTAAAAGACGCTTACTCCTTGGAAGGAAAGTTATGACCAACCTAGATAGCATATTCAAAAGCAGAGACATTACTTTGCCAACAAAGGTTCGTCTAGTCAAGGCTATGGTTTTTCCTGTGGTCATGTATGGATGTGAGACTTGGACTGTGAAGAAGGCTGAGCACCGAAGAATCGATGTTCTTCAACTGTGGTGTTGGAGAAGACTCTTGAGAGTCCCTTGGACTGCAAGGAGATCCAACCAGTCCACTCTGAAGGAGATCAGCCCTGGGATTTCTTTGGAAGGAATGATGCTGAAGTTGAAGCTCTAGTACTTTGGCCACCTCATGCAAAGAGTTGACTCATTGGAAAAGACTCTGATGCTGGGAGGGATTGGGGGCAAGAGGAGAAGGGATGACAGAGGATGAGATGCCTGGATGGCATCACTGACTCGATGGACGTGAGTCTCAGTGAACTCCGGGAGTTGGTGATGGACAGGGAGGCCTGGCGTGCTGCGATTCATGGGGTTGTAGAGAGTCGGACACGACTGAGCAACTGATCTGATCTGATCTGATCTGATATTCTTGCCTCCTTTGTCAAAGGTAAAGTGTTCATAGGTGCCTGGATATCTCTGGGCTTTCTATTTTGTTCCACTGATATATTTTTCTTTCCTTGTGCCAGTACTATACTCTCTTGATGACTGTTGTTTTGTAGTATAGTCTGAAGTCAGGCAGGTTATTCCTCCAGTTCCATTCTTCTTTCTTAAAATTGCTTTGGCTATTCGAGGTTTTTTATATTTCCATACAAGTTGTGAAATTATTTGTTCTAGTTTTCTGATAAATACCATTGGTAGCTTGATAGGGATTGCATTGAATCTATAGATTGCTTTGGGTACTATACTCATTTTCACTATATTGATTCTTCCAATCCATGAACATGGTATTTTTCTCTGTCTATTTGTGTCCTCTTTGATTTCTTTCATCAGTCTTTTATAGTTTTCTATATATAGGTTTTTCTTTCTTTAGATAGATTTATTCCTAAATATTTTATTCTTTTCATTGCAATGGTGAATGGAATTGTTTCCTTAATTTCCCTTTCATGTTTTCTCATTGTTATGTATAGGAGTGCAAGAGATTTCTGTGTGTTAATTTTATATCCTGCAACTTTACAATATTCATTGTTTAGCTCTAGTAATTTTCTGGCAGAGTCTTTAGGGTTTTCTATGTAGAGGATCATGTCATCTGCAGACAGTGAGAGTTTTACTTCTTCTTTTCCAAGCTGGATTCCTTTTATTTCTTTTTCTTCTCTGATTGTTCTGGCTAAAACTTCCAAAACTACGTTGAATAGTAGTGGTGAGAGTGGGCACTCTTGTCTTGTTTCTGACTTTATGGGAAATGCTTTTAATTTTTCACCATGGAGGATGTTTCCTGTGGATTTATCATATATGGCTTTTATTATGTTTTCTTCTATGCCTGCTTTCTGGAGGATTTTTATCATAAATGAATGTTGAATTTTGTCAAAGGCTTTCTCTGCATCTGTTGAGATAATCATATGGTTTTTATCTTTCAGTTTGTTAATGTTGTGTATCACATTGATTGATTTGCGAATGTTGAAGTATCCTTGCATTCCTGGGATAAAGCCCACTTGGTCATGATGTATGATCTTTTTAATGTGTTGTTGGATTCTGTTTGCTAGAATTTTGTTAAGGATTTTTGCGTCTATGTTCATCAGTGATATTGGCCTGTAGTTTGTGCGTGTGTGTGTGTTTGTGGCATCTTTGTCTGGTTTTGCTATTAGGGTGATGGTGGCCTCATACAATGAGTTTGGAAGTTTACCTTCCTCTGCAATTTTCTGGATGAGTTTGAGTAGGATAGGTGTTAGCTCTTCTCTAAATTTTTGGTAGAATTCAGCTGTGAAGCTGTCTGGTCCTAGGCTCTTATTTGTCGGAAGACTTCTGATTACAGCTTCAATTTCCATGCTTGTGATGGGTCTGTTGTCTATTTCTTCCTGGTTCAGTTTTGGAAGATTATACTTTTCTTTTCCAAGTTGTCCATTTTATTGGCATATAGTTGCTGATAGTAGTCTCTTTTGATCCTTTGTATTTCTGTGTTGTCTGTTGTGATTTCTCCATTTTCATTTCTAATTTTGTTAATTTGATTCTTCTCCCTTTTTTCTTGATGAGTCTGGCTAATTGGTTTGTCTATTTTATTTATCTTCTCAAAGAACCAGCTTTTAGCTTTGTTGATTTTTGCTATGATCTCCTTTGTTTCTTTTTCATTTATTTTTGCCCTAATTTTTATGATTTCTTTCCTTCTACCAACCCTGGGGTTCTTCATTTCTTCTTTTTCTAGTTGTTTTAGGTGTAGAGGTAGGTTATTCATTTGATTTTTCTCTTGTTTCTTGAGGTAAGCTTGTACTGCTATGAGCCTTCCCCTTAGCACTACTTTTACTGAATCCCATAGGTTTTGGGTTATTATGTTTTCATTTTCATTCATTTCTATGCATATTTTTATTTCTTTTTTGATTTCTTCTGTGATTTCTTGGTTATTCAGAAGCATGTTGTTTAGCCTCCATATGTTTGTATTTTTAATAGCTTTTTTTCTGTAGTTGACATCTAATTTTACCGCATTGTGATAAAAAAAAAAAAAGATGCTTGGAATGATTTCAATTTTTTGAATTTACCAAGGCTAGATATATGGCCCAGGATGTGATCTATCCCTGAGAAGGTTCTGTGTGCACTTGAAAAAAAGGTGAAATTCATTGTTGGGGTGAAATATCCTATAGATGTAAATTAGGTCTAACTGGTCTATTGTATCATTTAAAGTTTGTATTTCCTTGCTAATTTTCTGTTTAATTGATCTATCCATAGGTGTGAGTGGGGTATTAAAGTCTCCTACTATTATTGTGTTACTGTTAATTTCCTTTTTCATATTTATTAGCATTTGCCTTACAAATTGTGGTGCTCCCATGTTGGGTGCACATAATTTATAACTGTTATATCTTCTTCTTGGATTGATCCTTTGATCATTATGTAATGTCCTTCTTTGTCTCTTTTCACAGCCTTTGTTTTAAAGTCTATTTTATCTGATATGAGTGTTGCTACTACTGCTTTGTTTTGGTCTCCATTTGCATGAAATATCTTTTTCCAGCCCTCACTTTCAGTGTGTCCCTTGTTTTGAGGTGGGTCTCCTGTAGACAGCATATATGAGGGTCTTGTTTTTGTATCCATTCAGCCAGTCTTTGTCTTTTGGTTGGGACATTCATCCCATTTACATTTAAGGTAATTATTGATAAGTATGATCCTGTTTCCATTTACTTTGTTGTTTTGGGTTCAAGTTTATAAACCTTTTCTGTGTTTCCTGTCTAGAGATCCTTTAGCGTTTGTTGAAGAGCTTGTTTGGTGGTGCTGAATTCTCTCAGCTTTTGCTTGTCTACAAAGCTTTTGATTTCTCCTTCATATTTGAATGAGATCCTTGCTAGGTACAATAATCCAGGTGGTAGGTTTTTTTTCTTTCATCACTTTAAGTATGTCCTGCCATTCCCTTCTGGCCTGAAGAGTTTCTAATGAAAGATCAGCTTTTATCCTTATGGGAATCCCATTGTGTATTATTTATTGTTTTTCCCTTGCTGCTTTTAATATTTGTTCTTTGTGTTTGATCTTCATTAATTTGATTAATATGTGTCTTGGGATGTTTCGCCTTGGGTTTATCCTATTTGGGACTCTCTGGGTTTCTTGGACTTAGGTGGCTATTTTTTCCCCCATTTTAGGGAAGTTTTCAACTATTATGTCCTCAAATATTTTCTCATGGCCTTCCTTTTTGTCTTCTTCTTCTGGGATTCCTATGATTCAAATGTTAGGGTGCTTAACATTGTCCCAGAGGTCTCTGAGATTGTCCTCATTTCTTTTCATTCTTTTTTCTGTTTTCCTCTCTGCTTCATTTATTTCCACCATTCTATCTTCTATCTCACTTATCCTATCTTCTGCCTCAGTTACTCTCCTGTTGGTTCCCTCCAGAGTGTTTTTTATCTCAGTTATTGCATTATTCATTATTGATTGACTCTTTTTTTATTTCTTTTATGTCCTTATTAAACATTTCTTGCATCTTCTCAATCCTTGTCTCCAGACTATTTATCTGTAACTCCATTTTGTTTTCAAGATTTTGGACCATTTTTACTATCATTATTCTGAATTCTTTTTCAGGTAGACTCCCTATCTCCTCCTCTTTTGTTTGGTTTGGTGGGTATTTATCATGTTCCTTTACCTGCTGAATATTTCTCTGCCTTTTCATCTTTTTTAGATTGCTGTGTTTAGGGTGGCCTTTCTGTATGCTGGTGGTTTGTAGTTCCTGTTTATTGTGGAGGTTCCTCCCTGTGCTTGGGATTGAGAGAGTGGCTTGTCAAGGTTTCCTGGTTAGGAAAGCTTGCGTTGGTGTTCTGGTGGGTGGAGCTGGATCTCCTCTCTCTGGAGTGCAAGTGTCCAGTAGTGAATTTTGAGGTGTCTTTGTGTTTGGTGTGACTTTTGGCCACCTGTATTTTAATGCTTAGGGTTATGTTCCTGTGTTTTTGGAGAATTAGCTTGATATGTCTTGCTCTGAAATGTTTTGGCTCTTTGGTGGAGCTTGGTTTCAGTATAGGTACAAGGGTTTTGGATGAGCTCTTGTCGACTAATGTGTCGACTAATGGTGTTCTCAAGTTTTGGATTTAAGCCTCTTGCCTCTGGCTTTCAGTCTTATTCTTAAAGTAGTCTCAAGAATTCTCCATCCATACAGCACTGATGATAAAACCTCTGGGTTAATGGTGAAAAGATTCTCCACAGTGAGGGAAACCCAGAGAGGTTCACAGAGTTACATGGAGAAGAGAAGAGGGAGGAGGGAGATAGAGGTGACCAGGAGGAGAAGAGGGGGAATCAAAAGGGGCGAGAGCAATCTAGCCAGTAATCAATTCGCTATGTGCTCTCCACAGTCTGGAACACTCAGCGAGGTTCATGGAGTTATACAGAGAAGAGAAGAGGGAGGAAGGAGATAGAGGTGACCAGGAGGAGAAGAGGGGGAGTCAAAGGACAGAGACAGATCTAGCCAGTAATCAGTTCCCTAAGTGTTCTCCACAGCCCAGAACACTTAAAAAGATTCAGAGTTGGGTAGAGAAGAGAAGGGGGAGGGATGAGGTAGAGGTGACCTGGGGGAGAAAAAGGAGAGTCAAAAGGCAGAGAGAGCAAGCAATCAAGCCAGTAATCACACTCCTAAGTAAAAATGACTTTGGAAGATTGGATTCTTAAAGGTACAAAATTGATGACAAAAACCATAAAGCAAAGATTAAAAATCTAGAGTAGTGGTCAGACTCTCAAAAAGACAATATTAAAAAAACAAAATCACAAAAATTATAAATATATATATGTGAAATTTGCTTTAAAAATAGGGTCTTTTTTTGGGAAGGTAATAGGTTATAAAGAATGGCAAGAAGAGATAAGAAAGCCTTCTTCAGTGATCAATGCAAAGAAATAGAGGAAAACAACAGAATGGGAAAGACTAGAGATCTCTTCAAGAAAATCAGAGATGCCAAAGGAATATTTCATGCAAAGATGGGCTCAATAAAGGACAGAAATGGTATGGACCTAACAGAAGCAGAAGATATTAAGAAGAGTTGGCTAGAATACACAGAAGAACTGTACCAAAAAGATCTTCACGACTCAGATAATCACGATGGTATGATCACTGACCTAGAGCCAGACATCCTGAAATGTGAAGTCAAGTGGGCCTTAGAAAGCATCACTATGAACAAAACTAGTGGAGGTGATAGAATTCCAGTTGAGCTATTCCAAATCCTGAAAGATGATGCTGTGAAACTGCTGCACTCAATATTCCAGCAAATCTGGAAAACTCAGCAGTGGCCACAGGACTGGAAAAGGTCATTTTCATTGCAATCCCAAAGAAAGGCAATGCCAAAGAATACTCAAACTACTGCACAATTGCACTCATCTCATACACTAGTAAAGTAATGCTCAAAATTCTCCAAGCAAGTCTTCAGCAATATTTGAACTGTGAACTTCCAGATGTTCAAGCTGGTTTTAGAAAAGGCAGAGGAACCAGAGATCAAATTGCCAACATCCACTGGATCATGGAAAAAGCAAGAGAGTTCCAGAAAAACATCTATTTCTGCTTTATTGACTATGCCAAAGCCTTTGACTGTGTGGATCACAATCAACTGTGGAAAATTCTGAAAGAGATGGGAATACCAGACCACCTGATCTGCCTCTTGAGAAATTTGTATGCAGGTCAGGAAGCAACAGTTAGAACTGGACATGGAACAACAGACTGGTTCCAAATAAGAAAAGGAGTACGTCAAGGCTGTATATTGTCACCCTGCTTATTTAACTTCTATGCAGAGTACATCATGATAAATGCTGGACTGGAAGAAACACAAGCTGGAATCAAGATTGCGGGGAGAAATATCAATAACCTCAGATATGCAGATGACACCACCCTTATGGCAGAAAGTGAAGAGGAACTCAAAAGCCTCTTGATGAACGTGAAAGTGGAGAGTGAAAAAGTTGGCTTAAAGCTCAACATTCAGAAAACGAAGATCATGACATCCGGTCCCATCACTTCATGGGAAATAGATGGGGAAACAGTGGAAACAGTGTCAGACTTTATTTTTCTGGGCTCCAAAATCATTGCAGATGGTGATTGCAGCCATGAAATTAAAAGACGTTTACTCCTTGGAAGGAAAATTATGACCAACCTAGGTAGTATATTCAAAAGCAGAGACATTACTTTGCCAACAAAGGTTCGTCTAGTCAAAGCTATGGTTTTTCCTGTGGTCATGTATGGATGTGAGAGTTGGACTGTGAAGAAGGCTGAGTACAGAAGAATCGATGTTTTTGAACTGTGGTGTTGGAGAAGACTCTTGAGAGTCCCTTGGACTGCAAGGAGATCCAATCAGTCCATTCTGAAGGAGATCAGCCTTGGGATTTCTTTGGAAGGAATGATGCTAAATCTGAAGCTCCAGTACTTTGGCCACCTCATGCAAAGAGTTGACTCATTGGAAAAGACTCTGATGCTGGGAGGGATTGGGGGCAAGAGGAGAAGGGGACGACAGAGGATGAGATGGCTGGATGTCATCACTGACTCGATGGACGTGAGTCTGAGTGAACTCCGGGAGTTGGTGGTGGACAGGGAGGCCTGGTGTGCTGTGATTCATGGGGTCGCAAAGAGTCAGACACGACTGAGTGACTGATCTGATCTGAGGCTATAAAAATGAAAATTAAAGGAGTAATAAATAACTTAACGGAGAAGGCAATGGCACCCCACTTCAGCACTCCTGCCTGGAAAATCCCATGGACGGAGGAGCCTGGTAAGCTGCAATCTATGCGGTCGCTGAGGGTCGGACACGACTGAGCGACTTCATTTTCACTTTTCACTTTCACGCATTGGAGAAGGAAATGGCAACCCACTCCAGTGTTCTTGCCTGGAGTATCCCTGGGACGGGGGAGTCTGGTGGGCTGCCGTCTATGGGGTCACACAGAGTCGAACACAGCTGAAGTGACTTAGCAGTAGCAGCAAAGAACTTAAAAAATAAAAATTACAAAATTATACTAGTAGAATGTATCTAGGAATTTCTCTAGAGTTGTTGAGGACGGTGTGGGGTCAGTTCAGTTTCAGATAGTTCCTTGTTCCAGCTTATACTTCTTCTCAAGGTCTATAAGCCCCTTCCAATGTAGTCAGTGCTAACTACAGGGTTTTATTCTGTTGCACCTGTCACTTCCAGAGCAGTTCCCTCTTCTTTGTTTATTTTGGCTTCTCTGTTTGCAAATCTCTTCAGTGTCTAATTTCTGCCCTGACAAAAGGGGGCAAAGGTGGTCACTTATTTAGGCTAACTTGTTCAGTTCTGCTATAGGGAGGGAAAGTGAAGTCGCTCAGTCGTGTCCGACTCTTTGCAACCCCGTGAACTGCAGTCCACCAGGCTCCTTTGTCCATGGGATTCTTCAGGCAAGAATACTGGAGTGGGTTGCCATTTCCTTCTCCAATGGGCAGGGAGGAACACTGCAAAGAAATATCACTGGCATGTGTGGGGAGTGCTCACAGGGTCTGGGCCACACTGGGTTTGCCCCCACTCATGGCGCATGTGCTTTCCAGGTCTACACTGCTCAGACTCCAGAATGCTCTGCAGGGGAACTGTCTAAAGCAGGCCCTGTGTTGCATGCTCTTCCCAGGCCTAAGCCACTCAGGTTCAGGTTCTTAGGTACTCCACAAAGGCACAGACTCGGTTGGGTCTGTGTTTTGTGCCATTCATAGGTCTGAGCAGCTCAGGTGACCAGGTGCTTGGTGAGTGCACTCTCCCAGGTGGGTGGTGGGTCTTATCACCTCCCCAGTCCCAGCCCCTCGGTTTCCTGGGTGTGCCACCAGAGCATCGTCTAAAGTATGCAGTGTGTCTCCTCTGGGGAGCTGATCTCTGACTGTGACTCTCCTGGCAGATGTGAACTGCCCAGGATCCCAGGAAGACTTCATTAGGAACTGGGAGCCTGCTCACAGTTTTGTGGAGGATGCTGTCTCTGGGGCTGATATTGCCCTTCACCTTCTGGCTCTGCTGTCTCCCACCTGCCTCTCTGCCTCCAGCAGGCGGAGGGGCCGGTCCACAGCTGGCTAGCTCTCCTCCGGTATTCACTCAGTCCTTTGTTCTGTGAGCAGGCCAGGCTGTGCTTCAGAGCTTTTCGTGGGAAAGTTCTCTCTCTCTCTTTTTTTTTCTCTCTGGCTATTCCCACAGTTTGGGTTGCTATTTCACGTTAGCTCCCTCAGATTGTCCTCAGGGCCTTCAGGCCGGGTCCCCACCCTATGCATGCAGCCCCTGCCTCCCTGTTCAGCCCTGCTCCCTGCTGGCAGACACAAGTGTCCGGGCTACCTCTCCGCTTGATGTCGCGGCTAGGCGTGTAGTCTGTGGATTCTTTTTTTTTTTTTTCTTCCTGGTTATGTTGTCCTCCAAGATTCTAAAATTCCCCACAGACCCACCAGTGAGAGGGTTTCCTGGTTTCTGGAAACTTCTCCTTCACGACTCCCTCCCTGGGACGGGTCTCCATCCCTAACTCTTTTGTCTCTTTTTATCTTTTATATTTTGCCCTACCTCCTTTTGAAGAGAATGGGCTGCCTTTCTGGGTGCCTGGTGTCCTCTGCCAGCGTTCAGAAGTTCTTTTGTGGAATTTTCTCAGCGTTCAAATGGTCTTTTGATGAATTTGTGGGGGAGAAAGTGATCTCCTCGTCCTGTTCCTCCACCATCTTAGTACTGCCCCCTGTACTTATTCTTTAAATAATCTCACCATACTCTGCCAGTATCTTAAGGTTAAATTTTTGAGGAATTGATTTTCCCATGATTTAGGTTTTGGTTCAACTCTTATTATTTGAATCCCTATTATAAATAGCCCTTTTTATATACATTTATATATATATTAAACTATATATTTATATATTATATATAAATATATATTTTCTATTTATATATTATATAAATATATGTTATATATGTTTGTTTATATATGTATTTTAATATAAATATTATATATATATAGCCTTTTTATACATATTAGCTAAAAAAGTACTTTAGTGAAGATACTTTGTAAATCTTTGTCATCTGACATATGAGTCTAATCTATGGACAGTAGATAGGAAAGAGATTGTTGTTGTTTAGTTCCTAGGTCATGTCCAACTCTTTGTAACCCCATGGACTCCAGCATGCTAGGCTTTCCTGTCCTTCTCTAACTCCTGGAGTTTACTCAAGTTCATGTCTAGTGAGTTAATGATGCTATATAACCATTTCATCCTGTCATCCTCTTCTCTTCTTGCCCTCAATCATTCCCAGCATTAGGGTCCTTTCAAGTGAGTCGGCTCTTCAGATCAACTGGCCAAAGTATTAGTCCTTTGGCCAAGTATACTAGTGGCCAAGTATTAGTATTGAAGCTTCAGCATTAGTCCTTCTAATGAATATTCAGAGTTGATTTCCTTTAAGATTGATTGGTTTGATTTGGTTGCAGTTCAAGAGACTCTCAAGAGTCTTCACCAGCACCACAGTTTGAAAGCATTAATTCTTCAGTGCTCAGCCTTCTTTACGGTCCAACTGTCACATCTGTACCTGACTACCGGAACAATCCATAGCTTTGACTATATGGACCTTTGTTGACAAAGTGATATCTCTGCTTTTTAATACTCTGTCTAGGTTTGTCACAGCTTTCCATCTAAGAAGCAAGTGTCTTTAAATTTCATGTCTGAAGTCACTGTTTGCAGTGATTTTGGAGCCCAGAAACATAAAATCAGCCATTGTTTACACTTTCCCCACCTTCTTATTGCCATGAAGTGTGGGACCAGATGCCATGCTCTTAGTTTTTTTAATGTTGAGTTTCAAGCCATCTTTTTCACTCTCACCTTTTACCCTCATCAAGAGCCTTTTTAGTATCTCTTTGCTTACTGCCATTCGAGTGGTATCAGCTGCATATCTGAGGTCATTGATATTTCTCCTGACAATCTTTATTCCAGCTTGGGATTCATCCAGCCTGGCATTTCTGCATAGAAATTAACTAAGCAGGATGACAGTATACAGCCTTGACATACTTCTTTCCCGGTTTCAAACTGTTGTTGCACGTCTGGTTCTAACTGTTGCTTCTTGACTTGCATACAGTTATTTTAGGAGGCAGGTAAGGTGGTCTGGTATACCCAACTCTTTAAGAATTTTCCACAGCTTGTTGTGATCTACACAGTCAACTTCCCTCGTGGCTCAGATGGTAAAGAGTCTGCCTGTAATGTGGGAGACCCAGGTTTGATCCCTGGGTCAGGAAGATCCCCTAGAGAAGGCAATGGCAACTGGCTCCAGTATTCTTGCATGGAAAATCCCATGGACAGAGGAGCCTGGAGGGCTACAGTCCATGGGGTTGCAAAGAGTTGGACACAACAGAGATTCCAAAACTTTGGCTACCTGATGTGTAAAACTGAATCATTAGAAAAGACTCTGATGCTGGGAAAGATTGAGGGCAGAAGAGAAGGGGATTACAGAGGATAAGATGGTTTGATGGCATCACGGACTTGATCGATGTGACTTTGAGCAAGCTCCGGGAGTTGGTGATGGGCAGGGAAGCCTGGCGTGTTACAGTACATGGGATCACAAAGAGTCAGACACAACTGAGCGACTGAACTGACTGAAAGACTAACACTTTATCTTTTCACACAAAGGCTTTAACTTTTGGTCAGTGAAGCAAAATTAGATATTTTTAAGGAATTTCTTTGCATTCTCTACAATCCAAAGAGTGTTGCTAATATAATATCTGGTTCCTCTGCCTTTTCTGAATCCAGTTTGTACATCTGGAAGTTCTCAGTTCATGCACTGCTGAAGCCTAGCCTAAAGGATTTTGAAGATTACCTTGCTAGCATGTGAAATTACATGCTAGCATGTAGTTTCAACATTCTTTGGCATTGCCCATCTTTAGGATTGGACTGAATATTGACTTTTCCCAGTTCTGTAGCCGTTGCTGAGTTTTCCAAATTGCTGGCATATTGAATGCAGCACTTTAACAGCATCATCTTTTAGGATTTGAAGTTCAGCTCAGTACAGTCACTCAGTCGTGTCCGACTGTTTGTGACCCCATGAACTGCAGCACTCCAGGCCTCCCTGTCCATCACCAATTCCCAGAGTGATTTGAAGTAGCTCACTGCAATTCCATCACCTCCATTAGCTGTGTTCATTCTAATGCTTCCTAAGGCTCAGTTGACTTCACACTACAGGATATCTGGCTCTAGGTGAGTAACATACCATTGTGGTTATCTGGATCATCAAAACCTTTTTTATGTAGTTCTTTTGTGTATTCTTACCACTTCTTCTGCTTCTGTTAAGTCCTTGCTATTTCTATCCTTTCTTGTGCCCATCCTTGCATGAAATATTCCCATGATATCTCCAATTTTTTGAAGAGATCTCTGGTTTCTCCCATTTTATTGTTTCCCTCTATTTCTTTGCCTTGTTCACATAAGAAGTCTTTCTTATCTCTCCTTGCTATTCTTTGGAACTCTGTATTCAGTTGGGTATATCTTTCCTTTCCTCCCTTGCCTTTTGCTTCTCTTCTTTTCTCAGCTATTTGTAAAGCCTCCTCAGAGAATCACTTTGCCTTCTTGCATTTCTTTATCTTTGGGATGGTTTTGGCTCCCACCTCCTGTACAATGTTAGGGCTTCCCTGGTGGCTCAGATGGTAAAAAATCTCCTGCAATCCAGGAGACCCAGTTTCAATTCCTCGGTTGGGAAGATCCCCTGGGGAAGAAAATGACCACCCATCCCAGTATTCTTGCCTGGAGAATCCCACGGACAGAGAAGCCTGGTGGACTACAGTCAATGGGGTCACAAGAGTTGGAAATGACCGAGTGACTAAGCAATCCCAGAGGTTCAATGTTACGAACTTCCATCCATAGTTCTTCAGGCACTTATCAGATCAAATCCCTCGAATCTATTCACTTCTCTACTGTATAATCATAAAAGGATTTAATTTAGGTCATATCTGAATAACCTAGGGTTTTCCCTACTTTCTTCAATTTAAGCCTGAATTTTTCAATAAAGAGTTCATGATCTGAGCCACAGTCACCTTCAGGTCATATTTTTCTGACTATATAGAGCTTTTCCATCTTTGGGTGCAAAGCATATAATCAACCTGATTTTGGTATTGACCATCTGGTGATGTCCATGTGTAGAGTTTTCTCCTGTGTTGTTGGAAGAGGGTGGTTGCTATGACCAGTGTGTTGTCTCGACAGAAATCTGTTAGCCTTTGCCCTGCTTCATTTTGTTCTCTAAGGCCAAACTTGCCTGTTATTCTAGGAAAATTTGACTTGCCTGTTATTCTAGGCAAGTTTGACTTGCCTGACTTCCTACTTTTGCATTCCAATCCCCTGTTATGAAAAGGACATCTGTTTTTTCGTGTTACTTCTAGAAGGTCTTGTAGGTCTTGATAGAACTGTTCAACTTCAGCTTCTTAGGCATTAGCAGTTGGGCATAGACTTGTTTTACTGTAACGTTGAATAATTTGCCTTGGAAATGAACCAAGATCATTCTGCTGTTTTTGATATTGCATCCAAGTACTTCATTCAGACTCTTTTGTTGACTTTGAGAGCTAGTCCATTTCTTCTAGGGATTCTTGTCCACAGTAATAGATATAATTGTCATCTGAATTAAATTGCCCATTCCATACAATTTAGTTCACTGATTCCTAAGATATCAGTGTTCACTCTTGCCATCTTCTGCTTGACCAAATGCAATTTATCTTGAATAATAGACATAATATTCCAGGTTCCTATGCAATATTGTTGTTTACAGCATCAGACTTTACTTTTATCACCACACACCTACAGCTGAATGTCTTGGACCCCTTCATGGATCACAGCTTTGTTGTGAAGTGGCTTGCATAATCTAATGAAGCTATGGGCCATGCCATGTAGGACCACCCAAGTCAGATGAGTCGTAGTGGAGAGTTCTTATAAAATTTGCTCCACTGGATGAGGGAATGGCAAACCACTCCAGTATTCTTGCCTTGAGAACCCTATGAACATTATGAAAAGGCAAAAAAATATTACACCAGAAGATGACCACCTCCCCGACCCAGATTGGAAGGTGACCAATATGCCATGGAGGAAGAACTGAGAAATAGCTCCAGAAAGAATGAAAGGGGGGAAGTAAAATGGAAGCGATGCTCAGAAAAGAGGGAAAACAAGGAGAAATTAAATGAATTGTGTGTGCCTTATATTGAAATGAGTAATGTTCAGATGTTTCAATCACATACTTGAATTTGTTCATACAGGGACAAGGGCTCTGGTGTACTCTGATGTACCTGCCCATTAAAACAGCTCAAAGATGGAGTGGATGTACCCTTTTCTCTCTTTCACTATAAAGCTGTGTGCAGTTTTCAGACTGCTGACTGAGTGAAATTTGGCATGGTGGTTTCATTAGCACACTGTTTTGATGAACTGAACTCACCAACCATAAACATCTAAAGTGTGGTGACAGTCAGGTTCATTTTAGAAGGCCTTTGGTTCTGGGAAGTAGAAGAAAAATAATCTACATTATTTGCAAAGCCCTTCTGAGAGCCCTGGTTGAGCATCCGGTTTTGTTAACTGAAATAGAAACAATTTCCTCTTGACTTGCTAGTGTTCCCTCCTCTTGACAGGTACTCAATGAAAGAAACTAAAGCACCTTTGTGTAATTAAGTATTAGCCTGTGAGAGCCACTCTGACTCATTCCTCATTTTAAATTGTTTCCATCTACTTCTTTTTTTTGTCTAAGTTTCTATTGGGTGTTCTGTCCACTTTTCTAACATATTCCTTTACCACTACTATTTCTTTGTCTCTAGTCTTGTGTATCTCCTAAATTTCCCTTAGCCCTGCAAGTCACAGACACACATTGCTTTGTATTTTTGTTTTTCCATCTTTTTTGTTTGAAAATAAAGCTTGAGAGCTAAAGAGTATTCAGTTGAATGTATCCTCAGTTTAAGCAAACTAGGGGCTTTTAAAAATGAATCATGTATTTCTTTGAGATGAATTCTGTTAGTAGAAGAATTCTGCCCTTTCTAAGGGCACAGGAAGAAAAATTTCACATCTGCAGGGCTCAGCCACTTAAAAGTAAGGGTATAAAGCCATTTTGAGGAAATGCTAAGCCTTCAAACTTATCTTACACTGCAGCCAGCTTTTATGGCCTATTTTAGGAACTTAGTATGAGCTCCTCTGTTTAATGGGCAGGTTAATTTTAAGCTTAAAATTATTAAGAATTCCAGTAGAGTCATAAATAATGCAGTTTATAATATTCTTATCAAGCACATAAAGATACATTTGTCTTCCATTAACAACATACTTTTAAAGTAGTCTGACCTCTTCAGATGTGTAAGAGCATGCAATTAGTGCAATTTGTCACAGGTCTTTTACACATTAATAAGATGTAATTAATTGTCTGTTTTGTCTAATTAACTTTTCAGACACTGGCAGCTCTTGTTCTTTTCATACAAAGCAAGTGTGCCCTATTTGCAATTCTAATACTTGACAGAGACTTCTGACCAAAAAGGACTTCCCACATGGTGCAGTGGTAAAGAATCCATCCACCCACACAGGAGATACAAGAGACGCTGGTTCGACCCCTCAATTGGGAAGATCCCCTGGAATAGGAAATGGAAACCCACTCCAGTATTCTTGGCTGGAAAATCTATGAATAGAGGAGCCTGGCAGGCTACAGTCCATGTGGTCACAAAGAGCTGGACATGACTGAGCATGCACAGATGCTGTCTGACCATAAATTCAAGTCTACAAATCTTAGAAAAAGAGCATAAAGCAATTAAGAATCCAACAGAAATAGTGTATATTTTAGAATATTAATATTTTAAGTGTAAGGAATAAGGAAAATCCTGGGACTTCCCAGGTGGCTCTGGTGGTTAAGAACCCTCCTGCCAATGCAGGAGATGTAAGAGACCTGGGTTCAATCCCTGGGTCTGGGAGACCCCCTGGAGAAGGGCATGGCAACCCACTCCAGTATTCTTGCCTGGAGAATCCCATGGACAGAGAAGCCTGGCAGGGTACAGTCCATGGGGTCACAAAGAGTCAGACACAACTGAAGTGACTTAGCATGCATGAAGGAAAATGCTACTTAAAAATAGGTGTCTCTAAATCATGAGATAAATTTATATTACAAAATAAATGGAAAAAGTAAACATTCTAAGAATATATTCATATATAAGTTCCATATAGTCATCTCTCAATATCCATGAGAGATTGGTCCCTGGACCCTCCCCTCATACCAATATCCACAGATATTCAAGTCCCTCATATAAAACAGCCTAGCATTTACCTATAATTTATGTACATCATCTCTTTTGCTTTAAATCATATTGATTACTTATAATACCTAATACAATGTAAAAAAATGTAAATAGTTGTAAATAAAATATAAGTACTATATAAATAGCTGCCTGCATGGAAAATTCAAGTTTTCTTCTTGGCTCTTTATAAAAGTTATTGGTAATTATTTTGATCTGGGTTGGTTGAATCTATGGAGAGAGAACCCAATGAATATGGAGGACTTACTATAGTTGATTTCATATTTGTTCATTCTTTCATTTGCCATTCTCATTAATTTATTGATTAATTCATTTTTGAATGCCAACTTTCTACAAGATTGTTAGTGGGTGGAGATGTGAAGATTAGCAAATAAAAACACTACTTTTAACAGAATTTATGCTACTTGACCATGAAATTAATAGTGAAATTAACTGAATCTTGAAATAAATACCTATACTCTATATGTAAACTTTTATTTTCCTAGTGAAGTGTAGATCAGAGTGAATTTTTGTGACATATTTGTTCAACATGAGCTAGTATATCTACTCTGTTCTTCATATTTTTAAGTGTAAAATTAATATATTTTAAGCACAAGTATTTAAAAAGTCATTTATAAATATTTTAAAAATATTAAATATATTCAAAATATTATTTTATGGATATAATAATTCTAATAGGTACTGTATTCAACACTAATTCTGCAACAAGTAACCAGTGGGCCCTTTTAAAATTCTGAATCTGTGATTCTGAATAGAAGCTCTATAGGGAACTGTGATGTTGTTTGAAACATGGTATCAAAACTGTATTTACTCAATATGACAAATATTGGAACATTTTACATTCTATATCTGCAAGTATTTTCTTAGGATACCCTCTAGATTTGAAATGCTTGGATCAAAGTCCAAATTTAACAGGTTTTTTTAGAACTCCTAATTCATACAGTTAAATCACTTTCTAGATAATTCCCAGAAATTTGACACTATATGACGATACCATTTTTACTCAACTGTATTATTTTTAAAAATTCATATTTGATTTTTAAAATTCTCTATATTTTACATTATGAGTGATATCTCTCCTGTAGGTATTTGAGTTGTGTGTGCTGTGTATGTGCTTAGTTGCTCATCTGTGTCTATAGCCCACCAGGTTCCTTTGTCTATGGGGATGCTCCAGGCAAGAATACTGGAGTGGGTTGCCATGGCCGCCTCCAGGGGATCTTCCCAACCCAGGAATTGAACCTGGGTCTCCTTCATTGCAGGAGGATTCTTTATCAGTTGAGCTACCAGGAAAGCCCCATTTGAGCTGTGTGCATAAAATTAAATATTTCCCTATCATATTAGTTACAAATTTTTTTTTAAGAAATGCACATTTTCATTGTAAAATAATGGTGTACTAGTTAAAACAATGTGCTCTGGAGTCAGAACACCTGGGTTCTAACCATGGCTATGCTTTTACTGGCTGTGTTTTCCTGTGTGATTTCTTAAACTCTCTCTTCTTTAATTACTTCATCCATAGAAGGGACAGTAATAGCATCTATATCATTGAGTTATCATGAGAATTAGATGTAATTCTCTTAATGTAAATTAAAAGATGTAATGAAAAAACATTAATGCAAATCTCTTCAAAAAGCTTTCATTCTTTTAAGCTGGCTGCTATCCTTTTAGCAGCTATAATGTTAGATTGGATTATCATTCTTTTTTCTTCAGGGCTCATGCCCACTCTCATTAGAATCAACCCTAATCTTCTCACACTCACTCACTATAAGCTCTCAGTAAATGTTAGCATCGATTTATTGTTTCACTGTAATGTTAAATATATAGACATTTTAAGTCTAATTACCGTCTGTCCCCATACGAAGATATCACATTATTATTGATGACATACCCCAGGCAGTGCTTTTCATTCCTGTGATTCATTTATTTTATAATTGGAAGTTTGTATCTCTTGTAGAAATTTCACTCACCTGTTTCTCTCATTCCCCCACATGCGTCCCCTCTGGCAAATACCTGTTTGTTCTCTGTATCTATAACTCTGTTGTGTTTGTTCATTCATTTTGTTTTTTAGATTCTACTTATAGGTGAGATGTATGGTATTTGTCTTTCTCTGACTTTTTCCACTTTGCATAATGGCTTTTAGGTCCATCAGTGTTATCACAAATGGCAAAATTCTTTTAAATTGTAGGATAATTGCTTTACAATGTTATATTGTTTTCTACTGTACAACAATGTGAATCAGCCACAAGTGTGTGTGTGTGTATGTGTGTGTGTGTGTATCCTCTCCCTCTTGAGCCTCCATCACACCCCTGTCCCATCCCTGTGGGTTGTCACAGAGTGCTGAACTGGGCTCCTTGTGTTATGTAGCAGCTTCCCACTGGCTATCTATTTGACATATAGCAGTAGTGTATAGACGTTAGTGCTACTCTCTCAATTTGTCCCACCACAGTGTATTCAAGGCTGTTTTCTACATTTGTGTCTCTATTCTTGCCCTACAAATAGGTTGATTAGTACCATTTTTCTAGATTCCATGTATATGTGTTAATATATGCTATTTGTTTTTCTCTTTCTGACTTCACTCTGTGTGAAAGAGTCAAGGTTCATCAGTCTCATTTCCACTGACTCACATTTGTTCCTTTTTATGGCTTTTACATACACTTCAGTGTATGTAATTACAACTTCTTTAACTATTTGTCTGTTGATGGACATCTAGGTTGCTTCCATGTCCTGAATATTGTAAATAGTGCTGCAGTGAACATTGGGGTATGTGTGTCTTTTTGAATTGATTTTTTTCTTAGTGTATATGCCCAATAGTGGGATTGCTAGGTGATATTAGTTTTATTCCTAGTTTTTTTTTTTTTTAGGGATCTCCATACTGTTCTCTCTAGCGGCTATATCAATTTACATTCCTTCCAACAGTGTAAGAGGATTCCATTTTCTCCACATCCTCTGTGACATTTATTATTTGTAGATTTTTTGATGATGGCCATTCGGATCAGTGTGAGGTGCTACCTCATAAAAGTTTTGATCTGTGTTTTTCTAATAATGAGCATCTTTTCACATATCCATTTGCCATCTGTATGTCATCTTTGGAGAAATGTCTGTTTAGGTTTTCTGCCCATGTTTTGATTGGGTTGTTTGTTTTTCTGATATAGAACTACATGAGCTGATTTTGTAAAAAAAAAATCTACATGTTTTATAGATTAATCTTTTGTCAGTTGTTTCATTTGCAATTTGGCTTCCCTGATAGCTCAGCTGGTACAGAATCTGCCTACAATGTGGGAAATCTGGGTGCAATCCCTGGGTTGGGAAGATCCCCATTTTACTCAATTCTGAGGGCTATTTTTTCATCTTGTTTATAATTTCCTTTGCTGTGCAAAAGCTTTTAAGTTTAATTAGGTCCCATTTGTTTGTTTCAGTTTCTATTTCCATTACTCTAAGAGGTGGGTCAAAGAGGATTTTGCTGTGATGTATGTCAAAGAATGTTTTGCCTATGTTTTCCTCTAAGAGTTTTATAGTTTCTGACCTTCTAGTTAGGTTTTTAATGCATTGAAAATTTACTTTTCTGTATGGTGTTAGACAGCGTTCTAATTTTATTCTTTCATAAACAGCTGTCCAGTTTTCCCAACACTACTTCTCTGTATCTATGTTCATGTCAGTACCATACTGTATTGATTACCATAGCTTTGAAGTATAGTGTGAATGAAGTCTGGGAGCATGATACATCCAGCTCTGTTCTTCCTTTTCAAGAACATTTTGGTTATTTGTGATCTTTCTTGTTTCCATACAAATTTTAGTTTCTAAGTCTAGTTCTGTGAAAAATGCCATTGGTATTTTGATAGGAATTGCATTAAATCTGCAGATTGTCTTTGGTGGTATGGTCAGTTGAACAGTATTAATTTCACTAGTCCATGAGTCCAGTATATTTTTCCTTTTGATTCATGTAGCTTTCAATTTCTTTTATTAGTGTCCTAAAGTTTTTCAAGTCCAGTTTTTATTTTCATACCTCCTTAGTTAGATTTACTCCTAGATATTTTATTCTTTTTGATGCAATTGTAAAAGGGATTGATTTCTTAAGTTCTCTTTCTGACAGTTCTTTGTTAGTATATAGAAATGAAGCAAATTTCTATATATAATTTGGTATCCTGAAATTTTACTGAATACATGTATTAGTTCTTGTAGTTGTTTGTTGGTGTCTCTAGGATTTTTTTTAAAATACATATATAGTATTATGTCATCTGCAAACAATGTCAGTTTTACTTCTTTTCCAATTTGGATTCTTTCTGTTTCTTTTTCTTATCTGATTTCTGTGGCTAGGTCTTTTGATATTATATTAAATTTGGTAAGAGTGGGCATCTTTGTCTTGATTCTGATCTTAGAAGAAATGCTTTCAGCTTTTCACCATTTAGTAGGACGTGGCTATGGTAAATACTCTTACAGTGGTCATCATTTTGCAATATATAGAAATATCAAATCACCACTATTTTGTGAACTAGGAACTAACATATTATTGTAGAGTTCAGTTCAGTTCAGTCACTCAGTTGTGTCTGACTCTTTGTGACCCCATGGACTTCAGCACTCCAGGCCTCCTAATCCATCACCAACTGCCAGAGTCTACCCAAACCATGTCCATTGAGTCGATGATGCCATACAACTATCTCATCCTCTGTCGTCCCCTTCTCCTCCTACCCTCAATCTTTCCCAGCATCAGGTGTTTTTAAATGAGTCAGCTCTTCGCATCAGGTGGCCAAAGTATTGGAGTTTCAGCTTCAGCATCAGTCCTTCCAATGAACATCCAGGACTGATCTCCTTCAGGATGGACTGGTTGGATTTCCTTGCTGTCCAAGGGACCCTCAAGAGTCTTCTCCAACACCACAGTTCAAAAGCATCAATTCTTCAGCACTCAGCTTTCTTTATAGTCTAACTCTCACATCCATACATGACCACTGGAAAAACCATAGCCTTGACTATATGGACCTTTGTTGACAAAGTAATGTCTCTACTTTTTAATATGCTATCTAGGTTGGTCATAACTTTCCTTCCAAGGAGTATGTGCCTATTAATTTTGTGGCTACAATCACTATCTGCAGTGATTTTGGAGCACCCAAAAATAAAGTCAGCCACTGTTTCCACTGTTTCCCCATCTATTTGGCATGAAGTGATGGGATCAGATGCTATGATCTTAGTTTTCTGAATGTTGAGCTTTAAGCCAACTTTTTCACTCTCCTCTATCACTTTCATCAAGAAGCTCTTTAGTTCTTCACTTTCTGCCATAAGGGTAGTGTCATCTGCATATCTGAGGTTATTGATATTTCTCCCAGCAATCTTGATTCCAGCTTGTGCTTCCTCCAGCCCAGTGTTTCTAATGATGTACTCTGCATATAAGTTAAATAAGCAGGGTGACAATATACAGCCTTGACGTACTCCTTTTCCTATTTGGAGCCAGTCTGTTGTTCCATGTCCAGTTCTAACTGTTGCTTCCTGACCTGCATACAGGTTTCTCAAGAGACAGGTCAGGTGGTCTGGCATTCCCATCTCCTGAAGAATTTTTCACAGTTTATTGTGATCCACACAGTCAAAGACTTTGGCATAGTCAATAAAAACAGAAATAGATATTTTTCTGAAACTCCCTTGATTTTTTGATGATCCAGCAGATGTTGGCAATTTGATCTCTGGTTCCTCTGCCTTTTCTAAAACCAGCTTGAACATCTGAAAGTTCACGATTCACATATTGCTGAGGCCTTGCTTGGAGAATTTCAGCATTACTTTACTAGCGTGTGAGATGAGTGAAATTGTGTGGTAGTTTGAGCATTCTTTGGCATTGGAATGAAAACTGACCTTTTCCAGTCCTGTGGCCACTGCCAAGCATATTGAGTGCAGCACTTTCACAGCATCATCTTTCAGGATTTGAAATAGCTCAACTGGAATTCCATCACCTCCACTAGCTTTGTTCGTAGTGATGCTTCCTAAGGCCCACTTGACTTCACATTCCAGGATGTCTGGCTCTAGGTCAGTGATCACACCATCGTGATTATCTGGGTCATGAAGATCTTTTTGGTACTGTTCTTCTGTGTATTCTTGCCATCTCTTCTTAATATATTCTGCTTCTGTTAGGTCCATACAATTTCTGCCCTTTATTGAGCCCATCCTTGCATGAAATGTTCCTTTGGTATCTCTAATTTTCTTGAAGAGATCTCTAGTCTTTCCCATTCTATTGTTTTCCTCTATTTCTGTGCATTGATCACCGAAGAAGGCTTTATTATCTCTCCTTGCTATCTTTGAAACTCTGCATTCAAATGGGTATATCTTTCTTTTTCTCATTTGCTTTTGGCTTCTCTTCTTTTCTTAGCTATTTGTAAGGCCTCCTCAGACAGGCATTTTGCTTTTTTGCATTTCTTTTCTTGGGGATCAAATCAAATCATTGACTCATGTTTCCAAAGATTTCAAATATAATCTTTGTAACTCGTGTATTTTGTATTCCTAGCATTTTTTTGTGTCTTTCTTCTGTTGTTTTTTCATCTTTGCATTTTTGTCCTCTTCCCAGTTGTGATTTCCCTTTTGAGTCTAAGCTCCTGTGTCTCAGAAGTCTTTTCTTCTTTGATGTATTTGATAACACGAAGGATATAACTCATAGTATTTCCATATTTTATTTTTAAAAATCTATTTTTAGAGATGTACTTATTCTCTGATTTTCTCCTAATCTTTTTGGGAAGAGGGCTTATATTTTAAAAAAATTTTCAACCCTCTGTTAGTGAATAGGGATATTTTTATGTGGGCTTGTTTTTTTGCCAACAAGTTGAGTAGGTAGTTGATCTCTCTTGTTGCTGACTTGTAATGTTTTGTCTTCCCCCCAAATAGAACTAGTTCAACCTGAAATGTCCGGCATCTTTTCATTTGATGTTTTCCTGAACATAAAGATGGAAATTTGTTTCAATATCTTTGGAGACTTTGAAGGCTTAGAAAAATGGTACTGATGAAAAATCTGAAGAATTTTGCTGTTCAAAAACAGGTCAGGACATATTGATTATAATCATTATTATAAAACTTGTATTATTGTCAAAATAAACTAGCCACATCCAATTCACAAGTGTTAATAATACCACTGGCAACTAGAATCACAGAATATTGTGGCCACTGAAAACTAGAATCATAGAATATTAAAACTGGGAAGGAAGATAATCATTCAGATCAAGCTCAGAATTATTTTTTAACTTGAAAAAAAGATTTTTTAACTTAAATATATTTATTTTAACTGGAGGATAATTGCTTTGCAGTATTGTGTTGGTTTCTGCCATACATCAACATGAGTCAGAAATAAGAATACATTCGTCCTCTGTCTTGAGCCTCCATTCCACCTCTCATCCTATCTTTCCCCTTTGAGTTGTCACAGAAAACTGAATTTGAGCCCCAAACATCATATAGCAAATTTACACTGACTATCTAATTTTACATGTGATAATGTATATGTTTCAGTGCTCCTCTCTCCATTCATCCCTCATTGCATCCAAAAGACCAGAAGCCCAAAGATGTAAAGTAGGGATTTGATGGCAGATTCTGGAATTTGACTCAGAGTACCAAGTGTCAGTGATGTTCTTATGATCAGGAATCAAAGGTTCAGGAATCAAGACACTAGGACAGGAAAACATGAAAAGTTCACCAGTTTGATAAGTAGATAAAGACAAAATAAACACAATAAGAAAAGAGTGACCTTTTTTTCCTGGCCCCTACAAAGATTCTTCCAGAAATGTCTGAGTGTGTGTCATTGCATTAGGAAGTGATAATGTATCTAGACAGCAATAGGTAGATTATATTTTAAAGAACCTAGGACTTAAAAATGTATATTCCTGCCTTACTCGCAGCTGAGATTTGGTATTAATTGATAAAGTTGACAAAGCATGGAAAAAGAGGATAGTTTTTTTAAGTTGCTGTTAGATCCATATCTCAAATCCATTTGGGAGTTATATATGTTCAGTTTTCTCACCAGCAAAATACCAAAAGTGAAATATTTCTTTTGCCAGTTATTAAGTTATTGCCAGTTAAGTTTTCAAGTTATTAAGATTATGAGTGAGATTATGTATATAGTGAATATTCAAAAATCCATTTTCTAGTTCATCTCCATAAAGGACCATTCAGGGGTCTGTTCCTCACATCAGGGCAATTGTCTGAGTCAGAGCAGAAACATTTAAGGCTGAGAGTGAAACAGCTGATCTGTGGCAGCCTAATGGAATGAGAATCAGACAGTCCTTGCCCCAGCCCTACATACCCAGGACAGGGATGCAGGTCCCCTGGAAGGCACAGCAGCTTGGAGCTAGAACTTAGGGATTGTGGAGCCATCCCAGGGCAAGGGCTGCTGTTGACTGCAGAGAGATGGATCAAGGGGATGTGAGGGAGGAGATTGTGATGGGAAGTGCCTGTAGAGGAAAATTGGGCAGCCATGGAAGCAAGGTGATACTGCTGAGTCACACGTAGGGGGTGGAGCTATCACCATAGCCTCTCTCTCCCCACATGCCAGCATCAGCAGCTGAACAATAGAGAGGCTAGCCCAGAGAGTGCATGACACACGGAACTACAGAGTAGGACCCTAGCCAGGGGGCTCCCCTCTATGTGCCTGACACACTGAACAACAGAGAAGGACCCCAGGCAAGGAAGCCCTCTAAGTGCCTGAACAGGCAGAGCTAAGGGAAAGACTATCCAAAGAGGCCTTTTGATTGCCAACTACAAGAGGCTTGAAAAAAGACTCTGAGAGGGCCATAAATCCTGTGGTGGAGGCAGTGAAGTCCCTGCACACTTGGTGCCACCAGGGCCCCTGCAAGCAAAGCAGCTGTGCCACCTTCACACTTATCTCTTACTGGGGCAGAACTGCCACAAGCAAAACATGTCTTGTGTCTATGCGCACAGGGTCACTTTAATCATGTCCAACTCTTGCGACCCTGTAGACTGTTGCCTGCCAGGCTTCTCTGTCAGAAGTGTTCTCCAGGCAAGAATACTGGAGCCTATTGGCCAATACTGGTTGCCATACCCTTCTAGAGCACTATATTTCCTGATGCCCTAGCCGCCAACATCCCTGAGTAGCTGGTGTTGTCAGAACCCATGGGACCCAGGCAGCTGCACCATCTCCACACCTGGCCCTCATAGGGGCAAACCCAAGTCCTCCAGGGCAGCCTCGGGAGCAAACCCCAGTGGATGACCCACATACAGAGGTAGAAATAAAACCATAGTTGAAACCCAGGGGCAGTGTGGCTAAGGAAGAAGACCCAAAACCTTCCCACCAGCTGTACAAGCTGCAGATTAAATCCACACAATCAACTAGGCAGACTCTGTGTCTATAGAATATATAAAAGCACATTGAAAGCTCCCACAAAATAAAATGCATTAGTTCTGATAGCTGTGGACATTGGAGGCAAGAACACACAGATGTAGGACCAGAATAGTATCTGAGCTGCCCCCAAAACAGGTCCAGGGATTAGCACAGTGCTGGAGGGCATCCTAGAGAGGTGAGGTGGACTATGACTCCGAGCGAGGGAAAGGACTCTTGACAGCAGTGACTCAAGAAAAACATGTATTATTCCTTGTTTTGACTTGTTCTGTAGATTCTTTTGGATTTTTTTCCTGTTTTGTTTGTTTGTTTGTTTGTTTTTTACCCCCTGTTGTAGTTGTTAATTTTATTGGCACTATGAAATCTATTTAAGATTTTGAGCTTTTTTTTTTCCTCAGTCACATTTTTTATTGTTGTTATAAACTTTTGTCTCTACATTGGGCATAGCAATCCTCATCAGACAAAATGGACCTTAAAATAAAGAAGATTACAAGAGATAAGGAAGGACACTACATAATGATCAAGGGATCAATCCAAGAGGAAGACAAAACAATTGTAAATATCTATGCACCCAACATAGGAGCACCTCAATACATAAGAAAAACACTAACAGAAATAAAGGAGAAGTCAACTGTAACACAATAATAATAGGAGACTTTAACACCCCACTCAAACCAATGGACAGATCATCAAAACAAAATTAACAAGGAAACACAAGTCTTTTTTTAAATGAATTTATTTATTTTAATTGGAGGCTAATTACTTTACAATATTGTAGTGGTTTTGCCATACATTGACATGAATCCACCATGGGTGTACATGTGTTCCCCATCCTGAACCCCCCTCCCACCTCCCTTCCTATCCCATCCCTCTGGGTCATCCCAGTGCACCAGCCCTGAGCACCCTGTCTCATGCATTGAACCTGGACTGGCGATTCATTTCATGTATGATAATGTACATGTTTCAATGCCATTCTCCCAAATCATCCCACCATCGCCCTCTCCGATAGAGTCCAAAAGACTGTTCTATACATCTGTGTCTCTTTTGCTATCTTGCATATAGGGTTATCGTTACCATCTTTCTAAATTCCATGTATATGTGTTAGTATACTGTACTGGTGTTTTTCTTTCTGGCTTACTTCACTCTGTATAATAGGCTCTGGTTTCATCCACCTCATTAGAACTGATTCAAATGTATTCTTTTTAATAGTTGAGTAATATTGCATTGTTTATATGTACCACAGCTTTCTTATCCATTCGTCTGCTGATGGACATCTAGGTTGCTTCCATGTCCTGGCTATTATAAACAGTGCTGCAATGAACATTGGGGTACACCTGTCTCTTTCAATTCTGTTTTCCTCAGTGTTATGCCCAAAGCAATCTTGAGAAAGAAGAATGGAACTGGAGGAATCAACCTGCCTGACTTCAGGCTCTACTACAAAGCCACAGTCATCAAGACAGTATGGTATTGGCACAAAGACAGAAATATAGATCAATAGAACAAAATAGAAAGCCCAGAGATAAATCCACGTAGCTATGGACACCTTATTTTTGACAAAGGAGACAAGAATATACACTGGAGAAAAGACAATCTCTTTAACAAGTGGTGCTGGGAAAACTGGTCAACCACTTGTAAAAGAATGAAACTAGAACACTTTCTAACACCATACACAAAAATAAAATCAAAATGGATTAAAGATCTCAACATAAGACCAGAAACTATAAAACTTTTTGAGAAAAACACAGGAAACACAAGTCTTAAATGATACATTAGAGGAGATGGATCTCATTGATATATTCAGGACATTCCATCCAAATGCAGAAGAATACACCTTCTTCTTGAGTGCACATGGAACATTCTCCAGATTAGACCACATCTTGGGTCACAAATAAAACCTCAGTAAATGTAAGAAAATTGAAATCGTATCTAGCACCTTCTCTGACCACAATCCTATGAGACAAGATATCAATTATGAGAAAAAAACTGTAAGAAACACAAACACATGGAGACTAAACAATATGTTTCTAAATAAACAACAAGTTACTGAAGAAATCAAAAGGGAAATCAAAACGTTTCCAGAAACAAATGACAATGAAAACATGACAACTCAAAACTCATGGCATGCAGCAAAAGCAGTTCTAGGAGGGAACTTTATAGCAATACAATCCTACCTCAAGAAACAAGAAAAACATCAAATAGACAACCTAACTTTACACCTAAAACAACTGGAAAAAGAAGAACAAAGAAACCCCCAAAATTAGTAGAAGGAAATAATCATAAATATCCAAGCAGAAATAAATGAAAACAAAAAATGAAAGAAACAATATGAAAATATTAATAAAACTAAAAGCTGGTTCTTTGAGAAGATAAACAAAATTGACAAACCTTTAGCCAGACTCATCAAGAAAAAAAGAGAGAAGAATCAAATCAACAAATTTAGAAATGAAAAAGGAGAAGTAACAACAGACATTGCAGAAATACAAAGAATTATAAGAGACTATTATGAACAACTATATGGCAATAAAATGGATACCCTGGAAGAAATGGACAGATTCTTAGAAATGTTCAATCTTCTGAGGCTGAACCAGGAAGAAACAGAAATTATGAATAACCCATTTAGAAGCACTGAAATTGAAGCTGTGAGCAAAAATCTCCTAAAAACAAAAGCCCAGGATCAGATGACTTCACAGGAGAATTCTATCAAAGATTTGAAAAGTGAAAGTTAAACTCACTCAGTCACATCCAACTCTTTGCGACCCCAAGGATTGACCATGGAATTCACCAGGCCAATATACTGGAGTGGGTAGCCTTTCCCTGCTCCAGGGGATCTTCCCAACCCAAGGATTGAATCTGGGTCTCCCACATTGAAGGCAGATTCTTTACCAGCTGAGCCATAAGGGAAGCCCAAGAACACTGGAATGGGTAGCCTATCCCTTCTCCAGGGGATCTTCCCAACCCAGGAATTGAACCAGGGTCTCCTGCATTGCAGGCAGATTCTTTACCAACTGAGATATCAGGGAGAAGAGCTAATGCCCATCCTAAAACTGTTTCAAATAATTGCAGAGAAAGGAACACTTCCACACTCATTCTACAAAGCCATCATCACCCTGATACCAAAACCAGACAAAGACAACACAGAAAAAAAAACTACAGGCCAGTATCACTGATGAATATAGATGCAAAAATCCTCAACAAAATTTTAGCAAACAATTCAGCAACACGTCAAAAAGCTCATATACCATGATCAAGGTGGGTTTTATTCCAGGAATGCAAGGATTCTTCAATATATGCAAATCAATCAATGTGACACACCATATTAACAAATTGAAAGATAAAAACCATGTAATAATCTCAATAGATGCATAAAAAGCCTTTGATAAAATTTAGCATTCATTTATGATTAAAACTCTTCAAAAATGGGCATAGGGGAACCTACCTCAACATAGTAAAGGCCATACATGATTAGTCTACAGCAAACATTATTCTCAATGGTGAAAAAAACAAAGCATTCCCCCTAAGATCAGGAACAAGATAAGGGTGTCCACTTTCACCACTATTACTCAACAAAGTTCTGGAAGTCATAGCTACAGCAATCAGAGAAGAAAAAGGAATAAAAGGAATCCAGATTGGAAAAGAAGACGTACAGCTCTCACTGTTTGTAGATGACATGATACTGTACATAGAAAACCCTAAAGATAGTATCAAAAAATTACTAGAGTGCATCAGTGAATTTAGCAGAGTTTCAGGATAAAAAATCAATACACAGAAATCACTTGCATTTCTGTATACTAACAATGAAAAATCAGAAAGAGAAATTAAGTAATCAATTACATTCATCATTGCAACAAAAGGAATTAAATATCTAGGAGTAAACTTACCTAGGGAAACAAAAGAACTATACACAGAAAATAATAAGACAATGAAGAAAGAAATCAAAGATGACATAAACAGATGGAGAGATATTCCATGTTCCTGGGTAGGAAGAATCAATATTGTGAAAGTGACTATACCACCAAATGCAATCTACAGTTTCAATGTGATCCCTATCAAATTACCAATAGCATTTTTCACAGAACTAGAACAAAAAATTTTCACAATTCACATGGAAACACAAAAGACTCCAAATAGCCAAAGCAGTCCTGAGAAAGAAGAATGGAGCTGGAGGAATCAACCTTCCTGACTTCAGATTATACTACAAAGATACAGTTCTCAAGACCATATGATACTGCACAAAAACAAATATAAACAAATGAAAAATATATAAAACCTAGAAATAAACCCATGCACCTCTGGGTACCTTATTTTTGACAAAGGAGGCCAGAATATACAATGGGGCAAAGATAGCCTCTTCAATAAATGGTGCTGGGAAATCTGGACAGTTACATCCCAAAGAATGAAATAGAATACGTCCTAACACCACACACAAAGATAAACTCAAAATGGATTAAAGACCCAAATGTAAGACCAGAAACTATGAAACTCTTGGAAAAGACAGGCAGAACACTTGATGACATAAATCAATGGAAGATCCTCTATGACCCACCTCCTAGAGTAACGGAAATAAAAACAAAAGTAAACAAGTGGGACCTGATTACACTTAAAAGCTTTTGCACAGCAAAGGAAACTATAAGCAAGGTGAAAAGACAACCCTTCATATGGGAGGAAATAATAGCAAATAAAACAACTGACAAAGGATTAATTTCCAAAATATACAAGCAGCTCATACAACTCAATGCCAGAAAAACAAACAACCCAAATCAAAAAGTGGGAAAAAAAAACCTAAACAGACATTTCTCCAAAGAAGACATACAGATGGCTGATAAATACATGAAAAGATGCTCAACATCGCTCATTATTAGAGAAATGCAAATCAAAACCACAATGAGATATCACCTCACACTGGTCAGAATGGCCATCAACAAAAAGTCTGCATACAATAAATGCTGGAGAGGGTGTGGAGAAAAGGAAATGCTCTTGCACTATTGGTGGAAATGTGAATTGATCCAGCCACTGTGGAAGACAGTATGGAGATTCCTTTAAAAACTAGGAATAAAACCACCATATGACCCAGCAATCCCACTCATAGGCATACCCTGAGGAAACCAAAATTGAAAAAGACACAGGTATCACATTGTTCATTGTAGCACTATTTACAATAGCTAGAACATGAAAGGAGAAGACAATGGCACCCCACTCCAATACTCTTGCCTGGAAAATCCCATGGACGGAGGAGTCTAGTAGGCTGCAGTCCATGGGGTCGAGAAGAGTCGGACACGACTGAGCAACTTCACTTTCACTTTTCACTTTAATGCATTGGAGAAGGAAATGGCAACCCACTCCAGTGTTCTTGCCTGGAGAATCCTAGGGACAGGGGAGCCTAGTAGGAGGCCATCTATGGGGTCGCACAGAGTTGGACACGACTGAAGTGACTTAGCAGCAGCAGCAGCAGCAGAACATGAATACAACTTAGATGTCCATTGACAGATGAATGGATAAAGAAGTAGTGGTACATATAGGCAATGTAATATTAGTCTGCCATAAAAAGGAACATCTTTGAGTCAGTTCTAATGAGGTGAATAAACTTAGAACCTATTATACAGAATGAAGTAAGTCAGAAAGAGAAAGATAAATATTGTATTCTAATGCATATATATGGGATCTAGAAAAATGGTACCGAAGAATTTATTCACAGGGCAGCAGTAGAGAAAGAGACATAAAGAACAGACTTATGGACATGGGGAGCAGGGAGGAGAGGGTGAGATGTATGAAAAGAGTAACATGGAAACTTACATTACCATGTGTAAAATAGATGGCTGAAGGGAGTTTGCTATATGGTTCAGGAAACTCAAACAGGAGCTCTGTGTCAACCTGGAGGGGTGAGATGGGGAGGGAGATGGGAAGGGGTTGAGGAGGGAGGGGATATATGTATACCTATGGCTGATTCATGTTGAGGTTTGGCAAAAACCAACATTTTAGAAAGCAATTATCCTTCAATAAAAATTTAATTAATTTTAAAAAACAGATTGTTGAGTGGAATGATTAATTAGATCATCTATATCATCCTTTTTTGTCCCCATTATGAAGTCATGACTGTGAGAAATATATACCTGATTAAAATACACTGGGATATTTTTATTCTATCATTCTTTGGCTTTTGTACAATGAAGCCACTCTGTGAGAAGAGGACAGCAGAGTGTTAGTACTGGGATCAAATGCCAGGTCCACTACCTGCCAAGCTGATGAGCTTGGATAAATTGGTCAGCCTTCCTAAGCCTCAGTTTCCTCAATATTAAACAAGAAAATGAATCATTTCTAGCCTTATTTGAGGATCCATTAATTTATTATATTTGCATGGTATATTTGGCACATACTTACTGAGTGCTTACTAGTGTGTGGATGACAGAGGGATGAGAAGGTTAGGTGGCATCACTGACTCAATGGACATGAATTTGAGCAAACTCTGGGAGATGGTTAAGGACAGGGAAGCCTGGCATGCTGCAATCCATGGGTCGAAAGGAATCGGACATGACTGAGCAACTAAACAAGTGCTCATTAAAATACATAGTTATTTTTCAATAATTGCAGTGTTTTATACATTGAAGTTAAACATGTTGAGGATTGAATCTACATTTTTACATGTTAAACCATACATTTTGATGTTAAACCACTTAGAAAAATAAGTTGTTTGCAAATAAGGATCTTATTTTAGTGCTTAGTCGGCTTTCTCAGAATGAATTGAAACTTGAATGTTTGTTAAAATTCATACTTTTAACTATCCTGTAGTTGAAAACTGTGACACAATACTAAGCAGCGTACAAGCAATTTTCTAATGTTTTCATTAAATAATGACATTCTCAGCAATTCTTTCCTTCCTTGTAGTTGTTGAACATTTTATATATAAATTATCATATATATATGTGTATCACAAAACTTAGTGGAAAGTATTCATTGCAAAAGATAAAGCTTTAAGGAAAGCATAGTATTATTTTAAGTATAGATTTTATTTTTATATGAAATTCTGTGGGAAAAAAAAAAAAACCCAGCTGAAGTAAGGATTCTTTGTCTGATTCTAGAACACCCAAAATGATGTTATATAAATCTTGTCTTGCTATACTCTGTATAGACTGACAGGGACAGAATGAAAACCAAAGCAAATATGAGGTAAAAATGATTTTTTATTACTTTAGGTATTTCTAGATGTCAGATAAAAATGAGAACATTGCTAAAAATTTTACAGAGTGACAGCTCTGCCTTATGGATAAAATTCTAAAGTTTGATGTATGAGGCAGAAAATGTGAAAAATATTATGAAGTACTACTCTGACATAATGATGGAAGGCTGCTGGAAGTGTGCTAACACCAGAGAAATATAATAGAATAAAGTTAAACTTGGAAGAATGTAATTTTTTAAAATCCTGCCTACCACAGAAACATGAATTTTGGCCTTCAAAAAATGCAAACCACTAACCTTTATTTTTTATTGACTTATAAATGTTCACCTTTATTACTTTGAGATTAATTTCTCAATGAATGCCTTTGTGTATTTATCAAATATGAAATATAGAAAGTTCTTTAAGAATCGGTTGGTTTGCCATGCTCCATTCCACTAGATTACTGTATGATAAATTACTAATTCAGTGTTGTTATACCTGTATTCTCTCTTCATGCACTCTTCTAAGTGATAGTAGGCATTTGTTTCCTTAGTCCGCATAGTAATCATTACCCTTTATTTACATTCACATTAGTAAATTAGATGATCTATTTCAATGTGTCCTAGCCTTCATCTTTCAGGATGTGAACACCTAACTCAGATTTGGGCAACTGGCCTGACTCTCCTAAAATTTTTGCTCTTAGGCCGATTTATGTCAATATTGGTTCCTGAGAAAATCATCTTTTACTGTCTGGAAGCCTGAACCTGCCCTGAGCTTGATATAGCAATTACTCTTTTGCCTCTATAAGAAACCCCTTTCCTTCAACTAAATTTTGCCTTTGTTAAATTAGCTAAAGTGGTTTCTGAGGCTTTGTTTATTAGTTGAAGGCATGTAGTTGAAAGTGCCACGGTGTTCTTAATACCTTTAGTAAGATAAACCTCCTAGTTCTATAAATAATGCTGTCATGGAATTTTATTTTGAAGGAAATTCTGGTTCACTGATTTATTTCCCCCCATGTATTTCTGATGTTGAGAACACTCCTTATGAATTAGTAAATTAAGTCAAATATTATTTATTATCACATGCATGTAGATAAAAGTTCCTACATTAATTCTACCATAGGGAATCTTTTTTTTGTAAATGCTAACCACGTAATATAATGTATTTATATTTTGCAACCCCATGGACTGTAGCCTACCAGGCTCCTCTGTCCATGGGATTTTCTGGGCAATAGTACTGGAGTGGGTTGCCATTTCCTTCTCCAGGGGATCTTCCTGACCCAGGGATTGAACCCAGGTCTCCCGCATTGTAGACAAACGCTTTACCGTCCGAGCCACCAGGGAAGTCTAACGTATTTATATAAGATTTATATTTTTCAGATTACAGACCAGAATGTGAATTACTTTATTTTATTGTCATGAATGTTTTTCATGAAGTTTTGTTATATATAATATATATTATATTATATATTTGTACAACATATATTTATAACATATGTGATATTAATATATGTGTGTGTGTATATATTCATATGTCTATAGTATTCAGCAACTGATTCAAAGAAAGAGACTTCATTTCCTTAAGAATGCCACTATTCTGAACAATTTAATGGAAACGTTAGAAAATTACATTTATGTTGCTTAGCTTTAGAAAATCTCAAATTTTATGTAATTTACCAGGTGTACACTTTATTTGGATTTAATGTGTTATAGGCACCAATGAGAATCATAGCCATACAAATAATTATGTTAGGGTTTATTTCTCACTAGACATATCTATATAAATATTAACATTGAACTAAACATAAAAGGTTAATTGAATATAATTTTTATTCATTTAATTTATTTGCATTAAGACATTTTTGAGTCATAAATGAGATAATCCATGAAAAGCTCAACAGAAAACTGAAGACATCATAAATTCTCGATTAATATTAGTTGTAATACTGACAATGTAATATGATGATGATGATAATGGTGTTTCACATCAACTTGACAATGATCTTGTCTAAACATTACTTTTTTTATCATTAATATTCTTGTAATCTGGTTAGGATAGTATATATTTCTCACCAATACTTGCTATAATCAAACTTCTGTGTTTTTCTTATATTGATGAGTGTGAAATTGTATCTTATTGCTGCTTTAATTTGTATTTTCTGAATTGTGCAACTGAACCCTGTAAATTACTTAACTACACACCTTGCCTATTTTTTATTTAAAAATATTTATTGATATAGTTGACATGTAATTTTATTAGTTTTAGGTATACAACATAATGATTTGATATATGTACATATTGTGAAAGAGTACGACAATAAGTTCAGTCAACATCCATCACCACACTAGAGTTACATAGCATTTCTTCCTTATTCATTCATCAGTCAGTAGATACATAAGCTGTTTCCATGTCTTAGCTATTGTAAGCAATGTTGCAATAAATATGGTGAAATATACAAATGTATAATATGTACACATACACACCTATATTTGTATATTTCTATTTTATATGTGTGTGTGTGCATATATATATATATATATAGAGAGAGAGAGAGAGAGAATGAATGATTTTGTTTCCTTTGGGTAAATACTCAGAAGTGAAATAGATGGATCACAAGTTATTTCTAATTTTATATTTCCATCAACAATGCACAAGGGTTCTCTTTACTCCATATCCTCACCAACACTTGTTATTTTCCATCTTTTTGAAGATAGCTATTCTAACAGTTGTGAGGTGATATTTCATTGTGGTTCTGATTTACATTTACATGATGACTAGTGATGTGGAGTACCTTTTCAATGTACCTGTTCATCAGTTCTGTGCCTTTTTTTTTTTTTTTTTGGAAAAATGTCTGTATAGATCTTCTGCCTATTGTATCTCTTTTTCTGTTGTATCCATTCTTTTCCTTTATTGGTCAATTTACAGCCCTTAAACAGTGGCAGTATAGCTGTTTTCCAAATTAAGTGTTGCCATTCCACACTTTAAAAATGTTTTATTGGAGTATAGTTTATTTATGATGTCATATAGTTTATTTATGAGGTGTAAGGGGCTTCTCTGGTGGCCCAGAGAGTAAAGAGTCTGCCTGCAATGCTGGAGACCCAGGTTCGATCCTTGGGTCTGGAAAATCCCCTGGAGAAGAAAATGGCAACCTACTCCAGGAGTTTTGCTTGGAAAATCCCATGGATGGGGGACCCTGAGGGGCTACAGTCCATGGGGTTGCAAAGAATTGGACATGATTGAAAGACTAACACATTTTCAGGTGTAAAGCAAAGTGAGATCAGTTCTACATATGCATATATCCATTCTTTTTTTTTTTTAAGATCTTTTTTTTCCCCATGTATGCCATTAGTTCCCTGTGCTATACAGCAGGTTCTTAGTAATTACCTATTTTATATATAGTAGTGCATATATGTCAACCACAAACTCCCAATTTATCACTTTTTTTAATCCCCTGGTAACCCTGAGTTTGTTTTCTATATCTGTGATTCTGCTTTGAAAATAAGTTCATTTGAAAATAACTCCATTATTTTTAGATTCCACATACAGGTGATATTACGTGATCCTTGTCATTCTGTGTCTGACTTACCTATTTCTCATACTTCCAGTATAAGAATCTCTAAGTTCATCCATGTTGCTGCAAATGGAATTATTTTGGTTTTTCTTTTTTTTTTAATATGACTGAGTAGTATTCCAGTGTATTTATGTAGCACATCCTCTTTATCTATTCCTCTGTCGATGGACAGTTAGGTTGCTTCCATGTCCTGGATCTTGTAAATACTGCTACAGTGAATATTAGGATGCATGAATCTTTTTGAATTATGGTTTTTCTCCAGGTAAATGTCGAGGAGTCAGATTGCTGGATTATATGAAAACTCTATTTTTAGCTTTTTAAGGAATCTCCATACTGTTCTCCATAGTGGCTGCACCCGTTTACATTCCTACCAATAGTGTAGGAGGGTTCCCTTTTCTCCACACTCACTCCAGCATTTATTATCTGTAAATTTTTTGATGATTGCTTTATGACCAGTGTGAGGTGATATCTTATTATAGTTTTGATTTGTACTATCTTTTGATTTGTATTTAATTTTTATCTAATAATTAGTGATGTGGAGCATCTTTTCATGTGCTTTTTGGCCATCTATATGTCTTCTTTGGAGAACTGTCTAAGTCTTCTGCCCATTTTTTGATTGGATTGTTTGCTTTTCTGATGCTGAACTGCATAAGCTATTTGTATATTTTGGAGATAAATCCCTTCTTGATTTCTACATATGCAAATATTTCATCCCATTTTTGAGGATTGTGTTTTTGTGTTTTGTGTGATTTCCTTTGCTGAACAAGAGCTTTAAAGTTTAATTGGATCCCATTTGTTTATTTTTTAAATTTTATTTGTATTATTCTAGAAGGTGGATTGAAAAAGATCTTGCTGCAATTTTTGTCAAAGAATGTTCTGCTTATGTTTTCCTCTAACACTTTTAGAGTATCCAGACTTACATTTAGGTCTTTAATCCATTTTGAGTTTGTGTGTGTGTGTGTGTATGGTATTAAGAGAGTGCTATAGTGTCATTCTTTTTTCATGTAGCTATCCAGTTTTCCCAGCACCTCTTATTAAAGAGACTTATTTTCTCCATTGTATAGTCTCTCCTCCATTGTCATCGATTGCATGAACATAGGTGTGAGTTTATCTCTGGATTTTATAACCTCTTCTATTGATCTATATTTCTGCTTGTGTGTGTGTGCCAGTACCATACTATTTGATTACTGTAGCTTTCCTGAACTCAAGAACCTGATTCCTCCAGCTGCATTTTTCTGTTTCAAGATTGCTTTGGTTATTTGAGATCTTTTGTGTTTTCATCAAATAGTAAAATTTTTGCTCTAGTTCTGTGAAAAATGCCATTAATAATTAGCAATTGCATTGAATCTGTAGACTGCTTTGGGAACTACAGTTGTTTTGCAAAATTGATTTTTTGGATCTAAAAGCTTGGTGTATGACACAAACATCTGTTTGGGTCATCTTTGATTTCTTTTTTCAGTCTCTTATAGTTTTTAGAATACAAATCTTTTGTCTCCCTGTGCTGTGCTATGCTTAGTCACTCAGTCGTGTCTGACTTTTTGTGACTCCATGTAGGCTGTCCGGCTCTTCTGTCCATGGGGATTCTCCAGGCAAGAATATTGGACTGGGTTGCCATACTCTCCTCCAGGGGATCTTCCCAACCTAGGAATTGAACTGGGCTCTCCTGCATTGCAGGTGGATTCTTGTCTCGATAGTTAGGTTTATTCCTAGATATTTTATTATTTTCAATGTGATGGTAAATGGGATTTTCCCCTTAATTTCTCTTTCTGATGTTTCATTGTTAGTGTATGGGAATGCAAGAGATTTCTTTTGTTTGTTTTAATTTTGTATCCTGTGACTTTACTGATTCATTGGTGAGATATACTAATTTTCTGGTAACATCTTTAGAATTTTCTATGTATAATATTGAAAGGTTGTTGCTAAACCATAAAAGATGCCAGGATTCTTGGCCTCCAGAGGAGAAGAATTCAATCCGGGACCAGAGACGAGGCTTAATCACTCAGAGCTTTTGTGTAATGAAATTTTACTAAAGTATAAAAAAAACAGAGAAAGCTTCTGACATAGACATCAGAAGGGGGCAGAAAGACTGCCCCCCTGTTAGCCTTTAGCTGGATGTTATATAGCTACTGCTGCTACTGCTAAGTCACTTCAGTCGTGTCCGACTCTTTGCGACCCCATAGACAGAAGCTCACCAGGCTCCCCCGTCCCTGGGATTCTCCAGGCAAGAACACTGGAGTGGGTTGCCATTTCCTTCTCCAATGCATGAAAGGGAAAAGTGAAAGTGAAGGCGTTCAGTCATGTCGGACTCTTTGTGACCCCATGGACTGCAGCATACCAGGCTCCTCCGTCCATGGGATTTTCCAGGCAAGAGTACTGGAGTGGGGTGCCACTGCCTTCTCCATATATAGCTACTGCTGCTGCTGCTAAGGCGCATCAGTCGTGTCCGACTCTGTGCGACCCCATAGACGGAAGCCCACCAGGCTCCTCTGTCTCTGGGATTCTCCAGGCAAGAATATTGGAGTGGGTTGCCAAAGAAGAGAAATGTCTCAGAAATCTTGAAGAAAGACAGATTACCATACAAATAGTTTCATTAACATAGATTAGGAGAACAGTGTATGAGTATAACATACTGGTTTGTCAAGTCAGTTCTGAGCCTAAACCTGGGCCTCTAGGTGGAACCAACTTGAAGATAGAGTCTAGGGTAAGTGCATAGTACATTAACATAGCTTAAGACAAACATTTCCATACGAAAAATGCATTGGTTAGCTCAAGGTGTGAGAAAAGTTACATTCAGGTGGAACCAGGAGTCATTATGGCAACACTGAATTTAAAGAGAAACCTCTTTTTAAATTTGTGTAGAGAAGGGGAAAAAATTTAACACTAATTTGTTTCCTCCTGCCACTCAAGAGAGAGAGAAAAAATGTCTGACATTTGCAGCCTATTTCCTCCATTTGGAGACCCCTGGCCTTCCTGCCTGTTACCCTCTCAGTATCATGTCATCAGCAAACAGTAACAGTTTCACATCTTCTTTTCCAATTTAGATTCCATTTCTTTTCCTTCTCTGATTGCCACGGATAGGACTTAAAAAATTACATTAAATAATTATTTTATTTTTTTCTTTAAATCTTCAGTTTTTTCCTTTAACTCTTCTATCTCTTTGTTCAACTTTTTTTTCTTTTTTGGTATTTTTAAAAATATCAGCCTCCATTCTTTTACCGGATTAGAGCAGGTTCTAAATCCAGTGACTGTTTCCCTTATAAGAATACCTTGTGATGACAGGCAGAGATTAGAATTATGTATTTATAAATCAGGGAAAATCAAGAATTGTTGACAACCAACAGACGCTAGGAAGAGGCAAGGAAAGTTTATTTCCTAGAGCCTTCTGATGAAGCATGGTGCTGTCAGTGCCTTGCTCCAGAACAATGAAAGAATACATTTCTATACTACTAAACCAGTCGGTTTACTTTAATCTGTTACAGTAGCTGTGGGAAAGTAATACAAGTATAGAGATGATTTTGTCAGATCTTATCAACTATCCTGCTTTCTAGAGTATATAAAATGATGTATTAAATCACTGCATCCAAAAAGCTTGTCCCTGTCCATAGATACTTTGACTTCAAAAAAATGTAGCTTCAATTCAAATCCTTGTTTCTATGAAGATTTTAATGAAACAACAGAAAATATAAGTCAAAATATTGCTAATATATTGTCCAGATAAACTTTTTTTTTAACTTCTCTGCATATTTGACAGACAGTGAAAGCATAAATTTTGGCAAATTCCATTCCATTCATAAATTTCCTATCAGTGAAAATGAAAAACATGTTACCTGCTTAATGTCTTAGACATGTAAAAAAATACTGCTAAATAGGGGTATGATTTTCTCACCTAAAGATATTAAGGCTTTCATAATGTAAGTCATAAATAAATAGGGTTTGTTGAGTAACGGTCCCCAAAGATACCTCAGTCCTAATCCCCAGAATGTGTGACTGTTACCCTATATGGTGAAGGAATTTTATAGTTGTGAATGTTAATCCTGCAATGGTGAGATTATTCTGGATTACCCACATAGACCATTAAATGGAATCCCATATGTCCTCCTTAGTTAGATATGTTTCTACAAGAAGGCTTTTACTCTCATGAGCCATAAAAAAGATGCTAAAATGTTGGCCTGTTGTGTGTAAATGTTGATCTAGAAATACTTGCATGTGGAGGAAAAATAAAATTTCCTTCTTTAATTTGGAACTGCATTGAGGATGAGAATAGAGATTGCAAGATTATAATAAAATAGAGAGTTACATGCTGTTTCCTTAAAATGTTTGAGAACTTTTGAGGCCATAAGAGGTCTAGAAAAGAATGAATTAACAGCATCTAAATTGACCAGTATTACATGTAGGTTTTGACAAAAATTCAAACTCTGGGAAAAATCAATTTTTTGGAATAGCACTGCTTCAGAATATTTTGATATCATCAGAAAAGAACCAAGTTAAACAGAACTTTTTCATTTTCTTTACTGTAATTAATTTGTATAGAATGCAAGTTAAATTTTACAGGATCAATGGTCTCTGTGCTTTAAAATCATTTTCCCTAAGAAAGAAAGGTTTAAGTTTTTAAATAATATCTAGTATGCTTCCAAATTTTTAAAAATGATGCAATTTCAGACTTAATATATGTAATAAGTTTATAGGTACAAAGGGCCTGATTGACAAATAGCTGATGATCTACCAAAATAAGTCTGTGGATACCAAGTTGGCATTTTGGTAGTTGTTATTGTTGTAGTCAATGAAACAGAGGCAGATTTTTTTTTTTTTTTCTGAAATTCCTTCCTTTCTCTTTGATCCAGTGAATGTTGGCAATTTGATCTCTGGTTCCTCTGCCTTTTCTAAACCCAACTTGAATGTCTGGAAGTTCTTGGTTCACATAATGCTGAAGCCTAGCCTGGCAAATTTTGAGCATAACCTTACTAGCATGGGAGATGAGTACAGCTCTCTGGTGGTTTGAACATTTTTTACTACTGCCCTGCTTGGGAATTGGGAATTTGCTGACATAGCAAGTGTAACATTTTAAAAGCATCATCTCAGGATTTTAAGGAGCTCTGCTGAAAGTCCATCACATCCACTAGCTTTATTGGCAGCAGTGCTTCCTAAGCCCCACTTGACTTCACACTTCAAAGTGTCTGGCTCTGAGTGAGAGAGACTACACCATCATGGTTACCTGAGTCATTAAGATCTGTTTTGTACAGTTCTTCTGTGTATTCTTTCCATCTCTTCTTGATCTTTTCTGCTTCTATTGGGTCTTTACTGTTTCTGTCCTTTAATGTGCCCATGTTTGGATGAAATGATCCTTTGATATTCCCAATTTTCTTGAAGAGATCTCTTGTCTTACCCTTTCTGCTGTTTGCCTCTATTTCTTTGTATCTTTCTTTGAAGAAGGCCTTCTTGTCTTGCTATTCTCTGGAACTCTGCATTTAGTTGGGTGTCCCTTTCACTTTCTCCCTTGCTTTTCCCTTCTCTTCTTTCCTCAGCCATTTGTAAAGTCTCCTCAGACAACCACTTTGCCTTCTTGCATTTCTTTTGTTGAGGGGACAGTTTTGTTTGTTGTCTCTTGTACGATATTACAGACCTCTGTCCATAGCTCTTCAGGCACTCTGCTTACTAGGTCTAATCCCTTGAATCTATTTGCCACCTCCACTGTATATTCCTAGGGGATTTGATTTAAGTTGTACCTGGCTGACCTAGTGGTTTTCCCGCTTTCTTTAGTTTAAGCCTGAATTTTGCCATTAGGAGCTGATAATCTGAGCCACAGTTAGCTGCAGGTCTTGTTTCTGATAACTGTATATAGCTTCTCCATCTTCAGCTACAAAAAATGTAATCAATCTGATTTTAATATTGACCATTTGGTGATGTTCATGTATAAAGTCATTTCTTGTGTTGTTGAAAAATGGTGTTTGCTATGACCAGTGTGCTCTTTTGATAGAATTCTGTTAGCCTTTGCCCTGGTTCATTTTGCACTACAAGGACAAACTTGCCTGTTTCTCCAGGTATCTCTTGACTTCCTACTTTTTGCATTCCAGTCCCCTCTGATGAATAGGACATCTTTTTTGGTGTTAGTTCTAGGAGGTATTCTAGGTCTTGATAGAACTGATCAACTTCAGCTTCTTTCAGCATTGGTGGTTGGGGCACAGACTTGGAATAATGTGATGTTGAAAGGTTTGCCTTGGAAACAAACTGAGATCATTCTGTCCTAACTTTCCAGGTTTGTATGCAATACTGTTCTTTAAAGATAGGGATTTTACTTTCATCACCAGACACATCCACAGCTGAGCTTCACTTCCACTTTGGCCTAGCAGCTTCATTCTTTCTGGAGCTATTAATAGTTGTCTTCCGCTCTTCCCCAGTAACATATTGGACACCTTTCAACCTGGGGGACTCATCTTTTGGTGTCATATCTTTTTGCCTTTGTATACATTTCACCAGGTTCTCACAGCTAGTATACCAGAGTGGTTTGCTATTCCCTCCCCCACTGGATCATGTTTTGTCAATTCTCTGCAATATGACCCGTCCGTCTTGGATGGCCCTCATTGCATGGCTCATAGCATCACTGAGTTTGGTAAGCCCCTTCACGACAAGGCAGTGATCCATGAAGGGGATTTTGGGAATACTAACTTTTAATCTAAAAATCAGCTGTCACTAATAAGTTAAATTCCCAAGTATTTCATGTTCAAGTGTGTGTTTTGAGATTATTTACATTGATATAATCGTGTAGATTGACATCAGGACTTGGTGGAATGTGAGCTTGATAAGCACAGACCTGTAAGTCAGTCAGTCAATTTCACATTGGACTATCCTCAATTTGCCACTCCTGTAAGTTTCTTTACAGAGAAAATGAAATAGACATTTACTTGCTGAAAGTCCTTCACACCTCTATACAATTTTGACAGTGTTATTTGCTACCTAATAAAAAGGATGTACTGAAAGATACAGGCAATTCAGAGACGTATTATTTTGAGAATAAACTAAGTAAAATTATCTGTTATACTATAATAGAGGAGATAAACATATTGTGGCTGGCATAACACAAAGTGGCTACTACGTTGCCCACCTCATACTATTTTGACCCCTTAATTGTGGATGGGGCTTGTGACTTGCTTTTATTTTTTATTATGAGTTTCCTTTTTTTAAGAGCACTTAAAAGTTCACAGAAAATTTTGACAGAAAAGTAGAGATTTCCCTATACCCCTGCCCCCATACATTCATAGCTTCCCCTGTTATCAGTATCCTCCACCATCATACATTTGTTAAAATTGACGAGCCTACATTGATACACCATTATCTCCCAAAGCCTGTAGTTTACATTTTGTTTCACTCTTGGTGTTGTACATTCTATGGATTTGAAGCTATAAAATGACACGTGTGCATCATTATGATATATTTCAGGTGTTTTCACGGTCATAAAAAGCCTCTGTACTCCACCTCTTCATCCCTCTCCTCTACCTCCAGTTTCTAGCAATCAGTGATCTCTTGATTGTCTCTATAGTTTTATTTTTTCAGAATGTCATAATTGGAATCATACAGTACATAGGGTTTTCAGATTGGCTTCTTTCAGTCATTAATACGCACTTAAATTCCCTCTGTCTTTTCATGGCTTAATAGTTCACTCCTTTTTAGTGCTGAATAATATTCCATTGTCTGTGTATGTTGTTCTGCAGGCTCTCAGTCGTGTCTGACTCTTTGTGACCCCATGGACAGCAGCATGCCAGGCTTCCCTGTCCTTCTCCATCTCCTGGAACTTGCTCAAATTCATGTCCATTGAGTCGGTGATGCCATCTGACCATACCATCCTCTGTCATCCCCTTCTCCTCTTGCCTTCAATATTTCCTGGTATTAGGGTCTTTTCTAATAAGTCTTCACTTCATATCATGTAGCCAAAGTACTGGAGCTTCATCATCAGTCCTTCCAATGAATATTCAGGACTGATTTCCTTTAGATTTGACTGGTTTGATCTCCTTACAGTCCAAGGGACTCTCAAGAGTCTTCTCCAACACAACAGTTCAAAAGCATCAATACTTCAGTGCTCAGCCTTTTTTATGGTCCAACTCTCACATCCACACATGACTACTGGAAAAACCATACCTTTGACTAGACAGACCTTTCTTGGCCAAGTAATGTCTCTGCTTTTTAGTGTGCTGTCTAGATTCGTCATAGCTTTTCTTCCAAGGAGCAAGCGTCTTTTAATTTCATGGCTGCAGTCACCATCTGCAGTGATTTTGGACGGCAAGAAAATAAAGTCTGTCACTGTTTCCGTTGTTTCCCCATCTATTTGCCATGAAGTGATGAGACTGGATGCCATGACCTTAGGTTTTTGAATGTTGAGTTTAAAGCCAGCTTTCCTCCTCCTGCTTCACCTTCATCAAGAGGATTTTTAGTTCCTCTTTGCTTTCTTCTGTAAAAGTGCGATCATCTCTATATCTGAGGTTATTGATATTCCTCCTGGCAATCTTGATTCCAGTTTGTGCTTCATCAAGCTCAGCATTTCACATGATATATTCTGCATATAATTTAAATAAACAATGTGACAGTATACAGCCTTGATGTAGTCATTTCTCAATTTTGGACCGGTCTGTTTTTCCCTGTCCTGTTCTAACTGTTGCTTCTTGACCTGCATACAGGTTTCTCAGGAGAAGGTAAGGTGGCCTGGTATTCCCATCTCATTAAGAATTTTCCATAGTTTGGGATCCACATAGTCAAAGGTTTTAGCAGAGTCAATGAGGCAGAAGCAGATGTTTTTCTGGAATTCTCTAGCTTTTTGTTTTTTCTATGTTGTAACAAATATTAGCTATTTGATCTCTGGTTCTGCCTTTCTAAATTCAGCTTGAATATCTGGAAGTTCGTGATTCATGTACTATTGAAGCCTAGCTTGGACAATTTTAAGCATTACTTTCTTTGCTAGCATCTGAAATGAGTGCAATTGTGCAGTGATTTGAATATTCTCTGATACTGCCTTCCTTTGGGATTGGAGTGAAAACTGACCTTTTCCAGTCCTCTGGCCACTGCTGAGGTTTTCAAATTTGGTGGCATGTTGAGTGCAGCACTTTAGCAGCAGCATCTTTAAGGATTTTAAATAACCTACTGAATTGCATCACCTTTAGTAGCTTTGTTCTTAACAATGCTTCCTAAGGCCCACTTGACTTCACATTCCAAGATGTCTGGCTCTAGGTAAGTGATCACACCATCTGGTTATCTGGGTCATTAAGAGCTTTTTGTATGATTTTTCTGTGTATTCTTGCCACCTCTTATTAATATCTTCTGCTTCTGTTAGGTCCATTCCATTTCTGTCCTTTATCGTGCCCATCTTTGTATGAAACGTTCCCTTGGTATCTCTAATTTTCTTGAAGGGATCTCTAGTCTTTCCTGTTCTGTTTTTCTCTATTTTTTGCATTTTTTACTTAATAAGGCTTTCTTATCTCTCCTTGATATTCTTTGAAACTCTGCATTCAGATGTGCATATCTTTCCTTTTCTCCTTTTCCTTTTGCTCTTCTTCTTTGCTCAACTAGTTGTAAGGCCTCTTCAGACAATCATTTTGCATTTATTTTTCTTGGGAATGATTTTGATTACCACCTCCTATTGAGTGTTATAAACCTCTGTCCATAGTTCTTCAGGCACTCTATTAGATCTAATCCCTCGAATCTATTTGTCACTTCCACTCTATAATTGTAAGGGATTTTATTTATGTTATATCTGAATGGTATAGTGGGTTTCCATACTTTCTGCAATTTAAGTCTGAATTGGCAATAAGGAGTTCAGGATGTGAGCCACAGTCATCTCCCAGTCTTGTTTTTGCTGCCTGTATAGAGCTTCTCCATTTTCAGCTGCAAAGACTATAATCAATCTGATTTTGGTATTGACCATCTGGTGATGTCCATGTGTAGAGTCATCTCTTTTGTTACAGGAAGAGCATGTTTGCTATGACCAGTATGTTCTCTTGACAAAACTCTGTTAGCCTTTGCTCTGCCTAATTTTGTGCTCCAAGGCCAAATTTGCCTGTTACTCCAAATAGGTATCTCTTGAATTCCTACATTTGCATTCCAGTTCCCTATTGTTGGAGATAGGTCTCCGGGACTTGGAAACGGTGAACCTGAACGAACAACACTTGGACAGTCTCTGCAAGGACTGACAAGTTTATTTCTGCAGTCAAGCCTTTTTTATAGGAGCAAGGAACAAAGAGCTTAGAGCATACAGCCAGAAGATCAAGTACAAGGCTAGGATATAATCAGTAAAACATACTTCAAAGAACAGCACATTCTTAATGACCCATGTGTTTATCCATGACCCATTTTCTCAAGCAATGTCTTTAATGTTTAATTGTTAAATCTAGGCACCGAGCATAGCCAAAAGCAGGAAATGTTCTTCAGCAATCAGTACACAAATGCCTGGGTACTTCTGGCCCTTCACCATTTTCCCACGGACTTTCTCCTTCAAGGCTATTTAGCACTGTGCCTCCCAACACCTATGATGAAAAGGACATCTTTTTTTGGTGTTGGTTTTAGAAAGTCATGTAAGTCTTCATAGAACCATTAAACTTTAGCTTCTTTGGCATTAGTGATTGGGGCATAGACTTGGATTACTGTGATATTGAATGGTTTGCCTTGGAAACGAACAGAGATCATTCTGTCATTTTTGAGATTGCATCCAAGTACTGCATTTCAGACTCTCTTGTTGACTATGAGGGGTATTCCACTTCTTCTAAGGGATTCTTGCCCACAGTATTAGATATAATGGTCATCTGACATAAATTAACCCATTCTGATCCATTTTAGTTTTCTGATTCCTAAAATGTCAGTGTTCACTCTTGCCATGGTGACCTCTTCCAAGAGTATCTGTGTATAATACAGTTTACTAATCTAGTCACCTATTGAAGGAAATCTTGGTTGCATTTTGACAAGTATGAATAAAGCTGCTATAAACACCAGTGTGAGGATTTTTGTGTCAACAGGAGTTCTGCACTTAGTGTAGACAGCAAGGGTTGCAATTGCTGAATCTTTTGGTAGTATGAGGGGTTTAGTTTTGTAACAAACTGCCAAACTCTTCCAAAATTGCTACACCATTTTCCATTTCCACCAGCAATGAATGAGAGTTCCTGTGTCTCCACATTCTCATCAACATTGGTAGTGTCATTTTGGCAGATGTTGGCCATTCTAATAGATGGATAGTAGTATACTATTATTTTACATTGTATTTCTTTGATATGATTGGGAGCATCTTTTCATATTATTTTCCATCTGTGTATCTTCTTTCTTGAGATGCCTATAAAAGTCTTTGGCCCATTTTTTGATAGGATTATTTGATTTCTTACTGCTAAGTTTTGAGTTTTTTGAATATTTCCTATATGGAGGATAGGTTTTTGGGTTTTTTGTTTTGTTTTGTTTTGTTTTGGTCACACCATATAGCATGCAAGATCTTAGTTCCCAGACCAGGAATTGAACCCATGCCTCCTGCATTGGAAGTGTAGAGTCTTAACCTCTTGACTGCCAGGGAAGTCACTGTATGTTTTCAATAAATACCCTTTATAAGGTATATTTTTTGCAAATATTTTATCCCAGTCTTTATTTCTATTATTTTGGCATGTCTTTCACAGAGCAGAAGTTTTTAACTTTAATGAAGTGCAGTTCATCCTTTATTTCATGAATTGTGCCTTTGGCATTTAGTATAAAAAGTAATTACCATTCCAAAGGCCATTAAGTTTCATTTGTTTTCTCTTGGTAGTTTCATAGTTTTGCAATTTAGATTTATGTCTATGATTCATTTTGAGTTTTGTGAAGGGTGTAAGGCCTATTTCTAGATTTATTTATATATTTATTTTTGCATGTGACTGTCTGGTTATTCCACCACTATTTATGAAGAAATTGTGGTCCATTGTGTTACCTTTGTTCCTTAGTCAAATCCAGGATTCTTGCCTGGAGAATCCCATGGACAGAGGAGCCTGGAAGGTTACAGTCTATTGCATCACAAAAATCAGACACAACTGAGCAAAAGCACACACACACACACACACACACACACACACATCACTTGACCATATCTATGTGGGCTAATTTCTGGGCTCTCTAGTCTCTTCCACTAACCTATTTATTCATTCATTTGCCAGTACCACACTGCCTTGATTACTGTCAATTTAAATAAGTCTTAAAGTCAGTCCTTCATATTGTTGTTCTCCATCAATATTGCATTGACTATTACAGACTCTTTACCTCTCCATATAAACTTTAAAAATGGCTAGTAAATTTCCACAAAATAACTACCTATTATTTCAATTGGGATTATATTGATCTACAGATCATATTAGGAAGGACTGATAATATTGAATCTTCCTACCCATGAACATAGAATTTCTTTCCATTTATTCAGTTTTTCTTTTTATTCATCAAAGTTTTGTAGCTTTTTTCATACATATCTTATACAAATGGAGAAGGCAATGGCAACCCACTCTAGAACTCTTGCCTGAAAATCCCACTACGGAGGAGCCTGGTAGGCTGCAGTCCATGGGGTCGCTAAGAGTTGGACACGACTGAGCAACTTCACTTTCACTTTTCACTTTCATGCATTGGAGAAGGAAATGGCAACCCACTCCAATGATCTTGCCTGAAGAATCCCAGGGATGGGGGAACCTGGTGGGCTGCCATCTATGGGGTCACACAGAGTCAGACACGACTGAAGTGACTTAGCAGCAGCAGCAGCATCTTATACATATGTTGTTTGATTTATACCTAAGAATTTGATTTGGGGTCATCCATTGTGTTTTACATTTTCAGTCCCATGTGTTCCTTGCTAAATATAAGGAAATGATAGACTTTTGTATATTAATCTTGTAATTAATGCAGCCACCTTGCTTGAATCATGCATTTGTTTCAGGAAGTTTTTTGTTTAATGTTTTTCAATTTTTTACATAAGTGGTCACTTCATCTACAACCAATGACAGTTTCAATTCTGGCTTCCCAATCTATGCAGACTTTATTTCTTTTTATCAACTTTATTATTCATATTGACTTCTAGCATAAGGTTTATAAGTAGTAATACCTGAGGACATCCTTAAATTGTACCTGGCGTAGTAGGGGAGCATCAGGTTTCCCACCAGTATGTATGTAATTAGCTGTAGATTTTTTTGTGTATAAATTCTATATGAAGTTGAGATAATTTCCTTCTATTCATAGTTTACTGAAAGTTTTTATAAAGAATGAGTGTTGGATTTTGTTGAATATTTCTTGTATCTACTGATATGATCATGTGATCTTGATTTTTTTCTTTTTTAGCTTATTTATGTGATGGACTTTTTAAATTGATTTTCAAATCTTGAAACTGCTTTCCATAACTAAGTTAAATCTTACTTGATCATAGTGGATAATTCTGTTTATATGTTATTAGATTTGATTTGCTAATTGAATATTCTAAGGGTTCTCTCATTTGACATGAACAGTGTACCTTATCCAGAATAATCAACTACATCCTGAAATTCATGTAATTAATCAGAATTTGTGAGTCATTCTTAGTTTGGTCTACCAATTGAGAATCAACATTACATCATCAACAGTATATACACACACACACACGTGTATATACTTCCAGATTAATCAAGTAGAAGTGTCTTATCTCTAGGCTGTGGCTATAGGCAGCAGCATTTAAATATCCCTATGTAAATGCAAACAAATAGAGGAAAACAATAGAATGGGAAAGACTAGAGATCTCTTCAAGAAAATTAGAGATACCAAGGGAACATTTCATGCAAAGATGGGCTCAATAAAGGACAGAAATGGTATGGACCTAACAGAAGCAGAAGATATTAAGAAGAGATGGCAAGAATACACAGGAGAATTGTACAAAAAAGAGCTTCATGACCCAGATAATCACGATGGTGTGATCACTGACCTAGAGCCAGACATCCTGGACTGTGAAGTCAAGTGGGCCTTAGGAAGCATCACTATGAACAAAGCTAGTGGAGGTGATGGAATTCCAGTTGAGCTATTTCAAATCCTGAAAGATGACACTGTGAAAGTGCTTCAGTCAATATGCCAGCAAATCTGGAAAACTCAGCAGTGGCCACAGGACTGGAAAAGGTCAGTTTTCATTCCAATCCCAAAGATAGGCAATGCCAAAGAATGCTCAAACTACCGCACAATTACACTCATCTCACACAGTAGTAAAGTAATGCTTAAAATTCTCCAAGCCAGGCCTCAGCAATACATGAACCATGAACTTCCAGATATTCAAGCTGGTTTTAGAAAAGGCAGATGAACCAGAGATCAAATTGCCAGCCTCCACTGGATCATTGAAAAAGCAAGAGAGTTCCAAAAAAATATCTATTTCTGCTTTATTGACTCCGCCAAAGCCTTTGACTGTGTGGACCACAATAAACTGTGGAAAATTCTGAAAACAATAAACTATGGAAAATTCCAAAAGAGATGGGAACATCAGACCACCTGACCTGCCTCTTGAGAAACCTATATGCAGGTCAGGAAGCAACAGTTAGAACTGGACATGGAACAACAGACTGGCTCCAAATAGGAAAGGGAGTACGTCAAGGCTGTATATTGTCACCCTGCTTATTTAGCTTATATGCAGAGTACATCATGAGAAACGCTGAGCTAGATGAAGCCCAAGCTGGAATCAAGATTGCTGGGAGAAATATCAATAATCAGATATGCAGATGACACCACCATTATGAGGGTGGAAATAAAAGATATGCAGATGACACCACCCTTATGAGGGTGGAAGAGGAACTAAAAAGCCTCTTGATGAAAGTGAAATTGGAGAGTGAAAAAGTTGGCTTAAAGCTCAACATTCAAAAAATTAAGATCATGGCATCCGGTCCTATCACTTCATGGCAGATAGATAGGGAAACAGTGAAAACAGTGTCAGACTTTATTTTTCTGGGCCCCAAAATCACTGCAGATGGTGATTGCAGCCATGAAATTAAAAGACACTTACTCCTTGGAAGGAAAGTTATGACCAACCTAGACAGCATATTCAAAAGCAGAGACATTACTTTGCCAACAAAGGTCTGTCTAGTCAAGGTATGGTTTTTCCAGTGGTCATGTATGGATGTGAGAGTTGGACTGTGAAGAAAGCTGAGCGCTGAAGAATTGGTGCTTTTGAACTGTGGTGTTGGAGAAGACTCTTGAGAGTCCCTTGGACTGCAAGAAGATCCAACCAGTCCATCCTAAAGGAGATCAGTCCTGGTTGTTCATTGGAAGGACTGATGTTGAAGCTGAAACTCCAGTACTTTGGCCACCTCCTGCAAAGAGCTGACTCATTGGAAAAGACCCTGATGCTGGGAGGGATTGGGGGCAGGAGGAGAAGGGGATGACAGAGGATGAGATGGTTGGGTGGCATCATCAACTTGATGGACATGGGTTTGGGTGGACTGGGAGTTGGTGATGGACACGGAGGCCTGGCATGCTGTGGTTTGTGGATACGACTGAGCAACTGAACTGAACTGATGTAAATACATCATTATAAGTTCAAAATATATATTAGCATTTGTCTCACATATTGCACATTGGTTCTGCCTCTACTACCAGCCCCCATTTTCTTCTTTTCTTAAAAATATTTCAAGTAGTTATTGAAAAGAAACTGTTAGTCAAATTTAACATTTAAATTTTGTTTAGTGGGTTTAGTTATAACAGTACTTTGTTTACTAGTATCCAGTAATCCTAGTAAAATTTCTTCATCCTTTTTAGTCCATTAAGGCAAATGGACTTTGGTCCCCTGCTTGGGTTGTAGTAAGAGGTCCTAGTCATCTAGCCAGTCAACTTATAACATCTCTTTAATTCATACCATTTCACTGGCACCATTTGGAAGAGACTCTGGATTCCTCCTTTGTGTTATTATCACGAAAATTAATCAAGGCTATAGCAAATTGAGTAAATTCATTGTGGTCTTTGTGCAATATTAGGGGTTGAGAGTAGCTATACTACCTATTTTTTATGGTAATCCATTAAATTTTTAATAATTGTTCCATCTATCTCCTTTTTATGTCATTTTTAATTATCTGAACATTCTAGCTGGTTTAATTGTCACAAGAGTAATATTTCATCCATTTAATTTATATTATTTTCTTCTTAAATTGTAACTCTTTTCCCATTATTCAGCCCCATTCTGTGGAAGCTCAGCAAGGATGTACTCTACAACATCTGTCACATCTCTCTGCCTTATGTGACTTTAATCTTTTAAAAAAAAATTATTGGAGTATAGTTGATGTACAATGAGCACACACACCACAGAATTTCAGGTGTACAGGAAAGTGAATTAGTGTCAAAAGAATATTGACTCTTTTTTAGTTTCCTTTCCCACTGAGTAGAGTTGCCAGTGCTATAGAGTAGGTCACAGTTATCTATCTATAGCAGTGTGCACATGTCAATCCGAGTTTTCCAATTTATCCCTCCTCCCCCATAACCATACGTTTGACTGATGCACCCGCAACTCTGTTTTGTAAATAAATTCACTTGTAACCTTTATTTTTGATTCCATGTATAAGCAATACCGTATGATATTTGCTTTTATCTCTCTGACTCACTTCACTGAGTATGACAATCTTCAGGTCCAGCCATGTTGTTGCAAATGGCTTTGTTTTGTTCTTTTTTTTTGGCTGAGTAATATTTCACTGTTAAAGCATGTATTCTTTATCCATTCCTCTGTCAGTAGACGTTTAGGTTGCTTCTGTGTCTAGGCTATTGTAAATAGTGCTGCAGTGCATTTGGGGTGCATGTATCCTTTCGAGTCAGAATTTTCTCCAGATATAGGCCCAGGAATGGAATTCCAGGATCATATGGTACTTCTGTTTTCAGTTTTATAAGGAATCTCCATACCATTCTCCATAGAAGCAATATTGAAACATGCTCACTAAAGACTTTTTAAAAAGTGTTCCACATTCAAAAAAAAATGCACACAAACTGATGCTCAATATCACTAATTATTAGAAAAATGCAAATCAAAACTATAATGAAGTATTACCTCATACCAGTCAGAATGGCCATCATAAAAAAATATACAAACAATAAATGCTGGAGAGAGTGTGTAGAAATGGAAACCCTCCTCTTGGATGAGGGTCACACATCATTAGGGCTTCCCTGGTGGTTCAGACAGTAAAGAATCTGCCTGCAGTGCAGGAGACCTAGGTTTGATCCCTGGGTTGGGAAGTCCCTTTAAGTAGGAAATGGCAACCCACTCTAGTATTCTTGCTTGGAGAATTCCATGGGCAGAGGAGCCTTCTGGCTTACAATCCATGGAGCTGCAAACTGTCAGACATGACTGAGCAACAAACAACACACACGTCATTAAAAAATATGCCTACCTCTCTTTGGTGTCACGTGTATCCACCAAACAACAGATTCACGAGCAGTAAATTGTAGTCCTTGGCAGCCTTTAGATTTTTATCAGTTATTTTTGTTTTCTCCAAAGCAACCAAAAGCAAAGGAAGTACCATATAAATTTCTAAAGATCCATTTAGCTTCCTCTCTGTTGTGGATCTACCACCTGCAGTTCCCACACTGGTAAGTGTTCTTTGCTTTCAGTTGTCACAGTAATTGAGTGAGGGCCTCTAAATGGAGGTTGTCAGGAAACCATCCTGGCTTTGTAGATTCCCCATTCTGCCATTTGTCATCCTTCTTTTTCCTAAACCAAGCCTTAGCAATTACTTGCATTATAGAGTCAAGTGTATTACAATTAACCTGCTTATAGTGCCAACTGTAGCAATTAAACAGTCAGATAATTGAAATAACCTATATAGGATAAACTCATTTACAGTCTTAATAAAGGATATGATTCAAGAAGAGAATGGAAGTGCAAGAAATCATCTTTAAGATGATTTCTAAAATCAGAAAGCTTCCAAGCACAGCCTCTAGAATTTTTCACAGAATATGCTTCATTTTCAAATTATATTCCTAAGTCTTATGTTCCTAGTTTCATTGGAGTCAAAGTACAGGTTGACTCAGGGGTCTCCTATATTCCACTGGTAAAGTACCTAAAACCAGGCTGTATAATCAGTTAAACAAGGTGTAAGCCATTAATTAATACATTTTTGATAAACAATGGAGACAAGAGTATAGCATCTCCAGGGAAATTGTGAACTTTAAACAGGACATTAAAAGTACTAGTACCAGCATAATTTATTTTTATGTTGGCCAAGTGTTAGAACCAAATGTTCAAGCATATCAGATTTAAGCATGGAACTACCCTAGACCAGCTTTAAAGCAAACCTATTTTTGAATACCTTTTCCTCATTTGCCAAAATGCTTATTTATTTTAAAAGAATGTTAAATGTTGTCTGATGCTTTTTTCTGCATATATTGAAATAATTATATAGTCTTCCTCCTTTATTTAGTGGTACAGTGTCAAATTGATTTTTTTTTTATTAATAGACCTTATTTCTTAAAAGCAGTAATAAGTTTATAGAAAAGTGAACAGAAAGTACAGAGAGTTTCTATATGCTCCTTATTCTGTTACCCACAGTTTCCCCTATTATTGACATCCTTCACTGGTAAGCTGCATTTGTTACAAGTGGTGATCCAAAACTGATCCATTATACTTAATGGATCCATGGCTTAAATTAGGGCTTATTCTTTGTGTTGTACAGTTTTATGGGTTTTGCCAAATGCATAACATCCTGTGTTCCCCTTTATGGCATCATATTGAATAGTTTCACTGCCTTAATAATCTATTTATTGTTTAGTTGCCAAGTTGTGTCCGACTCTTTGCAGCCCCATGAACTGCAGTGTGCTAAGCTTTCTTATTCTTCACTATCTCCCAGAATTTGCTCAAACACATGTCCGTTGAGTCAGTAATGCTATCCAGCCACCTCTTCCTCTGTCACCACCTTGTTCTCCTGCCCTCAGTCTTTCCCAGCATCAGGGTCTTTTCCAGTGAGTTGACTCTTCACATCAGGTGGCCAAAGTATTGGAGCTTCCGCATCAGCATCAGTCCTTCTGATGAAAATCTCTTAAGCTTTACCTATTCATGCATCTGGCCTCTACTCCACCCCCATCCCAAACAGTGGAAAACCTGATCTTTTTACTGTCTTCATAGATTTACATTTTCCAGAATGCCATGTAGCTGGAATCATACAACATGAAGCCTTCAGACTGGATTCTTCTACTAAGCAATATGCATTAGAGGTTCCTCCATGTCTCTTCATGGCTTGAAAGCTCATCTCTTTTTATCACTGAATAACAGTCCATTCTATAAGCATGCCACAGTTCGTTTATCCATTCACCTACTGAAGAACACCTTGGATACTTGGTTGCTTCTAAGGTTGGATATTATGAGTACAGCTGCTATAAACCACTGTATGTAGGACATAAATTTTTGACTTATTTGGATAGGATTACAATTTATGGATCACATGGTAAAACTATATTTGTTTGTAAGAAACTGCTAAATTGTCTTCCAAAGTGATTGTGCCATTTTGCATTCCTGTCAGCAACATATGAGAGTTCCTGTTGCCCTACATCCTCCTTTACTGTTGTCAGGGTTCTGGATTTCAGCCATCCCAGTGCAAGCGAAAGTGTTAGCCTCTAAGTGGTGTCCAACTCTTTGCAACCCCATGGACTATAAAGCGCCAGGCTCTTCTGTTCAAGGGATTTTCCAGGCAAAAATACTGGAGTGGGTAGCCACTCCCTTCTCCAGGGGATCTTTCCAACCCAGGGATTGAACCCAAGTCTCCTGCACTGCAGGCACATTCTTTACTGTCTGAGCCACTAGGGTAATAGTGTCTCATTGATGTTTTAATTTGCCTTTTCCTCATGACATAAATGTGGAGCATCTTTTCACATGCTTATATCTGGATGTCTTCCTTGTTGAGCCATCAGTTAGTCTTTGGCCTGTTTATTAATCAGATTGTTTGTTTATTTATTATTGATTTTTAAGAGTTCTTTGTATCTTCTGAATACAAGCTTGATTTTTTTTTTAAATGTTAAACTTGCATTTCTGGAATAAACTCCATTGGGTCAAAATATATTATTCTTCTTATATATTGTTGGATTTTGTAATACTTTATTAAGCACTTACTATCGATATTCATGAAGTTATTAGTACGAAGTTTATTTTCTGTGATAGCTTTGCCTGGTTTGTGACCAGAGGAATCTCAACCAAATGAAATGTGCTGGGAAGTACATTCTACTCATCTATTTCTAGAACATATTCACTGTAGCTTAATCTTAATTCTTAAATATCTGATACAATGGAGCAATTTAATACTGGAGTTTTCTTTGTGGGTAAATGTCAATTATTATTTCAATGTCTTTAATAGATATATGAGAATTAAGATTTACTATTTCTTCTTTTGTCAGTTTTTGGTAGTTTATGTCTTTCAGGAATTTATCTTCTTCATTTAAGTTATCAATATTATTGGTGTAAAGTTGTTCCAATATTACCTTTTACCTTTAGTCTCTGTAGGATCTTTAGTGGGGCCCACTGTTTCATTCTTGATACTGATAATTGTGTTCTCTTTCTTTTTTCCTTATTCAGTCTAGGAGACCATCAATCTTGTTGATGTTTTCTAACAAATAACTTTGTTTTTTTTTTAAAGATTTCTCTATTCATCTGTTTTCTATTTTATTAATTTCTAATCTTGTCTTTATTTTCCATCACTGTACTTATTTAATTTTCTAACTTTTTAAGGAGAAGGACTAATTAATTTTAGACTCCTCATTTTCAATAGAAGTATTTTAAATTGTATATTTCTCTTTAAGTGCTTCAAATTTTGACTTTTTAATTATCACCTAGTTCAAAATATTTTCTGACTTACATTATTATTTTTTTCTTTTTACCTGTGAGACAGTTAAATGTCATTTACCTGAAGTCCAAATATTTGGGGTTTTTTCTGGCATTCTGCAGTTATTGGATGCAGTGTAGTTTAGATTTAAATTTGACTAAAGTAGTTAATGGTGTCAATCAGATGTTCTGTGTCCTTACTCATTATTTTTATCAAGCTCCTGAGAGAAGTATATCAATAACTTCTCCATAATTGAGTGAAGTATATTATGGTCTCTAACCATTATTGTGGATTTGTTAATTTCTCCCATAAGTACTCTCAATCTTGCTTCATTTATTTTAAAGCTCTGTTACTAGGTAATATACATTTATAATTCAGAAAAGTATGCTTACTATAGTATGATTTTGGAAAAAATCACCAAACATTCCAGACATATTTATCAATTTACCTATTATTTATCTACTTATATAAATATACAATACATACTTGCATGGAAAATATGTGTATGAAAGAATGCATAAAGTATCTGAAGGAGGAGAAGAAGAAGGAAGATAGAAAGTAAAACATACAGTTTAGGAGAAATTTTTAATTGAAATTTTACCATATTTGCAATGTAATGGTGGCTCAGATGTTAAAAATCTGCCTACAGTGCACAAGACTCGGGTTTCATCTGTGGGTCAGGAAGATCCCCTACAGAAGGAAATGGCTACTTGCTTAATTATTCTTGCCTAGGAAATCTCCTGGACAGAGGAACCTGGCAGGCCTCAGTTCATGGGGTCACAGAGTCAGACACAACTGAGCAACTAACAATGAGAGAATAGGCTATAATGTTATTGTTTAGAATTCAAATTGCTGTTAAGTATTTTCAAAATTACTTTCAGTTGATAAATATATTTCCTTACTCTCATAAATATACAGACCTGCCCATGCAATGTGTATGCATGTGCACACACACACACACACACGCACACACTGTAGCAAGAAGGAAAGATTGAATGTTATTTATTTGTTTACCTGAAGAGATATAGTTTCAAATTCTGAAGGATTAGTGTTTGCATTTTGGTTTGTTTCTGTTGTTGCATATTTTAATTACTGTAATGGAAAGATAATACAACACTTTTTTAAAATTAAGTAATCAAAAAACTTATTTAACAATACTTATTGGGTATAAGGTGATCTTCTGAATGATTTGTATGTCTTATGAAAATAATTTCAGGAATAAAGAAATGCAATTAGGATAATTTTACACTTTTTCCCTGTCTTGTACATTTTATTATGTCAAAAGAATAGAAGAAGTCACCATATTTTTCTTAAATGTAATTGCTTCTTAATCATAAAGCTGAATCAATGTCATATACATAAAAAACAATTGATCTCTCCAAACCAGCTAAAATTACCATGCTAAATATTAAAAAAAAATATGGCTTAGGGCTTTTCTGGTGGCTCAGATGGTAAAGAATCTGCCTGCAGTGCAGGAGACTGGTGTTCGATCCTTGGGTCAGGAAGATCCCCTGGAGAAGGGAATGGCTACCTACTCCATTATTCTTGCCTGGAGAATTCTGTGGACAGAGGAGCCTGGCTGGCAGGTGGACTACAGTCCATGGAGTTGCAAAGTCAGACAAGACTGAGTGACTATCTTTTCATAAGAGACTCAGTACTTCAGCTAAATAAGTAACTCATAATTTGAAGATAGCATTTTATTGGGGGAAAATAGTATAAATTCTCTTGCTATGTGTAATTTTGCTTAGTAATTGTGAGTTTATTCTAAGATATATGTTCATGAATTTATTATTCATATTAAAATCTCAAATACGCTTAAGTAAGCAAAAGCTAGAAAAAAAATTTCTATGTCAAAATATACATGAAACAATTTAAATATTATTCATACCACTGCACTGCATTCATTTCACATTAGAAATCACCTTCACTCTAAAGTTAAAATTAGTTTAAATGTATTTTGAATTAATATCAATGCTCAAAGCAAAGTTACCACATCTGAAGGACAGTATCACAACTACTGAAATAGTAAAAATTTATATATTTGGTAGTCATCATTTTTGTAAAATACTAATGTAAGCTAGCACATAATCTTTATTTTGTTTAATGCAAGTGTGCTAATATTTGGATTCATTTATGAATTCACCTAAATAGAATTAATTAAGTATATGTTGAACATCTACAATATACAAAAACTAGGCTAAATACTACAAAATATAGAGATGAGCAATTGTAATAAATAACAAATATAATGATAAACACAATCAATGACATTAGATACTCAACCTGCTATAGATTGTTGGAGGAAGGGGAAAATCACATGAAGTTTGATGGGTCAAGACATTTTTCAGTGTTAAAGAAATGATGGAGGGAGATAAGACCAGATGAGAATAAATAAGAGAGCAAGAAGATGCCTACTCTGCCAGGATATTACTTTATTATTATTCAGGACAAATGTGAATTGTTGGTACTTTACACTTCATTTGAGAAATGAAGCTTAAGAATTGAAGTAATTCCATGATTTGATTCATTAGATGGAATGTTTGGAAACTAAAAGGGGATCCCACAAGTATTCCTCTTTCAAAATCCAGGACAATTTACAACCTACCTAGCTTTCTGTGTTCTCCTGTTTCTTCTGAAACAGACCCCAGATATGCTATTTTTGAGACCATCTAGGGAAGGGCTTCCCTGGTAGCTCAGAGGTTAAAAGCATCTGCCTGCAATGTGGGAGACCTGGGTTCAATCCCTGAGTTGGGAAGATCCCCTGGAGAAGGAAATGGAGAAGGAAATTCACTAGACTCAACTCTTTCATGTCTTAATGACACAGCAGTCTTCCCTTCAATCCAAGTGTCCCAGATTGTCACACAACATCTAAACCCTCTGAACTCAAGTAACATTTGAAGGCACTATTCGGTTACCCACATTAGTAACCCACTATAGTATTCTTGCCTGGAGAATCCCATGGATGGAGGAGCCTGGTGGGCTACAGTCCACAGGGTTGCAAAGAGTCGGGCATGACTGAGCGACTTCATTATAGGGAGTAGAACAATTCTATATTTATAAACATTCTTATTCCCATGGAGCAGAGATACACAACCTCTTCTACAGACTGCACATGAAAGAGTTTACAGATGATATATAATTACAATATATATATATATATGTATGTGTATGTGTATATATATATATGTGTGTGTGTGTGTATATATATATATGTATATGTATATATATATACACACACACACTCTTAGAAGATAGCTCTGATAGGCAGCATCTAAGATGGATGGCAGTGATTCCCATCCCTTGACATTCATGCCCAGGTGTAAACCTCTCCACTTCATGTGGGCTGAATTTACCAGCTCCTTTCTTACAAAGAGATTTGGTAAAAGTAAAAAAGTGATGCTGTGTCAATTCGGAGATCAAGTAATAAGACTGTAACTTCAGTTACCCAAGGAAGACCAGATGCCACATCTTGAAGCATCCCTGCATGATGCATATCCTTTCATGGAACAAGGTACTGAGATCTGCTAAAACCCAGTGAGTGAGTTTATAATTGGATCCCTCTCCGAAGCTAGCCTTCAGATGAGACTGCAGCCCCAGTTAAGAGCTAAACCAAAACCTCAAGAAAGATCAAATTCAGAGGTGACCAGATCCAGACCCACCAAGTCTGTGAATAATAAAAATTATTTTTAAATAGCTAAATTTTGAAATATTTTGGTACACAGAAATAATACAGAGGCAGAAAAATTCACTAGACTCAACTCTTTCATGTCTTAATGACACAGCAGTCTTCCCTTCAATCCAAGTGTCCCAGATTGTCACACAACATCTAAACCCTCTGAACTCAAGTAACATTTGAAGGCACTATTCGGTTACCCACATTAGTAACCATTGGAAATAAATTTGCAATAAATAAAAATATATGAGAAGTATCTTGGAATTAAGAACATAATTTGAGAAAATGCTTTGTTTTTATGCATACTATGTGAAAAGACATAGATAATTTAGTTTTTGGCAACCCCAAAGATATCATAAAATAATCAGAACACTTTAAAGTTTTTTCCTTATTATCATTCATGTTCTTATATATTTAATTACATAATAGATGTTAAGATACTTAGTAGGTTATTGATTATGGATATGAACACAATTTAAAACAGAATTTGAATTTTGTACAGTGGTGTTATTTTATATTGAATATAAGATAATGTCATGTATGGATGATCCGTAAGGGAGTAAGCTTTGGAAAAGAACAGAATTGTTAAATATGTTAATGTACTCACCCATTATTTTATATCAAGTTCATTTAATATTTTAGTTATTTTATGTCCTGAGTATTATTTTTCAAGGCATTACATCAAGGTCTAAAAGCATGTTTTGGCTTCCATTTGTAGATAATAAAGTCACTTTGTCCATCTTTTTCCTGAATCCACAAGGACAAGAAATGAGAAACACAAAATAATAAAATTTATAAAATTAAGACAAAGCACACAGAACAAAAAAAATAAAAACAGGGAGTAAGGTTGCCGACAGCAGAAATGATTGGACCAATCATCTGAGCAATAAAGAGAAATGAGAGAAAATTGTCCCTGTGTATATAGATCAGAGTGAGAGGAGCACAGAGAATGACAAATTCCATTACTTTCTTAGAGGTCATTTCAAGGTGCCCTTGATTGGAATTGCAATGTTTGGATAAACAAAGAGTCCTGTCTGACTCTTTGCGACACTTTGGACTGTAGCCCACCAGGCTCCTCTGTCCATGGGATTCTCCTGGCAGGAATACTGAAGTAGGTTGCCATGCCCTCCTCCAGGCAATCTTCCCAGCTATCACTAGCACCACCTGCGAAGCCCAAATGACCAAGGAGATATCCTTAAACCACATGTATCACAAAGGTGGGTTAAGGAAAGAGGCTGGAAAGGACCTACCCAGATATATAGTCCTTGAAAGAAGAGTCCCTTTAGGATGCAGGATAAAGCAGCTCTGGGGAACATGAAGCTCTGTAGTTTTCAATCTTATCTGCTAAAAAGAAGAAAATGCCATGTTATAATATAATAAGTCTGTGTAGGAAGATTGAGAAGCAAAGGGGTTACATGTTACCTCAAAGACAGAGAATTTTAGAAACTACAGGAAAAAAAATATACAGGTTGGGCTATTACATCTTATGGACCCTTTCCCTCAAAATCTCTTCTTAAAAAAACCTGGATGATGGAGAACAGTCTCTATTTAAGGATGAATGAATTCTCAAAGGGACTAAGCAAAGACAATACTACTTTGGGGTTCCCAGGTGCTGCAGACTTGTAGTTAAGACCATTCAGTGCTCAATGTCTACAGTGTTCTCAGGGCTATATGAGAAAGTACAACTCAAATATTTTCTACTCTACATGTGCCAATAATTCAGTAACTTAGAACAGGGATGCTGGCTCAGTATGTGTAAGTTCAAATACTTGGCCACCAGTAGTAGCTATGTGAACTTGAGCCAGTCACTTATATTCTCAATTTCCTCATCTCTAAAATGCAGATAATAGTCCTTTTTAGTAAAAAAGTTATTTCTAGAATTAACTTAGTTAACACTTATAAAAAACAAAATAAACTCAGGTATATAGTGGGCGTGTGTGTGCTGTCGCTTCAGTTATATCCAACTCTTTGCAACCCTATGAACTGTAGTGCGCCAGGCTCCTCTGCCCATGGGATTCTCCAGGCAAGAATACTGGAGTGGGTTGACATGCCCTCCTTCAGGGGATCTTCCCAACCCAGGGATCGAACCCATGTCTCCTGTAAGGTCTCCTGTACTGGCAGGCGGGTTCTTCACCACTAGTGCCACCTGGGAACCCCATATAGTGGATAGTATACACATGTTAATTAATTAAGGAAAATTAATGTTAATAATTTTCTACAAACAAAGCTAGTGGAGGTGATGGAATTCCAGTTGAGCTATTTCAAATCCTAAAAGATGATGCTGTCAAAGTGCTACACTCAATATGCCAGCAAATTTGGAAAACTCAGTAGTGGCCACAGGACAGGAAAAGGTCAGTTTTCATTCCAATGCCAAAGAATGCTCAGACGACTGCACACTGGCACTCATCTCACACGCTAGTAAAGTAATGCTCAAAATTCTCCAAGCCAAGCTTCAACAGTATGTGAATCATGAACTTTCAGATGTCCAAGCTGGTTTTAGAAAAAGCAGAAGAACGAGAGATCAAATTGCCAACATCCGCTGGATCATCATAAAAGCACGACAGTTCCCAAAAAACATCTATTTCTGCTTTATTGACTATGCCAAAGCCTTTGACTGTGTGGATCACAATAAACTGTGGAAAATTCTTCAAGAGATGGGAATACCAGACCACCTGACCTGCCTCTTGATAAATCTGTATGCAGGTCAAAAAGCATCAGTTAGAACTGGACATCGAACAACAGACTGGTTCTAAATAGGAAAAGGAGAACATCAAGACTGTATATTGTCACCATGCTTATTTAACTTATATACAGAGTACATCATGAGAAACAATGGGCTGGAAGAAGCACAAGCTGGAATCAAGATTGCTGGGAGAAATATCAATAACTTCAGATATGCAGATGACACCACCCTTATGGCAGAAAGTGAAGAAGAACTAAAGAGCCTCTTGATGAAAGTGAAAGAGGAGAGAGACAAAGTTGGCTTAAAGCTCCACATTCAGAAAAGTAAGATCGTGGCATCTGGTTCCATCACTTCATGGCAAATAGATGGGGAAATAGTGGAAACAGTGTCAGACTTTAGTTTTTTGGGGGGCTCCAAAAATCACTGCAGATGGTGACTGTAGCCATGAAATTAAAAGATGATTGCTCCTTGGAAGAAAAGTTATGAACAACATAGACAGCATATTGAAAGCAGAGACATATTTTGCCAACAAAGGCCCATCTAGTCAAGGCTATATTTTTCCAGTAGTCATGTATGGATGTGAGAGTTGGACTATAAAGAAAGCTGAGTGCCAAAGAATTGATGCTTTTGAACTGTGGTGTTGGAGAAGACTCTTGAGAGTCCCTTGGACTGCAAGGAGATCCAACCAGTCCATCCTAAAGGAAATCAGTCCTGACTGTTCATTGGAAGGACTGATGTTGAAGCTGAAACTCCAATACTTTGGCCTCCTGATGGGAAGAGCTGACTCATTAGGAAAGACCCTGATACTGGGAAGATTGAAGGGGAGAAAAGAAGGGGATGACAGATGATGAGATGGTTGGATGGCATCCCCAACTCAACGGACATGAGTTTAAGTAAAGTCTGGGAGTTGGTGATGGACAGGGAGTCCTGACGTGCTGAAGACCATGGGGTCGCAGAGTCGGACTGACTGACTGACTGAACTGAACTGAATATTAATAAAGCAAGGGCTCTCCAAAAATAACACCAGAAGCTTCTATTTACCTACTGCTGTTGCTGTTGCTGCTAAGTTGCTTCAGTTGTGTCCAACTCTGTGTGACCCCATAGACAGCAGCCCACCAGGCTCCCCCATCCCTGGGATTCTCCAGGCAAGAACACTGGAGTGGGTTACTTACCTATTAGCCAGTAATAATTTTATTGAAACTGTTTAAGTATATAGAACTAAATAATATATTTGTGGTAGGATACAAAGAAATAGGTACATGTTTATGTACTTATATATACTGAATGCATAGAATATACTTTTCAAGCACGCAAGAAGTTTTATTTTAATATATGTTTCACCAGGATTCTTAGAAATCATTATTAAAGAGTCACTTTTTTTGATCAAAGTATAATAACATTAGAAATTGAAACATTAGCAAAAACAGAACTTGAGCACAGACCAAGAACATACCAGCTAGAAATTTAAAACCAAATCTTAACTTTTAGCTATTAAAATAAAAACTAAAATTGCAGAATATAAAGGCAATAACACCATCAGATCTTTTGTGGTATCTGGTAAAATGTTCAGGTGAAGAATTAGTACTATTATGTACCTAGCTTACAAGAAAAAGGAAAAAAATGGAAGCAAAGGGAAACATTGAGTTTACAAAATAATTAAAAGAACAACAAAACATAACAAAGGAATGGAGAGGAAATTAATTTTAAAAAATCAAAGCTAGCAAAAATTTATAAAACAGAAATCAGAAAAAAAATCAAAGTTTAAGCACATATAAAAGTGAATGACAATATAAAATATATTTTATATTATATAAATATAAGAGAATATAAAAGGCTTATTTTTGACTACTTGCTTTAGCTCCATATCAGTTAATTAAAAAACTTGGATTAGAAAAACTGTCCAAGTGAGATGGACATCTAAAGGAACAGTTCTAAAGAACTGCTTGAGAAAATTAAGAAGTACCCTTCAAAAACCTTATGTCCAGATATTTTACAGGTACCTTTTTCATTAGGAAAGAAACAGCTCTAATTATATTTAAAGAAAAGAGGAAGGGCAAAGGAGGGATGTGGGATTAAGTGATACAAACTACTATGTTTAAAATAGATAAGTAATAAGGATATATTGTATAGCACAGGGGATTGTAGCCATTATTTTCTGGTAAGTTTTAATGAATTATAATCTGTAAAAATACTGAATCACTATGTTGTAGGCTTTAAATTAATATAATACTGTAAATCAAATATACTTCAATAAATAACTAAATTCATAAATTCTCTAGATCATAGAGAAAAGTAAAAATTTATAAAAATGATTTTTAGAGATAGGAAAATCACAAAGCTTAAAAACAGTAAAGAATAAATTGAAAAAATTACTGATGAACTTTACTTATGAATATAAGTCCAGTAATGCTAAATGAATAATATATTAATACATAAATATTTAAAAAATGTAAATGTTCTTCAGTATTGGGACATTTTTAGCTTTATTGATTCAAAAGAAAACAGATAGGGAGGTGCTTTTGTACACTAATTAATGAAAACACTCTTATAGACACTCCACCTAAAATAAGGGAAAGATTTGAGAAAAATAGTTTGTGGTGTCTTTACGGAACAATTGGGTAGCATATAAGAAATGGAATTATTTCACTTTAATATCATCATTCTGCTTTCTCCAAAAACAAAATTATTTTGAATATTCTTGATAGTACTAGGTGATCCAATTACACATGCAGTATATAAATAAGAATATTTTTGCCAGATGGTGTTACTGTATTTGTGCAAAATTCTGAAGACTCAAACAGTATGGTTGGAAACTATAAGAAACTGTATTAAAGTGGTTAGCTACACAACTATAAAGTCCATAATTTGTGTACATTAACAGAGAAAATCAAATGAGAAAAAAGATTTCATTTGCAACATATCCTGAGAGAAAAGAGAAAGAGAGAGGTATGAAGGGAGGAAAGAGGGGAGAGAAAAAATGATAGATAATATATGGTGGCAGTGTACTTAGAAACTGCAGATATACAAAGAAAACTTGAAATATTTGTGTAAGACATGAAATAAGACTTGAGTAAGTGGAATCAGGCTTCCCTGGTGGCTCATAGGGTTAAGCATCTGCCTGCAATGCGAGAGACCTGGGTTCAATCCCTGGGTCGGGAAGATTCCCTGGAGAAGGAAATGGCAACCCACTCTGGTATTATTGCCTGGAGAACCCCATGGATGGAGGAGCCTGGTAGGCTACAGTCCACGAGGTCACAAAGAATCGGACACGACTGAGTGACTTCACTCACTCACTCAAGTGGAATCATAAACAACGTTTTTTATTAGAACTACTTCATATTTAAGTATGTCATTTTCCCCTCAATTAATCTGAAATGCATGTATCAAATTGTTTCTGGGACTCAACAGTTCTCATGTTAAAATTCTTAACAAAAAATATTTTTGAAAAGGCCAGAATGGTCTAAAGAGAAAATGAGTAGAAGGTAAGTAGTCTCATTAGGTAACGGAAAGATACTTAAAGCTTTAACAATTAAAACAGCTTCATATTGGCCCCCAAGTAGGCAGACATTAATGGTGCCAATTAGCAAATTAAGAAGTAAACATGAACAAGTATTGGAAGATAACATATGATAAACTGCCATTCGCAATTAGTGAATAAAATGCAGATGCTCTGTAAATGTCAGATACATGGCTAGTCATTAGAAAGAAAGAATGCTGATTTTTAATTCCTCTTGAAACAAACATTAACTGCAAATGAACCAAATAGTTAAATATTAAAAATAGAATCTATAATGGCACTGTAATAAAAAATATATTTTTAAAAGATTCTTAGTTGAAGAAGTCCCTTATAAGTAAAATTTTAAAATTTTAGATGAAAATATGCCAAGTATGAAGTATAAAGAGAAACTATATTCATCCACATAATTGTAGATAGTGATCGTTGTACAGTTGCTAAGTTTTGTCCAACTCCTTGAGACCCCATGGACTGTAGTGCTCTAGTCTCCTCTGTCCTGCTCTATCTCTGAGTTTGCTCAAATTCATGTCCATTGTGATAGGGATAGTGTACTCTTTACATTGGTATATGTTCACTGCACAAATATAACACTTGTTCTATGATTAGGTCCTTCTATTTTTTTTTTACTATTCTATGTAAAGCTGTCATGAATATTCTTAAATCTGTCTTTGGTGGACATGCACACTCATTTCTCTTGATAATCCACCTATGAAAGGAATTGCTGATAGGAAACATGTTTGGTAGATCTTACTCAACAATATTCAGTTCACTTCAGTTCAGTCTCTCAGTCGTGTCTGACTCTTTGCAACCCCATGAATCGCAGCACACGAGGCCTCCCTGTCCATCACCAACTCCCGGAGTTCACTCAACCTCATGTCCATCGAGTCAGTGATGCCATCCAGCCATCTCATCCTCTGTTGTCCCCTTCTCCTCCTACCCCCAGTCCCTCCCTGCATTAGAGTGTTTTCCAATGAGTCAACTCTTCACATGAGGTGGCCAAAGTACTGGAGTTTCAGCTTTAGCATCATTCCTTCCAAAGAAATCCCAGGGCTGAGCTCCTCTAGAATGGACTGGTTGGATCTCCTTGCAGTCCATGGGACTCTCAAGAGTCTTCTCCAACACCACAGTTCAAAAGCATCAATTCTTCGGTGCTCAGTCTTCTTCACAGTCCAACTCTCGCATCCATACATGACCACAGGAAAAACCATAGCCTTGACTAGACGGACCTTTGTTGACAAAGTAATGTCTCTGATTTTCAATATGCTATCTAGGTTGGTCATAACTTTTCTTTCAAGGAGCAAGCGTCTTTTAGTTTCATGGCATCAGTCACCATAAGGAGTGATTTTGGAGCACAAAAAAATTAAGTCCAACACTGTTTCCACAATTTCCCCATCGATTTCCCATGAAGTGATGCAACCAGATGCCATGATCTTCGTTTTCTGAATGTTGAGCTTTAAGCCAACTTTTTTACTCTCCTCTTTCACTTTCATCAAAAGGCTTTTTAGTTCCTCTTCACTTTCTGCCATAAGGGTGGTGTCATCTGCATATCTGAGGTGATTGATATTTCTCCCAGCAATCTTGATTCCAGCTTGTGCTTCTTCCAGCCCAGAGTTTCTCATGATGTACTCTGCATAGAAGTTAAATAAGCAGGGTGACAATATACAGCCTTGACGTACTCCTTTTCCTATTTGGAACCAGTCTGTTGTTCCATGTCCAGTTCTCACTGTTGCTTCCTGACCTGCATATAGGTTTCTCAAGAGGCAGGTCAGGTGGTCTGGTATTCCCATCTCTTTCAGAATTTTCCACAGTTTATTGTGATCTACACAGTCAAAGGCTTTGGCATAGTCAATAAAGCAGAAATAGATGTTTTTCTGGAACTCTCTTGCTTTTTCCATGATCCAGCGGATGTTGGCAATTTGATCTCTGGTTCTTCTGCCTTTTCTAAAACCAGCTTGAACATCTGGAAGTTCACAGTTCACATATTGCTGAAGCCTGGCTTGGAGAATTTTAAGCATTAATTTACTAGCGTGTGAGATGAGTGCAGTTGTGTGGTAGTTTGAGCATTCTAAGAAAGGCAATGCCAAAGAATGCTCAAACTACCACACAATTGCACTAAACAATACAGTTGTACTTATTTACATACTCACTCACTATGAAAGAAAATTTCACTACTACAGAAATTGTCTAACAAATGGTTTTAGCAAATCTTCTGTTTTAGCCATTGATGGGTATATACTGATACATATTTACAGTTTAATTTGAATTTCTCAGATTATTAATGATGAGCACCTTTTATAAAATTATTGTTATAATATTCATATATTCTTTTGTGAAGTATCTCTAGTGTTTTACCCATTTGCTCTTTAGATTTTCTATTTTTTTAATATAAATTTATTTATTTTAATTGGAGGTTAATTACTTATTTGATTTGTAGGAGTTCTTTATATGATCTGAATTGTTGTTTGGTCATTCAGTCATGTCCGACTCTTTGCAATCCCATGGACTGAAGCATGCCAGGCTTCCCTTGTCCTTCACTATCTCCCAGGGCTTGCTCAAACTCATGTCCATTGAGTTGGTGATGCCATCCAATCATCTCATCCTCTGTCGTCCCCTTCTCCTCCTGCCTTCAGTCTTTCCCAGCATCAGGGTCTTTTCCAATGAATCAGCTGTTTGCATCAGGTGGTCAAAGTATTGGAGCTTCAGCTTCAGCATCAGTCCTTCCAATGAATATTCAGGGTTGATTTCCTTTAGGATGGACTGGTTTGATGTCCTTGCCCTCCAAGGGACTCTCAGTCTGAACATAAGTCCCTTCTAAGTTATATGCAATGTAAATATCTTCCAATCTATGACTTCCTTTTCATCCTGTTAACAGTATCTTTGATGAACAGACAAATTTAAAGATGCCTCCTTCAGTTTTCTATTGCTGCATGACTACACATTGTATTATTTACTCACAATTCTCAGTTGAGGAGGGTATGGCAGTCCCTGGTACTTGCATTTCTTGCCTGGTAACCTGCTTCCCATAACACAAAAGCAGAATGCCTTGTCTTCCACATTCTTTTAAAGTGCATTACAGTGTCACAATTGTGCCGGTGGACCCAAACAAAGATTCTTATTATAGTTTGTATTAACAAAATGCCAAAATGAATCAAATGTCTATTAATATAAGGCTCAGTAAAGGCATCAAAATACAGTTGTTGAATTAAATATTCAGTATGCGGCTACTAAGACAATGAAGTAGAATGAGCCAAAATATATAGTGAAAAGTGAAAATTGCTTGAGAGGAAAAATGTATATATGTGTGTGTAGGTATAATACCTGTCTTTTGTTTTAAAACTCAGTGTATTTGTGTATATTCATAGGCAAATTATGGAAAGATATACAAAATAATATTAACAATGTTTGCATAGCAAAAAGAACCTTTTGGAATCTTATATAGAAAAGAGTTTCTCCTTTTCACCCCTTTTTGTCATAGGCATATATTAATTTTCCTTCATATATTAATAAAATATATAAATGTACCATTTCAAATGTCAACATTAGCAAGATAAATAATGCTAAATATGTGCATATTTAGCACACAATTTACATGGCTGTCATGAAGATATTGTCATTATTGCTTTTGATTTTAAAGTTTAAAGTTCAACCTATATATTTCTAAGTACACAAAAAAAGAATAAAACTTGATAATAATAAAAGCAAGATGAGAACCCCAGTAAAATGTTAACATAATCAGGAACACCCTCAGGCAAAAATGAATTCTCTGAGAGGATTTTTTTTTTAATGGTTTCAGAAACTTACACAGGTGTCTGAAAATAGTATATGTAACAACATCCACACTAGATAAATTTCAGGATGCCACAAAGCATGTGGTGCAAGTTAATAGGAGGCATCACTGTACCTCCTATGGAAACGTCTGTCAGGAATGCAGTTGACCTACTTTTGTTCACTGTGCTTATTTAATCTTGACTTTCATAACCCTGATAGGAACCATCTACTCTTGCATTCCCCATGCCACACTGTTTCACTTGGGTATTTTTGAGACATTTATGATGTCTATGACTTATGAAAAATCATTAAAATGTAGCATTTTCGGGGGTTCCGATGTCAACTACCAGTTGTCTTTTCCATCTTTTTCTCCCTTGGATACAGTTGTGTTTTCCATTTTACCATTTAATTCATCTTTACTAAAATATCTGATTCTACCTTACTACAGAGTATACAAGAGAGCATTAGGCTTCATCACAGAGACGTTATCAGCACTCACACCTGAATTCTGAGTCAGTCTCAAATGTCATTTCTGTAAATACTTTACAGCACTTGTTTTTCTCCATGGTTTTGAGAATTTTGGAATAAGTAGACATTTGTATTGATGAGATCTGAAGGCCTACTTTGTTAATATAGTACTCCAAAATATTATTTTTTTTATTTTAATCATCGGACTATTTGAGGTCAGAGAAGCAGGAGTGTGTTACTGATAATTTTTAAAAATGATAATTTTTAAAACCTAAGATGTGACTTGGTATTCAAATAAAATTGTGTTGGAAATACAGATTTGAAAGGTAACCAAAGCCCTAAGTTTAGCCTGGAGCAAAGCTTCTAGGCAAGCTAGGGAAAAAATGGCTTCCATGGGCATTTGCCTACAGGCAGTATTTTGTTACAGCGGCTATGCAAGTTGCTGAGTTACCAACTAGGCTCTAGGAGCAATTTGCAAAATGCTATGGTTTGAGTGCTTACCCTTCTTTTTCTGTAACTTCTCTCTGGAGCTGGGTCGGAAAAACAGTTATAGCCTTAAGAAAAAAAAAATGTTCACATTCTACTGCTTTTAGCTTTAAAAGCTCTGAGCTAGTACCTACGTGTTGCAGAAGTTTTGATTAAAAGTTAAGGAAAAAAAATCAATACTTTCTGATTCCTGTGATCCTGCTATTGCAATCACTTGCTTTATGATGAATAAAGCTATTATTGCTGCTAAGTGAACCAGAAAAATCTAGACTCAGAGCCAGACCTAAATTATGACATGAAGTCAAATGTCAAAATGAATTTTCACTTTTTTATTGCTTCATGTATTTTATTTACTGTAGTGAACATATAGACTGTGAAAACATAAATGTCATGTCTTCTCTTTGTAAAAAGAACATGCTCTAACCCCTAGTTGCCAAATTACTGGTAAAATGGGAACATTGCTGCTTTTATTTAAACAAAGAAACAGAATGTTAAGATGCTGCCTTTGTTATTAGTGTAGACAACAAATTATTTTATGCTTTTATTACTCTATATTGCAAATGTGGAAAATAGATGGAAATAATAAATTACAAATAAAATAATTATGATGTAATCTCTAAATACAAAGGCAAATGTAGTGACAGCAGCTTCATGAAATATGTAGAGGGTCATGAGGCATTTATGGAATTAATTGCCTAGTTCTGAGTTGAATAACTCTGTGTAAGCACATTACTCATACAGGTATGAAAGATGTTCCTCAAGGCATCAGTGTAAATACTTAAATCACATATCCAGTCCCTAGAATAAAGCAAATAAAATAAGCATTATGTTCTTCCCAGGTGGCATTGGTGGTAAAGAACCTGTCTTCCAGTGCAGGAGACATGAGAGATGGGGGTTTGATCCCTGTGTCAGGAAGATCCCCTGGGAGAGGCCCACTCCAGTATTCTTGCCTGGAGAATCCGATGAACAGAGGAGCCTGGTGGGCTACAATCCATAAGGTCAGTAAGAGTTGGACACGCCTGAAGCAACTTGAAACATACACATGCAATAAGCACTACAGAAATATCGTTCACCTTTGGTTCCTAGGAACATATGTCCTTTTAGCTTATTTTTATTTTAGGAAGTTTCTGTCATCAGTAGGGTTTAAAGATTAAAAGAATAGAAATAATTGAAGCCATTAATATAACATCAGTTCTCATTTCTATTAACTTTTCTATATTTCAAATTAATATTATCACACATGATTATTTTTGCTTCACCTATATTTATGTTAAAATGAAAGATTATCCAACTATACTAACTGTAAAAGCAAATGGAAATTACAAAATATCTTGAGGAAGAAAAAAGAGTGGTTATAAGAACCACTGTCCAGTGAAGCTTTATAAACCATCCAACAAATCTTTGAAAATCTCTGATATCCTGAGCTATAGGTAAGTTAATACTAATGTAACCAAAAAAGAATAAAAGAGAACAGCACAAAGAATAGAGAAGTGTAAGGGTTAGAAACTGGGCACTGAATGACCATAAAAGCTGAAATTGATCGAAAACTTTGTTAGTGCTATGCACTGTGCTTTGTACACCATTCTGAATCCCTATATCCCTGCAGTGTGGGTTTCATTATGTAATTATAAAGCCATGGCAAACTACGGTCAGTGAAACTAACAAAGCTGCCTTCAGTTTCTTCGGCTAATAGGAGGCTGCTTTGGCGTCTGAAGGCAAGTTGGCCTCCAGCACAGTTCATGCCTTGCTGCTGCTGGGCTGTCCCTCAAGTTTAAGGATGGCTTCTGTGTTTATTACAGAAGAAGAGAGATGTCTCCCAGACAGGAAGAACCTGACCTGTGAATCATTTGAAAACAAATGATTTGACGACATTTGACAAATGATCCATAACTGATGAATTATGTACCAGAATACCGGGAGAAGTTTCAGATAGTCACTAGGAGCACACTCAGTTGCGTATGACTCTTTGCGGCCCCATATGGACTCTCGCTCACCAGGCTCCTGTGTCCATGGAAGTTTGCAGGCAAGAATACTGGAGTGGGTTGCCATTTCCTATTCTAGGGTATCTTCCCTACCCAGGGATCAAACCCATGTCTCTTGTGTCTCCTGCATTAGCAGGTGGATTCTTGACCACTCTGCCACCTGGGAAGATTAAGGAGGTGACATTACTGTTGGAAGAATCAAAAAGAAGAAAAAGATGGAGAGATGTAGCTTGTGTTTTCCAAAAGACAAAGAAATTAAATTCTGATAATTATTAGCAGATGTTATTATATAGATCCTGGTTGTTAAGTTTCTAGAATTCAATATTTAAAATTTGTGTGCTTAGAAAATGAGACCATTAATCACCAGAAGTCTTAATTGCTTCATTTAGTACATGTCATTATGACTAATATAATTTTCTCTTTCTTCTTATGTGAAATTAACAAGGCATTTGTCAAGGTTTTTCATATAATCTAGTGGATAGGAACAGAAATGTGGGTGACACAGAAATTTTGAGAGACATTTTTTCATAATAATTTAACCAATAATATGAATAAAGACACTAAGTACGTTTTGCAAAATTTGCAATTAACAGGAAGGAAGTGGTCATTAGTGAAAGTAATTAAAATCTAAAGGAAGCTTAACATAATAGAACAATCTGCCTAGTAAAATGAACTTAAAAGTGAGTAAATAAAAATTCTTGCATTTAGTTCAAAAAGAATGGAAGAAAATAGTAATGTGATTGGGAAATAGTCTCTGGGATGTGAGAAGGCTTGATATCTGAATGTTAGCTACTAAACTGAATATCAGTTTGAATTAATACTTAACGGTATGTTGGCATAAAGTACCAACCCATATAATTAATACAATGCTATCCTAGATGACTAGAACTGTAGTTTTGTTAGATTGCCAAACTTCAGAATATTGACTTGGGGTTTGAAATGACCAAAGCTTTCTCATTGCAGAGCCATCCAGGGATAAAAAAGATTTCCTCTGCAGGTTATATATTCTCAACTATGGCAGATATCAAAAGTGCATATGTGTATATTATATATGAAGTTGGGGCTTCCCTGGTGGCTCAGAAAGCAAAGAATCTGCCTGCAATTGCAGGAGACCAGTATTCAATCCCTGGGTTGGGAAGATCCCCTGGAGAAGGGAATGGCAACCCACTCTAGTATTCTTGCCTGGCTAATTCCATGGACAGAGCAAGGTGGTGGGCTACAGTCCACAGGTTGCAAAAGAGTCAGATACAACAGAGCGACTAACACTTTCACTTTATATGAAGCTAAGCATTTTAGTTTTTTTCCCTATTTAAAGTGTATAATTCAGTGATTTTTGCTACAACCAAAACTGTACAACAATTTTGCATCCATCACCACAATCGATTTTAGAACACTTTTATTCCCTTTCACACATGCCCCGCCTCCCCCAGTTCTTGGCAACCACTGATTTATTTTCTGTCTCTAGATTTGTCTGTTCTGGATATAGTGTATAAATGGAATCATATGTGGTCTTTCATGACTAGATTCTTTTACTTAGGATGTGTTTTCAAGGTTTACCTGTGTTACAGTTTGTGTCAAGACTTCATTTATTTTTATTGTTTGATAATCTGTTAACATACTTATCAGTTGATAGACATTTGGATTGTTTCTACTTTCTGAAAGTTCTACCATTGTTGTGAATAATGCAACTACAAACATTTGTGTATGAGTTTCTGCGTGGATGTATGTTTTCAACTCTTCAAATATATACCTCGAAGTGAAATTGCTGGGTCATATGGGCTTCCCAGGTGGCACAGGGTTAAAAACTGCTGCCAAGGCAGGTGATGCAAGAGATTGGGTTCGATCCCTGGGTCCGAAAGATCCACTCCAGTATTCTTGTCTGGAAAATTCTATGGACAGTGGAGCCTGCAGGCTACAGTCCATGAGTTTGCAAACAGTCAGACATGACTGAACATACACAAGTACATAGTAATTCTATGTTAACCTTTGGGAAGAATTGCCAGACTATTTTGCTAAGCAGCTGCACCATTTTACATTTCCACCAGCATTATATGCACGTGTGTGCTCAGTTGTGTCCAGCTCTTCGTGACTCCAGGGACTGTAGCCCACCAGGCTCCTCTGTCCATGGATTTTCCAAGCAAGACTACTGGAGTGGGTTGCCATTTCCTACTCCAGGGGATTGTCCCAACCCAAGGACCAAATCCGTGTCTCTTACATTGGCAAGTAGATTCTTTACTCCTGTGCCACCATAAAGGTTCCAAGTTCACATCATCATCAACACTTATTATGTCTTTTTTATTATAATTATACTGAGAGCCGAAGAATTGATGCTTTTGAACTGTGGTGTTGGAGAAGACTCTTGAGAGTCCCTTGGACTGCAAGGAGATCCAACCAGTCCACTCTGAAGGAGATCAGCCCTGGGATTTCTTTGGAGGGAATGATGCTAAAGCTGAAACTCCAGTACTTTGGCCACCTCATGCGAAGAGTTGACTCATTGGAAAAGACCCTGATGCTGGGAGGGATTGGGGGCAGGAGGAGAAGGGGACGACAGAGGATGAGATGGCTGAATGGCATCACTGACTCAATGGACATGAGTCTGGGTGAACTCCGGGAGTTGGTGATGGACAGGGAGGCCTGGCATGCTGCGATTCATGTCACAAAGAGTCGGACATGACTGAGCAACTGAATTGAATTGAACTGATGATGTAGTATGTCCCTGTGGTTTTGATTTATATTTCTTTGGTGGCTAATATTGAACATTTTTCTTTTTTTTTAAATTTATTTATTTTTTATTACTTTTGCTGTACTGCAGAGCTTGTGGGATCTTAGCTATCAATATTTATCATATAATGAAATAAAATTTAAAACACATATTAATTCAATTAAATTTAACAATAATTAACCTATTACAGTTAACACATGGAGAAGGCAATGGTACCCCACTCCAGTACTCTTGGCTGGAAAATCCCATGGATGGAGGAGCCTGGAAGGCTGCAGTCCATGGGGTCGCTGAGGCTTGGACATGACTGAGTGATTTCACTTTCACTTTTCACTTTCATGCATTGGAGAAGGAAAGGGCAACCCACTCCAGTGTTCTTGCCTGGAGAATCCCAGGGATGGGGGAGCCTGGTGAGCTGCCGTTTATGGGGTCGCACAGAGTCAGACACGACTGAAGTGACTTAGCAGCAGCATAGTTAACACACAAGTAACACTTTATGAAAAACAGCTATTTTTTTAAAAACAAAACCTTAATGACAGAAGTGACACTTTTGCAAATCTGTTTATGGGTGAATCTTTCATGGAGAGGTGGGTTATGATATTCGCTTCTGTATTCAATCAATTATATCTTGGTGTTGGTTGAGGGACATAAAGGAAATCTGGCCTCACACAAATACACTGGAAAAGAGAAGTATTTTAATAGCTTTTTCAGATAATCATGTATTTTGTTTGATATTATGCTAAAACTTAACAAGTAGTATTACACTAATGGTTATTTGAAAATGAAATCTAAAACTGTATTAACCAGTTTTTTCTTCTGTGTCATAGTTAATATCTTGATCTATTTTATACTTTATTTTTAAGGAAAAGCTTTATATTTTAATACCCTTTTCTCAAATTAAAAAACATTGAGATATAATTAACATATTAATTTCCAGGTGTACAGTGTGATGTTTCAATATTTCACACTTTGAATGGCTGGATTACCAAGAATCATTTTGTAAATGCAGACATCATTTGGAAAATATTGGTTTACTGAGTTATGCAGACCTTCCAAAAGGTGAAACATTTCATCAAAGAGTATTAAAAAAAAGTCACATTCATCAGTACTCATGCTAATCTCATCAGAGAAACCATTAAGTATTGGGAAGCTGTGAGTTTCATACAAGCTTTTCAAAATTCTGATTTGAGCTATCAAGCCCGAATTTTATTATTGGCAATAGCTATCAGTAGTAGCTTTTCCTGAAATAACGATTACTATATTCATTTTTTCAGAAAAATGGCTGCAAAATACCCAAATCTACATTACCTTAGTTTACATAACACTTGATTTTCAGTTAAAAAAAATTCAAGAAAAGAGTGGCCTTTTCTGTTTATAACTGAAACTATTGCCCTTCCTTAGGACAACCATCGTACTATAATACGTAACAGAAATGTTTTATGTGTACTTCATACTAAGCCATACAGGCTAATAATAAAACAGATGTGTATTTACAAAGATTTTAAAAAATAATTTTTACTGTTTTATTTAGGAAAATCTTAAGTCAGTTAACTCTTTTATTTTTTATTCTTGAAAGCAAATGCATGGTGAGGATATTTATGATTATTATTATGCTGCTGCCTTGATTTCTACTGAAGTGAAAAGTGAAGTCGCTTAGTCGTGTCCGACTCTTTGCGATCCCATGGAATATAGCCTACCAGGCTCCTCCGTCCATGGGATTTTCCAGGCAAGAATACTGGAATGGGTTGCCATTTCCTTCTCCAGGAGATCTTCCCAACCCAGGGATTGAACCCGGGTCTCCCTCATTGTAGGCACATGCTTTACAGTTTAAGCCACCAGGGAAGTCTATATTCCTACTGAGTCTAGATTTCTACTGAGATGCCAGTATTTCTACCAATTTTTTGCATCATCAGTGCAAAGTCAGTATTGCAAACAAAAGGCAAACAGTGTCTCATTATTATGAAAATAAGATGACCTTAAGAACCCCTGAAAATTCTCAGAGAACACTGGGATGCTACAGAACATGCTTTGAGAACCTGTGGTTGGGAGTGTGGGATAGAGCTTTCCTACCTGGGTATGAGTTACAGCTCTGACTTTATCACTGTGAGCAAATCACTTAAACTTGCTTCACCTTATTTTACTCCTCTTTAAAATGGAGATAATTATAGTGCTAATCAAAATGGTTATGCGAAAATTAGAACTGTTGTTGATATAGTACTAAATTTTTCTTAGCTCTTGGTACCATATTAATAAAGCATACTTGCGTATTAACTTAGTAGGAGTACTATGTGTTCCATTAATTAATTGTGTTGCTCTATTATCTTTGAAATATTTAGTAATTTAAGTTTTCCACTTCTGTGAACCAGTTTTCTCCATGAGCCAAAAAATGGAAGTTTAAATTAATCTTCTAAAGAACAATACTCCCTTGCTCTAATTTTATCTTGATCTTCAGGAGATAAATCCATTTCTTTCTCTTTACACGTAGCATTTATAAACATTTTTATTACATGGCTTTTCTTTACTTTTTAATTAAAATATATTTAACACATAACAGTGTTAAATTTAAGGAGTCCAACATGTTACTTTGATCCATGTGTATATTGTAATATGATTTCCACTGTAGCAATAATTAGTACCTATGTCACAGTTCGATTCAGTTCAGTCACTCAGTTGTGTCTGACTTTTTGCAACCCCATGGTCTGCAGCATGCCAGGCCTCCCTGTCCATCACCATGTCCTGGAGTTTACTCAAACTTATGTCCATTGAGTCAGTTTGATGCCATCCAATTATCTCATCCCCTGTCATCCCTTCTCCTCCCACCTTCAATCTTTCCCAGCATCAGGGTCTTTCCCAATGAGTCAGCTCTTTGCATCAGGTGGCCAAAGTATTGGAGTTTCAACTTCAGCAACAGTCTTTCCAGTGAACATTCAGGACTGATTTCCTTTAGGATGGACTGGTTGGATCTCCTTGCAGTCCAGGGGACTCTCAAGAGTCTTCTCCAACACCACAGTTCAAAAGCATCAATTCTTCGGCACTCAGCTTTCTTCACAGTCCAACTCTCACATCCATACATGACTACTGGAAAAACCATAGCCTTGACTAGATGGACCTTTGTTGGCAAAGTAATGTCTCTGCTTTTTAATATGCTATCTAGGTTGGTCATAACTTTTCCTCAAAAGAGCAAGCGTCTTTTAATTTCATGGTTGCAGTCACCATCTACAGTGATTTTGGAGCCCCCTAAAATAGTCTGCCACTGTTTCCACTGTTTCCCCATCTATTTGCCATGAGTGATGGAACCAGATGCCATGATCTTAGTTTTCTGAATGTTGAGTTTTAAGCCAACATTTTCACTCTCCTCTTTCACTTTCATCAAGAGGTTCTTTAGTTCTTCACTTTTTGCCGTAAGGGTGGTGTCATCTGCATATCTGAGGTTATTGATATTTCTCCTGGCAAACTTGATTCCAGTTTGTGCTTCATCCAGTCCAGCATTTCTCATGATGTACTCTGCATGTAAGTTAAATAAGCAGGGTGACAATATACACCCTCTGTTACAACACATAAATATACCTCTGTCACCACACATAGTGATTTCTTTCTAGTGGATAGAATATCTATAATTTACTCTTAGCAAGCTCGATGATTATGATACATGACCATATACACTATATACATAAATAATACATCACTATATACATAAATACATTATAATACATGCACTGATTTAGATCCAAGTTACTCTTAAACAACACTTGTCTTTTTCTTCTACTCTACTCTCCTACCTCCAGTGGCCACCATTTTACTCTCTCCTTTTATAATTTTGACTTTTTTAGATTCCACATACAAGTGATACCATAGTTTGTCTGTTTCTGTCTGACTTACGTCACTTAGCATAATGTCTTCAAGGTCAATCTATATCCTTGCAAATGGTAGGATGTCCTTCTTTATCATGGCTAAATGATGTTTCTTTGTGGAGGTCTGTGTGTGTGTGTGTGTGTGTACATATCACATATTTTTAATCCATTGATGGTCACTTAGGTTGTTTCAATATTTTCACTAATTTGAATAATGTTGTAATAAATGGGAATGCATATATTTCTCTGTATTGCATTTCTGTTTCCTTCCTCATACCATATAGTAGATCTATTAACTTTTTTAATATATCCATATTGCTTTCTATAAAGACTGCACCAATTTACATTCCTATCAACAGCATTCAAAGGTTCTCTTTTTCCACATCCTTGCAACACTTGCTATTTCTTTTTGATGCTAGCCATTCTTCTAGCTGTGAGGGGATACCTCATTGTGGTTTTAATTTGCATGTCTCTTATGCATTTACATGTCTTCCTTGGAAAAATGTGTCTTCAGTATCTATACTCATTTTTAAATTGGATACTTTTAATTTTTTTTCTGCCTTTGAGTTATATGAGTTCTTGATATATATTAGATATTAACTCTTTATCCAATACATGGTTTGCAAAATATCCCTCATTTCATAGGTTGCCTTTTCATTTTGTTGTTTCTTCTGCTGTTCAGAGCTTTTAAGTGCATGTACTCCCTTTTGTTGCTCATTCATTTAGTGATGTATACAAAAAATCATTGATCAGTGTTGAATAATTTTCTATGTTCTAGGAGTACTATGGTGTCAAATCTTATGTTTAAGTCTTTGATCCATTTTAAGTTAAATTTTGTGAGTGATAAAAGGAATTAAATTTCATTGTTCTGCATGTCTTTACCCAATTTTCCCAGTGACATATGTGGAAGAGACTTTCCTTTCCCCACTGGATGTCTTGATTCTATTCTATTCCAGTGGTTTACGTGTCAGTTTTTTGCCGGTGCCATACTGTTTTAATTAATATAATTTTGTAGTATGGTTTGAAATCAGGACATAGAATACATCTGTCTTTATTCTTCTTGCTCAGAATTGCTTTGGTTATTTGGAGTCTTTTCTAGTCCCATAAAAATTTTGAATTCTTTTTTCTATGATTGGCTTTGGGTAGTATGGATATTTTATAATGTGAATTCTTTCAATCCATAGACATACAATGTCTTTCCATTTTTCTGTGTGCCATCTTTGATTTCTTTCAACAAAGTCTTGTATATTTCATTTTACAGATCTTTCACATCCTTGGTTAAATTTATTCCTGGGTACTTTACTGTTTTTGATAATATTGTAAACAAGATACTTTCTTTAAATTTTTCAAGCCATTTCATTATTAGTGTATAGAAATACAATTAATTTCTGTATGCTAATTTTACATTCTCCAACTTTAATGAATTCACTAATCAATTCCAATAAATTTTTGGTTGCGCCTTTGGAATTTTTTGAATATAAAATTGTATCATTTGCCAAAAGTCAATTCTACTTGTTCTTTTACAATTTGGTTGCATTTTATTTCTTTGTCTTGCCTAATTGCTCTAAGCAGGCCTTGCAGTACTATATTGAATAACAGGTGTGAGAGTGTCAATCCATGTCTTGTTCCTGATCTTAGAGAAAAAGTTCAATATTTCACCACTTAGTATATGTGCTGTGGGTTATTGTATATAACCTTTGTTATGTTGAGATATGTCGCTTCTATACCTTATCTGCTGAGGAATTTTTATCATGTAAAGATGTTTTATTTGTTAAATACAGTTTCTGCATCTACTGAGATAATCATGCATTCGTTATCTTTTATTCTATTAATGTAATGTATTTTATGTATCAAATTGTATATGTTGCAACATACTTTCATCCCAAGGATAAATCCCATTTGGTCATAGTATGTAACACTTTTCATGTATTCTCAAATTTAGTTTGCTAATATTTTGTTGAAATTTTTGTCTATTTTTATCAGGAACATTGGTCTATAATTTTTATTTGATTTTAGTGTTCTTCTCTGGTTTTAATAGAGTAATGCTGGATTATTCAGTAGAACAAGTTTGGAAATGGTCTCTCTTTTTCAATTTTTGGAAACATTTGAGAAGCATTGGCATTAATTCTTCTTTAAATGTTTGCTAGAATTTACCAGTGACACCATCTGGCTCTGGGCTTTTCTGTTTTGACAGATTTTTTATTACTGGTTTAATATCTTTACTCATTATTTGGTCTATTCAGATTTTCTACATCTTCCTGATTTAGTCTTGGTGGGTTGTGTGTTTCTAGGAGTAGATAACATTTTTTCCCTAGGTTATATAATTTTTTGGCACACAGTTGTTCATAGTACAGGCATGGATGGTGCATGTTCAGTTGTGTCTGACTCTCTGCGACCCCATGGACTGTAGCCCGCCAAGTTCCTCTCTCTGTCCATGGAATTTTTCAGGCAAGAATACTGGAGTGATTTGCCATTTCCTCCTCTAGGGGATCTTCCTGGTTCGGGATCAAACCCACTTCTCTTGTATCTCCTACGTTGTCAGGCAGGTTCTTTACCACTGGCACTACTTGGGAAGCCCTAGTTACATGCATACCTCATTTTATTGCCCTTTGCTCTATTGAATTTCCAGATACTACATTTTTTACAAATCAAATGTTTGTGGTGACTCTCAGTCAAACAAGTCTGTCAGTGCCATTTTTTTGCAATAGCATTGACTCACTTGTGTCACATTTTGATAATTCTCACAGTACTTCAATTTTTTTATTATTATATTTGTTATGGTAATCTGTAATCAGTGATCTTTGGATGTTAGTATTGTGAAAAGATTGAGACTTGCTGATGTTTCAAATGATGGGTTAACAATAAAGTATTTTTAGCAGTAAAGTATTTTTATGTAAGTTATACACATTTTTAGACATAATGCTATTGCTCACTTAATAAACTACAGTATGATGTAATATACCTTTTATATGTGTTAGAAAATAAGAAAATTGTGTGACTCACTTTATTGTAATATTTGCTTTATTGGAGTTTTCTGAAACTGAACCTGTAATATCTGTGAGGTATGCCTATAGTCTCCTATGACCCTATGTTTTTCTGTAGTATTAGTTGTACTTTCCTTTTTAATTTCTATTTTTGAGTGTTCTTTTTTTTTCCTTGATAGTCTAGCTAAAGTTTTCTCAATGTTGTTTATCTTTTTGAAAAACCAACTCTTAGTATCACTGATCATTTTTACTGTTTTTCTCATCTCTAGTTCATTTATTTCCATTCTGATCGTTATTATTTCCTTCCATCTGCTAACTTTGGGCTTAAATTGTTCTTTTTTAAATTCCTTGAAGTATGAAGTTAGGTTGTTTAGTTGAGATCTTTCTTATTTCCTGATGTTGTATGTTTTGCCATGAAATCCCCCCTTAGAACTGCTTTTGCAACATCTCATAGGATTTGGTAATTTGTATTTCCATTTTTATTTATTTATTTATTTTGGTATGTCTGTTAAGTCTCTGTAGTCTAAAGCATAGGTCAATTCCAACATTTCCTTTTTTATTTTCTTTCCAGATGATCTATCCATTATTGACTGTAGGGTACTGAAATCTACTATTATTGTATTGCTCTCTAATTCTTGTTTCAGATTTGTTACTATATGCTTAAGATACTTAGGTGCCCAAATGTTGGGTATGTATATATTTATATCTTCTAAATGTATTGAGTCCTTTTACTTTATATAAAGATCTTTGTCTTTAGTTACCATTTTCAGCTTCAAGTCTATTTTATCTGATATAAGAAGAGCTATAATAGGAAAAGGAGTATGTCAAGGCTGTATATTGTCACCCTGCTTATTTAACTTCTATGCAGAGTACATCATGAGAAACACTGGACTGGAAGAAGCACAAGCTGGAATCAAGATTGCCGGGAGAAATATCAATAACCTCAGATATGCAGATGACACCACCCTTATGGCAGAAAGTGAAGACGAACTAAAAAGCCTCTTGATGAAAGTGAAAGAGGAGAGTGAAAAAGTTGGCTTAAAGCTCAACATTCAGAAAATGAAGAGCATGGCGTCTGGTCCCATCACTTCATGGGAACTAGATGGGAAAACAGTGGAAACAGTGTCAGACTTTATTTTTTGGGGTCCAAAATCACTGCAGATGGTGACTGCAGCCGTGAAATTAAAAGATGCTTACTTCTTGGAAGAAAAGTTATGACCAACCTGGATAGCATATTGAAAAGCAGAGACATTACTTTGCCAACAAAGGTCCATCTAGTCAAGGCTATGGTTTTTCCAGTGGTCATGTATGGATGTGAGAGTTGGACTGTGAAGAAAGCTGAGCGCCAAAGAATTGATGCTTTTGAACTGTGGTGTTGGATAAGACTCTTGAGAGTCCCTTGGACTGCAAGGAGATCCAACCAGTCCATTCTGAAGGAGATCAGCTCTGGGATTTCTTTGGAGGGAATGATGCTGAAGCTGAAACTCCAGTACTTTGGCCACCTCGTGCGAAGAGTTGACTCATTGGAAAAGACTCTGAAGCTGGGAGGGATTGGGGACAGGAGGAGAAGGGGATGACAGAGGATGAAATGGCTGGATGGCATCACTGACTTGATGGACGTGAGTCTGAGTGAATTCCGGGAGTTGGTGTTGGACAGGGAGGCCTGGCGTGCTGCGATTCATGGGGTCACAAAGAGTCAGACACAACTGAGTGGCTGAACTGAACTGAACTGATATACACTTTATTTTGGTTTTTACTTGAATGAAATTTCTTCTTCTGTCCTTTATTTTGGACTTCCCAGATGGCTCAGGGGTAAAGAATCTGCCTGCCGATGCAGAAGGTGCAGGAGATACAGGTTTAATCCCTGAGTCAGGAAGATCCCCTCGAGAAGAAAATGGCAACCCATTCCAGTATTCTTGCCTGGGAAATCCCATAGGCAGAGGAGCCTGGTGGGTTCCAGTCCACGGGGTCTCAAAAAGAGTCAGACATGACTTAACAGCTAAACAACAACAACATCCTTTATTTTGAAACTATATGTGTCTTTAGAGCTGAAATATGTTTCTTCTAGGTAGCAGACACCTCTGTAACTAAGGTTTTATGACTTTTTTTGCTTCTTAAAATTCAAGAGCCTATTAGAAATTTTTCTTTTGTATTCCAGAAGGTGGAGCTATAGCTCAGGTTTGTGGTTTTTCCCTGGCCTATTATCAGATCAGCCTCTTTGTCTACTCTGGCTCCCTCTAAGTGTTTGCTAATGGGGCCTGCAACAGAGTGCTGTGGGAGGGAGGGGGAAATGTGGGTTTGGCACTTGAGGATTTGGGGGTACCCAGAGGCCTGGAAGGGACATCCTTGAGTGGGATACTCCCAGAGGTTTGTGGATAGACTTCCTGCTGAAGTCCTGAAGCCAACAGCAGGGAATATATTCCTTTAATGCCCTTTGATATTCTTATCTGTTTCCTTCTCTTTCTCCTTCTTTCCCCTTCCCAGTCATAGAGGTTCCTCCTCAAAAATCAAGAGCTGTTGGAGACAAACAGCTTTCTCCAGATGTAAGCCTCACCCCTAGGGTGGTTGAGCAATCACTCACAACTTTTGCTTCCCACCTCCTTTGCAGGAGAGGTCACCATTACAGCAGCCAAAAGTTTAGTCCTTGCGGTGTAGCTCTGAGGTGGAAGCAGGGTGGCGTGAGTCTCCCTCTCTTCTATGTCCAAACTTAGCTCTGTCCTGATTCGATGGAGTGTTAGAATCTCAGAAAAATGCATGTTCCTGGGAAAGAGTTAAGAACACAAACTTCAGAATCTAACCCCTGAGTTTGAGTTCTACTTCCTATTGGGATTTTGGCAGGGTGCTTAACTTACTATCTAAGTTTTCTTATCTACATGATTAGAATAATCATAGAAATTACCTTTTATGATTATGCATGTAAGGCTTAAATGACTTGGCACATGGAAAACTATGGGCCCTCAGTATTTTGTTATCTGATATGATGGACTTATATAGAGAGAATATAATGAGCAATAAGACGTAATGCTCCCTACACCCTTTAACCTGTCACTTCAGAGTCATAATGAAGATTACAGTAGAATGAAGTAAAGAGAGTGTATTCCCTTGCTAGAGCTTCAAATGGCTTAACAGAGTGCCACAGACTTGGGGTGGCCTCAACAACAGAAACTTATATTCTCATAGTTCTGGAGGCTAGAAGTCTGAGACTGAGGTGTCAGCTGGTCGGTTCTTTTCAAGAACCAAGAGGGAAGTAACTGTTTCAGGTCTTTCTCCTGGCTTTTACGTGGCCATCTTTTCCTTGTAACCTCACATCATCAGCACTTTGTCAATGTTTGTATTCAAATTTTCTCTTCTTTTAAGGACACCAGTCATAGTGTGTCCAGCCCATCCCAATGGCATTATTTTCATTTAATTAGCTTTTTCAGGACCCTTTCTACAAATAGGATTACATTCTAAGATATGGGGGTGGGGTGATTAGGGCTTCAACATGAATTTCTGCAGGGATACAATTCAGCTCACAACAGACAGTAATTTTGGTGAATATCATTATGGAGAAAATATATTTCATTGATCAGAAGTTATCAATAATTTGCCACAAAATTTTCCTAAAGTTAATTAGTTTTTGAAAGTAATTGAAAATATCATGAAAGAGTGATTCTTATTTTCATAAGCCTGGATAATGCCATTGGATTACTAATTTCATAACTGTGAAAAAAAATGTACCATATCCCAGCATGTAATTTTTCTCTGCATAACCACTTTCATCAATAAGGCTAGTGGAGGTGATGGGTTCTGGTTGAGCTATTTCAAATCCTAAAAGATGATGCTGTGAAAGTGTTGCGCTCAATATGCCAGCACATTTGGAAACTCAACAATGGCCACAAGACTGGAAAAGGTCAGTTTTCATTCCAATCCCAAAGAAAGGCAATGCCAAAGAATGTTCAAACTACCACACAATTGCACTCATCTCACATGCTAGCAAAATAATGCTCAAAATTCTCCAAGCTAGGCTTCAGTAGGATGTGAACTGTGAACTTCCAGTTGTTCAAGTTGGATTTGGAAAAGACAGAGGAACCAGAAATCAAGTTGCCAATATCCACTGAATCATCAAAAAAGCAAGAGAGTTCCAGAAAAACATCTACTTCTGCTTTATTGACTATACCAAAGCCTTTGACTGTGTGGATCACAATAAACTGTGGAAAATTCTGAAAGAGATGTGAATACCAGACCACCTTACCTGCCTCCTGAGAAATCTGTATGCAGGTCAAGAAGCAACAGTCAGAAATGGACATGGAACAACAGACTGGTTCCAAATCGAGAAAGGAGTACATCAAGGCTGCATATTGTCACCCTGCTTATTTAACTTATATGCAGAGTACATCATGTGAAATGCCAGGCTGGACGAAACACAAGCTGGAATAAAGATTGCCAGGAGAAATATCAATAACCTCAGATATGCAGATGACACCACCCTTATGGCAGAAAGCAAAGAACTGAAGAGCCTCTTGATGAAAGTGAAAGAGGGGAGTGAAAAAGTTGGCTTAAAACTCAACATTCAGAAAACTAAGATCATGGCATCTGGTTCCATCACTTCATGGCAAATAGATGGGGAAACTTTTTTAATATTAAAAAATAGTGAGAGACCTTATTTTGGGGGGCTCCAAAATCAGTGCTGATGGTGACTGCAGCCACGAAATTAAAAGATGCTTGCTCCTTGGAAGAAAAGCTATGACCAACTTAGATACCATATTAAAAAGCAGAGACATTACTTTGCCAACAAATGTCCATCTAGTCAAGGCTATGGTTTTTTCAGTAGTCACATATGGATGTGACAGTTGGACTATAAAGAACACTGAGTGCCAAAGAATTGATGCTTTTGAACTGTGGTATTGGAGAAGACTTTTGAGAGTTCCTTGGACAGCATGGAGATTCAACCAGTCAATCCTAAAGGAAATGAGTCCTGAATATTCATTGGAAGAACTGATGCTGAAGGTGAAGCTCCAATACTTTGCCCACCTGCTGTGAAGAGCTGACTCTTTGGGAAAGACTGAAGGCAGGAGGAGAAGGGGATGACAGAAGATGAGATGGCTGGATGGCATCACTGACTCAATGGACATGAGCTTGCGCAAGCACTGGGAGGTGGTGATGGAGAGGGAATCTTGATGTGCTGCAGTCCATGGGGTCACAAGGAGTCAGACACTACTGAGCGATTGAACTGAACTGAACTGAAACCTTGATGGGAGACATGTCTTATTTTATCTCCATGGGACCTTTATATAGAAAAGAAATTTAAGCCTCTGCTTAATAGAACTTAACTGAAATCCCCTTAAAGAGATGACAACTCCAGTGTTTATGTATATCTCTACTCTAACTCAGAGTGAAGTAATTTAATAAATAATACTTTTAATACTTAAATTTATTCACTTCCATTAGATTGAACCCCAATATGCTGTTTTGTTCAGTGTTTTCATGCATCTGTGTCTTCTCCCCAAATTGATGGAAAGTTTTCTTTATCATCACAACCCTGGATTTGCCACTTTGCCTGGTGTCACTGTCATCTTATGTGATATCTACCATTTAAACCAAATGTGTGGATTGCTCTAATGTTTCTTTCACAACTTAATTACTAACCATAATCACATTCTGAAAGTCTCAAAAACGTGCAAAAAGGCCAAGTCACCAAAGTCTGTATCAGAAGTGTATGAAGTTGCAGTGAAGAACTCGTTTCCTTTTCTGAAGCTTAATATCAAAAGAGCAAAGAGTAGAGGAAGTTGGGGTCCCACAGTCCCAGGAGAGCCATGAGCATCTTGGTAGTGACATATCTTCTGTATGTAAAGAGACCCCAATGTGAGACCTTAGTATCATTTTGATTGTTACCAATGGATTGTTGTGTTTTTTGTTTTTTGTTTTTTTTTTTTTTTTGAGGTATAATGGACATATAACATTATATTTCAGGTATAAAATGTAATGATTGACTATTTGTATACATTGCAAAATGATCACTACTATAAGTCTAGTTTACATCTGCCACCATATATAGTTACTTGATTAATTTTCTTGTCATGAAAACTCTTAACATTTATACTTTTAGCAACTATCAAACACATAATGCAGTATTATTAATGATAGTTACCATGCTATACATTATGTCTCCATAACTTATTGATTTTATAACAAGAAATGTGTACCTTTGGCCCCCTTCACCCATTCTGCTCACCTGCCTTGCTCACCCCTCCTCCCCCTGCCAGTTCAGCAACTACCAGTCTTTTCTCTGTATCTGTAATCTCAGTTTTGTTTTAATACTGTTTTTTAGATTCCACTATATAAGTGAGATCATACAGTATTTGTCTTTCTTTGACTTATTTCTCATAGCATAATACCCTCAAGTTCCATTCGTGTTGTTGCAAATGGCGAGATTTCCTTTTTATGGCTCTATATTTTATGGTTGCCTTTTCTCCATCTGTTCATCCATCGATGAACTTCAACACTTTAGGTTTTGTCATATCTTGGCTTTAGCAAATAATACTGCAATGGTATCTTTTCACATTAGTGGTTTCCTTTTCTTTAAATAAATACCCAAAGGTGGAATTGGTGGTATGACTGTTCCATTTTAAATTTTTTGAGGAATCTCCATAATGTTTTCCATAGTGGCTGTACCAATTTGCATTCCCACCAACAGTGCACAGGCGTTCCCTTTCCTCCACATCCTTGATGATGCTTGTTATTTCTTGTCTTTTTGATAAGTTTTTCTAACAGGTGTAAAGTAATTTCTTATTGTGTTTCTGGTTTGCATTTCACCAGTGATTAGTGATGTTGAGCATCTTTTCATTGGCAAAATTGGCAATATTTATGTCTCCTTGGGAAAAATGTGTATTCAAATATTCTGCCCACTTATTAGATTTTTTTTTCCACTGAGTTGTATTATTTCTTTATATATTTCAGATATTGATGTCTTATCAAATATATGATTTGCAAATATTTTTCCCATTCATTTTGTTGATGGTTTCCTTTGTTGCGAAAATGTTTTAGCTTGATGTAGTTCCTTGTGTTTATTTTGCTTTTGTTACATTCACTTTGTGTGTCAAATCTATAAATCACCCCCAAGACTGATGTCCAGGAACTTTTTTGTTTGTTTACTTATTTGGCCACATCATATAGCTTGTGAGATCTTATTTCCCTGACCAGGTATCCATCCCAGACTCTTGCTAGTGAGAGTTCAGGGTCCTAACCACTGGACCACCAGGGAATTCCCTCTAGGAGGTTTAATGTCCATGTTTTCAACAGGGTTTTATGGTTTCATGTGTTACATTGAATTCTTTAATCCATTCAGATTTAATTGTTGTGTATGGTGTAAGAGAGGAGTCTAGATTCATTCTTTTGCATGTGACTATCCAGTTTTCCTGTCACCATTTTTTGATGAGATTATTCTTTCCCCATTGTGTATTCTTGGTTCCTAGGGAAGGAAATGGCAACACACTCCACTATTCTTGCTGGAAAATTCCAAACAGAGGAGCCTGGTGGGCTACAGTCCATGGGGTTGCAAAGAGTCAGACATGACTTAGCAAATTTTTAATAAACCCATGCATATATAGGCACTTAATTTACTTCTGGGCTCTACTACATTGTGTTGGGATATATATATATATATATATATGTATGTATATGTATATATATGTATGTATATGTATATATGTATATATATATCTGTTTTGAAGCCAGTAGTATACTTTTTTCCCCTAAATTTTACTAGCTATTTTATTTTTTTAGTTATTTGTAAATGCCAATTAAGATATATTGAGAACTTTTTGCTTATCAGATTGGGAAAAAATAAAAATGAATTTTAAAATTTGATGGGAATGTGATTGTTCTGATTATTATAACTTCGTTATGTAGTTTGAAATCAGGGAGTATAATGTTTCTGGCTTTGTTTCCCCCACCCCGCCTCCACCCCTCAGGATTGCTTTGGCTTTTTGCAATCTCTTGTGATTCTCTATAAATTTTAGGATTATTTATTCTGTTTCTGTGAAAAATGCCATTGGAATTTTGATAGAAATTGCATTGAACCTGTAGGTTGCTTTGAATGGTATGGACAATTTAATATATTAATTTTTCTCATCCATAAACCTGGGATATCTTTCCATTTATTTGTATATTCTTCAATTTTCCTTTATCAATATCTTATAGTTGTCAGTGTAGAGATCTTTCACTTCCTTGGTTAACTATTCTGAGTATTTTACTCTTTTTGACACAATTGTAACAGGATACTTTTCTTTTTTTTCCTTCACAGGAAAACACCAATGCAGTCCCCCCACTACAACAAATTATGCAGTCCAGTTTCCCACACTTGGAGAAATCGCAGGGGCCAACATATCTGGAGTGCAATAGATGAGCCTTGCCCTGGGGAAACCACCTTCATGACCATGGTATCGCCCCTGCCAGGTAAGTATGGCATTGTTTTCTTAATTTCACATTCTGATAATAACTTATTAGTGTAGAGTAATGCAATCACTTTTGTGTAGTTTTGAATCTTGCAACTTTACTGACTTTGTGTATTAGTTCTGACAGTTTTAGTGGAGTCTTTACTATTTGCTATAGTAATATGTCACCAGTAGATAGAGACTATGTTGCTTCTTCCTTTCCAATTTGGATGCCCTTTATTTCTTTTTCTTGCCTAATTTATCTAGTTTTGCATTCCAATATGATGTTGAAGACAAGGGGCAAGAGTAGGCATTTATTCTTGATCTCAGAGGAAAAGCTTTTAACTTTTTATTGTTGGGTATGATATTAACTGTAATCTTGTCATTAATGGCCTATATTTTATTGTGGTACATTTCCTCTATACTTTGTTCATAGATTTATCATAAAATCAGTGTTGAATTTTGTCAAGTGCTTTTTCTCATCTATTAAGATGATTGTATAATTGTATCCTTCATTCTGTTAATGTAGTGTATCACATTGATTGGTTTGCCTTTGTTGAACCACCCTTGCATTCCTGGAATGAATCCCATTTGATCATGGTGAACAATCCGTTTAATGTATTACTGAATTTGCTTCACTAATTGTTGTCCGGGATTCTTGCATGTGCATTCATCAGGGATACTGGCCTGTATTTTTTTTTTTTTTTCTTGTTGGCATTCTTGTCTGACTTGGCATTATGATAATGCTGGCCTTTTAAAAGTTTGGAAGGGTTTCCTCCTTTTCTATTTCTGCAAGAATTTGAGAAGTATAGGTATTAAATCTTATTAGAATGTTTGGTAAAATTTACAAGTGATGCAGTCTCGCCCTGACTTTGTTTATTGGGAGGTTTTTGGTTCTGATTCAACATGCATAGTGAACTTTCTGTTCAGATTTTGTTTCTTCATGTTTCAGTTGATAGGTTTTATGTTTCTAGGGATTTATCCATTTATTTTAGATTGCCCATTTTGTTGGTATATAATCATTCATAGTAGTCTTTTTTGATCCTTTGTATTTCTGTGGTATTAAGTGTAATATCACCTCATTAATTTCTTTGTTTTTTGTAATTTTCTGGGATTTTCTAAGTGATTTTTTTATAAGATTTCAATCTTCTTAAATTTGTTAAGATTTGTTTTATTGCCTTATATGATATATTGTGGGGGACTTTCCATAAGCACTTGAGAAGAATGTGTATTCCATTGCTTTTAGATGGAATGTTATTACATATTGTTAAATGCATCTGTTCTAATGTGTCATTTAAAGCTGATGTTTCCTTATTGTTACTCTATCTCAATGATCCATCCACAGATGGAAGTCAGGTAGCATAGCCCCCTATTATTATTATATTGATGTGTGTTTCTCCCTTTGAAGTGAAAAAATGAAAATGAAAGTCACTCAGTTGTGTCTGACTCTGCAATCCTGTGGACTGTGAGCCCACCATACTCCTCTGTCCATGGAATTCCCCAGGCAATAATACTGGAGTGGGTAGTCCTTCCCTTCTCCAGGGTATCTTCCTGACCCAGGAATTGAATCCAGGTCCCCTGCATTGTAGGCAGATTCTTTACCATTTGAGCCACGACATCCGTCAATATTTGCTTTATATATTTAGGTGCTCCTAAGTTGGATGCATAAATATTTACAAACATTACATCCTCTTGTAGGATGTAATGACCCCTTCATCATTATGTCATTACTTTCTTTGTTTCTTATTAAAGTCTTTGTCTTACTGTTATTTTGTCTGATAATAGTATAGCTACCCCAACTACCTTTGGGCTTGTATTTGCATATAATATCTTTCTGTCCCTCTACTTTTAGTTTGTGAATGCCTTTACATCTGAAGTGAGTCCCTTGTAGGCAGCATATAGGTCAGTCTAATTTTCTTGCCCAGTCAGTCATTCTACATATTTTGACTGGAGAGCTTAGTCCATTAACATTAGAAATAATTATTTATAGATGTGTATTTTTGGCCTTTTTGTTCATTGCTTTCTGGCTGTTTTTTAGTTCCTCTCTGTCCCCTCTCTTGATCACTTCCTTTGTGGTTTGATGACTTTCTCTTTGGGTATGCTTAGATTCCCTCTTCTTTATCTGTGAGTATCTGCTACAGGTTTTTACTTTATGGTTACCATGAGACTTTCCAATAATATGTGTATTTATAACAGTCAATTTTAACTTGATACCTTAAGTTTGAACACATTCTGAGCCTCCTTCTCCCACCTATATTTTATGTTTGTGATGTCACAATTTACATATTTTGTCATGTATAATCCCTTAACATATTATTGTAAGTTATTTTTTATTACTTTACCTTTTTCACATTCATTCTAGCTTTATACATGATTAATCTGTTACCTTTACTAGTGATATTTTTAATTCTGAATGACAACTTTGCCAGGTATAGTACTCTTGGTTGGAATATTTTTTCTTCCAACACTTAGAATTTATTGTGCCATACCTCTGGCCCACAAAATTCCTGCTGAAAACTAAATTTATAATCTTATGGGTGTTCCTTTGTATATAGCAGGTTGTCTTTTCTTTTGCTACTTTTAAATTATCCTCCTAAGTTTGACATTTTACTTCTAATATGTCTTCATGTGGATTCTTGAGTTAACTTTATTTGGATCTCTCTGTCCTTCCTGGATCTGAATGTTTGTTTCCTTCCCCATGTTAGGGAAGTTGCCAGCTATTATGTCTTGAAATAATTTTTCTGCCACTTTCTTTCTGTCTTTTCCTGTGAATATTCACCCTTTTAATGTGAATATTAATCCATCTGATATTGTTACACAATTTCCCTAATCTATCTGTGTTTTTTCATTCTTCTTTTTTTCATTTTAGCTGCTTGAAGTGAATTCTGGTGTCCTGTCTTTAAATTCATTGATCCTTATTTCTGCTTTGTCTGGTGTGCTATTGAACCCCTCTAGTATATTTTTCAGTTTATTTATTATATTCTTCAGTTCTATGATGTCTATATGGTATTTTCTTATGTTTTCTGTCTCTCTGCTGATGATCTCACTGTGGTCATCTGTTCTTTTCTAGAGTTAGTTGAACCGTTAGTTGACCATTAATTAGTTGACTGTTCTGTTGAACTCTTTTATGGGGGTATTAACTTATCTCTGTTTCATTCATTTCTTTTTGATTTTCTAAATTGGTCTTCATGCATTAGATAAAATAGCTGCCTCTCCCAGTCTTGAAAGAGTGGCTTTGTGTAGGAGATGAATCTTATTGTTCTATCATGCCCTCACTTTTTTCTCTCAAACTTGTATGATTACTAATGCAGTCTATTTTATCTTTAATGACTTCTAGTAGTTGAAATTGTGCAAGACTTGTCATTGTCCCAGAGGGGAGCATCTCATTAAGCACCTAGATTCAGGCTGATTGGCAGCCAGGCAGCCACTATTAAGGTATGCAGACCTAAGGGACTGCAAGTATAGGTATCACTACCAGAGCCATGCAGTTCAGGGTGCTGCCTGGTTAGTAGTAGTAATGAAAATGGGGGCTCCAGGTATGTATATAAGTTCCTTCCCAGGAGATACCTGTGAGCTGTAGCAGAGTAGAAGGAAAGTGCAAAGATAACATCCACTATTCTATGTTACTGATAGTAGCTCCATAGATCACTAGATGTGTCCCACACCTGAAGCCTGTGTCTCAGGCTGAAACTCCAAATAAACACAGAAAGACTTTGGGTGTGTTTCAGTCTGCTATTTGTTCAGTGTCGCAGAGAATGGAGCCTGTCAAGAACTGTCTCTCTGATTATTATAGTCCCATGGAACCCAGGACACAAGCTCCCCTGGCCACCAGAGACAGATGATTGCATGGCATCCCTTGGTTGGCAGCCACAGAAACCAGTGCATCAGACACTGTAAGAGCTCCCCTCTGGGAGGTATAGCTGCTCTTGAACTATCTTCAAGGTCCCTGGAGAGGATTAGAGTTGGCCCTTACAGGTATGTTCAATTAGAATCTGTCTCTCAGACTATAACTGTGATGATAAGCTAAGAGTGCCTAACTCACGGCTCTGTTGCCTTTTTCTGTGCCATGTGAATAGTAACCATTTGAATTTTTCTTTCTCCATTGGTTACGGTCCAGTTGGAACCACGAACATAAGACCCACTGGCCACCAGAGCCAGGTGATATACAGATGTCCTCTAGCCACAGACAGTAACTGGGGTGTCAGAGAAAGGGATATCCTTTTCTTTCTGGATGATACCAGTGATCTGGAGTGAGGCAGAGGCAGAGTACTGAGATTTCGCCCAACAACCTCCTTTACCTGAGAGTGTCACCACAGGGCTCTAGATGTGCCAAACTAGAAGGCTGCCCCTCATATCAATGTTTCTGCACAAGCAAATAGACTCCTTTCACAGAAAGACAGAGGGTATGTTTCTTTGCTCTCTATGCAGTGCTCTGGCAGACAGTCTGCCAAGAATTGTCCCCCTGATTGCTCCACTATCATGGGACCTAGGATCACTAGCCACCCTGGCCTCTGAGTGGCAACCCTAAAAACTGGCACACCTGATATAAGAACCAGATACATGTAAAAGCTCCCATCTAGGTGATAATGGTGCTAAGAGTGTGGCAGAGACAGTCCCTGGCCATGGCAATCCCTGGGTGGAGCAAGGCACAGGAAGAGTGTATAGATAACACCCACAGGGAGGAAAGTGAAGAAAAAAGAAGGTGGAATCCACTGGCTGGAGCAAGGCAGAGGTAAAGCATATAAATGGCACCCACTGTTGAGGAGGAGAGGGGCTAGATGGTGCCCCCTGGCTGGAATGAGACAGAGGGAGAGTGAAAGACCGTGCCTGCCAGGTAGCAGGTCCCTAGATATGCACTAAATTAGATTCCTGCTTCTCAGCCTGAAACTTTAGGATTAGCAAATGAACCTCTTTCACCTAATCTGGACATCTCTAGATTGACTGCCTCTGCACTGAGCCCTGAGATGGGTGAGTTTGTACATGAGCCCTTTACGAAGCATTTCTCGCTTCAGTATGGCACTGTTGCTTTCATGGATATGAGTCTCATTGATTTCAAAGCCAGATGTTTTGGAATCTTATCTTTTATGTGCAGATCTTAAAATTTGGAGCACCCACTGTGTGGTTCAAACCCTTTATTCCTTAAGGAGAACCTCCAGGTTTTAAGTGCCCTCTTGATTGTAGATCTCAGCACCTGGGGTGGGGAATTCATGGTGAGATTGTGTTCCAGCTTCTCTAACCCACTTCAGTGTGGGCTTTTTTTGTTTGTTTTCATTTGCCTGAAGTATAGGAGTTGCTCAGCCAGTTTTTAAGTTTTTTCTGAGGAAACTGTTACATACTTACAGATTCGGTGTGTTCATGGCAGGAAGAGAGTCCAGAATTCTGCTATGTCACCATCTTGAACCAGAACCCATCTTGAACTTTGATTATTAAAATACAGATAGTTATCACAAATGGAGGGACTAGGAACAGAGAGATAGTACCTAATTGGCTGCACAACTAAGTTACATGTCATCTAAAAATAGCAGTAAAATCATTGGAATGGCCATTTTTCATCATAAGTTATTCTTCATAATTATCTTTTGGTATACTAGGTCTAACCATATGAATATTTATAACCAACCAGTTCTTATCTTTCAAAACATCTCAAATATCTAGTTGGAAAGTGAGGTTCAACACCTTTCCATACTTAGCTTTTTTTTTTTTAAATTAGGACATTTTTTAAAAAGTTAGAATGAGTATTTCAATTGCAGAAATATATTCTGCTCTTCCAAGAAAGAAAAAATGAAATTAATTTACATAATAGAATACTCTCTTTCTGTGGTTTGAAATACTTTAGAAGTGAAGTCCTGTTTAATATATGGAGTTGCAAGGATACCTGAAACAGTAAAATCCTGGAGAAATATGGCTAATAGATTAAAATTTCCCTATTTATCTGGATAATACAAACTTTAAAAATATAAAAATGTTACTTTAAAAAAATCCACAGTTGAAATTGGAACACAAATACTTATATTTCAACAAGGAACTGTCAACATGCAGCTCTCATTTTTGGTTGAATCTTATTAACTTGCCATATTTTAAATATCAAAATTATCTTGCCTTTTACTTATGGTTTTATTTAAATTTTAATATTCAAATAAGCTAAGTTTAAAATTTTTATGATCTGTCTATGCTTGTTGTCTTGAAATTTAATACTGTTGAGCAACAATTTAGTCAAAATCCTCCACAGCTAGTATAAAAAGAAGAAATAAGACTATGAAAAATCAGAGGCTCTGAATGTCTAAGCAAGACATAATCATGTTGTATACAAAAAACTAAGTAATATAATTAATTGCTAACTTTATAAAAATCTTTCAAAGTGAGAGAAACGTTTCCTTCTGATTAAAAAAAAAATAGGAAGATAGAATTGTGAGGCAGGAAGGAGTTGGAAGAGAGGGGAAAAGGAAAAGATGAAAGACAAAAATTGTAATTACTTTTGGCTTTCCGTTGACCAAAGTTAATCTTTCTGGTAAAAAGAAGTTCCTCATTTTATAAAAAAGAATTTGACAGAGAACTAATATATTAGAATCAACAGCATTCTCTTTTGTAATCCCTAGGATTAAAGGGAATAGGAATCTTCTATATATTCATGAGGATGTAATTGTGAAAACTTGAGGAAATGTTAAATATTAGGGAGTAAGAGCCACATATGTTATACATGTTAGGTATCAGGAATAAGAGTTATAAAAAGAAAAGTCATAGAAGGGTGGGAAAATCTGGATAAGATGCCATAGTGGGGTTGTGGTTAATTAAAAAACATTAAAGTAAAAGATGCTGGAGGTCTTGAAGATTTAGAAAATATAAAGTAGAGTGAAAAAACTCTCAACTATTTTGTCTAGAAACTACTTACATTGGACCACTATACCACTTTTGAAAACAGGTTTTCTGTTTATAAATACCTAAATTTTAGTTCTGAAATACTTCCAACATACAGCACATAAAACAAGCAATGCCATGTCTCTGGGGGCCAACTAGATTACAAAGGCTATGAGAAGGAAACCTTCAGGGGGTTCAAGATTGTTGTTGTTATTATTGAACTAGCAGAAGCCATGCAAAGGATTATAATAGAAGAATCAACATGGTTGGAAGCAGGTTCCCAATTCCTTCCTAGGTCCTCCCAGAATTGCACACAAATTTTAGTCAGGACTGCCTATTGGAGGGAAGAATCTGATAGACCGGAAGACCTCAGAGGTTTCACGGGCTTGTAGCCCTTTATTCTAATTCACTAAACATTTCATATAAGTTCCTCACCACTCAACCACCATTTGTGATCCATAAATAAGTACAGATCAGTACAGACAGAGTGCACAGTCAGGTGCACTGGCCCAAATTCTACCCACTGCAAAGATTTCTCTTCCCACTAACCATTTAATGAAGATTTTAATGCTACAGACTTCCAATTTAGTTTGGTGATATCATATCACATATCACCATCTAGAGGACAGGTATGATCATTTTCTTCATTACCCAGTCATGGGAACTTTCCACGAAGCCATTGATAAGGTTTGAGAAAGACCAGGCAATAAAACAGGGGTAGGTACATGCACTGGGAGTGCAAACTACCTGCTCACGCAGCCTCGTCGTGGCTTCAAGATCTTCAGGACCTCTTCTTCTTCGAGGTGTTGGCGACTCAACAGTGACAGATGGAGTTTACCTTCCAGGAGACAGAGACAAAATAAAAAAACACGTCATTTTTTTTTCAATTTGCAAAACCATGGTTTTTTGTTTTATGTACAGCAGTGAGTACTAAGGAGAAAATTTTTAAATAAAGAAACATTTGAATCAGTTCTAATGAGGTGGATGAAACTGGAGCCTATTATACAGAGTGAAGTAAGCCAGAAAGAAAAACACCAATACAGTATACTAACGCATATATATGGAATTTAGAAAGATGGTCACAATAACCCTGTGTACGAGACAGCAAAAGAGACACTGATGTATAGATCAGTCTTATGGACTCTGTGGGAGAGGGAGAGGGTGGGAAGATTTGGGAGAATGGCATTGAAACATGTATAATATCGTGTATGAAACGAGTTGCCAGTCCAGGTTCAATGCACGATACTGGATGCTTGGGGCTTGTGCACTGGGACGACCCAGAGGGATGGTATGGGGAGGGAGAAGGGAGGAGGGTTCAGGATGGGGAACACTTGTATACCTGTGGCGGATTCATTTCAATATTTGACAAAACTAATACAATATTGTAAAGTTTAAAAATAAAATTAAAAAAAAAAGAAACATAAAGCAGGTATAGAAAATGATAAGTCGTTTACAGTGGTGTGGAAAGGTAATAGTTGGGCGAACAGAATGAAAAAGGAGGTAAAGCAAAATGCTGTGTGGGCATCCATGGGGAGAATGTTCCATGCAGAGAGAGAACCTGTGCAAACAGGCTGAGATAGGAGCTTGCTTAGATTATTAACGGAGACCTGTGTGACTGCAGCGCAGTGAAAAAGAAGAAGAGTGGAAACACTGTTGATGGCAGCCTGATATTTACCACCTTACACACTTTTATTTCCCGGAGTCAATTAGGAAGCCATTAGAGAACTTTGAGCAGACATGCTACATCATTTGACTGACATTTAAATAGGATCATACAGGCTTCAATATTTCAGAATCGACTGAAGGGGATCAGTGAGGAGACTGTTTCAGTTATCCAGGAGAATCATGTAGGTTAATGGTGTAGGTAGTAAGCGGTGTTTAACCCTTAGGACAAGAGGGTGTTTTGATGGGTTAGTGTTAGTCACTCAGTACTGTCTGACTCTTTTGCAATCCCATGGACTGTATAGCCCAACAGGCTCCACTGTCCATGGAATTCTCCAGGCAAGAATATTGGAGTGAGTCGTCATTCCTTTCTCCAGAAATCTTTCCAACCCAGTGATTGAAACCACGTCTCCCGTGTTCCTGGCAAACTCTTTACTGTAACAGCCACTAGGGAAATCTTAACTATTAGAGAAAGAGAAGAAATGACTTAAAGAAATGGAAAGAACTACGACGAGAAACACTTTTAGAGCTAGACTGGGGGTGGGGTGGGAAATCATATCTGTTCTGGACATGTTAATTTGGGGTACTGCTCAGTCGGTTGTGTACATCTTATATGTATACATAGATAGAAATTGGGAATTAACAGCCTGGAGATGTTTATAGCTGAGACTGTACGAGATCATCATGTGAGTAATCCAGGGAAGAAAAAAGTCTGCAGACTGAGCCCTGGGTGTTGCACTGCTGAGCTCAGAGACAGAGCCATGAGCAGAAGCCAGCATAAGGCAGTGACATGCAGTAGGCAGTAAGAAGCCAGAAATTCAGGAGTGTGTGTGTCTCACAAGAGTGTCAGGGAAGAGTGATGAGAATCACATATTAGACTTTTAAATTTCATTCTCCACATCTTTTAATCCTTTTCATAGTTATGACTCTATGCCAAATTCTAGACATTTTCCTCAAGGGCAGTACAGCAGAGTGGTTGAGAGCACAGCTCACAGAGCCAATCTGCTTGTCACTACCAAATTCCAGCCAGCAAGAATGTACTGAGTATACTTACAAAAATAACAATAAAATTAATAACAAACAACAAAAAATCATAGTCTAGCAAGTGCTTCTTTAGCATTTGTAGGCTTGGGAAGCACTCAGTTGGTATTAGTTATCATCTAGCTTCCACGGTACTAATTTCCGTTCACCTGTTTCTAATCAATTGCTTAATGTGTTAAGTGTTTAAATGACAATTTTTAATTTCTGAAACTTATATTTAATTCTTTTCAAATATTCCTATTATAAAAGTCTGTCTCTTATTCTTATAACTTGATTTTATATTGTGTTTTTAATTTGAAGCATATCTTCATAATATCTACCAGTTTGCTTTATTACCTAAATTTCTGAGGTTCTATTCAACTGGCTTGGCACAGCTGTACTTCTCTTATATGAAAGATTTTTGTTTGACTGTTTTGTTGTTGTTGTTGGATTGTGAGCTTGACTTCTGGGCTTTTATTTATAAGGAACCTGTAGGATCAAAGACATTTTGTACTTGCTTTTGCCTAGAACTCCAAGCCTACAGCCATCTTCTGGGTCAACACTTATTTCCTTGTGTAGGTTTCTAACTGTAGGGTTTCCAGAACCATTTGGTTACTATACACTGAACCAAAGGGCTTCCCCGGTGGCTCAGCAGTAAAGACTCTACCTCCAGTGCAGGAGACTTGGATTTGATCCCTGGATCAGGCAGATCCCTTGGAGGAGGAAATGGCAAACTACCCCAGTATTCTTGCCTGGAGAATCCTATGGACAGGGAAGCCTAGTGGGCTACAGTTCATGGGGTCACGAAGAGTTGGCCATGACTGAAGTGACTGAGCACACGTGAACCAAAAGCCCGGTAGATAAAGATCCACTGTTTCAGGTCAGCATCCAGGTAGACACACTATTTTCTTCATCATCCCCATGTGTAATTAGGCAGACTTTGTGCACCTTCTTCACAGGAATGGAGGCTCCGAGTGTCTCAGCTTTATGTGGGAGTCTCAGTACTAAATCCTTGCTTAGGTTACCAAGAACAGTAACCAAGCTCTCTCTGCAGTCCCACTGCCAGCTGATTTTCCTATAATCCACCTTGAAGTTCTATTTTGGTTCTTTGCTTGGGGATTTCCCTTTCTTACAGTGAGAATGCCTCCTAAATTTTATCCCACATTTGTAGCAGGGTTAATTTTTGTCAGTTGGGGTCAGAGATTGAAGCCACATTATCTATTTCACCATATTACCAAAGTCACAATCACCCTACATAGGTTTTCAAGCCTGGAATTTTATGTTAAGATTATGTATGAAGATTGTTCAGAGGTATACTGAAGGAATACATAGTTGGAAAGCAAGCTGTAGTTGTATACACTTCCAGGTCAAGGTAAAAATCTCCAGGAATAAAAAAGACAGAAAGATGTGATAGTATCATCATTTGACTATTAAATCCTATTTTTCTACCCTTGTAAGCAGGCATTTATTTACCCCACCACATGACTTTCCATTATGCTTATAGGACATAAGCTAGATGAAATAGAAATGAAAATATTCTCAGTAAAATAGCTAAATTAGTCCAGCTATTTTGTAAAATAAAACTACCGGAAGGTTTATAGTTTCAGTTTTATATCAAAATCCTGACCTTGTCTCAGTATTCTTATTTTACAGTAGTCTGTAACATTATGACTACTCTGCAAAAGTTTTAAGTTTCACAAGTTATGAAGTTTATAAAGACCTAGCCGCAAGGAAGAAGGAGCTGAGATAAATCTAACTAATTGAATTTTGCTTTATCAATCTTTTTTAGAATGCTATGCTTGCTTATATTGAGTTTTCAATTCAGATATAGAAGATAATTTGGTACTGAAAAGCAATTGTCTTTGACTTGGCATTAAGAGGATCCATGTAATTCACTATGCTACTTACCTGTTTAGGAAATCAAAAATGTGCTAGCAGAACAACAAAAATTGTTACAGCCCTGCCGGTTTCGTTTTAACATGGTTAATGTTTAAGTGCAACAGAAACAGGAATACAGACAAGAATATGATTTGGTTTGCTATAATTGGAGTCTTTGTTTTTGAGAATCTGTACTACATTTGATAAGACAATATGTATTTAGTTCTGCTGAATAAGGACATATCCAATCTTATGAATGTGTTTGCTGTTATTCAAAATATCATGTAGGCAAATATATTTGAAAAAATAAAATTTTAAAATATTGACTTTTGTTGAAATCATGCAACCGTAACAAAATAATTTCATAAATAAAGTGTGAAGGAATTTACTTAAAGATACTAACACTGAAAATTTTACATAAAGCACCACCAAATTACTTTGAATAGAAAAATATAAAGAAATGTAGCCTGTGACAGTCTAAGGATACTCCGATCCTGTTTATATTGTTTTCTGTGTAGTAAATTTGATTTTTCAGTTTTAATCAGGAAAAATACATTGTTTTTGCAACTCAGTTTTCTGTCAACTATGTTATTATTCTAAGATTCACTCTAAACATTTCTATGTAATTCCCAAGTCGTTTGTATTTATTATTCTTGTGCTACTTGCAATGTACCTATTAGTTCAGTGAGTTTAACTGTCAGGATTGTTGTAAGTCAATGTCTATGTCAAGTGAGAAGCCAGATGGCAAACCAGTGATAGCTGGGAATTAAACAAACCAAATTTATAGGGTGTATATCATCACCCCACGTCATGTGGATTTACAAAGGGAACTATAAAACAATGTATATATCCTTTCATGGCATGTTTTGCATGTGTATATTTTTATAGTACTTACTTTCAGTAATTTGCTAGTACTTTTATATTTATATCTCTGGATAAGTCAGAGGAGACTCTGACATAACTAATTAAAACATAAAATGTTTTCAAGGACTAGGGCTCATGTGTATGTGTGGAGTATATACATACACGTATATGTGAAGTGTTTTCCTAGTGGCTAAGACACTAAAGAATCTCACTGCGACTGCAATGCAAGAGACCTGGGTTCAATCCCTGGGTCAGGCAGACTCTATGGAGAAGGGAATGGCTAACCACTACAGTATTTGGGCTTCCCTGGTAGCTCAGATAGTAAAGAATCTCCCTGCAATGCAGGAGACCCAGGTTCCATCATCCAAAAATTAACTACACTCATTTTTATGCTTTTGATTTGTCCCCACTATTCTATATAACCCAAACATTTCTCTTTGCTTGTATGTTACCTTTGGTTTGGGTTGTTATCCTATTTAATTAAATGCTGGGATTTCTTGGTAGGTAAATAATTGTTTAGATTTCTGCCTAGTAGAACTTCTCTATCCATTACTTTTTCAAACAATTCTTTAAAGCTAAACAGGATTTTTTTTTTCCTTTGCATTGCTTTTCAATATTGTCAGAAATGTTTCCATAATGAAGAGAAAATTACTTCAGTAAAATTTTCATGTTTATTACATCTCATGTACTGTTCACTGTAATGAATAACTATTTAACTGTTACTTTCAAAGACTTCCAGCTCAACAGTAATTCTGCTTTCCTCATTATTGCTGTAATATAACTGCATCATTGTAGCTGATATTTTTTGCTTCACAATGATGCATCTTAAAAAAAAAAATACTGATTTTTTTTCTTTTAGAGGAGCTGGGCCATTGCTGTGATAAATTCCAACCTAAGAAAGCAGTCATTCAGAGGCTAAGATAGTATTTCATCCACATTGTAAATGCCACATGCCATAGCATCTGATGTCAGTTCATTCTATGAAACTATTAGTTAATAATATACTTTACACTTTAATATGCTTATACCAAACTCAACAATATAAAGTATGTCATTCTTTTCTTATACAAGTAGAAAATTTGAATGAAGAATTGAACTTTAATTTTAATGGTTAAAAATGGCAAAAACAATTTGCGCTCTGCACTTTGTGAAGGCTACAGGTCTTCAGAAGTAC